>NC_044579.1:8598750-10090000 GCF_901933205.1 Camarhynchus parvulus | reverse complement strand
GTGACCCCATCAGCAAAGATTTGATTTCATCATGGAAAAGGATCAGTGCCAGAGACAGGATCAAGATCTCCACATGGTAGTGCAAGGTGAGCACCTCCAGCTAAGAGCAATGACTGTTAAAACTGATGGATACACAAGTGTGCTTATTCCTACCAGTAAATTTACTTCAAAAAACAGTTTCCTGCTTGAAGAGTAATTTCTGCTTTAAGCCCCAATACTAGGAGGTGACAATTTCCGATCATCTTCCATCTGCATCACTCCTTATGTGAGAGAGGAACTGGCAAGTGCCAAGCATCAGTCCCAACACTTCTGTCTCTTCCTGGCCATGCAGTCTGACTGCTCGATGTGCAGACAGTGGTTTCACAATTCCTACCACCAGTAAGTGAACCTGCTGCACTAGGCATCCAATACCAGTGAAATGAGGGCATTGGAGCTGCCTAAAAATAAGGCAGACAGAAGCATGGCAGGGGCAGCCCAGAGATATACCCAAGGCTGAGCTGCAAGGACATGACTTTTCTCCCTCACAGACCTGCTGTCCAACCCACAGTAAGAGTGCAAAGCATCATTCTGAAAGCAAGAAGTGAAAGGCAGGTCCTCCCCACACGGCAGGAGAGGAAACCAGTCCCAACGGGTGGGGGCTGAGGGCACATGGACCATGGTCCCACCGCCTGGCACTTCCCAGCACCAACAGCAGCCCCTGTGGACCTGGAAAATGACTGCCACTCCAGCAGTAAGATTCACCTACACTGTTGTCTCCTCCTCCTACATCCTTCAAAACCATAAAAGCAGCAATAAAACTCAGACAACTATCTAGGTCTTAAGAGCAGAAAGCAATGAGGGCAGTCAGCCCTAAGAGCTAAACAGGACAAGCCTGCACTCTGCAGAGTTATTACATCCAAAGATGACTGTACCTTACCCATTGCTAAAAGCATCCTGGAGTTTAATTCTGACAGGTTTTCAGCCTCTGGCTTGACATCTAATATGAAAGAGCCTCCTGCTACAATGAAGCACCCTCAGACCCTGGACATTAACTCCATGCTGATTCAAAGCTAAAGAAAAAAATCCCATTACTGACTAGATTATAACCATTCCTGTTCTGGAATGTTCCTTAACCACCCCCAGGCAGCATGCCTTGGTCCCACTGAACCCTCATGGTCTGCTGGGCTGATGACAGGGATGGGTTGTGTGATGCACAAACCAAGAATATCTGCTCCAGTAGCCAGGTTGCACAGCACTGAGCATGGCTGAAGACAATGAGAGAATTTCAACAAATGAGCTTAGAAAGCAGACTGCTCCTATGGACAGCTTGGGAGCAGGGAGACCACAGGGCTGTAACTCAGCTGCTGACTGTAAGCTGGCACACAGCTCCCTCTCAGCTAACCTCTAACGCCTTTGTTTTGGCCATGGTGGTATTTTCTAATTGTTTCCCCATTAGCCTTTTCTCTTCCTCTTTCTCCCCATCTCATTTTCTGTTATGCATTTACTGCCACTCGTTTTTGCTATCTGTGCCCTGACAGTGTTTTCAGCAAGTTCCCTTTTCCTCGTCTGTTCTAGCCTCAGCTCCCCAGACTCAATTAAATTTAGCCTAACTACTCTGCAAGATCACAGAAAAAGAAAATGAATTAATTTCTTTTTAAAAGCTGAAGCTAAACTTCCGAGCTTGCTATTATTTTCCCTCCATTTTGGCTGGAAAAAGGCCAAAAGCAAGGAAAAATCTAAGGGACAGTGGCTTGCAGACAAGCACAGCCCACCTTTCAGCAGACTTCTCCATGGTGGAGCACCATGGCTAATTCAGAGTCACCAGTGCTCTCTCTCCACTCCCTGCAATACTGCCTGGTTTTCCATCAGGAGCTTCTTTGGAGCAGAACATTTGTGATGTGCACAAGTAACCAAAATAGCACAGGAAAACCGGGGCCTAATTCCCTTACTCTAAACTTACTCTTACCCATGTCACTGCCTGAGTGTCACGGTGGTGCCTGTGCTTGGACAGGAACACCCAATAGGTAACAGCAGAGCTTTTCTGGCTAGCCAGCAACACAGCCAGCAAACACCCATTTCACTTTTGAGCTATCTTCTTCCATTAAAAGTTATTTTTCACTGCAATGTTAGCCTAAAGATTAAATCTACAGCTGCCCCCACATTTCTGCTCCAAGCAAGAAATTTGTCAGGCACTGTTTGCATTCATTGAGCCCAGTCCTGGCAAACCTCAGTAGATCCAGCCACGAAACAGTTAACTCAGCAAGGCTGGAAAAGCCTTCGTGAGCAGAGCCCATGTCCCTGGGAATCCTCCCAGAGGGACAGACACCTCTTGCTCCTCTGTCAGTGCCACACCTCTGCCTTGGCTGAAGCCTTCTGCATGTTTGCCTGCCACCCTCCCACAGCCATCCTTGGTCATCCACAGCTCACAGCTCCATTCCTGATCTGACTGCTACAAGCTTTTTCTGTAACTCCTTACTCACTGACCACTCTGGCAACACCCCCTGCCCAAATTCACTGCCTCATCCCCCTGAGAAAATCCCTTAAATCTTCTCTGTGTCACTGCTTTGAAAGTCTCTCATTGATCAGCTTGACTTACCCTGAACCATCCCAAACCACTGCTCTGCAAAGCTTCTGCTGAGCTAAAGATTATTTGTTATAAAGCATATGCAGCCTCAACTGAAACAATGCAAGTGTTGGAGAACCCAACACAGCGTTAGGTACATTGTTTGGACAAAAAATTAAGCACCATAATCACAGCTTCTCCTTTATGTCTGGCTTAAGATTTAGCTAGATCCACTTTCAACCATTGCATTTTGTAATGCTCCTGTCATCTGCAATACAGACTTGCCTCTCTTCCTTATGTAGATCCTTTCAGAATGCAGTCAGATCATTGCTTAAATCAAACCAAAACATTTAAATTAAGTATCAATTAAACTCCCTGTAAAGGGCAGATTTCTCTTGATTCTTTCATGTATGTTTACTCTGAACTCTCTTCAATTTTCCAGCTACCTTTTCTGAAATGGTGGCTGATGGCGTAAGACCATTTTTAAGAATAGTACCTTAAAATAGAAGAGGTAAAATGATGAATAATATCAAAAACAAAAACCTGACTGAAATCAGCTGTGGATGCCTGAGGTTCTGTTATCCTTCCTTCCTTGGAAGCATTAGTCATCACCTACTTTTGGAGGCAGAGGATAAGACCAGACTAACCATGATAAATAGCATTAAGAGCTAAGAGTGAAATCACACTGCATAAATAAGGCAAACAGTGGGCTCTGCTTCTATCATTAGGAGGATCTTAGTGCTGTAAGTTCAGAAAATTCTAACCATGAAAGAATACACCACAGCAGAGGAACTGGAATCCATGAATCCCAAGCTGAGACCGCATTATCTAAAAATGTCAGACCAGGAATATCAATAGCAGATAATACCATGCAGTAATAACAGCCTGACAAGGTTTTTTCACTGCCTTTTTCTTTTTTCAAATGTGTGGGCATAAGAGCTTGTTTTTGCTTTTAATTACAGGATGTCATTCACCTTTGAGAAGCAAAGGTAAAAAACTGAGAGTTTCAAGTCAATTTCTCCTTACATGTGATAAGCAATGGAAGGGTAGAGTACCAATTTGTCTGCTTTTGAAATTGTACGTACATTCATCTCTGAGACAGGTTGGCTTTTCTGTGATTAGACTGTACCCAAATAAATCTCCATTTCATTTTCATATTTGTAACATGGACCAAATACTCCTTGGATGTTGATGGACTTCGCCAAGACAGAAGATTTTGTCCCTGAGTTAATTAAGCTAATGCTTCGTAGCGGGTAGCAACAGTATTTAACAAAAAATGAGCAACAACCGTCTGTGCTTACAGACTGTCTGCTCTGTCTTCCATCCCACGCCTTCCTAAATTCACTGGCTTGATGTAGGTCTATGATGTTCTGTCTTAGTATCACCCATGCACAGTGAACCATTACTCCTAAGGCCAAGAGACTGACCAGATACAAGGAATTAGGACCTTGTTTGTTGCCAGTAGATACAACTGAAAGTTGTGCTGGGGCTTTTCTCTGATACACAATACAAGCATCACCTTCCCATGATAACTCAAGTTTGTCTTTAAGTGTAGAAAGGCAAACTGCATCCTCCCCACTCTTTCTTCTCTTCCATCCAAGTAAAAGAACTCCAAGAGAAAAGTTTTGACTTTACGTCATCTTCCAAATGAAGTTTAAAGAACAGCTCTAGAACTAAATGAAGAGGACATCCTTCACAATGCAAAAATCATGCCACTCATTGTCCCCTTCTGTTGGAGCTGCAACCTGCATGTCTGGATGTCTCTCCTCTAAGCTGATTTGTCTTCATTTTTCTGTCTGAAATTCCCCAAATCACAAACCTCAAATGCCCTGCTAAAATACAGTCCTTTGCTTTGTCCTTTTCACCTCCAGTCTTCTAATTAGTCAAATGCAGTGACTGAGGCTGACCAGAGAGATTAGCTCTTTACAAACTCCCAATGCTGCTTGTTTTTCTTGGCACTGTTCCCCTCTGAAGGTTAGATAAATTTATTTCTTCATTTATGGTACATGATCTCTAGCCATGCTCTTGTACTTCTTGTGGCCTTCAAAAGAGGGTATAATGTCAAAATTCAGGTCTTATTTGAGGTCTTTAACCAAACATAGGAAGTGCCATAGGTACTTAAATTCAGCACAAGCTCTCCTGGGATGCTTTTCCCATATGGTACTACTTATTCTCATCAATTTTACATCATATGGCAAATTATGTGATTTGGGGAATTGGGAGTCCTTGGGAACTCCCTTAATCATTGCTGATCTGCACAACATCTCTAACTGAATTTAACTCCTGAAATATTAAGCAGCCCAATAATGCTCCTCCCTCAAGCCCCCCAGCAGCAAATTGAGTCCTGACCTTCATCGTGAATTTCAGGAACAACTCTGAGCACTGGGAATCCTGTGCATGGTGCTGGTGTGACCGCTACCACCAGTGAGCAGTGAAGCTCTAAGAGTCAACTGAGCCACCACAAGACTGAGAGGTGATGAAGAGGAATGGAAAACACCATCACTCTCCAGTGACTGCCCTCCTGACCCTAGGCAAACTCAACGCAGGTGGACTCCAAGTTCTTGTGGCAAATACCTCCTCAAGATCAGGTTTCTTTGCTTGCACCCATTTTACATGGTTTATGCACATTTTCTAATGCTTTAGCGTAGTCTTTCACAGCAGGTATCAGCTGGAGCAAGTTCAAATCTGCCTCTCAGACTCATAGTTTATTTTGATTGCCTGGATAAAGCAAGGTTTTGTATCTTTATCCCAATTCCCTCAAAGTAAAATAAATAAATGAGTAAATGAAATCAAAGACACTTCAGTTAAACAGGACTGAGAGCATTTGCCTATTTCCTGCTATGGGACATCACTAATGTAATCAGAGGAATGAAAGGAAAAAGAAACCTAGTTAGAGCACTGATTAATTATTCCTCAAAGAATATAGTCTGGTAATATTTTATTCTGGCTTTAACAGCTTCAATCAAACTTCCATGGGATCCTCCAGAAGACCTGACTTAAATTCCAAGTGCACCCAGGTATGAGGAAGTGGTTGGCCCAGATGACATACAGAGATCCCTTGAGGGATTAAAATCAATTATTTTGTGACTCAAAAACCCCAGACTGACAGCTGTGACTTCATCTGCAGTCAGAAGGGTTTCATGGAATCACAAACCTGCTGAGCTGGAAGGGACCACAAGGATCATCGAGTCCAGCTGCTGTCCCTGCTCAGCACCATCCCCAAGAGTCACACCATGTGCCTGAGAGCATTGTCCAAACTCTTCTTGAGCTCTGCCAGGCTGGTGCTGTGACCCCTTCCCTGGGGAGCTGTTCCAGCCCAACCACCCTCTGGTGGCAGAATCTTTTCCTAATATCAACCTAAACCTCTCCTGACACAGCTTCAGGCCACCCCCTCAGGTCCTGTCACTGTCAGCACAGAGAGGAGATCAGTGCCTGCCCCTCCTCTTCCCCTTGTGAGGAAGCTGTGACTGCAATGAGGTCTCCCTCAGCCTCCTCCAGGCTGAACAGACCAAGTGCCCTCAGCTGCTCCTCACACAGCCTCCCCCTCAAGGCCCTTCACCATCTTCATTACCTTCCTTTGGGCACTCTCTAATAGTTTCATGTCTTTCTTACATTGTGGTGCCCAGAACTGTCCACAATATTCAGCGTGAGGCCAGCACAGTGCAGAGCAGAGCAGGACAATCCCCTCCCTTGCCTGGCTGATGAATCCCCAGGACACACTTGGCCCTCCTGGCTGCCAGGGAATGCTGGCTCATGTTCCACTTGCCACCAACCAGGACCCCCAGGTCCCTTTCCATGGCACTGCTCTCTAACCTCTCATTCCCAGTCCATCCATCCATCCAGGGTTGCCCCATTCCTGGTGCAGAACCTGGCACTTTTTCTTGTTGAACTTCCTATGGCTGGTGATTGCTCTATCCTCTCATTTATCAAGGTCTCTCTGCAGTGCCTCCCTGCCTTTGAGAGACTCACCAGCTCCTTCCAGTTTACAGCAATATATTGTATTCCACTTAAGATATGCCAGCAATATCACCTACTGGCAATGCAACATTATATTCCTTATTTTCTAGTTGCAATTATTTGCAAATGAACAGAGCTTGTGCCCATTCTTTTAATAACCAATACCTGAAAAGTAACTTTTTTCCCCTAGCTGCATCCACAGTTCATCTGTTTTTCATCACATCCATGCCAGTTTGACATGTGACTTTCACTGTACACTCTTAATCACTACAACTTCTACAGTATTACTGAGACATAAAAGAAAGACAGCAAGTATGTAGTGGAGACTGCAAAGGTGTGATGGTAAAGAACAGTCTCTCTGGTACAAAGATGCTTGACAAAAGTTAATGTCATCATGAAAATAGTTCATCAGATATCAACCCAATGCTGCAATTATTCCTACTTCAAAACCTTGCCTCTGAGACAATTATGATATCAACCAAGAACCCACCCTTAGATTTCCCACTTTGTTCATTTTTCTTGTATCAGCTTCAGTAGTGGAAAAGGTAGAAGGGCAAACTAAACATAAAACTTCTTTCCCAGTATAATTGCATTAGGAGTTTTGGGATTAGATGCTGGCTATTTGAATTTGGCTGCTGCTGCAAAACACATGCATAAAAGCTGATGAATGAGATCTTCCTTTTACGGCCATGTCACATCCTGGTGTCAGATGACAAACTAGGCTTTAAAATCCCAATAAATTGAACTTGACTTGTCCATGTGAACTGAAACAAAGAGATCATACTGGCTCCCTGGAGATAGATAGATCTATCTAATCTAATACAACTCTAATGACTGCATTGCAATTTCACCAGAGAGCAAGCTGATTCTTGGCTTCTGTGGCATGAGACAATCCTCAGCTACTCCAAACATAATCATATTGGATAAAACACCAATCCAAGGCCACAGCTACTTGTGGTCACAACAAACCCCAAGGCAATTGTAACAGAGAAGGCAGACCGGCTGGCTTACTCAAATACATTTTATTCCTGAACCTAAGGACCTAAGCCAGGAGTTAGCTCTGAGCCAGCCAGATTTCTTCCAATTGTTATAGCCTCTTCCCCTGATAACTTGACCTACACGTTTTCGAGGATGTTGCTCTACCACAAAGAAAAGTTTGAGATGCATGTTTCAGAAATTTGTATATAAAATAAGAGAGGAAATATATTAAAAGAGACAGCAAAAGCAGGAATTATGCAAAAAGGTTATTCTGGGAGTCTCAGATCATGAGCTCCCTTACACAAATACTATTTTCCTGCATACAATTTATTTTCAAGACCTTTCTGCCAAAAAAAGCTGCCTTTATTCCTTCTGTGTATTCAATGTCTTGCCTATAGCACAGCTCAGTGCTTGGCTTCCTACTTCAGCAAGGGACTGCCAAGCAACACAGAGCTTATCCATCAAATAAAATTATTAAGGGACTGGACTTCCCAACTGATGGAGATGTACTGAAATCAGGCATATCAAGAGTCCCACTTAAGTGAAAAGAAAACAGGACAACAAGAACTGGCAAGGTTAAGGCTGTTGGAACAAACTCAGGTACTTTGGATGCTGATGCTGGCTGTAAACAAGGAGGAATTGTGCAGAACTAACATGCAGCTCAGCTGTGAGATATCAACAAGACCCCAGTGGGATCAAATGGGACCATGGCAGCATATTGACACCAAGATAATTGTATTAGCTCTGCAGAGCAGTGTGTGTGGCTCAGCCTGGGGAGAAACAGCAGGGATCTGAGCTCAGTGGGAAACTGATAGAGTGAGGAAGGAAACAGTGCTGAACTTGAGGTCCTACCCAGCAAGGCTGGGTGTAGGTGGGTTTTGTATTTATGATGGGGCTCCCTGCACTTCACTCCTCTTCTAAAACAGCTGTGAATGCAGGAAGAGTCAGATGTTGCCTCACCTGGAAGAACACACATCTGCTACTGGCAGTCTGAACCCCAAGCCATCAAGAGGATTTCTGTGAATGGAAAAGGAGCTGCAGCTCAGAATACAGGCACAGCACAAACCCCATTAAGAAAGGAAGCATGTGTGGGTCTGTCACCACCATAACCTTCTGACAGAGCCTCATGGAGCTGGCAGTAGAATCCAGACTTTGACACTGTAGTGCCTAAAAATCAAGCAATTAAATCTATTAATGAGCAGGAACGGTGTCCAGGATCAAAATCATCTTTAATCCCAGATTCTCTTCCTCCCAGCTGATCCACTTAACTTTTCCTCCCTCAGATCCCAAGCCATCCTGGAAATCACAGCTCCAGGCACCACAAATCCCTGGATGACTTTTTCCTGAGCCTTGCACCAAGCTGTGTCTTGGTTTTGGTAGCTCAAGTTATAGCACTTTGCAAATAATCAGGGGAAATAGCCTTTTTCCTATGGCAAATCCTGTATCTTAAAACACAGAAGAGTGATAGCTGCCAGATGACTGGAAACTGATGTTGCAGAGAGATTGCTAAAGGAAGCAAGATATTTGAGTGTATGAAAACTGTAAGAAAGGAAGTGCACAAAACTCTCTGTATAAACAGTCAGGAAAAAGACTACATTTCTCTCGAGTTTCACGACAACAGGTGACTTGACATCAGCAACACACAAGCACTGTCTTCTTGTCTCCCTTCTGCAACACAAAGCAAAAATAGAGGTTTAAATTGCTTCCTTCTTAAAGAAGCTGAAAGCCTGCAGTACTGTCAGGAAAGACAGAGGATCTCTGCAGGCTACCAAGTTCTGCTTTTAGCAGGAGACTAAATTATCACCAACTCTAGGTAAGGCTTGCTGTGGCTTTGTCCTGGAAAACCTCCAAAATGAAGAATCCCTTGCTACCTCGTGACTTGTACTAGTGTTACACTATTTTCCCAAAGAAAATGCTTTTCCAGCTCTCCAGCTGAATCTCCCAATCCATTATGCACGTTCACAGCACTTTATGTGGCCATCTGGACAGAAGCATTTGGCTCTGACATGTCCAGAAGGCCCCTGGCAGTAGTCACAGGCTGCCATCAGATCACCCCTTTGCCTCCTTTCCACCAGAAACAGAAGCCAAAGCTGTCCCAACCTAATCTTGTAGGCCATGTGCTGTCAGCCCCTGACTGACCTTCCTCTGGACTCTTTCCACCTCTTCACCATCCTATTTCAACTGGTGGACTCAAGACTGGGTAACAGCCTCAGCAGTAGTGAGGAAAGGAAACTCATCTCAGTCTACAGTCCAGGCTCCTCCTGAAGCAGCCCTATATGTAGTTTACTTTACTGACAATCACAGCACACATTGGACTCATATTTGACTGGGTGTTCACTGCCTGCTCCACATCCCTTTGTCAGGAAATAAAAAAGAATAAAAGGCATATTTTTAGATGGTTCCTAAGCTGGAGGAGCTCACCATGCCATGGCTACATTGTAGAAGGGTAGGTCACAAGGTGGTGTTAGCTACGCCTATGCTATTGCAATAAACATATGACACATAATGACATACAGCTCATTAAGAAGACACCTGTTCAAAGAGGGGGAAAGGGGTGTTCTTAAAGCACAAGAAAATGGGTGAAGGGGAATATTAAAAGCAAAGGCAAAGCTGATCGTGACACTGTGGAGTGCATGAAGATAAAGCTCTGGTTTAGTATCCATAGAGCATTGGTTCTGCTCTGAACAGAAACTCATGACAGAAGACAAGTGCTTGAAATTTGATTTTCAATTCTACTTTGAAACTCATAAAAGCACCAAGCACCAGCCCAAGAAACTATTGCTCTTCCCTTTTAACTCAGTGTCCATTCATTCAAGAACAGTGATATGCAAAGCTCTGGGAGATAATTCCCCAGCTGGTGCAAACCACAGTACCAGCAACGAAGTCAACCCAGCCAGGCATCCACACCAGCCTTGTGAGCTTGCTAAACAAGCTCATCCTGCTAAAAAGCCCACCCCAGTTGCTCCACCACTATCACTTTGCTGCCTTCTGTTTTTGACCATCCAAATTAATCATTTGTTCCCCTTTCCAAAAATCAGTAGGAAGTTCTGTTGTGACTAAAGAGTTTTCATACTAGACTGGCCACATCAGTTCCCTAGATGCAGAACAGCTCAAATCTGACAGTCTCCAGGAAAATATTCTGATTCTCTTTTACCTTCACTGCACTTTCTCCCAAAAGACTGGCAGAGGGTGATGGAAGAGAAGAAATTAATCATGAGCAGAGGGTACTTTTAGAGGGAAGAACAAAACTTTTAATATATCCAATGATTTTTATATGCCGCTGCATTTTAGCCACTGCTGGCAACCACTCGTTTTTGAGCTGTGCTAGGGCAGGCAGCTGGGTCCTGCAGCTGGTAAGTGCACACACAGCTCCATTTATCAAATGCCCTTCAGTAGTTGCTACCACTATCTCTCAGGTCTGAGGCAAAGCATGTTCCCACACACAACCAAGCATCTGAAAGGCATTTCGGCATGCCTCTGCTGTGTAATGCACATATTTCTCTTTCCAAGTAACACAGCTGCCAACACCTTAATCATTCCTTGGGGACCTTCAACACATGAGCCCTTAAGTGCTTCATTACCCCCAGCAGCTCCTGCAGAGCTCACATCCCAGGTGAGCTGTACACAGCTCCCTGTCAGCTACAGAGAGCAGCCTGAGCTGCAGGAGAGCAGGATGTGTGCAAATCAGATCTAACAGCCTATCTTCCACCACTCTTCGTTTCCACAAGTTTGGCCTCATTTGCTGCAAAATATCTAGGACAAAAGGCAAGGCAGCATCAAGAAACCACATTTGAGACTAAAATCACTGTGTGTTTCTTTTCATGAGATCCTGTGGGAGAGAAGATGCTTGCTCCTCCGCATGGACACTAAGGGGCTATGGAGACCAGTCAAATAACCTTCACTAAAGCACCTGAGCTGTGTGTACCTCCCCAAAGCCTTCTTGGTTTTAAGTTAGAAACTGCTGCCTCAAGTCACAAAATATAGTGTTTTGAAATTGTATTGATATGTTCTTGGCACAAAAGAAAAATAAACTGCAAATGCAACCAATACAGAAACTTGAGCTGCCCTTTGTTTCTGCAGGGATTAAAACACTAAGGGGAAAATGTAAGCAACAAAGTCCATTGATCCATGGAAAGATGCAGTCTGTTAGGACTGGTACACAGATACCTATTTTGAAATTAGCTTGAGCATATGAAGGCATAACCTACCCTTTGAAGCTTTTAGATTGCTCCATCAGATTCCTTGAAATGACACTGATGGAGACATCATCACAAGGAATCGCTTCCAAGTCAATCTCCTTTTTACAACAAGATACCCCGATTTTTTTGTGAAGCACCTCCACTAGGGAACAGCTTCACCTGCTCTCTTCATGGCAGCCCCACTGTCCCTCCTCTGCAGCTCCCCCATCACCCAGAGCCTTTCCAATTGAAGTTATGATCAAATGGCTCAAAATAATGTAGGAAGGTTAATTAATCATGCAATGAATACAAACTTACACACATAAGTATGCATAGACATGTGCACATCCCTGACTTTTTTATTCTGCATCATTAGCTCAGGAAACTGGTAGAGGCAAAGAATAAGGAGAGAAACCAACAATTGCTCACATGGATCAACACTTCCAGGCTCTCTCTTTTGCAGCTCATCTCACTCATACTTGTGGTTTCAACATGTGATTCACATTAGGCCCCCTCTGCTCGCCATTTGATGGTTCTGCTAAACAGATGTGAATTTATTTAGTCACAGAGCTTGCTCTTTACACTGCCTCTTTGTAGAACAGATGGGCTTTTTTTTTTCCCTGTTCAACAGTGTTCAGACAACGATCATACCCAGTGCACAGGTTTGCTTGGCAATTTCAAAGGAAAAGGAACAACACGTGAACATAGGCACGTTCTCACAGGAGTTCTTTTCAGCAGCCTGGACACACCACAAGAGGTGACGGCCCTGATGGAGAATGCCAAACTGCAACACCAGGAACACCCAGACAAGACCAAGATCCTCAGGGATCGGCCCCAAAAATTCAAGCAAATGAGTGATGGCATGCTGCACCTGGCAGGGTCCAGAAGACACCCACCACAAAGCTCTCCTGTGAAAGCTTGAGTGGAGAGGGAGCTGAATGAAGGGTAGGCTCCTGCAACATTCATGGGGACATGAAAACATGGCATCTCCTGGGACTCTTCAGCTTGGTGAAATAGCCGGGAAAAGCTATCCACTCCCTGTGTGGGCATTCTTCTCTCTGCACTCAGAGAGCCTTTGGCACTAGATGAAGCAGAGCTGCACAAAGGCCCTCTCAGAGCAGAATAAGACTGCCCACATGAGAAGCACGCTTGGAACAGCTATTGCACTTTAAATTCACACCCTGGCTTTGTTTTGCAATGGTTTCCCTGTGCAGAAGGGCCCTGGGCTTCAGATTCAATTCCTCCGCATGTTATCAAGAGCTGAGCACTGCTCCCATCTGAGCATAGGATGTGGCCTATACCAGAGGCCAAATCACAATCTTGGAGAAGGATGAGCTTCCCTTTTACTTTGCACTATCCTGTATATGGATGCACCTCTCTATTGCTTCAGGAACACAACACTGATGACTTCACCCTAGCAAATGGCCCTGCTATGTGGATAAATCATCTCTGCTCTGCCACAGAAACCAAGGACATGAGTACACGGCACACATGAATGCCATGCCCACACGTGTGCAAACATCTAATCCCTCTCCAAAGCTGCAGTCTTGTCCCTCAGACACATCTTTGCTCTCCATGCACTGCCCACCTGTTACAAAGATGACCTCAGTTTCTACCAGAATATACTTAGGATTCAGGATTAAAGGTAACATTTTTTTTATATATATATATATACATATATATATAAATATATATATATACACACACACACACTTACTTTAAATGTAGTTATATTAAAATTTGGTTTTCCTGAGAATGAAACTCCCAATTTCAGAAGGAAAGTAAAAGTGGAATTCTCTGCCTGAAAGGCAGCCGGGACACAGACATTAACACACTCCCTGGGGGCCCTAAAGCTGAACATTTCCAAAAGCAGAAAAATGTGTGGCTTTCTTTTGGGGGGGCATGCATACAATTAAGCAGTATTAAAAAGCTAGTAGGTATTAGGCAGAAAAATATTTTCAATAATAGAAGACTGGGACTGAAAAGGACAGCTGAGACCTTGCAGGGCAGCAGGCACTTCCAGCTACAAAGCACTTTGTGTCTTCTGAGAGTTTTTCCTTTCTTTTTTTCTTGGCAAGCTCTGAAACACCACAGTATAATTTTCATTCCTATTAATGACCGTGCCATCCAAATACCCTGTGTATGGACCATACACCAGCACTTCATTCTTTTCTACATCTTAAGCAGAAGCAAAAAAGCAAAACACTGTGAAAGAGACCTTCATAAGCATAAAGCAAATTTATGTGCCCAATTCCCAGAGGCTGGTTGCTTAACCTTCAGTATGAGACTTCAATAACTTTGAGCATTCAAACAACTTTCCTCCATGTGAGACAAACGAAATTCCCTCCTGCTTTGTCCCACCTGCTCTGCAGACCTGGTGGGGGTGGTGCTCCTGCTGGGGCAGCACCAGTAACAAGACAGAACATGGCATCAGGAACAGGGCTCCCAGGCATCCCTTCAGGAAGTGTGGAAGAGCTTTCCAGGCATCACTCTCCATCTGCATCCCACCTTCCCTGTCACCTCCACCAAGGCACTGAGGACAACTTTCAGCTCCTCCTTCACAACATTTTGAGCTTAGAGACAAGGTGTGGTCCATAAAAGCAAAGTGCACAGAGCCAAAAGGCATCCAAAATTTTAAGTATGGATATAGAGATCTCAGTGGAGGGTTAAAACTGAGGGGGAGCAGAGCTGGCAAAGGCTCATGATGGATAGCAGTGAGCTGTTCAGAAGAAAATTAAGAAAACATTTTGAATTCCCTCCTAAAAGGGAACAAATAGGTCCAACACTCCAACAGAAGGGGATTTTTTGCATCTCTGAATGATAGTGCTTCGCTTCCATGGCCTGCGGCTGCATGGGAAATTCAAAACTATTTCTCTGAAGAATTCACTTGGACAAGCTTTATGGCTTTGATCAGTTAACTATTTTTTAATGTTAATCCACCCCAGTGATATTTGTCCTCCTTTTCCCCATGTGCACAGAAGCACAGACACAGACAAACACTACACAAAAGCAAACATTAGCCAGATGAACAGTCAGGAACAACGACATCCAGAGCCCATAACCAAACACCAACTCCATTATGTTTTATTCCTTTCGATTCTAGCAGTTCAATATCCTTTGGCCCAGTATGACCCACTAATGGAAATTTAGGAATCAAATTTTGGAGCCCAGCAGGTATAATGCTTACGCAGTGATTTGGCCACAACTACTCTCACTCAAAAAATGTAAATAATTTCCCCTAAAAGTTGGACTAAATCACATGGTTGAAAGACCTTATTAGAAACATAAGAGAAACCCCATCAAGTAGCCCAAGTCCTCCCTGTCCTCCAGATTAACAAATAAAGGCGCAGAAGTAGTGATTTGCTGACATCTATGAAGCAAAGATTAAAACAAGCCAAGAGAAGGACTGAAATTACCAGACACCCATCAGCTCACTGGAATTGCTCTAAGGTCCCCCACAATCTCAGGTGTAGAATCCAAGCGCCAGGCTAAGCAAAACTCCATTTACAAGCTCAGCATACAAATTTGTCCTCTTGTTTAGGGCACCAAAGCCTAAATGTGCACCCAGAACATGCTGGCTATCTAAGCCATTATTCAGTTATCAGTCCTACTGGTTGCACCATTGTGATATCCCATTACATAAACAGCAAAAAAATGCCACTACACCAAAAAAAGACCCTGAGTAAGGGACAGTCCCTGCTCTGCAGCACCTTTGGTATTCAGGCTGCTATCTGAACTTTGCTTGCTGTCTTTAAGTAACAGATTCGGGCAGTATTTCCTGTGGCAGAGAATTACACAGGCTGATTATTCTCTGTGGAAAAGTGAAGAAATCCTGGAAGCAATTTTCTGTCTCAATTGTTCCCAGAGTGCAGGAACAATCTCTTAGTCCTCTTCCTATTTTCTGCTCAATGCCATCCAGGCTCAGCGGGCAGAATCCATCACGATGATGCCGCAGGTCTGGGTCCTGCAAACACTCACCCAGGTGAAACCTCACACATGAGCAGCCCAACAGGCTTCAACCAGTGTCAGCCCTGACCTTGGCCACAAAGGCTTCAGGGGACAAAGAATGAGACAGATGAGAATTCAAAGTACCTGGGAAATGTTCAGTTCTGGGTAGGATCGGGCTTATCTCAGCAGAATAACACAAATGAAATCTTTCTGATGCACACTTCTTAACCTCGTTCTTTTAAATTCACTCTCAGGCACATGGTGTGATTCTTGGGGTGTCCTGTGCAGGGTTAGGACTTGGACCTGATGATCCTGATCCACCCTTCCAACTCAGCATATTCTATGATAATTTTAAAAAATCAAGGAAGATCAGTTGTACTTGAGAATTGCACATCACAGGCAAAGCTCCTAAGAAAAAAGATCATTTTCTCAAACTAAAAATTTTAAAATTTCATTATCATGGGGGGCAGGGGGGAAGGACAGATATTTTCTACAGGTATAAACGCCCACACTTCTAAGACAAAAATCTAAGAGCTGATGGCTTTCTACCAGAGTCTGAAACCATTCCTGTGCAAAACCACTGCAAGTCTGACCCACAAAATAGGGGAAGAACTGAGCACTACATACTAATCTGCACCCCTCTGCATATGCTGCAGCAGCAGCAACTCCAAATATGAATTTTTCAACATTTTGGCAATACGTACTATTCACCCAGGTACATGCCCACACTGAAAATTATTCAGTCAGAACCTTATTTTCCACCCAAATGAATTTTGATATAAAATATTCAATTCGGTCTAATCAGTGGGGCTTAAACATCAGTCAAAATATTTTCTTGAATTGACTCCATCAGTGCCAGAGCATGAGAAAAACCTCTTTAAATAATCTGCCTCCAAAGGCAGGTACTGACTTTTCAATTGTGCTATTATTTTTTTAATAAAAGTAACATTAAAAATATTGCTACTTTTCAGCCAGTGCTGCTGAGGGAGGGACAGAAAAGGACAGGGGGGCTGCTGCAGAATCACACTGCCAGTCTTAGTATCACTTCATTTTCAAATGAGGAATTTGGTAGTAAACAACCTTTTCCTTGTACACAAACATTTTTAATTTCATGCCCTGCTAATCATACATCTGTTAGAGCTCCTTTTCCACCCATTCCACTAACGATAATAAAAGAAAAATCGTCTCGCTAAAAATGTAGTTTGTCTGAAATGAAAATTGAGTAATAATCAACGTTCCTCTGTGGGATGAGGAAACGCAGCAGCACTGGCCCAACGGAGGTGACAAAGACATGGTTTGAAAAGGGATGCCTTCACACACCAGTGGCCCTTGCTGCTGGCAGCCCCTCTGTGCCCCTGTGTTTGTGTAAGAGCCCTTTTGGGACTGGTTCACCCAACAGCTTCTCTCAGACTTCCTGGTGGTCCACACCAGGCACCACCACCAGCAAAGCCTCTCCTGCTGTCATCACCTCACTCAGCAGCACCTCCTTCCCCCACTTTCTTCCCCTCTATTTCTTCCTCACCTCCTCTATCAGCAGGATATGAATGTGACAAATGCTACAGCCCTGCCCTCACCTTCCCAATCTCCTTCCAGTGGTGAGACCCAGTGGGCCTCAGCACATCAGACTTCATATGTGAGCAGTGCCTTTACCTGGGCCTTCCACACACCAGAGCTCACTGATGTGCTGCTCAAAAATGCACTTAAATATGTGATCACACCCCTGAAAACAGCTCCTTAGCATCTCTTCAGTAACATTAGTGCAAGTGTTGAGGTTGTTATTTAACAGTCATGCCCAGCTGAAATTCCAAGTTAATCAGGCCCCCAGAAACACCCACAATCAAGACCATCTGATTTGGCCCAAGAAATAATTTTTTTACAGTAAGACACCAGAAGGAATTCCCCAGAGAAACTATGGATGCACCATTCCTGGAAATGTTCAAAACCAGATTGGACAGGGCTTGGAACAACCTGATCTAGTGGAAGGTGTCCTTGCCCATCACAGGGGAATTCAAACTAAAGGATCTTCTTCAAAGCTCCCTTCCAACCCAAACCTTTCCATGATTTTTTGATTCTAAGATTTACTGTCTTGCACTGCCCACACTCCTCTTTTCTGGACTGCTGACACACAGCTTTTGCCTTTTTAGACTCCTCCTATTCCCATAGCTGTGCTGGGCCAACTCCAACTCAGAAATATTGCACTTGTAAGACCTACGCAATGGTAACCGAGAGTTTTAACAAGCAGTAAGAATCCATGTGAAGCCTTAGGCAATGTGGCACAAAGACATTCTGGGCAGAGGTACATGACTCTGCTACACCTGGGACTCCTCTCTGGCCTCCACTCCTCACATTAGCAGCATGCTGAGCCCACTGCTCCTTCCACAGGCTGTTTTCTAAAGCATGATTATCTACATAAGCTCTCCCTTGTCTTCACCAGAAGTGCAGTTGTTTGACTAATCGGCTTTAAGGAGACTTGTGAGTTAACTAATATCAATTAATTACTCCCATTTTGCAGATAAGCAAACAAAAGAATTTTAAAAAGCGAAGCATTCTGGTCTAAATTAATGGAAGGGAAGTCAGAGCCCAAACCCACTCCTTGACCTGGGTCCAGAATAATCAAAGGCACTGGGGAGAGGACTTTGGCATCCCCAGGTCCCTGCCTCGCGCTCAAGAAGCAACACCAGCCCTGCCCTGCACCACCAGCCCTCCAGCTCATTGAGGAAGCACAGGCAGCCTTGAGATCTTTATTTTACTTGTGCTCTCATGCTAAAGCTGCAGGGATTAGAAATGCTACAGTACAAGCCAGCTTTTCATTACTCAAGAGACAGCTTTAGCCCAGCTGCCCAAATGCAGTTACCCCAGAGGCATCAGCACCACTCCACCATGCTCACAAGGGAGACATGATCCAAACCAGGCTGTACCTAAGATTAGGTGACCATGACCAGGAAGAACACAGGCACTGACACATCATTTCTGTCCCTAAACAAAAGCATTCAGCTCTGGATTCTTCTGACCTCTAATTAGAGTGCATTCAGTCAAACAACCCTGCCAGAATTAACAGGGAAAAGGGAGGGGAAAAGAATAAAAAAAGACTTTGTAGAGCAAAAGTACTCTTAGACACATTTGATGTAATAGTCATATGATTAACAAACTGTCATATCAAAGTTTTCTGCGAAGTAGGAACACTTTGACAGTTCATATTTTAAAAACTGACATTTTGATTCATTACTGTAAATAGCACTCTGTATTAAATATTGTGACAAGGCATACAGTGTATTTTTTGAGCTCTATAACATTTAGGAAGTACTGAATTTTTTTAGCCTTTTTTTTAAGCACGTAGAATATCAAAAGCAGCTAAAGCAGAACTCCAAGAAAGCTTCTAGAGGAGAGAATCATGATTTCTGAAATAACCTACTTCTCTGCCATCATCTCAAGCACTGTTGGGAACTTAGGCCCACAAGGATCTTAATGTACTGTTTGCATAATAAAATAAGGAATTGTTTCACAGAACAAAAGAGCTATAAGGAAAGTGGCTACATCAAATAATGTAAAATTACTCTCTAACAAAACATCCTGAAGTTGGCAAAGAGGGAGAGCACTAAAAGGTGCCGAATTACCAGCCAGAATATCTGAGTGCCAGTTCATAACCAAGATGAACCACATAACATCCAAATGACTGCCCAGATGTGCATCTTGCTCATCTCCCCAGTCTTCAGCCATGTGTTTGGCCCTCTTCTGCAGCCCAGCCATGCCCATCCCAGACAGAGGCAGCACTCCCTCACTGCTGGGTGGCCAGGAAGGGCTGCCCCATCCTTGGAGCTACCAAGGACATCATGGACAGAGGTCCACAGCAGGGCAGCTCCCACTGCAGGGATGCTGTGAGCCACCAGAGCCCACCAGCCTAGACAACTTAATCGCCTTACAGCTCCCTGCTTATGGATGCCTTTCTCTGGATCACCAGTACCAGGGCAAACAGGACTGGGACCAGAAACAATACTGCCAATGTTCTGCATTTCCTGAAAAGCAAACTACTCAATGGAGAAATCAAAAATAACAGCCCAAGCTACCACAAAGATCTTGCTAGAGCAGCAGAGGAAAACCAAAGGCTGCCTAGCTGTTTGCAAGAAGCTCAGGTGTTATGAGGACTGCAGTCCAGGGCTTTGGAAAGAAAAATGGTTACCATTATCACTGCTTGCAGCCACCTGCAAGTGGATCTCTGGGCTCTGCCTCCTGACAGAATGGATACACTGCCATAAACATGAGCCCAGAGCCTACCCCAGGACATGATGAGGCTGTCACACACCCCAAAGATGGATCACAGTGCGGTTTCAGCAGGGGCTTGATCCAGCCCAGCCTGCCTTTCCCCAGGAGCAGCTACACAGCCCTCACATGCTGGAAATCTTGTGGATGTGTCTGCATGCCAGCAAGTGTGGCAGTAGCAGTGGTCTAGCCAGACATCCAAAACATATTGGCACTGCTATAATTTGTCCATTCACCAATATGTTTTCCTAAAAACGCCCATATGCTTTTCCTGCAGTTCCCATATGCTTTTGCAAAGAGAAACAAAAACATTTTGTTAGTCGCGAGCGATTGATCGTCGCATATTTCACAGAAGTCAAGTAGAAAAACAAAAACAACAACAAAAAAAAAGCAGTCAGCTGCTTCCCCCTCCTCCTCCTCCTCTCTGTTCACGGAGGGAACTGTGAAGACCAGGAAAAAATTCAGCCCACAGCAAAATACACACACCGCTCTTTTTTTTTTTTTTTGCACTGCAAGATATTCTAGGAATTACAGGAGGAATCTTCATTAAAAACAAGCTATCAAGGATCTGGCAGCCAGTGGCATTCCAGACAGCAACTCAGCATCGGGCGCTCGGCGCTCGCTCGGGTCCTCACCGCAGGCAGCGCAGCCCACAGGAATCCACGCTCCTGGAGATGCACTTTAAACAAGCCAGAGGGTGGGAGGACAGGGTGGTAAAGAGGTTACAGCCCTTCCCACTCACAGGACAGCTCGTGTGAGGCTTAGTCTACCTTCCCGAGTAGGTATAAAGCCCCCTCTCACAGGCAGGGCTCCTCAGGGAGGTGCTGCCTTGCACACAAATCCCAAAGCAGGCGAGGGGAGCGGGCAGGCTCGTTTCAGCTGGGAGCAGGCACGTGGGTGTACAAATATGTGTGTGTCAAGGCTGGAGCATGTGGGAACCATAGCTGTGTAGTTAAAGACTCATTAAGAAACAGCAGACCCAGGGCCAACGTTCAAAGAGGAGCAACGCAAAACATTTCTCTGGAGAAAGATTAGCGTGTGTTCTTCTTTACACAAATAAAATTAAAGAGAGACTCACAATATAGACTAATCAATTAACTTCTGAAAAGCCAAGGGCACTGCATGCAAGAGCAGACAAGAGGGGAAAAGCTTTGTTACAGGGCCACCAAAGCAGTGCATAGGCTTTCTTCCCCGGAAAAGAGATTCGGCTATTTCTGCATGCAGTTCTGATGTTGGTCCCAGCTGCATCACGCTCATTGTTACAGGGACACAGCTGCTTCCTTCCCAACACAGCCATACACATACCTATATATCACTATGGCCTTATGCACCAAGGGCTGGGGATCATCTTTGCAGAGACTGTGCAAAATACCTGAGGGCAGAGGTCAAAAGACTACAGGAGTGCTTAAATCAACAGTTCCAGCCTAAAAAGAAAGAGTTTGAAGCTGACTGTCTATATAGGATACCCTGAACAGCACACACCCTTCTATCACAATAAAATTTGCTGTGATGCAGTCCCATGTTCAGTTCTCCCACAAATTTAACCAGGAATGCTCTTTGCAAAGCTGGTGTTTTCTTGCAATGATCTAATCTCACACTAAACCTAATGAGAGACCAGATGCAACAGGTAAAGAGCCCAATTTTTCACAGAAATGAAGCTGAAAACCCAGTCAAGAGAAGAGAAATCAATCTCTTGCACAAGACAGAGTAAAAAACCAATTTGTCAGACACAGCTTGCTTCACAAAATACATTTTATGATATGTTTTTGTCTTGAGAGGAGTTGTAAGTACTTGAAAATCTGACTTCACCACTCACAAATGCATTGATGTTGCTGCTCAAGTGCTGACTAGAAAACAAAACTAATACTGTCTAATTTAGTTAACATAAGGACATCTTAAGTTAATTTAACAATGAGCTTCTTCCTAGATTTCATATTTATAGCAACCCACTGGGATGGTTTATTAAACCTAGCCAGGAAAGCCACCACAGAAAGAGTGAGACTAGCAAAAGAGCTACCATTAATCTTCCATAGCCCAGCAACTGGGAAGATCAGGCCTTGAACCAGATTCTGTGCTCTTGCTATTAATCTCCTGTCCTCTACTTATTAATCCCTGGTCTGTCTTTGTCTGTCAACATTTATTAATGGCCCCAACTGTTTGCAGTAAACAGGATACTGAAATCTCATCTCCACCTAGACATAATTTACCCACAAAAAAACCACAAAAAACCACAAAAATTAGACTCAAGAAGAGGGTAAAGGCAGAAAGCAGGGACGTACATTGTGTATCAAAAGAGAAGAATGAGAATGCAATTAAATTCAGTGACACAACAGAGTGAAGATTCACTGTTCCTGATTTTGGCCTGTCTCATGCTCCTAAAGTCCGGTAACATCATGGCAAACAAAGAAGCTCCACTGGTCACAACCACCAGGGCAGTTGGTCTCTCATTCTCTGCTTCTCAGCAGGGCTGCACAAGCTGCTTCCTTCCCCCTGTTGCCATGACTTTGCAGCACCTTTCTGTCTCCTGGGGCAGCACAACTGAGAGAGGCTTGAGGACAGACCCACTGCCCCGACACTGGTCCTGCTCTGCAATCCAACCATTCTATCATGGGATGGGCACAAAGGACAGTTTGTGTCCCACACACAATCCAGCAAGGGACTCCTACAATACTTTGGAGTGGTTCACAGTGATCCTTTCACAGTGATCCTTAAGTCACAGCTGAATATCTCCAGTGAATTTGACAGAATTGGCAGTGCTGAAGAATGAATTAATTTGTTCCTCACATTAATTTCTGTTTGTCCACTGAAACATAGTTAGACTCAGCTAACAATACAGCCAGCCCTCCATCACAACTGGGAACATCCACAGCCTGCAGAGAGCCACATCATGCATGGGGAATGAGTTCAGGTCCACGAGCAGGAAAGTTTTGCTCAAAAAAGAAGTCAAAGCAACACAACCCACAGGACCAAGCAATTGTTCCCAGGCAACACTCCCAATCTGCAGAAGGGCCTGCATGTTTGCTAATTCCAAACTTGGACCCAGAAACAGTAAAACCACCTCAAGCTTCCTGGGCAGGCTGGCATCCCACCACCCCAGGCTTTGGAGAAATGCCCATCAGCTGTTGAGGACCGAACATGGCACTGAGGTCTTCCCACTGTCCCTAAACTCAGCAGCTGGCAAAAGCTCTGGGAGTTGATCCATTCCTCACCTGGAAGCAAGGCAGCCCTGTCAGGCACCCAGTCAGACGTACAGACAGGCACTTCCAAGGGACTTCTGTGGGTGCAAACAGAAAGGTCAGAATCAATGTTTTGCTCACCGTAAAAGCAGAAAGTAAATCAAGCTGGCTGTAATGCCTTGCCAAGAAAACAGCCCCAAAAGGGCATGTAAGGCCAGCTGCCCTCCTGTACAGAGCAGACCACAGCCTTTTTTCCTCTCCTCTGACACAAGTCATGTGTCAGCCTGTCCCTGTTTTGACCCATATAGGGGTTTTTCACTCATTGGCAGCACAGATTACATCTGAGCAAGTGTTGGGGTAGCTGAGGTTTATTTGGAAGAGAAGCTACTTGTTTTAAATCACTGCAAAGCTGGTGAAAGGCACTGACGTAAGGGCTGCAGGTAACAAAGTCTCTTTGAAAGCCTGACCAGACGCCCTTCTGCCTCTCATGCTTAAAGGGCCTCTTCTTCCCAAGCCTCAGCCACCGCTCAAGGCCAGCCATGAGTCACTCCCACAGCACTGGCTCTGCCATACAAGCATCAAGGAGCACCAAAGCAGAGATGGAATGCATTAAACACACAGCCATTGTGAAAAAAGAGTCAGGCTGGGACAGCCCAAACCCTACCTCCACCTTTGGCCCTGGTTTCCTTTCTGGGTGCCTCCAAAGATACCCAATAAAGAGAAAACACAGTTTTTTCAAGTTACCACAAGCTTTTTTCAACCAGTAGTCTTTAATACTTCCAGCTTATTGATATCTGAGCTTACTCTGATGTTTTCTATTTCCTTTAATCTCGGTCCTGAAGAAGAAATGAGCAAGTTTAAAAGGTACTAGTGAGGACTAGCAAAAGGTCCACCTTGACATACCACTGGTCTCCCAGCCCACCATGCTCCTGGTGTCACCAGGTTGACCCCCAGCCCCTCCTACCTGCATCCTCACCCCTATTTTCCTGAGATCAGGATCAAAAGTCATTAAAGAGAAGGGGAGACACTTCTAGCCAGTTGCATGTATTGCTTTGTTAATGAAGCCAGGCTAAAACTCATTAGCCCCACCATCAGCTGTCTTGCTCAGGAGAACCAGGACTGCCAGGGCAGCAGCTTTGCCCTCCTGGTCTGTGGTGAAGGAAGGGCAGCAGAATTTCATCAGTTGCTTCAGATCCACACCGAAGTGCAAGAAGCGGAGAAAAATCTGCTGAGAACCTGCCCACACAGACACTGGATATTCTTTTCATATTTGCCATGACAAAAAATTCACGTTAACATTTTTGCAAGCACTGTAAGCCTGTATCAAGTATCAGCAAAGAAGCAGACAGGTGTCCTGACCACAGAGGAGACAGCATATGCAAACAGTTAGGAATTTATTACTATTATTTTTTAAAGGGAGAAGCAAATCCCAGAGATTTTTCTGTGCATGATACATTTTCTGCTCCCTGTTTGATGTTGCTTTCAGACTTCAGACTTCAAATAGCTAACACTAACCTATGTCTCAAGCCTGCTTTAAACTGATGCCCCTTATGTGACCAGAAATGAATGCATGGTGAATCACTTATGCCACACACAGTGGGGGTGATGAGCAGTGGTCCGTGTCTCCTGACTGCTGCATGGACACGGGTAAGTTGAGGCAAAGGAGATCCCAGCTCTCTGTACATCAGAGCCAGAGAACTCAGCATAGAGCCTTTGCATTTTTGGAGCTGAGAGCACAAGCTCCAGGTCAACAGCTCAACCACAAGTCAGAGAGAACCACCCAAGCACTGGCATTTTCTGCAAAATGTGGAGAGAGATACATAATCTGCACAGGCTGCACTTCCACTCTCTCTTGCCTGCCTTTAGGAGATGCTTAAGAGAAGCTGCATTTTAATTAGCAGCCCCAACCAAGGCAATCTGATCTTGACAGTAAGTGAAAGGGAGCAACCCAAAGTTACAGACTTCAGGCCGTGTGGGTCTCAGCTCTTCGCTTCTCTGTGGACATTACTGCTTCTAGAAATTAAATCAAAACCCCACTTAACTTCACAGAGGTTGCAATTTGCATCTAAAGCACTGCCTAAGTCTCAGCTGTAATAAACAAATACAGCTCCACTGAAATCCAAGGAGTCATTCTGAGTTTGTCTGGTTACAGATCTGCAGACCCATAAACATTACAGCTCATCCAACCTCCAGCTAAGTATCTTCTAATAGAAGACCATTATCCTTGTCAGATGGATTGGGATAACTTGTTTAAAGCACTCTTGAATAGTCATTAGGTTGTTAGGTTTTGGTGGTTATATTTTAACAATAAACCCCAGCAGCTATTAAACACTGGAACAAAGCATGTTAACAGTCCACAAACAGAGCTGGAGTGGAAATATAACTATGGTTTGGGATTTTCATTGGGAAATTGGTGAAATGGAGAGAAGAAAGAAAATATAAAACCTAAACTGAGCTGTGCATATACACTGAGAAATCAACTACATTATTTGACAGGTAATGAATGAAAAAGAAACACAGGGAAGAAGGAAGCAAAATCATGCAATTTTGTCCTCCTTCTGAGCCTTATTAATATTTTGGGTATAGTGCATATACAAGATGTTATGTAGCCAAGGAAATACAGATACATTTTGCTGGCTGTCACTGTCCCTAATAGCTGATCTCAGGATGGACTTTACTCCCTGGAGCCTTCCTCACCTCCTGGTAATAAACCATCCCAGTGGCAAACCTGCACTGGCTGTGCTCCCCAGGAGCAGAGCAGCACTCCTGACCAGTTTTACAGATCTCTGCCCAGGGATGAACACCACTACACCCTGCCATGGACACACCATTGTCTTCTTTAAACCATCTCACCAAATGAACTGGTTCCCTCCAGCAAAAGGCCACTTCATCTGCTGCAACCAATCTCCTGTTCAGATTGCTGCTTTGCCACGGCTTTGCTGTTAAAGGAGAATGCTGTTTTGTTTGGGTTTTTTCCCTTCTCCTGACCAAATTATATTGCCAAGAATCAATTAGCAGCCAAGCCTAAGACAGGGAGAAATGGAGGAGTCTTGCTTCATGTTTTACAGAAAATACACAAACATCCCAGGCCCTGCCATGGGATTCAGGTGCCAATTATGAAAGGCCATCAACACCTCACCACAAAGAAGTCCATTTTAGCAGCTCCTCAGCCTGTAAGCCTTCTGAAGGGACAGCCCTGACCAGGACAACTCTGGGTCATCCAGGTAGAGGGGCAGTGGGGAACATTTGAGCTATTTCCTCATCTGACTTTAATTTTATTAATTTATCACTCAAGCCAAGGAAGTACTCTGATCAACACATGTCCAGACTTGGATTTGAAGATGTGCTAAGAGTATAACAAGGGCACTGTAGTGCCAGTCCCTATCTCACAGCCTTTGGGCTGTAGGGTGGCAGCAGATGGGGGCCACACATCCCAGCTGCTTTTCTGGGCTGGCACGTCACCACACCTGCACGTGTGGCTGTCACACCCACACAGGGGCTTGCACCAACAACAGCTCTCTCCTGGCTCAAAAGGGAAAGGGCAGGGAGTAACACAGACACTCCACACACACCCATCATCAGTGTGTGCACAGCGGTGCTGGGAGACAGGCTTATTTAGAGCTCCACAGTTGCACTCCATCGTAATTTCCTCCTTCTCTTCCAGTCCTGGATACAGCCTTAAAAATCCATAGCTCCAGACAGCTAGCCCACACACTGCTATTCCAGCTCAGCAGGGAGAGCATGAACTCAATTTTGCCAGTCAAACTGGAAGGAATAAAAAAAATAGTAGTAGTATTTTGTTAAAACCAAAGAAACACGCCCCCATCAAATCAAAGACAAAACAGAAGAAATTATATGGAGAAACAGTCCTTGCTATTGCTTCCATGGCCAAGAGTTACAACCAAAGCTTGGGTAGCTCGGGGGCAGGAGATGGAGAGCCATCACAGTCTGCCACTGTCGTGCAGCATGGCACTGTCCTCCTGTACCAAAGCGCCACTGAACCCTGACAGCAGCTCGTCTTGGAGGGGGTGTTTGGACATGCTGCTCATGGCTCCCCAGCTCTGTTTGCTGAGCTGGATCTGCAGAGACAAACATCTGGGACAACAACCACACACGCTCCTCTTGCAAATCAATAGCTACAAGTACACTTGAGCACCCAGCACATCCAGTACCCAAGCAGGAAGCGGCAGCCAGCCCCTCACCCAAGCCCCTGCCACACACACTGGGCCGGTTTGCTCCCTGCTTGACAAGGACCTTCTTTCCACCAGCCAATGTTGGAGCTTCCCAGAGAGACCAAAGAGAAAGTCAGGCATAGCTCAAATAAGCACCTGGATCTACAAACAACAGATTAAATTCTCAAGTTACAAAACTATGTTTTAGCAAAAGTGCAATTGAACTCCATGTACTTGTTACATTTCTAAATATACTCTGGTTGTCAAGACAACAAAGAGACTGATGGATCTCTAAAGTGTACTGTATCCATTTAATTGTCAGCATTTCAAACTGACTCAAGGAGGGGAAAAAAAACTGCTGCGTGATAAGTCTAATTGTCATGGTTACCACTGGCTAACCCCATAATAAAAATATATATATTCTGGCTAAATGTGCCAAGCCATGTGAGGAGCAGATGGGAGACATTCTCATTACTGCAACAGCCTCCACTGGAAAACTAAACTTGAGGAAAGATGCGAGAGACTTTACAGAGATCTCAGACACAACAGACACCGTGGGCTGCATCTTCCCAGGCGTTTGGCAGCAGTTCCTCGGGCTTTTCCGCTGTGCTTATCCTCCCCAAGCGTGTTGGGACAGCCCATAGGGCTGGGGCTGCCTCACTTGTGAACATTCTGGTTTGGGGAATTTCATCCCTCACCAAAGAAAGCCTGATATGTGAGTTGCTACTCCTTAAAAGCCTCTGACAACATCTGATGAGCAACCACCTGGGCTTTGCACTCCCACCCTCACCCCCTTGCACTCTTCTCCCCTGATGGCAACACCCAAGCCCACAGGAATGGCTGTGCCAGGAGGCTGCTTCAGCCTGGATCTTTTGCTCCCAACACTGTTAACAGCTAAACCAAGGACTATGTCCAGGCTTGGGGATGAGAAAACAAGTGGAAAGAAACAGGCCCCTACTGCAAATACACCAGCCTGAGACTGAGTTGGGAAGTGTCAATGACCCCCAGCCAGGCTGTGCAACCCATCTGATAAGTGTGATCCAGCAGCGTGGAGAGCTCCACCATTCACATGAGGTCCCCCCTGAAAGGGATGCTTTCCAAAAAGAACCCTTAAACATTGACTTTCGACATGGATCACCTTCAAATAACATCTGAGTTATCTACCTAGCTATACAACAATTGTGGCTTTCCTTCATTGATCAGAACTCCTATACATTCAGTACTCACTTTTCTTTCATTAAATCAAAGTTAAAGCTGCAGAAGAAAGGCATCGGTGTCATCCAGGTATGAGAATCAATGGAAAACAATTTACATTTACCTGGTGAGCACTGACTTAAGATTTGGACTCAATGAGCCTTATGGGTCCCTTCCAAATCAAAATATTCTGTGATTCTGTGATTTCAACGAAAGGGGAAGTTTCTAATTAGTCTGAAGCTTACCCAACATTTTTGACAGAAGCCATCTCAAAGTTGAATCATCCTTAAAATCTCCCCCAAACTGTTGCACTCCTTCATACAGATAAAAACTCTGCTTCTCTGCTGTCAGACACTTTCAGGGAAACCATAAGGTGTTGCCTAAAACCATCTTCCAGAGAGCCACAAAGTAAAATCTGGTTGGAAAACACTGCTTAAGAGAAACGCCACTTTCCAGGCGCCTCAAGCAACACATCTGAGTTCGTGATATTTTCCCTGGAGCTTGCCCCTGCTCATTAGCAAGATGAACAATTTCTGAATTCCAAATATTAGATTCTCAGTGATGTAAAGTGAACCTTCGTGCCTACCAATACAGTCACTGTGTGGTTCACCTCTTGTGCTGCTTCACAGAGTGGTCTGTGCCTGGAGATGGGCAGTTAATGTCAAAACAGAAGTAGCACAGAAGAGTCATCTCTGGGGCTTGCGTGAGAATTATTTCAAATAGTACTTAAATTAGGAGATTAAAATGAGTCTTGGCCACAAAGAAGCCTATGGTCTAATGTAAGTCAAAGGGACCTAGAGGCAACTGGCTTTTTACAAGTATTTGGGTGCACCCAAGCCAGTGCAGCATCAGCATTTTGTCCCCAGATAATTTCAAACCTAAGCATTACCCATAAGGAGTTTTAAAGAGATTATAGTCCTGAAAGCTGCATCCAGATCTTAACTGAGCTGAAATCCCAAACAACCAAAAGCTTAAAATTATGCTTCTATTTCAACAGCATGCAGGTGTGGGAACCTAAGTTTGGTTTTCCTGTTACTGAAAGTGCTAGCCTAAGGCACCATGCTTTTATAGTTATGGCTTTGGGACAACTGTTACATTCTGTACCAATAAAATATGTGCTCTCTGGAGCAAACTCCCCAGGATGACTCCTTTGCTTTGGCACAAATGGACTCATTTGGTTTAGATAAAAGGATGTTCCCTTGCATCATTTTAATTTTTTTTTTTTTTGGTAAGATAGAGAAACAGTTAATTTTGCTAAATGAGTTCTCTGTTGCCATGACTTCACTGCAGACAAACACAAAGCCATCAAGCTCCTTTTTCCTTGGGCACTGTTTTTTTTGAACAGGTATTTGATCATCTTGATTCTCTTGCTTCTTTTCTCAACATCTGGATTCCCAGCAATATCCTGCAGCCAGACAGATACATAATGGCTATAGCTACTCAGTAAATTACAGAGATATTCCTGCACACACTCTTACTTACCCTCACAATCCACTCCTTCCAGCTGTGCCAATGCACCCTCTGTGACTCCACAAGCAGAGCACCACTGCCTGCAACAGCAAACAGCAAATCTCCGCAAATGAAACCCTAAATTTATGGGATTAGATCCTGAAAATCGTAATTCCCATGCTCCCACCATGGGCCAGCCAGCAGGTGCCTACTCACCATCAAACCAAGCTGCTGCCCAGGATTTTGCCCCAGTCCAAAACCAGAAGCCTAAAGTCCTTCCCACTGCCTCAGTTTCTCCAGTGGATGAAAAAGGCTGCACATGCATCATCTGCCTCCACGGAGTGTTATGACATTGGCTGGGTTAATATTCATGGAGTACACTGGGGATTAAGAGTATTATAGACTTTATTGAGGGAGAGAGGTTTTTTTTTTAATGTTTGCATTGAATAGACAGACGAAGTAGAAGCAGCATTTGTAGCCTACAGCCATTATCCTGGTAAATGGCTTATTACAGCACGCAGCCTACCAGCTCACCTCCAACCAGTCTCGCTTAAACGCATGTAGGTGGAAGTGCTGCTCGTTCCAAAGAACTTTCTTTTTCACTGTCTCTGTCTGATGGAGACTCTGGATAGCTGGGCTCACAAGACAGGGCTTAGGATATAAATATTTCAGTACAAGCTTGTTGTTCAGTACCTATTTATGGCAGTCACAGAACAATTAATTACCTCCCATCTAAGACTAATTCCCGTCTCTCCCAAAAAGGGGGGTGAGTTTTGTCCCAAGACTTTCAATTTCCTGATGAGTCACAGCAGACACACTACAATAAGCTCAATACTTCAATCAGACTGTTTCTTATCCAGATATATTCAATACATTACTAAGATGTGGAGTGTGCTATTTTAAGGGCTGATTTCAGGCATTGTATGCATAATGCTTTCTCATCTAAACACACGCCTTCTCCTGGATGAGACAGATGAACGTCCTACATCACCATCCCTTCTGCCCCCCCAAATCCTATAGGTAAATAAACACTGCAAAAGCAGAAAGTAAAGAATTGCACATTTGATGTACTGATTTCTACAACACGCAGCCCTCTCTCCCATTTCACTAGCTCATTCCCTGCCCTTTGGCAAGAAAATAACTTATGTGACAGCAGCATCTGACAAGAAGAAAACATTCACAGACTGCACAGGTTGCAACAAGTCCACAGCATCTTGCTTTCTTCATTCTAGGGCCAAGAATCATACATTTCTTGTTCTGCCCCAAGGAGCAACTCTGCATCCCTGTATGAATCCTCAGTTGTCCCCAGTTCCCACGCCACCCACTCACAAGCTCCAAGGCTCCATCAGGCAGGCAGGAGACACTTTGCCCAACCTCCAGCAAAACAGGTTATGGGGACCAGCAGGTGCCCTGTGGTCCTCATTATTTACTCAATTTAACAGATTTTGATATAATTTATTGTGTCAATTGGGCAATTGTTCCCAGCTGGGTCATTTGAGCCTACAACAGGTTGCAGTCTGCCTCAGCCTGACCACAGCCAGCTGAGGAAACTGCCTCAAAGCAGACTGTGAAGAGCAGAGCCATGGTCACATCTCCCTGGACCATGTGCAACCCTAAGTTCTCACAAGCAATGCAGTTAAAAGCTCCCAGACACCAATAGCTGGCTAGAAATGTGTGGCTATGATGACAAATATGTTAAAGAACATGTTTGCATGGCAGACTGGGTAAAGGTGACAGACAGCTGTGCTGCTGGCTGTAGAGCTGCTGCTGTGCCATCAAGGACATCAGCTGCTCTAAGAGCAGCCACAGCACGGACACCACCTCCAGACTACCCCTGTGCTAACTGCTAGCAGCAGTTTTCCCCCTGGCACAACTGGACTGTGTAAGCAGTTTCTGCACAAACAGCAGCAGTGCCAGTTTCTGCCAAGCCCATGCTAATTGCAAGTGATTCCAGCTCAAATGCTCTTAAGTCAGAAAGTATTTAGGTGACGTGTAACCAAGGCGTCACATTTGTCTCACCAGCTCTCCTCTCTACCATCAGCTATGAAGATCTGTCACAGCTTCTTCTCTTTTTTCCTCCTTGGAAAAACTTTCTCATAAATTCTCATTTTATGCCAACATAAGTGCAGAACATTTTCGACCCTTGCAATACCCTCAGCCTGTTGGTGTAACTGAGCTGTCATGGAGCACAGAGGACATGGTCACCAGTATTCCATTCAAGGCAGCAGATCCTCCAAGGCACAGCAGCTCTTCAGGTGCTACTTCAACAGTGTCAATGTCTCCTCATTTATCTCAAAACCTGAGAGCACTTTAGGAATGTTCAAATAGTTTCACAAACTGTGAAAATGAAAAGGGTAAATGAGGAAGGATCATTTCACCTGCCCAAGCCCAGCTTGGAAGGACCAAGAAAAGAGAGAGACTGAGTTTAAAACCCAGTAAACGTCCTCTTGAGCAGGCTCAGCTAGGTCACTTTAACTAAGGGGAGAATATTCACCTATATTTTATTGATTTCCATTAAATACACTATTATCTCAGTCTGGGCACTTATTGGACAGACACCAGGCTCCACAAGATCTACCATGTCATTCACTTTGAGCTGCAGGTGAAAGAGCAATACAACCCTAAATACACACAAGACCTCAGCTGAAATCTCCACACCTCTTCTCTCCATTTCTTGAATGCCTGTGGTAAAACTTCTCAAGGAAGTTTGCACTGGGCTATCCAGTTCTAACCAGAACAGAAACATCTGCTACACTGTGCAGTTTTCCTCTCCTGTAGATGGCAATCAGCTTCCTTGGAGAAAGCATCAGGCAGGAGCAGAGACCATGAGCTGATGGCTTTGGCCATGCTGCAGAAGGTGCCAGTGGAGTCACTGCCCTAACACTAGTGCCAGTGACTTTCTTAAAACTAGTGTTAGGAATAAAGAGAAAATACAGGACCACCAAAAGAAAAAAAAACTTAAAAGGGATCATAAATTTCCTTTTTTGTTCCTTTTGGAGAACAATGCTAGAAGCATGTGGGTCTGCAGCCTAGAGAGACAACTGAGGAGATTCAAGCTCATCTGATATTCTTAAAACATACAAGACCAGGATTCTCCCATGCGAGGCAAGTCCACGTGCCCTCCTGAAAAGCCATTTGGAAAGTTTCTAAATGCAGTAGGAGAAACATAATCCTGCATGGTCCATGCCTGTTTCTCCCTCTCCTCCCATTAGCGCAGGGGGAGAAGGTTGGCTTAGAGCAATACCACACTTCAATTTGAATATGAATCACTCCTCTGGTGAGAAAACAAAACAGAAGCCCATTTCATATGAGCCTTATCTGAAGATATAATGAAAATCAACACATATAACAGGAGCAATTGAAATAAAACATGGTGAAAATACTGCCTCAGACAAACAAACAACAACACTTTCCATTCTAGAAGATCCCAAAGTGTTTTACAAACTCCTAGAGCCAGGAATAATTTCATCTGCCACTGAAACATGGCTGTCTCTGGATGGATACTCAGCACCATGTTGTAATTCATGATGGAGGGAAAAATGTCATCAAGTAGGAACTGACAGAGTTCAGGACAGCATGATCTTCAGTGGGAACTGCACCATTCTTCTGGAAAGTGGAAGCTGGGTTTAATTTCCATTTTTACAATTCAATGTGCCATGTGGGGCAAGAACCTGAACATGCACAAGATGCTGTACTTAAAATTGAAGTGATTGGATGTATAAAGATGGAAGTCCAACTCACGTATGCTGGTATTTTCCAACTTCTAACTCAAAAGCAAGAGAACAGCAGCTAAGTAGATGATTAAAATTTTTGAACCTTCCTGGGTATTACAAATTAATTTCTTATCATCCCACAGAGCTGAAGGGTCAGGATTTCCTCCCTCTGGTTCAGCCCAGATGAAGTTAAGGGTAAAACACCTCTCTCCCCAGCTGCCCTCCAGCAGGCACAAAAATATTCAACATTCTTAGGAACAGGCTGGAAGCAAGCCCAGCATTACCATTCACCACTGCTAATGAACGTCAGTCTTGCACTTCAGCTGTACTGAAATGCTGACAGAAACTTCATTTTCACCCTCTCTCCTTTGCCCCTTGGCTCATTGCATCCACCTGCTGGGACTGTGGCTCACCTCACTGGCAGGCATGGGCCGCTGTCACAGAGCTGGCCAGCAGAGAATGCTCCAAACTGAGCCTTCTCTCCTGCTACTGAAACAGCAACAAACAAGAACAGAAGTCCTTCAAGGGCAGGGGATCTGAGCAAGTGATCTGCACATTTCCAAAGCTAAATGTTTATTTCTCCTCCTGACAGCATCTGGAAGCTTGCAGACTATTTATCTGAGTCTTAGAAACAGCTATTTAGTCCTGCAAATACATCAACAATTCACCTTGACTCAGAAGAATGGTTTGCTGAGCTCTGAGGAAACAATGAAAGAAATCATCTTTTTCTTACTTTTCTGCCAAATGTCTGTTAAAGCTTTTCTAAAAGGCATTTACTTAATCTTTTCCCACATTACATTATATATACAGTCACTATTCCAGAAAGAAAACAAAACAAAACTTGGTGCACAAATGCAAACAAATCTGGTTTTGGCCAGATCTGCCTAAACCAAAAGCCAGCTTCCTCTTCTGCTGGCTCAGGAGCAGAAACCCAAAGCCAGATAGTTCCTAAGATTTCTGAGAGGCTGACTTTTGGATAGGCTTATTTGAGTTTGTCTTCAGTACCTTGGGACTGTGCGACAATTCAAGGGAAAATGCTTTTAAAATGAACATGGATTTGAACGGCAATTTGAAAAACTACTACCGAGCCACTTTTCTCTGTAGCAATGACTTCTCTCCAACCATACAATCATATTCTTGCCAGCTGGGAGACTTGTCCTCATCTTGATTTAAGCAGACCTAATTAATTTCAGTTTTGTTGGGAAGGGGGAAAAAAACCCTACAACTCAATAAACAAGAAAGGAAAATTACAATGAGCTTAACATACCATACAGGTAAAGAGAATCATCAGGAGATTCAGGTAAAAAAAATTCATCGCTGATTCATCAAACGAGTCATTGAGATGTCTTAAGAACAAGATATTAAGAGAAGTCACTCTTCCTCTCCACCTTTTATTATTAGCTACTGCTGGAAGTGATCTTTTCTGCAAATCTCAAGACCATCTTGAAGTGCTGGAGATTTTAGGAAGTGAAAAGTAGCTCTCAAAATGAATTAAACTGCTTCAAAAATCTTTTATTAAAGGTTGTATTGTGCTTCTTTCTCACCACTGGGTATTTCAGATTAACTACCCACTACAAAAAAAAAAGGCACTGTGCAGTTCTAGCTGAGGGTCCAGGTTGGATGGGGCTTTTAACAATCTGGTCTAGAGGAAAGTGGCCCTGCCCAGGGAAGGGCTGAAAGATGATCCTTAAGGTTCCTTCAAACCATTCTATGAGAGTCCCAGATTTGGTGATACAAGTGCTTTTGAGTTGTAGAAACCGAGCAAGAGAGAAGCTACTGAAACAAGGGAAAGAAAAGGTGTCCAGTGCCGCTGGAGAAAGCCACTTCCAAAACCCCAGGAGAACCAAGGATCCCCTTGTGTCAGCTCTGCCACAGCCTCGAGCAGGGCTCTGTCAGGGAGCTGGCACTGCCTGCAGCCAGCAGATTCCAGAATCTGCTCAGCCTGGCAGCAGAGTGGGAGGTGAGACTGCTGGCAGGAGCAGGCGGAGCAGCAGAGCTGGTGGAGATCATAAATGGAGGAGTGTTGTAAAACACGGAGGTGAGCACAGGCTGACGCTCACCTTCACAGCTCCCCCCAGAAAAGGACGGCTCTGTCAGGCTCTCACAGCTTTGAAACAGGTCCAGATTTTGCTGGATCAATCCAGGAACCTCATTCCTATGCATGTTTGTTCTCACACGCAAACGTGGCGAGGTTTTAACCACACACATTTTGCACAAGTCCCGCAGGCCCAAACTTTCAGGTTAATCAGGAAACTTGGTCTTAAATGGGATTGTAAACCAAAGGAAAGAGATTATAGATAAAGGCAACAACCACGAAAAACTGCAGAGCAGTTTGGGTGAGAAGGGAGCTTTAAAGTACTCCAACACTAAGGTACTGCAAAAAGAGGACCTTTTCTTAAAACAGGACTTACTTAAAAGGATTGCACCAACAGACCTTCCAAAACTGATTTAATCACATGAAAATATGGGCTGGGCTCCCTGCATTAAATATCACTCCCGAGTGGAAAGTTCTCATCAAAACTATAACATATTCAGTTCCAGTAGAACAATTAGGTGACATTAGGTAGGCAGTTGTGACTCTCAGAAATAAATGACCTTGCTATTTACCACTATGTGCTATGCCTTTAAAAGTTTCCAAAAGTAATGGTCTGTTTCTGTGCATACTGGAATATTCAAGAGCATTTCATATCGTTTCTCATATCAAGAAAAGAGCAATTAGATCAATAATGAAACAGGAGAGCTCCCTTTTACTTTCTGCGGTTTGCAAAGAGGTTCATGTTTCTGTGTGAGCACAGCTCTTGTTTTAGTGATGTGAAAGTGTGTGGTTTGTGTGATACTCTGTTTCTTCTAATATTCAAGTTTCTGTTGTTATCTACCTACAATTTACAGTAAAGGATCTTTTATTCTCACACCTCTCAATCTCAAAATTAGATCAATTTTCCCAACAAGATTTTATTACCCATGCAAACCTTTAACAAATACCGGAAAACTTACTGACAACACAGCATGAAACCACTCAAGACATCACTATTGCTACCAAGTCTACCTGTACACGTGTCTGTCTATACAGACACATGAGGCAGCAAACACAAACCTTACCTTGGGGAAAAGGACTATTTTTATGTTTGGAAAAGCAACTAGAATTCCATTGAAATTCATGCTGACAGGCCCAAGGCACCACACGGAGTGGGTAAAGATTATTAAGCAACACTTGAATCACCATGTATACATCACTATTGTGCTATTTGTTGTGATTAGATTGCTACTATTTTCAAAATATTTCAAAATATTTAAAATTTGTCACCACCTCTGCAAAGCATAAATCTAATTCTAGCAAAAATTTCTGAAGAACTCTCCAAATGGGAAGGACACTGCAATTACTAGGGATGGGTAATCTACTGTCTCTAGCATCAAACCAAACTAAGCCATTTATAGCATTTTGGCCCTCTCCACAACAGACAAGAGCGCTGATATTTTAGCCAGAAATGTTAATTTCCAGATAGTTGTTTCTGGCCATGTGCTCTACTCCACAATCTTTGACTGTGCTCTCCCTGTGTCTCTGAAAGAAATACATCTTTGTCAAATATACTGAAGGTCCTAAAGAGAAAATTCTCTTGCTGCTTCACCACAAACATCAATTCAACGGCAAAAATCTAAAACCAACTAGAATACTAAATATTTCTGAAGAAACAAAGTAAGTCAGCAGCAGCAAGGTTTTAAACCCTTTGTTGAGTCATCTGGTCAGCTCTGTAGTGTGAACCTACCAAATCACACACTAAAGAGTCTGCACTTCTCAGTGATGCCCCATTCTGCATCTCTCTGGGCCAGCCTCGTAGTTTGCATACAAATATTGTTAATGGTCATAAAATCATCATGCCCTATCTGGCATTAATTTAATAATTATGGCATTACACTGCACTAGCCAATCACCCAGCTGCCTTGACTTAGATTAATTCAAGCAAGAATTAAGGGACACAAATATTCAAACTCCTTGAGGCATCTTGCACCCACCCAGGGAGGACTTGGCTTTCAGCCACACTGCATAAATCCCAGTGGGATTAGTCAATTTTCAAGAGACTTCTTTACGGGATAAGTAAGGAGGTCAAGTGCTGAGATCTATAAAAAACGGCATGATGGGTGTATATAATGCCCCACAAGACACATCCCTCCAACCCTTTACAGTCAGCAACAGGGATGACTAAATGCACACAGCAAAAACCATTTTAACCAAGGCCATGGAAACAAAACTGGCAAACATACTATTTATCATACTATCTTAACATGAAATAAATTTATCTGATTAGACCACCAAATATGACAAAAAAGACATCTTTGGAAGAGATGAGCAGAAAGGACCATGACACTACTGCTTACCTGGCTCTAGCTGAAGCAGAACTGCTGAAACCTTTAAGTCTCCCTGCAGACAGCCCTGATGCTCTTGGGAAATACCAGCAGCTAAATCTGGACTATCACAAGACTCTTTAGGACATCCTTCTTAACTATTTGGGCAATGCTCAATAAAACTATGGTACAATACACTCTGCTGTAAAAGTGCCCCAACCTAGGTGTTGCCACCGTGGGCAGATGCAGGTCAGAAACTGCTGTTCAACAAAAATGTTTAAAGTAAGTTGAGTAAGCCAAAAACATTCTAAATCACAGTCACAATTGATCGTGGTGACCATGGAGCTCAAGCACACCAAATTTCAAAGGCACTTGGTTTCCCCACTGCTCAATCTTCATGCAGGAGGCCTGACGGCATCCTGCACCCCTCCAGCCTCAGGTATTTCTCAAACTTGGATGACACTGTGGGATCTGATTTTGGTATACAGGTAAACCCAGACTTGACACAGCAAACAGACCATGGGAACAGTTTTGTTTATTTTAACATGAACTCTTGACACACCTCAGGAGAGCCATCACGGCCCTACCCTTCACCAAAACACCAGGAAGGAGCTCAAGCCGCTGCTGCAGCTAAACCCAATGCTGGGAATGGCTCCAAATACTTCTCTGGAAACTAGCGTGATAATAAAACTTCTGCTGAAGTCACAGGGCTCTCAGGCAGCTTGAGATGGGCTATCAGGAAGTGGGACCCATCTCAAACCAACCACAAGCTCCTCGCCAACAGATTCCCATCAGCAGAACAGCACCAGTCATTGCCCTCATCTGGGCACTTGGCCATGAGAAAATGTTGGAAAAGCCTCTTCTGTTTTTCTCCTCTCTCAGACAAGTTCACGAATCACCACCACTGGAGATTAACTGCCTTCCCTCACTGACAACCTGAGTAGGATTTGGACCACTGACAAAGATTTCTCCTCATCCTCCAGACCAGTTCGTGCACTCCCTATGGAACACTAACAGCGTTTGTCACGGGCTCTGAGTGACCTTGGCACAAACAGTAATTCTTGTCTCTCTAAGCAAGAATTTGGGAAAGCAGCCTTTACTGGACAGGTATGTCTGGCTGAGATTTGTGATGAGATGCAACACACGGCGCAGTGTGCGACCTGGAGAGATATTGCCATCAGCTAACAGCAGCACTGATTTCTTTCTTCCCTGTCCCTCATTAGCCTCAGAAGCCGGCCTTGCCAGCAGCAGTCATGCAAGCTGAGACAACAAAGCACATTAATGATGGGCCCCATCATGTTCCATATTAATTACTGTAGCTAGTAGTAAACTGTTGGTTATAAATCATATTTTGATAACCTGCCCTTTCTTTGACAAGCAAGCTCCAATGTTTAATGTTGCACTTAATCCTCAGATAATACCCCAGGAGTCCTCACTGTGCCCAGCAACAAATCAAAGCAACCTTCAAAAGGCTGGCACGGGTCCCCTTTTCCTACACACCCCAACCTGAAACTATCCCATTGCATCAACTTTGTTATAGGTCAGCTCTAAGGGCTGAGTTGCCAAAACCAGCAGCACACTCAGTTCTCGAGTGTCCACAGGGCTGTCCCAGCACTCCTCTGGGCTGGCAAAAGCCATGTACATTTATACACATATCCCAGCCTTCCAGAAATGCTGCACTATCAGTGCTCTGCAGGGTAAAATAGCAGGCCAGTAATCCCCAGAATATCCCTACATTCAGAAGAGAGCAGGATTACTTCTACCTAGGACTGAAACAGTCAACTAAAATCTATCCAAAGCCATCATATTCTTATTTTTGTTTCTTTTTAATTCAGTGACATTTAGCTAGCAGAACAGCTGTTAGCAAAGGTCTAGGAGAGGTGGAATTCCATTTTCTATATAAAGAATTATGTTTTGGAGGAAACTGCAATTTGACAAAAATACCTATTTGGCAAAGTACATTCTAAAAAGTGGAAAAATATGCTCTGCTTTTTCTAAGGTAGCAAAAGATCCACCATGGCTCATGAAAGCGAGCCTAAGTTTTAGGAACAAAGATATTAAATTATTTTGCAATGTGCATCCAGGAAAATAAGGCCTCTAAGAAGCAGAATAGGGAGAGACCCTTCTTCATCTCAGCCAGATTTGCCCATCACCTCCCACCACCATCAAAACACATGAAAAAACTCATCTCAGGCTTCCCACAGAGCTGCTCCAGCTTTTACTGGTAACAACTGGCTGGCTTCAGAAAGAGCTGGGTCAAGCCTGACAAAGTCAGCACCGTCCTTTATTTTACTCTGAAGGGCCAGCACCACACCAAGCAAGAACAAGATGTCGCGCTTGCAATTTGCAGTGTTAAAATCCCAACAGCTCAGGAAGAGAATCAGCAGTGGTAACCGAGAATCCCATCCTCTCCTCCACGGACGGATGTGAAGCCCTGCGACCCCACTCCAAGCTGTAAATTAAAAGTGCTTGCAGCAGTCAAGGGTTCATTCTTGTTCTTCCACCACTGGTGGCAGATGGTATGTGCTATTATTAAATCTTGATTTCCAGCTTATAATAGTAGTTGTATGAAACCTTCTGCACTAAGACAAGAATTCACTATTTTTATTTTGGGAAAAAAAGCAGAAGTCTTACAGTTAAGTAACTTTTCTGTTTTAATGATTTCTTTCAAAAATTTGTGGCATACTTCTCCTAATTGGAAACACACAGAAAATAGGATATGGCCTATTAGTTAAAGGTCAATGCACATTTAGCCACCTCTTTTGAAACTGACAGTATTGTCATGACAGCCATAAAAGCTGCTTTGAATTTTAGTTCCCTAGAAAGTAAATACAAGGAATCCCAAGGCCGTAACCACAAGTGCCACAGCTCTTAACTCTGATGTCATATTCAGCTGAATGTGTGCTGCAAAAGTCAGGATGGTAAAGCTTCAAAATCAGCTCATCTAAGGGAAGGACACAGTAATTATCCCCCTGCCCACTGCCCCAGACATATACCACATGCCTCCATTTGATGCAGCATCAACAGCGGAAGTGTTTTATCCCCAGGCATTTAGTGTGGGAGTCTGTGGGGTTGCTGGGACCATTCAGGGGGCTGCTACAACCAAGTATCTCACACTGCTCTTACGTTGTAGTTGAGTTTGCAACTGTTCCTTGCCATTCCAGCTACCAAATAAATGTTCTCTTCTTTTTTTTTTTTTTTTTTTTTAGGAACCAGTTAAATCCATTTGTATCAATTTGTTTCTCTATCAATTAGCCAGGGCATAGGGGGCTGATTTTCAGACCCTCTTCTAGTGCGTTAAATGTAAGGGGACAGTGTAATTAATAGATGTCAGGCACAGTGCCCCTTCATGCATTGATTTCCTCCTGCTTAGGAAACACTCAGGGAGAACACAATCACCCCTGGCTGTCAGGGGTCTTCATAAAATCCATAGGCTTGGATTCACAGGAACTGCTAATCATTCTGGATGCTGAGAAGGGGGAAGGCAGAGCCTGATCTTTGTAAGGCAGAGGAAATTTCTTATTAATTGCAGCTCCTGAGTGTACTTCAAAGGGAGCTTACAAGAACAGAAAAACTTTCAGAGCAAGAGGCAACTCAGGAAAACCCTTTTGTTCCCAAGCTGCATCAAGGAAGATGGGAACACTCCCACTGAGTTCAGAGCATCTGCATCTCTGAGGCACCCCAGCCAGGGATTGCTGCAGCCACCCCAGTTTGCTCCCCCACTGCCACACCACACCACAGTCATCATCTTTCCATCACAGACAATATGGGTTTCATCAAGGTGTCTATATATAAAGTTGAACTTTGAGAAAAAACAGCATTTATGACTATCCACCTTGGTTGTTTCCTTTTAAGGTTTAATTTTTCCATGTCTTATATAAAGTCCCCAAAAAAAATAAAAAAGAAACCACACAAAAAAAAAAAAACCTCAAGGTATTTGATTATTTCCCCCACCCCACAGCTCTGCCCAGGAATGCACAGCTAACAAACCACGTAGGACCAGTATTTGTGCAGAGCTGGTTAAAATATCCTCATTTTGCAAATGCTAAACCTCACTGTACATACCACACAAATCAAAAGCAAAGAACGAAGACAATCCATGAGCATATCAGGCAATCTTGCTGGATATTTTGCTTACCTTTGCATAAGCAATAAAGCATTTTTCACTGTACACAGAGACTCAAGCCCAAAAATACCTACCCAGAACTGCTCAATCTTAGCTACTCCACAAGGCACAGGACACCAATTCTACTTTAAAAGAAAAAAATACCCTTTCTTCTATTTGCTGAGTCTCTCTGGAGACATAATGGCACTTTGGCAGGGCAGCATGTTTAATAAGAGATGATGGGAAGAGAAAGGTTCTCTAAGAAAGGAGATGTCAGTGCCATGTAGCCAGCATACTGCAAATGTTGTACTTCAAAGCAATATAAATAACAAATTATTACATCTCTCTCTTCAGAAGTCAGAAAACACTCCTCATGCAGCGTTTTCTTTAAAATACTGCCCTGTGTAGGCATCTAGACAATGCAGTGACCTGGTCTATGACACAGAGATGCACAGGGGGAACAGACAGAAGTTAAAGCTGGTCTGAAACAGCACCACATGCATGTGGTCCTGCACCAGCACCCACCAGAGCACACATCTGCTGGCAGCCCCACCCTGCAGCCTGCAAGGGCTGAGTGCCTTTCCCACTGGAAACCTTTCTGTGATGCTAATCTGCTACAGAAGGAAAATCACTAGAGGAGGACACCCAATAGCTTCCAGCCAGAACACAACACGCCTTCAGCAAGACTTTTGATTTTCACAGGCACACACTGAAGTTGTTCTTCACAACAAAGAGCAGCCTGTCTGTTGCATAACTAACCTTAGGCTGCGTTAGATAAGTTGTGCCTTCTCACAGATCAACTGACCTTAAATAATGTCCCCAGTGTATTCAGAGCCAATAGGTTTTTCTCTTAGAGCTCAACTGACAGGTCTTCTCCTTCCAGCTATTTCTTCAGAAAGGCACACAAAGAAGGTTTCAAGAGAAATCTCATGCTTACTGTTCCAAGAGCAGCTTTCCAGGCCAAAAATGAAGGCCAAGATCTTAGCTCCAGAGCTGCATCTCCCTTTAAAGGCTTCTTGAGCACTTCACTGCAACAGCACGAGTGAGAGCTTTGGCAGGACGGATGTGGGGCTGAAGCAGATGATAACTGGAAAACTCAGCCTGTCTCTGGAAAGCTTGCTGCCGCTCTGCCACTGAGTCAAGACAGAAGGAAAACAGCCAGCCATGCCAATGAAACACTGCTTTGTATTCTGGGTAAGGCAAAACAAAGGTCTGGTGATGAGGAGCTCTCGCGTGTCATGCGAGGGTCAGCAGCAAAGGCAAATTCCACCATGGCATTTCCGTTCTGTCGCCCAGCCCATTGCTGGGAGTGGATACAGCAGGATCTTTCATTGCTTGTCCAAAAATGGCATTTAACATAGCTGTGCAGCATCACCCCACTGCCACATTCCACTCCAGAGGAGAGCTGTTAGTCCCTGCACAAAGCTGAAGTCACAGGGCATGGTGTGATGAGCAGGTGAAATCCTTTAATATCATTTCTCCAATCCCCATCCTGAGTGCAAGGTGATGTAGGAGCTCTGCAGCTGCCCAGAGGTAGAAACACATGGGAAGAGATGGAGACAGTGCCAAATTAAGCACTGCACCCCTCTGCACCCCTCCTGGCAGGTCGTTTTATTGTCCACAAATAAATTGTACATTCCCTGTGATGTCAGAAACAAAATGTTCTGCAAAGCAGGCCCATAACCCTTTGGGAACACAGGCACCAAAGCCCAATAAACCCATGGCAAAGACAGAGGCACTAAAAGCCTGGCTGTTTTCTGACACCAGCTTAGCTGTCATACAGATTGCTCTTGAACAGCAGTTTCTTACTTAAAAATCACGGTGCACAGGGCTTCCCTTCTTGATATGTGTTGCTCCACTCATCCAGTTGATAGCAAGACAGATACAGCACACACATCCAGCAATTCCCTGATCTTTTCCAATGGAGTACATCAGAGCAGAAGCCCTGCCTCACCTCTTGCAATTAGCCAAGCTGGGCTTCATTGATAAAGCTGTGCCCTACAAAAGAGCTGTGTTCTTCCACATTCCACATCACCTCTTGCTGTGAGCACAACAGCCCAGACTTGTGAGGATTGCTCATGCCAGGGGAGGTCCACAGCTGCTGAGGAGCTTTCTAGTAAATCCAGCCCTGATGGCAAAGGAAAGGGCTTGCAGAGCAGAGTTACAGGAATCTATTCCTCCTGCATTAGTCAGCATATACAAATACATCCTCTTGCTTCATTAAATTTTAATTGGAGTACACATGAATAGGCTTTGCTGGTTACTTAATCAAAGGGAGTCTGATTACAAGGTGCTCACATGAAAAGCTAGAAAGCAACATCCTTCCTCGCTTTTCTTTTGGATTTTTTTAAGCAGCCATTGTTGATTTCTTCAGGTCAGTTGACATTTTAGGGCTGCTGCAAAGAACCATGAAAAGTAGCCACAAAGAGTAAATAAAGCACTTTGAAGGGAAACAGGACACAGATCATTAGCCCTGCATTCCTCTTCATTATCCAGACAAAATTTAAATGCAAAATCCCAGAGCAGATGTTGCATTAGCAAGCTGATCAGCAGTGCTAAACACAAGGATGGCTTTGCTGCTGTGTGTCATGCATGTGTGGCTGGACTGTCTGGAGTTTCAGTATTTTAAGTGTCCTTAAGTGTCTGAAACCACAGCAGATCTGAACCTATAACAACTCCTACTCATAAACTTTGGGATTTCCTCAGCAATTGCATTCTCTGCAACACAGATGCTTACTTGTTCACACACGCCTTCCCTGAGGTTAGAGAAACTTTGCACATACTCTCTTGCCTGCCTAGAACGGGACAACCATCTCCCAAACTTCTTCCTCACTAAAACCATGAGCTGTATGACCAGATCCTCAACTTCCATCAGATCCACACAGTTGATACAGCTTGAATTGACTTACAGCAGTTTGCACTGGCTGAAAAATCTACCAGCAAAGCAACTGCAGTTGCACAAGCACAGCTGGGGATGGGAGCTCAGTGCCTGACTGTGTGAGAAATAAAAAGCAGCTATGTTGTTCTGCACGGCTCTGTTTGCTAAGCGAATCAACAAAAACAACGAAAAACAAACAAACAAGAAAAAAAAAAGCCAAAAAAAAAACTTTCAGCAATTTGAAACCACAACAGACAACTCACTGGCCTGCTTGTGCACACTTGCTCAGAAGTGTATATATTCTGTACAGTGACAGGTTCTGGCAGCCAGGGACTGACACACTTTCTATGGCAATGTCCTAATACTAGAAAAATTTGGTCACAAGCTAAAAATGTTACAGAAATAGCATAGGATCATAAGTTATGAGCTGAGTCAGAACTCTATCTGCTACTTGACTTTTATACTATTTCATTCTTTAAAAAAAAAAGCCCATCATGCTGTGGGGTTTTTTTAAAAAACAGTTTGCTGCTACCATCACTTATGAAGAAGAATGAGCCTTTGTCGAGGGGGAAGAAAGTAATTTAAAATGGCAAAAATCGATCTGAAAGGAAGCAAAGGACAGAGATCCCCTCATACACCACAGCCCTGTGTGTAGTAAGCCCTTCACTAACACCACAGCCCCTCTGAGTGCCAGTTCTGGAGGGCAAGGGGCTGCCCCTTCATCAGGTACATACAAGGACTCCTCCATCACAACTCCAGGGATGCTGATGGGATTGTATACGGTAGTACAGTGCCCTAATTCCCAGGAATCCTGGGTGTACAATGCAGTCTCCTGCATAAAAGCATTTTATTTGCACTCTGTACTTGTAAATCACTGGTAAATAATTAACAGACAGCATAAGTATGCAACAGAACTGAGTCACAGGTGTTAGCAAAGGAAAACTGCTATAAATGGATATGTCACAGCAATAAGCTGCCTGTTCACCTGTTGGGTGCTGGAGGAATTAAACAATTTAGTTTTCATAAATTAACCCCTGACACCCAGAACCTTACTAGAAAGCCCATCCATCTTCCTTCTCTGCTATTTCTGACCATAACTTTTCCTCCTTTCACAGTCTGGACAGTCTTTAAATGAAGAACCAATTAAGTTTATCAGGCTTCTGATTGCTGGGTAGAGCTGTGGGGTCACACACAGGTCTATTCATTCATCCCAGGGAGGGAAAGGGAGATGGGAGCAAGAAGCCTTGCCCAACACGCCACTGGGAGCTGCCAGACTTGCTGGCTGCAGCAGCAGGAAAGGATTTCTCCAGTATGAACACACAAATGTAGCACAGGAGGAGACCAACCCTTGTTCCACATCTCCTCTTTAGGTTCTCCCTGCTTCCTGCTGCCCCTCACATCCTACAGGCTGTTTCTGCAAACAGTCCAGGACATATTGTTTTCCCTACAAACAGCAGGAAGGCAGAGGAACAGAAATCCTCCTGCCAGGTGTGACACTGCAAAGAACTGAGTGTGGAGGGCTCTCCACACTCCTTAGATCACCAAAGTCATTTGGCACCACAACATTTCAGCCCCAAATACACAGCTGCTGGAATGGCAGGAGGCAGAAGCCTGCCAAACAACTAGGAATGGGGGAAGCACAAATCCTTAGAGAAAAGTGAATGACCAAAAGCTGCTCAATCCAAGGCAGTGCACTGAGGAAAGTAAATCATCAGTGTCTCGCCATTCTTTGCTGTGGGTCCCTCAGAAAACACAGATCCTCTGCCTCATCTGCAGCTCTGCCTGGAAACAAAACCCAAAAAGGACCTTTTCTGACAACAGCTTCAAAATGTTTAAGCTCATTTCACCATGTTTGGTTCGGTTTTGAATACAGTAACATACAAGCAATGAATTCTTGATTTTTATTTTTTTTTAAGTACAGCTCCCATAAGCTAAAAAAGTAAATGGGAGTGCTTTGCTTCCTGGGGTATGGAACTGGAACATTTTTCTAGCACCTAATAAAACATTGTTTGGTTGATACTAACCATTAAAATATGTGTTTCAAGTCATGTAATGTTCCCTGTGAAATTTGCCTTTTTGCTCCATGAAAAAAAGGGCACTGAAAGGAATCCTGCAGCCATAAGGATCTCACTTAATTCATGGAAGTATCGTTTTAAAAGCCTCACAACGTGATCAAAGCACTGTTGAGAACAGATGTTCCAGGCTTTACAAATTCCAGCATACGTATTTTTAATGACATTTATCACTGCTAAATTCTTTCAGCCATATTTTTCCCCACAAGAAGCATGCAGGCACTTTCCTCCTCGGGGAGGATATGTTCACATGTGGACTGCTCTCCAGCCACAGACCCTGTCCCCTCCCAGCATCCCTCCCCATCTGCAGTGAGGAGAGCTGTGCAGTGTCACCAGCAGCTGTGGTGGTAGCCAGATCCCAGCAAAGCTGGGCATGGTGTTCCCCACTTCACAAAGGGAATTTAATGTAGGAATCAGTCTCAATGCTCAGACTGTGTCTCTCAACCCTTCACACAGACCCTCTCACAGAAAAGTCACTGCTCCACTACCCTGACACCAGAGTACAGCCTACAGAGCTCTCCATAAGGTGTCTTTTTGTTACCAAGGCATTCATTACCATCATCCCTCAAGGCCACAGCAGGCCACCACCGCCCTGACAAGCTCTGAGCAGCCTCATCCCACCTTAAAGCCAACCCTGCTTTGAGCCAAGAGCTGCATGAAATACCTGCACGACCCTTTCTACCTAAAATGTTGGATGGTTATAGATCTCAAGTAGAAGCCCTCAGCCATGGCAACACTCAAGAAAACACCTTCCCTGGTCCCTCAGCTCCTGCCATGGATGTGGAACCGCCCTGGCTGTGCACAGGAGCTAGAAAGGTCCTTCCCTGGCTGTAGCAGAAGACACTCAGCACTGCCCAGCTACAAGGCCAAGTGCAAGCAGGAGATGCTCAGGTGCCTGGGGGGCTGCTAAAGCCAGATGAGCTGAGCCAGAAGGAGCAACAATGGGGAGCCGCAGGGCTGGGAAGGAACCTGCTTGTTCCTAAGACAGCAGCAATGAGTCCCCATTCCTAGAGGTGATCATGGAGGCAGAGAGCACATATTTCAACTGCAATTCAAATGACAGTCAAATTTCCACCAAGAGCAAAGTTCCCACAAAGTTTAGCTCTCCACAGTCAGTTTCTGTGTATTCACAGTCTCAGGAGCATTACCAAGTTCTCTGTTGACCAAAAGTCTGAACACCATGCAGTGCTGGGCAGTTTCATGAGAGTGAGCTGTGTACCAACAAAAGACTCACAACTACCCCAGAATCTGAAACATAAAACTTATCTCTGAATAACATCAGGTTTTTACCCCTTTCAACCAAAAAAAATTTTTAAAAGGGGATCTGAAACAACAAGCTCCTTTCAAATTTCACACGTTCGCAGAAGAGGGTGTTTGTGAAGAGGACCCCACAAGCACATCACTTCTCTAATATGTGCCCAATTTAGTTTCACCTGTCTCCATGTGCTCCCTTCCCAATTCCTACAACCTGCTTGCACATCCTGTTTCACTATGAGCATAAGCTTCTTCCCTGGGGCAACAGCACTGCCTTCACTTCTCCTCACAGTGTGCCCAGGCACCAGTCAAAATAGGAGCAAAAACACCAGCAAAAACAAGTTTACCCATCTTGCTTATCCAGACTGTGAGCCCAATCAAGGCATCACCAGGGCTGTGGCAGATCCTCACCCTGGGCTTTGGGTACCACCAAAATGACACAGCAACAGGCCCACAGTTAAGTCAATCATCAAGAAGTTGAAAGAGTGACCTCTGAAAAAGCAGCACAAGGCAAAGCAGGTCTCCCAGAACAAGGGAGGAAACGAGGAAAACACATGAGGGCAGAGGCACCAAGGTTGCAGTGACAGGGAGGATGCTCAAAGTGAGCACACATCTTGGGAACAAGGACAACAATTCAAGCAAATGCTGAAGGATGTTGAGTTGCTTAAAACTTATTTACTTCTTCATTTATGAGGTACAACTTTGTATTTTGAGTACACACAGAAAATGTGCTGAAAATATAAACACTCACACAAAATCTTGCCATGCTGGCAACAGAGACTTTGTACGGGCATGAGCAAGTGCTGGCACACAAACAGGTGCATTCATATCTATACTGCAGCTTTTCAGCAAAAGGACTGCTCCCCTAAGAGTCCTCAAAGTGAGAAAGAAAGGAGGAGGGGTGTACAGCCCTGTCACAGACAGGCCATGCTCCTCTGCTCCAGCCTCAGAGACAACCAGCACTGATATCAAAGTCTGTTTTCCTGCAGGGCCTGTCCAGACCCTCTCTCATCTGTGGGAGCATCACCCCAACAGCTGCATTGCACCCTGGGCTGCAGCCACCTCTGGGGTGTGAGTCTGGGCCACCCCTGCTCCTGCACTGCCCCAGTGACAGTGCCATCAGCCACGGACAAAGGACAGTATCTGCAGAGCCCAGGATGCAACGAGGGAATTTTAAAAGGGCACTCCAGTTGGCATCAGAATTTACTGGAATTGTTCTGCTGAGTTATTAACGTCATAGCCCTGCTCCAGACCAGAGTCTGTTTTGTTATCTTGCCTCCCCAGTCCAAGTGAATTTGCTGGGTGATTTTAAGAAAGAGAAAAAGGCAGTGACCAATTCTCAGGCCTCCTGATTGAGACACCAAAAGAGAAAAAGCATTCCTACATTGCTTCCCTCTTGTTTTTATAAATAAAAATAATGTATAGCCCTAACTGCATAATAAATATGCTCAAAAGCTGTCCTTAAGTAAAAGCTTTTGATAACAAATTGCCTGTGCTAACCGCTATTTTACTGTTGAATTTTTTATTGTTGCTTAAGCACTGCAATTATGCTAATAAGCCTGAGAGGATGGTACACTAAAGCATTGAATGTGACAGATATAATACTCAATAAAATGTTAATCTTACCTGAAAATTGGAATCAAACAGCCTTATTAGTATTTATGGATATGGCACCTCCAACATGTTTCTCTTAAGCGGAATATATATATGCAATAGATATTTCCAAATATACCCTACTATTTCTCATGCCTCCACAGAATTTAATTCCAGGTGGTTATTACCCCTGCTGCTAATTGCCAGTCCCTTTTGGAATAAGAAATGAGAGTGTTGCCTTCTGGGACATGCAAAACTCCTGCACATTGGAGGGCTTTTCCTTTGCCACCTGGAGGATGGCAGCTGTGGGGATGGGGACAGCTGTCCCCAGCTCTCAGCATGGCCACCAGGCTTGTGAGGGTGTGGCATGACAACAAAGGCTCTGCTCTGCCACCCTCTAACCTATTTTCCCCATATCCTCTCCTTTAATATTTACTTCAGTTATTTACAGGTGTTGGAGAAATGACTTCTGGATTTTAAGATGGTACTAAAGACAAATTTATTTATTTTGCTCTAAAACTTTTCAGCCATTGCTGACAGGGAACCAGACCCATCTGTTTCACCACAAGTTACAGCATTGCTGATTTGGAGCAAGAGCTGCTGAGCTCTCACAGGGGTCTGGCATGGAGGTGCTCTGTGACTTTCCACAAGCTGCACTGTTTTTTGCACCTTGATTTCACCACCTAGTCCCAGTCTGCTGGGAATTGCTTTCTCAACTGATGGCATCATTGTTTTTCACCACATATAGGCTTTCTCTAGGGGAATTTTTTTGGCCAACCCTATGGGTTTCAGACCCAGCCTCAGGGCTCCACTGCCATGAACTTCCTGTGAATAAAATTCAAGTGGTCTTCAGCACCTTAACTTTCTCGTCTTCAGAAGGAAGAAAAAATGAACTCAGAAGAGCTACATGCTTCAGACAAACTATACTTACATTCATGACCAGGCTCTAAAGAGACCATTTGTACACAAGGGACTGTGCAGCTTTCAAGTGCTGCAGGTTAATGCCTAAATAGCAGCTGCTGGTTTACAGCTTCACTCCTCATGCTGCTCTCACCCACAGGAGTCAATTCTGCCAACAGGACAGCAGAAACATCAATAACCACTCTGATATTTCCTGACAGTAAAGCAAGATTCTTACCATTGGATGATGCACACTTCCATGGTGGCAAACATTAGGTGGGAGATATCTAGGAACTGTTTTCATGAATAGTAACAGCAGGGAAAACCCAAATTGCTTTCCATTGAAATCTGGGACTCCCAAAGGGCTCAGAGATTACAGCAGGTAACTTACAGGACACAACTCAAAACATCACAGGACACTCACGGGCTGTGCTCAGCCATGCTTGCAACGCATGCTGGCTTGCACTGAGGGCAAGGATGGAGTGCAAAGATGGGAACAGGGTGGCTTTGCAGGACAGAGCTTAGAGCAGCTCCAGAAACCCTCATTCGCATTGCAAGGAGCGCAGCACTCAGAAAAAAAAAGTCAGCTGCTAAATCAAGGGAAGCTACCAATTGACTGAGCTGGCACCTCGAAGAGCCAGGAGATGCATCCAGGGCTCCTCCACCCCAAGCAAGCCCCAGCACGAGATGCCAGACACCAAATTTCAGAAGCAGACAACTGAACCAGGCACACAGCTACAAAATGCTGCAGGGCCACACAGCAGCCACTCCCTTAGAGGTGGCAGGACTCATCCCTGCCATGTTAAGTGAGTCTTGTCATTACTTTCAACCCTGCAGGGAAATCTAAATTGAACTTTGGCATATTGCTTTCTTTTGCTAAGCAGCAACGCTTGAATGTTAACTCCAGTCCTGACAGGCATATTTATGGACTATTCTTTGCAAATAATCTTACCCTGACCAGTCCAAAAGGTCAGAACCATAAAAAAGAATAACAAAAAAAAAAGCACAAGGCTGGAAAACCATCACTACCATTGGCACAACCCCTCAACTTATTAACCGTCCTTGCAACAAGGTGAATTGCAAGGTCTTGGATTTATTTGATTGATTGAGATCAAAAGATCATGGGGGAACACAGTAAATTGCATCTTTCCACGAACACATTTTGCTTTCAAGATTTGAGCAGATAGTTGCAGGAATTGAAAAGCTCAAGAGGAGGAAAAAATAAAAGAGAAAAAAAAAAAACATGTACAAAGGTGACTTCAGAAAGGCATCCCTTATTTTCTTCTTGACACGATCTGCATTTCTTAGAGCTATTTGCAAGTTCCTTCCATGTCCCTGTACCCCTGAGACACAACAGCTTATCTCTGCTAAGTAGAAGATGATAAGGAACAATAAGACACTGGTTTAACTCCAGGGCAGAAACCAGTGTTTGCTGACAGTATGGATGAAATGTAAATTTTAGAGAAACCAAAGTCCAACAAGAGGTTGAAGAACTTCCCATTGAATTTCAGATGTCCTACAAGATAAGGCAGGTATCTCACTGATCTTCTTCACTGGACCAAGGAAGACAAAGAACCTGAATACCCCTCTTGTCATAGGATGGCTCAGAGGCTGCCTGAGCCCAGGCTCCATTTGTCATCAGCAGCTCCCAGGGAAGGGATGAAGGAGAAAGATGCAAGGGAACTAAAGGAGCAGATATCTTCAGGACATAATTTCAAGACCGAGCTGGTGAGCCAGCATTTTTAAACTCAGGAAAAGCCTGCTGTGTTTGCTGTCAAGACAAGACAAAGAAACACAATGGAGAACATGAACAGAAGAGCAAGAGAAGAAAAATGAAACTCTCCTCGACTTCATCAGTCCTGGAAAAAGAGAGGAAAAGTAATCATTTGGTTCTTCTCTCTGTGTTCCACGTGATATTTGTGGTTTGCTCAGTATACCTATATTGTAGCATTGTGTTCTGGTGTCACAATAAAACAGATGAGATTACAACCTAAGAGTAAAGTAAATCCCTTACATGGACCATGGAAGTGACCCAAACTCCCAGAAACTTACTACAAAGGAGCCAGAATTGATACAACTTCCTGTTTTTACCACAAGTTTACACTACATGCCAGCAACAGAGGATTAAACTTCTTCTTTCCCCTGAGCTTATACTTTCCTCCACAATTACATCACCATTCAGGTAACAAAGACACTGAGCACCAGCATTAATTGCTGCTGCCTCAATTCTTCACCAGACCATGCAGTTCGTTCTGCACAGATACACCCAGCTTTGCCTTTCACCTTATAAGCTTTGAATAAGGTTGTTAAGATAAGAATTCTCATGTTAATTATCAGTGGGTTAGTAGAACTCTCCAGACATCACCTAGTCTTATTTTTCCACCAGATGGAAGGATTGGTTCTCCTAAAAGCATGTCTGCTATTGCTCTTCCAACTTGTTCTTAAACCTTTCCATGACTGAAACTGCCTAACCTCCTGGGGGATCCACTCTAGCACTCAGCTATCCTGACTGTAGATCATTCACTAACACCTCAGCTAAATTTCCTTGCTGCAACTTAAGTTTATAATTTGTTTTATTTACAGTGGACAGATTCAGCTTATTTCCTCTCTCCATGACAAGTTCACTATTTCCAAAATTTCCAAGTTGAGGCAGTGCTGCTTGTCCTGTCTTTGCCCATTCTGCTTCTGCTCACAGCACATTCTCAATCTCTGCATGTGTATGTCATTCCTTACCCAAGAGAGAAGGCACTTGGCTATCACGAGGCTGTTTCAAGGGAAGATGCTCACCTCCAAAGGCTGATGCATTCAGGCACACACAGTTACAAAGTACTCTGAAACAAGAAAAAGAAAAGATTTGTCTTCAGGATGGCAGTCAGAGTCCAGTCCAGGAGTAACAGAAAAACCAGCAACTCTGAAGTGCAATTTTCGGCACCCCATTATTTAGCATACAAACAGATCTTCAAAAGCAACATCACTGACTGTAGATACATCATGCACCACCACTCGGAGCTGGCCACATTTTCTCTGACAACCATCATAAGGGTTTGATAAATTCGTGTTCTAGGAAACGAAGTGTTCCTGGACTTTGCAGAAAGCTCTGCCAAGGTATAAGCAAGACGCAGCACATGTCCAAATCAGATGGCTCTGACCCCAAACCTTTAAGCTCTGCGACAGAGGACAAATTTTAACGTTACCACTGGTGACTTTATTTACAGTGTCACTGAAGCCAACAGAGGCAAGATTTCCAGTCTACTCTGAGATTTAAATGCGTGTAATTACGGGACAGATCCAGAGGCTAAAAGTCAGGTCTAATGAATGGCTCTTCTATTCACAACATACTCCTTACCTGATCTTCAGGATGTTCTACCTAAAATGAATTCTCTCATGAACCCAAGTGTTTGATGACGTTGTAGAAAGGTAAAGAAATTATCTACGTGAACAGTGTTCAGAAACACAGAGGAGAGTTCCAAATGACAAAAACATCGCAAATTTCATGAAAGATAACAGGCAACAAGAGAGAGCAGCAATGATACATTTGCCATCCTACTTCTGAAGGCTCTCAGAAAAACAGTTAGATGGTAGTAGACAATTTGCAACAACAGCACCTTTCACCAGTAGATCACCTTTTGCACGCCATCTCATCTAAATTCCTGTCCCCCCTCACAAGGGGCTGTTGCCGGCCCCGAAGGATCAAGTGGCTTTGTAACAAATATGTCTTTTCCGATGGCTGAAGCCAAGAAACCCTCAATTTATCACCTGCTGTGAAAACAAGATGCCTGTTGCACATCTAAGGATGTGCCAATGCAAGAACTCAGTGTCTTGTCTTTTGCAAGGATTACCCATCTGACTGTTCTTTTGGCTACTGCACTTTGTCTATATCCAAGTTCTACTTGGGATGGTTTTTTTCACCCTTTGTAATCCTACCCAGCTGTCCTGGGCTTTTGCTTTCCTTCATCACTTGCACTCTTAGCAATGCCAACACTTACAGCCAGCCAGCCCAACTGCTGTCAGCACAGGAAGGCGACACACTCCTGATTAGCACTGATTGGATAGCAGAAGTGCTGTTTCCAAGGCTAAAGAGGAATACCTGCACCAATAACATCCCCAAAGCACCACATAGTAGCTGAGGAGACTGAGCAATAAATGCCTGAAGGTGAAAAACTCAAAGTAATCTCAAAATGTATGTTGGACAACTGATAAATGACTTTAAAAGCATGCCCATCTTTAAGGGTGAAAGTAGCTCCAAGGACTTCAGCAAGATCATCTGCAGCATCAGACATGTTACCTCCCAAAATACTAGTGAGATAAGGATGTTTAGCAAGGGATAGAGATATGAGGAATGCTTCCACCAAGAAAATACACCCATTTGTACAGCTGAATTACGACAGCTGTTGAAAACCATGGAGTAGCATTGAATGGCAGCCCAGGACAGGGAGCCAAGACAACTACCACATGCAATTGAAACTGCCAAGGGATTAAGTTAGGTCAAATGTAATTACACAAATTGGATCCTGGCCAGAGTACTGGCTTATTCAAGAAAATTAAAAGAGGTGTTCAAAAGTTTCAGAGATTGAGTCCTCCTCCTGTTAATTATTTGGTGAGTCAGTCAGTGAAGTCTCAGTACTCTGGGAGGCCATCTGAAAAAGGGGAAAAAATGAGGCATAAACTTGAAAGGCATTAGAAGCGATTAGCAAAAGCCTTTGTTCTCCATGGCAATCCTGGCTGCACCAGTGCGCGAAAGCCTTTCATGTCCATGCTGAAAAGTGGCCTCAGTTCCTTTGATACTTCTGGGAGGAAGCGTTTAAATTTACAAATATCCCACTGACAGAAGTTACAGACAACAGTTGAGGAACTTCTGCATATCTCAGCCAGATCATACCCAGCTCTCAGGCAGGCAGTACTCCTGCTGAAGGGAGGAATGACAACAAGACACAAAGAAGTTCACTGACACCTGGAGCAATGTCCACTCTACATGCTAGTTCTGTATGAAAGCCAAGCCACGTCAAAAAGGAGGTTGCAGCCATGTGGGACAGTGGCTTCCTCCCCCTTATTCAGTTTTCAGAAGAGGGGGAGCATGCAAGGCAGGCAATGGTAAGGAGATGAGAAAGGAAGCTTTGTGGTCTGGCAGCTGAGCGTCACTTGGAAAGATTAGATCCTGTTTATGCCTCTGCCATAAACCCTCTGAACGATAAGAGCAAAGTCACATATATCAACATTTCCCACATATTTACTACTGACTACTGCTGTGCCTTCTGTGGCTGAATAAAGATACAGAAGGACTATGTCCAGAAGAGACAAGAACTAGCAGGCAAGGATTGAGATTCTGTGTTCAACCTTTAATCAAGACTTGTACTATAACCATGTACAGCACTACAAAACATGAAGAGTTCTGAAAAAACAGGCCTTGTAAGTCCCAGTTTTGGCACCTGAAAGAAGTAGAAGCTTATGCTACCTCTGTATCTGGGAGTCATCATTAGAGATACACTCATTGCTGTCTTTGAAGCAGTTGGATGTGACAGTAAAAGCAGTACAGAATTGGAGATTAACCTTCTTTGGGTAGCTTATTCAGTGCAATGTTCAGTGATGATGCACATGAAACAAACCATTTTTTGACTGACATGAAAAACACCAGAGAGATGAAATAACTATCTTCTCAACAAGTGCCATACACGAGGCATGTCAAGTGACATGGCTTCATCCCACAGTGACAGCAGGTGAACACACAACTGAAGCCTCTGCCATATTGATTTAGTGTGCTTTTTTTTTTTACCCCTTTAACTTTTCATAAAACAAGCCAGGGAAAGGCAGACATTTCACAGCACAGATTGGTGCAATTTGTATTAATGGCCCAAGCATGGATGCAAGCAGCAGCTTGCTTCTCTTTGTGTGGAACAACCAACAGGGACAAGTCTGGTGGGACAACTGCTACACGGCACACCTAGCCCCAGCCCAGCAACACCTCCTCCTCCAGTGGCTTCACAACAAGCAGGGCAAGAACAAAGAACACAGGAAAAAATCTCTGCTGTCTTGCCATGCTATGCAAAATCCACACAGATGACAAAGATTTCTTTTGCAAATAGGAATGAAACAGCAAGGCAGTTCTTCCCATTTTTCCCCAACACCTTCCAACCAGCCTCCTGTGAAGCAAGTCCACTACTTGCACTGGAAAGACCCACAAATAAAGGCAGGTCAGAGCCAGAGCCGTGACATGGCCAGCGCCACATGTGGGCACCACCACACATCGGGGGAAAGCACATGGCTGATGGTGCACACACTACAAAAAAAAAAACACAACAGATTTTTCAGCACAAAGCAGGGCAGCCTGAAGGGTTTCATGCCAAAGAGGGACCCACTGCCATGCTGGCCAGGGCGTGCAGGGGGACATGCCCCTGTGGAAGCAGCAGTGATTAACCAATACTGATAATGGCCTCCAGTGCCTGAAACAAAGCACAAAGAAAGAGCACAGCAAGGACTAATGCCAAGCGGCAATAAAGACAGAGGCAGGGCTGTTGTTCAAATAAGATTTTTTTTTTGCCTAGGTTACTTGTTGTTAAAAAAAAAAAAGGTTCTGCATGCAGGGACATCCTGTTCACTGTATTAAATTAAAGGGATGATTCAAAAGGGAACAGCTTTAAGCAGACAGGGGGGGAAAAATCAATTTCAGGTTGCTATGGACAACTGGGCTATCTCCTGTAAAATGGAATCGGATTCAGCTCTACAAACCTGAACACTAAACATTCCCTCAAATACAACACACACACGCACTCACTAAATTAATGAATACAATGAAATACAGACTTGTGCCATCTCCCAGGTTTTTTGGCTGCATGAAGGATGCACTCAAATCTACTAATTGCCACTAAATGCAGGACTGGAGTTTGGCTCAGTGGTGGCTCTCTGACTGCCAGTGCAACACTCCCTTCCAGGGGAAAAGCTCTTTAACAGCCAAATAAACCAGAGCAGTGCCCAGATGCACCTCACTCTGGGCCCTTCCATGGGCTCTGGGCTTGCAGTGGGATCTAAAACCATGTGCTGCTCATCCAAACTCCTGAAGAACTCAGCTAGAAGGGGCAGCAAGAACAGCCTGAGGCTTTCAAGCATGTCCTGGCTGATACTGGATAGAGGCACAGGCTGCTTCTGGTCCTTGAATACCCTGAATAGAAACAATGCCCTCCGCCTGAGCAGCTGACCTATAGTCACAGCTGCCAGTAGGAACCTCACATGGAGGGATCACTGGGGACAACATGGTGGCCGTGGTCCAACAGGTGTCCTCTCCCCACCTTTTGCACTAGAATAACTTCAAACAGGTTTTAATCACCTTCTCCACTCCCTGCAGGAAGAAAAGCCTTGGTGAGAGAGACTGCAGCAGAGACGAGGCATCTGATTCTGTGCCCTTTCCCAGTAGCTGTTAAGAAATCAAAGAAATCCATCTAGATCAATCTCTCCATGAAGGCAACAGGAAACATTCCCATCCCACGATACTGTAAGTCTTATAGAGCAGTTAATGATTTTCCAATGAAATGTACCATCAAAATATAAGATTTTATTAGCAAAATCAATGATGTGTGCAGAGACAGTCCCTCGTGTGTCTTAAAAAAAAAGTCTATGAATAAACCTGACAGGAATAAAGAACATTGTGCAATTATTACAGTTGTTTTACAGGATACTCTAATAATGACAGCCCATACTTCTGGTAAGACACCTCAAGGCAGTACCACAAAAATAAAAAACATAAAAAGAACCGAAGCACAGCATTCCCCTACATTTGGAGGGTGCACTGTGTTTATTATATTACATTTTTTTCCCAACAAGAAGATAACATCCAGGAAACAAAACCACCCCAACGCTTAAAGAAATATTTACTAGTCACCTGTGTTTTTCTCCTTCTCCACCAGTTCAGTGTTTCACTGCATTAGAAAAGCAACCAGTGGAAATTTACACCCATTTAAACCCAGCAGAAGTGGAAGCAGGATAGAAAGGCTGCAACTTTTCAGCACCCACAAAATTCAAGATGTTCCTAAACCACGTACACAGGTCAGGTAACTGCAGCATCAGAGAGCCCTCTGCAAGCAACGCACCCATCTGAGGACACAGGAATGGAGTCCTACCAGCCTGCCAGTCTCCTGCTCTCAACTGGCAGCTGTCATCCACATCAATACCACCATAAAGAATTCAGACAGTCAAAACATTAAGGGACCCCAAATCCAACACTCACCAAGCCCACTACCCAATTTTTTGTGGAGCTCTCACTAATAATCAAGGAGCATCATTAAGTTGCATTTATAGCCAAATGCTCAATAGTACACTTATATGAAATAGTGCCAAAAAACCAATTGACAGTTCTAACTTAAACTTAGACACAAGAGCCTAAGGTCCACTCAGAGGAAAAAATTAAGTCTCTATTCCACTCGGCTTTAAACAACCTCTGGATGCATGTTGGGATGGATAGGTAAAGAATAACAAGAATACCCAACAGATGTTTCCATTAGCATAGATTTGCCATTCATCTCTCTTTCTTCTACCATCAAACTCCTTTATTATCCTTGCTGGATAATTTACAGTGCTTGTTGCAAAGTACAGTCTCTAAGAACAGAGACAGCAAACACTTGACAATGTAGAAGTTCAAAGAGCTGAGCCATGCATGACCTGCGAGCAGATTGCTGCTATTTCTCCGTGTGTATAAAAGGGCTTTGCCTTCATGCAATGCTGGAACTTGTCATCATGAAACACTCTCTATTACAACATGGCCCAGAGGAGCTACTATTTTGGGTCCTAATAACGTGCTGGGTTTTACAGGAAAGAAAGAAGGCAAGTAACATGGAACAACCCAGCTGTCAAGGAGAGAAACAGATGGGATCCTCACAAAGCTACACAGATTGCCTTAGTCAAGTGCTGTCACAGCCCGAACTCGGGATGGGAAAGCACAGTGCAGGAGCTAGATGAAAGGAGCTTGTGAAATTAAGTAGCATCATCACCTCCACAAGGCCTGTGAAGAGACAATAGAGAACTGCTTTCCAGGCACTCTGATCCTAAGGCAGTAAAACATGACTCAAGGTTGTCAAGCTGCTTTTTTCAAATGCCTTTTGGCTGGGTGACAATTGCCCAATTCTCCCACCTGTTTGGCCCCCATGAAACACAGAGAGCATCCACAGAAGCACCAGCCACATCTGTGGTCTTGGAAAAGCTCTCCCCTGGGTAACAGGCACAAGCAGGGCTGGCTGGAGGTGTCCCTGCTAACATGGCCCCAGGTGCTGCGGGCAGGTGAGCTGCCAGCACACAGGTGGCACCAGGATTCACCCTGCCGTGGCTTCCAGCTCCAAACAGGGCTTCCACACAATCTAAGAAACCACAACATTTGCCATGGCAGTTCAGTTCCCAGTGCCTTGGCACCCTGTGAACCAGTGACAGACCGGGAAAGGGATTGGTCTGACCTTCCTCATTCAAGCTCTCAAAAGGGTGCAGCACCTGAGAGAACAAACCAGTGCTTGGAAATCCCAGCCCACTTGGAGATACCAGGGACCATATCCAGCAGATAGAGAACCTGTGTGTTGTACTTCCAGCCCAAGCACAGCCATTCACACCCACAGTGACTCAAACAACACGGGCTGAAGCCAGATGATGAATGAAGTAACAGAATCGATTGCTTTACCTCCCCTCTGCCTCCCACTAACCGGAAGATGCTATTCAGGGAAAATATAATTTAAAGGCAGAGGCTAATGATGAATCAGATTGATTTTTAGATGAAGAAAATAGATGTAATTGCAGTCTACCTGCTTGCAGCTTGCCAAGTCAAAACGAGCTTCAGGAGAACCTGGCCCCCTCTCCTATTCCTTGTCCTACCTCTGTCTATCATCAAAGCAACAAAAAACCTCACAGAAAATAAATTCCTTTACACAAGACAACTGCGTGTTGCTCAGAGCCAGCTCAATGCTGGCTTCCCTACTCCTGCTCAGCAGTACAGAGCCTGAATTAATGGATATACAGAGGGCCCACTTTCCAGGGAAAAGTGAATTCCAAGTTTGCAGCTGGGAAGAATGCATCGTATGTCTGGTATTCACGCTGCGCCCTCTTTTCCCCTTCCTTTTTTTGGCCGTATAAGGAGCTGAGCACAGCAGGCTGGACCAGTGAGTGCAGTGCTGCCTGCTCAGCACCGTCAGACCTCAGACTTTGTTTGTCTTTACTGGAAATCCAATAAATCCATCTAGGAAAAAGGCTAGTGGAGTGTCAGGCTCAGACCCCGCGGTCTGGAGATGCAGGATCCAAACAGGAGCCAGCTGAATGAGACCAGCCCAGCAAGTGCTCCTGCAGAGCTGCAAACACATGCACTGCACAGGCAGTAATTACCTTTATTACATTGCCGGGAGGGGGGTGTTAACTTAAAAACTAGAGACTATTGCAGCTACAGTCCTACAGGGTTATTTCACAAGTTTGCAGTGCTCAAATAATACCTGCACAGGAAATAAAAGCCAGCCTGGCCTAGAGTGAACACACCTGGGGCTGGGAGGATTACGTGCCTTTGGCCACAGAGAAATATATCCTCTCTAGCACACACAGGTTATAAACAGGAGTATGGGATTGCACTTCAGAGATGCAAATTGCTGGGAATTCTTCCTAGAGTCCTGACAATCCCTGAGTTCAAGTCTATTACAGCAACTTCAGCAGCAGACTGGGATTTCCATATCCCAAATGCAATTACAATACTACCTTCCAAAAACATAAAACCTTCTTGCCATTACTGCTTCTTCTGTAAACAACAGACTATTCCTGTGGGCACCCAGGGCACTGCAGGAGCAAAAAGGAGAGGAAAAGACACTCACCACAAAACCTTCCCTTTATGGAGAGTGATGGGTGCTGCCCCATGGGATGGCAGTACCAACCATCAGAGCCCTTCATGCTTGGCCCTAGGACCAAAGTGCAGGCGCAGAAACTCACAGAAAGGTTGCAGAAGCAACCCCAACCCATCCAACCATCCTGTCTTGCTCTCCCATCTCTGTCAAGCATGTGAAGTTCCATCTCCTTCCCAGCACTAGCAGCTCTGGGCTGCAGTTCCCTGCTGCCACCCTCTCTTTGGAGGTTCTGTCCCAGCCCCTGCAGCTGCCTGCTCCCAACCCTCCACCTCCACAGAGCTGCCTGCATGAGGAAAAGAGAACGACAGTGGCCAGAAACCCCTTCATGACATCTGAAAACAGTCTTCAGCCTTCACCTGTTATATCCAGATGGAGTCAGGGATGCTCTGAAGCACAGAATGAAGCAGCTTAGATGAAGACACACAGTTGAAACCCAGCTGGGGGAAGGGAAAGTTTCTAGCCTCATTAATAACAGCCTGAAATTAAAAGCAGAGCTTGTAGTACAGCTGCAATTTCAGCTACCCCGCTGCTTGTGTTAACAGTGTGGCTTTATTATGGTCAGGGATTAAAAACAGCTTCAACAATTAAAGGAGGGAAAAGAAAAAAAATAACGACTGAATGAAAGAACTACCATCACCAAAAACCAGTATAAAAAAAATTCCTGCGGGCTGGAATGATTAGCAAAAAACATTTGTGTGCTGTGAGGAGCATGAGTGAATGCTTCCTTCCCCACACAGGCCCACACATGTCCCTGACAAGAATATCTGTCCCCCACCTGTGGGAAACCACCCAGTGCCCTATGGCGCAGCACCAGCCACCAACAGCCTCCCCAGGGATGGCACCTCCTGCGCAAGAACAGGTGGTCTGCAGTCACCCTGCTCCAAGCAGACAGCTTAGAAACTTCCTCACTCCTGCCATCTAAATAACACAGCATTAAGAACAAAAATGGGAAGAAAATAGCCTTGCAACAAATGACTAACATGCCTGAACTTCTGAGGACACACCAGTATCACTGAGCAGCTCAGAAGAGCTGAGAAGCAGCATGCCCATGTCTCTTGGAGGTGAGCTGGTTGCCCAAGGGTTCCTGAAGGCTCCCTGGCACCTGCCCTCACACCAGCTGGGATAAGCTGCCACTGGGAAACCTCAGTTTGTTGTGTCTCAACACAACAGTCACTGCCTCTGAGAGTTTGGCCAGTAATGTTAAGATTGAACCTACTCATTCTGCTTTATAAGAATTAAAAGCAATGTCTTCACAAGAAAGAGGAAGACTATCTCCCTTCTCTTTCACCATCTTCCTGATCAAAGCATTTTCTGGAGATATCACCTCTAGGGCAATCATTTACATTCACTACAAAACTGCTGAGGACCAGAAGTTCCTTCAGGGCCTGCTCACACTTGCTTTTTCTCAACAGTATTTCTGTGCCCCCACAGGTCTTAGCTTCTGTTTCTCCTGTCTGCTAAGCAGGGGATATAAGAAGGGTCAGCCCAGCTGACCAGGAATTCTGGAGATTGGGATTTCTTTTACTCCTTTTACCTCATGATTGCTTTTGCCTTTGACCAACAACAGAAAGAGAGCGCAGCCACAGCACAGCAGGAAGGCATCAGTTTTGTCACAAACACAGCCACACCTACAGCCCTTTCTCCACTGCAGAAGGTTAAGCCTTCAAAAATCAATCCAAACTTGGCCCATCCACCAAAGCCACTGCGCCTTTGCACTATGTGGATATTAACCCAAGGACCACAGGACATTCCCAGAGATCTGCTCTGGGCAAATTCCCACATCTACCACAGAGCTGCAATGCTCCAGAGCCAGCCTCCTGACACAATGATGGTCATCTTCATCAAGACAAGAGATCCAGATTTCTCCAGTGTTCTCCATGAGGACACACTGGACAAATCTGGGCCCCATGGCTGCTGCAACCCAGCAGTAAAAGCAAAGCTGGGAACACCCAACAGATCTGAGCCCCGTTCCTGCTATGGTATGAATGCAGAATCATTTTCCATAAGGGATTAAAGTCACATCCCTGTCAAGGAAGCTATTAGTTAACAGAAAAAATCTTTGCCATTTTTGGAGACAGAACCGTGGACTCAGAAAAATTCTTGCTGCTGCAATGAAGGACAGAGACATCCAACCCAAATAAAGAAGATCCATCATTGTATGGCAATGGCAGTGCTCAGACATCTGCCCTCAAAAGCCAGCCAAAAGCATTTTACACTGTTGGCTTTCACAAGCTCAGAAATTCAAGCTAAGCTGTGCCAACCCTTCGCAATTCCCTTCACTGGAGGGTACAAAGGACTTCAACAGAACTGCACTTGAAGCCATGTCTGCAAAAATATCACAGCTAAGGTCCAAGTCCCCAGTAGCCACACAGCTTCTCCAGCATGTCCAGGGCAGGCATCTTAGAAAACCAAAATCTCCTTTATTTTTACCCTGAAGTCTCCAGTATTCCAAAACCATTTAAATTAAAACAAGACCCACAACACACTTTCCCAGACACCAGAGCACTTTCTAAATACCAAGGTGACTGCAACCTAAAGTCACCATGGCTTAACAAACGTGGGTGATATGACTTCTTGGTGGTTTCAGCTATTGGGCTTTGCCTTGCCTTTTCAGCAGGCTGGGAGCACAGGAGGCCAACACAGCACAGCCACTGTTCAGCTGTGAGAACGAACCAACCCCAGGCAGCCTCACAGCCCCACCATGGAAAGCATTATATCCTATCCCCTGCTTTGCAGACAGGAGAAACCCAAAACAAATCACACACAAAACAATAAACCCCCCCAAAAATGTATAGGAAAAAAAACCCAACAATGCAAGACATGAAGTTTGGAGCTGCACTGCCCAACACACTCACTCCTGGATGGAAAAGAAGGGGACGTTTGAAGGATGTGGGATGACACCTGCACCAGGTACAGTCTGGCAGTGGGTAAATAGGCTGTGGCTTAGGGGAAGTGCACAGAAGCTGGAAGGACTGAGGATGTGCCAGCCAGCAAGGAAGGTGCTGTGGCCACAAGGCATGGCAAAAAAAGGCAAAAAAAAAAATCAGATTATTCAGATCCTATCCTTAGAAATAGATGCTAGAGTTATGCTCTTACATAGGACTGCACTGAGAAAGACTCCTCTTCTCACCCCAGAATTTATGACCTTCCATGTCACAGTTTTTTGAGTGCAAGTAATGTCCATTCCTGCATAGGCAGACAGGAACCAATGCTATGGCTGATGTCAAACTGCACTGCTCCTCCTCTTACAAAACTGCTTCCAGCTCCAGTAGAAGGATCTCCATGTGCTCAGATGGCCAAAATCAGACAAGTGCCGAGCAGTGCCTTTACCTAAAAGCTTTACTAACATCTGAAAGAATTACAATGGCCCATCTGCATATTCTTCTCCTAAAGTGTATCTGGTTCAAACTCAGTTCTCCCTCACCTCCTCTGGCATATGCCCATATTTCTCCATTAATAGCTGAGCTGCTGCTGGTGACACCCTGAGCAGATTCCAGAGCTTCAAGGTATTAGTGAAATAGCCCACTGCAGCTCAGGGTGGAAACAACGTCAGAACCAATAGCTCCCATGAACTACAACAGCTCTAAGACTTCCGTTGGAGAGCTACTGGAATTTACTAGATTAAACATGCCAATATCTCAAAACCACAAAGGGCTTAAACTTTGTACCTGTACAATGCAAGAACAAGTTCATTACAAATGTCATTAACCATAAACCATAACAGCATTTCCAGAGCTGGAAATCTGGGCACCTACAGTGGATCATCAGAGAGACAAAGTCAAGGAAAGAACTCTGGTTTGCCCCTTTTTCCAGCCTATCACAGAACACAAGCCTTTCCCCTTTAAATGAGGAACCAATCACCCTTCTAGGGTGACACCACAAGCTTTGGGTTCTGTTCCCATTTTAGCATATGCAAGCCACGAGGCACCGAGGGGACCTATGAGCTGCTGCTTCTCAGAGACACCAGACACACCCGAATAACAGTTCCCAGTAGTTCAAAGCTGGCACTTTCCAGTTTCTACCAATTTCCTTGAGTCCCAAAAAAAAGTCTATGACCCTTCTAGATTGACAAGCTCATTTTTGCAATAAAAACATTAAGGTCCCTTGCTGCAAAGAAATGTGAGCAGTCCAGCTAGGAGATGCCAGCACAGCACAAACAAGCCTTCAGCAGCACATCATACATGGAGCTGAAAGCCCTGAGATCCTGTCCTCCTGCTTCTGAAGTACTATTTGTATTAATTGGACTAAGTGTGGATTTTAAACATTACCTGAAAACTTTCCCCAGTAAAAGGGGGTCATTCAGGCACATTCACAGGAGCAGACTTCCTCTTCAGGGTGACCTAAAGTTGGAAGGTTTTGCTCTAGCCAACACTGAAGGAGAGGACTTGATCAGAAAAGCACCCGAGGTCACTGCTGTCTTGGCAAGGCTGGATTAACTACAGTAAGGGCTAGAAAGAAGATCTGCCTAGTCTGAAGGCCAGGGGTCCAAAAGGCAAGCCAAAAAGTAACTCGTTCCCTTTCCTAACAAACTGTGTTTTCAGCTGGAAGTCACTTGGCAGCCTTCCTGCCAGAGGATGCTGCAGGTCAAAACAAGGGTTCTTTCCCAGCCAGGCTGAGCAGGGACATGAAACACAAGAACAGACAGTGCTCTGCAAACACAGCTGCAGCTCCAGGAGAACTGCATCTGCTGGGCTGTCCTCAGACAGAAAGGGACGCTGCTGGCCAGGACTGGTGTGCCCCAGGTAGCACCAACCTGAAGATGAGCAGGAAGAAGAGCAAGGATGGGGCAAGCACCAAGGCACAAACAGAGGAGTCAAGACAAGTCTTCAGGCACCCAGCTGCTCCACACCTGCCTCACAAACACCTTGGGTTCCTTGCTTCAGTGAAAATCAAGAGCAGTGGCATTCTATTAAAAAAATGTCACTTAAACTCCTTATTAAAGGTAATTTCCTCTCCCACCCCTTTTCATTAGCAACACTCAAGCATTCATCAAATGATCCTGTTACTTCCAGGCAAAACGTTAGTCTTCTTACAAAACACCTATATATTAGCACTGTCTATTGTTCTAACCATAAAAAGTTGTACTAAAAAAATCAATTGAGAAGCACAGTGTCCCAGTCACCTGAATAGGAGTTTACCTTAAATAAACCTATCACACTGGGAAACCCATAAGTGCTTGGGAACAATGCTCATATGCGGGAAAAGATGCAGCAGTAACCACATTACTTTTCCCTTCTAGGCAGTAGCTTTCCATTTAAATTTTATACAATGCACCTGCTTATTGTTCTTATTACACAACATTGCATTCAATTCAAATCTATGCTGCAAGTATCCCACTCATAGCAAAGACACTTCAGAAAGGAAAAAAAAAAATCACATTAAAGGGAAGCAATGTATAGCAGCACATTACACAGCACCAATTCCAGGCAGGCTGTCATTCTGATCACACCAGATGGCATTTCCACTCCAACAGTATCCTTCAGTGAAACATCCTTGTTACAGCATTATTCTTGATGCACAGAGTCTTTTTGAAATTAATGGTACAAATAAAAAGGACTGTGTTGCTCAGAGTGCTTTACCTTTTCATATCTTCCTTTCCAATAACTTGCAAAGGAGTAAGGCCAAAACAGGCCATTCTTTAAGGCAAAAATAAAAATAAATAAATAAATCAACTTTCCTTGGTAAGGAACTACAGAATAGGGCTGTGAATCCCAACTCAGGAGAGCCTTGTGTCATTCCAGATCTAGGCCAACTCAGAAAATCACTTAAGCTCCTGATTAACTATAATACATGCTTAAGTTACTTTGACTTCCGTACGACTTAAGCATATACTTAGATGCTTTCCTGTACAGAAATACTCTCTTAAATCCTGTTTTGTAGGGTCGCTACACACACACCCACACGTGCAGCTCATGCCCCCAATAAAGCTCTGGTTGTAAACCAGACTGCCTGAATTTGTGCCCCACTATGGACCAAAGTGTTTCACCCAGAGCTTTAAGTAAAGCCCAAGTCTGGAAGTGCTTTATCTCAGACAGGGACTTTGTGAAGGTTCAGCTCTCAGTTTTAGAGTTGATAATGCTTAGTGATGCTAAGACTCATGAGAGAGCCTAGAACACACCGGAGCTGCAGATGTTTCCAAGAGGAGAAAATCTCCCTAGGCCCAGTTCCATCTGCTATAAATCTCACTGTGGATCAGCCACAGGTTGTGAATGCACAGCAGAGACCAGAAGGACCTTTCACTGGCCCCTTCTGAACTTCTACTGGCGGCGTTATGCCTCAAAACACCATAAAGTTTTGTCCACATCACAGAAGACATACAGAATTACAAGCAGGAAGTCTCAGCATCAAATGGGACACCAGGTTTCAACTCCTCTCCATGTTACCTGTGTGGAATACAGCAATTTCCCCCTAGCCTTTTACCTCACTGGGCATGGGCAACTGCTAAACTATCCTGAACCTGCCCTACTACCAAAGAGCTCTAATGTTTCAAAACAGAACCTCAGCCAAAAAAAGCCCCTTTGCCCAAATCCTCCCCATACCAGCTACTCTCTTGCTATTAGAGTTAATTGCAAGCACATCGTTCCTACAGCTTGGCTGATAGAAAAGAACTCCTGCTATGTAGGGGTTTGGTTTTCCCATCTTTCCTGTTCTCAAGGCAGTGCAATAAACTATTATTATATATGGAGGCTTTGCAAACAACTAAAGCATCCTGTGTGCCTGCACAGGGGCATGCTGTTTCTCAGTGTGATCTGAAATAGCCAAGATATTAAAATCCTACAAAGAACTGAGTTTCTAATGGAAAAACTGATGTGCCAGATGTTGATACTGATTATTACTGCGGCAGCCTGGAGCAGAGCCCAAACCCCTCTAGGTTAGATGGCCTCAGCACTCCCTGTTCCTCAATGACCCACATTACAGTCCAGCTGCTCCCACATTCACCCACCTCTGAGGTTTCTCACCCAGAAGAGGAATGCACACTATCTTTTCCAAGCCCTGGACCTTCTCTTTCAATGACTATCCAGCCCAAACAAGGGACCAAGCTCTTCAGTGCTGAAGATGGCACAGGAGAAGGAGCACTTCACAGCAAAACATCAAATGGTGCAGCCAGGTTTTGGATTCCACCAGCCCAACAGCTCAATCCAACCCTGCATTTGGGGAAGCCCCAACTGAACAAAACCCAGCTCAGCTCAGCAGTGCAAGATGACTGTATTTTAGCTCTTGAAATCCTCCTCTTTCTTATTGATGCCACCCAGTGAAAATATTAGAATGAGAAAACTCTGCAGATTCAAGATATCAAAGTTGAAGATCAAGTCCTTCGCCAGGAATCAGGAGAGGATCAGGACAGCAAACCACAAACTCCCAGCACACCTACAACTTATCTATGCCCGAGATTGGTGTCTGATTCAAACCCACACCAGCCTTTAAAACTCCTTCTCCCCAAAGTGGTGGAACAGGCTCCAGAAGCAGTGGGAATGCCTGGTCCTCCTGCTTTGTGCAAAAAGCCAAGACTAAACGTTTTGCTTACCCAGGCAGCCGTGAGGAGGGCAAGCAACACTGTTCCCCACTGCAACACAGCTTCAGGGCTTTTCCCCCACTCTGGGACCTCCAGCACCCTGTGACAGGGGATTCTGCATCTCCAGCAGCCTGGGGGCTCATGGAGCTGAGGAGAAGTCTCAACATGCACTCCCACACAGAGGGGAACAGGTTTGAGCTGGAGGGTCTCTGTGGGAGTCTTGCACTAAATATGAAATGTACAATAGTGCCAAGTCTTGTTCCAACTGAAGGCTAAATGCTGTCTTCCCATCTCAAAACACATGGATGTCAAAATATCTGCTGATCAGCCAAATTACAGAAACAGAGAACACATAGTGACTGCAGGGAGGAGAGCCACTGCTGCAAGCCTGCCCCAGGGAAGTGCAGGATCCCAACATATAAAACAGAACACCTTCCAAAAGAAAATAGAAAAGTTTACTGCATTTAAATAGGGATTTCTGTTACAGAAACACACCAGCAGCCTGCCTGCCCTCAGCCCCTGCAGGGAAAGACATCATCTTCCTCCAAAGGTGACAAGAGATTAAATAAAAACAGAAGTGACAAAGAGACATGAGGAGAGGAGTTGCAGGACACTGCAACTTCTCACTTCAAAGCAACAAATTCCTTCCACCATCAAGTTTATTTGAGCACCAAGAAAGGGTAAGACTTGAGAAAAACACAGGTTAATTCAGTATGTACACTTATGCTGAGTCTCTTGCCAACCTTTTCAGTATGTCAAAAAATATTTTAAAAACCCAGTGGTTTTCAGTAGTTTCTTTCTCCCGTGGTTGCTGTGAGAAAGTATTGCAGAAACCATGGTAGAAATTAAACACTTTAAAACACAAACGTGAGTGCACACATCTACTTAGCATGAAGCAAAACTCAAAAATTGTTTTTCCCCAAATTATAGTGTGAAATTTCAATGGAAGGGAACACATTTCTTTAAAGTGAGTCCTGTCCTTTCAAGCTGACCTTCAGTCACCTGAATCACATGCCCAAGACCACCAACATGATGCAATTTCCATCTCCAAAGCTTTGGTCTTATAGGATTTATTGTTTAAGCTGCAAGGGAAGCACATTACACACTGCTGACAGTGCATTTGCGCATGTGAACAAAGATGAGGGTGAGGTGAGATTAGGACAAGCTGGAGGGAATTAGCTCAGTGGGTTATTTATTTCATGACAGCACAGATTAAAAGGGCTGACGGTCCCTTTGGCCTTACAAGCACTCATGTGAGTTACCAAGCACGTTTTATTGGAGGGAAGGGGAAGGTATGTTATCATCCAGGTAAATATCTCAATAAACAGTTGAGTATTTGATGGACAGCACTTTGCATGTGATTAGCATGAAATCTCCCAGGATCCCCAAATGCCAAACAAGGAAATGCTCTTTTTAAGCCTTACTGGGGTGGGTGGGCTGGATCAGTCCCAGCTGAGAGGCAAATAAGCTGAGTCAGAGGGATCAACTACCCAGCCAGGATATTACAATCTTCAGGCAGGGCCAGCCTTGCCCAGTATGCTCCAGTTCAGCAGCAATATCTGCAATTGAACCCTCCCAATCCCAACTGGTACGGACAAGCACCCTGCTCATGCCCTTTCCTGCTGGACCAGGCTTCACTGAGGCTCTCGAGGGATTGAGTAGCAGATTTAGTAGTAAAAGCCAGACGGCCTCATTCCTACTGACCTGCTCACACCGTAACGTTATTTCTCATTTCCGAGTGACTGCCTGTTCTCTCTCAGTCCTGGTTAATATTATTTGTGTTTTAATGTTTTCTAGGAACCATTCCAGCTTTACATCACAACAAATACCACCGGGTAGGGGAAACACTTAATCTGGCTGGCCTTGTTTTTGGTACTTCACTTTAGGAACTGGTCCAAGCACTGAGAGAAACAGCAGTGCCTGCCCCACGGCCAGACCTCTCCCCACATACACTCAGCCCCACTGGGGATGTTGCCTGCAAGTCTGAAGGTGGCTTTCACCAAGGCTGAATTCTGGAGCTCCTCCAGAAATCCTCCAAGGAGAATGAACAAGTCAAATAAAGAGAAACCCACAAAGCTTAGATCAAAGGACTCTTTGGGTTGCTTTTCTTTGCAGACACATTGTGTATTTCCCATTTTCTTCCTCTCGGTCTCATCAGCAGCACATGTTTCTGCAGCCATCAATGCCAGAGTAAGCGCCCAACTCACTGTCTGAGCAACTGCTGTACAACATCCAGCGGGAGATTTTTGTCATCACCTCAGGCTAAGAGCTTGCACTGAACTGCTCAGTGACACCCACCTCAAAACTTCCTGAGCCATTTCTTCACAGGCCATTACTCGCACCAAGCTTTTAAACCCTGCTTGTTGTCCCTCGCTGCCCATCCTCAGGTCCAACTCATGAAACTCATGCTTTACAGCAGCCAGAATGAGTTTCAGGTGTGCCTCCTGCCAGAGGAAGAGCTGTTCACCCAGAGTGATGCTCTGTTCCAGCCCAGGCTGGTTATGGAAGACTTTGTGGAGTGCTGTTTCTCTTCTCAGCTCTCACCTTGCTCAGGTCAGGAGGAAGCAGGTAGGAAAGGTGAGCACACAAGACACATCCCACCGTGGAGGTCTGAGAGTTGCTGCTTCCCAAAGCAAGTTTGCTCTGAAGTTCAAACCAGACCCCAATCAAATGTACCTGTTTGCATAGAGTGGCTTTATCCTTGCACCACCAGAACTCACTTCTCCTTCTTCCAAGAAGCTGTTCTCTTGCTGAGCAGGGATGTAACCAGCTCAGAGACTTAGAAGTTAGCTCCTCCTCTGCAATTCCACATCTCTGCAGTTTGAGCATTATTTTCTCTCACAAAGAGGAGCCAAAATAATTTTTTTTTTTTTTTTTAATGAGAGAGAGAACCCAATCAAGGGTATCTGCTGTTTAGGACAGGCATGACAAGCTCAGAAGGTGAATATTCACTGTCACCAGTTTGCCCCAGGGAGGGGAGAGGGGGACTCAGCGTTACAACACATTAATCATTTACCCACAGATTTTCTCAGGAACTTGTTACCCACACCCAGCACCTTAGGAGCACGTCTGCAGGGTGCAGGCAAAAAGGAAACTGGGGAGGGAAGAGGAGGAAATACCTTAAGTCAGCAGGAAAGTGTAAAGAGCTTGAAGCCAGGGGTTATCAACCAGACAGAATGACCCAGTTATGCAACTGAGAGGAGAAGGAGGATAAAAACACCAAGGAAGGCTGAATACTGTTACGTTCCCAAAATACAGAAGGTACAGATAACTGGCACAACTGACCACCAGAATTACATTAAAATACAGATTACACAGCATCCACTAGGATTAAAAAAAATCCTCAAGAAACTTAAGGTACCTCTTCACAGCAAACCCACACAGTGCTGTGGAGCAGCAGAGAGCATTTGAACTCCAGGCAGCACCTGCAGGTCACTGTCCATTTATTCGCAGGGAGTTTTCCAGTTATCTCCCACCACCAAGTAACAACACTGGTGCACAGTAATTTTTAGTCAATATGTCGGTGTTTTGAAGGGGAGGAAGTTTTGTACTATATTTTTCCTACACCAAAAAGGTACTAGAAAGGTTGAAAGTTCAGATCCTAAAAGGCCTGTGGATTTTATGGGAGGCAGGGGTTCTTTCTTTTTCCCCCCATGCAAAAAAATTTCCCATTTTCCACACAGACAATAGTTTTGAACTCTGCACAGCAACAAGCTCTGCTCTCATAGGGATTGTTAGAAGTGCTTTGACAGACTTCCATCACCCCTTGAAGTGTCCAAGGCCAGGTTGGATGGGGCTCTGAGCAGACCTGGCCTACTGGAAGGCATCCCTGCCTATGGAAGGGAGGTTGGAACTGGATGATCTTTAACATCCCTTTCCACCCAAACCATTCAAGGAGTCAAGGATTAGCAATGCCCTTCTTCCAGGCTCCAAATTAATCTTCTGCTCACATTAGCTTTCATTTTTTTTCCATCAAATTAATCATTACTCCTCTTACATATTACTAAGCAGTGGACTGAATCAGGTCATCTTGGTTTTGGGAGGAAGAACCATTTGCACTACCCTGTTTGCACAACAGAACCACTGACTCTGCCACATCCAGCCCCAGCACACTGCTCCCCCTCCACTCCTTTCTGGGCCAGGCCAGCTTCTAATCATTGTTTTTGATCCCACCCACATGCAATGTAGTAAATGCTTGCTTTGAGTTTTTGGTTGGTTGTATTTTCTCTTAACCAAGTGACATTTTTCAAACTAGATGACTTTTTCCACTTTAAATGTTAGCAAAGCAGGGGGGGATGTGGTGAGGAAACTAATCAGTTCATCTTTCTCCTCTAGTTTGATCCAACACTGCCCTTACTCTTACACAGCAGCACCACTTTTCAAATATAGTTTTCACCAAAATGTTTAAAGGCTGCAGAGAAATTATCTACTAAGATGCCTAGACTATACATTCTCTATTTTCCACCACCTGTCAATTACCACTTTTGAAAGCATCAGAAATAGCTGCTCTCTTTTGTATTTTGCCAAGCTTATTCACATGAGATGCCATGTCCCTGCTGCTATTAAATGCCCCAAGGGACAGAGCAGCTCAGGCATCTGGAACACACACCAGACAAATCCTCTAAAGCCACTCCAGGATGATAGAGAGAAATCAGGAGTGCAAGGTTTGGGAATAAAATTTTTAAAGTTCCTTGTGTTGTCAACAAAGGTCAGCCACCAACCCAATGAAGGTAGGAGCACTTAGAGATTATGGTGCCACATCACCTCCTCAAGCTTTGTAGCATCAGAAAATGTTTGAAACATGACAAAGGCAATTTTTGTCCCCTCCCAGGCACACCAATGACAATAGTTATCATTTTCAGCACAGTTTATCTTCCTGCTCAAGCACCAACCACACAGTGGTTGGTATTGTCAGAGAAGAGCACCTCAGGTTTGCCAAAGTGAGCAGTGGGGAAAGTGAACTTCCCCACATTACAGAAGAGAGGGAAATGCACAGCTCCTGGCCTCAGTGAAGGGAGCACAGAGCAACTTTAACCATGGAGACCACTTAGGGTGGCCAGGACAGCAAGCAACTGCTTGGACACAGAGAAAACAGAAAGGGGAAACACTTATATCCAGAGTGACTTCTAGGCAGGAGAAGTGAAGGGGCTGTTCTAACATCCATCTCCTACACACGGATGCAACACTTTGGTTTCCTCCCTCTTCAGGAGCTGTCCTCACAGTCACAGAAGTTTCTAAAGAGATGCTACTTTCTCTCCTACAGCGCAAATCAGTATTTTAAGCACTCACCACCACGACCAGCTTTACCCTTCCCCTTCAGACCTGCTCTGCTCCTTTCCTAAAAGGAGAAAAAAAAAAAGATGGGGAGCACACCAGAGGTGACACACTGCTTGTATGAGAGCAGCAACAAACCCTGCTGCAGCACCCAGGTGTGGAAGAGAGAAGACAAAGCTTTGCCACTGATCCAGCATTTTCTCTGATCTGCATGCCAAGACAAGTGGGCAATTAGCCCAGTTACAGATCTCACACCATTTGGCTCCATTTTCTCCTGGGAAATATGAGATGGGGTGGATGCAAACGCCTTACCAAAGGAGCAATGGCAGTTGGCCACACTGAAGGAGGAGAGGTGACACAGAACCATGGCAAAGCAAACCCCAATCTCGGCATTCCCACTGTCCCAGCAGGGACAGGCCCTTAGCAGAAGCCCAGGTTCTGCAGAAGAGCATCAGAGCATCAGCCACTCCCCTCCAGCACTGCCTGTTCCCCTGACCACAAGCTCCACGAGGGCTGCTCACCACCCAAGGGACCTATGACCGCTGCCAATGTCACACTGCCCACCCAGAAAGGCAACACTGAAATCCATTCCTGTTTTCCATGAGCTAAGCAAAACAGCTTAAATACTACCCAGCACTGCCAGTCCCTGTGATGGGTAAATGCTTCTGCGATCAGGGCGACATCTTTATTTAAATGGCATCTGTATGGCAGGTGCCATCAGCCTCGTCACCCCATCCATCTGTGTCAAGCCCTTACACAACCGGTGCAAATAAGCTCTGTCACTCACCCAGCCTGCTCACACAAAAGGATCCTGTGCCAAGCACGCTGACCCTCTATTAAAATCACCATCATCCAGCTTTTTATAGAAAACAGCTGATCTCCTAAGGCCTCTCTGCCACCATAACATGAATTGCAGAACTTTCAAGGGCCAGCTACACAGCTTGGGATCCACCCGCCCAGGTAGGCAGCGGCTTCAGAACGCAAAAGGCTCACAGAAAACACGCCCAATGCAAATCAATTTATTTCTGGAAGAACAGAACTTTTTCCCCCTCCATGTTTTAGCTTACTTCACCTTCCAAAATAGCCTGAACTTAGTCAAGAAAGGCATGTTCATTTTGGAATGAAGCTGCATGCACACAAAGTGCTCACACAGAAGAGCTGTGGCAGAACAACTTGTTCCTCAATAGCTATTCTGAACCACGTCTCAGTAACAGATCCAGAGTATATCTCTGTAAACGAGACATGTTGATCTGACAACCTGGTTGAAGTGGTGGGTAGAAACTTAAAACTTTTACAAAAGCATGAGCTCTCACTGACAACTCCCTTGAAGTAAGGGCACATCGATCCAAGAAAAAAAAATAGGCATCATTCACTTTTTTTCTAGAGACCTCCTTTGCATCTTCAAGTGTTCAAAAGTTATCAGTCCAGCCCCAGTGCAGGTGAGACTAACTTAAAAACCAACACATTCAAAATTACTGTGCTGAAAGTTTACCTCCTGTTTGGGAAAAGACATTCCTTTTTCCAAAACATTCCTACACGACCACAAGGCCCAGAGCCTTAAGCTTATTTCAAATGGAAGACAAGATATTAAAGGAATTACAGATTTAAGAAAGCAGGGGTTGGCAAGGACTTGATTTATAGCAGAGCTTACAACAAGACCACAATCAATAGAAATCACTGAACATATTGAACATTAAAGTTAAGACACTGAATAACTCAAAACTCCATTTTGCTTATTATCACTTGTTATTGCAAGGTCTCAGATCAAAAAGTGGTTCAGAAGAATGACCTTTGTCCTCACTGCTTTTACACAGCCTGAACACTGCTTTTCTGAATGAGAATTTTTTCTGAAATAGTGTGTTAGTATTTTTCTTTTCTGATTTTGTTTCCCCCATTCAAAATTTCACTCAGCACTGCAAGTACTAGTTAATGCAATGCCTTTCCACATGCTCTGTTTCACTATCAGGCTCTCAGTATTCAGGACTCCAGCATAGTGAGAAAATCTTTGGGAAGCATCATTTAAACAAAATAAACTGCAGAATTTTTTCCCCTAAAAGGTTTCACAGGATTAGGGTTTTATACAACAGCTTGTTTTCACAAACTGTATATTCAGGATCCAATTGAAATTGGTATCTTGTTTCAGCCACCCTGCCTAAAACATGCACTTACTTCCTTTACAGCAACGTGAATTTGTTCACCACGGCCAACTCATACCACATCCCGACTAGATGCATATGCATATATATATATATATACACACAGGCATGTGCTGTCTCATCTAAGCTGGCCATGACCAACACAAGGCTCATTCAGCCAGGAGGAGGGTTCCTAAAGCCTTATCTGCACCCGGAGTGGTTTAGTGTTACTGGGCTGAAAGGAAACACAGAGACATCCTGTTTATAGGCTGTAGAGCCCAATGGATAAACAAGTGCATCTCAGTTAGAGGCACGGTGGGGCAGGGGGAGGGGAACAGCAGGGCAGAAAGCGAGGCTCAGGGGCTGTGAGGACACTGAAACCCCAGCTGGGCTGGCTGCCTGGCAGCGTGGCCGAGGGAGGCTGCAGAATGTACAGAATGTGCCGCCCCGCCGCGGCTGCCGACCCCCGGGGCCCCAGCCTGCTCGTCTTTCACCCAGCCCTGGTCACTTCCTGGCACCCGGAGAGGCGACACCGGAGACGTTCCTCCACTCCCTCCTCTCTGCTCTCCCAACGTACGCCCACACCACCGAGCCTTTCTGTGCACTTGGTGCTTCATCTGCCAGCTGGGCACGCTCAGGGTTTTTGCAATGCCACAGTGGGAAGGGTGGTGAGCAGGGTCAGTCGAGCCTCTCTGCTGGCCACTTGGGGAAGTCAATTGCCTTCACTTGGCATCTGCTGCTGGCCACCAGCAGAGATGGACCCTGGGCTGGACGGACAGGATCTGAGCAAACCCAAGATCACTGCTGTAAGCCCCATCCCCAGCTACCGCAGGGAGGAGACAGTCCTCCAAGACATGTTCCTCCCATTCCTCTTCAGTCAGGAAAACACTGGAAGTCCATCACCAGGTTACAAGGAGGTACCAGAGTTATTCTCATTTTAATTATCACTTGTGTTCATTGGCCCAGCATGAGGGAGTGGGTCAGGGACAGAACTATGGGACAGATGCAAGAAACAGGAGATCTATAGAAAAACGCTACAAACAGCCCTCTGCTTCTGATATTGTTCTGCCTATCCTTAAAGTGATAGAAAAATGTGAAGATCTACCTTGGTCCAGACCCAAGAGCTCCTTGTGCCTCTAGCAGGTGTAAAGCCACAATACTCCTCCCCTGGACTGCCCTTGACCAGGAGGCAGAAGCTGTCTGGCTGTTCCACATCTGCCAAGGCGCCAACATTGTGACCATGGTGACTCACTAGGCCAGTTCCACGGAGCTCCAGGCTACCTCCAGCCTCTGCAGCAAACCTCCAAGTAACACCTCAACTCCACAGACATCTGGCCATTGTTGACACAACACCCTAACAAACAAGAGCCAAACTGGGAACTTGGGAGAGAACACGGAACAACTTATGGGCTCAGACAAATAAGGAGCTCAACAGGGATGTTTCCTACCTGGCCAATCTTCGCGTGAAGGATCTAATCCCACTTCCCACACCTTTGCTACTCCACTGATCATTTTTCCCCCTTCACTAGAGAACACAGGGAATGAACTCACACTCATCCTCATCCAGCACAGAAGGGAAAGTTTTGGCTCCCCTGCTTCCAGTTACAGACAAGCATCTCATGCCAACTCACAGAGGAGGATTTGAACAGAGCACTGACACCTCACAGGGCAACCCAAAACAAGAGACCCAGGTCAAGGCTCAGGTGTGACTTCTCATATCTGTTTCCTTTTTCGTTTTTACTGGCTCATTTTTCTCTGCAGGTCCAGAAACTCTCTACAATGGAGGGCCAAACCTCAACATGTTCCCCAGCCTCTCTAGTCTGAAAGACTTGATCCAAACCCTGCCCTAAGCATGAGCAAGGGAGAATTATCCCTGTGTGTACAAGCACAGCTTGCTGGTGAGTGATGCCAGCATTCACACTCTGAGCACTTCCATCACAACATGGCTGGCACAGCCAGTGCTTCACAACCACCACAAAAACACCACAGTTCTGCAAGGACACACAAGAACAGGGACTTGCTCACACTCTGACATGAACTGAGGATAAGGCAGTGCTGCCAGGCCCTTGGCTGATGAACTGAGGCCTGGGGAACCTGAGAGCTGCTCCCAAAACAAAGTCCTGAGCACGTAATCTCTCACTTGTTTCCCATCCTACTCTTTGTCTCCTGCAACAGAGATACTTCTGACTCATACCAGGCTTCCGCAGGCCTGACACAACAGGCCAACAGACTCTCCTTGAAATCAAACAATAGCAAGCACCAGGTGACTGTGCCTTGGCCAAGAAGGACCCAGACTCAAGACAGTCCTCAGAGGTACAGCTCCAAAGTAAATAAATGTTGATGAACTCCTTTTCTCATCAGCTCTGTGTAGTTCTGATGCCTTTATTTTGCCTTCCTTCCAGCTGGAAAGAAAGTTCATTGAGAATGAAAGCTAGTGACTCGCAGTGAGCAGTGACAGATGCTGCCTGCCTGCATGTGTGAAAAAACTCTGACAGGCAGAAATAACACACCTCACATGTCTTGTGGTGGCAGTGAAGCAATAAATATTCTAATAGACTACTAAGGTTCATAGTAATAATGCTGAGCTCCCTTTACGGAAGCCACTCCCCATGCCAGATGACATCTGCCATGGTATAGATGTTCCTGGAACAGGGAGATATTTTTAAATCCCTCAATGTGGCACAAAACTGTGAGTGTATCAGCCAAAATACCAGCCATCACAGCGTTTATATATAGCCTTGCACATACCATCTATAGATGGGAACACAGACAGATACATGGTATCTAGCAGCATTACAAACAGACATTCTTCTGCTGGTCTCCAGGACTTGAGAAGTAACTTCTCAGCCAGCAGCTCCACCCATGTCATCCCACCCTGTGCAGCTCTCCACCAGCTTCTGTTCCTTAAGTGCTGCATCTCAACTCTCATCATCAAAAGCCTGTCCCTGCGCTTCCCACGTGTCCCCTCTTCTACAGGGCAGCGCAGGTGACAGGGTCTCCCCAGAGCACCCCTCTGTACACACACCCTCCAAACCACAACACACGGGCCCCAAAACTTCCTCTGTGCTGTGACAGGTCCTGAGAAGGAGTTAGAAAATCTTCAAGGCAGTCCAGTTCACTCAGGGACACCTCTGACACGTACAAACTCTAGGCATGGCTCCTATCAGAGGCAGGAATACAGAGGTGCTAGAGGGAAAAGAATTTGCAAGTTCCAAACTAGCAATAGCTCCCCATGGAGCACCTGTAATTGCTTCCCAGGAACTCTGCTGGCACCCTAGCTACTGTATGGAAAAGAAAAAATAAAAATTGTTTTTAAAACTGGCTTCAGGTCCTACAACATTCTCTCACGAGTATGAAATGCGCATCAGCACTTCAAAACGAGCACCGCAGCAGCCGTCAGACCCAGGGTGATGTTTAAGCTCTTGATACAGTTATCTGCCTAATAATAACCCAAAGAGCACTCCTTGCCTGGCTGCCTGCCAGACCACATGCAGACTCTCTGCCCTTTCTGCCTCTTTTTTTTTCTTCTTAAGTTTTTTAACTTTGTCAGACATGGAAACGTTGACTCTTAGAAATTCAGCCTCTTCTGCGAAACAATTAGCTGAGACTTCTTCATTGTTGTGGAAAGCATGACTTGGGTGCCGGGGAGGGAAGACAAAGGGGAAAACTCATGTATTTTGCCTTCACGTGTGCTTTGTTTTCTCCTCTGGCAGGAAACAGTGAGAAAGACTCTGACCCAGCTGCCTCAGCTGCGTTGGAAATGATTGTATCAGCTCCACCTGCTCAATGTGGGTATTATTCAGGACTGCAAGGACAATGATTTGAGGCAAATCAGCAGTGACTGGTGTGTTCTCGAGGGATAAATGCTACACTGGTGCATGACACAAGTGATCCACAACAGTGGCACAACAGCAACAAGGTTGGGAGGAGGAAGCAAAGTGGGAGAGAGAGATAAACATCTCCACCTGTTTTTCTAGGGAAAAAGATATAACAGGGGAGCACAACTTGTTCAAACATTTCAGTCTGCACATTTTTTCCAGCACTCAGAAGCAACAAATGAACTGCATCAAGAGATCCAGCAGCTATAGCTCAGAGAGGAACATCGTGTCCATGTCAAGCTTTCAAAGCCTTATAAAATATAAGGAGCTCAACATGGTTTCTTTATATTCAGAGAATAACAGCCTTGACAAAACAGGCTGAGGTTCCACACTTTGCCATTCACACCTGCTATGGATCTGGCCCTGTGCATCACTGAGCTTAGGTGTGGTGTAGCCCCACTGAAGCAGGTCCTGCAGACCACTCCTCAAAGTAACAAGGGAGCCTCTAAAAAGCACGTGGACAACAGCACAGGCTGAAGCAACTGCTGCTGAAGCACAAGAGACGCACTTCAATGGTGTTTTTAAAAGGAAAAGATAAAAAGAAAAAGGGAAAAAGCATACCTTTGCAAGTTCCAGCACAAGAAGAAAGCCCCAGGTCACTGCTGTAGCTAATGAGAAGGGTGACAGTGGTGCTCAGCAAGACTGTTCAAAACAGCCTCATGACTTTTTTTTTTTTTAAATCAAGCAAAATACACACAAACAGCATCATGTCTGCAGCAGGCTGCTGCTTTGACATCCATACAGCCAGCAAGACCCTGTGAAGTTTTAATAGGCAGGTCAAGCCTACAAAGGCTTTGCTACCACCCTCTCCTGCCTCCACAATGTACCCCATTCCCCAGTGGTTTTACTCCGAGAACTTCACAAGCTTTCACCAGAACTGCTGCTCAGAGAGCAGCCTGCTCATAAAGCACGCACAGCTCCAGCAGGAGAGAAGAAGCCCTTTAGCTTATTCTGCATCGTATTCCTGCAGGATCCAAGTAAATAACATCTCACAAAAACAAACTGCATCAGGCATGGGACCCTCGTGACCCAAATGGGTGAGTTTTCATAAGAATTTACCACTTTTACCTCCACACAGTCAGAGAAGTGGAAACAAGCCAGGAAAGAAGGAGGCATCGCCCTTTGCAAACACCCAACGAGCCCAACTGAAAACACAAAGCCCAGCACCTTTGGAGACATCCCCTGCACACCCCGGCAGGGCAGGCGGCTGGAGATTAAAAAGACCCAACAGAAAAGCTGTTAAAAAGACCCAACGGAAAGCTCTTCTGTAGGAGCTGATATTTCAGCTACTAAAGAAATTTCTGTTTAAACAGACATTAATTGCATATGCTCAGGAATTTCTCAGTTTTACCACTTAAAAAACACCCAAAGCCACTTTGAGGCTCTTCCTTTTTTTCTCTCCTGCCTTTATTTGCTCTGTAAACACATTTGTGTGCACCCTGGATCCTGTAACATTCTGCTGCAGTGACAGCATCTCCAAAACAGAGCAGCAGCAACCTACACATCTCACCAGGGACTGCTGAACGTCCTGGGTCCTGCCCCTGCCATCACAGCACATCAGGATGTACCACAAAACCCAGCTCCTGGCAGGACCTTCTCCCAGCCCAGGATGAAGATGTCATTGGTGCCATTTGTACCAACAGATAACACTATCAGGAGCAATGCTCACAACCTCAGCCTGCTCCCTCGCAGGCTGAAACTCTCAACGAAACCCTACCTGTGAGCACTGGCGTTTGTTTGTTAAGGTGCTGTTGCAAGTTTACCCACAGATCAAGGCCTTGATTGCGGCAGGTGGAAGATGTGAAATAACTGCAAATACTTTGTCGCCTTTTGAAGAGGCCGCTGAGGTCACCCCAGTGATACTTCCCATCCCATGCTGGGCAAGAGTGGCAGAGAGCCTCCTGTGCACAAATAGGATCATGGCCAACTGCCACAGTAGGGCTGCCCATAAAGCTGTCATGAAGATGCCAGGAAGAAGGACAGGACAAATGGAACCACAAAACTTGGATCAATTCTTTGTTTTACCATATATGTACCTACACATCAACGTTTATATACACCTGGCAACATCTGTGCAGCTTTGGGCGAGCTTTGACCCTTCCTAGTCAGTAAAGAGAGTGTAAAATCAGTGCCCTAAACACACCTGGAGGCAAGAGAACACCCAGCAGCTCCATCTCCTCCTCATCACTGCACACAGCAGGAAACTTCAGCAAGGACACACCAGTGAAATGCCTCTGGAGCCCAAGGGAGCAATCTGTGGCACCAGCCCAGAGGAGCTCCTGGCAGATAGCCCACGATACTTTCTATTATGTCCTTTAATATTGCCTTACATCTCACACATCTGTTGGCCTCCCTCTCCAAGGGGAAGGCTGGGAGTGACTCCTCTTGTCAAACAGGTCTGCTGAATGCCTTGAGCAGCATGAAATCTCCTGAGAGCAGCCTGAGAATCTCTCTCCCCTCTGAAATCAGGTCACCTCCACCATACTCAACCTCAGCCCACCCAGAGAGTAAAGTCTGAACCAAAACTCAGACACCTTTGGCTGGGCTGGCCATGCCACTACCAACAAGCCAAGCGAAGCAGCCTCTGCAGCACCTCACAGAAGGGGGGTAGGAGAGGGAAGTCATTTTTGACAATGGAAATGTAATGGAACATTTTGTATCGATCCATTGTGGGATGAGTCATGGTCAGAGTGACTCGCCTCCTCTTCCCCACTCCCAAATTATGGACTGCAAGAAATGAGCAGAGATAATGGGCAATTTCAGATGTTCTGAACTCAGGTTTCTCTCCTGCTGGAACAGCATGCCATGACAGCAGATGGACTGAGCTCCACAGAGGCCCTACATGTTCCCACACCTTATACTGGCTACAAAAGAATTGTGTCTAACTAACAGGCCATTAGCAAAGAACTAGAAGGATGGGAGACTACTTTGGGGAAGAAATGAGGAGTCAGAAGGAAGATCTGAACAGGATCAACAGTACAAGGAGACACAAAAAATAGATGGGGATCAGATACAAGCCCCAGAAAAAGATAAGCAAGCTGGAGGTAGATTTCTACATATACACACACACACACCCCCCCGCCAATCTCTGATTTGCTGTCTGAGTCTCCAGGGGACTAACTAACTTTGAGGGCATAAAGAAGAAGATGACAAGCTGCTTATGCACTTGCCTATTAATGTTTGGCAGTGGGACACAGACAGGATGTGACCACCCAGCACGCCACCACATGGGGCATTCAAGCCTGACCAAGAAATCTTCCAGCACTGGACTCCAGCCAGGACCAGTACACTCCATTCAGAGAAGAAACTGGTACTTCAAACCCTGGGAGATGACTAATTGCAGTAGCTGAGTTATGGCATAGCTTTTAACACACAACGAAGAGACATTAAGGTCATCTTGACTCTCATCTACACCATCCCCTCCCACAGCAGACTTGCTGCTCTTTTTTTCCTCCTACTCCTTTTCTCACTTTCTTCCCTCCCCTTCAACATTCTTTCCTTTCAGGTCTTCTCACCTCCCTCCATACCCATTTACCTTCCTCTCTCAATCCACTCCTCCAGCACTTGAAAAACCCTTCACCCACAACTGCCACAGCAAAAGCCCTTCTCTTCCAGGAATATGCTTTATCTGGTGTTTGATCTCCAGCAATTATCTGTGCTAACCCTTCCACAGACCTCAAGTGCACATTTGTCTGCCTTGCTTTGCAGAATCTTTAGGACAAGGACTGTCATCTTCCCCACCTGTAAAGCACAGGATACATTTACTGGGCTAGTAAGTGATAAATAAGCCACCTCAGCATTTCAGGGCAGCTCAGCGTGGGTTCCCTTGGTGTTTGCCTTCCCTCCACTGCAAACTAACCTACCTGTAAGACTTTTTCTTCCTTATCTCTGTTACAAGGTTATCACTTGAATTTATCTGCATTTTTCAAAAAAAAAAAAGTTGAGACAGGGAGGTGGGGAAACAAAGGGCCTTTACCAGCCCAGTTCAACCTCAGCTCAAACCCTGAGATGTAGAGGAGCTTGTGGGAGCACCACAGGGAGAGACCACAGCCAGAAGTAACTCACTGGAATTATTTCAAACCCCACGTCTCACTTCTATTCAGTCTTCAGTAGTTTTTGGACAAGCAGACACACGTGGCTATTTGCTCAGGGAGCAGTTATCAAATCTACATCCAATTCCACCAGCTGAGTGTGTGTCTGCCTTTGGAAGGAAGCTGGAAAACAGACGAGTAGACCATTGAAATGGAAAACCAGGGTAAGGAAATAGAAATTACAAAGAAAAATTACCACAACACACAGGGCATCCAGAGGTGACTAAGAGGGAGCCTGGGCTTCAGTGAATAAAAACATCAAAACAGGGAAAACAAAAGCCTCCACCCATGTCAGAGCCCATGCATGGAACTGGGCTGGTTGGCTGGCAACCACAGCCATGCAGGATGAGGGATTTGCATAACAGGTAGAGCACTTCTCAGGAATCAAGGTGATTCCTCAGGAATCACTTCTCAGGAATCAAGGTGCTCATTCAATTAAAATAAGAGGGCAAAAGTACTTGCTAGACAGCTCACTGAGTTGAGATAAAGAAGCAGCTTTTAGCATCATGAGAACCTAGGTTGTCTGGGGTTTCTGCTCTCTGGCTCCCTGCACTCCTCCACCACATGGATCTCAGCCCATCTCCCCGCACACCCCAGCTCCTCACCTACATGAGGACACTGCTCCAGTCCCTGCAGCACAGCCATCCCCAGTGCCCTCCCAGCCTTCAGAAACACTTCACTGGGAACATGCTCAAAAGCCACATCCTCCTCTGTCCCTGCAGCTTTAACAGCCTCTACAAGGCTATCTGATGCAGCTTTCTGACCCTCACACATCTTGGGGGAGAATTAGCTGATAACTAACAAAGCACTGCAGGAACCAGGTGTGTCAGGAAGCCCATGTGATAGCACCGGTGTGCTGTGAGAAACCTCATCCAGATCTGTGGGAAAAATTACAATTCTTGTTACTGGTTTCATCTGAACTCACCAACTACCCTCAAGACTACACAGCACAGGAATGCCTCCAAGTAAATAACAGTGGGGCCACTCAAATCCCCTGCGATTAGACAAGGTCACCAAATCAGCAACAAGCAAGACACAATGAAAATTAAGAACAGAAGTCAAACAATCACCTAGAAAATAACAGGAGACCATGTAAAACCACCAAGCCAACAAGCACCCCTTCCTTCACACAGAATGCTCATAGCAGCATTTCACCCAATAGAGATGGAAGAGCTGGTGCTTAATGCTGACCCTGGAAACTTGCCCAGAAGTTTTTACACCACTCAGCACCCTGTGCATAAAAGGGCAGCAGTGGTGACACTCCTGGTGAACTCCTGCTGGCCAAGCTGTCTGGCAGGTATAGTTTAAAAAGCTGGGTTTGGAAAATATTGCCTTTTTATAGCTTATCTCAGTGCAGACAGCTGCCTCACACCTCTAGAAATAGCAGGATTTAACAGCCATGTTTGCAGGGACAGATTTTAAAGGTTCCATCTTCTAAGAAACAACCTACACATTCAGAAACAGGAGGCCAGATTTGTTTTGGTACTGGAACCCCCTTCCATATGCTAAGCATACCCACGGATTTGCAAAAACCCTGCTCTGAAAATGGGATGTTCATTCAGCAACAGGCGAACAGTAACTGGCATTTGCCTTCCTATAGAGTCTGTTCCCAGCACAACCAGCAGAGAAGTAGCAACATGATTAGGCTGATATTGCCTTTTGCTGAAAATTCCTGGCATTTTAGAAGTAAAATAGTGGTGGAGGAGAGCATTAAACACTGGAAAAACAAGACTAATAACTTAAATACAAATACCCCACAGGCAAAGCCAATCAGCACCTCTCTGTTGTTCCTCTTAAGATGGAGCAAGTCAGGATCAGATCCCAAAGCATTGTTTTGATTTGTCTGAGGTGATAAGGACTGAGCCAAGAGATTCACTCCTGGGTCAGTCCCACAGCTGCAAACCCCAACCCCAGGAGTCTGGAGGAACTTCTTCAGCCTCCTCAACTCTTATCATGCCAGTGAGTGCAACAGGGATAATATTAATTTTCCTACCTTTTAGAAATAAGAAGGTTTTTTAGATAAGAAGCATCAAATGCCCATGTATTTAACACTGGAAGTGCTGATGCTAAGGATGTAAATGACTCCAAATCTAACAGGGCTCTGCAGAATTTCCATGGTACCACCTTTTACTAGCAATAGATGGACCAGTTGACTACAGCATCTTCTTCATCAAGAAATTTTTAATTGTTTTTTTTTTAACTGAAGGAAGGGGTACTAAAGACAACAACCTGCTGTGAAATGGCCAAAATTCCTATGCAAACAACTCATTAGCAGTGTTCAAATGCAATTTAAATTACTAGTTGTTAAAGTGTTCCTCAATTTCATGGTAAGTTTCCAAGCAAAATTACATGCTATGTACTATTTAATTGATTGTTTTCTACTTCTTAACATCCATTTATTCCCTCCTCCTGTCCTTTTCTTAATTTCAAGGGATGATGATGACTTTTCAGGGAAGAAAGGGGAACAGTAAATGGAGCTGAAGAGGGATTTACCTGAAGAACAAGGATGTAGGAGGGAAGTGGCTGCCAAAACCAGGCAGTTTCACCAGAACTCATCCCTCTGATATTTTTGCAGTAGGGGTGTGAGACAACACAGCACAAGGATTCTTTTCCTCTCCACCACAGGCAGCCAGGCTTCTGAAACCTGATATTTCTTTAAAACATTGTCCTCCCCACCAGGACATGCGGTAAGCACAGTTAACTATTCCAGAACATCAGTAAAGCAACAAGAACAACTCCTTTCCTCCTTCTGGGCACGTTAGTCCTTGAACCAACACACCCACTGGAGGCAAACGAGTTGTTCTCACTTGGAGATCTCATCCCAAATGCAAATACCTAACTCACAGGAGCAAAGTCCCCCCCAAAGCTGACTGAAGAATTAAGCTCTGACTGAGACTTCCTGCTGTGTGCCCAGCTGGTACAGGAGAATGTGTATGATAAAGCTAATAGCAACAGACATTTCCTAAAAGCCTGCACTCCACTCAGATGCCAGGAAAGAGCAGCCATACAATTAGGTGAGGTGCCATCTGGAAATTTCTAATGTAATGATACATTGAGATCATGCCACACACCAGCAACACAGATCAGCTTTGTGAAAAACTCAATGCCCCTTGGTTTACCTTTAAGCAACTGATGCAGAAATATTTTGTGCTCAGAAAAGTATGACTTTATTAGAGTAAGAGAGATGGGTTTAACAGCATCACTGCCCGAGGCCACAAAGCACCCACCTGTCTGCAGGAGCTGAGCACAAACCATCACATGAAGTACAGAGATTTGCACTTTTCCCTAATCTGCTACACAGTGCCCTAATTTCTGTGCCTGCACACAACAATAACACTACTTTCCTCAGCATTCATGCACAATTTAGTACTTAAGAGATCCGAAACCTTTGCCTAAAGAAACACAAAGTGTAAGATGTGCAGAGGTTTGTAACCTTCACCCCTTCCATGCCCACATGTGCCAGTCCCATGCTATCTGGGGCAGCTTCTCTTACCCGCCATGGGGCACACACACCCAGCCCTCAGTGCATACTGAGCTCCCTCAGAACACTCAAATCACAGTGCTGGTGTAACCCCTTTGCCAGCTATGCAGTGCCAGCTCTGGATTGATCAGGGCAATAGCCAGGATGGAGGATGGGCTGTGAACCCAAACCCCCCTACATGGGAGCTAAAGCAAGTTCTTTGTGCTTAACCCATCATTAAAAGAGATTGAGAGAAGCTTAAGAAAGGCAGGCATGGAGCTCTCTGAACGCTCTTGAGGGCCAGAGCCATGGAAGGCTTCTCAGGCTGGAGTGTTTACTAGGTGCCAGGCTAGAGGAGGGGGAAAAAAAATCTTTAGACAGCTGTATTAATTTACAGCTCAGCCCTTAATGGCTCTGTTCCTGGAGCAGGAGAAAATCCTTTGTGGATCCTGGATAGCGTCAGTGGTCACTGAATGTGCTCAGGTCCTGGAGAAACACCAGATGGAGAGCCCTGGCAGGCTGCAGTCCCAGCTGTGGGCATCACCTCGTCCTCCAGAGCTCCCCCAGCTCTGCCAGCACCCACCAGGAAAGGGGGCACAGGCAGCACATGGGGAGCTCATGCTGCACAGTCTGTCCAGCTCTCAAGTCACGTCCTCGCAGGGGTGAGGTGTTGCACAGAGAAGGATCAGCACGTGAACATTTCCCAGACGTGCCAGACTAGCCCTGGCACCCAGGCACTGCTCATCCTTGTCTTCCAACAAACAGCACGTCCTGGTGAGCAGGAAAGGGAAGAAACTGCGAGGGGAACAGAACATCATCATTTCCAGTCCCACCGTGCTGTTCCCAAAACTCCAAGCTCAGCCACAGGCAGCTGGTGAAGCCTGGATGTGCCACCAGAAGCACGGCCATCGCACAGGGGCACGTGGACACAGCAAAGCAAAGCACAGCACGCAAGGAGCAACACAGACCATGGTCCCACTGCCACAATTCCACAGCTTGGCACCACCATGCATGACAGAGGATGAGTGTCTGCTGGGGCAGTCCTTGGGCCAAGGCTTCAGGTGCTGTGACAGCTCCATACATGTCCCCAGGGCCCTGTTTCCTGAGCCATCACCTTCCCTGCCCGTGCAGGCTGGGCACTCTTTAGGACAGCAGTTCTTCCCTTTGCATCAAATCAGCCCAGCCAGGCCCTGACCCCAAAAGCTGCAGTAATCCAATCAGCCTTTTGAAACAACAAAGATTAAAATACAGCTGAACTCTACAAACCCTCAGCACGTCTCAGCCACAGAAAAGGCTTCCAGCTATCCTTCATCACTTTTTGTGGCCAAGCATTTTCTATCACACATCCATCCTCATGCTAACTATCTTTCCCTGTTAAGACAATCCAGACAGTTTTGTACCTCAAGGACCTGCTGCAAATCCACAGCTCTGGAAAAACCAAGGAGTATTAAGCCCTATTTAAAAGGGCAAATCAAAATCAACAAGAAGTTTACCTTTCCAACAAAGCTCTTAAATTTAAGAGGGAGAGTATGAAGCAACAGGTCTGAAGAAGCCTAAAAGTGCCAGTTAACTAAGAAAATGCAAGGATTACTAACCAGCATTGGGAACTATAAAAGGGTTTTCACCAATGCCCCTTCCAAAGTAAAAGGATGAAGTGCAGTGCCTCCCATTTGAGGTGCAGGACTGGCTGCTCCATGACCCCCAGAGCAGTGTTAAAAGCACTCTGTACATTTTACATGCTCCAAATGACAAGAGGAATGCAGGATGGTGGATCTCTGCTCCAGATTCCTCAGCATGGTTTTAGCTGCCATGAATAAAACAGGAAGCAGAGCATCTTCCAGGTTCCCCCCACACCCCTGACTGTGTGGATGAACTGCAGCTTCCTTTCAGGAAATAGAAAGGAAAGAGCAGAAGGAGGGGGGGAGGGGAAAAAAAAGAAAAAAAAAAGAAGCAGCCAGCTACAATACTACAATATCAGAGAGATTAAAAATTTAACACCAAGGAAAAACACAGAAAAGGAAAAAAACAGACCCTCAAAGTTTATCCAGTTACAGTAGCTAAACTTCAACTAAGAGAACAGAGTTAAATATTAACAATTGAGAGAACTATATCCATGTGTTATACAGCCTTTTATCACACACTCTCGCTTAAGCAACAGAAATCATACACAAGCTGTGTTTTCCTTGCTGACCACATGAATATATCCTCCTTTACAGTGCTCTGCTGCCTTGCTGCACTACCAAGTGAAACTAAAAGGAAAAGCGTGACTGAATGGGACCTGGTTTAAATTATCTTTATACCTGCTCCTGAAGAAACATTTTGCCTTTGAGACCAATCCACTAAGCCAACTCTCCCTGCTACAGAAGGTTTCATTGGGTCTCTTGCTGTTGATCCACATGCCTGCCTCCACCAGCAATGCACACACTTTGATGCAATACATCTGACTAAACAAAACAACAAAAAAAATCCCAAATTGCTTGCTATAACAGCAATGATGCACTTACCAGCATTCAGGCAAGTTCCTTTGCTAACATGCTTCCCTCTCGAGCACATCAAATTTGGAACAAGGTCCAGGAGCAAGAGAGAACTGAAAACTGACCACAACAAGCTTCCAAAACAAGAAAGGGGGGGATAAAAAAAAAACCTTACTACAGGAATTCAAATCCTGCTTCCACCAGACCCTGAGTCACCTCCCCTCCCTTGCAATAGATCAGAGCAATGGGTAAACATTTCCAAATATGGAGATCAAAACTCCAAAGGATGTAAAAAAAAAACACCCTTCTCTCCCTGGCTTTGGCACAGGGATGACTTGCCCCTCTGAAGCATGAGCTGAGCACATTGCCTTTGCTGACCTACACAGAGCCTGGACATGGGGCCACACATAATCACCTTCAACTGTGCTTCAGAGGCTCCTGGCGTAATGGGTGACACTGCATCTCTGTCCCCTCCCAGGGATGCACAGGAATGGGAGCAACTCCAGGAGTTGTTGCTACTCAACCCCTGCAACAAACTTCTCTTTCGTACCTCAACTCACCAGCAGAAAACCTCCTAGAACTACTTTTTAGATTGTTCTCTGAAGGCAAATAGGCAGATTCAGGCTGTGATTATAGCAACATCAGCTTGGCCCAGAAAAGGCAGGCTCAGCCATCAGTCACACCACATCCCACAGTGGCTGCTCACCTGGCACAGGGAAATCTCCCCTGACCTGGCTCATTAAGATAGTGCTTTTTAAAGAGCATATATTTGAACTTGCATTATGGAAAATAAACATAAAAACAAAAGACAGCACTGCAGAAAGGCACAAACTGAAGGACAAGACAAGATCCCTGCAGGTACAAGGAGGCCCAGAATGGCAGCACACATCAATACCTGCTGGGACACTCAGCACTGTACCCCATGTCAGGTGGGAACTGGGGAGCACCCAGCCTTCCTACCCCTGGTAAAGGAACTTGAGTGTCAATGCTCAAACACACAAACCAAGTTTAAGAGGCATTTTTCTTAGAGGGCATAACTATCCCTGCAGAGCCTGCATGCACACCAGAGCAACATCCCTGTGCCAGCACTGCCTCAAGCATCAGTCCTCAGCAGCAAAGGCTGACCTGCAGGCAGCAGAAGCTGACTGTGCCTGCCAGCATGGGCCAGCAGCCTCCTGGTAGCTGCAGCCATGGCTCCTGGGGCAGGCAGCCTCTCAGGAATGTGCACAGCAGGACATTTTCAAGGAAAACCGGCTGCTGAGGCCAGGCGATCCAACCAGACCAGAGTGATTCCCCAGCACCACCCACAAGATGCTATTGAATTTATAGGGAAGGAATTCCAGAGCTGACTCTGCCCATGTATGGCCAAAACAAACTGTAAAAAAGCAACATTACAGTACATCTGGCTTTCACTGGGACTGAGGCACAGGCTTTGGGAGAAGCTGCAATCCTGCAGTGACAGAGGCTCTGCAATTACCTCCAGGAACTGAGCAGTGGTCTGGGCCCGTGGCAACAAGAGTTTAGCACCCACAGGTGACAGAAAACATTTAAACCATTGCTTTAAAAGGTAACAAAGTTCTCTGCCTTTTAGAATACACCCACATTTAACTCAGTGATCCATCGCTACCACTGCAAAAAAATCAACCTTGCCCGGCAGCACCAGCACATGTTCATTACACTGGTGGTCATAAAGGCAGCTCTAAAGAGTCAACAGTCCAAGTGGCACTAAGTGGTACACCAGGACAACCTGGTGCATTGCAGGCTGGGACTAGCTCTCCATGGGTAGCTGATTAACTATTTTTCCAAAAGCCCACTAAAACCTCCCACATGAGTTGTGTGCCCCAGTCAGCAGCAGGGTCACCTGGAGATTTCTCCATGGTCAGAAACAGGAGGATACTCACAAAACCAATGTAAAAAGTGTCAGGTTTGTGCAGGTTTTACCAACTCTGATTCAAGTTTTGCAGCAGAAAAGGGATGGGGAACACCTGGAAGAGCAAAAACCCCATCACAGGCAAACACCAGCCCTTACAGCTCTGGTGTCCCACCAGAGTTGAACAGATCAAAGTTCTCCCTAAGAGTTAAATGCCACCACCTTGCCTGGCCTGCCAGCAGAGAAACATGAGCTGTGTCAGCATGAGAGGCAGAGGGCTTATGGAATGGGAGAGGAATGCAGGCTGCAGTGGCACACGTGGTGGGGACAGGGACACCAAACTCAGGGGAGTGAGGGCTGCTCACACTGCCTCTGCCTTTGAGGAGGGGTCAGGCAGGGTACGTTTTATGGCTCCTGGGGGTCAAACCTGGGACTAACACTTTTGTGACCTTAGAGGGACTCCCATTTCAGCAGTGAGGAGAGCTGTTAAGAACGGGTGGGAGCGCAGGGGCCTGAGCAGATGAGGACAAGCCATTCCCCAGCTCCTGGCAGGCAGCCCAGCACTGCTTTCCAATGTGTGCAAGTTATACCCATCAAACTAGGAACGAGCACATGGCTCCTCGGGCTGTACTTGCTGATGGGAGACCCATCATACAGCTACTCCCCCAGCTTGACTTTCCCCAGGACAGCACTAGGATCTCCCCTCCTTTTCCCAGCTGAAATGGCTTTACACCTTCTCTCTTGCTACTGTGCTCACTTTAAACAGAGGCACCTAAGCACCTGTGTTCTGCTTCAGAACACCTCCCACCCCAAACAACACAGAGGAGGGAAACCAGAGGGATAGACACATCCATGTCCAACCACAGCCTAACCAGGAGTTCCCTGCTACATGGCAACACAAATCCTCCTCCTTGCCACAGGAGTAAGCTTGGGAAGTGAAACCTTGGGGGTCTGGGAATAAAATCTGACTTAAGCCTCCTGCACAGCAGTACAGATCATTATAAAGCAGCCACTGGGTCACAGGTGGCTAATTTAAATGAAAAATTACAAATTACATAAGAAGGATGACTGAGAATATTTGATTCATAAAAACATCTTGAAGGGGCACAGAACAGAGGGACTGCTGCAGAATCACAGGGACACAGGCCATGTAATGCAGACAGCAAGGACCAGGGATGCTCAGACATACAGATGCACAACCATGCACACAAATGCTTGCTCCTCTACCATGCACAAAGGCGGATTTAGGACTTGCAAGCTGAAGTCCTGTGCAGTCAAAAGCCAGCACAAATGTTTGTGACAGTTCCACAGGCAAAGGCAAAAACCGGGTGCAGAGGAATAAATATAGAAAGAAGTCAGGCAGGCAAAGCAGGTGCTGGCTTGTAAAACCTTGGCCAGAAAGGCTCCCCAGGAGGTTGAATCTGGTAGTTTTGCAACAGCTCCACAGAAAGACAGAAGAGACAGAAAGAAAAAAAGAGAACATGAATGCATATGCATTCTTTAATCGCCATATATAGTATATACAGACATTTGGTATATACACCCCCGAGCTCTCATATGCCACTGTATAGTATATACTATATAGCATTGCCATCTTTGTTTCCATGTGCCTACACTTGCACAGCCTGTGTCTGTGTGTGTATGCATCTCTGCTGTGTGCATTTGTCATTACCCCCACGTTGCCTCTCTGTGCGTGCTATGACACCACACATCTCTCCACAGAGCATGTCTAAAGCCTCAGCACCACAGCCTGGGATGACTTCTGGACACTCACAGCCTCTCACTGCTGAGCCCTTCCCCACCAAAGCCTCTGGGTGTAAGCACCACCAGGGAACCATCAGCTTGTCTTGTATTTTCCTGTGATCCCACTCTCCCTCCAAACTTTGAGAGCCATGAACAAGGCGCCACTGTCAGAAAAGCCTTCTTGTCCCTTGTGCCTGTGAATTGTGTTTACATACCAGTTCTCACGCTGCACAGCCTTACTGGTGGGATGAACTCAGAGCAGGGCGTTTGGAAACACGCAGGGCTCCACCAGACTCACGACTTTGGGTTTCTTTCCCAGCCCTGAAAAGAGAGAGACTTGAGTAATGCACACTGGATGGGCTTCCCAACAGCTTGTCTCCAAAGCCAGCAGTTTAACCCACACAATTTCTGGGGAATGCAGCATTTTCCTTCCCAGCTTTCTCAAGCAGAAGCGTCCATACTCCTGGACTCCTTTCAGCACCTCCAAAAGCAAGAACCACTACCCTGAACTGGGCCAGTGACCAGCAATGACCAGAAATGTCAGCTGCCAGAGTCTGGCCAACAACTCACACCTCCTCAAGTCACTGCTCCTTTACTGCTCTTAATGCCATTGAGAAGGGAAAGGGATAAAGAGATGCCAAATGAGGCATAAAATAAGAGTACAGGGTGACCATCATTCTTCTCTGGCCTTGGGCAGAGTGAGGGAGCTAGAAGGCACCATTTAAGGCATTTTGAAGCTCATGGGGTTACCATTACTGTGAGCAGAGCTACACCAGCAGCCCTCCCCCTCAGCACAGCCTTTCCTCTCTGGAGCTCTGTACAATTCCCAGTGGGGACTATCTCACCCTTTCCTGAAGCTGAGAGGCAGACACCACCGTCTCTTGATGTGACCTGCTCAGTGTTGTGCTTTCTGCTTCTGCAGATGATGAAGTTAGAGCAGAGGGGACAACCAGGCCACGTGGCACAGGACATGCCAGGACACATGTCAGGGTGCATCCTACAGAGACCAGCAGCATCTGAAGCACACACTCCTTCCTGTCCCCATCAGCCTCTGGCCAGCATCCTGTCCCAGCCACATCCTGGTCACTCTAATGCCCTATCTCTGCCCATTGCAGCTCAGCAGAGAAAGCTTCTGCTATTTGCTGCTGTCACTATGGAAAAACTCAGTTCAGACTTGTTTGTTGTACCTGTGCTGTTCATGATGGTGCATGCGAGCCCACAAATCTACAACAAGGAGCAAAATGTGTTGGTGGCTCATGGTCCAAGCCCCTCTTCCCTGTCCCACAGTGAGATGGTTTCCTGCCCTTCCAAGACCCCTTGTCCCCCATGCAATGCCTGAGGCTACAACATTCAGGAGAGTGGCAGGGCTTTTACCTCTCCCAAGCAGAGGCACATGTCCATCGTGCCAACACCACAAGAGCACACTGAGCTTCATTCTTACACAGCTCAGTCCTATGGTCCCTGTGCTGACACCCAGCCCTGATTCACCACAGGGATAGGCAGGTCTGAAAGTCCATAGGGGCATCAGAGTTCCCCTAAGGTGTTACAAGGAGAAAACCAACTGGAAATTCCAATGGCCTCTCCCTCTCACTGCAGGGATGAAGATGAGTAACTGCAGAGGTTTACTGCTGATGAACTCAGCCAAAGAGTAATTTCTCTCCATCCATCAACGAGGAGACAAGAACAAGCAAATATTATGGTTCTGCGTGTTTACTTTTCATTTTAAAATGATGTAGAGTTACATACAATTTAGGTCCTTCCCACAGGCTCCTGGCAAGATGCCCTTCAGTCTTATCTGCAAAGGCAGGAGACAGCAACACACCCCTCTGATTCCAACACTATTTCAGTTCAACTCACAACAACCCCTCCAGGAGCTCCAGGTAAGACAATACTTCTTGGAACCCAACCTTTGTTTAAAAAAATCTTGGTTCAGGATTGTCTCTCACCAGGTTTAACTCACAAAATGTTTAGAAGATCAGTGATAGGATCTGGCCAGTTGAACTGCATCCTCCTGGCTTTGCTTCCCACATCAGCTGTCCCTGTCACCTGTGACTGGGTTCCTGTAGCAAGGTGAGCAGGACACCACATACCCTCCTTGAGGCACCCAGCTAAAAACCTGCTGTGAAACCACCCTCTCAGCAGCAAATCAGGCACTCCATCCTGGCAGCACATCCACAGGTGAGCAGGACAGGGACAGCCTGCCTGGTCACAGCAATACCCACCCGAGCCAGTCTATCAGACTACTCCATTAAAGACAAAATGATCAGAAGCAGTTCATTCACTCACTGGCTGACAATAGTGATGCTGTATTACTGACAGTAAGAATCAACGTTTCTCAAGAAAAAAATAAATATGAACTTAACACACAAGTACAGAAAGTAACGTTTTCTGTCTACAGATTTAAATCTAAAACCAGTAGTTTACAAGGCCTGAATTTAAGAATCAGTCCTGTGTTATTGCTTAAGTTTTCTTAGATTTTTCAGATTTTTCAGGAATGGACAGTGGAAAAACCTCTGCAATAATTCCAAGTTTTAAAGAGCAGAAGTCAGCACTTTCAGAAAAACAGGCATCCCTAACATAACTCCACAGTGGCCACGTAGAAATGGAAGTAACCAGACACCACAGTCCCTATAAATGAAAATTGACCTGTGAAAACGACTTCAGCTAATTACACTTCTCCCAGAACAGCCTGGTTTGAATGCCATCTGTTTTTCTGACTACTCAAAAGCTGCACTCACTTTTAATCTCCTTTACACTTGAAAGTGTTACCAATATTTAGAGTCTATTTATTACTATTATTGTATTTATATCAGCATGGTTGTACTTGTTGAAGCCCAAGTGCAAACACCAGTTGAAGTGGGATAAAGCGGCCTCGTGCTGGGATCCTTTGTTCCATTCCTTCATGAAGCAGATGGCTCAACCCGACAGCCACAAGGAAAATTGTCATTTTAACTGTTCCAGTCACCAATTTTTAAACACAGACAAGCTCTCAGCCAGTCACCCATCAGCACGAACTGACATGGGTCCCCCCACTTTGACTGGCAGGTGCATGAACAGTTCCCCAGATGCCAACTTCATTCAATCTGACCTTTTCACTTTAAATGAAAACCACTTAAAAGCCTGCCCTGTTCTGACATATGTCTTTTTATGTCTTTCCCACTCTGTGCCAATATATGTGTTATTTGCTGGCCAAAGTTCCCAAACTCAGAATTCTCACGTTATCTCCTCCACTGCCAGAGCTCTGACCTCAGGTACTCTGGCCACTACAAGCACTGAGGGAGCTGTCTGAGATCTCCACATTCTCACACATTGGAAAAATCAGACCCCTTTCATGCAAACCTCAATTTGGAGTCCAACTCTGACTTAAAATTCAGCTTATATGCATTGGTAGCTTTACACCTGAACACAGCCATACACAGACAGGTACTCATCTTTCTACACTGGGACAGTGACATGTGCAGGATCTGGCCCTAACAGTTTTCTGTGTTAGCATCTGTGCTTCTCAGATTTCATGGATTAAAATTAAACTGCTCGATTCAACAGCACAATGCTGAAGTTATCTAATAAAAGGATCACACGAGACAACAAAAGCTGGGGAAGTGTTTTCCCCTGCTCTGCTGCCAGCACAGCACCTGCTCAGGGAGTCACCAACACAAACAGCCCAGCTGCTGCCTTTTGGGGTGTCAGATCCTGTGCTGGTAAAAAGCAGTGACTCCGTGAATGGTTTCAGTCTGCAAGGAAGCACACACCCCTCCTAGATAGCACTTGGGACAGAGCTGCTTACAATCCCACCACAACCCCATGTGTCAAAATTAGCTGTAATGGGGCTTATCACTTCCGAGCTCCAGGTCCAGCTCTCGTCCTGGAGGAAAGCTGATCCTGACCACAGCACACAGCTTGGGTGGGGACAATGAGTTCCTATAAGAGAGCAAACTCCCTGGAAGCCCTATGTGCTGCAGGGTGCAGAGCCTGGTACTAAAAGCACTGCCCCAAGGGAGCCCCAAGGTCCTCCAGCAGCGCACAGCAGGCTTTGGGACCAGGATATGTATTTTTGTCTTTGCAGTCCCACTTGATTTTCAGGTTTGTCCTGGTATTCATTAAACGTGACTAAAACAAGAGGGCAAAAATGAGTTAGGAGAACAGGGGGAAAAGAGAACACTTCAGCACAGAAGGGATGGGATCCAACTTCCACTGAAGGGATGGCATCCAGCTGCCCCAGAGATTGCTGTATTATAGGAAATGAAAAGATCATTTGGAGCAGAACAGATCTAAACAGCAGCTAAGGAAGCTGTGAGACAGTCCTCCCTACAGCATCCCAGGAGCCACCCTGAGCTGGAACCAGTGGGCCACAATGATCAGGAACGAACCCAAAAGCAGGACCAGCCATGCTGCACTGCTGTTATTTTAAATGCCCAAGGACAGCAAGAAAAAAAGGGTGGTTAAGGAACGAGAGGAATCAGCATGTCTGTGCCAGAAAGCCTGCAGGTCCCATGCTGGAGCAGCCTTTCAGCAGCTCCTGTCACTGCCAGCAGCACTGCCTGTGATTTACATGTCCGTAACTGACACCAGGATTGGATCCTGTATTTTCAAGCACAGACTACTGACCTCACGCTGCTCACACTCCCTCAGCTTACTGGCAGATTTTCAAAACAGCCTCAGTGAGTTTTATTTTCATTTTTCTTTTTTCCCCACTATTTGCTGTCTGCATTTCACTAAGCCTGGTCAGAAACACCCTGAGCAAGAGGAGGGCACTTCCACTTTCTCACTGGAATGCACCTCGGGTTCTTGATCAAAGAAGGACAATAGATCATGCAGTATCAGAGTACCACAGATCCTGGGTTTCAAACAATTGATAACATTTTTCAACCCAAAACATAAAAGATGCCATTCCCTCACTCCCCAAAGAATGGCCATCCTCCCCAGGCAGCACCAGCACAACAGTGCCCTAATACACCTCTTGTGTTTAAGGTGCTCAGTCAAGAAAAACACCCTTGCAGCGCCCAGGAGCACAGGGAGCAGAGCAGTGCTGTGCCCCACGGCAGGAGCCCAGCCCAGGGCCTCCTGCAGCCTGCTTTTAAGCTGACATCTCCTAGGGCAGAGGTGGCACATGTTTGCTGTGCCCAGTCTAAGGGGTTTATTGTAACATTTTATAGTAAAGCATAATGTTCCCTTAACTATTTTGGTTTTAAATGGCCAAAATTTGGATGCAGAGAACACCTCCTCCCAGGTTTGCTCAGGTGCCACCACAATGAAACCCCTAGCAGCACAGCAGGCCCTCTTATCCTTCAAGCCATTTGTAAAAGAAACTTTTAAAACTTGGAGCCTTTATGACCAGACAGTCTTCCTGTTCAAGGCTTACATTTTTGCCCAAATCATTTGAAAATAGCAACAAATAGCTGGCAGACAACTGGATTCCACACTCCTGTGCCCACGTGGTCAGACTCAGTATTTTTGAAAACATTATAATCCATAGAGATGCTTAAAAAAGCAGAATCAACCAGGATCAGTAAATCTCTCTGGTTTAGAAATGTTTGCCCCTCCAAGCATTACCATCTTTTTTCACCCTCTTAGCTTAATATCAAAAGTATTTAAGTCCAGGACTGGCCTGCCCCCATCTCAGATTTAAAACAAATACCTCCAGGTAGGATGAGCCTGTATTAAAAATAAACAACAAAAAACCAAAACTTTCTCAGTGTTGCTGCTCCCCTTTCCAAACAGCTGCTGGGAGAGGCCAAAGAAGCTTATTCCTTCAAGAAAAAAAAGGAAAAAGCTTGGATGGGGCAGAGAGGCCCAGGTAAACGTGGTCATGTGGCAATCACCCAGCAGCATGTGGAGCAGCCTCACCACCGACTGCACCTCATAAAAACATTTCTGTTTTCAACAAATATTTTTACCATCACAAATAGAATAATAGGAAAAAACCCAAGTTTTTTTTTTCCTTACAAGAAACGAGTTGCAAGCTGACGTTTACCTCAGAAAGCTCAATTTTGAGAAAGGATCCATTTATTCCAAATATAGATAAAAATTTCTGGAGAAATTCTGAGAAGCTGTAATACCTGCTCTTACTGCATCTGAAAAGTACGAGGGCCAGAGATGCCTGTGTATGCATCTGCCTCTGAACAAGAGTACCATTATCTCCATCATAGATGGGGACTGAGACATGCAGAAGATACATTAAAAGGCTGGTTTAGTTCCTAAATTACCCCGACAATTGCTGAAAGCCAGACTCCTGACAGAATTTGGCCCTTAAGCCAAAGGAATAAAAAAAGAAACAAATAGTAGGGGCAGCACTTGAGGCTCTGCTTTTCCTCCATGTGATAGAGAAACTGGGCTGCTCCCAGAGTCCCTCTCCAGAGTAGGGATGGGGAGGGACAATGGCAAAGGTGCTGCCCTTCACTTTGCTGTGGGTGACAATCTGCTGTGACCATCACACAGAGCCCTGGACCTTCACTGCAGACAAAACTGCTGCCCCTCTCCTTCCCCAGAGGACATCTGAACATCACCACCAGCAGCCCTGGGGTGTGCAAACCCCAGCCTGACATTAATAACTAGAAAGAAGGACCATGAGAGGGTCTCCTGCACTCACAGCGGCACAGCAAGGGGAAGGAAAGGCAATCCCAATCCCCCAGCTCAGCTGTCCCACAGCACAGCTGCCAAACACCCATCTACCCAGCACAGCAACCTGGTGATCTGCCTGCAGGATGACACACAGCTCCCTGCACCTCCCCTGCCTGCCAGGGAAGGACTTCCTTCCCCAAAAGGTGACAGAGGTGGGACAGCACACGGCTGTCCAGCACCCAGCCCTATACATGCTCCCACCCTACCAGATGGGACTTGGGCACAAGAAAAGGGAAGGTGGCAGAGCTTGGATACCCCTTCACCACCTTGGGCAAGAGAACCAGCACTCACAGACTTCCACGAGAATTCTGTGGAATATTCTCCCACCAAAGGGGCTTAATTAATTGTCTTTAAAAGGAGACTGTGGTTTATCACAAAACTTTTCATCACAGTAAGGGGAAGTATTGTCACTTCTTTACTGTCTTTAAAAATAGATGATAAAAAGGATTTAGACCTTCCATGGCATTGTGCCTTGACCTGGAGAAGTAAACACACTGGACTTTCACTGCATTTCCTTTATTATTTGCCTAGAGCACCAACAATTACTACAAAATTGCATTCCTGAACCTCTATGATTCAGTTCCCTTTGTCTGCATTCCTGTTTCTCAGTGAAAAGAAAGAAGTTTATGGTTTGCAAAGTGGCAAAGTTAGCAATTGTACATCTCCCAGCAGCCTTACTGGAACTCACCAGTGCTCACAGGGAGAGATCACACTTCTTCCCATGCACCTGATGGCTCCTCAGCACAAAGTTTTCTTGGCTACTAATTTTCTGTGTTCTTCCAAGAGTTTGCCACGTGATATCCTCCAACCTGCTACACCTGGGTGCTGTATTCCAGAAGAGTTCAGATCTACTCACTCGAGACATTCGCTACAGCATGCGATCGCAGCATCACACTGAAGGTACAAACCTCTCGAGACCACAAAAGGGCTCTTCAACCTTCTTCTGCCTCGCTGTGCGATTCACAGGAGCACCTAACAGCATAACACAACCATCACACCTGTCCTCACCTACTCCTACCCCACCATACTAAGCTTATCAGCAGGAATTTTGTCACCAGCATTTGAAGCCAGCATTTGTTACCGAGCCAAGTGTTTTTATTTTTTACTCGGTGATGGGGAAAAACAGAAGGGAACCACAGAAGCTTTTGGAGGCAAAGATCTCTCCAGGACTTGCCAGACTGTACTTTCAAAGACAGAATTGGCACAGAATAAAGGAAGTCGGCATCCAATGTGCAAGCAAGACCAGCTCCATGACAGCCATCAGCCAGACTCAAGGAGCATTAGTGACTGCAGTCGGGAAAACAGAAGGCAGAGGAGGAGACAGAAAGACAGACTAATACTGCTCCTCTCACAAGAGGTACAGACATACGGTCACCACCCAAGAAGGAAACACAGAATAAAATGAGGGGGGACCTTCGTGATCAACTGCCACATCTTAGGCATCAGTGGCCAAGCACAAGTCAGCACATGCCAAGACTGACCACACAGCAGTGGTGTGAGATACCACACTTGGCCTTCAGCCTAGAAACAGGAGACACGCGTGGGAGCAGTGTGGGAAGAGCTGGCAAGCAAAGGCTATGTCCTATCAGGGCTGTGAATCTGCATGTTGCACACAGGGGCTCACAGCAGCCTTGTAAAAGCCATTTGCCCATAGCCACCATATATATAGTTCCAACCCCCAGAAACACAGCTGACCTGATCACCAGATCTTTATCAGCATTCACAGAGACCACAGAAGGTCAAGAGAGCCATCACCCAGGAACAGAGGACAAGTAGAGCGAGCTCAAAGGGAACTTGACAGGCCAAAAATTACTGCAGTCACAGAGGACCAGGGAGAACTCTCTCATGTCACCCTCTTTTTCTGAGGCGTTCAGAGGCAACAAAGCCTTTGACCTTTGATTAAACCACGCTACTCTCACAAGAGGGGGTGGCTTAGGGGCTCAGGAACTCAATAAGAAACTATTTATCTCAAGGTCAGGGTTCATACCCTCTTCAAGTTCTTTTTTCTTAGTCAATTAAAACAGGAGACTTGATCTGCATCAAAAAACCCGTTGCTAAGGGCACAGCCAGATACTGCCTCATCAAACAGGCAGATTAAGAAAATAACAGCCCCTTTGCTGCTCCCTGCACATGCCACAGCAGAGCCCAGCAATTTTGGGAATGCTCCCTGTGCAAAGTGAACACAACTCACTTTTGTACCGAGGGTGCGAAAGCAAACGGGGGCATTGCAGACGAGCAGGCACAGCTGCCATCACCAGCCTCTACAGCAGTCAAGCATATCCATTTCCAGAGCATTATGAATGGAGCTGATCCTGTCCCAGCCTCTGAACCTGGTCCTGAGACATTCCTGCCCACCCTGGCATCATTCCTTTGAGAGGATGGATGTTCAGCCACTGACTGCTGCCCAGACAGCCATTCCTCCTACTCCAGCTGGAGCTCAGAGGCCCAAACCCCACCATGAGGTAATGGTGAGGACAAACAGAGTGCTGGAGACATGCTTCTGCTTTTCACACACAGAGCAAAGAGCAGCTGCAGAGCTCAAGGCCCTGCTTCCAGGGAGCCCAGCCACTTTGGACTGGACATCTCTCAGCCCTCAACCGAGCAGTGCCATCAGCCAACCCCTCCAATTTGCCAAGAAATAGCACAAACACTTGCATGGACACTCAGAACCAGCTGAAAAAGCAGAATACCCTCTGACCCCCTCCTCCTACAGGTACAGTCCTGTCAAAAACTTGACAGGATCAGAGGCTGGGCTAACAGAAAGGAAAGGAGGCATTTTCCACTGTAACAGTAGGCCCAACTTGACACATGAATCAAAGTTAATGTATATCTGAAACCAATTACTGATAGAAACTAAACTATTTAAGAACTGAGGTTCCTGGTAGTGAGCACACACACACATTCAAAACCTTTTTTTTCCTTCTTGCTGGTTTTTAGCCCATAAAAAGTCAAGATAAAAACATGCTCTGGCACACAGGGTACACACACTCACTTCTACCGCCTTTAATGGCTTCTGACCAAGAAAACACATCCTCGATCCCAAATGCAATTATTAACTTCACAGCATTTTTAACAACTCTGTGCTTCTTCTATATTTATCCTTTGGTCCAACAGCAGACAAAGGATTCAAGCACAAATTCCCTGTGCACCAGGACGGAGCTGCTGGCCCTGATGGGGCCCTCCCATGCATGAGGGCCAGTGCAAACTAACACGCACACAAGCAAGGGGTTTGGAAACAAATAGGAAGTCAGCATAGTTTTGCTCTGTTCACCAAAGATGGTCATTATTTTGGAAAAGACTACATACCCTTTTGGCTTTTAATTAGCAGCAAACCAAGTCCACTCAGCTCCTATGAGCAAGAAACTATTAGGGGCTATGGATCCTCAACCAAGGTAAACAAATCTGTACCAGTCCTTCACCCCCAGAATAACTTCAGATTGTCAAACACAGTTACCAGGGGAATGAATAGCTTCTCCTGCAAGCTCCTCACTCAATTAAACTAATGCAGACAGAAAGGCTGGGCAGCAGCTGCTGGCAGCATGGGCTGGAGTCAGACACACACACTTGGTGCAGCGAAGGGACTGCAGCAGGTTCAGAGCAAGGAGGGACAGGACAAGCAGCCCACAGCCCCTGTCATCACAGAAGACACCCAAGACTTGTCCTTGAGGTGCTGAATAGCAAAATCTGGTGGGGTCTGCACCCTGAGGAGACTCCAGGAAGTTTTTACTACATGCAGGTATTCAGAGCCATCATTTATATTTCATGGAGACTGATGAAGAACTGAGTGGGGAAATACCTAAGGAAAGTGCTTGATTTATGAGTAATCCCGAACCATCCTACTGCTGTCCCAAGCACTTCACTTAGCAGCCTTATAATTACAATATTGCCTAAAAAAACAGGACAGCCACCCAGCCAGAGCAGAAATAGAGGCCAGGAGAAATTAATACAATCCTCAGTCCTTCTTGAAGACTTCTTGAATCACAAACTGGAGAGTCCAGAGACAACTGCACAATAAATCACCACTTTCTTGTTCTCAGAGGTGTTAAAGCTTGCAACTAAATGTTGACAGTTGGGGAAAGAGAGGAACTCAAGTAAAGGATACAGTCCAACTGGGACTTCACACACAACCCCTATGGAGGTGGACACGTCAGCACATGGACAAAGGCAGGCAGCAAACAAAACCCACAGCTCTCTCCTTTCAACTAGACTGTAATAAAAGTGGGAGTGTATAAACATATTGCTAAATCCCATTCTCCCTCACCAACTAAAGGAAGCTGTGTCTCTGATGTCAATGGAAGCCCAGGCAGCCCTCACACAGTGGCAGAGCAGCCTGAGGCAACAGCAGCAGGTGCCCTGCTGAGCTGAGCCCACACAGCCACCAACACACACAGCTCCAATGGGATCTTCTAGCAGGTGTTATTGGAATCCTGGGCATCTCTCTAGCAAAGTGCAATGATATTTAACTTCCTTATGGGCTCTGGAGGCTGCCAAACATCTGTTGGGATTAGCAGGTTCATGTTTGAGAAGTGCACACAAACGCTAGCGTAAGGAAAGGGCTGGCCTATTTATGGATGGGAATGCTGGACCAAAACCCAAACCCACACACTGTATTTGCACATAGGGCTGTATCTCCCCTGACACATTTCAGTGTTTTAGGATGGAGGCACGAGGTGTCCCCTATAGCTTACAGCCTACTTCTGGTCGTTGATAACTTCAGTGAGTCATACTGCTCCCCTCCTCCACTTTACCCCATCCAAATGCACAACTGACTTTTGCTAACAGGCTGGGCCAGCACAGCTTTACCAGGAGCCCCCAGATGGGGGTTGCCCTTTGCAGGGGAAAACCACCTTCCCCCAAGCTCCATCCCACGCTCTGGAGTGCTGCAGATCACACCCTCAGCCCACAGACCTCCAGCAGGCTCCCCAGCACCCAGCTGCAGCTGATCAGCCACCCAAATTCCTCGTGGCAAGGGACTTTACAAGTTTCATGTTTCTCTTGGGTGTCCCTCCCTCACACAGAGGCCTCCTGTGAGTAAGGGCTGAGGAATGAGACAGCGAGTATGCACAGCTCAGAAACTGCAGCAATAAACAGCCATGGGGGAGATGAACTCCCCAGGAAGGACAGGAAGAGCCCAAGTGGGTTCCAGATTGAACTGCACACATTTGTCACAGGGACATCAGTGGCAGAGCCACAGCAGCCATACGTTCCCATGACCCAGAATTGCTTTGCACCAAGTTGCAAATCCTACACATACAGCTCTGCTCTCTCTCAGAAGCTACTGCTTCCCTTTCCTCTACACATTTCAATATTTATCAGGTCTTTATCTTAGTTACAATCTGCTAACAAGCACTTTTTACATCTTTTTGATCTTTGCTCATAATCAGTCACTATGTTCACAAGTCAATCATTCTGCTCTTCTCTCAGCATTCTTCATCTCCCAGGGCAGGACCTCCTCAGACCCAGACATCACCTCATGGGTGCAGCTTGTGCTCTGAGCTTGGCTTCACAGGAATTTGATGCATACTGTTTGCCAGACTCACAACTCTCCTCCAGGTAGCAAAACAAGTGCCAGGCCCAGCCCAAGATGCTATTGGTAAAATGTGGAGATATGGACAACACAAGAAAAATCTCAGCTATGGGATATGGAGCCAAAAAACAAAGGACAAAAGGAACCCAGGAGCATAGCAATACCATACCCAGTATTACTCATGTCTTTCATTAGATGGATAGGTCTTGTCCTTCTGGAGATCAAAAGCACCTGGAATCACTTTCATTCTACATCAGGAAGAATTTGCACAACTAAAACACACAAAATATAGTCCCACTTTAGCAGGTGCTTCTGCCAAGGGACTTGAAACTAAATGAGATGAGCCAGTGACTTTCTGATAACACAGCTACCTTTGCACATCCAGCTCCACCCATGAAAGTGGGCACACCCTTAATCAAGCATGAATCAAATCACCTGAGACACAAGAAATTTATCAAGAGTTCTTGCAAAAACCCATCAGGTTGCTTGTGCCTCACTGCACTTCAAGGGATGGGGAACAGCCAACGCGGGCAGACAGCTGCCCTGAAGCCAACAAAGCTGGAGCAGATCACTTTCACTTGGACTTCTGGCACTTGATGGCTTAACCCAAGACTTAACACACCACCTCAGGTGTGCACATCATTATAGATTGGAGGCTGAGGCCATGGCATCCAGGGAAGCAGGGTGACGTGGATCCGAGTACAAGAGCCCAGAGAGTGGCCTGATCCCAGACAGAGCAGGGACAAGCAGCACAGGTGATCACTGTAACACGCTGGAGCAATCCCCTCTATCCCATTCCAGGGCAGAGCACAGAACAGCAATACACCCAGCAGTGCAAAGGTGAGGTAATATCAAGCCACCTGCCCTGCATCCTCAGAGAAATCTGATAGCCAGCTGTAGGAACAGTGCCCACAACACACCGCCTGTAGGCTGTGTGCGCATTGAGGGCATGGAGTAAGTAACTTCATCCAGAATGACTTATAAATGAACACACCCTGCAGGGATCCTCATGCGTAGTAAGGCAACGAGCTCTGCTCTTACAGCTCCTTCTCTCAGGCTACGATGTAGTCCTTAAAAATTTCTCAACTAACTTCCCCAGCCTCCACACACCCCAAGTTCACAGTTCTCCCACACAACAGAGCAAAACACGCCGTGCCAAGCCATGGAAGGAGACACACAGGCACTCTGTGAGCTGCCATCCTTTCACCCAGACACTTCAAGGACCTGGGTGGGTGCAGTGCTTTAGAAAGACATGCTCATTTATATTGTTTTAAGTCCACCTGCTGCTCTGGCCCCATTCCCAAACCTTAGATGCAGAGGGAGACACACTCAAAGAGGAGCTACATGCCAAGAACCCCGCGCTCATTCCTGCAGCAATGCAGTGGTCCAAGGCATCATTCCTAACTTCCAAAATATGCTTCTGCCCCACAGTCCTTCATTTAATGCCACTGCTAAAAGTCTGCAGATGTCTGCAGTAGGCTCTCCTGCTCTGTATAAGGCTGACTCTTCACTGCAGTGAGGCTCTGGTCACTCTGCATGCTACAGTAGGAAAAAAGCCTGACATCTCTACTGCACTGTGTTTGTTCCCCATCTGTCTGCCTTGGGAACAGGTTAGGATTTGGGTACAGGACAGTGATAAAACACTCACTTATCTTCAGGCACACAAGTAACTGCAGAGTTCAGCTGGATTACTCATACACTTGAATTTCAAACTTACTATGCAGAAGGTTCACCAAGACCTCCTTAAATGGCAAAGATGCAATGTCGTGTTTTCCAAGCTCGGCTCTGCATCCCAAGGAACTCGAAAAAGAAATGGATTCTCTGAAAAAGCACCGAAGTGAAACTGTGCTAAGGAAGGCATAATTCTCATTCTCCAAAAAAATAGCCTGCAGGATCAGAAGTGATGAATAAGCTTTAAAAGAAGCTTCAACTGAAGCTTTAAAAGAAGCTCCAACCCTGAAAAATGTCAGTCACACTTTACATGGTAAAACAAGTCACTGAGGAAGCATCGAGCAGATGATGTGAAGTCCTCATTACTTCTACTCCTTGAAAGATATTTTTATACATAAATACCCCCTGGACCTTAACCATCTCTGTGGCTCATTTCTGGACCTCCTCACCACCACATTTCAGTTCCAACAGCATTAAGCTGCTCTAGCCTCCAAATGCCAGAGGCAAAGACCAGCTTCCACACTAAGCTAGGTATTTTAATACTCATGCAAGGTAAGTACAGGCTTTGCCCCCACTCAAAGATAATGATGATCATGCATAAGAGGCAGGTACAGCAGGAAATATGGGAGAAGATAAGCATAAGTGCAAGGAACAGTTCAGAGTAATCTCCAGAGTTGAGCAGAAAAGATGTTAACTTCAGTCTGTAATTACAAACAATTCTTCCCAACCATTTCTTTGCTTTATTATCAGTTATGACTGCACACTTAAGAGAACAACCCTGGTCTAACTCCTTTTTACTCCAAGATTTCAGTGTCAAGGGTGATGTGAGACAGCTGGTTACATGCCTCTCCAAGCCTCAGTGTCCCACCAGTAAAATGGCAAGAATAATTTTCCTTCACACTGGGAAGGCACAACAAAAATAGTTCCTCCAACTTCCAAAGTGCTCCAATGAAAGAGCAAACAGCGCTCCAGAAAAGCACAAAATAAAATTAATAACTCTGCATTCTGTCTCAAATTTGAACAGTACATGGTAAACAAGGCTTGGGGCCACACACTGCACAAAGAGAAAAGCAACCGAATAGATGCCCATTAAATATCACCTTCCACTCTGGGCACAAAGAGTAGGTGCTCTGGCAATTAAGTGGCTATATCATAAAACCTGATTGCAGGGGAGGCTGAAATTAAGGTTTCAAGGACCTTCATTCTGGCATTTCATAGCTTTGGACTTTGCAACTTTAACACCATTCTTTTAACAACTACAGGTTTGCCACGTGGCTGCCACAATCACTATTCATTTTTTTCTGGGGATATCCAGATTATAGGCTTGTCTTGGCCACAGTAATACCTTGAGGTATCTCTCAAGGTTTGCCCAAACCCACGATAAGCAAATCAAGTCCCTGTCTCAAACAACAAGGTGTGTCAAATCCAAGCCAGCTGATGTCCCTCAGCAAAGAGCTCGAACAGGGACTTCACTGACACCCAGGCTAGCGAGGCAGTGATGATGCAGCAGCTGGAGCTACAACCACTTATCAGCTGCTAATTCAATCACTCTCCCAACCCAGCCGCTGCTGCCTGCACTATCTGGGAGGCTCCTTGCTTTCATTCATGCCTCACTAAGTGGAGTAATTCAAATCTGTTAAGGTGAGGTGATAAACTGCTGAAACAGATCTCCTTAGGGTACGTGCACACAGCACATTGAAAATGCACATGCACATTACTGACACAGAAACCACCCCAGCTGGGCTACAACCACCACAGCCTCTGCAGCACGACCACCCACAAGTCACCTGTAACAACACCCCAACATTCTCTGTCCAAAAAGCAAACCTCACCTGTTGCCATCTTATTGCAAAAGTTCCATACCTTCTCATTGATTTCTCATGGGCAGCTCCTTGCAGCACTGACTTCTTCTTCACAGCACAGCCAACAAACTCCAGCTCCCCTCTTCACCCAGCTAACCCACTCTTTTGTAGCACTCATCTTCTTATTGGACAGAGCTATGGCCTATTAAGGGCAGGCCCGTTCCTAATCTTTGGTGATTAGTACAGCTGCAACTCCTCAGGTGTGAGACTGCCTTCTGCACTATTTTCTTACATTCTATTCCTCCACACTCACCCACCTGAATTCCATGCAGCAGCCACACCACTGAAAAAAGCCCTATAGGACCCCTATAGCCCTACTTAAACATAACAGAGCCAAATTTAAGGGAAGGTTTGAAGCTGGACCATTTCTAGCCCACCCTACCCAGCCCATGGGGCTCCACAGATCCTTTTTCAAGGCCTGTGCGACAACCTGTCAATTCAGTCTCCTCCATCCCACCTGCCTTTGCCCAGCTGTCTGGGCTGGTCTCACAACTGAGCAGCTGGGTCCTGGCTCCTCGGTGGTATTCCAGCTCACAGCCCTGACACAGGCTCTCCATGTGAGAAGAGATCAGGAGCAGAGGGAGAATAGAAGATGACTCCAGCTCCCCGCAATGAGATCAAATGGCCAAAAAAAAAAAAAAAGGAGAGGGTAGTTACAAATTGATGCATAAACAAGACCTGACTGTACAATTCAGAGCTAACAGGGCAGTTTACTAAATGTTAATTAAATCCTTAGTGCCTGTTACTCCAGTCATGGACATCAACTTATTTTTAAATTAAATAAGCAGTAAATGCTTAGATGAACTTCTATTAAATTTCACCCAGTGAGTGAAGTATGTGGGGCTTTTAATAGACATTAAACAAGACAGTTAAGGCAAGTTAGCTGATACTTTATTACCTAAAGATAATGGCCATATTAAATCTCAACTAACTATTCCACTGGCAGCACAATCATCCAAGATTTGGCGGAAGTTTTCCTGCTTTGAAGCATCACTGAGCAGCAGAAGCAAGGGGAGGAAGGCAGCCAGGAGCTGAATGGCACCTACTTAGAGGTGCTCATGTGCATAAACTCTCTAAGGTACAAAACAGAATCCCTCCCAGCCAGATCTGCAAACCCCAAAGAGGGCTCATGGACCCAGCAACAAAACTGGCATAAGCCAGAGACGCTCATCCATCCCTCCCTGCCCCCAAACCAACCTAAGTGGTTTATGGGTTTGCTGAGGAATCACAGTACTCCAAGGTTCCCTTATGCCATTAAGGGCAACAGAAAACATCCTAACAGCCTGCAACACTCAAAAGCTTATAACATTGTCTAAGAAAAGGTTATCAGCAGCCCACAACTCCACTGATGTTTGTTTTCCTTCCCTGAGCATATTGTGATAGTTTGGGAGTTCTTCTGACTCACACGTGTGTGTCACTGTCACCCACAGATCCCAACAACAGATACTGACAGTCTAAAATGACAGAGACTTGCTGACAGTGACTTAAAAAAAAGATCATTTTCATGCCAGCTCTTGCAGTTGCTCAGAACCTGATCGAAACCAGCTCTTGGAGATCAAAACAGAATCTCCACTGAGCTGTCTCTACCAATAACCTTGATTGCAATGATTAAGTGTGGGTAACGGGTTTTAGTTTTTTTCATGTTTGGACTGGAAAACATTGCCAGCCTTACATGGCCTGCCATGCCCACGAGCAGGATGAATGAAAAGAACCAACACTGTTAAACTCTGCTTCTCAGGCAGGCATAAGCTCTCAAAGCTTTAATGTTTTGTGGGGTTTTTTTCTGGTCTGTGGTTTTCGGTTTGATTTGTTGTTTTCTTTTCTCTGTTTGTTTCTATTTTGCAAAACAAAGAGCTTCCTAAATCAGAAAGAGAAAAACACTAAGTTCTTCAAACTTTTCTGATTCTCTCCTCCAATGCACACGTGGACACCAAACACAAGATCTTCCCTCCAATCCCTCCTCTGGAACCCTTGTTTGTAAAGTTATTTCAAATATTTTCCTATGTATAACCCACACTCTTTAAAGGCATTGTTCCTTGTGAATCTGTGCATCAGATAACCCACATCCTTTCATAATTTATGGTTTCCATCTCCTTTGCTCGTTCCTCCTCTGCTCTGGCTGCAATTGCAGTAATCTCTCTAGCTTTTCACAGAACTACACTGATACAAGAGCGAGAGCAAAGGGAGATGAGGAAGCTACTGGGGGGAAAGACTGGCTGTGGAGGACCTTGTCTTGCAGACAGGAGCATCACTGTCACACTCACATGTGCACACAGCAAACACAGTTGCTGAATCACAGACTTCTGCTGGGTCACATGGACTCTGCATTCATCTTACTCTCCCCATCAAAAACAAAGTACCTAAAAAGCACACACAGAATATCCTGATCTGGAAGGGACCTACTCTTGGCCAGTGTATATTTCTCCACCATCCTGATGCCATCTTTAAAACCTCTCCATGCATTCAGAGGGACTTCGTTCCACCTTAGCAGGGCTGCCACAGAGCACACCAGAGCCTGGACAATCAGTTAAAAGGTGAAACCCAGCATCTGGGGCCAGCCAGAGCAGAGTGTGCAAGTGTTTCTCAAAGCCATGTCAGGGAGAGAAGAGCTCAGTAGGAGAAAGGCAGAGCTGCGTGGATCAGGCCTTCAGAAGCTTGAGAAGCAAGAAAAGCCACTGAGAATGTATTGTTCGCACAACCACGATGGGCAGAGCAATAGAGAAACCACTGTGGGCACCCTGAGGGTATTTGTTTCCACAGACACACGGAAACTGTTCTTGGAACAATTTGTCATCCACCCAAGCTACTGCTTTTCTCTATCTGTGTCTATCTAGTGTCAGCCAGAGATGCTTCATGGACACCTACATGAAACTGTTTCTTCTTTCCAATTAGATGTTTTTGATACAACAGGCACCACCACAGGCTGGTACAACTCTCAAAGTACCTGACACTCATACAACCCACCCATCTTCTTTTCAGACTTGGCTAAACTTGTTCTCAGCAACATTCAGCATGACAAATGCCACCATTAGTTACACTGAAAAGCACTTAACTTTCTCCATTTTGAATCGACCACTTTCACCTTGGTTTTCATTTTTACAGAGGAATAGACATCCCTTTTCCACAGCACTCACTGTTTCTCTGACACCTTTCCAACCTGTGTCCTTTCAATAGGAGTGATCCCATACTGTTCATAAAACTCCCTCAAGTTTTCCAGCTCCCAGCCATTCTTATTATCCCTCTCCAAAACTGCGTAACAAAGTTTGACAGATCACAATAGTATTACTTAAGTTTTATAGTAAGGCAGGTGATTTTAACAAACAAGGCAACAGCCAGGCTTCAAAACAGAATGGCATCTCTAAGCATGAACCACCACACCATAATTCTTACTAGAAGTTATAATTAAAAATACATACTAATGATAATATATGTAAAAGCACTCAAGCTCCCCTGAGACTGCAACCAACACTACTAAGTACCTTGCAAAACTCACTAGTCCAGCTCTGGGGCTTCATCCCTGAATATCCTAGAGAAACAAGTGCTTTACAAGGGATACACACCTGAATCTGTCATTACACTGCTTGAAAGCTTGAATTACACTGCACCAGCTCCTCATTGTGCCCATTACCTCACTAACGCTGCACAGATGAAGGTGTTTCTCAGGGGAATCCAACTTGGAAATACAATGCGCTCTACAAATTTCCACGAGACAAGACAGGTAAATTAACCACATTTGGGTCCTCAAGACCGAAATATCACTTTTGACCTGCCAGTGTAGAGTCAGGCTTTTGCCCGTTTTTCCCGGTTTCACAACAGCACATCACAGACAACATCATTCAATACTTTTATCCCCTAAAGCTGGGTGACTCTCCACCAAACACAAATAAGAGAAAGGATTCACAGAGCTGGAACCCGCACTGAGATGGGCAAGCTCACCTGCATCCTGCCCTGACATCCAGGCTGATCTCCAAACGTGTTCCAAAGGTAAAAATCTCACCTCTGTGAAACAGGAATTGGAGTTTTTCTTCCAGCTCGATACCAGCATCTCTGCCCCACCAGTACCAACCACACCAGGCAATGAGGGCTGGCAAGACAGAGCAGTAATTCTCAGTGACCCAGGCACCATGGAGACTGAACATCAGCAATTCAGAGCAGCTTGGAGCTGCACCTAAAGAAACTTGAATGAGACAGTTCTAGCTTCATTTTCCTGGACACATATTTCATTTCCACCCTGGAGCTTACCCAGACAGCATACAAGGGCTACATGCCACCAACCAGGACTGCTGGCAACATGGGACACACACAGCCTGTGTGCCCACGGCCACACTACACACACAGTGGGAGTGACTTTTGGGATGCAGGTCTCCTACCACTACACAGCATCTCTCTACAGGACTATTACTGATGGCAACTTACTGCTGCTGCTCTGCTGGACCCAGGTGTCCCTGATCTGGCAGTTTTTCCCAGCCCACGCAAGCTGAGCCAGGCGGAAAAAGAAAACCTGAATAAAACAAGTAAAGGAAAACCATCTATGGAACAACGGCAACAGGCCTGAAGGGCCCATTAGCAGCACCTGCATCGTAACAAAGTTAAAGGCAGGATTTGACAGGGAGGGTAGGAGTTTGCTGACAGGTGGCTCTGTGGCCACCACCCACACCATGGGCTGCTGGTAGCCCATCCCGCAGGGAAAAACCTCCAACAAAGGCTAAACAATTGAAATAGGGGAATAACAGAGCTAATAAATTTAGGAGCAATAGGCTGTAAGGTCATGGGGTGGGCAGGGTGAGACAGACCAAGCCAACAGACAGAGAGTAATTTTCAACAATAAATCTTTATCCACAGACACACATATTTCCCAAGGGAAATCACAGAGAATTATTTATCCTTGTGTGGGCCAGTCCTGCTTCAGCAACAGTGGGGAATAATTAGAAAGTCCCCCACATCCCTAAACTGTCCTGCTGCACAGCAGGCTGAACTACACACAGGACAGCAGCCAACATTTTTCACCAAGAACACAGCCACATTATTAACACAGAGATGAAATGCTGTGTCCTCCTCTCCAGCTTTGCATGTTCCCATACTTTCCTAATATCCCATTTCTCTAATTACTTGGTGAGCTGGCACCTGCAGTATCCCCCAGCTCCCAGACACTCCCCACTCTCTCAGCTCTTGCCCCAGAAATCACTCCTGGAATGTACACGCACAAACTCTACAGGTAAGTAAGTTAGAAATCCTGGAATGTGCCCAAAAACAGTTGTGGCTTCTATGTGAGACCTTCCTTTTTTGCATGGGTCAAAACCCCTTTTTGCAGAGGGACCAAGGTGTTGCAGATGTGCAGGGAGACACATCAGCAGGTTTTATGGCTCCTGCAAGCTCCTTAAACTTTTGTGTACCAATTGCCTAGCAAAACAGAAAGAAATAGACAAGAAACTAACTCAAGAACAACACAACTGGGCTAAAAAGTCAATTCCTACAGGTGTAGGAAAAAAGAAACAAACAAAAAATAATCAAAACAAAGCAGGAGAAGCCAACTCTCGTTTGTTTCAGCGGCAGGGCCAAGCTGCACCTCGAGGTACCGGAGGCAGAGCAATTAGGCAGGAGTTGCTTCATCAACGCCTCCTCGGGAGCACTGCCGGCTTCCCAGCACAGCCCCGGGGCGCGGGGAGTGCTCCTGAGCAATGGCAGGAGTACGGTTTGCCTGTTCAAAAGAGGAGAGCAAGAAAGGGGGAGGGCAAAAAAAAACTTATGCTAAAAAAAAAGGAAAAAAAAAAGCCGTGGGTGACGTCAGGGTGTGGGAAACTTTTCCGTCCTTACCTGGTGGGGAAGGCAGGGCCTCCCCCGGCATATAAAAAGCTGCCGGAGCTTTACTCAACTTATTATTTACTACGAGCCGCGGCCGGGGGTCGGCGGGCGGCGGGGCGGGGCCGCGGCAGCCGCCGCCCGGGCCAGGTGCACCTGCGGCACTGTCCGCCCGCTCGGGGGCCCGGCCCGGCTCACCCCGCCCGCCGACACCGGCCGGGAGCCGAGCACCGGGGCCGCCCGGGCACCAGGGAAGCTCCCCTGGCCCGGGCCCGGCGCAGCTCCCGCCCCGCGGCCGAGCCCGCACCGCACCGGGCCGGCCCCTCCGGCGGCCGCGGCGCCCCGGGCGGAGGGAGGAGCCAGGGCGGCCCCCGGGCGGCCGGCAGCGCTCCCCCGCCCCGGCCGGGGGCTCCAGCTGTGGCACAGCTGCCTCGGCGGGCGGACGGGGGGTGGGGGGAGGAAGGGGGCAAGTTATTATCTGCAACAATACCTCGGGGGAGGAGGCAGCGGAGGCGAGCGCGGCGGCGGCGGCGGGAGGAGGTGGCGAGGGGCGGGCCGGGGGCGGCACCGGGACCGCCCCCCGCGGCCGCCCCGCACCGCCCGCCCCCGGCCCCGCCGCCGGCCCCTTCCTTCCGCCCGGCGGCCCCTTCCGTGCCCCTGCCCCGCGGCGTGCCCCGGCGGCCCCTCCCGCTCTCCCGGCCCCGGAACCCCCGCGCCGCTACCGCCGCGTCCCCTGGGCAGCCCCTCCCGCGCTCCGCCCCGCACATCCCTCCCTCCCTGCCTGCCTCCGGTCCGCCAGCCTCCCCGCATCCCCCCGGCCGCGCCGCTCTCGCCTCCCGCATCTCTCCGTTCGCACCCCCCCCGGCCCTTACCTCCCCTGGGGCGCAGGGAGGGGCGGCCGGCGGCCCCGAGCTCGGCGGGACGGCCCCGGAACAAAAAGCAAAAGCGGCGGCCGCTGCGTCCCGCTCTGCCGGGCTGCCGCGCTCTGCCCGCGGCTGACGTCAAGGGCCCAAATTCCTGCCTTTCCCTGCAGGCAGATTTGTCCATGTAAGGGCTGGGGCCGGGGCCGGGGCCGGGGCGGCCGCACGGCGGGAGGGGGCTGCGCTGCGCCGCGGCTGGGGGCGGACGGGCGGCAGCGGCTCCCGGTACCGGGGCGGGGGGGGACGGGGCTGGAGGCGGCCCCGACCCTGTGAGCATCACCTTGTGCTCTGCATCCCGGAGCCAGGAGAGCCATAGGCCCAGAAATGCACCGTGTGGCTTGCAGGATCCAACTTTTCACAGGGAAGTTTTGTCCAGGGCTCCTTTTGAGTCTTTCGGTGCTTCTGCAACCAGCTTTTAATCTGTTGTTCCCCAGCTGGGGCAAAGAACAAGGTGAGGAGAGGTGAAAAAGGTGCAGGGAGTTCCAAAGGAGCTGCCTGTTCACAGATTCAAAACAAGACTTGTTGCAAATACTAAGGACAGGGGGAAGGGAAACTATTTTCTGATTGCTTTCTGTTTGATTGTTTTTTGGCTTTTTCCAAGGACTGCAATTAAAATAAATTGGGATGTTGAGTGTGATTGTTTTTATAATGGAACGTTACCCTTTAAGTAGTATCTGCATCTGCCCTGAAGAGAACGGGAAGGCAGAGGGTTACACTGTGTTCAGGCTGTGGAGGGGAGCCTTGCCAAACCTTACTCATTTGGAAAGAGATTTCTGGGTGAGTTTGTAGGCACTTCAAATGTATTTCATTTTTAAAATAGAGGGCTCTGGTGTGTGCTTTCAAGAAGATGTTTACATCTTATCCCATTACCAGCTTTAATGTCCACAGTCAGTGCTTGACAGCCCCAGGAGGGCAAGATTGCTCGTTTGGACACAAAATAAAGGACAGTCAGTGCCTAAAATACTTAAGCTGCAGCAGAAAGTTGTGATTCAGCCTCTCTCCACCTTCCCTGGCTGCCAAAACCAGTGTACTTCCCAATCAGAGACCCCAAGAGATCTCACCCCACCCTGGCAGGCCCTCTCAGAAGGGAAAGCATGGCATTTCCCAAATCCAGTCCTCAGTGCAAACCCCCCTCTAGAGTTGATTTGATGTCTTGTGCTGGCCCTGTGTACCAGGAGTGTTAAATTCCCCCCAGGAACAGAGGCTTGCCAGGGCCAGATTGGCTCCTTAGAAGCGCTGCAGCTAAATCTGCATGAGCAGTCATGGCTGCAGGTGTTTTCTAAGCATTAGGACTGTGACTAGAAATACCCCAGCCTTGTCCTAGCTGCCTACGTGGTGTTTAAACCCTGCTGAGATCCTAAAGCAAAGCCGAATGACTGTGAGTCACTGGGGCCCTGTGCCGTAGGTGTTACCTGGAGAGCCAGCAGTGCTCTGTGAGCCTGGCCTCTTGTGAAAGATGGGCATGGCTGATTCCCAGATGGAAGAGACTGCAGCACCAGCTCAAGCTGAGCAGCCAAAGCCTTTGCCTGAGGCCCTGTAAACCCAGATTCAGTTCCCTCCTGCAGAACCTACAGCTCACCTGTCTCCTGCCAGCTGAGTGTTGGGCTGCGAGGTTGTGCTCCGGCATTGTGCCCTGAGGATAAGTCACAATGGGATTTTCTTCCACCAGGAGCAGGTGGTCATCACCAGGGGTTTCCTGGCACCCATCTCTGTCAATCTCAGCGTGGTGGAGCTCTCAATGGCAGATAGACACAGGAACTGTTGCCTGTTTTGGTTTTCTTTCTTCGAGTGTTCTTGCAGAGCTGCCACAGCCCTTGTGTTGTGTCAGCTGGTGTCTAGGGGAAGTATATGAACACTAAAAAAACCCCTTTGGCCTGAGATGAGAGACAAGTGTTCTTCATTTAGTATTTCAGACAAAACCAGTGGTCAAATATTTTCCTGGTCCCATATCCAACAATTATTGCTTCTTTATCCACCAAGCTTATGAAATTTTCCAGTGCTGTTAACAGAAGATAGAATACTGTGCCCATCCACAGTAGCGTCCTTTAAATGATCCCAAAAGTTTTAAGCTTTGAGCCTCCAGAGTTTGAGATAGTAACTACTACTACCTCCATTCTGCTGGTAGATGAACTGTGACTAATCCTCTGCAGCACAGCAGCAGAAGTTTGATTTGCAGCCCATTACCCTTGTAACGTGCTGCCCAGAATGGTCACTGCCTTGTCAAACACAGCATGAATTTTCTGGGTTTTTTTCAGTTTCCTATCATGACCAATATCATACGCTTTGGAAATGAAAGTAGAAAATTCAAGGTGTTGAGCCTGGCTGTGAAAATCTGCTCTTTGCCTGGAAAGAATCAAAAATACTGGCAAACATACAATCATTCCTTTGGTAATATCTACCGCACCCTGCACCATAGCAGCAAAATGAATTAAACAGCAAAAGACTGAAATGCCTGACATTGCATAGGCCAGTCAGGAGGCAGGAATACAGGAGTCAGCCTGGGCCAGTATTAATTCAAGGAAATTAAGTTTTTTAGTGTTTAAGATACATGACTAGGAGATTGGAAACTTGGCTTCTGCTCCTACTTTCCCTGTATTGTGTGATTTTAACCAGTCAGCTCACCTTCCCATGTCTGGAGGAGCCCTTAGAAACCCACAGCACAAGGTTTAGAACAGGGAATGACACCCCATGACCTCCTATCAGACCCCATTCTGTGCAAAGTTTCCAGAAGTCAGCAAGTGAAACCTTGCTTTTCAGAGTTTGGGTCTCTCCTTTTCAGTGAGATTTCATATGCAAAAAATCATGAAACAAAAAACTCAGGATGGGAAGAGCCCCTAGGAAGCCACAGGAATTCCACCTCTCAGGGAATTAAAGCAGGAGCAGCACTGCCTAAACTGACAGGAGTTCACCTACCCTGCTCATAAGAATATCTAAAGGATCCATTCCAGAGCTTCACAGTTGGATATGTTTGCTTTATCTCAAACCCAAGTCACTTTTGCTGCAAGTCAGCTCTTAATCAGATGAAGTTGTGGGGAACTGAGATATTCCCTCACTAGCAACAATTCCAGAACAACAGGAAAGTCACCCACCTGGTGAACTAATTCTTCTGTGGGTAAAAGCCAAAGAGGCTGGAAAACACACTAAGCATGTGTTTTTGGGAGAGCTGCCACCTAATTTAGAGACAAAGATCAGATGCAATTAGTGTTAGATCAACTGGAGACTCCTCTGCCCCAAACCACAGCACTCCTCACCCGCCTCGCCAGGAAGACGCCAGTTTCCACCAAGACATGCAGTGTCACACTTGACCCTTCAGTCTCTAAAGGGCATTCTTGGAAGCACATGCAAAACCTGAGCTCACAGCAACAGCATTCCTGCGGCACTGGGGAAGGAATGAGGAAACACCAGCATGGATGCTAGGCAGACGGGAGAAAAAAGACTCATCCTGCAAGACTGAATTAATTTCCCAACAGGGTGCTTGTTTCTGATTGAGAGATACACGTGTGTGCTGCCTGGTAGAATGAATCTAGAAACAGCAGTGGGGCCAAGCTTTGTCATTCCCCACTTTTGCAGGTATGTTTGCACCCAGACAGGAATGCAAGGCACAGTACTGAGCAGGCTTTGGTGAGTCACAGATCTCTGACAGCAATTGAGACTGGGCCAAAACCCCAAGGCAATCTTCACTGGTGAGAAATACAGTTGCCAACAAACTCCCCAATTTTCTGTGAGTGTATCAGAGATAGTAACCATCATCAAACCCTCCCTCTCTGGACGCATCTTGGAGTTGCAAGTGGTTCACAAGATGCTCAGTTTTACCTGGCCATCAGTCCTGTCTAATTGCATATCATTTCACTATTGGCCATAGTGAGTTTAGGGTAGCTCAGGAAAGTATAAACCTTCCTGCAAACATTTTAGGCTCTGCTCCCTGCTCTACTTCATTACAGTCTAAGCCACAGTAGCCTGTGCCTCAGGAATGTTAAAGTTTTGTAAAACTGCTATATTCCAGTGCTGATAAGTACAGTCGAGCAATGTGCTAGTGTAGCATACTTCATTTTAAGGACATGCTTAAATCCAATTTGAGCCCAGAGAGATTTCAGCTTAGATTTAAGGGTTCCATTGAACAGGGTGAATTTAAGGATTGAAGTGTTTTGCTAGACTGTATCGTTGGTTAATGAGGAAGGGGACTTACTAGTGCCTAGAAGAAAGAACTGCCTGAAGCATTTTGGCACATCCAAACCATTACTAGCACTACTCCTTTCTTCTAATGAATTTTGATGAAATTAACACAAAGAATTGGTAAAGAAGTTGATAATTTCATTAACAATCCTCACTCTCTGGGTCTTGGTTTAGTGGGAGAAAAAAACAAACTTCTACTATCTCATCAGAGCAATGTGTAATAACTAAAGCAGAAGCCACTAGACTTTGTATTTTATGCCATCCAGTATCTTGCACAGAATCTCACTAATGGTAAACGTCTCATGTCCAGATTTGAGCGCAGAAATCATGAGTGCTTTGCCAAACAGGAAGAGAATCAGTTAAATACTTTATGGAGCCTACACTGAATAAACAAAGTACCCCAGTCTTAAAAGAAATATTTGTGGTAACAAAATATTTTGGGGGACATTTTTGCATGGGTTCTGACCTCCCTGTTGAGAATCAAAGTGAAAATATTGAATGTACTAAGCAGATGTCTTCTCCTAGTGACAGCAAGATGAGCAAAGACAGCTGGTTAGAAGAACAACAACAACAAAAACACATCATCATTCCTGCTTCAGCTCCAAAAAATCTTGGACTTGTTGTCATGGAAGAAAGCTATATATGTAAGAAGCCAAGAAAAAGACAAATATTATTGAATCTGGTAGCATTTTAGTGAATGTGCTGGAAATAACTTAAGTAGGAAGAAAAACTGGATGCACTCCATTGTTTATTAAAAGAATGCCTCTTCTTATTTCCACAGGGACCTATAGCCTATATAGGCATTAACACATTTGCAAGATGCATATTTTAAATACGTTTCTTCATTTGTCAATCTTGAGGACTCTTCTGCTAAAGTAAATAGAGTTACAGCGCATGGAAATGTATACAGCCACAAAAATATTATCTCTGCAAGCTAAAAATGCCAACTGTGGATTTTGTCTGTAACTCCTTCAATCAGGGAACATGGGTGTATTGCAGAGACACCTAGAGAGATCTTAAATATTAGGAAGGGAGAAGATTAGAAAATTAGACTCCCTTGGTGAAACACAGGTTAAATAGTTCACAATGAAAAACGAAAAAGAAAAAGGAAACCAAAATTAAAATATGAAGAGCTCTTCTAGATGAAAATCAGTCTGAGCTGCATTGAACAGATCCAAGAGGAGTTTTTCGGCAAGACTGCAAAATAAGCCAGTGACCCTCTGGCCACCCTGCTCAGAGGTAGCACATTCTCTCTTGATAGTTTTCATCTGAACAAAACTTGATTTCTGTGCTTGACCCCTGGACATTTCCATTTCCCTTTCTGTGCCTTTGGGCAGACTTGAGCAAAGAACAGGATTGATGAGAAGAGTTAAAGAAATCAAAAGCTGTGCACTTGGTAATAGCAAAGACAAGTAACTTGAGGTGGATGTTCCCAGTAACTTGAGGTTGTTGTTGGGCTATTAGGTAGCCCAAACCCCATGGTGCCATCAGACAGTGCCCCATGCAACAGCAAAGATCTGGATTTGCTGGCTCAGGAGGCGTCCTATTTGGAGTGCTTCAAAACACCTACAGAGGTCCTAAATGATTTAAAGCCTTGAAGAAGCAAGAGGTTAATTTGGTTTATACTAAAGATATATACAAAGAAAATTATGTAAAGAAAACAACTGCCTTGAGAACTAAGAGCTGTGACCAATCTGACATACCAGCTTGTAAACAGAGGACAATAAAGTCAAAAGGAGAGGACGTGGCTGCTGGGTCTCCAGTTTCTGGCTGCCAGCTTTGCCCTTTCTCCATGAGGTGATTAGGCAGTAATAGTTTTAGAAAGCAAATTGGTTTATTTACATAATTTTCTATCCAGAAAAGCAGGGTTAAGTATGCAGCTCTGCAGTGGAACAGATGTGGGACTTGGGGAAAATTGCAGCTTGAACTGGAAAAGCTTCCACCATTTGCCAATATCTTGGAGAGTCTGGAATCTTTCTCATCTCTACTGTGACAAAAACAGAACTTCTCAACATTTTGGAGGACTTTCTCCCTTGTAACAAAGGACAAAAAGCATGCAATGAAAAACAAATCACAGTGCCAGAAGTGACTGAGAGTCAGTTTTGCCTGTTTTAATTCCCCACCTTGCAAGTCAGCTCCAAGAGGTGACTCCCAGCCAGCCCAGGAATAACCATGCCACAACGAAGGACCATCTCAGCCAGAAATTCCATGCTGACTCCAAGAAAACATTTCCTAGAGTATCTTGCTAAAATGGATACACCCACACACACACTACATGAAAGGAATCATGACAAATAAACATTTCTTAATGAGAAACATTTGTCCAACATGTTTCTCCCCAGTACTCTGGAGCTTTGTGCCTCTGTGCACCATCAATAAAAGGAGACAACAACCCTTCCCTAGGCTCTGGGAGATCACTCTGGGCTATGAAAGTGATGGACTCCTTACCTCCATTAGTTACCCTCACAACTCTGTATACCTTATTGCACATAAGTATGGACTGACTCAAGAATTTTTATAGACCTATTTCAGCCCCTGTTTGACCTTGACCAAGAGCATCTCTGCCCACAGGCTGCTCCATTTGCTCTGTCCCACTTTGGGACACAGAGGCAATGCAGGGCACCTCAGTATCCCTGAGCTCAGCCATCCCTGAATGCGCATTTCCTCACACCATCAAAAATTTGGATCACCAAGGAGACAGCCCAGCCCTACTGCCAGTGAGGTGACAGATCCCTGGCACCAGAGCTGGGCTCAAACTGCTCATGAGCTGCTTGTGGCTGGAGAGGAATGTCTGCAGAGAGCTAAACCAGATTGCTCATAGATCTCTTCCAAATTGTCTCTAATTTAGTGGACAATTTGAGAGTAAATGTGTGCTGGAAGCACCATCTTTCCTTCAAAGTAATAACCTGAGAACACTGAGTTTGTGGCTGTACTGGAGAAACCTTAGGATCTCACTGGTGCCTTGGCAAATCCTTAAGATGTCAGAGCCACCTATGAGTATTCTGTCCCCTCTCTCAGACCGCTTTAAGAATCTGTTTGATGCTACAGACACACCACAGCCACCACAGCTCCGGGAATGTGGTAAAGTTCCTAGCAAGGGCTGGCTGAGGTTATGAGCCTGAAGCAATATGCTTACAAATACCTGATCTGCACAGAGCTTTTAGAGATAGTCAAATGGCTCCAAAGCTTCAGGAAAGCTGACATTTTGGTGTCACCTTTGTTTCTTAGTCCCACACCTACTGCAGGGGAACGAGGAAAAAAATTCAGTTGGTATTTGCATTGTCCTGTCTATATTTCAGCCACAAGGTTCCAGCATTTGCAGAATTTCTGGAGGCCCATCTCACCTGTTCAACATCTCACCCCTCCCAAGCATAGACTGAAAAATGCCACCTTTCTCCACTATTAAATCAAAAGCTGTCTACACCCATGTGTCAGCTGTTTACCACCCTCTGTTTCCTCCCTTTGGGCAGCTGATCAGGGATGATGATCTATATCCTTGAAGCATTTGTTTTATTTAGCATTACAGAGAAGGAGGGCTTAAGGCAAACAACATAATTATATAACCTTTCCCACCCTATCTTATTACAGAGGGATCAGCTTGCAACTTCACCTGTGGAAACACAGCAGCTCAACTCTGAATGTCCATGACTTCATCTGGGCTCTTTCCTGCTCTGCTTTTGTCCTAAGCAGAATGGTCCTACACATCTTTCAGTTAAGAGCTTTCACTCATTCATTACATTCAGGTAGGAGCAATAAACCTATTCAGCCTTGCTTTAGCCACATTGGTGTTGCTCCACAGATTCCTGGATGACATGGCCATGCTGCCCAAATGGTAGGAAGGCCCTGATGGAGAAGCTGAATATCACAAGGCAGTGTTTGAGAGCACCCAGACTCTGTCCCCAGCACCCAGAGCATTGCATTGGTTAATGCTGTTGGTGTTGAGCACCAACTGCAGGCTCTGCACAGGGATCTGGGACTGGTACACACCCTGCATCAAGCCTCACCCCGCAATGAGACAGGCAGGCAAATGAGAAAATTGGGCCCTGGCCCCTTCCTGTGATTAGGTCATTATAATGGGTAAATATTTTCCTAGATAGACAGCTGAGATAAAGAACTCTTGATGTCTGAAATGGAGTTTGAACAAAATTTGGAAGGACTATCCCTACCATATAATTCTTTATAACGTGCTTTTAACAAATAAATGCCTTTTTTTCCCCAAAGAACTCAGGGAAATTTTTCATTGAATAGCAAGAACAGCATCTAGTTTACAGCCAAACTGTTTGCCAGCAAATATATAGAATGGATTTAGTGACAGGTACCAAGGGTTATTCCCAGAGGACATTACAGCTCTACACCATAATATAGTCTAAATATTTACTGAGGAGTACAGAAAAGTGAATGGTACAGGCAGAGTCCCAGAGACTGGCTTAGAGGAATCAGTTTAATAAAAGCCTGTTTCTACAGAGAAAAATGATTGTGATTGTTTTTTAATGAAAATCAGTGTTCTCATGCTATAGCAAATAGTGATTATTCATTCTCTATCCCTCTACTCAGCATTATTCATGATTTTGTGCCCTCTGCTCTATCCTCTCCCTTGGTATTCCACTTTCACCCTGTTTCCTCAGGGTTTGGGAGCTTTTGCATCAGATAAACTGATTTATAAGGTAGTCTTTGAGGAACAGGTCTCGCTTAAATCTCACATAATATCCAAGAATGTTCTCCAGTATTTGACCTCTTTGTGGATGAAACAATACTCTTCAGACACAATAACCTTGGTGTTTCAAAGCTGTAACCAGCACCTGTGGAGTTTTCAAACAAATAGGCTCAGTGTTCCTTGGTGCAGTCTTCCTCACTGCTCCCACATTTAATTGCTTTGTAATTACACTTGTAAAACCTGCAATGGGATTACACACGGGGGAAAGAAAAATAATTTTAAAAATCACATTTCAGAATAGGAGGGGATTTATGGGAGCTGCAAGACAAAGAAAAACCCACCTTTCTTTCTTTCTTCATTGTTATCTTTGGAAGGCAGCCATCAAAGTTTCCTTGTCAGTAATACAGGGATTTGTAAATAGAACAAAGAGCTTCCTCACACCAAGGCACATTATGTAACCCAGCGCCGTCACTGTGTGTCTTCACAGGCAGTTCCCTTGAACTTTGCATCTCGCTCCTCCTGAGAACAGTCCTCCATGCCAGCTTGAACAGATGTGGTTTCCTTTAGGAAAGGTTTTCTGTTAGGGTCATTCTGACTTCCCTTTCAGAGTTTTCCAGCCTCATGTGCTCTTTGCTCAAGGGATTACTGTGGTGGACACTAACTCCATGTGCCGCTGTTAAGCTTCTCCTCACCTGCTGGCTGAGCTGAATGAGTGCTGAAATCTCTGTTCCACAGACAAATCTGACATTTCACGTTTTCCTGAATCAGAACGGAAAGCTGCAATTTCCTGTGAACCCAAATTCTGAGAAACATTTCAGAAAGCGCAAAATGGCCCCAGCACAACCTTTTGTTTGGGTGTTATCTACAGGCTTTTATGAGGCTTAAGCTGGCTTTAAACACATCATATTCCAAGTGATCCCAAACGCAACCAGGCAGCACCCACTGTTCCCAAAGTCACTCAGGGGGCTGGGGTGTCTGCCAAGGGTGCTTTGCAAGAGAGAGGTGACACAGAGCCAGAAGTGGTTTTCTCTCACCCCATGCATTATTCTAGTATTGCCACTGCTTCAATTCCACCAGTGCATTCACAGACTTCAAGCTTACAAGCATTTTAATTCTTATCTTCCAGGCTCCTTGAAAACAAAGGCTTTTATAGTATATCTCTGAGGATATAACTCAAATAGCTTGTACTGGCATGATATTTCCAACATATTGAGTGCATATTCAATGGCACTATTTTAAAGTTTAATTATTTAAGACGTTTTAACTAAATCAGGGCACAAGGCCGTGCAGAACCTCTTATTTTAGTATCAATAGAGCTGGATTTTCATCTCTGGTTGGTTAAAAGAGTTTTGTAAATGAACAAGGATAAGGCATTCTACAGCTGATGTACATCAGCAAATGCAAAAGTTCACACTGGTTAAACTAGGGTGGTATCAGCTTGTGTGAAGGCAGCTTTGAAGCTGCAACAGCATAGTGGGAAAAGCAGCCCTGCCCTGTGAACAAGTGAGAAAAAACAAAAGCTGCTGCTAGCTGGTCTTCATGGAAAATGAAGTTTAAAAAAAAGAAAGAAAAAAGAAAGAAAAAAGAGGTGGAGGAAGGAACAGAAGCATACTTAAAGACCAAATTCTCATCAGGCTAAAAATCAGTGTAACTCCAACATTGCAACACTTTGCAGGTCTAATAGACACAAAGCTGTTCCTTCACCCGAAAGCCAAACATAAAAGTTATGGAAACCCATCATGCCAATTCTGTGCCTGCTTTCCGGAGCAGAATCTCTTTAAATGTCAATGTTCCCTTTTTTCTGTGCACCCTTTATAATGAGTCTATCATCTGTTTGGTAAAAGATCCAGTGAAATATGTAATAAGGTTATCTCACCATCTCTCTCTATTGTAAAGTCATATCTCCTCTTCCACTCATTAATTATTGTCTTCCATTTCCTGTGTCAGATGTGAATCAGAAAATAGGGACTCAAGGCTTGCAAGCTTAGCAACTTACCATATATTAGCTGAGCTGTGGTAACTCTCCACGTGCTCCCTCTTAGCCTGTAATAAACAAAACCAGTGTGACTTTGCTGTACACAGGCCTGCAGTCAATGCAGTTTGGATTAACCTCCTTTCATTGTCACCTAAGCTGACAGTGATAGTGGCCATGGCTCAGCTCATGTTCAGTCCTCATATTGCAAAACTTTGTCTTTAAATCCTGGGAGCAGAGCTTTACCAATATAACTATCTGGAAAGCTACAATGATTTATGTGCTGTCAACATACGCTAAAAAAAAAGAACAGAAAAGCAGCACAATTACATGATTATCAGCCAATGCCCCTTGGTTTGCAGTTTTTCAACCATGAACTGCTCAAACTTTGGATCAAGAAGTGAAGCAATCTGTTTCTCAAGTGCAAACAGGGAAAAGTTATATGAGTCTTATAGCAATTTCAGGCAAATATATCACAGAAGCAGCATGCTTAGCCTTTTTACTGTGCTTCTGTCTGAGGTTTCCAGTAAGATTTCCCTGATATATAGTAAGAGTCAAAACTCTAATCTCTTTTAGCTCTTTTTTATTGTCTCTGCAGCACTAACTTTGAAAAATGGCCTTGTCCCCAAAGAACTGCACACAGTCCATGTAGAGAAGCTGTTAAAATAAATGCTTTACGTAAAAAATATTGCCGACGAACTCAGCTCTGAGGGTTTTAGAGCTGCAACATATAGATATAAACCAGAGCAGCTAAGTATGAATGGAGGTCATACTACAGTAGAGAAGAAGGGAAGTGCCCTGTCTGACAGTTATTGCGCACAATCTCTGAAAGCAACAATTCCTTCTCTTCTTTCTCAGGGCTGCAGAGTTTTAATAAATGACTATTCTCATGTTAATGTCCTTCTGCCTTCCTCCTCACTGGCCTCAATACACACCATGCTGATTCATAAAGTTTCTTCTTTCACTGGATTTGAGTGCTTTCTGGAGACCTTATTTGTGCTGTTCTGCTGCAAGACATCTGGCTGATTTACAGAGACTAAGACACAGACGAGCACAGTGTTGGCCGCCCTACCTGAATATTGTGTTTCCTACACATTGTGTTCCTATCTCTGCCCATGCCGTGGTCTGATTTTTGATAGTCTGTGTATTGTTCAAAGAAGAGAGCAAACTTTCTGCTTCTCAGAAAAGCTTCTGAGATCCTCAAAAATAAAAGTATGCTTTTCCACCTGTATTCCTCACAAAGCAGTGATATCTGTGTCTAGACACTTATTGGGGAAATTCAGGCAAGGGATAATGTGCAAATGAGAACATGATTCAGTGGTGGGAAAAATACAGACAAACACCAGGTGCCTCAAAGGCTGAATCACAAACAAGACAGTGAAAAAATCTAAGAATGCAAGAGATGATGGAGGAGCTTGACTTGGCATTATCTGTTTATCCCAACAGGATATGCAGATTCCACCCTTCTGACATCACTGCCTCATCAGCCTCATCGGTGCCTCATGGCACAACCCCTCTCCATAGCGCTGAGTCAGCACCACTGTGTGATCTCCTCTTGGCAATGCAAGATGTGGTGAAAGGCCGCCCATGATGGTGAAGGCATAGAGGGACCTCTAAACAGGTCGCCAAAGGGATTAAAAAACTCATGGTCATCTTATGAGCACCCCTCCCAGGACATAATATGGGTTCAGAAAAATTTACTGTACAGTAACACAGCAGTGTTCTATGGGAGTGCTCTCACAGCAGATGAAACAATAATTTGTTCTGTGTGTTCAAACAAAGGAGCAAGGAACACTCACACTTCACTCCTGGAGCCCCCAAAAAGCTGCAAAGTCTATTTTCCCCTGTAACTAAGAGGTACAGACTGATTATGCTTGCTGTACTTTTCTAGAGGCCTGGACTGAGAGAATATTTCTCAAAGCATCCCTGGAAGTGTCCAAGGCCATGCTGGATGGGGCCCTGCGCAGCCTGGCCTAGTGGGTGGTGCCCTTGCACACAAAGAGGGGTTTGGAACTACATGAACTTCAAGGTCCCCTCCAGTGCAAAATATTTTATGATTCTGTGAAAGCATCACACATATGGAGTACTAATCCTCCTCTCCCCCAAACAAACAAAAGCTGTTTCCTATTTTGGAAAAAAAAAAAAAACAAACCCAGAGCAAAACAATCAAATGGAAAGAATCTGAAATACTCATAATAATGGTTGACTTACAAGAGGCAATGTAAAGAGGAGCTTTGTGTTAGAACAAACTCAGCCACATGAAAACTAAAATATTGGGCCACTATTCCCAAGTCTGATCTTAAACAGTCTCTGAGTCTCTCAACACAGCCCTAAAAACATCCCGCACTGCACCTCAGTGTGTCATTCTGTACAACAGGGGCAGGTTTTCTTCCTGGAAAACCAGGTCCAGAGGCCAGGACGCTCTTGTTGTATTTGCACATACTAGTCCCTTTTGTTGGGGGATTTAGGTCACAAGAGTGAAGGAAAGGCAGCTCTGAATCACCTGGCTCTTGCACGTGTTGTGCAAAGGTTTCTGAACTCAACCTCCTTTCAAGACACACCCTTTGTTTGTTACTTTCTCTTAGGGCTTTTTCGCAACCCCATCCACTGCCAACACAAACAAGGTTGCAACATCTCCCTCCAGTCTGTCTTCCTCTGCTCTGCTCTAAATGTCAAGCAGCCGCATAGCACTGCTCACTTGCTTAACTGGGCAAAATACCTGCTGTGGCAGCCCTGTGCCTTGACTGCCTCCGGGAGAAAGTTTCCTGGGAATGGTAGGTGACAGAACCGGCAGGTCGGTCTTAGTCACCTTGGTAGCAGATCCCAAGAGTCTTGCGCAGGTAGGACACGCGGCTGGCTTTGCTGAGCAGCCATTGAGCATCTGTAAGGCACCAGGGGAGGCTAAGAGTAATTATCAGGGATCACAGTGGCTACTGGAAGTTGTTTCTGCAACTGTGGTGCTTTCTACTTCGCTGCAGTGTGTACCCTGTGCATAGAGAGCAGAGGAGAGAAGTTGCTGCCATTTGAATGTCATTTATTGGTGTGAAACCAATTTTGGGACCTAGCTCCACTCCTAATATTTGGGATAACTAGAGTAGATCCCTTCTTACTACAGGGGCACCACAACAAACACTCTGTGAGTACTGTCTGTAAGCAGGTAGGGAACACAGGCAGTCTGGTGACCCTCCTAATTCCCAAATCTTGTCCACGGTAGAAAGTAGATATATATGTCCACTGAACAGAGGACCTCTAGCAAGCCCAGGAAAATTGAGAGTGCGTGGTGCCTACACTCAGCCCCTCCACACAGCCCTCACAGCACAGCTGCCCAAGGACTCTCCACGGACGGTGGAATACAGGTCTGCCTGTCCGTGTTTTTGGCATGGCCTCCTGCTCACTCAGATAGAGCTGTGGTGTGTGTGGGATGGGACAGCAACCTGGTCTCCTCCTCAGTGCTGGACTGTCCCCATCCCCAAGCCCCTGCCCAGGGTGGCACACCAGGAGCTGGGCTGCGGGTGGTGCCGCTCGCTGGCTGGAGGCGGCTGCTTTTATCAGCACCCTTCATCACGGGGATTTTCTCTTATTTCATTCTCAAGCTTCCTTCAGCCTTGGATTTGCATAAGATCCTGGGTTACGACTAATCTGATCCCGAGTTGGGAACATTGCGTCAGGCCCAGAGAATCCTCCATGCCAAACTGTCTCTGGTTGGGGTGTGTTGGCACTGGAAAACAGAACCGTGCAGGGACAAATGGCAGCTTGAATTTTCCTTAGTAATAGGAGGTGCCTGGCTTTGTATCTCATTTAAATTCCTGTGCTATGTGGCAACTCCCAGTCAAGTTTCTATTTGTTTACAGCCCTTGTAGCCAGGTGCTTTCCATGTTCACTCCAGGTTGCTGAAACAAAAAGCATGTCCAGCCTCCAGGGCTAATAAGAGCACATTGTCCTTGGTGGCAGGAGGGAGCACCTTGCTTAATCTATGCATTCCCTGGCAAGCAACAGTGGTGGAGAAAGAGACATGTCTCGCTGCCCAGGTAAGAGTATGAATTCAAGTCTCAGAATGTAAATAAATATGTGGCCATTGAGTTGGAGGAGTTACAGGTGACAGGTTGCAAGTGTAGCCATGGCACCTCCTGAAGGGTTGTTCACTGTGGGAATCATATGGCTGATTGGCTTTTCCAGGTCCCATTGGATTAAATTCATGAATACACTTGGGAAAGTGGGGGTTTCTCTTAAGGTTTTCACTTGACCGAAGAGTTGAGGATTAGTAGTGCCAAGTGTCTGATATAGCAATCACCATCTGTCTTGCTCACCTTTCCATCTCTGCTTTATGGCCAAGAAGATGGCCTGAGCTCTTTCTTTGCTGCCAGATTCACTTGCTTCAAGAACAATTTGGCATCCTGACCTGGAGCTGCTTTTTTTATAAAATATAGACACAGGCATGTCCTACTGTAGGGGGTACTATGAGCATGGGGCTGTGATTGATACTGGGGTACTGACTGCCCATGGCCCCAGATCCTTCAAGACAGTGCTGACCTACTGTAACATGTTGATTATCTCACTGCAATATTTAAAAATATATACTTCCCGCTAAAAATGGTGTGCTCCACTTGCCAACTAGACTCAATCTAGATCCATCTCTGTCATTTCATTGTCCAGCCCCTGGCAAGCCAAATTATTCTACAGTCTCTGAAACTGAAGACACAAACTCACCAATGGAACAGTGCTGATTGGGTCAGAGGTGCAAAGAAATCAGCTCCCCACTTCATGAGCCATCCTCCAGCTCAGAGCTGGTACAAATGGGTACATCCCTGGCAGTTCAATCGCTACTGTCTCCTTGGCTGGAAATGTTGTTTTTTCTGATATTAGAGTATACAGAGGCTTAGCCCAGATGTCAATCATGAAACTAAATGTGCAGTTGTAATGATTGGCAAAAGCTGCAGTGCTTTGTTTTTTTTGAGCAATGCTCAAAAGTCAAGATATCCTGTTTAGAACATTAAAAATACCCTGTACTTTGTCCATTTACAAGCAACACGGTGGCTCTGTCTCATACCACAATGTCTATTCCCTAATACCATATGTATTGGAATAATAGGAAAAGAAAAACAATTACAATTTTTTGTGGGGAGAGGTGGTGTTTAAAGTTTACATTTTACTCTTAAGTCCAGACATATTTTGGTTCTAGTAGGAGCTGTTCCACCTTGCGACTGAGATTGGCTTTCTGCACAGGCCTTCAGTAGGGGATTTTACTCCATTGAGAAGTTTTCTGTTTTGTTTGGGGATGTTTTTGTCCTGGTGACAATTTTGAGTCATGCCAAACCTCCACGTGAACATCTCAGTTACACAGCTGCAGCTCCACCTTTCCCACAGAAACACCGAGAGCATTCCTCCCCCTCACAGACAAAGAGAGAGCGCTCTTTGCCCAGAATAACAGAGGCTTTCCTGGGAGCAAATACCTATTCCTGTAGTCACCCAAAGGAGAAGACATGTTGGTGACAAGTCTTTTTTTTTTTCTTTTTTTTCGTTCTTTCCATAGGGAAAAATATTAATTCCTACCCAAATTCTGTTTGGGCATTTTTGTTTGTTTGGTGTTTTGGGGTTTTTTTGGTTGGTTGGTTGCTTGCTTGCTTGCTTTTTTGGCATTTTGTTGTTCCCTTTCCTGCAAAGCTGGCTCATGAAGCCGTGTCCCAAACGGTCTGCAGTGTGGCTTTGCAGTGTTGTGGACAGTGAACTGGCCCAGGTAGCTCCTCCATACCACACACCCTTGTACCACTGAGCAAGAGAAGTCAGTGAAGAGAAAAGACTGACAGTTAGTTTGACAGCTGTAGGAAAATGACTGTGTATGATGATTAATAAATAGAGAATATTTATGAATGCCTTACCTCTGAGAATCAGGCTAATAGTAATTATACTTTTCTAAATCCTATCTATAAAGTCATCTACATTTAGGTAAACAGAATCATAGAGATTTTTCTCTTGGCATAAACACAAGGCAGAGTCCCAGCTCTCAATCTTTACTTCAGACTCCTGGATGCCAACCTTCCTTCTCCATGAGGACAAAAAGAGAAACTGGCTCCAGAAAATATAGTCAGTGTTTACATTTTATTGAACCACTAGACATTGCTGTTGGCCACATCATGAAAACAGTGCAGCAAAGAGAGCCTTTCATTTGCCTGTGCTTGGCAGAAAGTGTCGTTCTTTGGTTACTCAGCTGAAGTTGACAAGTTGCCCAGTATTTTTATTATCAGGTTGTCAGCTCAATCTCACTACTGCCCTCTTAATTTATTATTTTGTATTTCAAAATCTCAGGTGTGACTCATTGCACAGCCAGAGGTTATAATGAAGTATCCCACTCATCCTTTAGCTCACCCTTTGTTCAAGACAATGCAGATTGCGGAAGGTTTCTGAGGAGGTAAGAGGATTGCAAAAGAGTCGAAGACTCCTCTTTTATCTAACCTATGTGTGGGCAGTGAAACTGCCTGATATGAAACCAGTTGGGTGCAAAGGTGGGCATGGAGGTTCATTTGTCATTATGTCGAGGGTTGAAACTCAGAAGATACAGCAGCTGTCATTACAGATAGGCACCCAAACTTAAATCACCTCACCCCGAGGGTGAGTCCAGAGAGACAATCCTAGGATAACACACTTCTCCCAAGATTTCCTCTATGCTTTAGTTTCCAACAGTACAGAAGATGAAAACCACACAGGCATTTTTCAATTTAAAAAATTTTATTCCTTGCATTTTATGATCCAAATCTCGAAGTGACTCTAAGCGCAAGATTTTGCCAGCATTGTGCAAATATTAACCCTGTGGCATTAGAGTTTTTGAAATATAAATACATGTTTCTTAGCATAAAGTGACGTATCATCCATGTTTCTCCTAGGAGTATCTGGGATAAGTTGCTGGGAAGAAGGAAGAAAGAGCACAGTTCTATTGGAAAGAATGTCTTGATGGTGATTATGAAAATGACATGGAAGTCATGGTCTGAATTAAATATTTTTCCGTGGTGGAAAATTGATGGGAAAGCTTCCTGGTATCAACAGCTCATGTGAAACAGAGGAAGAGATCCTTTTATCACAGAAGAAGAGTGTCAAAATCCAGAGCTATTCTGAATCAATTTGCTCGTTTAATTGTCTTGTGCAGACATCTGTCTCTGCAGCAGAAATGCTGAGCTCATGCTTCATGAAAACCAACCACATAAACTTGAGGAGATACAAACAAAATTTGCTCCTAACAGAAGGAGTTACAAAGCCACACACCCCAGTGTCCTGACAACTCATTCCTCCCCCGGAGGGAAGGATCCATGTCCTATGTCCAGTGTGAGTATCCTGGGGCAGTGACAGGCAGGGGCAGAACTATTGGGGTACTTGGCTTTTTTAAAGCTGCAACATGGAGCTGTGGCAATGCCAAAAGCGTCCCTGGTCTGCCTGTCTCATTGCTGGGGGGGCAGGAACTGTGACTCAAAGGCTGTCCACTGGCAACACAGAAAACTACACCAAGAGCACTGGTTCAGCTCTGCCATATCCAATTTCTGTCAAGTGTAGAATAATAGCTATCCAGCGAGCTGGGACATGCTCCACCAGCATCAATAGGGCTGTGCTTCAGAGCATCCCTCGAGGTAGCAAAGAATTATCCCCATTTTATAAATGAGGTAACTCAGGCACAGGGATTAAAGCCAGAATGTTCCAAGCTGGCTGCCTACTGCTAGGTACCTACACCCATATTTACGCAACTCGTGGCCTGATTTTCAGAAGGGCAGGGCAATGAAAATTTTGGCCTGAGGGGTTTGTTCACACACAGTTTACTGGTAACAACGCCCAGGATGGAAACCTGGTCTCTGCTACCTGTCTTACACCTTAACCACTGAAAACATCCTTTCTACCACTAGCCAAGAGTCGGTGGAGGCTCCTGAGTGTCCCCATTCACCATGCAGAGGTTCAGCGTTAGCAATGCAGACTGGCTGCCTACGTGCTCTCAGCTAGAGACTTTTAAAGAGCAACAGCAGGAGTAAAACTGGTGAGATTTCTTTGCTTCCTTCTCAGCTCTTCTGATCTCAGGCAACTTTGCTTGACTTGCAGTGCTTTGCTAAAACAGCACGTCTGGTGTGTAAAACTCTGTTCTGCCTCACACATGGCATCATCTTTCCCCTCTGCCCCTTCACCATGTCCTCCTCAGGACACCTCAGCCTGGCAGAGCACAGAACCAGTGCAGAACCATTAAGAGACCAGTAAGAGAAGGGAGAAAACTGGCCAGATGGATATCTAAACTGCTCAAAAGCACAAGCACCAACAGGAGCAAGTTAATCCCAGTGCCCCCTCACCTCTCTTCTGCACTCTCTTCCTGGTCTTTCACTGAGTCTCAGAAATAGCCCTGATTTATTGGAAACTCTTGAGAAGCAAGAAAATAGAGTAAAAAAAAACTACTCTCGTACTATCAGCCAGCAAAACCCAGGAGGCAGAGCACTTGCTGGCTGGCTACAATAGAGCTTTGCAAGTGTCCCTACTAAAATCATCCATGCTAGGGGCTAATGTGATGCTTGTCTTAGCTTGTTAGAGAGCCTTGCTGTCTTTAGACACGTACTTGAAAAACAGCCCTGGTGGCTGGTGCTACCTGAGGGAAGAAGGACAAAGGATCTCGGCTGTCCCTGTGGAATGGTCACTGCTCAGGTCACCTCCAGCCTGACCTGCAATACCAAGTGCATGCTGCAAATCCATTGCTGTCAGCCCTTGTGCTTTGTCTCATCTACGGAGCCCCAGCCACCTCTGACCTCTTCTTTCCCTTCCTTCAGGCCATGTCCTGCTCACGAGGCTCCTGCTCAGCTGCTCTGTAGCTTCCCCCCACCCGAGGGAGGACAGGCGAGAGGAGGTGACAACCTTCAGCAAAGGTTAAGGCTGGAAAAGAAGGAAGTGTCAGCTCAATCAGGTCAGCTCAGCCAACCAACTGCTGCTGTAATCCCTCTGCCTCAGGTCCCTGTGCTGCTCTGTTCGTGCTCTGAATGCTGCTGTACAAGCAGCAACCTTGTCCCCATGGTACTGTCAGCCTGCAGCATCCAGACAGGGAGATGGGGAAAAGGGGTAAAGAGGAAGCAGCTGATTTACGAGAATCTCCCAGAACTGTTTCCAGATCCTTCTTTTGCAGTGTGTTTTGGGAGCATGGGCTTCGAGACGGACTTTACTCCTGCTGAAGTTCAGAAGGCCAGACTTTGCACCTTCTGATTTCTCCAGAAGAAGGCTGAGAGCTAGATCTGAATCAATTCTTATGCTGGAGCTCAGCTCCATATTCACAGCAAACCCAGAAGCTTTGAGAAGCTGGCAGTGACATGGCCCCAGCTCCTTCTGCCCAGGTCTGAGGTGCCTCTTTCAGGATGGGAGCAACTGAGTCTCACCAATCTGTCAGCAGCCAGGAGGAAGCTGGGCAACAAATGCCCCCTATTCAATAATAGTTGGTGCTGCATTTTATATGGCAGCCAGTGCATTATTCTGTGGTGAAAACAAACCCTATTCTTCTCTGCCAGATAAACACACTTTATCCTATAAAGAGCAGCATTTCTGTTCAGCAGCAGCCAAACTCATGATGGGAAAAATAACAGGTGTTTGTAAGACACTCCCTGTTTATTCACAGTGCTTAAAATAATTGCTTAAAAAATCCAACAGAGATTTAATTTTCTATGCTCCCACATTTAAAAAAACAAAAACAAAAAAAACCCTAAGCTTGGCTCATAGTAGTTGAAGGCAATTCATTATGAAAGGGGTGTTCTTTCTGTTGTGGTAGCAAAGAAACCTGCCTATGAAAGCTCCTGAGGAGCAGAATAGTAAAGCAAATTCCTGCCTAGAACTAACACTTCCCTGTGCTTTTCATCAAGTTCTCCAGGTGGAAGCTTTTATTATCAAAACATGTGATTTTATTGTCAAAACGGGATGAGCAGGGATTAATCTCCTCCAGTTGGTGCCCATCACTGACCATCTCCAACACTGCCTTTTATAAGGAACGATGGCCTTGGGCTGGGTTATACCCTTCCCTCTTGTTCTGCTGGTGGAGCAGGAGATAAGTGCACTGCTCCAGGGGGAAAAGTATATCTCAGAGGCACCAACCTTTCTTCAATCACTGCTTGCTTCTCCGGGAAATAACTGGCAATGGATCTTGATCAATAGATGGCTTTCCTGCACAATGGGCTGACACACGGGGCTGGAGGAAGAGGACAGAGACTCCCTGTCTCCATCCACTCTCCCCATGCTTGGTTATAGCACAGATGGGGGACGTCCCTGAGCCACCCAGAGGGTGAGGGGTCACTCAGTGCACGGCTGCTGCCAGGATTTGTTCCTTGTGGTGGTGAATGGGCCGTGGATAAAGTCCCTGCAGGAGCTACTCAAGGGAATGCAGCATCATTCCCGTGGGCTACAAGCTTCATGAAACAACAATTGTGGTGGTCCTCTATCCTCAGGACTTCCCCTTCCATACAGGGTATGGCTCTTCTTGAGTCTGGCCCCATGCAAACTGTTGGGATAAGTCACAGATGCTCCGTAGCACGCTGGGAGCCTGGAAAGAACGTGGAGCAACAGGAACCCACCTAGCAGCACCGCAGTGCTGTCCCAACCCCCAGGTGCTGCTCCTGGTGGCTCCTGGACTGCCATCCATGTCACAGGTGGGTGTAGACACAGCCTAACCCTTGCCTCCATCACAGGACTGAGCCGTCCTGATGCTGGCAGCAAAACACAGCCACATTTTAGATTTTACTGTTCCCACAAAGGTGCAGGAAGGGTTACACAATGCAAACCATCTCCCTGGGAGGGCTCCCCTGTCTCTAAGCAGTGGACATAGAGGCAGGCAGATGGGCTTTGTGCAGACGAGGGGCTGAGCAGGGCTCCCAGCGGGGACAGCGCCGTGGTTCTTATCTGTGCCAGGGCAGCGTTCCCAGCTGGGACCAGGCTGCCGTGGCACCGTCGAGCTCGTCACACACAGCAGCCTCTGGCCGGAGCAGAAGAGACAGATGAAAGCCAGAGAGAGAAACAGAGGCACGGGGGAGAGCAGGAATTTCCCGGGGGCCAGGCAGGAAGAGTGGCGTGGGTCGGGGGGGCTCGGCAAGGTGGCACTGCCACACGGGCTGCGACAGCGACCTGTCCCACCGCACAGGGGCTCCTCAGCAGCGACGGGCATGAGGCAGAGGGTAGCTCCCCAAAGGGCATCCCCACGGGCACAGAGGAGGAGATGAAGGAAGGCGAAGCGGGGCAAGATGAAAGGGTTCAGAGGCCGGAGGAGCAGAGGCGGCGGTGACTCAAAAAGCAGAGCCAGAGGCAGCGGCGGCCGCCGCGCACTGAGCACGGAGCGGCCCCGGCGCTGGACACAAAGGAGCGGCCGCAAAGCACGGGGTCCGGGAGCAGCCCAGAGATCAAACCCATCCCCAGCCCAGCCAGACTGAGAGTGTCTGAGCAATAAAGGATCTCACACTGCTCCGTGCCAGCAGCTCGAGGCCTGCGCGGCGAGGCAGGGCTTCATGCGCACAAATGAAGTACAAGCAAGCCCTCTGCAGCAGCTGCACTGGCCTGGGCAAAAAGCACAGAGATGCGAAGAATGGAATGGAATGGAATGGAATGGAATGGAATGGAATGGAATGGAGTGGAATGGAATGGAGTGGAGTGGAATGGAGTGGAATAGAATAGAAGTGGAGTGGAATAGAATAGAATAGAATAGAATAGAATAGAATAGAATAGAATAGAATAGAATAGAATAGAATAGAATAGAATAGAATAATTAAGGTTGGAAAGGACCTCTAAGATCATTGAGTTCAACCATTAACCTGACGCTGCTACTAATCCATGTCCCTGAGCACCATGCCTATGCATTTTCTGATCGCTTTGCAGGACAGTGATTCTACTACTTCCCTGGGCACCCTGTTTCAATGTTTGACAACACTTTCAGTGAAGAAACCATTCTTGCTATCCAATCTAAACCTCCCCTGGTGCAACTTGAAGCCATTTCCTCTTGACCTATCATCTGTCACCTGGGAGAAAAGATTGACCCCCACCTGTCTACAACATCCCCCCAAGCTTCCTTTCATCGAGATTAACAACCCCAGCTCCATCAGCTGCTCCTCCTTAGACTTGTACTCCATTAAGACAAGTGCTTATCCAAGCAACAAGAAGCAGAAAATGCCCTTTCTTAGGCAGGGTTACAGAAAAAATCAAGAAGCAAAGCTTGCTTTGATGCCCGTCAGGCACCAAAACCCATGAAACCTTATTCAAGATGGTAAAATCCACACAAAGTGGCATTTCCAAGGCATCCAATGCCTTTCAGCCTGGCATCTATCTGTCAGCATGCCCCTGGGGCAGATCTATGTGCCTGACTCTCCTTTGCCAGGCAGGCAATCACTGACCCTGTGCAGCATTTCATCTCCACTGGAGCGATACTGGTGACTCAGCACTTCCCCTGCAAGGCACTGCGAGGGCTCTGCTCCAGCGAGGGGATTACAGCAACACCCCAAGTATAATAATGGTGTGGCTGAGCAGCAGGGATTTATGAGCAGGCAAAGAAAGTGAGAATTATAGGTGTCCAGTCCCTATGACAGAACCACCATATATTTCCTCCAACAAAGCGTGTGACAACAGCTCCATAAATTCACATAGTAACAGAAGTGAGCGCCAGCTCATCATTGCAGCTATTTAAGGAGCCAAGTAGCACTCTGCTTATTGCAGAAGTTCACAGTTAGTTAAAAATAAGCATTAAAAAAGTCACTTTTGGGCCCTGGCTGAATAAGGCTTTTTATTCATGATGCCCAGCATTGCGTTCTGCCTCTTCTCCTTTTATGCCTACACAGACTCTCTTTGGCAGAATTTCGTGTTAGGTACTGTCAGTTTCCTTCTGAAGGAGATTAACTTAGGATGTGCCATAAACAATTGTAAAACTTAGCTGTGACTATGAAATACTTGATCCTTTTCAATACCAGCAGATCTGAAATGTGCTTTAAACGTTCTTAAGCCCCAGCCCATTAAATATCTAGGGAGAGCTTCCCTGAGATGTAATTGCTGAAGAGAATAACCCCAATATCCACAACATGCTGAATAGGTTTTTTTAATGCTGTCTCATGATCAGATTATTTGCAGTACCTGTCAGCTAATGTGCTGTTTTTATTGCTAATTTAACACTTCTTCCTAAAGGGAGAAGGGGGAGAGGGTGAAAACAACTCTTCACAGTGAACTGGAAATCAAAAATAGCTGTGTGTTTTGTTGTCACTTCTGCTACTCTCTTTTCTGACGTATAAAGAGAAGCTCACTTTAATATGACTAACTCCCCTTTAAACATGAGAAATATCAAGTTTCTCTGAATCCCATGGCTTTTATTCTTTCTTCTTGAGGCTTTAGGAAAAATTTGAAAGAGACATCTCAGCTAGAAAGAAAAGTTGGAACTTTCTTAGGTTAAGGCTTAACATCAGCAGTGATTGGAATGTAATTTTCCTATAAGAAAAAAAATTGGCATCTCAATGAAAAACTGAAAGATAGGAAATGGAAATTAAGGCTTGCTGTCTGTGAAGCTGGAGCTCTAGGGCCCCATTCTCCCCCAGAGCCTGCTGTTCTGCTCAGACTTGGTTTCCCACGCAGCACCTCACACTCCTGCCCATTAATCCTCTTTTCCTGGGAGTCTTTCCTGAAGCCAGGACAACAGATTGGAAACCTGTCCTTGGAACCTGATGAGGACTTGGTGTGTGTGCATTAAAAATTTGCTGGGACATATCCCATGACATTTTCCCAGGGTCAAAATTATTCATATTAGCAAAGAGAGAGGAGATTCTTGTTTGGTTGGTTTAGTAAGAAGGTGATGTTTTGTACAGAAACGACATAACTTTGGAGGAAAAAAAAAATAAAGTTACTCAAGAGCCGGTTTAAAAGAAAAGTGTTGAATGGAAAATTTTCAGCCAACCCCACGGAGATCCTTTCTTTATCTCCAGGTTTGGAAGAGCTGCTGCCCTGCTCTCTGTGGTGGCTGGTGTCACGTTGCACGCTCCTCCAAGGGCAGCAGATTGCTTATGCATTAGTTCTTTTGCATAATAACAGCAGTTATAGTGGGCTTGGGTGTTTGAGGGTTTTTTGTTTTTGCACACATTGTTTGCTGCTAACAAACTCAGGAAGGAAATTTACAGTCTTGAATGGGGAGTGAGGTCTGCGAGACGTCCCCAGCAGGACTGAGCTGCTGAACCTTGCAGTGACTCAGCCAGCACAGGAAACGTTTGTTCTGAGCAGCCCCATCTCCTTTCCCCCTCTGCTCCAAGCACAAGGTTTATAAACAAGTCATGGTAGTTTCTTTGAATTTTGCTTTTGGGTTTTTTTTCATTCTTTTTCTTGGAGTGTTTTCTTGCTTTCTGTGTACAAGGTTATTTACTAGAAATAAATGGTATTAAATGGACAACATGCTTGGGCAGAAAATCTTGGGAAGGGGATCCTCAGCTTTTGTGGTAGAGCATCTACTATTCTTGGTTGGATGCTGTCATACTGGTTATGCTGAATTAAATGCCCTTTTTCTCTACCTCTGTTCACACCTTGGAGACCAAATATTGCACACAAAATTGGAGAGCTCCACATGAGAGAGCAGGGCTCAGACAGGAGGGTGCAGCAAATATTGAGGACAGAGAGAAAAACCATAAATAAAAGATCAACATGGGGTTTCATGCAGCAATCTCTGGCTACATTATTATATTTCTATCTGTTCAGTAAATTCACCCCACCTCATTGTTCCCAAACCTGACATGTAACAAAACCAATTAAAATACTTGTTAACTTAAATAAATAAAGAAAGACACACAGAAGATGTGACTGTTCAAAGCCTAGCAGCTCATACTTGTGCATTTTTGTCTCCTCATTAATCTGTTTATGAAAGGGATTTGATTAGTTCCATATATTCAGCTTCTAAAGTTAATACCTTAGTGTTCTAAAGTGTTTGTACCAAAGCTAACACTGAATTTTCTCTCTGCTGCAATAAACATGTAAATATGAACTGATTCATGCATGCAAACTATTTCCAAGATTGAGTTCAGGAACAATTTTCAAATAATGTTTAAAATGCTGTGCTGGGGAACAGCACAGGGCACCTGTTAGTTTATTCTGGTTAGGGAGACTTCATACACCCCTGTATTTCTCTATGCGTGTTTGTGTCTGGTACAGAGACTCACATATTTTTAGTCATTATTCTATAGGATAACTTAAAAACTGCAGCAGTTCTGTACAGCTATTAACCCAGCCCCATAACCCAGCCCTATCTGATCCCAGCCCCATGAGCACTCACACGATCCCAATCTGATTTCCGCTACCCGCTCCTCTCTACGTGTTGCAGCACAGCTCAGCCTTGTCTCACAGCAGGCTCCCACCCCTATCAACACTTCAGCATGTGCTGAGCCCCATTCCCATGGCCAGGGAGGGCTGGTTTGCACGCAGACAGTTAAGTGCATGTATAAATATTTACAGAGTTTGAGGCATGGTCTGCCTAATTAGGTTTCCATAGCAATTAGCCCAATATCTTGATTAAGACCTGAGGCTGCTTTTATTATAATAAAAAAATAATACAAACCTCATTATATTGAGATGATGAAACCAGAGCACTCTTACGAGAAGAGAGTAAATGTTGGCTCAGCAGCAGGGAATGGACTTAGCAGGGGCACAGTGATGAAGCAAATGAAAGTGACGTTCTGCTGTGTGGGGAAATACTCAGCATCCCAAGACACAGCTTTAAGATCTACTGAGGAATTAGGCATCTCTGCTAAGAGCAGCGACTGCCCTGTTTTTCCTGGATTTCAAACCTGTTTTTTGTTGCTGTTTTTAGCTAGCATCCTTGGAGAAATGGTGTTTGCTTGCACGATAGAGAAATGCCTACAGCTTTGTCTTTATCTCAGAAATCTTTGAGCGATTTTCAATATTAGTAGAGAACCCACGCTGAAAGTGCAAAACACAGGGTCAGCAGAGCAATAACTTCTTTGCTGAGAGAGCATTTTGTGTCTCAACAGTTACTAATATTATACATATTAATTACTGTGAGCAGCAATCCATGAAGAAATTACATCTACAGAGCAGTTGTGCTTCTGCTGTAGGTCTGCAGCAGCCATTAGCAGAGAGGTCAGTGCTCCTGGCTGGTGGGACAGAGAGATGTACAGAAAAACTCCCCAGCCATGTCTCTCCACCCCACATCTGCATATCTGAGTTGACAGGAGGGGCTGCCACTAACCCTGTAAAGCTCCAGCAACAAGTTCCTTCTTTACAGATACTGACAGCACTTCCCACTGAAACCAGCCTTAAGCCAGCAGTTGACCAGTGTTAAATATGCTTTGTCTTGTTTTGTTTATTTGGACATTATTATTTTTCTTCCTGCTTCATCAGTTTTCCTTTTTTCATACAAAGTTTCAATACAAACTAAAATAGTGCTATATCCTTTTATGAAGTTTTTAAAAAGGGAAGATGCTGCAGAGTACTGTTAGAACCACAGCAAATCTAGATTAAGCAAAATGGCAGCTCATTAGCTTTCATGGACAGGCATTTAAAGTACTTAAGAGGGGACATAGAGCACTGCCCTTTACATTTACTTTGGCACTAATATCAGATTAGAAAGAGAAAGGTTATTAAGTAAAGGTAATTGTCTGCTTTGTAGAGAGAATCTTTCTGAGGTACAGCCTGAGGCACTAAACTTTAAGAAGGTTAATTGTCTCATGGTGGAAGTCAAGCTATTACTGTTATTATGGACAGTTAGGAAAAATTCAGCCTGACATCCAAAGTCCAATAACGAGTCTCAAAGATGGAGTCGATTGGCTGATAGCCACAGGCCTATGATTAGAAAAATTGGCATTACAAAAATACAGATGAGGCAGTGGTGAGCCCTGTCTGTGCAGATGTGGTACAGCAGCTGGAGCCAGAAAGCAGCACAGGGGTGCTCTGACAGCCAGCCAGGAGCTGAGCCTAGGGGAAGCCCCCCAGCTGGGCGAGTGGAGGATGGCCCCAGCAGAGATTTTGGAGCAGGACATGATGCTGACCCCAGGTGAAGCCAGCCTGTTACTGCTCATTCTCATACATGACAAAACAAAGCAGTGGCCCTAAGAGCTGTAGAGGTTTGGCTGGGAGTTGGCACTTGCAGCTGATTCCACCCTCTCAAAGAAGTTGACATTCTGTCCAAAATGCCCAGAAAATGGTTAAAGGTTTTAGTCCTCCTGGCTCTGCTCTTACCCATCCTTCACACCTTGTTCACCCCCCTCAGTGCCTCAGTGTTCCCTTTTCCAAAATGTTTTAAGAGAAACTGCAGGAGCAAGAAGCTCAGTCGTGCCAGGATGTAACTATGAAAAACATGCTGAGGGACAAGTCAAGGCTTCTTCTGCACCTCTCCTGGGCACAGGTGGGGAAGACTGAATATTTGGATGTACAAAAATACCAAAATCTTCATAAATGTGATTCTCGTGGTACTCCCCAGGAATGAAGGCCAGTGCATGGTGTGAGTTGATCACTGCACTCTCCTTTGTCCCTGTAATCCAGGTTGATAAAAGCCCAGGTCTCTGGACTTCCAGTCTAACACCATGTCCAGTGGACCCTTCCCATTGCTCCTTCTCAGGTGATGAATCTTCCCCCTGTGCCTACAACGGCTCTTCCAAGTCTGATTCCCCTGCTGCCTACACAGCCAGGACCTTCCATCCAGCTCAGGAGAAGAAGGGCAGGATGAAGACATGAGTTGTGGGTAGCAGTTTCCTTGCAGCACCTTTCTGCTGCCAGGGAGGGAGAAAAGATGGCCCAGGAGCCATGGAAGTTGGCAGAGTCCCCGTGAGGCCATTCTCTGCTGGCCAGCCCTGCTGATGGGCTGTAGAACAAGAACTGGCCAGCACCCACAAGGCAAACCTGCTGCTGGTTGCAGAGAGCTCCAGAAAGGTTAAAACGCTCTCCCCTTTTCACTCTGACATCTCTGCAACCCCTTCCTCCAGCCAGAGCTCCACTTAATAATTAATTGGAGAAATATGTCCCTTACCAAGCAGCAACCAGGACATTTAGATCCTCCTGAGAAAAGCTAAGTCTCTATTTCTGTAATGACTGGCAGCAGGAGATGGGAGGCACTTACAGAAGGAGGGTGGAGTGCTGTCGCCACTGAATCAGGCTATCATCCTGTTCTTGCCAGCCACTCCAGGCCTCAGTGTAGGGAATTTTTCATCCCTTCAGCATCTGCTGAGCTGGTCACAAGGTGCAGGTTACACCACAGTGGCATGGAGACATCAGAAAGCAGTACTTTCCCAAAGAGACAGGACAGAGAAAGACCAGAGAAAGAGATGGGAGGCCCAAGCAGAACCCAGGTCAAGCCTCCCCTGCTGACATTGTGCTTCTGACTCCTGTTCCAGCAAGACCAGAACACCAAAGGTGGTGAGATTCTAGCTCAGAGAAAATGAAAAAAATTGCCTTCCAGATCATTACCTTTCCAGGAAAACCATCCAAAGGGGCCTCTTTTCTCTGCTCAATGCTTTCCCTTGCCATCCAGCTAGGCAGCTCTGGCCCTAGCTGGGGTGCCTGGCATGTTTCTATTCTGCTTTGAAGCTGTCTCTGCTTACAGGTGTGTCTGTAATACCAGCCAGTCATGTACCATGGTCCAGTGAGCAGGACATCACACTGGAAGTACAGGACAATGAGATTTGTACTCCTCCATATCATAAGGGGGCCTATGAAGCAGCTGCAGGGGGACTTTCTCCAAGGGCATGTAGCAATGGGGCAAGGGTGCTGACTTTAAACTGACTGAGGGCAGGTTTAGATTAGACAGAAGGAAGGGGTTTTTATAATGAGAGTAATATAAGACTGGAACAAATTGCCCAGAGAATTTGTGAATGCCCCGTCCCTGCAAGTGTTCAAGACAAGGTTGGATGGAGTTTTGAGCAACCTGGTATAATGGAAGGTGTCCCTGCCCCTGGCAGGAGGGTTGGACTAGGTGACTTCAAAAGATCTCTTCCAATGCAAATGATTCCATGATTCTACAAAATGCAGTGGTTTGTTCAAGTCTCAGATGTTCACTATATCTCCCAGATATGAATTTTCACTGCCAATATAATGTGAACAAGAATTCCTTACAGAGCAACCTGAGGTCCCCTGATCCAGAGTGTTAAGTGTTATTGTCATAGTCAACTGAACTAGAGATAATAGCTGTATGATTAGTTATATTTATGGCACAGTCCTTATCATCACTCATTTTATGTGTGCTCTTCTCACCAATCCATATTTACTGCTTGGAACATTTTGGGCCTTTATACAGCCTCATAAATCCCACTTAATTTTGATTCAAGATGGGCAACACTGCATCCTAAGGTGTTAGCTAAGCAAAGACCTAGCAAAAAAAACCTTACAAGAGCTTACATCTGATGGAGAGTGTGCAATTCACATGCTAGAGAATATTTGTGTGCTAGGATAAGGTGTGGCATTTGGTAAGCAACTTAAAGAGGTGAGCTAAAGCTGTGTGAAAGATTTAACTGACCAGTTCATTACTAAGTTACAATAATTCAATATATTGCAGTCATGGTGCTAGGAATTGCCTTTCATCATTTGTATCAGACTTTGTACTCAACAAGGACAGATAATGAAGACTTTCAATGTTATTTTAAAACTATTTTGGAGATACATGCCTAACCTTCTTTTTCTGTTTGCAGGTAACTAAGGATCCTGAATTCACAGACAATAGGATAAATGCATAACTAAATGTTGCAGTGAAAGCTTCCAGAAACAATATGATTTTTCTGGCAGTTACAAGGTATTAAAAATACATTAAGACATAGTGGAAGAGACTATTGATACTCACTGGAGATGATCTCATGGGTATAATGGAGGTCATGCCAAGTCATGACAAGAAATTGCACAACAGTGTCTAGTTTAATTTCTCCAGTACACACTGTGCTGAACCCTCACTGTTCTCCACCTGTCCTGAAATACCTTGTTTTGCCATAAAACAAGAGAATATTTTGTCATTTGCCACCAAGTAGTCATGAGATCCCATAAAAGAGAGACTTTCTCTACTTACAGGTTCAGTGGCTTTCATGGCTCTCTGGTGGCAGGTGGTGAGAGATCAGAGGAGGAACAGAGCTGACCTCTGAAACCTCATTTCCTCCCACCGCTCCCGAGATGGACACACTGCCCAGGAGTCTCTCCACACTGCTCTCCAACAGTGCCTCTCTGTTTACTCTGGAATGGCACCAGACCCATATTCCCTCTTTGAATCCTCTCTGCCTACATGTGGCATATCCATGAGCCAAAAAACCCAAGTTCAGGGTAGATCCCTGCACTCTAAATGTGGATGCCCACACCCAAGTCCTGCAGGCTGGGATTTCTGCTGGAGCAAGGAAGCCTTGCCTCCCTCAGTTATCTTGTGATAAAACGGTATTTCCCTCAAGACTGACTCTTCCTGGGGCAAAGAGAGAAACATTTGATCCTTCCAGACAAGTGTCTTCTTATCCAGTAGGTTTTGCTGTGAACATCTGCTTTAGACACACACTGAGTGCTTCCACCACTGTTTGCACTCTTCCTGGTTGGAGAAATTTTGGTATTTACCCTCCTGTAAATGATCCAGCTGTCCTCCATGGCCACTCTGATCATCCAAGCAGCCTTCCCTCTATGTTAGTACATGTTCTGCCCATTTACTCTCCTTGTCCCAAGGGTTGTTTGCTGCACTGACCACATCCTACAGTCCCCACCACACTCCTAAAGCCAGGCTCCTGAGAAGAAGCTGCCACTTACGCCCAGCTGCAACAATTTTGCAATAAAGGAACCCAGGAACTGGCCAGTGTTGCTGAAAACCATTTTCCTTTGGATCAGGTCAAATTTGTGAGTTTGTGTTTGGGATAAATCGCTCACAAGCCAACTTCTTTGGACTTGCAGAGTGCATTTTGGAAACCATCATGAGCTATATTTCAAAACAGAGTGAGAAGAGAGAGTATCTTCCATTATAAAACCCAAAACTTCACATTGGCTGCTCTCTCATTAAAGGATTTAAGATGCCATTGTTTTCTGATAAGCAGCAATTGGGATGTTCCTGAATACATTTCAGTGCTGGATACATTTGGTTTCTTCCTTTCTTGGATGCCTTTGCTTTTTCCCTGATAACAAAAGCTTTCTATCTAGGGCACCTTATGCAATTTTTCCTTTTATCTCTTCCACCAACAAAAAGGATGAAAAAAATGACTAAGACAACATCATGACTGGGCTGCAGTCCCAGGCTGGCAGTCCCTAGCTCTGATGTTTCAGGCAACAAGGAGATTTTTCAGGAAGTAATTTCCAGGGGAGATCCTCAATCTGCAGTCCCCAACACATGTACATTTTCTTTGGTGCTTTACAGGTACCACTCGTGCCTTCATTAAAGAAAATGCAGCAAGGTTTGGGATCAGGGGTCCTGGTTCCACAAGCTGCACTGTCCCGTATGCTTGTACCACACGGGATTTGGGGAGGTGGTGATGCAGATGAAGGAGCAGCAGGAGCTCTGGCAGCTGAGCTACCTTTAGGACCAACACAGCAGCAAAGACCTTGGTGCAGGCTGAAAACCCACCTAGGAATCCAAGCAAGCATTAGGGTAGCAGTGAGTGCTGTTGCCAGGACTACACTGACACTGGTAGCCAACCCAGCCAGGTGAGCACCAAGCATTTTGTTAATAAAATCTCTGGTTATGCCACCCTGCAGAAATAACTCCCAGCCAAGGGCAGTTCCACAGGGAGAGGATCACCGTGTGCCTGTGCATCAGCTGAAGTCAGGTCACAGTGTGCAGATGGCAAGGAAGAGCAAAAGAAAAGAAATGCCTGTGTTTTACAAATAGGGGAACTGAGACACAGATGGAATAGGCAGCTAGTGTACAATCCTGAGTACATGCTGAGAGAAAGGAATGCTGAGATAAAGCCAGGGATGAGCAAGTTCTCCAGAGTCTAAAGTCAGGGCGCCAGTCATGATGTCAGCACTACACACACACAACCTCTCTGGCATCTGCCCTGTGGGAAGCAAGGAATTTAATATTTATCTCTTGGAGCCTTTCCTGACAAATAAAATAATGAATATCTGTACAACCCTTTAAGAGTCTTGAACAGAAGGCTCCATCAAAGCAATGTATTAATAGTTTGTTTGTTTTTGAAAAAGGGAACAGATGGACAAAATCTTGGAAAAAGGAAGGGAGAAGCAAGATGTGATTCTATGTTGTAAAATTCCTTTCCCACTTCCAGAAGTGACTAATACTCTCCACTTGGTGCTATTGTACAACAGAGACAAAAGGTAATGCGTTTGCTACAATTTTTTTTTCTTTTAATATGTTTAGAAATCTCTTCATCAAGCAAAGCTCCAGACTGCTGGCCCCACTCTCCACTGTTTTAATGAAAACCTGACATAGAGTTGCCAGTTGATAAAGCCATTTTCTGGCATTCTTTTTTTTTCCTTATCTCCCTCGTTCTTAGGGCAGTGATGAGGCATTGTCAGGCACAGAGTGCCTGAGTGCTGGGTTGCAGGGGACACCTCCCAGCAGCTCTGTAGATTTCCACTGACAGATCACTTGGCACCTCTCTAGACAGGCTAAAGCTGTCATGCTTCTTCCTATGCTGCTCGAGGTCTTACTTATTTCTGCCACTTCGGTGGAGTGTCCTTGTCAATGTTTCCAGAAAGCAAACCCAATTTGTCCTGGGTTCCTCACTGATTTGCTTTTAGAACTGCAAAGAACCTCTAGCACCAAACTCTGAGCCTGCCTTCACCTACAGATTCTCTAATGAAACAGCAATGGCCACTTGAAAGCTCACAACAAGAGCAGGATCAGAGCTGAGTTTTCCTGCTTCCAAGTGCCTGTGCTTGAGCTGAACTTTGTGTTTGCACCAAGTATAGACAGGAAAGCCCTTTCAGTTCAACAGAACCCAGCAGGGTCCAACAGCAAGCAAACACCTTCACAGCTATTGAGGTGGCTTCCATTAATACCCACATAGCTCCTAACAGCTTCTGAAGTAATTTTTAAAGCCATAAACCTGCTTCAGCCCCATCCAGGCCTTTACAGGCAGGTGAGCTGCATGCTATGTATTCAGCTCCACAGGAGAATTTGAAGTGTTACAGCATGGTATGGGTTCCAGGCAGAAAGGTACCACACTGAAATATCTTCCAGAAAATAAATTCCAACCAGTTGTATTTTATGATTATGTTTAATTACCAATAGATCACATATATACATGCCTGTATTTCCACATATATTTATATGCAAGATCACTACAATCAAAGTTGAAAGGCTTCATTAAAAAAAATAAAAGATGAATGTTGTCAGAACCTTTTCCTGTATCATAGCAAAACCAAAATCTCAGTAACAAGAGGACTCATAGCTTTTCAATTCTTTGCAACAGAAGGCTCAGTTGAAAGTGCAAAACGCCAGTGTAACGCCCCAGGATGGAGGGCAGCAGGAATCAGACAAAGGTTCCTTCTCTAGCAGAGTGCCCCAGAACTCCTGATGGCCATGAATATCCTGGACTCCTCTTAAGACACCATTTTAACACCCTCACGTCCTGGCAGGGGCTGGAGCACAGCGCTGACTGACTGGCTGACAGACAACCACCACTACTATCTCTTTACGAGGCATGGAGTTTCTGGGAGTCAGCAAGTTCTCACGGCTGATTCAGATTTGATCAGATGTGGCTTGAGATGGTGCAGCTGGATCTGAATATCTTTGCTATTGAATGTACAAGCTGGAGCACAGAACCAGATTTCCAGCCTTCACTGAAGCACATTAATTACCTCTGCACAAGGTTTATGCACATCCTCACAGGCAGAATTTGCCAGGCAGTGCCCAGCCACTCCAGAGGTTAAAAGGAGGAGGGAGACATGGAGGTTTTGTTCAGGAGTACCAGAACCACAGAGGTGCTGTAATTAGTAATAATCAGAATATCTTCATGTGTCTCATCACTTGAAGGTTGCTGGTACTGGCAAGAGGGGTGCTTAACTGTCTGCCCCATTCCTTCCAACCCTTCCTGCCATCCACAGTGTCTCACACTGGAAAATACCTGTGTAAGGAGCATCCCTGAGCTCCACTGATGCTGTGAAGGGCCTGGCATTGCCAGAGTGGATCCCACGGGAGAGGCAACAGCAGGATCATCACAGCCACAGCACTGCTGGGCACTTGGGGAGGAACAAAGCAATCCCGAGGAACACAAGATTCTTAGAGCAGCGTGCCTTCGCTCTGAGCTTGCTTACAAGGAGATGAACCGTGGTCCCCTGCCGGGAGGCTCCTGCCTCTCTGCAGTGAAAGGCATCGCAGTCAGGGGCAGCACTCCCTCCCTTTCCACCGCCGGGCCGGATCCCTGAGCTCCAGCCAAGGAGCTATCCTGGGAAGCGGGGCTGGGGCCGGCGTTCAGCACCAGCGGGAAGGGGAAAGCTCAGCCCGGGCTCAGCCCCAGAAACCACCGGGTGTGGCCAGGGCAGAGACCTGGTCTGCAGCCCCCAGGGGGACAGACAGGGCACAGACCTGGTCACCAGCCCCAGGGAGACAAACAGGGGCACAGACCTGGTCTGCAGCCCCCAGGGGGACAGACAGGGCACAGACCTGGGCTGCAGCCCCCAGGGGGACAAACAGGGCACAGACCTGGTCACCAGCCCCAGGGAGACAAACAGGGGCACAGACCTGGTCAGCAGCCCCCAGGGGGACAAACAGGGCAGAGACCTGGTCAGCAGCCCCCAGGGGGACAAACAGGGCACAGACCTGGTCACCAGCCCCAGGGAGACAAACAGGGGCACAGACCTGGTCAGCAGCCCCCAGGGGGACAAACAGGGCAGAGACCTGGTCAGCAGCCCCCAGGGGGACAAACAGGGCATGGAGGGGAGGCTCAGGCTGCTGAGTCCAGTCTCCTGCTGCTGGAAGTAAACACACCCCAGGACTTTACCAGATTCATCTTCAAGCTGCTTCAGGTCACTGGGTTTTGCTCTGGCTCTGTACTCCCAGCAGTTCTGCTGGGATGTGCTTTCCAGCCTTTCTTCTGGAGTGGGGCTGCCGACAGCAGGGCAGGGCAGTGCTGCCGTGCTCTCCTGCTGTGTTTTAACACACAGAAGCAATGTTTATATAGAATACAGTCGAACAGCACATGTGTAGGGAAGCAAAGTGCAAGGTCTCTTGTGCCAAGGCACTGGAGCAAGCAGACGCCCAAGTGGGTTGCATGCATGCCAAGGATGGAATGTGTTTCATGTACAGCTACTTACAGATGCACTTCTGTCCACACCAGGGTCAAAGGCTTGTTACAACAAAGAGCTTTATGAAGCACAGAGATGTGAGTCCTGCTCCAGAGTGCTTGTGCTCAGGTCTCCAGAGATACTCAGCTGTGAGGCCAATTTTGCTGTGCCGGCTGGAGTGAGGCACCCATCATCTGTGTCAGCAAAGTGGGGACTCCTGCACTCCCAGATCCCTGGATGAAGATCATCACTCAATACCAAATTCTTTGCAGTTCCGTTTCACCATCTGACTCCTAGAGCAGCCAGTGCTCTATATAGAAATGTCATTTGCTTCATCGCACAAATCCACTGATGAGCTGTTACAGGCCCAGATGTCAAGCTTTACAGCAGGGGAAAAAAAAAGGTATTTGGGGTAGTTTTGTATTTTGTTTAATAGAAAAATAAATTAGGCACTTCTCTGTTAGAAATGCAAAGACAGCACTGAGCTAGTGGATGAACTTTCTCTAAACAGATTAAAAGGACTATCTATAGCAGCAGAAAATAAAATGTTTTGGTTCTTCTAATCCCCAGTAGGAAGGAGCAATGAGGAGAGCGCAGGTACTGGCATGCCTGGAGGAAAGGATGGACACAGATGCTGCCGTGTCAAAGTTGCAACACTGTCAGCCCAGCCTCACAAAAATCAGGGATTAAGGCACTAGAAGAATTTAAAGCAAAGGAAAATACAAATACTTTGCCGTGGAAGGTGTGCACTCTTACTTGTGCGTTTTCCCTCAGCCAACATAAGCATTAAAAAAGAAACTTTAATAAAGAGATTTAGCTGTGAATTCCCGGGGCAGGGTCCCTACAGAAGACAGAAGGATGATAAAAATGGGAGGAGCTGTGTATGCTGGGAGATACTCTAACTTCACTTGCTGTAACAACTGCCATGGGACAAGAAAATCAGCAATTAATTATGATCATATTTTTTTTAAAACTTCTTTTGCTTTGAGAGTTCACTGTTAGTAAAGGAGCCAAAGATTTTATTTTTAGAGTATGGCTTTTGTTTTGACATTGCCCAGTCATGATCACACAAAATCTCTGTGTAACAGGGGATATAGCAGGGTGTGTACAAGGGGTGTCTGGAATAGCTTCAGCCCATCGTCCCCAGGTGTCATCCAAATCTCTGAGCAGACATTTTCATTTTCCCCGCACAGTCCAAGCATATGCAAAAGGGTGGGAAACAACCTCCTGCTTCTTCTACAACTGAGCACAGCGATATAAAAACCTCATTCTCTCTCCTTTTATGTTGCCCATAAAGCTCCAAATGTTGCTCTTAAATGGAGTCCCCCTCATGCATATAATTGAGTGAGTGATTTCTCAGCCACCTGCATTATGATTTTACTGGGCCAAATGTTGCCCATTTCCTCTGTTAAAGCACTTTCTGCTGAGTTTTCAGCTGCTGCTATGCATGAATTTTCCAGAGCAAGCGTAGACAGCAAGCAGTGTAGTAAAATTAACACTTCCAGCTAACCTTATTAACTTCCACGGTGCACCAACAATCTAAGATTCAGATTGATGTCACTTGCTGCTTTCTTAGCAACCCTGAAAATCCTGTGCACTTTGCTTTCCTGAGAGCCTACATGCAGAAATAAAAGCCCGGCAGTTCCAGAGATAATTCATTCCCACCCCACTGGAGTGAAGGCAGTAGCTGCCTGACAGCGATGCGTAGGAAGGCTGGCTTCCTCCTGCTCCTGCCAGGCTGGATTTTCTGATGTCTAATAATGCAGCTGAGCTCAATTTGCAACCTGAGCTGCAGAAGGATTTCCCCTTCCTTTGTAAGACAGGTCACAAAAACAGCAAGAAAGTAAAAATCTCCTTTACTTCATGTCTAGCTTATTTTATTTCATTTACGCTTTTTTTTTGTGAATTGCTTACTAAAACACCGTATGGGCATTACTGTCCAGCTTTCAAAGGTGTTTGAAAAACAGAAGAAAACCATAACAATTTCTGTTCTGCAAATGGGGAAACTAAGGCATCAAATGTCATAAAACATCCCAACACTTGCACAGATCAAGCAGCTAAGTTTTTCCCAGTTCAGGGTTCTAATAGACCAACACCTGCATTGTCTGATACCTGGGAAAAACAGAATAAAATGTTGACAGTCTCAGATTTGACAAAGACTACCTTTTTTCATCCCCTGTTGAACACTATGCTTTGAGAAACATTAAAGTGCAAGTACTGAAAAGCCAGAAATCCTCCTAGATCATTAAAACCAAAAGTTGTATAAAACCCCCATTTTTAGCAGAATTTTCTCATAAAGACTTGGTTTAGCTTCAAAACCTGCTGTTCCCTACCAGATTGTTTCAAGGGGAAAACCAACCAAATATAAAGAACAATTTAAACAAGACAGACTCTTCTCTACATGGTCATAGTACCTTCATCAAGACAGACAACTCAGGGCAAATCAGACCAACTGCACCCACAAAAATAAATAATCCTGAAGTCTCTGTGCAACAGTTCACTTCCACCCCATGCTGGCCAGTTGCTCCTCCTCTGCCCCTCAAAAACCCTTGACCTGCACAAAATTTGGAGATTAGGGGGTCTCTCTTGCCCTGGTCTCCAGAAGGACTTTATTTCCTACCAGGTTTTTAGCCCAAGGGTGAATTGCAACCTCCTCCTCCCCTGGGGAATAGGCCAGCAAAGGCTGGGATTCACCCATGGGCCTGTCTCAAAGCAGGTTGCAACATCAAACCTTGGATAGTTCCCAGGCCTCTGCTGCTTTTCCACTGGAAAAAAAAATTAACCTGAAATGTTCCAGTTTAATTTCTACCAACAATCAGTTTTTGAACCAAATAAAATTTTTCAGTGGTGGTTTTTTTGTTGTTGTTGTTTTGGGTTTTTTTACGGGGAAAGGGAGTGGTGGTGGTGTTATTTTTAATTTTTTTTATTTGTGTTTTATTCTCCTATGTCTAGATGAATTTTTATAGTTCATAAGACTTTGAAATGCCAGCCTCAGTACATCATAACCATGCCTTAGATAATGATCTAGCTGTATTCATATTTTGCTATCTTCCAGGCTAGTTTAAATGGATGTTTTGATTCCTGGCAAATTCACAAATTAGGTGGCAAGGGGTAAATATGCAGCACTTAACATGCAAAGCAAAATCAAGGACATGTTGATCTTGGTTAGGCTTTACATTCAGTGTAAACAAAGTCCTGCAAATTCCATAAAGAAAAGCTAAAAATTAAAGAGCATGACACTTTTTTTTTTGTCCAGTGAAGATTTCTTTTTGCATCCCTGTTTTAGGGTTTAATTCATTCCTGTTGCTGTGTAGAGAATTTCTTCCAAGTTGGATAAGGTTTATGGAAAGAGCTGTCAGCCTTCTAGCCTGACCTAGTCACCTTCTTTCTGGAGAAATAGGTCACAGGTTACGATAAGTGAAAAAGACCCAGTAATCCTGCCTTGTCCTCTTCCTGGTGGCACAGAATTACATCCTATAATCTGTTTTCCAGGGCAGAGCCTATTATTTTAAGAGATGGGGCACAGACCAGCTGCTACAAGTTCCACTGACCCAGTGCATTGTCCTGGGTGTCATGAATTATTTGGCTGCTGTGGGCAGTTTACTCCTTTCTCTCTTGAAAATTGCCACTGAGAACCTGCATGGTCAGTACCTGCTGCTTCTTAAGATGGTGCAAATTGTCTGTTCATGAAGCACCTGGGTGCACAGAATACCCTTAGGTGGCACTGGTAAGGGGGCAGCTGATTTCTGTCTTGGAGCACAAATTCCCCAAGTATTTTTAGCCTGCCCAATGTAACTAAGGAAACTCACCAAACCCTTTGGGAGTTCTTGGCCTCAGGCTGGGATAGTGATACCAGCAGTCTAATATACACCTCTCCACTAACACATGGGATTTATTCTGTATTGATTTTTAGAAATACAGTAGAGAAATGGCCCTTCCACAAATGAAACTAATTTGCTCTGACTTCTTTTTCCAGAGACTACCAAAGCACAACAGACACTTTGTGCTGTAACTCTTAAGCTGTAGCTCTAATCCATCTGGAAAGTTCCACCTTTGGCAGAAGTGGCCAAGGAAGGCAGCTATTGGTTCACCCTCAGCAGAGCTGAGTCAGAAAAGGACTGTGGGCAGCCTGTGCCTGGCAGGGTAGGAAGCAGAAGAGACAAGTGGTTAGATCCTTGAGGGCTAGAGGGTTATTTGGAGATGAGATCCTGTTGGGTGACTAACAGAAAAGAGGTAAAAAGAGATGTAATTTTTGTTCTGTGATAACCTCTGCAACTTAGAAACCAGAAATTATTTCTTCAGCTTGAAAATCCAATAGGGACAAGTGTAACAGGAGGAAGGCAAAAGGAGTGAGATTGAGGAGGGCATGGGAATCATCATGCATGACATAGCACCCAGGGTGTGAATACCAAGCACCCCTGAAGATGAAAAGCTGGGTCTTGTTGTCCTTTCTCACCACAACAAGGGTCAGGTCCAAGCAGGAGCACGTGCCACGGGTCACGTTCATGGCAGAAGCTGCAAGCGTACGTGAGGGCTGTCAGGACTTGGCATCAGGAGCCATCCCCAGATAAGGAAATGCAACCAGCAAGTAAAGGCAGGACCTGGCAGCCAGTGCTGCCTGTTGAACCCAGCTCCTCAGCCTCAGATGGGGTTTGCAGAAAGCACCAATGCTCCTGCAGCCTTCATGCCACTCTCCTCGGAACAAAGTATGGGGGCACGCGGGAGGGTGCACAGGGAAAGCAGCCATTTACTGGTGGTGTTACTTGCACCATAATTTGGTACCCAGCTGCTCTGGGAAAACAGGCACCAAGGACCCAAGACAGTGGTTTTGATTTAAGTTAGGAAAAAAATCCCAAATAACAAAGAAGATTGTGTGCACGATGGCTTCTGAGCAAATGAACCACGGGTACTTGCTCCAGCCCTGGCCTCGCTTCCCCTACCACACCAGCTGTGACTGTGCCTCTTCACAGGCATCTGATGGACCTGGCACCTCATGTTTTAGAGAATAAAGCTAAGTGAAGGAAGGAAAATGAAAGGAATTATGTTATTCAAGGAGGAGATGGGAGCACAGCCCCATGTGTTACTCTGCTCTGGTTTGCAGCAGCCTGTTTAGTTTCCAGAGTGATACTTATTTGTACCATGGCCTGATTTTTTGAGAAATAAGCCTTATAGTTACTGAGTTTTGCTCTTCACCAACACAAGAGGATCCCAGAGATGACAGCAAGCTGGTGGTAGATCTAGACCTGGCTCCTGTGCATGCTCTGCTCCCCAGACTGATTCCCTTTCCTTAGGGCAGCAGCCATGCATGGTCTAACAGAACTAAAACACTGGATCACCAGAAAGAAACTAAGCCCTGGAGCACTTAAATGCACTATACTACGAAAACCATTGAGTCCCACAGCTCCCATTCCTTAGATGGGAGCCTCAGGATTGTCCCCACATCATGGCAAAGCTGCCAAGAGCCTCACCAGCAGCCAGTCCTGAAGCTGCACTGGGCAGGCTCCTGCTGAGCTTCCTCTGCTTCTGTAGGGCCACAAACCCCCTGGGACCAGCACAGCAGACAGGAGGAACCATATGAAGATGAGAGGTCTAGCCCACACCAGCAGCTCATTTCACACACAGCCCTAAACTCTGATTTGGTTTAGCTGCCAAACTACCAGATTTCTGCCTTAACCACAACCACCAGATGCACCTCAGGTGAAACCCAGACCTTCATACAGTTTCCCAGAACTTCCTTCCAGTTCAGACACCACCTCACTCAGTGAGTCTTGGGTCAGCTGGTAGAGGTACCATGAAATTACAGTTATTACATTTCCCCTGTTCTTTCCTGTCCATGTAGTTTGTGATGCAGCCTGTTCCCCTGGCAGTGTTACCAGAAAAGCACCCAAGGGGAAACAAGCACAAGCACTGAGGTACAAGTACCAAGATACATGGGGTATGTAACATATATTTGTGGGAGAAGTTAGTTTTCTTCCCACACAGATCCATCTCCCACGAGAAAGAGGAACCAGGAGACACGGAGGTTTTTGGTTTTTTTTTCATTTTTCTTTACCTCACTGGTCAGTCCAGCTGATTTTTGTCATTTGCCCTGGTTTGTGGTGGTGGGTGACACCAGCCCTTAGCAGAAGGCTGAGAAAAGCACAGTTACTCCCTCCTCCCCCAGCACCTTGTGCTCTGACTTCCCCATTGGGACACACTGTGGTATTGTGTCCTGCCCTGGCACGGGTGGCTGCATGCAGATGCCACTGCCATCCAGATAATCAGCGGTTATTGCTGTGACAGTCTCTGAACATCACTACTCAGAGGAAAATTTTGGTGTGTTTATTAGGCCAGGGTGGTTTCTGAGAACACAACTGGGATTGGGGTCCCTCATCCCCACAGCCCAGACATGAGAATGTGAGTGCCTTGCACCTGTCAGCAAGCCTTATTGCCAACAGAGAGGAGCCGTATTTGATTTTTTTTTTAACAGCTCAGTAGATCATGTCAGCAGACAACAATGTGCTCACTCCACAAGACACAGAATTTGACAGGCAAAACAACCTGCCAGTTACTTATCATTAGTGCAAATGACTGATTTTTCGGTTCACCGGCAGTTCAGAATAATCTGAAGGTTTTATTTTGAGTCAAACTGAAGAATTTTTTTTCCAGAACTTTCAGCTCACCTTGATATTTCACATTATACTCCAATCTCTTTTAAATAAAACTTTTTATTATCTTCTGAAAAGTGCAAAAAACAAAAGAGAGATGCTTCATTTGATCCAAAATTATTTCCATTGTTTTAACTTCCAGCTTAAAAAAGAAGCAGGGGGAAAAGACTTCAAGAGCAGATATTTCTCCCAGTAAAATTATGGTCAGTTGAAACCCTAGATTTTCCTTGAAAAAAACTTTGTAATGAAAATTTTGGGGCAGCCTTAGCCTGTTTCTGCCCTGCTTCCCCCTCCCTTCCTGGTCAGGCTGCAAAGCCCATCACCCACGTTTATTTTTTTGTAAGCTTAGAGATCACAAGTCAAAAGGGAAAGAGCTGCTCATTTCCCATCATTCTTCTCCCTCACTCCCAACAGTGTCCAAGGTCTTTCGCACATCAGTGAATCCCATTCTGCCTCATCCCTGACTATTTCAGCCATCCAGAGCCAGCCTTATGCCATCCACTGGCTTGGAAATAAAAACGCATTTAAGAGTCAACCAAGGGAAAAAAAAAGAAAAAAAAAAAAAAGACAGTAGGTGTGCAGGCCAACCCTGCAGGTGCTTCTGCAATTGAGTCTTGGCTCAGGGCAGCAAGCGTTAGTGACTTTTAATTTCCTCTGTCCCCAGGCATCCTGGATAATATCACTCAGATAGCTCCAATTCAACTCCTGACCTGGCAGACAGTGCTGGGTATCCCACCGTGCTCCATTGAGTTCACTAAGCCTCACATAAGCCCTCTAAGCCACTGGGCTACTTTGGTGAGTCATTTAATAACACTGAACATGCTTTTCCCTACCACTTTGCAAGGAGGGGAGGAATCTACAGCAGGGAATTAAAGACCCCCCAAACAAATTTTAAACACAAATTGAATTTTTTAATTGGACTGGAGTGCTGAAGCATATTCAGATCTTGACCTCAAACCAGATCAGGAAGGAGAAGTTAGCAGTCAGTTGGCTCTGGAGATTTGTAGGGGATCACAGGTGCCTTTAATAACCAATACTACAAGTTAATAGCTTGGTTAGGGATGGGAATAGACGAAAAATGATACCAAGGAATGATACCAAGGAGTTCAGTTTTAGTCCAGTTTGCTTCAAAAAAAAAAAACAAACTAATATCACAGGATGATTACAACTGGAACAGGAGGTTGGAAAGACCCCCAGATTACTAGTTTTAAGCTTTTGCTATTGCAAACCTTTTCTTATAATTGTGACAATCTGTTGAAGTTTTTCAAGCCACATCCTTGTGCAGGGCATTCTTACATTGGTTGCTCCTATTGGAAGAAATTTCAAACTCTGCAAGAAACTTCCTCTTAATTATCAGCCCAAGATTCTGTGGTTAGCAAATAACATTCTCCTCTAGTTTAGTAGCTATTATTCTAATTTCTTTTGGAGAAACCCAGTTAGAGGTTCCTTACCTGAATGGCAACAGAATCATGAAGTCTTGAGGGGACAGGTGTAAATCAACTGCATCATCATGACCACAGTTTTAATTGATTCTATTGATCAGCTGTGGGTTACCCTGGAAGAAAAAGTGTTGGACCATTATTTGGTAGCTTCAGTGCTACCATGCACTGCCTCTCATTTCATCCCTTTTCTCTGCCTTGGCTGCACATTTCCAGAGGTGTCAAAGGGAGTTGAACCAAGTTAAAAGTTTGCCTTATCTTCCTGGAGCTGCTTTGAGAATCCCAGGCTCCAGGCAGGAGTCTGATCTAAGCCTCCAGTTCAGCACTTGCCGAAGGATCAACAAGAATATCTTTGTGAGTGCCTGAGAGCCACTGGGTTGTACAGTGCTCAGGCATTTGGCTGCTGCAGGGAATCCTACTCTGATGTTTATTCAAGTCATGACCTGAGCACCCAGCACTCCAGTTTGCAGACAACAGGAACCAGGGGCAATCGGCATTTTTGAGCATCTTCGATCTGTTAACTGACATTTTCTGAAGATGAAGAGCTTTTGGGTTGACTGCCCATGAGAGAAAGCCCCCTGCCCCCAGATAGTTCCTGCATGGGCCTTGGCAGTGGGCCCAGACAACGTCAACAAGCTTTGAGCATGACTTACAGCACTATCTGAGACAGTGAAGAAAACAGAAACTCCCATGACAGCATTCACATTCAGGTCTTGTTGATGAAACTACCAGTCACTAATGCCAAAAACAGCAGAGATTATTTTTTACCATGTGGGCTTCAAAATTCACATCAACAGGCAGAGTAGCATCTTTCACAAAGCTCCTCAGAACACCTCTCTGCCACAAGCCTACCCCTCACACCCATCTGGCAGCAGGTTCGCCCATGGCGAGGCACAGCTTCCTCCTCATTTCATCCTCCTCCAGCACTCCCATTTGCGTTTTGTCCACTTGTTGCATCCTGTCTAATTCCTGTTCAGGCGTTCATCAGGGAGGGGAAGGTTGTTTTTGCTACTTGCCTGTGCTGCACCCAAAGTAATGAGCCCAGAACCTTTATGTGATCTCCTACCTGATACTCTCATTTAAGGTGGGACTACAAGGAAGACTTTCCTTTCTTCAGCCTTGACAACCAAGTGGAAAACACACAGATTTCAGACAAACAAAGGTTATTGGGAAACCTACTTGAGGGTCTGTCCAAAACATTTAACTTGACAAGCAACATTCTGTGTTGGGAGTTTGCCTTCCCTCTTTCCGCACTTTCAAACCAAAGTTCTGTGCATCAAAAATATCCTTTTGAAACAGAAATCAAAATGCTGTCTGCAAACCATGGGAAAACATTTGGTACCAACATCCCTATTCTTGCCTTGACCAAAACTCAAATCGTATTTGATGCTATGGAGCAAATAGGCTTGGACTCTGAGAAGCAGTTTTGAGCCAAATTTACTGCTCATTCACAAACCCAAACCAGTTCTTCATGCAAAGCAATACAACCACAACTTCAGGTCGTTTGTGACCTTGGCCTTATTCAAAACAAATGAAAGCTTAATGCTCACCGATTTTAAGTCCTAATCCACAAACATCCCAACCCTCACTTTGTTTGCTCAGTATTAAAAAAATATGGGTTTTACTTTTTTCCCCTGCATCTCTTTTCAAACAAATCCTTCCTGCCTTTGGACAAGCTGACTTTGTGTGTGTCCTTGAGTGTGTTCAAAAGCAAGGCAGAGCGTTCCTTTCTCATTACATGACTTGGCTTATCAGCCCAGCAAAGGTTTGGGTTTCAGGTGTGGCTCTGTGCCAGGTGTGACTGGCCACACAGCACTCACACAGCACCAGAGGCAGGGGCATGGAGCGTGTACAGGCTTTCTGGCTGTCCTTTAGAAGTACCAGGAAACTCTGCTCTCACCTGCTGATCCTCATGAACAAATAAATGGCCTCTAGCCTCAGAATATGGATCAGGAGGAATTAAACTATATTTAGTAGGTTGATTGAGAGGTATGATATGATTTGCCACTGAAAGGAGGAATAGGTTCTCATCTGTATTTTGATTTTACTGCTCTATGGCCAAAATCCATGAAGAAAGGCTGGTAAAACTGGGGCAAGACATTTGTCTCTCCTAATGTATTATCAAGAGCATTAATGCAGAGACTTTACCTCGTAAAGTGGACTGGAAATTATACACAAGAGATAGGCTACCTAGGAAATAATTCCTAGACAATGTGATGAGCTACTGTGCTAGACCATGCCACAGCAAAGAGATTGCATCCTAGGATAGCCATATAAACAGGACTACCTCAAATCCATTGAGGTGCCCTGTTACTGCCAACTAGTAACAACAAACTGGTAACTCAGCTTTCACCTAATAATTTTGAAATGGCATACTCTATTTACATATAAATGTAAAATACTCTACGTGTGAACAGTTTTCATTTATGTGTCATAATGAAAATGGACTCCATATGCTGTCGGGGTGTTCCACAAGTCACCCCCCAAGACATTCTACCATTCTTTGTTGTGCCACTTTGCATTTATCTAATACCTTATGTAGTTACTCAGAGGTTACTACTAGAATAATTGAGAACATGCATCTCCAGGAGCAAACAGTCCACATCTTATCCACCAGCAAATCATTAGAAGTAATGCCCTGGTGTTCTTCAGTTACCCAAACAGGTGTCCCTTGGGCTGGCTGAAATTGCCAAACCAGCTTTTGCCCGTAGTGGATTGACAAGAGGTGCCATCGGCCAAGGAGGTCTTTCTGCAGGCAGAACAACTCTTGTGGAAAGGAGGGAGGGCTGGAGGTGGTAGAAAGGAGGAAAAGCTCTTCTGGAGATGTGATGTGTGTAAGGAGAGTGCAAGCTTTGAGAGGGCAGCGCAGCCACTGGTAATTTTTGCAAGGTCCTGCCAACCCTTGCACTCATTGAAGCGTCTCAGTACTCCAGAGAAGCTGCAAACCTTTTCAGGTTCTTGGCAATTCCTGAGCAGGTCATTTTGGCCAGTTAATTAATGCCCTGCAGCTCTTTGTCACTCACAGAATGAATCCATAACCCTGAATTCACAGGCTAAATTAATTTCCCTGATTCATGGCCTGGACAGAGCTTTTACAACAGGGGAACCTCAGGTGCCTGTGGTGCTTCTGCAAGTTTTCAGCTGACATGCCAGTGTGGCAACACCTTCAGGATTTTCCAGTGTTTCCACATGAGAAGGTCCTGAGCACACAGATGGTTACTGAGTCCCTTCCCACACCTTGGGGCAGGTTTAGCACTCCCAAAACCTTTCCCTGAAGTGTTTGGCATATCAAGTCGCTTTTTACACAGTTGCTGATATGGCTGTCCTGATCACAGTATCCTGCAGTCTTAGAAGAGTTTAGCCCCACAATAATCCCACAAATTGGGGCACTCCTGCTATTCCCATTGTACTCCTACTGAATCACAGCACTGATGTAATTTGCCTGGGACAGAAGATGAAGTCTGGGGCAGAACAGGGAACTGAGCACAAGTCCCTCAAATTCTTTGCAGGCACTCCAAGGCCAGGCCATGCAAATGGCTTGCCATATTTGTGAAAACATCAGGCAGGGCTTTAGGTACAATGTGTAAGACTTTCACCTGCTTGAGCAGGCATGGAAGTGCCAGCCATTCCTCTGTGGGTGAATGTGCTGCAGCAGGATGGATGGGATGCCATTGCATCACAGCCCAATAAAATTCTGCAAAGCCCTCAGGAACAGAACCTGGTGCCAGGCACGGGATCAGCAGGCGAGCTGTGGGCAGCCAAGGAAGCTCTTGACAAGCAGCATCACGCAGCACCTGATGTGAGCCCAGAGCAGCCAGTGTCTCCAGCACACTTTGAACACACTTGTTCAAGTGATCACTCAACACCAAAGGTATTTGTGAGAGATCTGCTTTGTGTGTGGTGATGTCCAGCTGGCAAGAGATAACTATTAGACTTCTGCAGTGCCCTGCACACACTCCAAATTAAGCAAACCCTGTGTTTAAAGGCATAAATCAAATCACAGCACTTTCTCTTCCAAGATGAAGATTTCAAAATCTGGCTTCAAAATGCTCAATTAGAAGTGCAGAAGCCACTTAACAACTGAACTGACTAGCAAAGCTCCTTGAGGCTTTGAGATGCCCCATGCATTCAGAGAGCAGTCAAAAGATGATGATGCTCTTACTCCCTTGTACAGGGGCTTTGTTTCCTCAGGATGAGGGTGAACATGGGATGAAAATCCTGTTAAAACTGATGGAAAGCATTGAAGCACATTTGGGCTCAGCTCTCCAACAGCAGGGCACTAAGCACCAGGGTGGGCTTCTACTTTTTATTTTACAAAGATAAAAATCCTGCCTGGAGTTTGTACAGCTGGAAGATAAATGGAGTCAATGCACAAAAAACACCCACCACTGGCAGAGGTAGAGAGATAAAAAGTTGCTAGAATTTGATTGCACCCATTATTAAAACTTATCTTTAACCACCTCTCTGTCTATTGATTTCTAGCCAACTATTAACTAGCAATGACCTTAGAGGCTTGAAAATAACTTGGGAAGTCAAGTAAACAAAGGGGAACCCAGCTGCATACAAAGAACTAAGATATTTGCAGAGACCCTCTTTGCTTCTGCTCATTGCAATAAACTTGTGCTAAGTATTTTTCCATTTAAACATCTGAGTCAATGATCCAAGAAGCTGAGGGTGTGGACAAGCAACTGAGTGTACAGAGGAGCAGAAGGGAGGAATAGGAGTTAATTTTAATTGTGTCTACAGCCTTGAATTGATGTAATCTCAACCAAAGTCAGAAGACAAAGGTTCACATTTCAAGAGCTTAGCTCCACTGGCTGCAAGCCTTCATGTATATTAAAAAGAAACATGAATTATACACAGGTCAATTTGACTTTTTCAGGACATGGTATTACACTGTACCTAGTGCCAAAGAAAGCCCTTTTTGTTGTTTAAAAACCTCATGAAAATGGGCAATAGGAGTTCTTTTAGAAGGAGAAACACAGTATTTCATCATACACCTTTGTTTCCAAAGCTTTTTTGTCTTCCAAGCTTTTTCAGGTCTCAAAATTCCTCTTTTCACCCCACGTCCTTTCCCTCCACCAGCACATGTACTCTAGTGCCCCCCACATTTCCCTTTGTTCAGTGCTTCAAGATTCCCTCTGCAGTCACCACAACCTTCACCTCACCCAGCCCTGTTCCCAGAGCATCCTCAAAACTCTGCCCCTTCCCAAGACACTCAGCTCCTTCCCATGTCCTGTAGGGATCATCTGGGGAAGAAGCAGCATTTACTGTGGTTTGTTTTAGGCTATTTTTGCTCTAGCTGGACAGTCACCCACTTATCCAAACAGCACATAGAACTTTTGAAAACTCCCTGAGTCCCTTATACAGAGCACACTATTGCCTTGCCATTGATTTTCAAGACACTTCTGTAACAAGGGTTATTTGGGTTGCCCTGTTTAGGTTGGCTGATCAACTGGTTCTACAATTTCTGAAAGAACATAATAAAGATACCAGTGTTACTATTTTGAAAATAATTTATATTTTTACGCACCACATTCTACACTATTTTGGTTTTGGCCTTGCTTAGTATTGTGGCCAGGGCAGTAGTTCCTAAGAAAATCTCTCAAAATCTTGGAAAAATATTGTCAACATGTGAGTCTGTTAAATCCCATCCTGGATCCAGTAGCTGGATCTCTGTGTGTGAGAGTAGAGTGAATAGTGCAAAATAGGGCTAAATGTGGTGACTGTACAGATCAAACTGGGAAATTTCAGAGAGAAATGTGAGATACGTTGAGTTTTGAAAATAAAATGCAGGTTTGTTTCTCCTTAACAGAGAAGAGAGCTGGGGACATTCATCTATCCAAGTTCACACAGAGCATAGTCAGACAGAGTGGAGCAGGAAAAGCCAATGTTCTTTTAGTTATAGTCCCACACTACAGAATAAGATCTTGCAAAATTCTGGTATTTACATTTGTGGGGAAATCCTTTAGAAGGGCTTTATGTGCTTTCTCATTCTCACCATAGGCAAACCAGGCCTGGAGGGGCAGCATAAACAAAGTAATTTGAGGCCAGAAGAGGAAGATGTCCAAATTCTTCTTAATTTGAGCCCTAAACGTAACTATAAATATTTTGGCAATTCAGCCATCCACACAAAGGATTCATTTTGGACTGACACTCAGGTAATCCACCATCCATCCTTCTCAAAGAACTTTGGAAGGTTTTGACTCAACTGGGTCACATTTGAAAGAGTGGTAGAAATTTCACCAACAAGTGCCCACAGGAATTGGCAGAACCCACAGAGGACAGGAGGTAGAGATCCAGAGGAGTTCCCAGAGTGGAAGGGCACATGGTAGCAGCCCTTAGGGAGCAGCTGCCTGGCCAAGCACATGTGTGTCCTGCCTGGCCAACCAGAGCTTGCCCAGCTCTGTCCCAGCTCCAGCATTACGTTATCTTCCGTGTCACGGAGCCACAGGAAGAGCAGTGTGAAAAGAGCTGGGCTTATTATGATAGAAACAGAAGTAGGATGAAAAGGCCAAAGGACAAAAATCCACAGGAGACTTCAGTAACTCTGGTGTTCAGGAAACAACAAGGCTCTTTCCCATCCCTTCATCTTCTTCCTGTGAAGGGTGAGATTACCCACCCTAAAGGCAGGAAGACACATACACCTCCCTCACCAGAAGAGACATGGCATTATAATAGCAGGGCTATTTTTTCCCCAGGAAAAAGAATGAAATCAGCTATTTACACTGGACAAATTACAAACTCTGGAAAGCACACAAGGCACACAAAGAGAGCAGTTGTATCACAAATAAATAGGTGGTGGGGGGAACTTATTGATTAGCTTTGTAAACGCGGTTGCCCAATCAATAGCAATTTCTGGAAATGCCTGGTACTTATTTGGTGCAGCTTGCACAATGAGGATAAATAATAAGAGTACTTAAGGGGCACGTCTCCTGACACCACTGCCAAGCCCTGTACAACACAAAGCCAGAATGTGGTACAACAATTGCACAAGCCAGGACTAATCCGCTCTGCTTCTAAAAAAAGAAAAATCTCAAGCACAAATCCAAACACAGCCGCGCTATCAAAATAAACACCTGGATCCCAAAGGTATCTTGACAAGTTCCTGCTGTTCTTGCTGTAGTTGGCTGGCACAGGATGGTATGAAACTCACCCATTCCCAACTGTGCCCAGCTGGGAAGCCATGGATCCCCCAGGATCCCTGCTGTATGGGAATACACAGACCCTCCCCTCTTCCCTGAATGACCAGGGTGCTCCTAAGCACAGTAAAAGCCCCAGATCTTGGGCTAGGGAAAAAAATAAAGCTACAAAGCAACTTGCCAGAACAGCTATCCTGATGCAGCCCCTCCATGCCAGCACCAGCCCCTGTCTGTTGGAGGCTCGGTTTGGACATGCTGACCTCTTCCCACGCCTTCCTCTTCAAGGGAACGCAGCCCCAATGGGGCAGGGCAGGGTCCCAAAGCAGGCAGGACCCCTGGGGCCGCACCACATGCTGCTTGCACAGCAGCAGCTCAGCAAGCAGCATGGAGGGTCAGCATCTCACCAGCAGGGCTGCAAGGAGCCCTGATTAACCCTGACCCAGGCTCCTGGTTATACCGCAGCCCTGTGCTAAAAGTAGCACCTGATGGGAAGAAGGGAAAATCCACCTCAGCTCCCCAGAGGCTTCTCTACTTCCCTTCTTTACAGATAGGAAGTTTGCTCACATTGTAACATGAGATCATAGCACAGGAAAGACTGAGGAACCAGACGCTCGTTTGAGTCACAGCTTTTTCACTGCAGCTGCCAAGGATAACGATGTTTGCATGAAACCTGTTTACAGACACTGCTCACAGCCCTCCCGTGAGTGCCTGTGCAAGAGCCCATGACCAGCTCATCACAACAAAGACCTTCACCCACTCAACTTACTTCAAGCAGCTGCATCTCTCCAAACAAGATGGGGCAGGGAGTTTTCCCATCCACAGCAGCCAACACCACCGTGCAACTGAGGGCTGGAGGAAGAGAGGGAAAGGTGCTTGTAACATAATCCTTTATGTAGTTTTTGGTGCAGATTGCTGCCAGCTGGGTGGGGAGAGAACAGGGGAGCTGCTCTTCTCACTGGACAGAGCCCATAGGCATTTCACATTTTCCCTTAGGGCCCTAATGGCTCTTCCCATCTGCAGGTGTCATCTGCAGGGGACTGGGGCAAACGCTGAAACCTTGTCTTCTCTACAGGAGAGATCATTTGCTCTATCCCATGGTGAAAGACTCCATGGGAATACACTTGTTCTTGAATCATGGCAGGATGAGAGGAGTTCATGTGGAGTATCAGTGACTCATTTTTCTGTTCCTAAAATGTTGGTATTACTCACCAGAAAAATCCCCACATATTCTGAGGGATCTCAGTGCTTTTTGTCTTTCATTAACAGCTCATCTTGTTTGCTTCCTCATCACGGCGTCCTCCTCATAAGAACTTCCTGCATCCTTTGTCACCACCTCACAACATCATCACCACTGCCAAACAGCTCTTGGAAGCTGGAAAAGACATTAGGCAGCAAAGGATCCCTCTGCCACTTAAGGAAGGCCCCTTTAGCCTCAGTGGCTCCATGTTCAGCAGCACAGTTGGACACGCAGCTTGAGGGTTGCATGGATTTTCCTTGTGACTCAAAGCAATTTTCATTTACAGTCCAGAGGTGTGCACTCATTACCAAGGGTGCGTAAGTGAAAGCCTTCAGTTACCTTGCACAAACAGGATAGGAGTCCTTACATGAATTCCTGTGTCTCCTAGGAGGGAATGCACACATGCTGCTTTTGGACCCTGACATAGCTGGTATGGGGAATTAAAGGCATAGCCAAGTTATTTCAGCTCTCTGTGCGTAGCTTCCCTAACAGTAAAACAAGTTTGCTTTGCACTGACCTTGAGGCTAAACATAAATGAAGGCCTGGAGTTGCTACATGCAGAAGACTGTACAAATATAAAGGAAATTTCTTGGGGACCTGCAAAGCAGTGAAAGGAAGTACGTTTAACTTAGGAGTGGTGTGGGCTATATCTCCACTTTCCCTCCATCCTACAAAATCTTAAAATTGCTTTTCTTGCTTTTAGTTGTAAATAATTGATGTGTGAAATGCTGACTCATAAGTCTGGGGTTACAGGAAAGGAAACTTTTTTTCTTGGTTAAAAAATTCATTTCACAGCACAGGCAGCTTCTTCTGGGGCTGGCTGGCAAGGCCTGGGCCAGGCAGTGGGTGCCCTGCAGACAGGGATGATCCCTCGGGGGAGGATTTCCCAGGCACTGTGGTTCTGCCCGTCATTCTGCAACAGGGAAGCCCAAGCATTGCCCCACCAGGAGCATGGCAGTCCTCTTCATGACATGGAGAGCAGCAGAGCTCCTTTGCCTTGGTGCTAGAGCAGAGGTAGGGCCACTAGTGTGCCAGGTCGTGTTTCTCTGGGCATCACCTGGACCCCCGTGGGCTTTTACCCACTCTGCCCAGGCAAGAAGAGCTTGTGCTGGGGCTGCAATGTCCACAAGCTTCTCCACAAATTTTGGACTTCCCCAGTCATTGCTGTACCAAAGTAGCAGAGAAGAATGTCCCCAAAGCTCAGTCTTGAGCATAAATTACTTAATTCCTCAAAGACCTTGCCATACAAAGGAATAGAGGAAGTATTATCTGTAGGTCATAGGAGACAAGACACTGAGATCCTTACATTTCTTTCAGCACCTGACCTGCACTGATTTCCACAGCAGCCAGGCACTTGCACTCCTGCAGTGAGCCACACGCCAGTGACTCACTCAGCGTCAGACAGAAAGTCTGCAGCGCCGCAGCGAAGGCAACTTCACTCTTCTGGAGCTCACAGAGGCACTTCTGACACCTGGGGTGCCCTGACACTTCCCCTCACTCCCTTCAAGCAGCATTATTTCATCGTGGCTGCCAGGCACAATTTGCTGCTGGAATTCAGTACTTTTATCTCTGCTCTTTGATGGACACCCTTGTGGCATATTTGACTCATCTTCTTTCTAATATTGTCGTGATAGAATTCAACACCCCCTCCATTCTCCTCAGACATTGCAGGAAAGGTGAATTTGGAAACTTCTTTCTCAGAGGAATTGTTAATAACAGCTCCATTGTGCCTGACAAAGCCAGTCACAGTCTGTGCCTTCCAAAGCCATAGGAATGTTGTTGCTGTAGCTGCGCCTTGTGTTGGCAATGGCTGTGCAAGGTGCAAAGCAGGGAACCAGCCTCTGTCCTGCAGAGCTTGCAATCCTAACAATCATCCATACATTGAATGTTTGCTATATAAATATTTAGCTAAAGAAAGCATCCAAGTCTCATAAAAGCTCAATGGATTGAAAAGGTCAATGGAGAAGCAAGTTTTTCAGGAGATTGGGTTTATCCATAGAATAGCAATGTGCAGAGCTTCCATGTTGTGTTTAGAGAGGAGCAAAAGCTCACAGAGACTGAAAAAACTTCAGATGTAAACCCCTCCTTGTGCAAACCTTTCCTGAGTAAAGTCTCCTCCACTTGGAAAAGGAGAGGAATTGAAGAGCTCCATGAGCTGAGCAGCATTTACCTGTGCAGGGCCGACAGCCCTGGGAAGCGCTCAGTTCTTGTGGTATGGACACATATCTGAGAGGTGAGGCAGAAAGTGAGTCATGGTGGCTTGAATTTCACATATCAGGACAAATTAGTTAATTGAGGATACACCAACAAGTACAGGTGCTGCTGTGGATGTGTGTATGAGACAGAAAAAGAGATGGCACTTCAAAGGCAGCATTAGGAGAAAGCCCCGGGTCTTGCTCTTCTTTTGTGAGAAAGATTTCCTTGAGCTCTTGAAGCTAATGGGAGTAAGGAAAAGATGCTTCTCCTTACTCCTGATGAATGCTTTCCTATTTAAATTATAACCAACTCTAGAGTGAAGTGGGATGCTCCTATGCAGATTCTACACAATAGCAAGCTGGGTTTTTAACAAGCAAAATACAGATCACTAGAAAGTGCTATGCACCCCTGCTGCACTAAGACAAAAAGGGACTCTTACAAATATGGTAACAGGGCACATTCACAAACCTACACCTATGTTAAGGGCTCTCAAGGACCACTGAGGAACCTGCATCTGAAGGCAGTGAGACCACACTGTGGCTGGACTGGAATTCCTGCTGCTCCTCCTGCTGTCTAAGCACTGTCCCCTATGGCTGCTTCAGAGGGCAGTGGGAGGCAACTGCAGGATCCAGCAGCCAGATCTCGTCTGTGGTGACAGGACAAGGGAGACAGATGCATGATTGCATAAAAGAATAAAAGAAAAAAGGAAGAGCTTCATTTCCTCCTGGTCAGGCCATCTTTGTTAACCAAAATGCTTGGGGAAACTTTGGGTACAAGCTGTGGGCATGGCAGTGGTGTGGGAGACTGAGCATGGGGAGGTCCTCGGGAGCAGCCAAACCAACAAATCTTTTTTGTGCTTTTCAGCTATCCCAGGGATGGGCCCTGACTCTGTCCTTCACTCTCTGAGGACCAGGGATCTTGGAGCATGAGAGCTGGCCAGACTGCCTTGGGGAGACCTTCTTTGTGCAAGTGACAGCTGGGTCCTGTTTGGAGACCTTTGCTCCCTGAGCCAGGGTAGAATGCCTGGGGTCTCCAAAATGTGTACACATAACAAGTATCTGTGTGTGTGTGTGTATAAGCCCAGATGTGAGCAAATGTACATGTGTGATTAGATACATATCTGTATGCGCTTTACCTTTCAGGTTACCTGGGGCACACAGCCTTTCCAAAAGGGATAGCCCACATGGAAGAATGAGTACAACAACAAGTGACTTCAGAGCAATCAAATTCCTGTTAATTTTTACAGCTGGAGGAGAGAACTCTTGATATGATTGAACACGCTGTGCATCTTTACTGAAATTGGCTTTTGGAAACACCATGGTGAACCAACACTAATGCAGCACTGTGACAATGTGTTTCAGCAAAGCTCAGGTTCTTTTCCTCTGTCCAGCTGCAGCGTGGCCAGGCAGAGCTCTGGGTTATGTAAGATGGGAATCAGATGACTGATACAACTCTTGCTTCAGTAAGGACAGATGCTGCCAGCTGGGCATGTGAGCAGCTCTGCCTCTTGAGTTTGAAACAAGAGTATTTCTAAAGAGAGCATAAATACAATATTTAAACATAAATATTTTGGGGTTTAATGCTGTTGATTTTGGTTTATTTTAAATTTATTTATTCTTGCTGAGAAAAGCTTGTGGTTAGTGGGCTTTTACTCTGCGCTTCCCGTCCTATGCCATGTCTTGTTCCTACTGTAAAATAGTGAATGCAAGATAATTCAAAACAAATTGGTCATTGTCATGTTCTCAACGGCTGTCGAGGCATCACAGCCTTCTTTTCTAGCCGTCATCTCACTCCTGTGAAGCCTGGACACGTGAGACTTGTCTTAGGGAAATCCCAGTCTTTCCATTTTTTACTGCATTTGGTATTACCTTTGTTTTTAGCATGCTGTAGTTTTGGTTTCATCTGTGTTATGCAAGATTTTTGAAAAGAATTCTGGTCAGCATAAGACACAGTGTCTCTTGGTAGGTTATAAATTGTTCTGAACAGCAAAGGAGACAAACTGATTGTTCGGGAAGGGAAAGGACTGGGATGCAGATTCCCTGGCATCTGTTCCCAAGCTGAGCAATTTACTGTCTGTGTTGGTACCTTGCACAGGCCACTTACAGAAAGGTCAGGCACCCCCAACAGCCCCTCATCCTGTGGTAACTCAAAGCACAAACATTAATCTATTAAGGTTTACTCTGTAGAACTTCCAACGCACCACATCAGCACAACCCTGGGGCTGCTAAAGCCACATACTCTGCATTAGCTGAAGCTCAAATAAGCAAGCAGCACCAAAGAGGTTGATCCCAGCAATTCCCCTTTGCTGCTCTCTAATTAATGTTGCTGATCCCCATTCCAACAACTCCCAGGTGGTTTAATGATCCTGGACACTTTAGCAGTGCCCAGGGACCTCACAGGCCCTCCTGCAAGTGTGGCATTGCTGTGGCACTGTAGGTATGGTCCAAAGGGCAGGGGGTGCAGATGGAGGGGAAAATCCAAGGAAACACAGAGGAGATGCTGGTCAGGATGATACCAAGTTATTTTAGTGACTTTTTGCCTCTCTTTTCCAAAGTGAGGGCTCCACGGAGGTCAGCAAGATGCCCCACAGGAATTTTGGGATGCTCTATCCAAACGTGTGACTGAATTCCCAGCCCCACCGTGGGGGAGCTCCAGCGTCCCAGGGAACACCTTGGCCAGCAGCACCTACGGGTGTGCAAATATTCCACCTCTGGGAAACATGCTGAGCTACTGAACATGCCTCCAGTTATTATAATGGAATTATAATGATGGGTAATTCTCCGATTGCAGCCTGGAAACAATGCTGGAAATCTCACTTGGAGACTGAAAAGCACGCAAAGGTCTCCCTTTGCTCTGTCAATTCCATTTGAGATCCACTGAGACCCCACCCAGCTTGGGCAAATCAAACCACATCCATTTCCTCCATCTCTGCATGGTCTAGCAAGTGTCCTGAAAGGTCTGGTGTGGATTTGCAGCTTGTAAATACTGCATAGCTGGGAACCTCTCCTACAGAAAGCAAGAATCCTCTGGAAGATGTCAAGAAGACAAGACTGCCTATCACAATCATGTAACAAGGAGGTGGTAAAATTGCTGTTGCGTTAGAGCTGAGCAACACGATTGCTCTGTCCTGCAACTGTTTTCAGTGTTTAAATGTTTTTCCCTACATGCAAATATAGGTGATGATAAGCATTTTTACAATGAAAATGTGAAAAAAAGCTCTATGGGGGCAATCAACACTGGTTCAATTTGATAACTTTGAAGTGTTTTGTATTCAGCCACGTTAAAAAAAAACTCATTAGTTTAAATTGTGAAATCAAAAGTAATTTTGAATGAAATGAATTTTTCATTTCAGAAATGATAAAAGGGCAATTTCCAACCCTTAAAATACAATTCAAATTGAAAAATTTGCCCAGTACAACCCTTCCAGGGAAAATGCTTTGTTTCTCATATATTAGCATTTTTGGGTGACAATATGGTTCATCAAAAACCTCTGCACCTCAATAATCTGCATCTAGGCTTCCCCTGATTGCGTGGTGACTGTGCGTTGCCTAATTGTGTGTGACTAATGCAATTTCATGTGCATTTCCGTGCACTGGGGATTCATTGTTGCCACATACTACCATTGGGAAATCTCTGAGCGTGTGTCTATGAAACAATGACAGGGAGACAAGAGTACCTCCTCTGGAGAAAAGACCTAGGAGGAGGCGGATGACTGGGAGCAAAAAATTATCAAGGCAGAACAGACAGAAAACAGAGCAGCTGTGCCTCTCCCTGGTTTGCAGGGCACAAACCTCCTCTGTCGGGTGGGACTTACTGGGACAGTGTTTGAGAGGTCCTCTTTGATGATGAGAACAATGAAACCTAAGCGATGCTTGAGAAAGGAGGGGAGTGAAAGAGAGCTCTCCTTCTTTGTGAGAAATATCCTGGGTCCACAGAGCCAGGTGGACCACAAGTCCTCAGCAGCATCAGGAAGGCAGCCTAAGAGAGACTTGATGCCCCAGGGATGGGAAAAGAGAGGAGGGGTACAAGGTAGCTCCAAGCAAGCTGCTGTCCTCAGTGAGAGCTGGCTGCCAATGGTTATGGTAACCCTTCACTGAAAGCTCAGTCTGCATGGCTGGTGCAGCAGGTACAGAGGGTACAGAGCCCTCTGACCAGCGCTCAGACTCCCAAAATGGACACCTTCCCAACCCCTGAGTGCAGCAGCACCCAGGCTGCTGGAGAGGAGGGTTGGTTTGTAGCGGTACTTGTCACAGGGGGCTGCAGGTCGCACACCTCCATCCTCTGCTGTAAAACCCCCTGTGGTGGTGGAGGATCCCCAGGAACCTGGCATACAATGGGGAGGGGGTCCCTAGCTCAGAATAGGCCCTGGAGGTATTTAAGAGATGTGTAGATATGGTGCTTAGGGACGTGGGTGAGTGGTGGCCTTGGCTGTGGTAGGCTGATTGTTGGACTTAATGATCCTGGAGGTTTTTCCAGTCTAAATGGTCATACCATTCTGTGATTCTATGCAGAGAAGAAATACACCTCATTAGATATGGAGGGGATGCTCATGAGCTCCTTAACCAGGAGGCTGAAGTGAGTCACCATCTCACCAGGAACACCAGGGAGTCATGCCCTGTGGCTTGGCAGAGGGGATGCGTTCCTGCAGGGTGGCACATCCTATCAGTGGGTTGGGTGAGTGAGAGAGAGCATGCAAACATCCTCCCTAAAAAGGCAGCAACTTGTTTGGTGTGTTCAGAACCAAACAAGTGTTACATGTGATCAGAAAACATCTTCTAGAAAGTGTCCCTCTGGGAATTCAGGTATTTCTCCACCTACTTTTGGGATGTTGGAAGTGTTAAATGGCACCTGAGGCAGCCACTTCTAGATTTAGGTTTTGGACTTGATTGCCTCAGTTTCAGCTGTATGTGCCTGCACACAGCTACCCTGCACAGGAGGGGTAAATCTGAGTGTAAATCCAGTTAAAAACACAAGGCATCCAGAAGCTGCAGAGAGGGGGGCCCTATAAATACTTGTGAGCAAGGGGGTGCAAACAGCCATGTCCCGGGGGTTTTTGCATGTTTATAAAATAAAAATAAATGAAACCAGCAGAAGTCCTGAGGAGTCCACCACTCACTACTGCTGATGGGGAGAGGCAGGAAAGCCCTTTGATGAAAACTTTAGTGAGAGTGACAGGCTTTCCCCTCCTGGCTGCTGTCCCAGCCAAGGTGGCTGCTTGTGCAGGTGGCCACGGGCCACTGCCCTACCCAGCCTGTCCCCTCTCCTAGCCACAGAGCCTGGAGAAGGGCCCTCTTCCTGGCCCCTGATTGTGGGCTTCACAGGAATGTAAATAGTGCACATGGCAATAGATATGCCATTATTTTTATAATTGCTGCTAATGCTGCCTGAAATTAAAAAAAAAGAGATAAATAATAAAACCTGTTCTGCAAGCAAGATGACAGGAAAAGGCCTTTGTAATCAAACAGGAGGAACCCATCCCTTTTCCTCTTCTACCAGCCTCTACTTTGTTGCTTACAACATTCTTCATTGTCTCAATTCAGCATTTTCTTCTTCTTCCCTATCCTTCCCCATAGACGTGGTATATTTAGTCCCTCCTTTCTACTCATCCCAAGTGCCCACAGTCACACTGATTGTTTTTCATCCTCTGGATCCCCAAAGCTTTTCACTAAGAATTTAGCTGGCTTCTTGCTTTTCAGATGTCAGAGTTTTTTGAGGCAAGGGCTCCCCTTTCTGAAGTGCCCACTCTGCTCCCCTAACCCTGGCATGGTCTGATTGTCCCTGGCATCTCACAGAGGGGTTTCAGAATCCACCACAATAGGTTGGCTAATGAACTTGTTGCTACAGCTGGGCTGGTCTCCTGGGACATCTCTGTGTGGAGGGAGTTCTCTGAGAGAGAGAGAGAGGATACACAAGTTTTGGATTGAATACAGGGCTCCAAAAAGGAAGGTGACTCATTGAGCCTAATCATTAGGGTGTGTGATGATATTATCTAATGAGGAAACGCTTGATGATGCTTTTAGAGACTGCAGAGAGCAGTGAACTGACTGTAGAGGAAATCAGAATGTGAGCACTTTCGACATAAACAGTGTTCAAGAAATGGGATCTGAAATGTCTTTGGGGAGAAGAGCAGAGCAATTTCAACACCCTCAAGCTTGCATCAGGGTGTGTTGCTGCTTCTGTTTAATCTTAGTTGTTCATATAATTCTCTCCTTAAATAACCAGCTCTCTAGAATTCAGGACAAAGGAGTCTTGCCTAAAGAACAGATGCCATCTCATTTTTTTTCTGAAGCTTGTGCTTATTGTCATTGTATTTTTTCTAAGTTGAATTGCGGATGGGGTTTTAACTAAAGAAAGCTCTTAGGTCAGTGTAGGTTCCAAATCTAGGTTTAGTTAAGACAGGGATTTTGTGGAATCTCCAAGAAAAAGAGAAACATTTCAGCTATTGCTGTTCTGTTTTGCTCTGGGTTTTTTGTTTTCTTTTTTGTGTGTGTGTTTTTTGTTGTTGTTGTTGATTTGATTTTTTTTTAAGAAATCTCCTTGAAATTTTTTTGCTTGACTTCCTCTACAGAATTTTCAGCTTTTTGCTACCTCATGAAAACCAGAGAGTGAAACCATGTAGAAACACCAAGTTGCAGTCCCCATTCTCTTTTTTCTAAGCTGAGAAAGATGAATGAACAAGCTGCCTGACACATTTCTCACTCCTGGCGCTACTTGTCTAAGGCAGCTGTGATATACCTGGGCAGTTTTCAGCAAGGGACCACAGTGGTGAGTGTTGTCATGCCCCAGAAAAGTCAGCAGAAGGAGAAGACTCTAAACACCTCACAGAAAAGCCTGTTTAAATGTATTCAGCAGGTGGGAATTTGGCCCTGGTTATTTTATTTAAGTTCCCAGCGTCTGATAAACTAATGTGTTAATCTAGAAAGCAATAGTGCAGAGGGAATAAAAATAGCACAAATTAGCACTTGTTTCTTCCCTTAAAACAGCAAGAAAGGTCTGCCCTTCCTGAAGCTACAACACCATCAAATTAGGCTTTCTTTGCACACAAATTTTCAGTCTTATTTAAAATCCATTACAGATAGTGGTTTAAGCTTGTTCTTCATGTATTGGAATTAAACTAAGCTGACAGAGCACATACAGCCTCCTGCAGCCCTTTGACTAAATGATGTTAAACTGCTGTAATAGATTTGGATACTTTTCACAAGTGTGGACTCCAACCATTGCAGCCCTGGGTGCACATGAGATTTCAGCTCTGCTTTAAGAGAAAATGAAAGGGGAATAGAGCCACGATCAAATGAAGGTTAAGGTCTTATGTGAGCACTGTGGCAGCTGTATCTCTGATGCAAATGTCTGCAGAAATATCAGGAAACCCTGATGCAGGTGTTTGGGAATCCAGACATAGTTACACCAACCCTTTTTTCTTTCCTTTTTTTTTTTTCTCTTTCTTCTGCTTTAACTAAATACATCTCTGGGCTTAACAGCACTGTGTGGGCTAAGGCCAGGCTGGTCTCACGGCTGCAGCTGTGTGTATGTGCGTGTGTGTGTGTGCATTCCTTCTCACTCTCGTAAATGTGCAGCAAAAGTGTGAAAAAAGAGCAGCTGGCACATCTGAGAGAGAAAATTGCAGTGGAAACATGGCACATTTTTTTAGATCTTGGTTACTGTGACACAAATTTTGAGAGCTTCCATCCTCTTAGGCAAGACTTAAAGCTCAAGTTAAACAAAACCTGGCCTCCCAGTCCCCCATGACCCAGTGACATCCTGGGGTGTTCAGAAGGCATAGACTGGGGTGTTTCTCTTCTAATTGATCAAATCTACCCATCCCTCAAACTTGTTTTATTGTTAATAATCACATAAAGACAGGAAGTGATGAGGACACAGCATTTCTGCAGAAGAGGAAGCCATCAAACACGTCTGGGTCTCCTTTCCATGGTGTCTTTGCAAAACCATTTGACGTGGCCATCAGGAAGGAAGGATGCTCTTCAGAGGTGGTAGCTGAAAACTTACCACAGCAGAAGAGCCAGTTTGAACTCTCTTTATAACATATTCTTCTCTTGAGTGCAGCTGTGCTTGTAACAGAGATTGGCTGAGTCAGGAGAGCACATAAAGAAAAGCAGGAGCTCAGCTCTTCAGCTGCTAACACATCCCACACAGAAGGGGACTAGGTCCTTGCAGGTGCTGCACAATCTTCCACTGCCTTCTTGCAGTGCACCCTCGTAGCTGGGAAGGAGATACAAACTTTTACAACTCTCACCACTGAAAATTCACCAAGCAGGTCGGCTTAGGGCAGTGTTAGAAACCTGTGGGACATTCACTCCATCAGGGAGACTTTAGGCCCAAAGGTTTCAGTTTGCTTTTTAGTGCATTAAAGCTAGGCTGACCCAAGGGACCTGAGCATAGCCATTCTCAGGAAGAAAGACAGCATCCAACACCTGAGAACATCCCTTATTTTTTATCTTCTACAGATCTTTGTCCCAATGAAGACATGGTATCCCCTGATCAGGTACTGACAGAGCACCTGCAGGAGGGTGGAAGGAGCAGGGAGGGGCAGAGCCCTCGTGGTTGGGTGGTACATCCCAAACCCACAAGGTGGTCAGCAGAGATGCACCCACAGCCACAGCCTTGCCTGTGCCTCACAAGAATCAGTTGCTCTGGGCTGTGCTCCCCAAAATAAACCCACTGCTGCGCACAGAACTCACCGAGCCACTGCCACCCCCGAGGGTGACCTGGGCCAGGGACTTGGTGATCCTGCTCAGATCCTGCTGGTAGGTCCTACATCCAAGAGAACAACAAATACAAGATCAGTCTTCCCAATTAGGTGAGGACAGCAGAAGAATATATAAAAATAGAATAAGAATAATAAGTTTAAGAATGATAAACTTAGTAGCCTCTCAGCATTCCCCTCTTCTGTGAATGTGATTCAATGTTGTAGTAGTGAAAATAGCACTTAACAAACCTGATTTAGTTCTTTGAGGAGATTACAAAGTTGCCTGATAAAAGTAACTACGCAGATATGCTATACTTAGATTTTCTACAAGGGGATTGAGCTAAAACCATGACATCCTGCTTAAAAAATAGCACAGAATAGTATGAACCAGAGGATATGTGAGACAGATTGAGAGCTGGATAACTGACAGATCTCAGAATGTTGTTGTCAGTGAGGACTCATCACTGAACAACAAATTCCAAGCAGGTTTGGGACTCAGCCCTGCTTTACCCCATGATTTTTTTATCATCAATCTGGAAGACAATGCAAAAGGGCCACTGGGAGAGGGCACTGATGCCAAACTTTGGTGGCAAGGTGGTTGAAGAGGCAGCCACACCAGGGCATGGTGTCTGCTGGGTAAGCAGGGCTCACTTGCAATGCATTCCTGCAGTCCGGGAGGAAGGAAAAGGGGAGGAGGTTCATTATCAGCAGGACTGGTTGCAAGTGTAGCAGAGCTCCTGAAGGAGGGCTGGAGGTCGTTGTGGATGAGTGGTTCAGCGCAGACACCTCTCCTGGCAAATGGGGGCAAGGGCTGCCTGGGATTAAGCACACAGGGAAAGTGGTAAGTAGGATCAGGGAGGTTAATTTTCCTCCACATAAAGCACTGAGACTAAAGTGGATAAGATAACACAACCAGGCCCGGGGCTCACATTTTAATATTCAAAAGGTGGTTAAAGCGAGGGCAGGAAAGAGCCACAGAAATGAATTAAGGAGTGCAAATGCCTTAGAGCAAGATACTGAAATTGTTCGATCTGTTTCATGCACCCAAAGGGGGATGGAGGGGGATATTGAATGGTGAGTTAAGATCAGCATATAATTAATTCCATCGGATGAAAACAGAGAGTGCAACAGGGCTTTTCAATGTAGTAGAGAATAGCATAAACACCAACCACCACTGGTGAGAAGCTGAAACCAGACAAATTCAAATTAGCTGCAAGGTGCACGTGTTTAGCAAAGAGGTGATCAACCACTGGAACAAATGACCAAGGGGAGATGCAGCTTCTCCTTCTCTTGGTATCTTCAGATCATGACTAGACACCTTTCTGGAAGAGATGCTTTAGATGAGCACAAGTAAAGGATAGATGGCTAAGAGTAATTGTTATGCACTCTGTGGATCAGTCAGACTACAATCTAATGATTTCCCCCCACCTAAACTCTCTAATCCCCGATACCAATCCCTAATATGACACAGACATGCTTTGTTCATCTGAACAGCACCCTAGGTCACCATAGTTAGCATCCCTGTTGCTTACTGAACTTACACAGGAAGCTTGTGCCAGAGCTTTGTTGTTAAATAACCCCTGGTTCCCACCCAAATATCTTGACTTCAGACACTATTTTCCCTGAAAGAACCAAGAACTTGCATCTAGGTCATCCAAATTTTCCCCCAGAAACAGCCTCTGGGTATAACAACAGCGTGGCAGATACAGCATCAGATCATGCATTAGTGTATCTGCTTGTAAAGGTCGTGCCTCCGAGGCACCGGCGTGGGCTGGGAAAGAAAGGTTCACTTCTCTCCCAACATGGACACTGTGAATTGATGGTCTGACCCTGAAGCTTTTGATCTCTCCCTCATGGTTCATCTTTTAGGCAGTTCATCCTGCACAGCACTATGCAAGGTGGTGAAGAACAGAAAGTGAAGAAAACACGCTGTATTTTCATGCCCTTAGCAGGGCTGGAGCAGTAACTGGGGAGAAGGGGCTTTACGTTAAAATTCCCCTTGAGTTACTCACATGTGCATGCAGACTGCATTACTGCTGAATCACTTAAAAAAAAAAAAAACCAGCACATTATATGTGTGCAAATATAGCACTGCAATGGTCTATAACATGTCACCAACACATGCAAAGAAGGGGGAAGCCGTTCAAGTGTGACAATTCACTGGGCTGCTACATCTTGTAGACCTGAAGAAAGTTTTACCTCCTGTATCCTGTTCAGTTAAATGAAACCCAGAGTGGGTACCAAAGTTAAAAATAGCTATATAGTTTGTATAACAACATCTACATACATTTTTAATATAAATTCAACCTGTCTCATCGTTTCAAATCCCGTCTCCCTGATGCCCCTCAGCAATGACCCAAGGTGTGACAGTCTCTACCTTCCTTCTCTGCTTTCTCCCAAGGAGAAATCCCTCCAAACCCAGCAGGCTGGGGACCTCAAGTTTTGGGTTGTGTTCCCTCAGCCCAGATGTGTTGGCTGGGCCAGTGACCACAGGGCTTTCTTGAAGCTCTCACTGGCCGGTGAGCAGCGCGTGGGCTAGCACATGCTCCTTTCTGTGCCTTGGCTCTGTCCCTGAGGACCCCTCTGTTTAGGACTGGGGTGCTGCTGTCTGCATTCGTGATGAGTAAGCCGTAAGTCCCCAGCCAGCTCTGCTGTGTCCAGAGGCACTATACTGGTCATGGGACCCACTCCAAGAGAGAGGATGGTGTATTCATCACCTCTATGTCCTAAAGCAGACATATGCTGGTTCTTGTCACCCATGAAATCCAAAATGTGTATGAAATACCCACTGAAGTCACAGCAGACTCAGTTTAGGGCACCAGGTTTAGCTGGAAATCAATGAGACCATTTTTTCCATCCATTCTGGTTCTTCCAAACCTCCCAGTGGACATAATTGCACTGCACAAGTTGTGTGTGCTAGCTGTACATCTTCACTATGGACCTTGCTCAGGGGTCATCAACATACCATACCAGTCCTCAGAGAGCTTATTGCCATGGGATAGACCTCATTTGGTGGGGTTAGTGTGGAGCAGTTTGGGATCTGACACAAATCAGAATCCTCTGAGCTCTGCCCAGGTGGGTGGGGAAGGCACCCAGGGGATGAGCTGGGATGGAGATGGAGAAACAGAATTGCTCCTGGTGCACAGCAGAGTCTGGGTTTCCACAGGACGTTCTGCTCCCTGCTCAGCCCCCTCATGCTCAGAACCTGGGCAAGACAGGATGCTCTGCTCCACAGGGTGGTTTTCATCCAATGTGCTCAGGCAGGATCTGGGCCCTTCGTCCCACCTGTGCTTGTGCCAAGGGCCAGAGCACAGCACAGCACTAATCCAAGGCTGGTTTCTGGGACAGATTGTTCAGCCAGCCCCTAGTGCTTAATGCATGATCTCACCCAATGGCCTAGTTTTTCTAGTGATAGTGCTTTTCAGGAGCTTTGCAAAGCCTTCCACATGATCTAAGGGGTATCAAGATGGGAATCCATCCCTCCATGGTAAAGCCAAGCACCACAAAAACTATCTTAGCCATGAGTAAGTGGCAGTAGCTGATCTGACCTGCATGGCAGCTCTGACAGAATAATACCAACAGTTCAGCACTTGAGCTCATTATTCAAAATCTGACTTGCTAAGGTTGGGCAAACATCATCCTCATTTGACACAACCACTGCTGTGGGAAGGCACATGGAAAAAGTGCCACAGGACAGAGGACTGGGGATGAGAGCGGGGAGGAGAGCTGGGGACCATGCCTGGAATCTCTCAGGCTGCTGCCCCAACAGAGGGAAGATGGGTATGTGGCATTTTCCACTGGCATGCAAACAGCTGAGTCTATCTGATATCTGGCACACAAGTGTTTGGCCAGCTATTTACCAGCTCACAAACAGATAAATATGCAGAGGAGGGTGCTCACAGCTTTCCCACAAAAGGGAAGAGTGAGAAAGAAAGAGACACCAAAAAAAAAAAAAAAAAAAAAAAAAAGAAAAAAAAGAGAGAGAAAAACAACCCTAAAAAAGAGAACAGGAGTGAGAGTTGTCAGTGCCCGCAAGCACTCACAGGAATAATAGCAATAATCACTGTCATCCGTAAGAGGCTCTTGCGCCAGGTTCAGCCTCTCCCCCTCCCTCTCTCCCCTCGCCTTGCTGTCTGAGTCACTGGATCTGAGTCACACTCCTGTTCTATTCCTGTACCCTTCCCTTCAGCTGGGGATGTAGATTTGTTTTGGCTGGAACGATCTGGGCACAGGAGGGACCATCTGCTGCTAGTTCTTGCTTGCTTTGCTCTTGTTTCTTTCCCAGAGAAGGGAAGTGAGTGCTGCCATTGCAATAATTCAGAGGGAGCATGCTGGGAACATACACCCCTTACTGTACAGCCAAGGACTGCCATTTGTCATCTGAAGGCTTGTTATCCGTGGCTGACCCTGAGCAGTTGTCTCCACGTGCTTAAGCAAGCAGCTCTGACAAAATCACTTCCCTGCATATCAGCTCTTTCCCAAGGAGGGTGTTTTTCTCTTGGTCAAACCCCAAACTGTTTTTGAGGGAGCTGGGGTGGTTAGTACAGCCTGCACGTTGCTGTTTTGAAGGAGAGGCACACGGAGCAAGCTGACAGCATGCAGGGACTTGCAGTCAGTGTGCACAGCGCATGTTGTGACGGAAGGAGTGCTCCCTTCTGGCTTTCCCATCAGGAGCAGCAGCCGCAGTCAGTGTATGCACTCTGTCTTTTGCTGCAAGAGTAGTAATTGGCAGTGGTGAGGAAATGCAAATGACTTAATGCCTAATCCACCACAACCAGTGTCTTGGTTGATTCCTGCATCCACATCCTGAATAGGAAAGTCAGCAGAGGGAAGGTGTGTGAGAGAAGAATTCACCAAAGAGCTGAACTGACAATGGACTGGAGGATGGGCTGAATGAGCAAAAGCAAAGGTCTGGGAGAGAGCAAAGTCACACTACAGGCATAGCAGGGCTCTCGGGAGTGACCAGACCTTTAAGAGGCTCTGTGTCTGAGGCATCTCTCTGGAGGGCTCTTTGAAGGATACAGCAGTTGGAGACCTCCAAAGGAGAGACTGTTCCAGCAAGCTGTGCTCAAGCATCCCAGAAATGGATGCCCCATGATGGAGAGTTGCCTTTGGAAAGCTTAATTCCAAGGCTGTGCAGCAAAAGCTAGTATTTGCCAGACCTTTTTATAGGAGAGACAACAGAAGGAGCTGTTTCATGCCTGAAAGAGAATATAGCTGTCCATTCAACAAAGCCTGAATCCTGAACCCTCTGGAAGACCAAATAAACATCAAATCAGCTTCATATTTTTCATTTACAGTCCATGGGGCTTGTGAACTTAACCTAAGTTCACAAAGACCTGAAGCACTCTGTAGTGAGCAGTTTTGCAAGCCCTGAAGAAAAATCCATTTCCAGAGATCCCTTTCTCGGTCTCATGCCTCACTGTGCCTCCTGAAAAATTTAGCCCAGATTTCTCAAAATCTGAGAGTTTTAAAAGTCTTTCAGCGGCCCATTCCAGAGTGGGGAGTACTTAAATGCCTGCAGATCAGGGAGCCCACTGACTGATGATAGCCACCATGCTAATGTCATATCCCCCAAGCATCTGGCAAATTGATTCTCTGAAGAGTGATCTGAGCTCCAATTTCAGCACAGTAGCAGCTCTTTTTGGGGAAAAGATGCTCCAAAAGCAGTTTGGTGTTTGGGACATTGCTCAGAGGGGCTGAATGTCAGCACATGCAAAACCACCATTTCCACAGGTCCATGTGTCACATCAGCATCTAAGACACCTAAAATGTTAACGTCTTTAATGCAGAGGGAAATCAAATTACCACAAGGATATGACTTAAAAGGTCTGGGCCAAATTCTCTGCAGGTGGAGAATGCCTGCATCATTCCTAATGGAGCTGTGATGATGTGACTGACCCTCCCCACAAGTGGCGGCTAGACACTCACATCACAATTCCACCCAAGCTAATTCTAATTTGCTCTGAGTCTGAGTCATCTGCCCAGCCAGAGACAAAATGCTTCACCTTCAGTGGCTGAGATGGGCACCTGGTTGTTAAGGTTTGCCTCGCAGGTGTGCCCCAGCCAGGACCTCTGGCTCTGAAGGCTGCCAGCACAAGCCACCAAAGGACGGTCCCTGCCTCAAAAACCTTGTAGTGCATGCAAATACCAAAGCAGGTGCTTCCTGACCTCTTTAGGGGCTGGACACCATTTACAACAAACAGGGAGCCTGGCAGGAGAAGCTCACAAGAGAGACAGGTTAATTACCCAGCTCTTTCTGGGGTGCTGGTTTATTATTTTCAGTGCTCTTATTCAATTCCAGATAATGTAAAACCACCTGATCTCCAAAGAGGATCGTGTTCCACCTCACGACTGACTCCTGCTCCCACCCCTGCTCCCAGCATGACCTGTCCCAACAGAGAAACCCTGACCCCACACGACTTCTGGCACTGACTGTGCCAAGTTGCCCCTCAAGACCTGCCAGTTTCTCACATCTGGGATTTAACCCAGATAATTTTTCTGTTTTCCACAGTCTTTTCTGAGGCAATTCTCTAAAAGGGACGATTCAGTGTACAGCACTTGGTCCCTTGCTTTGCCCATATCCATTTGAGATGGCCACCCACTTCAGCTTTGTTCACTCCAAGAGATGTGGAGGGGAAGTTTTGACCTATACAAATTAAGAAATTACATTAATTGCTGTTCTAGTTGAGTTCCTCCCATTCTTGCAGATGTTTCTTGTGCGCTCTCCACCATGCATCATTTAGCAGGAAGGACACCCAATTCCTCCCAAAGATACAAGAGAAACCAAAGATCAGTCTGGGGTCTTCAGCAATATTGTTTCCCCCTTAAAGCTCCTTTCTTCCTTTTTGCACCTTTCCTCTTCTGTCCACCAGATTTTATCCCTTCCAAACCTCCAAAGCATGAGGTTGATCACAAGGCAAAGTATGAGCAGAGACAGCTGATTGTTGCCAGTTTGCATTTTTGATCCCAAGGACCCTAAGGATGACGTCCTCCCCATGTCTCCTTTTCCTAGGCATGCTTTAGAACACCCTGGAATTGCAGTGCATGCCAGTCACTGAGATTTACAGCTCAGCAAGTTTAACCTTAGATTCTCTGAATAACATGCACACATCCTGCTAAAACTGGCGCATTCAGTGAAGGCTTGACATATTTATTTTATGCAGCTGTATTAAAAACACCCTGCCCCTTCAACCATAATAGCCCAGGCACACGTTACAGCTCTAACCACATTTCATAGCCCAGTGCTGTCCCTTAACTGCAAACCTCCCATCTGCAGATCTGCCATATCTCTGGAGTTGGGTTTGTGTCTGACTAAAAGATCTTGAGCAGCAAATGTAGGACAGGAGGAAAACACAGGGATTGCTGACCAAGAGAGGTATAGGCATTTAGTAACAGCCCATCTGCCCTGTGTTTGCTTCAGAATTTGCCAGATAAGACACATGTGTTGACTAGAAAATGTTTATTGTTCCTGCTGGCCCTAACTGATCAAGTGCAAAATGCACACCCTGCTTTCCCCTTTGCTGAGCCCTGACAGCCTCACTGCAGAGGGCTCCTCCTGGCCAGGATTGCCTGCCTATAGACAGTCCTGATATTTTGGTCTCCCAAATGATGGGGCTAAGGGGATCCTCTGAGAAAAAGTCACCTTCATTGCTGCTGCACTGTCCAAAACCCAGCCCTGCCTCAGCAAGGCTGGACTCACCAGAGAGTCCAGATTCACAAGGCATTTGCAAAATGTGTGTGAATCATCCCGTTTGCACAAGCATTTGCACAAGCATTTGCACATCATGAGTGATAGCATGGAGGATCAGCCTGATCCCTGAGAGCACCCATGGAGATCTGGGACCCACACAGCCAAGACTAAGGCTTTCCCCAGAATGGCACACCACACTGCTCCTGGACACACGGATGCACCTCTGCTGTGAACCCTGCCAAAACCGGGGGAGCAAAATGAGTTTGAGTCTATGTGAAGCCCAGAGACAGGTTCAGATGTGTGACATGGGAGGTGGCTCCTAGGCAGCTCTGCCTCCTGCTGTTTCCAAACTTCCCATCCAAAGCAAAGAAGAAGTTATCCTGATTTTTACCCATCTGATGCACATTAAGAGGAGAAATTTGATACCAGGGTTGCTCTGGACTTGTGCAGGGTGCTCAGGATTTTATGGTACAGCGCTTATAATTTCATCCTTCAAAGAACAGCCCTGAAAGTGACTGGAATTTATTACAACAAGATTAAACAATAATAAGAAGTTTTTAGAACAACCAGGATGAAGATGAACACACTTTGAAATCTTGAAAATTGTCAGTTGCATCCATAGCCCTGAAACAGCAGGAATCAGGAGGAATTCCTCCAATGAGACACAGTGATGAAATCCACCTCTAAGGCAGGACCAGTGCTTGGGAATCAGCAAAACCAGACCCTTTGTTTCTGAGCGATGACAGCTCCAAAGTTTAAATGTTTGTAGAGAGATGTTTTCACCAAATATGATACGCAGTTATTAAAATAATGAGCTGGAACAAGCTGAAGTTATAATTGCTCCTTTTCCTCCCCTCCCCTGAGTTGGTCTGAGTGCTTCGTTAACTACCTTGATGAACCAATCAAGAGTTGGCTAAATCAAGGAAGGAGCAAACAAACCCTGGGAGACATCCCTACAAGAAAAGACATAATCTGGACACTGAGCTTTGAAGGCAAGCTGTATAATGAGAGCTGACTATATCTCAAAATCCATGTTAGCTTGAATGAACTTATGTAATAAACATTTATCACAGAACATATGTCACTGAGCACCTGCCAGACTTCAGGAATAGAGCCAGCGCAGCTTGAATCGTATATGTATTAAAAAAAAAACAACTTGGCGGCAGGAGGCTGGCAGACGCTTTTACTAGAAAAATCAGAAGTGATTTTGAGAGGAGCAGAAATTTCCTGAAACCTCTCTCACTCCATGTGGGAATATAGCACTTGGAAAAAGCAAGAGGCTGATCAAGCTGTGCTGAGCGCAGGGAGCGGGACGAGCTCCTCTGCTCATCCCCTCTAGAATTTGTGCCTGAATCCCCGCTGCTCCCCTGCTGCCCGTGGAGGAGTGTTCTGCTCCTGCCTGGCTCTGCTCAAGCAAAAAGGCAGCACTGGACAGTGCAGGGCAGCTGCTGGAAGAACACCAAGCACAGGGCTGAGCAGGGCTGGGAAGTGAATTTATGGTGAGATGAGTAAAGCTACCCAGCTCAGGCGGGCAGTTAGCACCCAAATCAAGCAGAATGAGGTGGTTGAGGGATGAACTGAGACTGTGGATGAGAATGACCATGAATTGTGGGTGGGAAGGGGATTCAGAGCAGCAGTGGTCAGTAGAAGTCACAACAGCAGAAAGACAGGACAGGGTAGTGCAGGGGCTTGGGCAGGGTAGTATGAACCTGGTCTGGGATTTTCTTCCTGGGCCAGCACTCCCTGAGGAGCAGGCACAACACAGTAAGGAGCCAGGGATAGGAGGTGCTTCTGTCTGATACAATGGGGATCAGGGCAAGCACAAGGCTGTGCCAGGCATGAATCCCTTAACTCTAGACACAGGCTGGGTGTGAGAAGATGGAGAGAGATGTGAAGCAAAGGTGACAGAGCCAGGTGAGAGGAGAGGAAGGGGACTACCTTTCCTCACCACTGATGGGCATATCTGCACCACCTGTGCTTTATCCAGAGCTACCCTGCTCTGTCAGGCGCCCACAGCAGGGCATCCATGGTAGCTCCATCCCTCCTGGAGGTGACAGACCTGGTTTCCCCTGCCACGCAATTAACTCAGGCCACGCAGGAGATGAGTGGGACTGCACTGCTCACAGGCTGTGTGTCAGCAGTGCTGGAGCAGGTGTGGGTACCTCTGAAGGGCAGTGCCTGTGCACTGAAGCCAGACCCTGAATTTCCTGTCTGTTTTATCACACTTGCAAACCGACGGTCAAACCCAGCCCTGGGGAGCAGGTTCTCCGGGAAAGATGAGCAAGATTTGCTTTGCAGCAGGTATCCTCATACTTTTTTTAAAAACAAAATCTTATGGGCTCCTCCTGCCCTATGGCTTCAAGCCTGATGAACTCTGCAGAACTGTCTCAGTTTGAGGAAGGGGAGTGAGAGTAAAGAGCACAGAGAGTAGAGAAGAAGTCTACCCTAGGAAACAGGTATAGGATAGTTGAGAGGAGAGGAGAGAGAGATCAGCTGGTCAGACTGTCCAAACTGCACCTGAGTAAATCCAGATGTCCCTTCCCTCCTGCTAACTTCAGCGCTTCTCTGACTGCCATTATCATTGCATCTAAGCACCATGGGTTGTTTCAGTGCTTTTATCATGTCTTTTCCCTGCTGCAGGTGTCCTTGCTTTTCCCTGCAGCTATAAATGAGAAACAAAGCCTTCGGGAAGACTATCAGATGATTTCCAACTGACCTTTTGGACTGCTGACCCTGACTGAAGTGACCAGGGACTTGCCACTTGACTGTTAATAACCATCTGCCCAGTGTTTGGGCTAGAACCAAGGGCTTGGAAGCAGTCCAGCAGGTGCCATGGAGGGTTTTGCCTAATCCCATTCATTTTGGTGGTCCTACGGTCAGATCCAGTAAGTGCAAGACTGAAAGGAAGGAAGAAGAAGGAGACAGCAGAAGTGTGGGGAAGAGTGAGCAAGGGCATGTTGGTGCTGTCCTTCTGCAGGGAGCTGCTGGCTATTCAGAGGAGCCTAAGGCTGAACAGCCTGGCTCAGATTCTCAAGGCATGCATGCCTCTCATTTGCCTCCCCAAATGGCAGATCCCAGCTGCTCCATGGGAAGACAAGAGGCTATCTGGAGAGAAAATCCTCACTAACCACCTGATAGTACAATGCTAACAACAAATGATTCATTGTTAGTGCAATTCTCCCTGCTGCACTGAATCCATGGGCTTGCATTAGTGTTCCTCCTGGCTGGCTCTGCCACAAGTGTGCAGTGCTTACCTGGGTCACAGCTTGCTTGCTGGTCTTTGCTAGTGTCCTGGAGCCACACCACTTGAAGGTTTTGCCCCTTCTCTGCGGAAATGTGAATGCTGATCCTGTCAGCGTGTCAGATTCTGACCTGTATCTCACCACATGAATTGCTTCAATAAAACCCTGCTAAAGCAGAACCGTGATGATTCATGGCTGTGCATTTCTTCCACAAGTGTTGAATGTAGGCTAAGATTACAACAGATCTGACATTGATAACTGCTTAGATTCAGGGTCTTTTTTGTTTAAAATTAGGTTTTTAAAAATAAAGTCTTGTTGAGAATTTGTGGAGGAAATTCACACTTTGAACAACTACAAAAAATATATGGTGCAGAAAGGGAGGTTTTGCCAAAAAAAGTTCAAGAGACACCTTTCTCTTTCCCTTGCCTCAGCTGCTGAACAATGTTGTTCCCCTCAGCTCCCCCTCTCCCCATTTTTGGATGAAGAATGTCTGTTTTGAGTAGCCAAAACTAAGCAGAAGTTGAATTTCCCCAGTGGTAGCTGTTTCCTCAGTGAGGAGGTGATGTGGTCACCCAATGGCCCCTTCCAGCAGCGCCCTGCTTGTTCTGCCATTTCTGGAACTGGGTGATTAAAGGGTAAAGCCTGCCTTTCTGCAGTGCTGCACCACTTGGAAGATGCTTTACTCATCTGCCTAACCATAACCTACATCGTGATAATTAATGAGTCAACACTTCTTTCTGCACATGGTAGTGGCTGGAAACAGGTAAGGCACCGAGATAGGCAGGAGGGTGATGCACCCACACAGACACCCCCGGGGCTGACTCTGCACTCCCACCAGCCTCAGGAATCTCCACTGGGGGTTGCACATGTGGGATGGACACAGCTCATCCACCAGCTGTGACAAAAACACCCAACCCGTCAGCCCAGTGGGGAAAGAAAGAGGCATGAAAGCGAGAGGAAGTGGAAAAGATCAAGGCGAGAGTGTAAGACAACAAGCTCACCACCGGAAAACAATAAAAATAAAATTGCTCAGAAATAGCATAACTGACATGCAAAGGAGATCAAAACAGGCCCTCAAAATATCTCTTGGTGGGGGGCAGGGGGTGCCTATAGTGGACACCATGGGGCAGCCAGAGGATGTGCTGCGGGTGGCGGGCAAGCGTTGGCTGCTTCGTGGCCACGTCCACATCCTGCCTGGCTCCCCAGACTCTGACCTACAGGTCTCTGGGGGCTTTGGTCTCCTGGGAGATGAGCAGTGCTTTGTGCCTTCCCCAGGGCACCAGAGCACACGAGATGCAGCTGATACCTCTGAGCCAAGCGTGGTGTAGGGGCTCTGTTGGGAAGCAGGTGCTATTCCCATTTGGCTCACCCCACTTGTCCAGTCATTGCTCTGATGCAAAGGAAAGAACTTGGGTCCTGCTCCACTTGTCTCAACACAGATTTGGAGCACATGCTGTTTACATCAGCAAAGGGACTGGGAAGAAGGGAAAGGAGAACCCAGTTCTTCAGGGTTCACTTTGCTGGAAAGGACAGCTGCTCTCAACTTGCCTTCATGAGAGTGCTAAAGCCTTAAGCTGCCGAGGCATTAAGCGTGCTTTGACCTTTAAGCAAAGATAAGGCTCCAAAGTCAGCATTGTTTTGCTGTAGGTTGCTCCTCTGCTTAGAGAGCTGAGCACACTCTAAAGCCTTGCTGTGCTGTGTCCTGATGTGTTTCAGACTGCTGTGAGCACAGCACCAGCGAGCAGGATCGTGTCCTGTGGGCCCATCTCAGCTCTGCCTTTTCCCAGCAGTGGGACCAGTAGCATTCAACCAGCCCTGCTGCCCATCTCTGAGGAGGTTCACTCTCCTGAAGCTCCAAGCACAGACTAGACATCACAGCTGGGGCACTGTCCCACCACAGGTCCAGAATAATATGGCTTTCACTCCTTGCACAATAAAAAAAAAAGGAAAAAGAAAAGAAAAACAACAGACAAATCACTCCAAACACGGGTAGGTCTTCAGAGGAGTCCTTTGGGCTAATCTGCCCAAACTTGCAAGACCTGGTTGCAGGCTGTTCTGGCAACTTTCCAGCTCCTTGTGAATCAGGGAACACTGGGACTGCCACTCAAGGACAGCAAACTGTTTAAAACATAATACCTTATTCCCATCTGGTGCACTGAAATGCATGGATGCCCATGGATGTGTTATTCTTCATTCTACAACACAGCATGTGATACAGAGTTTTCTCCAAGGAGAAGAAGGGTGAATGAACACAGTCAGGGAATGTCATTGTGTTTCTTGAAAGCATAAAAGGCAGGCCTAAGTACTAGAGATTAATTAGTGTAGCTGTTTAATGATGCTAGGGATTTTTAATATTATTATTATTATTTCTGTGTGTTAGCCAGGGCCATGGCAACAGGAACACAAGAGGGTCACCTGCCTGGGCTGTGCCAAAAGAAGGTTTATATATGGGTTACCAAAGTCACTGGGGCAAAATGCTGATGAACTTGGGATGTGGCTGGGCTGGGGTCCGCTTTGGCTGGCAGCAGGAGCTTCCATCCTGTGGTTCCAGACATTCTTGACCAGAGTTGAGGGTAATTCTAAATAATGCAAAGCTGCCTGGTGGCCTTGAAAGAGCTACCCAAAAACGGTCAGTCAACCTCTTTGGTCCTGCAAAAACACTGGCTGCATCAGGGCTTTTATACAATGAAACACCAGGTTCTGGACTTTAATTTTGCTGCCCTGGGTGCTGAAATGGGGGAGCTGGACTCAGGTCTTGCTCATTGAATACCAATTCATGTTACAACAAAGTAGAAGTAACACAGTCCTAAGTGTGAAAGGACTTTTTTTTTTTATTCCTATTTTCAAAAAGCAAGAGAGAATTATGCCCATGCATTGAAGGAAGTTTAATAAAGGTTTAATTAGGTGCCTCAATCTTGATTTAGATGTTCTCACTTCTAATGCTGGAGCTTGGAGCTGTTAGTCATTAATACTCATCTCAGGTAACTTCCACCACCCTCAGCCCCTCACCTGACGCATGCACACACTTGACAAAGATTGCTGATATCCTCTCTGAAAACTAATGAAATCACAGTGTGATATTTTGATTTCAAGGGCATCAAAGTGATGCAAAATAAAGATGGAAAAAGGGAGGCTCTGATACCACTGACACAACACAGCTCTTCTTGTCTCTAGATCTGAAAGCACCTTGAGAAGGAGATCAGAATCACCTCCTGCCCCTGTTCAAGGGAAACTGAGGCACAGCTCTTTGCAGAGATGCAACCTGCATGTCTGGGATGGAGTCCAGCTGCTCCAGCCCCAGGCCAATCCAACACTTACTGACCACACTCCCTCCTGGAGCAGAGTTGGGTCTGCCATGGGCAGGAGATCTGTGTGTGTGTGTGCTTGTGTGTCTGTCTGTACACAGGTTTTACAGAGAGAAGGATCCCAGACACAATAGCAAACAAAGAGGAAATCAATTCAATGGTCAGCTGGGAAAGCAGGCCCTGCCTTGGCTGCTTGGAGTTTAAAGGCAGCAGTGGACACAGGAAAATGCTTTCTAAAGGCTGGAACAGCAACCAGATTTCTTCCTGAGATTATTTCACAATATTTGTAGTTCTTGTTTGCTGCACAGGAGATTGGGTAGGCAGAAAGGCCTGATCCCAATTTTTGTACTTTTCAACAGAGAAGAGGGCTCCAGACCTGCAAAAGGTTTCAGGATTCCTTCAGTAATTCACAAATTACTGATCTTCAGCAGAACAGAAATGGGAAAAGAAGTGATTCTAGATGTTTCAATAGAGGATCATTAGCAAATCTTCTACATACGGGGCTGGCATATACAGCTAAAGAACAGAAGGCACAGGTCTCTTCAGGTTATTAATAAAGACAGCAAACATTTCCTTTGCTTACTAGCCTGAGTATGTCCAATTTTTGTTATGGGAAGAATGCCATGCCCTGATGAGGATTATTACAGGCATCACTTATACATGTGGAGATCCTGCTGCCTCTGGAAAAGCTTCACCCACTCCCTGGATTGCTGTGAACCTGAAGCTCAGCTAGTCAAAAGTCTTTTTTTTGCCCTCTCTCCCCTTTTCCCTTCAAGGCTGGCTATGCAGAGCTGCTGGAGTGGACACAGTGCTCCCCTGAGGTGGCTGCCCCAGGCAGCCCTGGACCCTGGGGTGCCCGGACAGCCCCAAGCAGAGCTCGAGGCAGAGGCACAGCTTGCAGTGCCCTGCTGCAGTCACAGCTGCTGAGTGTCCCTGGACTCAAAGCCTCTCTGGGTATCGCAGCAACCCTCTCAAGATGACTGTGCTGGTGAGAAGTGTGATATCAAAAGCTATGAGGCTTTGCCCCGGAAAGCAGTGGGCTCAAGGCTCCAGGTTTGTTCCAGCCTTTCTCCCTCCCCCAGCAGCACTATGACTGAATCAAAGTGAACAGACTCAGCCTCTCAGCCAGCTTGGAAACTGGGGCACAAAGAGAAGTGACTCATGCCATAGCTATCTACCAGTCAGAAACTCATCTATGGGACAGGAGCCTTGCAAGAAAACACAATTTTCCATGAGCAAGGTCAGCAGTTTTCTTTGGGTGCTCAAGCCCAGGGCACCCTCTGTGGCTGGCAGAATCCTCCTGAGCCCACAGCCCCACAACTCCTGAGCCTCTCCCAGCCCAAGAGCTGGGCAATTGCCCCGAGTGAGGGAAGAGGAGGATGGCATGGTTTGGAGGCTGCTCCCAGCCTGCCCAGCTGGCAAAGCCATGCCCCTCTTTGACCTTGGGCACCTGAGACATGACTTGCCCTCAGCAGGGCCACCTCAAGCAAATGAGCCATGATTTCACAGGAATGGCCTTGTCACAGAGCAGGGACCTGATTTCCTCATCTCCCTGTGGTCCTTGCACCTTCTTAGAGGTTTCAAGGTCATTTGACATCCATCACTGAGACAGAGGTGTTTTGGTATCCTCAGTCTTACCTGTAAGGCTTTGTCTTTTCTTAGTTTTGGTGCCAGCCCAAGTCTCCATTAGTGCCAAAACTGACACCAGCAAGAATGCTCCACTGCTGCTGATTGCTCTGGGAGCCCAGGCCTCAGGCTTCTTCCCTGACAATTCTACCACTAGATCAATATCTGTGCTTGAACAAGAGCAGAGCACTCAGAGATGCCTCCAAATGCAAATGGGACCCTTGCCAGTAATGGAGAACCCATCACAGCTCTCCAAAGCTGTGCCAGTGTTTAATTAAGCCTCCTGATAGAAACACATTTTGTACCTAATCTGCATTTGTCTGGCTTCAGATTGCAGCTGCTGGATCTTGTTTTACCTCCCCTAACTGGGCAGGTTTGGTGTCATTCCACTCCCATTCCACATCTCTTCCCAGAAGGACTTCCCTGGACCAGGGTTACCCCAGGCATTACTTTTCCCTGCCCAGAAATGTTGCCTGGATGGAGGGTGAGGGTTTCAGTCTCTTATTTCAGATACCAGGCAGCCTATTCAGAGCTCCGTGGGCATGGGTGAGGGAGCTCACACATGTTTCCCCTGGGTCAGACTGACCGTGCATTTCCTCTGGATGTTCTGCATGTGCCCAATTTGTTCCCCACACCTCAGATATGCTGGATTCCCCTCCAGCTCTTGCAGAGATCAGGACAAAACTAAGAGTGGACTCAGTGCCCTTCACTTGGTTTACTTCTTCAGGAGCTTGTTTTTCTCTTTTCCTTCTCTGCACCCTCCTGGACCACCTTTTCCTTTGAGGGATGGAACTGGTCCCCATCCCAGAATCAGCTGGTGGAGGGACTGCAGCTGCTTGGTTCACCCTCACGCTCTGGTCCAGCTCCTGCTCTCCTGCATCCCTTCCTAACATCCTGCTGCTCCCACGGGCAGCCCCTGCCTCCTCCTCTCCCTGCCTCTGCCTGGTTTCTCCCATGGAAACACAGCCCTTCACCTTCCTGGCAAAGCTGTGTCCTCGGGGGACACAGGCTGTTCATCAGCCTGATGGATTGATTCAGTCTGACTTCCTCACACTCATTTATTCAGGTTTCCTAGAAAGCCCTTTTCACTGGGGGCTTCCTGAGAGGAGCAGGTGGTGTGTCCATGCAGGAGTAGGTGTGGGTCGGTGGGCTGGGGAGCTGCCTGCCAGCCCCTGCAGCTCCCCCCAGCCCTGTGAGGAGCTGTGCCAGCCCCGTGCACCCGTGCCCAGGGCTGCGGGGATCTCGGCATCTGCAGAATGAGCATCTGGGAATGTGCATCTGATCCTCAGGCCACGTGAACGGGGGGCTAAAAATAATAACCAACTGCCACTCCATTCCTCAGCAGCATCTGGGAGAGTTTGTGCAGGGAGGAGCAGCCATCAACATCTAACACTCCCCAGCAGCATCCCTCTGCCATGCAGCCTGGGTTTATGCATGACAGAGGGGTCAAAGGCTTCAAGCTATTTTTTTTAAAGGTTTCTCTAGGGGAGGTTATGTTGTGAATTTTCTCTTACTTTACCCATCAGCTGCTGTCCTGGCCTATTGAAAGATGCCCCAATTTTGCACTTGAAACCTCATTTGCCCTTTGTAGAGGAGCTGGCAGAAGTGCCCAGTGTATCAGTGAAAAGGTGACTGTACTACAGAAGGAAGGCTGTGTAGTCCATCCCTGTGAACATGGGTGGAGATCAGCTTTTTAGAGCAGCCAGTGCCTTCCCCAGCAGTGATGAGCAGAGTCCATCTGTAGCAGATCTGCAAGATTGCTGGTGGCAACAGCAATTTTTGTATTTTTGTACTTCTGGTCATCCCCTTTAGCTGTGCCACTCTTTGCAGTGGCACTGACCAACTGTGGGCAATGGTGTCAAAAATCAGTCACTTGTGGTGGCAGCTTTGTTTAAAGTTGATTATTTTGTAGGACTTCCTGCTCTCACTTCTAATACAAAAACAGCTTTACCCAGAGATTTCTTTCAGTGAGCAAATACCATTTTCAACCAAGGAACAGCAGCAGCATATGGATCAGGTGCTGCACATCTCAGGGAGAAAAGCTCAGCAGTGTCCAACACAGCTCACACCTGGATTCCCTGTGGTCCTACAAAAGAGCTGGGCAGCTCTGGAAAAGCAGAGTATGATTAAACCTCCCTGTGACTTGTTTCTTCCACTGTAAATCAAATTAATATCACCCTTGTATTTATTGACAAAAGGCAGGCAAATCCTGCACGGGGATGCAGACAGCAGTACAGGCCAGCTGTGGTCCTTGGTGGATGCTTACTCAGCCCCATGAAGGAGGTTTGTTTTCCTTCTTCTCCATCCCTCCTTCCCTTCTCCATCCCATCTCTGCTGCCTCAGGGGGCACTGGAATGAGTGAGGACTGAGTGGTTTCTCTCACGACCTACAGATCAGAGGAATGAGCAAGTCCTAGTAGCTGTTGAATAAGGAGAGAAATGTTCCCTCGTGTACCAGGAGGAGCAGGGAAGGTATCAGGTAGCAGAGCATTTCCACAACAGGTTTATCTCAGATCCGCTGGCTCCCCAAATCTAGTGCTGCAGCATTTCAGGCTTGCAGATGGGATAACACCTCCAGGGCTGGGCAATTTATGGTTTGTGGGCTGCCTGTGGCTCACAGGCTGCTCAGAGCTGGTTCTTGTGCCAGCAGGCAGCAGTGGCTGTAGGTGGGCTGCTCCATAACCCACATCTCTGGCTGGAGACAATGGGAATAAACCCATGAAAAATCATTTTATGGGTTATACAGCCACTGAATGTTTCTCCCTCCTGCTTCCCTAGAGAGCCAAATGGGCCCTGGGAGCATTAACCCCTCCCAGCATCACAGAGATGGATTGGCATCTTTGGGATCACTCCATTGCCATGCAAACAAGCATGAAGATGCCTCTGCTGTGGCCTGGCTTGTACCAAGAGAAGGATCAAAGCACTGCCTGCTCCATGGAGCAGTGGGGTGTGTGGGGTGGTGGGAGAGAAGGGGTGCATTGCAAGAGGGACCCAGCAGCACCGGCCTGCTGCACTTGGCTTTCCCAGTGGGTAGGGAAGTGCCTGGCTGGATTGAAGCTGTAACCAGCCCCAGGATGTGTCAAGACCATCCTTGAAATCCTTGTGTGAAATTGGGTCTCCTGGGAAGCCAGCCAGGAGCACAGGGAATGCAATGCCATGGCAGGTAGTGAGTAGCTTGACTCACACCTGGGCTGGGTCCCCAGGCTGCCATAGACTCCCACCTTGGGTGGGTCAGGGTGCAGGTGCCAGGTTCTGTGTCCCAAATTCTGAGGCAGCCTGGATGCCTCACTGGCAGAAGGGGCAGGAGACAGCAGCAGCCTGATGGAGGAGACCCGGCTTGGCAGGGAGATCAAGGCCCTGGGAGTGGGAAGGAAAAGGAGAGGAACCAGGAATGAGAACTGGGCTGGGATGGGGTGTGGGAAGGCAAGCTCAAGGGAAACATCTGAGAGTCTTTCTGTGGGAGGATGAGATTTGGATTCCCCTGGAGCTGGCAGACCCATTGAGCCCTGATCCAGATGTTTCCCATGAAAGTTCTGCAGCATCCCCACCTGTGAGCTTTGCTTTCAGCAGTACCCAGGGGAGCTGGGGAAGGACAGCAAGAGCTCTGCTAGCTTTGGCACCTCCCAGCTGGTAGGAAACCCCGTGGAGGAGAAGCCCCATCTTCTTTGCCTTTTGCCTTGTACAACCCCAGATCCAGCTCCTGGATACTGACCCCAAGGGAAGGAGACAGACTGGAGAAGCACAAGGAGTACCCAGGGCAGTATCAGAGCACCAGGGATGGAGCAGCAGGGCTATTAAACATAGCTCTGAGAAATGTGGTAGACCCTGACGCGCTTAATGACTGAGAGAAAAGAGAGATGAGGTCAGGATGTGCAAGTGACCGTGGCATTTCTGCTGCATGTGGTCAAAACTGGAGTGTTTCTTATTCTTCCAGACCTCAAAAACATTCACTTTTTATTTGTAAATGTAAATCCCTCTGCATTGGGAAATCTGCTGCCAACCCTACACCCTTTTGTGCTTCCCGGGAGGGAGGTGAGCTCCCTGCACACCTATCTCCTCTCCCATCAGCTGTGAATCGTGGACCATCAATGGCGGCACAAGACAAGGGAGAGCAAGAGGTAATTAAAATCCTCAAGGGAGTGCTGCAGCCATCTATCTGTGCTAAGCCTGTTGAGGCTTTCAGTTTTTCATTTAAAAATCCCCCATTTCCTACTGAAGAAGCAGGTGTAAAATTTCCAACTATGTAGTCCCCAACCTGTGGCCAAGCCACAGATTTACTGTTGCTTCTGGTTCCAAACTCAAGAACCTGTCCAGCCAGGGGCTGATGCTCAGGGCTGAGCTTCTGGGGGTGCTTCACCACACCAGCCCAAACTGTGGCCAGCATCAACAGCTCTCTGCTGCACGTTCCTGAATCCAGATCATCCAGTCCCTCCCACAGTGCACCCCAGGAACAGCTCTGCATAGATTTACACCTCTGCACAACATGAATCATGTCCAGGGAGTCTTGAGCTGACCCTTGCAAGGAGCTCCTGAGGCACTGCATGAAAATTATTTATGGGTGGTTTTTATTGCCTGTAAAAGGATGTAGAAATCAGGCAGCGCCCTTGTGGTTTTCTTCTGTCAAATTATGATCAAGGTTGCTATTTTGCAGCCCAAATATTTAAGAGTGAGACAGAAATCTTTACGAGGGCTACCACATTCCTTAGGTTATCTCTATTGGTTCTGCCTGGGCCTATAAATACTAGAGGGACTACCAAAGTAAATAACACATTTGCCTGCACATATGTTGCTCCAGGGGAACTCCTATTTCCTGCACCATGGAGGTCAGTAGGTCAGGGACTTACTTGCAAATCAATAGAAAATTACCTTTCAAGTGACACCTGCACTAACCTTTGATTCTTGTTGGTCTAGATGAGGTTAAGGCCACCAGTCCCTATAGGGAGAGTCTTCCACAGCGCCTGTGATTTATTTGTATTATGATTTATTTGCATTTTCTGTTTCCCTCCTTGATCTTTGGAATTGCTGGCACAGTTCCCACACAGCATGCAGAGCCATTTCCCTGCACATTGGTTGGGAATGGCAGGAGATACACAAGGCTGTGCTCTTTGCTGACAGGTGTCAGAAACAATAAGGAAAATGTATATGTTTGGAAATGAAGAGAAAACTAAAACAAACAAGAGGAAGCAATTATGAAGACCCAGTTGTCAACATAAGCTCTTCTACCCAAAAGTTGTGTCCTGAGCTCAGTCATTAATGACAGCCATAGGTCATTGAAAGTGAATGAGTTGTAAAAATCAAATTCACTTGTCATTACAGCTCATCTAGAAAGAAAATTGCTGGACCCTACAGCCTCCAAACTGGTGTGACTCACTGGTTATTTTCATCAGGGGCTGGTTCACACCTTGTATCTCTTCTGGCTTGCATGAAGAAATCAGACTGATCATTTCATGTTTCAAATCTGCTTGTCCTTTTTGCTGTCTGTCCCTGGCACTGCTGCAAGGCTGTGCTGGTCTAGCAGGAGCAAAGAGCTCAGCAGAGCATCCCGTGCTCAGCTCATCTCTCATTGTCCCACGGCAGTGCCAATGTGTTACAGCTCAGAATCACCTCTCACCTCCATCTCCCCTGGCCAGAGCTGCATTCAGCAAAGGCATCATGGTCCTGCCCCAGAGGTGTCAAAGGGGTCCTCGGACCCTGTGCTAGATGCTTTCCCCATAAGCCAATTAGTGTGGGGATTTGGGTGGGACCCCTTTCCCTCTCCCCTCCCACAGAGGTTCTAAGATGCCCTTTTCTGGGTATTATTAAGCTTCAATTGTCACGCAGGGACTCCTGGACACAAATCTCTTTCCATTATTCAGATGCTGTTCCTCACTGTATGAGGTGACTACATCTTTTGTTTGCTTCTAATTCCTCCTTTGCACCCCAGAGAAATGCTCCTCGGTGGCTTTGCTGCTGGTGGAAATCCTCCTGCAGAGCTCCCTGCAGACATGAGGGATGTGCTGATCATTGGAAAATAGCTGACATGTCCCAGGCAGCTCCTGCAAGGGCTGAATTCCCAGCCAGCCCCAGCACTCCCATCAGGGTGTGCAAAATGCCCAGCAGGCCTGAGATAACACTGAGCAATGCTCAACTGGCAGGAGGGCACTGTGTCCTCAAGGCCACCGTGGTGGTTTGACAAAAATCCACTGGCACAGGCCACCACTCTGCCCCTGCCACCCTTCTCTGGCCCATGGGAACATCCCGGGTGCAGGGGGGACACGCAGCTCTCTGAAGCTCGGCTTCCTGTTGCTCTGGGCATGTGCATTTTTGGCCACTGGCATCTGATTGTCACTAGGGACCTGTGGGTGCTTCTAGAAAGCAATTAACAGCCAGAATTAATATGGGCAGACCATAGGACTTGGCACTCTGCAGTTGGCAAACACTCCCTGCCCCTCTGGCTTACTTCAAGCCCTGAACCTCGCTGATTGTATCCTGTTAACAGGCTTTAGTTCTGGATGCCGTTGAGAGCCTGCCAAGCACAATCTGTAGGATGTTTTAATTGGAGCAGAGAACAGTAATAAAAAGACCTTTGCCCAAGCCCTGCAGATGAGGCTAACAGGAGGGGAGGGCCGTGCCGCTGTTCGGTCACTTCCCTTGAGCTGTCCTTGTTAGAGGGAATGGACCTGAGGTCCCAATTTGCTTGCCAGCCATCTCTTCTGCCTGGCCTCTTTGTGCACAGCAGAAATGGGCTCTGACCACCCAAAGCCACCCAGGCGCAGCAGCACTGAATAATCTTCTGTGGCTTCTTGAAGTCAGGGGAGCAGTGGCACCCTGCAGGGTCTCACCTGGGAGGCTGGAACTCCTGCCTGAGGGTCCAGCATGGGGATGGGAGGTTGAGACATTCCCTTCCTTCACCTGCCATGGGAACAGATATCAAGAATCATCTGGAGAAGAGATTGCAATGTAATGTCTTCCTCAGTCCACTTATATTCAAGAGATTTCACTTTTCAAGGACATTTCCGGGAATCTGAGGTGACCAAACCATCACCTCATTAGGCCACTTTTGAGACACCCACCCTCAGCAACTGAAGCTGAATCACAGAACAGAGCTGGACCAAGTCTATGCTTTGTCCCAGAGGTTTTTCCCAACAAGGCTGCTGATCTGCAGCTCTGCTGGTAAAAGATCAAGCACTGGGACTGCTCTTCCACCTGGGAGCCTCAGCAGGCAGCAACTGTTTCCTGCTTTCCACCCTCCTTACCTTTCAGTGTCTGCTTTGAGCTGCTCGGTGCTCTTGCTGTGCAAGATCACACAGCACCTGCATTCTGCTTCACAGAGGGTTGCATTTGCACAGGGGGCAGATGGTGCCCCTCCAACCTGCTGACCACACGCTGTTCAGTCAGCAGGAGAGCACCAGGGGACAGGCTTCAGTGTGGCAGCAATTAAATCAGTGCTGCCACAGATTGTAAAGGAGCAATTGCCAAGGACCATCTTGTCCACACAGTCCCTGGAGGATTGGGATATGTGGTCACTGCGGGCTTCACCAGGCCATGCAGGTCCCACTTGAGCTGGAAACAAGGTCAGGAGGAGATCATCCTAGATTATATGGCAGCAGGTCAGAAATCTAGTCTTGGTCCCCTTCCCATAGCCCAGGCCTGCCTGGGCATCCCTTCTGAGGGCAGCAGGGGTGGCATGGGGGTGGATGGGGCTCCTGGGGTGGGAGGGTGCTGGGTGTCAGTGTCAGTGTGGGGGCACAGCAGCCCATCCCTGCTGACTGACAGCCCCGTGGCTCAGCCCCTGCCCCGGCACAGCGGGACCTGCCGGGGGGAGCACGGCTCAGGGCTTTGACTGGGACCTCAGTTTCACTTCCTGCCCTGTGTGGGGAGAACCATCAAAAATATCTGACTAAGGCAGACTTCTCTGCTCTCGGTATTACTAAACCCTCCCTGCTCCCCAGCCCCCTGCAGTGACAGTGGTGTGGGCAGAGCTATTTCACTTTCCCCTGGTTTGCAGGCTCACAGGTGGGCAGGCAGGTGTACAGCACTGCACACCTCTTGGCCTCTCCCAGACTTGCTGGAGCACAATCCTCTGTCCAACAGACCTGGGGGCTTTTCCCCGTGACCTCAGTGAGTGACAGCTTCTTAATCCTTAGAGAGGTCTGAGGATACCCAGTCAGGGCAATGTGGATGATGCTGAGGGCCATCAGGTGGGATCAGATCCCAGGGATGCTCAGAGCAGGGGAGGGTTTGGGACCCTGCTTTGCCAGGCACAGCATTGCTGGGCTGCACAGCTGCCTCCTGTGTGGGGCTGCAGGGGGGGAAATCTGGACAATCTCACTCTTAGCCATCAACAGATTGATCACAAACTGATTTCCCCTTGGATTAGTATGGTTACTGTGAACGATACAAGCATTTTAACATCTGCCCCTACAACTGCAATATTTGTTTTAATGACCACGTTGACTAATGCACACAGTACTTTACAAATCTGTAACATGCCTTTTCTTGCCAGAGTAGCTTGCAGCCAGTGCACATACCGACCTTGCAGCTCAGAGGAGCAGTGGTTTGTGATTTGATGTATCCTCCTGCACACGTACCAGGTCCTGTGGTGCAATTAGATGCTCTCTTTTGCAAAGGCAAGAGCAATTAATGCTTCTGCAGAAGCCTGAGAGTTGGGAGTGGGACAGGACACATGAGGTGAGCTAAATCCAGGTTTGAACGGCTATCAGAAGCTCATATCTGAAACAATCAAAAGAAGGCACAGCAGGTCGCTTGGAAAGACTGTTTTTTCTTGTTTTTCCACTTTTGCCTTACTAAACCTTTTCATTGATTTCACTGCAGATAAAGACATGAATACTACACCTACATGGTCTGTCATGAAGGCCAATGTTTCATGCCATGTTTCCAAACTCCAGACACACTGACTCTTGGGCTAGATCCATTTATCTTGTGCACTTTCTGTCTCCTGTGCCATTCTTCCAGCTGTACTGATGGCTTATACTGGATCCCATAAGAAGTTGGATTATATTTCAGCATGGGTGACATTAACCTGTGGCAAAATATCCACACACCACCTAAGATCTAAATCCCTTGAGTTTTGTTGCTACAGAATATTCATGTTTTCACCCTGTTGGTGAAACCAGGTGAAAAACTGTGGGTGGGAATGTGCTGATATTCATATTGGGCTGCAGGTAAGTGCAGGAAGCTGCCATTTCTCTCCATTAATAACCTGACTGGCACTGTTGAGCTCTGCTCCTGAAAGCTCAGGTGAGATGGAGAAATTCCAAAATCCCACCAGAAATGCTGAGCTCTGCTTGCAGATGCACGGGGACCATCTGAACCCTGAGTGAGGAGTCATTTGCAGAGACAGACCCAGGAGCAGATGGGAAGGGTGGATGGAGCTGCCCACCCATGTCACCATCCAGTGGTGCTGACTGGGGCTGATCAGGACTATTGCCTCCCTGGAACAGGCTGTGCCTTGGGGAGAGCCCCAGCCACTCTCCCACTGCTGTCACTTCACATGGAGCCAGGGAGACGGGAGCAGGGCTGGCACCCCGTGGGAAGGCACTGTGGAGGAGGCACCCAGAGCATCATTTCATGGTAGGAGAAGAAGCTGATTAACAAGCTCAGAGGTTCTGGGCTGAGCCCACTCTGGAGAGAGAGGGGGTTTTCAGTGAATCCATCCTCATTTTTCCTCGCAGGAGTGACATGATGGATAGTAGCAGTGGTGGAGTCACTAATAGAGCAAAATATTTCCTGCACAGGTGGATCCCTGAATTTAAAACCCTGAGGACAACTTGTCTGGGGGGTGCTGTGGGGCAGGAGCTGAGGCAGACAAAGCCCTTCAGAGAGAACATACAGTAATGCTCTCATGGAGACTCAGTCCTGATGGGGATGTGCCTTTGGAGGCTGGAGGAAACCTTATGCGTTCAGCAGTGACCCCATCCCCTCCTGCACAGGCTGCTCCTTCAAAGCAGAAGAGACTGGTCAGAGTTTGGGGGCCATTTTTGTACAAAGTAGCCAGGAATTAGTGAGAAGTGGCTAATTTCAAAGTTTAATTTAAAGGAGTTGGGCATTTTGCATACAATTTCATAAAACACGGGAGAGATCTTCCTTAATAACACAGACTTTTAGGAAATGTGAGGCTATATGTGCTATTTCCATCACTCCAGGGTGCTGCAGGTGTGTGGAGTGCTTAGGATGCTTCAGAGAGGAAGGAGGAAAAGAAAAGCTTTTGGGATTAAGTGGTTTTTGTTCAGCTAATCAAAGCTCCTCACTCAGAGCCAGGACAAAGCATCCAAAACCTCTTCTTTTTTCCCATTATCAAAAGAGAGAGGTTTCTGTTGGCTGTCATCCCACAGGAAGTTGCAGGTTGCTGTTACCCCAAACCCTGGGCAATCCCACGCTCCAGAGCAATGCCCTGTGCTGAGCAGTGCAGCCGCTCCAGGTGCTGGTGAAGGACATCTGTCAGTCAGCACTGACTCTTCACAGGTCACCCTGGGCAAGAACTGCCTCAGCCAGGGGTGGTCCTGGCCTGCAGAGCCCAGCCCCAGGGCCAGGATCCAGCTCCCAGTGCTGACCGAGGGTCCTGGCCCTGGGCTTTGGACAGAGGCTGAGTGTGCCTGCTACTGGGGGAGCCCTGGGCAGCAGTCCAGGGGTGTCTGGTCCATGCAAGACACACTGAGCTGGGGCACCATTACCTCCTCCAGCCTTTCCAGGGCAGCAGGAGTGGGAAAAAATGGGTTAAGGGAATGTGAGAGTGTGTGTGTGTACGTGTGGGTGTAGGACAAACTGTGTAAATAGAGGTGAAGAACACACCGTGTGAATGAGGCTGGAGGCTTGGAAAGGAAAAACTCCTCCACCACAAAGCAGAATTCCTTCACCTGTTTTTCTCATACAGCAGCATGAGTATGTTTCTGCTAAAGCAGCCTCCTTTCACAGCAGCTGCATTATGAAATTAGTTCTTTTTAACAAATCCGTCTGCCTGCTTTTTAATAAGCAGGGCTTTCCACCATTGTATATGGGCAAGGTCTGACCTTTTCATAGGAAAAAACATTCATAACCAAAAACTATAAATAGAAGCCTTCAGACTGGAGCAGATCAAGATGTAGGTTTTGTGACTTTTTAAAAAGAAAAACAAAAAGCCAACATAATGTGGGAGGGAGAGAAACAAGCTCTTTTAAAAAGTCATAAACTTCTATTATTGCCTTAAGCTTACTTAATATTTATTGAAACATTTAATGAAAGACTTAGTAAAGCTTACAAGACTTCTGTATCAAAGCAGGTATTTTTACAAAGGAAAGGAAAAAAAGATTAGAAGTATGTTAGTTTAGGAAAAAGGGTATTTCCTCCAACTACGTAATGAAAACTTTATACAAGGTTTGTATTTCTAGGGTAAATTAGGTTTGTATTTTGTTCATGTTCTGGCTCTGCAAGCTCTCATAATATACATGTAACTTTGCTCCTGAGTACAGACACTTAGTCTTCAAAGGGACTACTCATGTGAGAAAAGCTGATCATTCATTGTTTCCACTTCAAGCCATATTTGGTCCTGTGTTTTAAGTCCCAGATGCTGAAGGTAAGTGATTACATAAGAATCTCAGCTTTCTTTTTAAAAATGGGGGAAAGAAAAGTAAGTTCTAAATCTTGTGGTTGAAGAGAAAGCTTGAAAACATGTCCTCCACGGAGCTTCAGACTCAGAAGGCAAATAAGAATGAAACAAATCTTCCATTTAAATCTGCTAATCACAGACATTTCTTGATTGGGAGCAATATTAGTTGAGTGTATGACAAAGGAGTTCAAGAGAGGGGAGAATGAAATGAGCAGTGCAATTGTGGCTTTGAGCCATGGCACCAAATCACAGTTGCCACATGCAAAGACCCTTGGTGGATCTGCTCACAGAAGCTCTGAAGAGCTTCGCTTAGTAAACACTCAGGTACATCAAAGTGAATCAAGAGGAGGTTTTGGTTAACATGCATTTAGCTCATCTGCTGTATCCCATGCCTCAGATTCCAGGAGATGCATATCTCCGCTGATATTTAATACAGCACAGAAAATAAATCAACTTGCCTGGTGCTGTCAGCGTGAAAATAAAAATAAGATGTTAGCTGTAGCCACTGAAGGGTGCAGTGGTAATACAATACTTCAAGTCTCTCTGCTCCTTTTTTACATACTTCAGCAGCCTAAGAAACAATTACACTGATCCATATTTCATCAGGCATGGTGGGCTGAGCATCTTTTACGACTGTTTTGTAGCTTCTCAAGTGTTAGCTACAGCTTCCTTAGAGAGGTATCCTTTTGCTGGAACTGCTCAGTGCCAGGATCCTTTCTCCTGAGAGACAACACCTCACCATCACTGCTGCACAGCATAGCACAGCTACAGCCTTGCCCTGAACCCAGCACCTCCGGTACCGCGGCACTGCCCACGTGAGGAACCAAGCCATGGGGTTTGCCCAACACTCACAACAAAGAACTTTGTATTCTTTCTGCTGCAAGCATTTTAGGATGACTTTATGTCACCACTTCCCCGACAGCTATAAATATTTTTTTTCATATGTTGAAAATGGGAAGCTACGTAGAGATGGTAGAGATGAGAGGTGGACGGCGATTCCTGCAGAGATGTCTGTGGGCACAAGCACGTGTGCACACTCACTGCACGTAGGGTTTGCCTCGTAGCTTCATTTCTCCCAAATGATCATGACCTCTTAGCCAAAAGCCTCCCAGGCAGGAATGTTTGAAATGTTTTTCAAAAGCTGCAATTGCTGCAGACATATCGAGACCCAAAAGTCACGCAAACAGTACACAAACCCTTGAGGCAGCCAGGAAAAATGTCATGAGTTCTGCCTGGGTGTTTGAAGAGAGGGGAAGCCCACCATCCACATGCAGAAAAGTGGGGCATGCATTTTGCCTAGCACCTGCTGTGTGTCTGCTATCCATCTCTTGAGCTGGACGCCAAGATGGAAGAGGGACTGTCCTTGGGAGAACCTGAACTCTACAAGACATGCCTGTTTTAGGAACAAAAACATTCCTTTCTGCAGAGCTGCCCTTGGAGTGGTCATTAAGGTGAAATCTGGGCCTGCAGAAGCTGAAGTCCCCATGGACTTTGGTCTTGTCCAAATTCCACCCCTTGGGTTTGAGTGCTGTCCAGCCACTGCCTAAGCCTGAGCCTGGCCTGCTGCCCTAGGCTGAGTTTCCTCCTGCAGCCATGGAATGGGGCCTAGGCTGTATCTCACCAATAAAACAAACAGAATTATATGATGCAAGGGTGTTTGAGTCGTGATTTTCATCAGCGTTTCCTTTTCACTGAGCTCAAAGTCTAGCTTGAATGCAGCCTACTATTTCAGTCCCCAAGAAAAGGCTACATAGAAAATAGGTTTTGAATCAGATGCTTTACATAAACCATGGGTTTTACTAAAAGCTGATCCATTCTGCTCTTTTTCACTCCTACAATAGCGACTCAGCAGGGAGGCATTAGAAGTTTCAGTACTTTCATCTTGTCTCAGAAAATTTAAGGTGGAGAGAGCAGGTAATAGTAGTAATAATAATAACAACAACAACAATTAAATCATTCACCACAACTGATTTATTAGAGGAATTTTGCCACATGTGGACATGATAAGTCATTCAAAAATAGGTCATGGTTTCCTGAAATGTATCTGAAGTGCAGGATCATTTGCCAAGTAAACTATACCAAAAAAATTCCTCTCACTGTTAGTTGACGGCACTTTTATTTTGAGCTGTTTTGACTGAGTAGCAGCATGGTTCACATGGTGAATATCTCTGTCTTGGTTGGGAACCCAGCTTTAACCATGTGCCAGATGTCTCCTGGCTGAAGCCAGCCATTAAAGCACGTTCAGTCTAAGGACACACAGAGAGGTTGATTTTGGTGACCAGTCTGTGTAACCAGTAACACAGAGGCCTTTTGGCAGCAATGGGCTCAGTGCTGTCCTAAGCCTGGAGATGCTGCAGTGTGGAACAAAAGTGACATTTTAACTGCCTTTCCTAAGATCCAGATGGATTTGGGGGTGTTGTCCCAAAACAGCCAGGTAGCGTTATGAAACTGTGAGGGCTGCGGGAAGATGAAACAGATCCCTCCTTCTGTTTGAACAAAGTAAACTATGATCTTGCTTTGCTTTGCACCCAGCCTTACTTAGTCCTGGCTGATACACCTGGTTTTATTGTCCTGGCTGGAAGTTGCCTGAGCGCAGTGCTGAGTTGGTGGTTGGGATGAGAAAACTCTTTGTACGAAGACCCTCTCAGGCAGCTTATGGTGAACTCAAGCCCACTGATGTCGGTAGGAGACCTATCAAGGTGTGTGGCAAATAGCATGAAATTCCAGCAAACAGAAGGTAAGAGAAGTTTGTCAAGGCCATCAGAAATGAGAGTTTTGTCAAAAGATTAATCATCTGTCCCACTGCTTTTTTTTTAACACATCCCACAGTATGGAGCAAGGAGATCATTGCTGATTTGGACCTCAGGGTTTATTGTAATCCTGTGCTGCATGTGGGAAAGCAGGAAACTTCCCTGCTGTGCTTGGAATTGTAACTCTATAGAGGTGTTTGCACGTGTGGGACTTATTCCTTTATGAGAAGTGAGATAAATTAGACTTGAACAAAGGCAGCACCACATCCACCCTAGGGAATTCTCTGCCTGCCTATCACTCTAATGCCCACTCCATCACCCTAACTGCAGTAGTTAAAGAAAAACACACTCTTGACCAACATACAAGTATGAAAATGCAGGCTTTTCTGCTTTCTGAAGTTCTGACAGAACAAAGGTGATTGAAATGGGTTGTAAATTAATTTCTGTGTGCATTAAGACCCTTTACACAGTCTGAACAGTATAAAAGAGCTTTGGGTTCACTCAGAATTAGCCTGAATAAATTCAGAAGGCCATATTTCTTTATACAGCACATAATAATTTCCAAAACATCTGTCATAAACGGGGTTGATTGAAACAGATTTCCTGTGGATAATTTCCTGCCTGTCCCTTACCCTTTCATCTGAGGGAGCTGAATGCAAAACTCATGGTCACCAGTGTGAAAACTCCATTGATCTCAGCGGACTTTGGTTCAGCTCTGAAAGATATGAGAACAGATACTGAGAATTTGGGTTTCTGGAGCTCAGGGCAGCACTGTCCCTGTTTGACAGAGCACAGTGAGACCAGCACACAGCAGAGCTCCTTCCCACAGCCATCGTGCTGTGATTCCCATTCTTGTTCAATTCTCTCATCGCAGCCAGTGTGACACGGGGTGACAGCAACGATCGGTAACGTGGACCTGTGATCTGGGAAGTGGATCTCAGACTTACACAGTTGGAGATTACAGGAGTAATTCACAGTTCAGGTGCTGTGGCTCAGGATGGGAAGTCTCCTGTTCAGCTGGACCTTCCCCATGTCTCCCACTGTCACCCCTCCCCTGCTCCATCTCAGCAGATCACAGCAGGGTTAATTAATTTGTCTCCATGAAGGACATAAAGATGTGTAGTGAGTGTCTAGGGAAGCTCCTCACATTGCTTTCTTAATAAAAAACTCTCTCTCATATCACAACAGATGAATCTTCTTTCCCATAGGAGCTGGGACAGCTGATGCAGTGGGTAGAGCCCTGGTGCTGGCTGAGGTAGCTGTTGCTGACTTGACTTGAGAATGAGATTGTCAGTGAAATGAATTGATGGTTTCAGTTCCAGATCTGGTGGAAAAATTTAAAAAAGAAAACAAAAACCAACAACAACAAAAAAGCCATCCAAAAGTGGGTTGTGTAATTCAATGCTTATTCTCAGGAAGCCACAGCTCAGAAGGTGAGCATGGGGATTCACATCTCTTGCTCCTCAATACCAGCTCATGTTCCCCAGCTGCAGGAGGCAGGAGAGGGAGGCAAACACCCAGGGCTCTGAAAAAGTTTGCTCCTGTGTGTCCCTTCTCTGGGAAAAACAGCAACACCCGGGAAAAACAGTGAAGTGGAAAGCAAACCTCCAGCTTGCTGAGATCCCGTTCATCCCAAGACTGACTGAAATGATTCAGATATAAATTTTATCACACCAGAGCTCGCTGGCATTTTCATTCAAGCACAGCATACAAGGGAATTTTGGTTAACCTTCCCATGGCCTGCAGATGTAGGAGGAAAGCCAGATTCATGAGAGCTGTCAAGTCAACATCCCTGTGCCTCCAGCCAGTTACACCAGTGTGAGTTTCACTGATGCCATTTGAGGAATTGCAAGCAGCATTCAAAGGTTTTCAAAGTACCCACCACATCCCTGTGGGAGAGGTAAAAAAACCACCTCTTCCAACAAAGAGAGAGAAAGGGGCACTGGGAATAAAGAGTGTGAATTTAGGAACGTGGTGGCAGAGCAGTGGGGAGCAGGCAGGAGCTCCTGGCTGGTGGGAACACAGCCTTCCTGAGCAGCCAGTCAACAGGACGAGGAGCAGGAACAATGAGCTAAGCACTGCAATGGAAACAAACACCTTTTTTTAGGCTCTCTGCACCAAGCTGCTGCTGCTGCTGCTGCTTTTATCACAGCATTCATTTGGGAAGAAAGCAGTGCAGCAAAACAAGGTGCACACAGAAAGCTGCACATTGTGTCTGAGCTCACACCAGTTACCGGCCAAAAAATCCAGTTGTTAAATTATTTAATTTAATTGTTTGGGATTGCAGTGATCTTGCATGATGTTAAATCTTTGGGAAATGGATACAGTTGAGTTAACCCTTCTGAGCAGGACATGGATGATCCAGAAGGAGACTGAGGACCAAGTGGTTCCTAACTTCTTCTGGGCAGCCCAAGCCAATGTTTCCACCATGAAAGTCTTCCACAGAGGCTCATGAGCTATTTTACAAACACATACACACGTGCATGAAACCCCCTGGCAAAAACAATGGTTGTTTTGCATGCCAAATGTGTCAGTTGCATTTCGTTTTACGACTGAATTCATTCTCAAGTCACGAATGCAAAAAAAAAAAAATAATCTTAGTGAGTGTTTAAATTTAGGGCATTATTTTTGAATTCCAGTGTAGAGGGAACCCAACAGTCTCAAACCTTGGAAAAAGGCACTCCACCTCTGCTTTATGGGCAATTTCATTCTGTTTGTGTTTCCAGAGCCTACTTCAAAGCACAGATGCATTTCAGGTAAATAATGACAGCTTCAGAACAAGTTTTCCTTGTAACACAAATCACCTCACTAGTGAAATCACAGGAAAAATTCAGAACAACTTGATATCCATCTGCCTCAAATCAATTCCTTCTATTTATATGCTATAAGTAGGGGCCCGATTCCTCCCACAATCAAATCAGGGGTGAAACTCCCACAGATTCCAGCGGGAATGGGGTCAGCTCTTTATGTTCGCTTGGTGACCATTGTCTGAATGTGGGTGAGGATGCCCTGGTCCATCCAGAGCGAGGCAGAGAACGTGCCTGTGGGTGCAGCACCAAACAATGGGGTCAGGTTCAGAAGAATATGAGGCACCTTCCCTCAGCACAGAGAATAATTTCTATAGTTTCCACATTTCCTTCCTGTTCATGTCAATCATGCACAGGGAAAAACAATGAAGTAAAAAGCAACCCCACATGGAATAAAGTAATAGGAATCTGAGAATGAGCCACATGCTGAAAAGAAAAGTCATCACATCCAAGATTGAAACTATTGACTGTCTGGACTGCCCAATAAATCAGACTAGCCCTGGGGACTTGGATCTATACCTGTACTTACCTCTTCACCTCAAACCTCAAGGGCAAGCTTTCCTTTTGCTTTGGAAGTCTAGAGGTGGGCAAATGATGTAGCTCTTGGTCGCCTTCATGTGCACTGCTGAACCACTTTGCCTCCTTGTAGGCTGCTGCCTGCTTTGGGAGACACTCCTCTCAGATCCCATCACCCTTTCCAAAGGCTCAGCTGTGCTATGAGGGGAGCTAGATGTCCACTTGGCTTGGCAACAAAGAGAAAAAATTGTACTTGAACCTGGAAATTTACAGGAATGCGGAGCAGCCGTGTTGCTAAGCCAGCTGCAAACCTGCTTTGCTCGGGGCTCTTCCCTTTGTAGGGTTGAAGGAATGAGGCACGTGCTGCCAAGTAGGACATCAGGGCTACAAACAAATGGAAGGCCCTTATCCCACCAGCAATCTCGACCTGGTAACGGGCAGGCAGCTGGAGTAACAAGGAAGCCCAGCTCCTTCCTACTCACAGAAAGGGGAGGCGGTAGGATACAGGTTATAATTAGAGCCACCCACAGCAATTTTGGGGAAGCTTCAGTCTATGGATTGGGATCTTATTGTTGGTGCTGCCAGTTCACCATCTGCTTGGACTGGGCCAGTTCAGAAATCCAGTGGCCAGCACTCCCAGACACATTTCTTGCTTGTCTGGAGTTTAGCAGTGCTTTAAGCCACCTTGGTGCCTGCAGGAGAGACACAGCAATAGGAATTTTTGTATAAGCCTTTACCTGACCGTCCTCCTAATTTAAAGGATTAGCTTCAGCTTTGGGGACAAACTCCTTTTGGAGCCCTCACTCCTTTTTTTCCATTGGATTATAAAATGTCAGTGGCTCATCCAAAATGGATCTCCCCAGTACAGCTTCCTGTAGCTGGAAAAACACCAGTTCTGCTGAGCACTGGGTGCTGCGGGTACAGCACATTCCACGGCATCCCATGCAAAGCTGCACAACTGTCTCCTTACAAAGTCCTCAAAGCAGAGTGAGGAAAATCAGAGCCACCCCCAGCTCTCCTTCCAGCTGCCATGGAGGCTGACAGCTCGCCCTGGCCCAAGCCATGATTGCAGATCAGCTCTGGCCTCAGAGCTCAGGCCCAGCAGGATAAGGGTCAGTGTGAGGACTAAGGAGCTGATGGGTTCTTGTACCCTCCTGGTACAAGACTTTACTCCTGGTACAAGGACTCTGATTTGGTCCTAATTCTTGTGCTGGTCATTCCCAGCCCAGATTTGATACCCCATCTATGGGCCTTCAGGCATAATTTCTGGCCTATTGCATCTGCGTCAGTGCCCTTATCCTTATCCCCATCCCCACGCAGGAGTTACGCTTTTTCAGAAATCCTATGTGGCCCCCTGAAAAGCAGCACAGGCCCTCATGTTGCAGATTAAACCTCACCAATGTGAAGATGTAAACCACCTGACTGGGAAAGCTAAGCCACATCAAACCCTTGTGAGAATCAGGGCCTACCTAGGAGAAATGGGTCCCTGACAGAGGCAGAACAGCTTAGGTTGCTACGTTTGGTACTTCCCTCTTCATAAACACCCTCAGTTTTGGTGCTTTTCCCCAAATCCCTGCTGCAGCACCCTGGGCCCAGCTGTGAAAGTCCCGTTTTTTGCCATCTTGCTTTTAACCATCAGTATTTCTAAGCCTCCCTGCTTGCACAAATAGGCTTCAAACCGTGAGTCCAGCCCTCTCAGAGAAAATAGCTTCAATTATTTATTTTTTTGTTTTAATGTCTTTACCCTCACTGCTATGATTTATTTAAGGAGAGACTTGAGGGCCTCACTCAGGACTTTTGGGTGCTGCTCAGCCTGGGGAGAGCAATCCCAAAGCCATTTCTGCACCAGGGCACTCCAGGAAGCCCTGTGATAACACAGAGCCACTGCTCTGGCTGGTGCCCGTGCCCTGGCTGTGCTGAGGGGGAACCTTTCCAGCTGAAGGCACAGTGAGAGCTTTCTTCCAGGTAGATGGAATAGAATCATGCAGATTATGAATGGTGATGTGTCTGCAGGGGGGTGGAGACGGGGTGAAGGAGGCGTCAGTGTGTTTTGTAAATGCTTTGAAATGTATTTGTGTGTTTCTGAGATGAGCCTTACAGAAAATACCTGAAAACTGGTTTTGCTTTTCCTAAAGCATTGGCTCTTTCAGGCAGCAGCTTTGCCAAAAGTCATTAATCACATCTTTATTAACAAGGGCGGGGGAACAGTGACCTCAAACAACCGAGGAAAACAACTAAAACTTCACTCATTTGAAGGACCGCTTTGTAAAATATCTTCTGGCTAGCACATGCTGCCGTTGATGGGTATTTAAAGTGCTCTGAGTCTTTGGGATATATTGGGACTTCTGCGCAGAACCAGGACAGGACACGGCCCAAGGCTGTGTCTGACTTAACTATTTGTCTTCTGGAGTAAAAGAGGAGAAAAAAGAAAGGTTTTTTAAAGGTCTTCATGCTTTTTTACTAGACCGAGGTGCATCATGTAAGTGGGACAGGCTAAATGCACTTTCCACTTCCCAAGTTCCAAAATTCATAGATTCATGGATCTCATGATGTGTATGGTTTAAGTCCAGAGGGAACACTCAATTCCTTCTAGCCTCAACAGCCTGTTTGCTCTAAGCATCCCAGCCTGCTGCTAACAGCATGGCACAGGGTCCACCACACTGCCCAGTAACTTATTTGCCCACTTAAAAATGAAGGCAGCTGAATGAGCAGCTGCATTAGGTGGGGCCAAACACACACCACCTCTTGGGGTGAGTAGGGCAGTGGATACAGCCCGTGCGCCCCTGCCCTGTCCTGCCAACACTCTGTTTACCACTCACTCCCTGCTCTGAGACAGTGTGTCAGCTGGGGAATGGGGATAGGGGAGAGAGTGGGGACTTTTGAGGGGATTTCTGGAGCCTGCCTCAGAATGCATTTGTGGTGGGGCGGGCTCTCAAAGGCAGTGTGGGCAAAGGGCAGGTCCCCACCTCGGGCAGGATGCCAACGGCGCATCGCAGTAGGCACGGTGTAAACCCAAACCCTGGAAGGCTGTTGCCACTGATAACACCCATCTGCTGTGGCATCATGTCCGTTGACATAGCCTTAATTAATGATATTACCAACTTAATGAGGAGATAAACCACCGATCCCAGCTCCTGTTAAGAAATTGTCTTAAATACCAGTCACTAATCGCTATGGAGAAACAGATAGTGGGCCAAAATGCACACCTGGAGTAAAGAGGTGTGGCTCCCGTGTTTTCTGGTGAAGTTGCATTTGTTTACTCCAGGACTGACTATGAACCATCCTGATTAACACATGGCGGGTGTGCGCTGGGCGGGAAGTTGTAAACAGCCACAGCCTTAAGTAATGGCACTGCTCTTGTGCAAGACCTGTCATCCAGATGGCAGCAGGATTGATGGCTGTGGAGATCAGCAGGGTGCCAGACCAGGCTGCAGATGTGTGTGGGAGTGCACCAACCCCAGGCTCGCTCTTCCCAGACCCTTAGCTGGTGCAGAGGCGCTCTGAGCCCTGGGATGCTTCACACGCATTGTCTGTTTGGTGTGGCTTTAGTAATAGTGCACATCACCATAGTGGACATCACCATAGTGGACATCACCATAGAGAACATCACCTGGTGATGTCCACTATGATGGCCAAGAGCCTTTTGGGCTGTTTAATTGAAGATGATTTGCCAGTTGTAACTAGATTTCCTGCTACCATTAGTGCGGTTTGGATGTAACTTGTAGAACAGGGAAAGGACCTGTTTCACTGTACTGATTTGATTCTTTGGCTGTTACTTTATTTCCTTGCCGTTGTTATTCTGATCTAGTGAAATTAGAAAGGCATGAGCAGCCTATTTGGATCTGAATGTGTGAGTTCCTGCCCTGCAGAGCTTTCAGTAGAGATTAGATTGTGCATGCCATTGTGTGGGGGAGATGTGCCATCAGGCAAAGGAGGAACAAATGCAGGCGGGGCGGGAGCAGAGAGACAGGAGCGATGTGTGTGCATGAAGCTGCCTGCTGCTCGTGGGGTGGTATCTCCATCTCACTGATGGCTGGTGAGTATCTCACAAAACATTCACTGCCTTTGGTTTCTTCAGGGTGTTTAGCTCCTGGAATGTGTGAGACAAGGCAGGCGCATCTTCCTCACATTAACCTTTTAGAAGTTGTCCTGGGAGAGCCTAAAAGAAAAACTATGCATAGAAACCCATGCCAAGTCTCATGTTCCTGAGCAGACTATAGGGGATCCTGGTCCTTAGGAATGAATAATCCTGGAATGAATAATGCTGGAAGGGTAGATATGCACTCAGTTTGCTGGTACCCAAATAAATCCTAAGGGATTCCCACAATTTATGTGCCTACATGACACCCCACACAGACACCAGGAGCAGACAAGACTGGCACACTGTGCTACCAACCATTCACCTATTTCAGCTACTTCACTCTAGCCCTCTGTGTTCCTATTCAGGCAGACGGTTTCCTGTTGAAAGAAAAAATAAAAAAAAAGGTGTTTGTTTGTTTGTTTAAGTGATCATAGGCATGCATATATCAGAAAAAAAGAAAGGACCTATCTTCTTCTTACATCTCTATTATTTCTATTGTTCAGGTATGCCTCGGGTACTTTCCCAGACATGTTGCCTTCTGTTTTTAACATTGCCATCTGGGAATCAGATACTGCACATCTTTTGTGGGGCTGTTCAGCAAGGAGGGAATTTGTTATTGCTCCTCACAGACAGTTTTGGCTTGATGCAGACGGATGGCTCAGGAAAAAGGGATGCCATAGGCTTTGTGGCCACTGCATTTCAGCTCGGGGAAAAGCAATGGCAGTGTGTGCACTGCACAGCTTGGGATGAGCTGAGAGAGTTCTCATAACACCTGGAAGCCAGGTGATGTCCATGGGGTCCAAACTCCTCACTGTTGGGAAGCTATTTGGTGAGTTCATCCTGCACTGCACCCTCTTCTCAATCTGGCTCACTTACTCAGTGTGCCTTTAATAATAATTTGCTTTTTGTAAATCCAAGGGAAATAGAGGTGATCTCCACACAACCAGCACAGACCAAAACAGACTGAACTCCAGGGCAGTTGGAGCTTGGTGCAGGAGCAGATGCAGAACTGAACTTTGTGGCTTGGACCCATCTCTTCAAGTTGATTCTGGCAATTTCCTGATTCAGAGCCTTATGCTGTAAGCACAAACCCTCCATATCGCACCCTCTTTGGTCTCCATCTCTGTCTGGTGCTTTAACTAGATACTGCTCAGTAAATGCTTACAGATTCAACAGGAGAGGCTGCTAGTTCAAAGTCTTGCATTATCTGGACAGCTGGAAAGGAAAATTAAGAGCAGCAAGAACCAAATCAGAGCCAGGAAAAAAGCCTGGCTTTGAGCAGTGACAGATACCTGCTTAAGACATATTTCTCCAGCCTCTGTTCCACCCGCTGCTGAACACAAAAAGTTGCTTTACCAAACTGTGCAACCACTTGGATGTTCAGGTGTGTTACTCTGAAGTGGGCTGCTCCTGACTCTGGCAATATTGTGAGATTATTCTTCTTTGTAATAGAGCAATAATCTTTCCAGCCTAGAAAGCAGAAGGGCTGCCACCCTGATGTTGTTACAGAGCTGCAGGTGAGAGGAGTAGAACAATACCCCTATATCACAGTGGAGAGGACATTGTGGGATATCAAGCAAAGAAACTGTGACAGTGTGGTTTCTTCTTTAAAAATAAACTCTGCAGACTTTCTTTTTTTCCTTTTTTTTTTCTTTTTTTTTTTTTTTTTAAGACACAGTGGCTAAAAATGTCCTCTCAAAAATATATAAAGCCCGAGGCTGGGTCTGAAAGCACTTAATGAGGGGTAAAAGTGGTTGAAAAAAGGAAAAATTCCCATGCTATTCCTAGCACTGACTCCTCCACTTCTGCATGTAAACTGTAGCTGGATCACACTAGAGCACTTCCACCAGTTTCAGACCAACACCTGGCCCACTTAGGACAGATGACTGGAGAGCAGCGACTCTACTGAGACTTTTATTTCCTAAAGGCACTGGGCACCCCATCATGTACATCCCCCAGCATGGTACAGCATCTTCAAAATCACGAGAGCATGACAAGGTTTAAAGCAAAACTGCACCACACAGCAGGATGGAACCAGTTGTGGACAACATGATGGAAAAGCTGTTGGGGAGCTGAACTGAGTGGAGCTAAATGCTGACTGTTATTCAGGCTTTTAAAAATGAAAACCAGGCCTTTCAGACAAATCCTATTATGTTCTTTGGAGAGGCTAAAACTTTTGTTGGGAAAAGTGACTTTGGATGGGATAGATTTTTGGTGAGGTGGTTGACTTAGCAGATTCTCTTACAAATATTAATAGCATGATATGAGTAGCACAAGCTCTGCACGGCTTAGAGAGCAGTGAGATCAAAGTTCTTCCAAATGAGCAGTTCCTGAGAAGTCACATTCCCAGAGGAGACCCTCAGGGAGTGACAGGACATCACTAATTTTCAATGCTTATACCCCACACATGAAAGGTGACACACAATGACTGCTGTCCAAACCTGCACCAGGCAGTGGGGAGGCGGCAGATGTGGGGAGATGTGGGTCACTGGCAGGCAGAGCACATGTGCTCAGGCAGCCAGAACCCTGTGCCAAGGAGACACAGCTGCCTGTATGGAAAGCAGAGGAAGCCACCTTGGAAAGCAGAGGAAGTCAGGAAAGGAGGCTGGGGGCAAGGTAGACATGCAGCCCAACCTTCATGTGACATTGCAGAGCGGTAAGAGTGAAGATAGGAAATGCAGGCTGAAGTATGAACCAGTTCTGGTTCCACAGAGGGTCTTGAACAGAAAATTAATTTGCCCTTTGCTGGTCTCTGCATTTCAAGAAGAGAACTTATGAGACTTGAAGAATTTAAAGTGCTAAATTCATCTGGAAAATGAGAGATGGTGTCATTACACTGTGAAAGCACCATCAGGACAATATGCGGGTAGGAAAGGTCTTTAACTCGGGCAGGTAAGGCCCCTGACAAAAACAACACAGCCCAGAAAGTTCAAGTAAGAAAGTAGCATGCCTTGTATCAGTGAAGACACTTACACTTTGGAATGAACTCCAGAGGCAGGATTGGATCCACGTTTCTTGATGCCATCAATCCAGGCTGGCTGCCCTCCTAGGAGGTCTGATTGAAATCAAGCTGTGCCTTGCCAAACATGAGTTAAACACAGAGGTGAGGGAGTGATAGTCAGGGATCCTAAAGTGCTGGAGCACAGGAGGGAGTCTCCCTTGCAGCCATGAATTTTGGGACTGACAACTACAAAGCTGAATAAGAAAAATATGATTTAAAATTTCTGCTGCCTCTTGGAAGGTACAAGAGGGTGAGAAAGCAAGTGAAAAAGCCTGGGAGTTCTTGGTAACTACTTCTAAACTAATACAAACATCCCCAAAACCCCTCAATCCCTCCTCTTTTATTGCCCTTTCAATGCTGTTAGTGGAATAAACTGATTATTTCATAGATGTTTGTTGGTCTTTTTAGCATGCTGGCAAATTGCTTCTGTTTGGTTTTGGTTTGGGTTTTTTGAACAACTATAATTGGGTTTTCACTCTTTGTTTGCATGTGTTTGTTTAGGACTTGCTGAGAATAAGTTAAACACAACAAATGAGCTCTGGACAGAGTTTTGAAAGAGATTTATTCTGTGGTCATTCATTCTCCTCTGTCAGAAAGCAAGTCCCATATGCAGGCACTGCTTCTGAGAAAGTTTTTTCCTTATGCTAACTGCCATCCTTGCTTGGTAATGGTTGCAAGGCACTAAGTTTGAAGACCAAGGGACCAATCCAGAAAGATAAAATGAGGTACTTTACCCTTAACATTGCCTGGCAGTTAAGTCATGTATTGATGTACTATTAGAGATGGAGTTGGAGGATACTGAGGAAAAAACCATCAAGTCATGAAATTCCCACAGAAAGTCTGTGGCAAACCTAGGATTAACACCAAAACCACACAGTCTGTGTGTCTAACAAGCCAAGAATGAATAGGGCAGGTAGTAAATCTAAAAGAGCAGTGCAAAGGTCAAAAGCTCGGGAATTAAAGAGCAGTGAAAGAATAAACCAGAAATGCAGCTGTTGAAGGAAATAATTCATGCAATGTTGATCATTTCATCCCCATATGCTTGTAATAATTTTGACAAGCATTTCATTTTATCTGTTGTTATTAAGAAAATTATTCCTTTAAGGGCAAAACCTAACTATATTTTTCAGGTCAACTTGATTCTGGGAATCAGTCTCACTTGCCTGTGGTTTTTGCTATCGGGCCAAACTTAATCCCTGGTGTATTTCTCTTGACTCGGTGGAGTTATGTCGAATATCAGCTTGGCCTAAGGGCCTTTAGTAATATTGCCAATGGGTTTCTTTAAAGGGATATTTCCCTACTTTGAATGCAGTGATTCCGGGCAGTGATTTTCATTTTGCAGCCTGGAAGGACTCCTGCATATCTTAATGAAGTTTTAGTTACTCTGATCCTGAAGAAACCTTCTTTGGCAGCAGATGACTTGTCTGGTGCTGGTCGGGCTGCAGGCAGGGTGTGCATGTGCCCGGGCTGGTCTGTGGATGGCAGCCTCGAGAGCAGCTGCCAGGTGCCTCCCCCTGCAGAAAGAGCCCGGGAAGAGCCACAGGAAGGGATCTGGAATACACAACAGCCCCGCAAAGCCTCGTGAATGCTGTTCACAGTGCTTCTGATTGACAGAGGGGCAGCTTATCTTCCCCTGAAACCTCTGCACCCAACCCTCCAGGTGTGTGTGTGTGTGCTGGGAGGGGAGCCAGGATTCTGATTACCGTGGGGAGCAGCTCCTGGTATGCATCCTTTACTCAGAGAAAGACAAAGGCAAGACCAAAAATAAGAAGGATAGGCCTTTCAGCATCCTCCACCCTGGACATCAGGGGCTGAGACATGTCACATGTGAAGGCAGGTGAGTGCACACCCAGTGCCTCTGCATAGACTGCTGCTCCCTCAGAGTCATGAATCCATGCAGGAGAGGCTGTCACAAGGGAGCTTCTCATCTCATGAGGTCCTGGAGAAAAAGACATCTGCAAACTGATAGATGCAGGACAGTATCACGCCTGCTGGGGTGGTTTAGTGGCACTCCCCCTGCCCTGAATGTCCCAAGTGTTGCCTGTTTCAGCTTGCTTTGACAGCCAGATTACACCCCAAGTGCTCCAAATAACTTGAAAAAAGAAAAAATTTGAAAAAAAAGGAGGACAAAAAAAAAGAAGAAATCTTTTTTGATCTTGCTTCATACAAGATGTGAAACCTACTAATGAACCTGAGTGTAACCAGCCTCCGGTTATTTGCTTAAAACTGAGCAACACATGAGGCTGATACTGCAGTTCTCGAGAGAGATTTGTCCCTGGGACAAAAGAGACCTGAAAGAGACCTGAGAGAGCCTGGAGCTAGGTTCAAACAGGCTGGGAAGCGTTATGCAAAACAGCAGCACAGAATCTAGGGTACGTGATGTTCTTGTGAGCTTCTAAACTGAAAAATCTTCCTGTAGGGACTGATGATGGCATGCCACTGAAAAGCCAAGTTTACCTTGTTTTGCAGAGGACCCACATTCTTACTATGACTGTGTCTGGTCAGAAGTGACAGAAGACTTTTTAATCTTGATGACTTGATATGATGGGACAGGCAAAGTCGGAGCTCTAGGGTTGCTGTGGGGTGCTCCAGCACACAAGTGTGCATCAGAGGAGGGCAGGGTTTGGGGGAGCAGGGCTTAGGGGTGAACTGCTTCTGTCCTTCTGCAGCTGCTACCAGCTTTGCAAAGCTGTGACTGGGATCCAGCAGCCTGTAAAGCACAAAACTACTTGAATAGGGTTTGGATCTACACAGCTTCACATAATGGATTTAATTACCATGAGGGAAGAGAGCTGATGTGATTTCTGTACAGTACAGGCCTTGTGCAGAAATGGTTGTTGATCCAATCATCATCTCTGGAGATCCCAGCTCTCCCCCATCCTGCCATCTCCATATGTCTTCCTTGAAGACCATCTGCCTTGGCATATAGCAAACTAAAGGCAAATGACACAGCCACCAACCCCCACTTGTTGCTCCATATCCATCTCAGAGAGACCAGCTCTGAAGGTGGTTCTCCTAAGGAACAGTGGGAAAACCTGGAAGGCTTGGGATCTGTGTCATCCAAAGCAGGAACTGGCTGACTCAGAGAGCAGAAATCATTTGCTGTGGTGTCTGGAGACCTCTGAACAGCTGCAAAATCCCAGTACTGAGATCTCAGTAAGGTTGCAGTTGTGATTGGCTGGGCACATTGCCAGGGTGGAAGATTCCAGGATCTGCATCCTCCTGGGAGCACCTAGCAGCCAACACAAGCTTTGTAAAGACACCTGAAAATCCTTACTTAAAGCTTGTCAGCTTAACATTAATAACTGGGAGGGAAAGGGTTTGGAGCCACTGCAGTGCAGCCTGCGAGGTGAAGCAGAAAAGCAAAATGGAGGAGAGAAGTGACTCAACTCAGGGAAAATCAGCCGTGCCTTTTGAAAAGCATGACTGGAAACGTGCTCACTCCCAAAGACTGGCTTGTTTTTGCAGGATCATACACACATACACAGAGCAAAAGTAAAAATAGCTAAGGGGACAATCATTGCGAACTGCACCAAATAACAATCCAATAATACGATTTTAATTAAGAAATCCACGGCACCAAATAAATTCAAAATTTGGCACAACAGCAGTGTCCAATAGCCATATATAAAGCAATTTGCTAATGATTGCACATTCCATCTCATTTTCCTTGATGTTTTCCATGGCGTCATTCCTCTGAACCACAGGTTTTCTTTTAATCTCATCTCAATCTACACCACTATTAGATACCGTGCTTCTTCCTTGACAGCACCGTATTTGAATGGCCACTAACCAAAGCCAGGGAAGGTGAGGCTGGAACACAACCTTGTCTCCTGCAGGCTGAGCCCCGAGAAGGCTGCTGGTCACGCCCCGACTGCACGAGTCACTCACACATAATCAGCTGTGGCTAATTCAGAGCCAGAACCACCCCCGTGGCCCTTAACAGCTTCTGCACTTGGGATTCAGTTGGCTCCACAGGTTTGACATGTCATGACAGAGACATTTCTTCTTCACACAGCTCATTTTGTCCTGAGCTAATGAGAGATTAACTAACCCATAGCAGCAAATCAGCTGCTGCTGGCCTAGGGAGGGCATCTCAGGTTCTCTCCTTAACGAGCTTCACATTTGGCTTTTCTTAGCTGAAGGAGAGTTCATCAGCACAAACATCCTGCCAGTGACACAGTCCTTATCTGACAGATGGAGCCCAAGGAGAACTGTTTGCAATGACCTAATGTTGTTTGCTGCTTACCTGGCAAGACACCAGTGAGCTGCTTCTCCCATGCCCCAAGAAGTCACCAAACAGATGCTCATGGCTCCCAAACAAAAAAGTCTTCACTCCTCTTAAACAAAGTCAGGGTTTACAGCAGATCAAAAGCACTTTGGAGCCACTTTGTCTCTTGGGCTGCATGCTGGGTGCTTGCGGGACCCTGTGTCTTCATGGTCGGGTTGTCCCCTCTGTGCTGCTCTTAGAGCCCAGGGGAAGGCAGGACTCAGTGGCATTTAGTGTGTCCTGTCGGGAGATGATCAACCCTTTTGTCACCACCAAACCACAATGGGAACATCTTCCTCTTTTTCTCAGTCATTAAGTTTTTTGCATACTGGAATTATATGCATTAAACAAGGAAGTTTTCCAGTAGGTGCGCATCCTTGAGTCTTTCAGTAGAAAGCAATTTGAGTGTCCATAATCACAGAGTATCTGACAAACCACAAAAGAAGACTTCTTAATTTTAACTTCTTTTGGCCTAAGATGGGTAGGACCTGAAGTCGGGGTTTGACAAGCTCAGAATTACTTTGCCATTACCATAAAATCTCTTTCTAGGGGAGCTTTGCCATTTGGTGTTGCTGAATCTGCCTCATTCCCCTTCAGGTTTCCACCTCAAAATTCTTCTTATTCAGTCCTCTTTTCTTATGCAACTTTATAGGCTGTGGTAGATGGAGATAAGGAGGCCAAGTCCTGAAATGATCTGTCTGTTCTATTTTGCAACCTCAGTGACAGCAAATATTAATGTACATGTGTTCACTGCCCAACTCGTCTGACCACTCTGCACGGACATTTTGGTGACAAGCAAAAGCCTTCCACACAATTACTGATTCTGCAAACACCACAGAGATATGGTTAATGTTGTTGTGATCCCCCAGAAATGCTTTTCTTTTGCACCCCTCCTGCTTTCTTTTTTTTTGGCACATCGAGGTCCAGCGTTTCTCGTGTGCCTGGCTCTTCCTGGACTGTGCCTGCGTTACACAACTGTGCCCTTCAGACTGAGGCAAGGATTAAAGGTGTCCAAATTATTAGGAAATCAGAGCAGTGAAAGGTCAGGGATCTTTCTATTTGCTCTCTCAGCTTGGTAGGTGGTTGCTGAAAAATCACAAATGCACTTTGAAAATGAGGGGCAGCGAGGTGCAGCTTTCCAAGCACTCCTTGGCATTCACGTCTGTGAGTGAACTATTTACAGGTATGGCAAAGCGTTACTAATCTCTGAGCTATTTAGAAAGGAAGTATCTCTAGGATCTCCTCATTTTTTCTTCCCTGTTTCTCAAACACCATTGAGTCACACTGAGTCTCCTCCCCTCCTGAAGAACGGCTTTGTAGAGCTCCCTGAAGAAAGAAAAATGTCCCTGGACAGTGAAACAAACAATCCCAAAGGGGGGTGATCATGACCTAGTAACTGGGTAAAAAATTCTGGAGACCCTGGAAAGGAGAGGTCAGTCCAGAGGCTGCCTGAGGACTCAGCTGCTCTCAAGCCCCAGGGAGGAACTCTCTTATCAGGGCTTGGAGCCCAGCTGGAGACAATCTGGACCTGACCCTTCTCAAAGTTCACGTCTGTTTGGATGGAGGGTTCTGATTCAGACAAACCCCTGCTTTCAGACAGCCTCTTGGAAGACAGGGCTGCCAGTTGGCTTTGCAAGGCTTTGCTGGATGTCCACTTAAGTCTGAACTTTCCCTGTTTCCTTCCCCTCTTCTCCAGTATGCCTGTCTGCATCTGGCTTCTCTTTCAAACTTAGCCCCAGATGTATTACGTTGCAGCTCAGTTCCCTGGATGCTGTTACAAATGGCAAGAAATTCTGAACAGAATTCCCAAAGAAAGCCACACTGAAGAAAGAGCTGAGAAAAAGGGAAACCTAACCATTGCTATTTAATTTTTTCTGAACCCATACTTCTTGTGTTGCTAGAGTTTCAGAGAAAAAGGAAGTGTGTACAAAGGCTGCCTTGAACAACAGGGGGATGCTGGCTCAGGCAGTGAAGAGTGAAAAGAAGAAGTAGGCACTGTGAGAGAACTGGCAAAGATGAGGTGGGTAAAAGAAAAGAGGTGCTTCAACACCTGGTCTGTGAGCAGTGGGGACTGGACAGACATTGAAACAGACAGGCTAGGCAGTGCTTGAAGAACAAACATGGAATAAAGACCTTGGCAAAGAATAAAAAAAAAAACAAAACATGGATTTTCTTCACAGTAGGATAATTCTGAAGGGCAAACACCAAGGGACAGTGTCCCTGCTTCCAAACATAACCCAATAAAGAGCAAAGGAAGAAAGTCAGAGTTCCTCAGTTCTGGTTTTAGTGCAGCACTAACTTCTCTACCAGGGCACCTTCTAATTGCAGGTGCTGCAGGCATCTTTCAAAAGCAAATGTGAAAACATGGAGTGGGGTCCTCAGTACCAGGAATAGGCAAGTCAGGCTTGAGTCAAGGGCATCTAAGAGCATTTGGTGCCTCATATCTCTGGCTAGCTTCTGACCATCTGAGAAGTGGAGCATGTCTCACCTGCCACAGACGGTGCTGGGAAGTTAATAGTGGCATTGCACATCTGAAGCCCTGTGACAGAAAGCTGCCACGTAACACCACGCTTTATTCTACCCTAAAGCCAAAGTCTCCTCCACCCAAATAAATATGTATTTGTGTTGCCTGCCTCCCATTTTTAATCTACTAGCGATTCTTACCAGAAAAATAATAAATAAAAAGCTCTGGCCGTACAAATGCGCCAAGAGCTTGGCTAATCAGCAGGATTCTAGTCTGTCACTACAGATTTTGGCAGCCTTGTGTCAAGAAAATGAGGCAACCCCATTCCTGGGAACCAGTGTGATGGAAAGCGCTTCCAGCTGATTCGGATTGTTTATTCTAGGTGAAAGTTTGCAACATTTCCATTTGGTTTCACCACTGTGAGCTTTGCCAGGACTTTTTCCTAAGCAAATGAATGTTTTCTCATTTCTCTGCTTGATCTCCTATTTAGAGTTGCTCCATTGCTTTTGTTACTCTGGAAGGTGTTTACTTGGTCAAAAATGTGTTTCAGCTTGCGAGACGTGCAACGCTTTTGTCTCCTGCTGACTTTAGCTAGACTGAAGGCTAGCATGAGCAAAGGATCTGTAGTCTTGGAGAAGGACAAATTATGCCAGAAGAAAAGCCAGAACCTGGGCAGGAATGCATTAAGTACTATTATTACATTTCTATGCAAGTATTTAACCTGTTAGTGCTTTCACGGAACAAGGAAATGCATGGAAAATACTCCTTTCATGGTTCTACAGAGCAGAATAGCATGGCATGGGTTGTTAGCCAGTACCTGCAGCCTTGCAGAGCTTTGGCCTAAAGAAATAAGGCCAGTCCAGCCTTGTTAAGAGAAGTTGAACAAACTGTATACAGGGATTTCTCCCTCAGCTTGACCCAGGCCTGCACAGGGGCAGAAAGTGTACTTCCAGGAACATATTGGTCTGTTTTCAGCCTAAAACAACTGTTTCCTCATTCTTTTTGTTCCTCTCTGTCATTTCTTCTTTCTGCAGCACTATAACCAAGTTCCACTTTGAAATGAATCACTGTTCTAATGCTCATTAAATTAAGGAACTGACCATTCTGGTAAGACTCATGCTGACTAATTGCAGGTGTTGGTTAAATTTCCCCAATAAAACTTCTACAAAATCAAGGCATTCCTAGCTGCCATTCAAATTCTGGGTATCTGAGGAGTTTAGAAGACCCAGTTAGGGTGATTTTCTAAAGGGAAATCACTCATAAAAATGTCCTAATCTATTGCAGCCTGTCTGAGAATTTGACCCTTTATTTCCAAATTCAGCAGGGTCATTCACTGGCCAGATCAATGCCAGATCTTCTGACCAGTTCACAGGCTGAGCCAGGCTGTCTGAAAGCAGGGGTTTGTCTGATCTGTGTCTCTTAGAAGGAAGTGCTCCTGACATTGCAATGAACATTTCATTCACATGGTCAGATCAACATCTGTGCCCTCTGTTAAAGAATCATGGTTAGGGTGTAGATGCTGGACTTGGGGCACTTCAATCAGACAACACGTAATCCCTAATAATCCAAGTGTCATCAAAAACTCAAATATCATCTGGTCTCTGTGACATTAATCATGACCCAGAAAGTTCTCCACTTTCCTTTTTCCTGTTGTGCTCACAGGGAAAATAATGGATGGACTCAGAAATATCCCTTCTCCAGGACTACACACAGGTTGGCTGGGGAGGGCAGCTTGACAAAAGGTGGTCTTGCAGTAAATCACAGTGTGAGCCTCCAGAGACAGTTTACGTGAAGCCCCAGTTTGAGGCCACATTTCCTATGGCAGCTGGGTGAAAACTGTGCTCCCCACCTGTGCAATGGAAGCAGTAATCTCTTCATACAATTCTATTGCTTGCCCCACACTGGAGAGAGGAATTTGAGGAAACTCTGCCACTTCCTGAAAGTTTTCACAAAGTGTGTCACGGGGAGGCTTCAGTCTCCAGGTCCTGCTGTTTAATAATAAACCTGCTGTTTATTTTGTGGAGCTCGTTTCCTAGACAGAGTAGCAAGAAGATGTCATAAATACCTGTGGGCTGCACACACCTTTCCCATGGTACCCTGTGTCCCAGGCACCTGGCAGAGGCAGCCCAGCACTGTCAGCCCCACTGAGGCTGGGGAAACTGAGGCACTGCTCGTGCTGCAGTGAGGCAGAGGCACATCCAGGCACTCCTGGCTTTCTAGCACCTGTGCCTCAACCACAAGGCCAAATTAGTACTGAAGGGACCTGTATTTTACTGTCCCCTTCTTCTGCATTAATTAAAACACATCGCTGCACACTTAAGCAATTTAAATGTTTTGGAACGAGTCTCAGGACGGCCAAGGGCGTTCAAAGTGAAGGGAAGGCTGGCAGCTTGCCCTCAGCTCGCTGCCTTGCCTGTCCATCACAGGCACACATCATGCATTACAAAACTGTGAGATCTCTGCAGACCCAACTACAAGAATTTTAGGGAATTTTAGGGAAATTTAGGGAAACAGTTTAGGGAAAAAGCTGTAAGTCAGAAATACCTGGTCTTCCTGGGGCTCCATCACATGGACTGGCTGAGAGCATCTCTGCCGATCTTTTTCCAGTTTACACATTTTGCTTTACATCTCTTCTCTATGAAAAGCTGGTGGGAACTGCTATTGCATAACACCAGCAGCAGGCTGTCCGATGGAAAGCCCTACTAGACCTGAGTTTAGGGTATATGCCTTGCTCTTGAAGACTTTGGGGGAGATATTCAAGGTGAGAAAGAGCAAAGTCATAGCACCTCAAACAAAATCCAAGGCTGGCAAAGACTGTGTTGTGCCCTGAAGGTGATACTGAAGTTCAGGGTATATGTGAGCCTTTCTCCAAAGGTCTGTTTGCCTTTCTGTCACCTATCGGTCAATGGCAGGAGGAGGCACCTCAGGTGACCTCCAGAGCAGCTTGTGCACTCTGGACTCCAGGCAGCAGACAGCTGACTACAGTCTAGAATGGAAATGAAGGACTAATTTGCCCAGGGACATTCCCTTTTGTATTTTAAAGTAATGCAAAGTGTCTTTTCACTTTCAGCTCTGGATTTGAGGCCCGAGATGAGGAGTCACTGCCATTAGATCCACATCATCACAACTGTAACATCAAAACAAGTGTTGTATTAAAAATAAACACAACAGGCATTCACTGACTTGATTAAAATGTATACATATGGGTGAGGTCATTTTAATAAATGCCTTATGCACAGACATCTGCATTTCTTACCATGGCCCTAGGCTTGGAGAAGGAGCACTGTACATCCACAACTACCTGCTCTTGTGCAGTTGCATCAGCCCGAGCTCTCTGGCTCTTTAGAACATCTACCACAACTGTCCTTATCACATCCCTGTGCATTGGCCTCCTCTTAACACTCACAAAGGCTACAAAAGACACAGCCATGGTTTACCACATTAGCTGGACATCTCTGGTTTCTGTCACGCCACCGTGTCAAGGTCTTCCATTTCCTCTATGAATGTTTTCAAGACACATTCTGATGCTGTTTGGAAATAACTCACTGAAATATTGTCCTGTCTGTGTGCCTGGAAAAAGCTCCATTAGTTAAGGGAAAGTCAGTTGGACTTTCCAGAATGACACAAAAAGTTGCAAAGCCAATAATGTCCATATTCACACTGATGAAAATCTTCTGTATGTCACTGGAAAAAAAAATAGTCTAGGACTGAAAGCCCTGGCTTTATGTGCCTTCCTAGGTGACCTGTGCTGAAGCTTCTGCACCTCCCACTATGAGCTGCAAAGCCTCTACTGATCAGGTGAACAGCAGCTTCTGCAGCAAGCCCCTAGAGCTGGTAGCAAAGCTGGCACCACAGTGGCTTTCCTACATTTTGGGTACCTTCTCACGAGTGCCAGTTACCCCAGGCTGCAGCTCCCAGTGCATCCAGGCCATTATCCAGAGACAGCCCTGCTCTGGGAAAGGATGTAGGAGGGCTGTCCCTATCTGACTTTAGTCTCTTGGTCACCCTGCTGTGGATATCCCACCTGCAGAGTCCCTGCCTGGCTCTGGAGCATCCCTGAGCTGTCCCTGTGAGGGGTGCTCCCCAGTACTGCAGCAAGAGATGCAGCTGAGGGGAGTTTGTCCTCTGACAGAGGTGTCTGCTACAACCCCAAAAAATTACCTTTGTGCTACTCATTCTTAGTGATGATCCTTATACTGCTGCCCAGAGGAAGCTTCAGCTCGCTCCCTCTTCCCTTCAGGCAGAAACAACCACTGCCTGCCACCAAAGAAAATCTCACCTTCCTGGAGAAGGTGGAGGGAGGGTTGCCTTTAATATAATTTGGAGTCCAGTGGAGCTGTTTGCTCACTTTGTTTTCTTCCTGATGCCTCAGAGCTGGTTGGAAATGTCTGTGCTTGTGATACTTCTGAATATGCTCAGCAACGCCCAGGCAAAGAAAGCTGCCAATGGCTTTTGCAAACTCTGAGCCACAGGAGCCATGAGCATGGGGTAAGGGGGCAAGAGGACCTGTGTGCCACTGTCCTGGGGGACTTTATGATGCTGGTAACTGCCCAGGAGTTTGCTTGCAGAAGCTGCCACAGAAATCCCAAAGTGCAGCACAGGAGTGACACACCTGCCCTGAGTGCTGAGGGATCCCTCCTGAGCATGGTCTGTGCTGTAATGATGGTGATGCTCTGGGGCAAGAGGAGCACAGCTGGGCACCGAGAGCAGCCTCCACCAGGGATGGGCGACATGGGGCACCAAATGTGTGCCCGGGCAGAAAGCTCAGGGCACCCAGGGCTCATGAAGGGGCCGTGTGACAAAGCCAGGGATGCAGAGTGGGTAGTGGGGGCACAGCACTCCCAGCTCTGCCAGCAGCACTGTGCTTCCCACCCAGCCATGGGACATGGGTGACAGCCAACAGGCTGGGCCAGACCCTGGGCTGATTTCCCTCCTCTCATTCCCACAGTGCTAGCACCAATAGATCTTGTCCCAAAAAGTTTATCCAAATCCTATTTGCATGCTGGTCCTCCAGACTGAGGCTCACCTTCTCTGCAGGATACACCTTCTTGGAGGCTTTTTACTGGTCTCTGCTATGGAATGAGCCATAAATTAGCCTGGGAACAGCTTGCTTTGCTGTGCCTGTGTATTTTCAACCTCAGTTCCATTTTAATATATGATAATATAGACGGTACTGTCCCCAGCCAGGATCCAGAAGGAGTGAGATGATTAAAAATAATTCATCTTACACTGAATTAAACAACTGAGAGCCTCAGGAATGGTCCCATTTGAGTTTGGTACAAATCACAGGTGACAATCTGGGTCAGTTTTTATTGGACCTGCACCTTTTTGCCAGCCCTAAATCTGCCAGCCATCACATAGGTTTAATAAGAAGGGACAACAAAGAGGCAAAAAAGGTCAATCTCTCTTCGAGAAGGAGATGGAAGGAGCAGGGCAGACAGGGCAGGGGAAGGTGGCGTGTCCTGGCAAGCATGCAAGAGGTGATGTTTCCCCAGGAGAGGGACAGACAGCAATGCCCTGGGTTCTTTGGAAAGCAAACAGGCTGCACCCGGAGCCCATTCTGCTGTTTGCTGAGACTCGGCAGCCTGGACCACTTGTGGTTTCCTCTCTGAGTCTTGCCTCTGCCCACAGTGACATACAGAAACTGAGGGAATGGAGGTGAGACACCCCTGGCACTTTCTGACCAGCTGAGGCACAGGGGGCACAGGGCTGCTTTGCCCACCCTTCCATTGGGAAGGTGGCAGCAGGTTCCCCTTCCAGCCACTTCTGCTGAGTCACAAAATCCCCTGTGCATGCCATCCCCAGTGTCAGGAGGTCTGTGTGCTGCATTGCTCTACCTTGGATTGAGCCACCCCACTTCCCCCTCCCGGAAATAACACGAGCAAGAGTGAGAATGACTCATCTGTGCATATGAAGACATGTATATGCACACACACGGATATATCTTCTATGCTGAGAGCCTGGGGCAAAAATTTCACCCCGTTTTTGAATTCCCTGATTCACATGGTTCTGTGAGGTTTAATGAAAAAAAACCAAAATTAACCAAACAGTAAAAAACACACCAGAACAGTGCCAAAATAGTAAAAAAAAATAGGAAAATTAAAAATCAAATCCTATTACCATGTGTCTAGCTTGAAAGGAGGCCTTCCTGCTAGTGTCTGTGCATGCATTTTGTCCCCCATGGTCTCATACCAGTATGAGTGTTTAGTGAGTGGTGGGCTGGCTTGCTCTGCTCCAAATCCAGCTGTGCCACGTGAATCCCAATCACTGCTATTTGCCTAGGAACTGGATCAATGGTTTCTTGCCCTGTCCTTGTAAACAACTCCTTTGACATGGGTCCTGGCCAGTGATGCTGATAATGGACACTACACACATGGCTGTGCCTCAGTTTGAGGTTGAGTGAAGACAATCAGGTGACATGTGCCCAGATCATTCCTGAATTCAGCTTTATAAACTCTTTCTCCTCCATAAAAATCCCTGGAATGGTGCAACATCCCAACAAGGGCTTGTGAAGCTTTGTAGTTGTGTCTGGTGTTTCTTTGAGCCATTTTCCAGTGGGCTGCATGGAATTCAGTGTTGACTGACTGCACCAAGGACATAGAGGCCTAGAATCACAGCTAGGCTGGCAAAGGCCTGTGTCTAAGGTGGTCAAACCCAACCATAAACCCAGCACTGCCAAGCCCACTGCTAAACCACATTCCTAAGTGCCAAAACTACACATCTTTTGAATACCTTTCCAGTTCCCTGTGCCAGCCATGGCCTAGCACACCTGAACCTACAGATCGCCATCACAGCTGAGGCCCCCCGTGTGCTGCTCCCACTTGTAAGCAGTGGAAGGGAACAGAGTGGGACCCTTGGCCACCAAAGCTCAAGAGTCAACATCAGCATTCTGTGGTGGCCAGCTCAGCCCTGTGGCCAGCCCTCCCCTCTGCCTTGGCACATGGGATTGTTACTGCTCCAGGCCTCCCTCAGCCAGCAGAGCCAAACGTGGCAATATGATGGGTCTTGAGAAAAGGGAAACCTTTTAATTATCCTGCCAGAAAAGGTGAGCTGGTAAATGGGTCCTGCTGCCCAGGGGTTTTGCAGCAGGGAAGAGAAATCAGTCATTCACCACAGTGTTGTTGTGACGGGCCGTGACAAACATCCTGAGGCAGCTGTGTCTGGTCACAGAGTCATCAGATGGCACAGCCTAGGAAGAGCAGCTGCGCCCTTTTGTTGGGTCAGAGACCCTTCTCCACAGCAGCCCCCTCAGTGACCATTCGTGCCCTGGCAGTGTGACATGATGCATTTCATCAGCTATTGGGAGGATGTTACATTCAGCGACACCCATTCCAGCCAAGCTACATTGTTTAATAAAGAGCACATAATCACAGACATCAGCTGCAGAGGATTAAGGTTGCTTTCCCCCTCCAGTGTATTTTACCTATGTCTATTTTGCTACATTTTCTCTGCATCCTCAGCCTTTCCTCCTCAGGACTGCACTTGCTGGTTCTCTCACAGAGGCGGTGAGTGTGTGAATGGTACAAGTGCAGAGGAAGGAAGTGGTGTTGCTGATTCAATAGAGTGTGCTTTTCCTTCTGAGTCAATACAGAACAACTGTCTCACTGTGCTCAGAACGTATTAGAACAAGAAGTCTGCCTCTGGTGTGTGTGGGCTTGTGTTTTAATCTCTCTGACCCAGAACATGGAAAGGTTGCACAGAAGGGATTTTAATTATCTTGAAAGTTACTGAAGTCCAATTAAAAGTGTGGAGTCATCACAGCAGGCCACCCATCCACTGTATCAGTCTGTGGGCCAATTGCTGTGATATATCCAAAAATTACAGGGGATGAACCTGCTGCTAGAAAACAGAATGTGTCAAGAATCAGTATTGTTAAAGGCTGCGACATTTTTGAATCACACAGGATCCTGGCTAGAACTGCAGCTGGACTCTATGAAGACAGCAGGTCAGAGACAGCTGCGAGGATGGGGAGAAAATGTGAAGGACAAGGAAATAAAATTATAGAGCTAAATTTCCAGAATTTTGTGCAGTAAGTAGATCAGAAGTAGGAAGCCTGCAAGAAAATCTAAGGTTTGCTGGACCACTCAAGAAAATTTCCACTGAAGAAATGGAAATTACACAGCTACTAAATTATGAGTTCAATTCAGACTTCATCCTTCAGGCTATCAGGGTGATATCTGGTTCTAACAAGAGAAGAGTTTGCTGGTACAGTGAAAACTAAAAGAAGAGAAGTTGGAAACAACTCCAACTTCGGGAAAAAAGTTACAGCAACCATATTACCCATCCAGAGGATCCAGTGGGAGCTTTTAAGTGAAGGAGCCAAGACACTGTAAGAAATTGCAGGGATACATTGAAATCAGTTCCTGTATCGTGGGTTGGAAAATAGCAAATGTTTTGATTAAAATTCTTGTTTACAATGTTATTTAAAACATGAAACAGCCTCCAATTTCCAAGTTTCGTGCACATTTCCCACAGGCCCAGGCTGGAGGAAATGCGGGTAGTGTCTTCTTTCATGCTACTTTCTATTAAGCTCATTTCACCTCAAAGGTTTGGGTGAGTCTGAGCCCTAAACCAAAAGCAAAACTCAAGCAGGCATAAAGACAAGGCAATGGAAAGTGATTGCCCAAGCCACTGTGAACTGAAACTGCCATGTTATGCACCGTGCAGGTGTCAGAAACACATTGAATTTACATTGCAGCATCCTGGAAGAGCAAAGGACCCTGGCTTCCAGCTATGAAGTTCTCATGAGCAGAGCAGGCTTCTCCACAAACTGGCGAAATCTGCCCATGTACCAAAAGTGATGGTCAGGGAACCTGACCCCAGCTGCTGGATGACCCCCAGGGATGTCAGTGCCCTGCATGTGCAGCAGTGAGGAGTATTTAATTCTCTTTAATTCTCTCCTGTGCTCCTCCAGCAGCCTGCTCTTCATGTTATTGCAGCGTTTTTTCAATTGAGCAACAAAGAATCTGTCATGTACTGGGGTTGTTTTTGTTACTCCTGGGCTCTAGAGGAGAGGACTAGACACATCTGGGATTTTCTTGGGACAGATTTCGGCTCATTGCCCAGTTCTTGTTTTCAGGGTAGGGATCATGGGCTGAAGGATTCCACTGCCATGGACTGGCTGCTTAATAGAGCTCTGTCTCTCTTGAGTACATCTTAAACTTTTATTGTAGAGTGCTCTTTGGTGCTAGGGAAAAGAAATTACCTATCTGAGTTTCATATTGGTTTAAAATAGTCTAGGCCAAGGCTGTCTCAAAAAAGTGTCTCAAGGATACAGCTGCAGGCTTCAAACCTGATTCAATAGCTTGGTGTCTTTCTGTAAAGTGCTTTCGGTGCTCTGCAGGAACAATGTGGCGCATGAAATTAAAAATTTGGCAAAAAAATTAAAGCTTCAGCTGAAATACACTGTTTCCAAGGCTTTCTTAAAATGAAGCAAGGTGGTCCTAGACTTGAAACACATTGTTTTTGTACTCTTACCTTCCCATTTCTTATTCCTCACTGCACTCTGCTCACTTGTCTGCTCTTAAATCACATTTTGAAACACCAGCCTGTTTATGTGCACAGACACACAAACACAGAGGCAGAGCCCTCAGGAAAGCTGTTCTATTGCAGCACTTTGTATTGTTTCATGATATGAATGTGCTGCTCTGTGTGCTGCTGCCCACAGGCTGTGGCAGGAGCCCTGCAGCTCTGGGATGCAGCCTGGCCAAAAGTCATACCGAAATAGGTGAAATTGCAAAAAGAGAAAGCTGACCACAGCTGCTCCTCTGTGCTGCTGAAAGCCATAATGTGGGCAGGCTCTGTGCCCCAGGGCTGCAGCTGCCCCAAACCTTGTCTTCTCAGGGAGGCCAGTGGGCCCCCAGGTGAGGTGTATTTCAACTCAAAATATGATGGCAATCCTTTCACTGCTAAAAAAGCCAAAGCACTGAAAGCAGCATAAACATCCCCCAGATAACAGGAGTGATCTGGGTGCTGGTTGAATAAATCCATGGGTGTGAGGGAATGATCAGCCCCACTGGGTAGGAATCTCTCTTCCTTCAGAGAGAAGGAAGGAAGGAAGGAAGGAAGGAAGGAAGGAAGGAAGGAAGGAAGGAAGGAAGGAAGGAAGGAAGGAAGGAAGGAAGGAAGGAAGGAAGGAAGGAAGGAAGGAAGGAAGGAAGGAAGGAAGGAAGGAAGGCTCCCTGCCCACATGATACCATACTAGACAACAAATATGCTTTTACCCACAGGAACAGCTTTGCCATCCAAAAATCCAGCACAGGAAGCTGGGCAGACAGGCAGATGCAGAACTTCCCAGTGGGTGGAGGTCCAAGATGAAGCCTGGAGCTGGAGTAAGATGAGTGAGGGAACTGTCCAGCAAAATACAATGAAGGAATTATCCAAGGATGGGGATGGGAGAAGATAAACTGATCTGGCAGTCAGACAAGCACCCTGCTTCCAGCAATTTACAGTAAAAGCATTTCAGGTCTTCAAAGGGCCCCCCAGCAGTTGCTTCTGTCAGTGTCCCAGGTTCAGCACGTCTCTGGAATGCATTTCTCACCCACATTCAAGGGAGTTTGGCTTGTTTAGTCTAGCAAAACTAAGGAGGAGAGAGTATAGCTTTGTTGTCTGTAAATACACCAGAGGCTGGGGTAGGAGAATATCTATTCAAGCCAAAAGATCCTGTTGGCATGAAAACAAATGAGGGATCAGTTGCTGTAAGAGAATATTTGGGATAAAAATTAGGAGGTTTCTATCTGGCAAGGAGTTTGACAACAGCTGCCTGCAAGGAGAGGGGCCTTTGGGAAATGGCAATGTTTTGAGGATAAAGCTCAAGTAATTTTTGGAGTGGACTATAAAAAGTTGGATGAGCAGGAGACTGAGAAGTTCTTTATAGCTGGAATAGGAGCAGAGAAAATGGCACAAGAAATAGAAAAGCAAGAACTGGAACTGAGCTTGGTGGAGGAGGCTCACAGAGAGCAGAGAAGAAAGCACTTCCAGAGGGGCAATGGATAAGCCTCCCTGAAAAGGACAAAAGAAGCCGAGAGCTTTTGGAATGCAGGTGAAATATCTCTCACCTTGTCAACAATGTCTGGGGAATTCTCTCTCCAGTGAAGTGGTCTGTATTTATCTATGTACCACCTGCCTGGAAGGCAGTGCTGGCTTGTAAGCAGATAAAATAAAAACCACAGCATCCAGGGCATTTCTGTCTGCCAATTACTGCTGTTTGGAACATCAGAGATGTTTTTTCTAGGTGAATCCAAAGGGTTTCCATCAACTCTGAAACACAGGAAAAATACTGAGGAACATCATTCTGCAAAAGGATATCTGATGTCTTTCAGCTAGGACTTGCCTATCTGTACCCACCTAGTTACAAGCATAAAATCCTCTGGTGAAGAGAAAACCATGGGTCATGGAGAGCTCTGTGCACGTGGGAGCAGGGAGTTTTTCCAGTGGGTGATATGCACCCCTCCATACCCAACCTTATCATCACATCTGAGCCATGGCCTTGGAACAGGAAACACGGGAAACATACCATGTCCAGGAGAAGGGTCCCAGATAGCAATGACTCTTCTATGTCTCAATGGAACCATCTCCTTTATGGCAAAGAGAAAGTTCTCTGGTGGAAAGATTTTTGAGGGGAAACCACTGCATTTTAGAAATCAGAACCTAAGAAGGAGAAGGGTTTCAATGTGCCAGCCCAGAGCAAGTCCCTCAGCTGGTAGGTGTAAGACACATCAAAGTATTTTTTGATGCCTGCATTCTTTAAAACACAGATCCAGGGCCAGGATACACTGTTGGTGGGAAACTGTGCAGCCAAACAGCCTCACTTACTGCTGGGGAGAGAGCAGTGTGCCTAGAGCTATTAACCTGTGAGTGGGAGGGAAGGCAAAAGCTGGGAAACCCAGGCCTATATCTGTATCCATGTTTCCATATATGCATATATAAAAATATGTATACACACACACAGAGAAAACAAAGCAAACCAGGAGAGTCCATTGCACACAGTCCTTCCTCCCCCGGGGAGAGGGCGAGAGAGCAAACAAGCGGCAGACATGAGCTGTGTCACCGCGCCCAGCGCCGCGGGATCATCGGCTCCTGTGGGACAGCGGGGGTGAGAAGCCACCAGAGCAGGGAGCAGCAGGAGACCCCAGAGGCAGGAGAAGACAACAAGGCAGAGAGGCCCTGGAGGTGTGGGCACACAGGCCGCTCTCCTCCTTTGGGATCACCCCAGGGTGAGGAAGCGCCTGGGGCCAAGATGGGCTCTGAGCGATGGCCCTGAGCCCCTCCATGGAAGAAGGGTGGGACAGAAGGAGGGCTGCAGGGTGACCTTCCCACAGCTGCAGCAAAGGCCAGAGCCAACCTGCAGCCTTGAGCTTTGTGCCAATCCCCATGCCAGGAAGTGGGAGCTCCTGCACGGCCTGCAAAGAGCAGAAATGAGAGAAAGAGAGATATCTTCCAGCCAGTTTAATCAAAGATAATGAAGAGATCTGTTTCTCAGTTAGATATATCTATTTCTGTTTTCCAAAAGAGCATAAAGGGCCTTGGAGAAGAAACAGGAACATGGCCCCTCTGTCCCTGGCTTACCCTTTAGTGGTGTTCTGTTTCCTCGTCCATTCTGGGGCAGTGGTGCTGAATGCTGATAAGGCCAGACTTGGACCAGCCTCAGTCAGACAGTTGGTGCAATTTGACTTTAGAAAATACTTAATGATTTGTTTTTAGCATCGGGTTGGGGTGAGTTGGGGTATTTGTTGTTGTTGTTGTTGATTTTGTTGTTATTGCTTCTCCCCCTCCTTCTTTTCCAACCAATTAGGTTCAATTTGTTTTGGCAGAGGACATGATTAGTGGGGCTGGGCTCCAGATGGTTGGGCGCTCAGCCGCTCACCATAAATAACTCTGGATGAGCAGTGCTCCTGCATGCGAAGCTGGGACACGAGAGGCCCAGGTCGCCAGATCAGAGCATCCCATGGCTGGCGTGGTGGGACCATACCTGAGCCCTTTGGGAAAGGCACTGACTGACTTTTCCTTAGATATCTCCAGAAATGGGTTTGTTTCCACTCCCAGGCAGTCACTGGCAGGGCACCACTCGCCCAGCTGCTCCCTCCTCTCTGAATTAACCTCCCCTCACTGGATCAGCCCAGGGCTGCAGCTGAGCCTTAGCAAGGAGGGAGAACATGCCTCTCCCATTTCACCTTGCAGCACCTTTTGGTCTGTCCAGGGATCATCTGATCTTGCTCCTGGCATGGATCTGCAAGTGATGGGGAGCATTCTGTGGGGCTGATGAGCCAAGCCAAACACCAGTGTGGAGTGGGACTGAGCTGCCATGTGCCCCCATAGACACAGTCACAATCAGGCCTGCTGTCCTGGCACTGTGGCAGCCAGACCCTTGGACATCCCTCAAAACTCTAATGGGGCTCTTTGGGAAGGGGACAGTAGTGTATTGGCTGGAGACAACCTTGGTAAGGAAGCAGATCCAGCAAAGAAACATGGAGAATTTGTCAATTTTTTTCAAAATCTGACACTTTTCAGTGCTTTTCAAAAAAATAATGTTTTTATCAAAGCAATGCCCAATTCAATCTTGTTGTGAAACCTTAGCAATTACCGTCTGTAACACACTGTAAGGTCCTCAATAAGAGATGAAAATAAAGCCCACAGTTTACTGTTATTGTTCTATCAGTATTTAAGAAATACTCAGTGAATTGCAAACTGAATAGTTATTCAACATTTTTACATTATCTTAGTCAAGCAAGCATTTGCTGAGAATGTCTTATGCTTTAGGAAAAAGCTGGTTGTTGATTTAGTAAGTACCAAATAAAAGGTTCCATTCTGTACAATAGGTTTATCATGAATATAATGTGACTATTGTATTAAAGGTAAGGAGCAGAGAGTACAGCAAGGAGGAAGTAGCTATGAAGTGTTAAAATGTCTTTGAACTGAGCATTGCAAGCCTTTGAACTGAGCTCTTTTCCTCCCACCTCTCAGTGCCATAAGCTGCCCTTTCCTGGTGCATGTCAGGTTGCCCAGGGAGCCCCAGTCACTCTCAGCAGCACAGCACAGCAGACACACCTGAAACTGGCACCTGCATATGGGGAAATAAACCCCAGTTGAGCTCTCGTCCACAGTCCAGCTCTGCAAGCTCACACCTCTGTGTTGCAGGGTTTGCAGGGGCAAAACCCTGATCCCTGTCCCCCACTGAGCACTGTCCCCAAAAGACTCACGAGATGTGCATGCCTTGATCACTGAGCAATCTCAGGCTCTGCTCTCTGGACTTTTTGTGTTGTAAATCTCACGTCCAAGCTCCACTTGGGTCTGGAAGATCTCTGCAGTCATTTCAGAGCGTCAATCTTTTTGGGACTATAATGTTAGCCAAGCTCTTGCCCCTGGGGAGACAGACATATTGGAGAATGTTATGGCTCTGTCTGCAGGTAGACAACCCATTGGCCAGCCCTCTGTAAGATGAAGATGCCTTTCACATGGCCCAGCTGCAATTTTGGGCTGCAGCTAAGCTCATGCCAGCCTTGTGCAGAGGAAGCCTGGTATATCTTTGCTCATAACAAGGGAGCTCGCTATTCCTTCTCTGATCTTCCTGGATAGTTTTTTTTTTTATTAACTGGTAACAGAACCGACCAATGTCAGAAGAGATCCACCTTAGGGAGCACTGGACAAAGTTGCTTTGAACATGATCCAGCACATGCTTGCTCCATGCACAAGGCAACTGTTAAGCAGCGTTGCACAGGTGTGCAGTGTTTATACAAGTAATGGAGCTGGTCTCATTGCCACATGCCGATGGCTGGAGCTGCAGTGAAGTGCTGGTGCAAGTGCTGTAAATGCCAATACAACCAGTCATATGTGTCCCATCTTGCCTGGAGCACAGGTGTAGCTGTGCCACTCCGGTGATTTCTCACAAGGGAACAAAGATAAGATTGCCTTCCAGTCACTGTGTTGTCTCCCATTGGAGGTTTTCTGCAGGCATGTTGTAGAAACAAACTTTAGGTTAAACAGAAGACCCCTGGGAGTCAGTTGTAAATCCCACGGCCATGGTCGGTGTCACATGCAAAGAGGTGGAACAGATGTTCAGAACTGATAAGACTTGTTCTGGTCTAGCTTAAAACCTTGAAAATTGGAGATATGGCAAGGCCTCTGCCTATAACACTGACCAGAACCTACAGTTCACAGAGCTGTTCTCAAACAGGTTTACATGCAGCTCTATTTATCTCTGGACCCGTTGCAAATCCATGTGTACAGTCACGCGTATTTTGCAAAATGCCTGAGAGAACCATGACAGAACCTAAAGGAGTTAGAGATGGAAGTGATCTATCAGATCTATTTGCAATCTCTCATGAGCCAGGCAGCATTTTTCCCTGGGCTATATTCATTGCTTTGCCTCGTCTTGTTTTTAATCACTCAAGCAAAGAGACTACAACAGCCAGGCAAAGTTATGTCATATTGCTGCAGCAGGGGCGCTGGGGAATCTTGTATCTCTGATCAGAACTGAGTCCCACAGTTGTACAATGTATACTTATCAAGCATGTTTGATGTGGTTAAAAAATCCTATGCAGAAATGCATTTAATTTCTGCAAGGATTCGTCTTCCAAGAATTTTTAAGACCTTGCAATAAACAAAGCCAAAGCCATCATTCAACAAATTGAAATCACACTTGTATTAAGGTGGTTGCTATATTCATATACAATTTAACCCTCATGACTTTATCTTGTAATCCAGTAAAGTGTGCAGGTCAACAGAAGTTGTTATCAGGGAGCTGAGTGGGCATTTCTTTTCCATCATCTCCTTCACCACTTCCTTGATTTAAGGCACTTCAACCAGAGATCCCTCACTTAGGCTGAGCACATTTCCTAACACATCCCTCCTGGTCTCCACTGAGAATCTCTTTCATATATTAAGTGAATTCAGTGTTGTTTTCTAAGGTCTTCTTACAGATCTGCCCTTTGGTGGTGGTGACTGCTTTCAGAAGGGTGATGTTCCACTCATGCAAACAAAGAGAAACAAACGACTCAGAAAAAAAATGTGACCATAGAAGTAATTTGTTATCATCCAGGGTCCTAGTTTTCTTCCCTTGAAAGCATAAAAGAGGAAGGTCCCCTCGCAGCAGCCCGAAGGGGTTGCAGCAGAGGCAAGTTGCAATGTGCATGCCATGCTGCTGTAGCTGTGCTCACACAAGGCATAAGGAATCAGTTCTTACAGCCAGAGACACGGGTCTCTGAGAATAAATACCCTGTGTATTTGCTAGCTCAGTTGCATCTAATCAACAGACACGTTTTTTTGTTAAAGTAACCCAGGAGGTTTCTAGGGTCAACAGAGCTAAACAAAACAACCAGCAAAAACACTGTGGTCTAGGAAAGGGCAAGATTTTTTTCAAAGCTCAGCTCCCCTTGCTGGTATGGCTCCTGTACGGAGGGATGAAAGTGTTTAAGTCATCAGAAAGAGCAGGCAGTGACCTGCAATAAAATACATGGCCTGGTGAGATATGTCTCATCTTGCTAATGACTTCCAGAGCTGGGTCAGCAGATGCCACTGTGGGGAACACCATCATCTGTAAGGCAGCAGACACAGCTCTGCTGTCCTGGCATGCCTCCATCCTCTCTGCAGCCCTGGGCACACCAGCTCCACGGAGGCCCAGTGAGGGCAATTCAAATTTTTGGAAATAACACCTAGCAGTGGTGTTTCAAGAGAGCAGTCTCACCAAAGTCCAGTCTTTCCTATGAGCTATAGATCCCTGAAACCAACAACCTCTCTGAAGCCAACTGTTTGGCTGCAGTCACTTACCCTTTTTTACCGGAACTACATAAAGGCACCAATGAAAACAGAGTGAAAATATAGGGACATCTCAAACTTGCAAAAAAATCAGCACTTTGGGATTTTGCTTAGTCAAATACTTGAGCTAGGAATTTCAGGGCAATTGGAAATTTTAAGCCAGGAAGCTCACCCTATATTTTTCAGGCAAAGCTGGCATTTTTCTGCCCTTAGCAAATGGCTCTGCCTAATAAGGATACAGAGCAGGGCAGCCCAGAGCCAGCCTGATGCCTGGCCCAGTAACCATCCTCTGGCATGGAGAAAAATGGCTGAGGATTGATGGGCTGGGAGCATGGTGCCAGACACATCCTGCTGCTCCAACTCATCTCAGATCTATCTGGATACCCTTCCTCCCTGCCCAGCTGGCAGATTGTGTGGACTGCAATAGAGCAAACTGGGGCACAGGGCAGAGCTTGCTCTTTTGTGCAATACAGGAGCTAATCTCATTGCTGCAGAGTGAAATTTGGTTTCATGAAGGCTTTTGAGCTTAGGCCCATGTGTCCCAAACAAAACACTGTTTCCAAACGGCCCAGAGCCTTCTCCAGGTCTTGTAACACTGGAGTGTTGAAGGTCTGAGACCCACACTGCCAGGTATAGTCAGGTTCATGGTCCTCAGGTCCTCCCAGGCTGGGACTTGGCATTGCTGCCACTTGCAGAGAAGCATTCTAGGTATTTCTCCCCCATTAGCATGTCCCTGCAGCACAAGTCTCATTTCGGCACAACACGTATTGCTAAAGCTACACACCTTATAATCCTCACCCTCTCTGGAAAGAGAGAAAACCCGATGCACAGCAGAGATATGCCACGCAGAGCTCTCCCCACCAGCAGTGGCCATCTCAGCCAGAGCGGCTGGGGTGCATCCCAGCACCTAAAGGTACCCTCTCCCTCCAAAATTAACAAACTTTTAAACTGTGGGCCCTAGATGAGGGGGTGGGGAGGGTTGGAAATGGCCCCGTTGCTTCACATGCACATCAGCAACGAAGTTCACTTCACAAACACAAGGTGCGCTGTCAGAATAGCCCGGGGCAAAGTTTGTACTTTGCTTGAATTCTAACTTTTGTTTACCAAGGTAATAAACCGGTCTTCTCTTCCAGGTGTAAATGCTATTATGAAAAGCATATTTGTGTTTCATCTCACCTCAGATGTACAGTATGTGCTCACATCCTACACTGTGTGTACAGCCCACATTGCTCCAGAGCCAGCAGAAGAAAAGACAAGGGGTAAAAATAAATAGCCCCACTTTGTCCTCAAAAAAAGAGTGTGTTGTGGAGAATCTGGGCATTTAATTGGATCTCTTTGCCTCCAGACCCTGTGTGCAGACTTTGCTTTGCTCTGCGAAGACTAGGCCAGACCTTTCCTGCATCCCTGTGGTCTTCCCCATTAGTGCAGCTGGGCAGACCCAGTGCAGGGAGCTGACGGGGACGAACTGTTCATTTTGGTGCAGACAAGCTGATTGCTAAACAGTGAAGTTTTATTTCCACCAAAATAGTTGGGTTGCCAGTTTGGCTCCCTCCCCCTAAAACTGCCTGCATCTCCATCATGCCACGTGCATTGAGATGTGTTATGTTTGGTGTAATCTCACTGAACCTGATGGGAGAGGAGAAAGAGGTGGGGGGAAAAAAATAGAAAGAAAAAAGGCTGGCATTGTTTTTTTCTTGCACTTCACCTCCTGTTCCTGGTGTCGTGCCCACTTGGCAAGATTTAGAGATAGCAGATGAGCTCTGGATAAAAATGACCTAAATGTTTCCTCATCCCTTCAAACTTGTTCGGTGGCCTTCTGTCTCCACACCACTGGTAGCCTGGCCTGGCCGCTGTGGCTGCCACCTGAATGCTACTGAAAGCCAATGCCACGAGACCTGCAGCTACTGAAACAATCCCAGCCCCAGTCCAGAGCATGGATCAGCCAGCACAATGTGGCATGGCACAGCACGGTGTGGTGGGAATTGGCAAAAGCACTGCCTGCCAAATCAGTGCACCCACCCTGGCATCACTTCGCTCCTCTCACACTGGGCTTCTAAAATTTCACGAGACGACACCTTGAAAAACTAAGTGTGAAATGCCAGACTTGGATGGGGCCTTCCCAGAATCTGCCCAGCTGCAGGTCGGCAGCTATTTCCTTCCTTGCCTGTTGCAGCCCTCTATGAGCAAATTTCAGAGGGCAATAACAACACAATTTATTTTTTTTTTACACAAACTATTCATTCTGTTAAAAACCTGTGTCCGTAACTCCACATGTATTAAAGAAGAGCTGCTTCAGAGAGGCAAAGAAAGGGTCTGCAGAAGACCACAGAGTGAGCAGTGTGTGGTGCTGGCCCGCTGTGCCCAGCACAGGCGCTTTCTCTGAACGCCTTTGCTCCTGAAATCAGCAGCCCCACGGACGGAGCAGGGCTGCCAGTGCCACACAGGTCTGAGCCTGCCCTGGCCCAGACGCCTTCCCCACCCCGCTGTTTACACCAAAGAGCTGCTTCAGCACAGGCTGAAACTGAGCCCTTGCTCCTGCACCCAGCAGGGCCCCAGCACACTCTGCTCCCCTTGGGCAGTGATGGGGTCTGGACCCCTTTGGTGCTGCCTGACCCTCCACGGACCTTGCATGGTCCTTCCAGTGCCAGTGCTGGACTCAGGTGATCACAAGGCAAAGAGCTGTGGTGCAGATAGGAGAATGGAGGTCCCCAGCTGCACGTGCTCAGGCTCCTCTTTGCTTCTGGAGTCACAGAAGCTGGCTTATAGTTAGGGTATTTTTAATGTCCACAAAAGTCATTGAAGGTTCTTAGCAGCTTTTGCACTTTCTCTTTTATTTTTCCTCCTCCAATATTCCTTTATGCTTCCACAGCAGGGCTAGAAGGAACATTGCTCACAGGAATGCAATCCTCCCTATCCATCAAACCCAAGCATGACCAGCAGCTCTGCTATCCCTTCCCACAAAATTTCACACAACCACATGAGCTGAGGGAGAACATCCTCAGCAGCAGTGACTTTGAGCATCCTCCTTGCAGCACAGGAATGAAGACCCCACATCTGACCCATCATAACCCAGGAGTGGGGAGCTCCTTTCTCCTTAGGAAGGGAAACCGGTGCTGCCCAGGGAACTGGTATGTGCTCAGGTCCTCATAAGGGACTGATTGTAAACGAGCTGCTAGTGGAGGATGGGAACATCACGGGTTTCCCCACATGGTTAATTCCTGCCATGGTGCCTTCTTGGATTCACCCAGCCTCTTGAGCTGGGTGGGGCAGAGGAGGACACGTCTGGGTCCACCCATGCGCTCCCAAAGAAGGAGTGACGTGTCACCCCAATTTGGGAACAGGTGTGTTCAGTGGCCAGATCAAGGCACGTTAGGAGACCTGGAACTAGTTTGACATAGGCTATTATTTCATGGCATCTCAAGTATATTCCACATGTCCTTTAAGTGCTCCAGCACAGTAATAGCCCAGGCCAGCCTTTCCAATCGTGCTCTCCTAACACGTCAGTTTGGTTCTTCCAGAACAGGGAGGGGGTGGCTTTTTGCCAGCGTTATGTAAGGAGCACAGGGATTGCGTAAGTTCAGTTGGTCGCAAAGGTGTAAAATAGGCTTTATTGGTAATTGCTGCACCTGGAAATTTCTCCAGAGGCATCCGTGCATATTTTACAAGGAACATGTCCTTATCTAGATTTAGGGTCTTCTGGAATCCTTTCTTCTGGATACTTCTGTTCTCAGAAATGCTTGTGCAAAAGTGAACGTTTACTTTCATGGGGGATTTGATAGGAGGTTGTATGTCCCTTCACTGATGCTGCATAAAGTACTTGAGTTGCTCCACTGACCTGTGATTTGTGCAGAGGCAGATGCTTGTTTTAAATCAGTTCCCAGGTGCAAACCCAGGACACTTGATGGGCCTGTCCAATTCTCCTAAGAGTGACAACAACACTGTATGTCTGCAACTAAAAAGAATTGCTCTTCTTGAGATCTTTCTAGAGAATTAAATAGCAAGTAACACCTGTTAGAAACACAAGTTATTTGACACAATTTCACAAGTAGGAAAGATCATTGCATTCCACGTGTCCATGTGGGATAAGACCTTGTGTATTTTAGGAAAAGTGGAATAGCATTTAAAAGTGGTCAGAATGTGACCCACAATAACTCAAGCAATGCAAAGAGAAATGGCAAGCTTCACTTTGTTCCTCTATCTTCTATACGTTTAGCATTAAGTGTATGGAAAAGACTTTACAAAACCAAGGCCTGATCAGTAGCTAATGCATTCCCAGGTTCAATAACAAGTACACTTTGTACATCACAGGAATGGCAGACTGCCCAGAGCTTTTGGGCAGATGCTGTTTCTAAAGAAATTAAATGCATGAATAGATAATAACCAAAGAAATCCCTGCTGGAATAGAGAAAGGACAACCTCCTTCTGATAAAATCAAGTTCTTGCTCAATCATTCCCCACTTGAACACGAAGACCAAATTGAGTCAGTCATGAAGGTCCTGGAGTCTACAAATAAATGTTTGGGCTTCTTTTCTCTTAATCATGCCGTACGTTATCCTAAGAACTGGCAAAAGACAGCAAGAATGGCTTCTCTGTCCCTCCCAACAAGAGGGAAATTGCAGGAAGTCAGCTGGGTCTGCTAGGCTGAAGGAGTTTCCCAGTTTTTCCTCAACTGGTTGCCCCCAATCCTCTAAGGGCAGAAGGGAAGGGGGAAAGTGTGTTTAACCTATGTCCTCATCGTGCAAACAGAAGATTCAGGTGAGGAAGGCCTGCAGGACAGCAAGTGTGAGCAGGGCACCAGCAGTGAAAAGATGAACCTGAGGTTGGCAAGGACTGGATGAGCTCTGACATGGCAAGGAATGAGGTGAGGGCCTGAGGAGTGGAGAGAGCTAACCTCAAACCAAACCACCTGGGTATTTCAATCCTTGATTCCAGTCATGGTGCAACACAAATTCCTCAGCTGGCCTCCCCCACTACTGACTCTAGCCCCTGTGCTGCTGTCAGACCCTGTCTTCATTGCCTGACCACCGCTGGCCCAGGCAGACAAACACTGGGCTGTGCTGCATCAGCTGCCTGGCAGGGAGAGTTTATACATACAGGGCTCAGAGAGTGGGTGGGTAAAGTGCACATGGGGAAGCAAGAACCAGCACCTGAGTGTTGGGATGAAGCTGTTGATGTTGAGGTAGGTGTGACCAGTGCCAGCTGCTGGTACAGGGAGCTGGTCAGAGGCACCTGTTCTGTGCCTGGGAACCAGGCTGCTGGTACCACACGAAGGGCCTGGGAACCTCAGAGATGTTTGAGCAAATCTTTTCCAAGAGATGGAGTCCAAGTCTTGCTTCTCTTCCCTCTTGTTTCCCATGGTCCATGGGGTTGGTATAACCTCACAAAATCTCTTCCAAGGCTACAGACCCTTGCAAAGGACAGCAACTGTTCTGCCCAGGGTCTGGCTCAGGAAAGCAAGGGACAGAGCTTAAGATACAGTTCAGAAGTGGGAATCTGGCACACATCTGTAGCTGAGAGGCAGGTGGAAATGCCCTGAGCAAAAGGTGAGACACCTTTGGATGTCAAACAAGTGAGACAGTTGCTCAGCAAGCCCACAGGCTCATCCTTTACTTCCTGGTGAGTATACCCAGGGGAGTAGCTGTAGTGTGATTGCCAAGGCAAAACCATGGTAGGATTGACAGCACAAGGCCAGGAACAGTTTGCACACAGGCTTGGTGCTCCATCCAATGTTGATCTTGACCATAGGGGCCTCTGGGGCCACTAGGATGCTTCTGAAATGCCTCACAGGGAGAGGGAAATTCAGTGCAACCAGTCATCGAGGATAGCTGCAATATCTAGTGTTCCTGGATCTCACTCAGTCTCTGAAATACATTTATGGTGTACATGACAGGTGGTTTATTTTCGATACCTAGAGCATAGAAGGCATGTGAAATGATGTGCTGTCATCTAGAACACTTTATTCTTGTTTAGTGCCAACTATGTTACAATATCATTTTGATGTCACCATTTCCTCCTGCTGAAATAAAAAAAAAAAACAAAACCAACATTGCTAGACAACATTTCCCAGCAGGGAGACTTCTGGGTTTGTTTTCCATTACACCTACTTTTTATTACTTCATTGGCTTGTTCAGAAGAGAAGAATAAAGAAACTAGAAGAAAAATTAATACATTCCTATATTTTTTAATCCCTTTAGCTATAAAAGATCTGAACAATCCTTTAAAAAATACCTGACTTCTAAATGTCAACACATAACTGATGTTATAAAGTATTCATGGGGGCTGGAATTAATAGTGACATGTTCTAGACTGATTAAATTTGAGAACCTGATGACTAGAGTTGGATTTTTGTCATTCCCCTGATATGAGCAGAAAGTTTCAGAACTTGAGAATTTCTAAGTATCCAGCACATCTCTGTGGAGCCCAAACAAATGGCCTAGGGACAGCAATAACAGGTGGTCCCCAGCCATGGGGTTTTTAGCTGTATGTCTCTAACCCAGTTACTCCCATGCAACACTTTCATCCTGATCTGTTCCACAAATGTGCCATGCTAGGCTCTGCAAGCAGCCATCAGCTCCTTCATTCCTAGGAGTGTCTCAGGCGGCAGCTGCAGGGGCCAAAGGCTTTGCCAGCTGTGGAGGAAGAAAATGGTGCCTGGCAGGGCCAGCCAAACCATTTCCCGCCCCCAGCTCTGTGGCTGTGGGAGTCACACACATTTCTGAGCACCATCTCTGGCTATTTGTGCTGGATTTGCTACAGCACTGCACACAGGACTGGATGCAGGCTCCTACCTGCAAAGCATCATGACACAGATGTGGTAAACCAGAGTCTCCAACACCTTTGGGAGATGCTGCTGCACACAGAGAAAGTCTTGCTCTTAGAGGAAGTTTTTCCATGCAAAATATTGTCCTTGCTGGAGCCTGACAACCCAGCACCAGCTCCAGGCCTCTCTCAGGAGATCTGTTCTCAGGAAGAGTTTTGCTCCCAGAAGAGAGAGCTCTGCAGAGGATTACTCTGCACAGTAACCTGTCGTGAGGATTTGTAAATGAGCCCTGCAAGAACCCGGCTCTCCTGGGCAACACTTCAGAGTGCATGGGCTGGAAAAGGCCCAAACTCTGCAGGGAGCCCTGGGGAGACAGGTCAGAGTTAAGTGTTTGACTGCTGAGCAGCTCCAGCCCCAAAATTCAAGGCCAAAAGGAAGGGATGGAGCAAGGGAGCCTGGGCCCATCTTGGATCATCTTGCTCAGGACCTTCCTCACTCAGTCAAGTTGCTCCAGTGCAACTTGGCAAGACAAGACTGAACCTTCCCAAGAAAATAGGTGTTGAGCAGGGCTCCACATGGCAACTACCTGAGAAAAACTCCCCCAGCCTTCTTCTCCTTTCCTCCTCCTCCTCCTCCTTCTTCTCTTCCTCTTCTCCAGCCCTGGCAGCACATCTCTGCAATGGCCATGTAACAACAGCACCCTGGCTGTTGCCCAGCAGGGCTCCCACTGCATCTGGCATTTCTGGGCATGGCCCTCCCGAGTACACCCGTCTTAACTGACCCACATCTTTGCACAGGCTGTTTCTGGGGCAGCGTGAGCGTGTTTTGCTACTGCACCTTGTATCGCCCCTGCCCTGATAGGGCAGTTTTCCAGGCAGGGCAAACATTTCATCACCATCTTCTTCATGTTTCTTTTTCTTTCTCATTTCCCTTTTTTCCACCCCCATGTTTTTTTCCTTCAATATTGCCTAACCTCCACCTGGGTGCAGGCGGTGGGGTGAGCTCACTGTGCGCAGCCCTGCCAGCCCCAGGGCCATGCAGAGGCAGCCTCCTCCACCCTGTGGGAGCCACAGGGACTCTGGTGGGAGGCATGGGGCCTGAGGAGTCCACACTGAGCCACTCCACCCAGGGACACAGCCCTCAGCTGTCCTGCTGCACATGCTGTCCCCTCCTGCATGGCATTGGGCGGAGGGAGCTCGGCTGTTTCCATCAGCATCCCTGATGAGGAGACACGGCTCAGCAGAGAGCAGAGAAAAGCATCAGCCCCACCACTGTCCTCCACCTGACTGTGGGAAACCAAACCTTGCACTTTCCTGGGGGTGTGGGAGGCACACAACGACCAGGGTGAGCTGCTGCCTTCCTGCACCTTCTCAGCCCATACCTCCCAAGAGACACGGTGGGAGCTCTGGTGGCAGACCTCACCAGGAAACGGTGCTTTCTGCAGGAAAAGCTTTTTTTTTTTCATTATTTTCTGTTTCTGCTCTTATTATTTTTTGGAGGGGGGAGGGGAATTGAGCTGGGGGATTTCTCTAAAAGTATATATTACAGAGGAAGAAATATCCATTTTCTGTCTAATCGCAAAAATTTTCTTGATGCAGACAAATATCACTTCCCAGAGGGCTGAATTGCTTCTGCTTCCAGTTGCTGAGAACTACACTTTGTTAGATGGGAGTTTGATGAAAACCTTAAGTGGTGGCAAAAATGGAAATTTTGCAGAGATAGCTGCTGGAACCCTCTGAAAGGTCACGCTTTGGTGATGAAAAAGAATTTTAAGACATTTTTTTACACCAGCTCTTTCAGCAGGATGGCTTTGCAAGGGGAGACATGGGTTAGGAAAACAGGATGACACCACTTTCCTAGGGACAGACAGAATGAGGAAAGGTGGGGAAGGAATGAAGGTTGCCCAGTGCTAGACATAGGCAGGAAGAGAGACCTGGGACTGGTGGCTAAGAGCATGGCTGGGGTTTTGCTTGGGGACTTTTAGTCTTCTAATTCTAGATTCAGTACCAGTAAGTTGCATTTTTCCCAAAAAATATTGGTAGAGTAATTCAGAGTGCTACAAAGGTGCTATGCAAATTTCTGGTGGGAAATACAGCTGTCTCAAAACATTGATAGCCTGTGGTTTCATTTATGTGGTGGATGTTAATGTGTCTAATGATTCTGAGGAGAGATGTCTGAAAAAATGAATTTGGAGTTGTTTTGTTTCATGAGCAGTTCTGAAAAGTCAGGAAGGAGGGAATTAGTTCAGATTGCAACTAGGACTATTAATTTAAATTACAGAAAATGTGAAAGGTGAGGAGAAAACGCCGTGCTTTGATTTGGAGCTATTTACAAGTAAAATGGAGGGGAATTTTAAACTGAAATAAACATTGCAAATGTACTTTCTTGGAATTTTTTTTCTCAGGACAAACAATTTAGTTCAACCAGCACTAATGCTCAAAACTATTTGTCACCAAATTTGCATTTTTCACACAAGGGAAGTTTCAGGTGAAATAATTGCACCCATCCCCAGCTCTGAGCCTGGGAATTGAGGACATCTCCCAGCCCTTTGCCATTGTGTGAACTCAACTGGACATTCATACCAAACCTCTCACTGCTGAGGATTCATCTCCAGACCAGGCTTTCCATATTGTGTTTGGGCAGCTCTGTCCTTTTAACATTTTGGCAAGGTTTCCCCCCAGTGTTGTGTCACATAGAGAGAGCTCAAGGGGCAGCTGAAGCTCTTGGCTGAGTTCATGTGGGTCACTCTCCTTCCCACAATGGCAGAAGGCACAAGGCCAGTCCCTAGGGAAGGTCAGAGAACCCACCCCAAGTCATATCCCACAACCTGTTCCAACCCCACAGCAACCAGGTCATGGGTCCAGAGACAAAAATGTCGCTCCCAAACCCTCAGCATGAGGTTCCCATCTCATATGCATGGCTGCAGAAAACCAACCCTTAAGGCTTTGCACCCTGGTGAAATTCCTTTTCCCGGTGGGAGACACAGAGGGCACTTCCCTGCACCAGCACCCAGGGCTGGAGAGGATGAGCATCCTCCCAGGGGATGAAGGCAGTTGGTCACACACCCCAGCCTGGCTGGACCTTGGCCAGTCCTGTCTTTCTGAGGTCCCACTGAAAATGGCAGTGGTCAATAAAAAAAGGTAGCCAAGGTTAGGAGCAACATTTTTCTAAGAGGTAAGTTAAATAAGAAGAAATGTTTTTCATCCAAAATGACCTGAAAATCTGGTTTGTAGCCATGTACATTAACTCTTTAGTGGCAGCAAAGTTTGGAGACACCTTTAATGATTTTCATGAACATTTCAGAAGGGAATGGAACAAAGCAGCTTGGGAAAGGATTCCTAGTTTCTGAAATGTCTCAAAAAACACATTAGGGTACCTTGAATTCCCTATGTTCCAGAAGCCAGGCAAAGGAAGGTTAATAAACCAGACATTTTTTTATCCAACCTGCCATTTTTTCCCATCACTTTAATCATTCCCTGTGACCTGCTGCCCAAACAATGAAGCAGTGTGCAGGGACCTGAAAACCATTCATTAATGTTTACAAGACACTCACATAAGAGTGGGAGAGAGGAATAGAGATAGCACGTATGAATAGATGATAGCAATAATATGTTCAGTCTCTGAGATTACTCATGCTATAAAATCTGAGCAAGGGCATAAGTTTTTACAGGTTTGGGCCTTGGCTTGGTCCAAAGATACTTTCAGGTCAGCCTGTTAGGTCTGTGAATGAAGCACTCCCTGGATCCACTTGGCTGCTGTGGGTAAGAAGAGGGAAGCTGTCAGATATCAGGAATTTGGCAATATCACCATACTACTTAAGTCATACTAGTTAACTGGAGGAAGATCATTCACTAAAACACTGTGTTGACAAATACCACAGAAGTGTGGAGCTGGGGAGGTCCAGAGGAACAAACATTGTTTAGGTTTTACAGCGCAAATCACTCTAGGAACAGAAGAATGCCTTTCCATTTTTCCCGATCCCAGACATTCCTTGGAGCATAGGCCACTGCTGCTTTATTTTTAAAATCAACAAGTTCTTCTGAAGAAAAAACATTTCTTGATCTCGTGACTGCCACAGCAGAAAGCTCCGTCCCCTCGCAGTCAGGCAATGAGCTTCCTGCCAGCTGGACTCACGGCTGCCTAAACCCTGCCCCAGCGAGGCACAAGCTGCCTCTTATCTGCCAGCCTGGGCTGGAGCAATGGGATTGAGACATTGCAAGATATCATCTGGGAAAGCAAGATAAATCCAGGCGAGTTGATTCGTCGGTCTCTGCCGAGCACGCAGCCAGCGCATGGCCCCGGCAGCGCCGGCTGTGCCGAGCCCACCCAGCCCTGTGCAGCCTCACCTGGGCACAGGGGCTGCCCTGCAAGGTCAGGGGAGCCTTCAGCCTCACCAGGCTCTCATACTGCACGCACACCACCATGCCTGGGAAGCACCAAGGCCACCCTTCCCAACAGTGCTGTCATTGCATCCTATAAGCAACCCCAAGGGTCTTGTACCAACTGGATTAACCATATCAAAGCAGGATTGTGCAAGAAAAGCAACTTATTTCCCCTCATTGTGAAGTTGGTTACAATGTGAGGGAAACACCAGTACTACACATTTAACAAGGAAAAGTGTTTCACTCCAGAAAAATGCAAAACTGATACTCCTTCCATTCTCTGGCTGTGTTCTTGTTGTCCCTTATCTCCGTAACACATCACAGCACGCTGTGCCTGAAGGCTGTGCCCCATCACCAGGCTGCACCACCACCTCAGAGTTTCAACTTTCTCGGCGTTTTCAGTCTAGTTCTGTACTGGCTACTTTGTACCAGTTGAAACACCTTATCTCCTTGGCTGGATCAAGGCCTCCTCCGTGCGTGTTGCAGTTTAGCCGTCTGGCATGTAGAAACGGCAAGTTTCAGCTATCACCAGCTGCTCTGTGTCTCTGTCCAAGACATACTGTGCTTCTCTCCAACAGTATTCCTTTACAGACTGGTTTAAACCTCACCTACCTGCAGCAGGGTATAAGCCCTTGCTTCCTACTAAAGATGTGTTCAAGCTGTTCAAGCCTTTGTCTCCCTGAGTAGGCAACCAAGTGGGGAAATTCAGCCTGACACATGGGGCTGGCAGAAGTGATGCTCTGAAAGCCCTGGGAGGCAGGAATATCCAGAAGAAACCCAAACAGGTGTTGTGTATGAACACCTGCAAGGCTGGTGCTCACACTTGAGGCAGTCATGTGGGTGGTCTGTAAAGGTACTTGCAGGGCACAGCCAGCCTGCCACGGACTGCTCTTTAGCTGAAGGGCCTCTTTGGAGCATCTCTTTTTCTGCACCCATTACAAAAGCAGCAGAGTTATCCAGCCCCTGTGAAGATGCTCTGACTGGTGTACCTGCCCAGGTTCACACTGCAGCCCAGTGGCAGGTCCAGAGGAGAAGCACCCTACACCATCCACCTGCCCCCCTCTTTGCAGCCACTTGTCCCCTCACCACCTCCCAGACAGTAGAGGCTGTCCAAGTCTCCAGACTGAAATTCTCAGTATTATCATTACTGTTATAGCATCTAAAGAGGATCCAACCAAGAACAAAGGACTTGTTTTGCTGGATCCTACACATCTCATGTGCTTGAAGGAAGTTTCTCTGTCTGTGAACACACTCATCGAGTTCCTGGTCTTGCAAACTCTTACAGGCATTACCATAAAACCTCTGAGAAATTACATGGAAAGGAAAATGACCAGGCCCTGCAGAAACTGCCTGGTCCTGTCCTCAAGTTTAATTAATCTGTCCATGGCTTAAGCTGTTCAGAAACACCTCCTGGAAGATGAAGCAGGACAGGGAGAGCTCAGGAGGTGTTAATGACCCATGGAGAGCACTACTTGGCTGGCACAGGAGCTCTGCTTGTTATGGTCTTGTGGAGCTCATGCTGCTCTGGAGGGTGTCCTCACACGTGGCTTGTGTTTTCTGTGTATTTGATTGTTCTCAGTCAAGGAAGGAGTCTGAATGTCTCTGCTGAGAGACTCCCTGTCAAGGCTGGAGTTTCCTTGTTTTGCATTTCTGCTCATTTCACAAACATATTTACTATTCTCGAGCACTGTTTTCCATGAATCTCCATGCCTGCATGCAACAGCTGCAGCGCTGACCCCTCCAAAGCCACATCTGCAGAGGCACTGGGAAGTGTGTGCGCTGTGTCCCTCCCAGGCAGCACTGGGCTCTGCAGGGACCCGCTGTGAGCCACCACGTCAGTGGTGCTGTGCCAGCGCCTCCACGCTCTGAGCATTCTCCAGCCAGTTCTCTCCGTCTCAGAGCTAGACCTGATCTGTGTAACAGACCTGCTCCCTCCCGAGGGAAAGCTCTGCACTGTCGTCTTGTTGCCTTAGCCAGACAGGCAGACCGATGAACCCCTGAGATACTGGGAATGCCTGCTACTAACAAGGTTGGCCAATGCCTGGGATGTCTGGGGGCTTCAGGCATCTTAGCTGAGCTCTTCCTGCTCAAGAGAAGGCTAATTAATCAGCTCTGCTGTTCTGGCATCACCCAAAAGTGAAAATACTTTCTGGCAGGGCAGCAGGCACAAAATTAGCTGCTGCATTAAACTGCCAAATCTCCTTTACTCCTTTATTAGTTGCATTTGGTGATGATGAGGAGTGAGGCATTAACCGGTCCCTGATGGATAAAGAAACTATTACTCTGCTTTCTCTTTGCAGCTGGGAAGAGGAAATAGGTTTTATTACCGAGATTTCCTTGAAGACATTCACTTGACTTTGTGGCATCAGAGACAGAAGAGAAATGAAGAACACAGGAATCTTGGCACAGCAGGAGAGATTGTTCACGGATAATAACAGAGAGAAGCACCAGGTCAATTGGGAGCTGAAAATACACTTAGGTGATTGAATCCTTGTGTTGGGTTGAAGCTTTGACGATCTGCTGGGCTTAACTAATTTCAGCATTGCAGCCAGAACCTCTGTGCTGGCACTGAGGGTCTAAACCAGGGAACTTGCTGGGAAGACACATTCGTGATGGATGAGAATGAAACAGAAGAGAAAAAAATAGAATAGAAATGATAGATTATTAATTTTTTGTTGTTCGGTTTTGTTTGGTTTTTTTTACTCAAGATTAGATTTAGAGCTTACCCATCCTTGTTTTAGGCCTAGATCCCAGCTAACATGACAACCCTACTAGAGGAAGGTGCAGACTGGAAGAGCCCATGCAAATCACAATCCATGCCTTAAACTCTCAGAGGGCTCATTTTGGAATGAAATGCTGAGTTTCCTAAGGGATAATCGCAAATTCTTGAGTTTGCTATCATTTGTTACCAAGACAAACACAGCCTGGACACAGATGTCCAAGAGATCTAGAGCAGACCAGAGCAAAAGGGCAGAGCTAGTACAGAGCTGACCTAAGCATGGTGGGGGACCAATGGTCTGTGAACCAGCATTGGGAGGAAACTGGAAGAAACACCCTAACCATGTGGGGAGAGAGGTCTTGTGACAGGCAGGCAGAGGCAAAAAGCCAACCTGGCCAAAGAGGATGTGGTAACCCAGGCCTGTGGGGACCAGGCTCCAAAGCCCAGCAGGTCCCTCCTGTTCTTGGTCACTGAGGGACCCTTCTCATCCCATGGGCACGTGAAGCCCATTCAGGAGGAGGGTTGGGAAGAGGAACTATATGAAACCGTCTCGTCCCATCACTTCTGACAAGGAGGGGAGATGACATGGGCTAAGGAATATCCTCCTGGACAGGGTGTATCTGAACCTCCTAGGAGGAAAAGTTCAGGCTCCTGGTTCAGGAGCTAGCCCAAATATCAGCACGGCATGGTGAGATGAGCTTGTCTCTCAGCACAGGTCAACCAAGAGGCTGGCAAAGGCCTGAGCTTTACTTCTGGTAGCTCTTGCTGGCTGCTGCTCAGGGCACCGCCCCCCAGCTCTGCTGTACCTCGAATCCTCCCGCCTCCCTCCACCTCACTTTCCACATCTACAAAGTGGAGCTAAAGCTAATTACAGCCCCTAGAATGGAGCTGCATCACTTGGCTTTACCAGTGTTTCAAAAGCACCCAGACATGAAAGGTGCTTGAGAAAGCAGAGTATTGTTATTACTAATAATTACAAAAATTAACCAAATATTTGTCTAGCAGCATCCATCCCCACTGCTGCTTCTTACATAAAACACACACATGCTCTGACTGCCAAGCCAAAGCCCCAGAATCACTACATCAGCCCTACGGTATCGAGAAGGGGGGCAACGTGCCTTGGGTCTAAAAAGGGTTGTCTGTTCCAGCAATTAATTTAATTGTCCTAAATATAACCCAGGTATAGTGCAGATCCAGATTGCTGTCTGACAACAAACCCAAACAGGGCCCAGAGGCTGTGAGGCAGCAGGTTAAACGCTGCCTCTCAAGCTGCTGGGTTTTCCTGGCACACGAGTATATTTTCTCTTGGTATTCGCCGCCGCTTGCTGCTGTGGAGTTGAATTCTCGTAAAATGTTTATCAATGCCTGGGCATCTTCCAAACCAAGAAAGGGTGCGTGAGAAGTGTCCCCTTGCAGTCAGCAGAGACTGGATTTCATCACTTGTTTTAATTCCCGTCTTCATGATTTTATTGCTTTTTTTTCTCCTGTTTTCTAATAAGCTCTTCTAACACCTAATGAAATCAGTTCATTTTTCTTTCTACTTACCTCCCCCTGCTGCCATTGCGATTACCTAGACTAGAAAAATACAGAGCACGGGGTCCTGCATGCTGAGGTTTTAGTGACTGATTTCAACTGACGTGAGCAGAATCGGCAATGAACTTCAATGTCATGGAATTTTGATTCCTCCCTCTTCCGTATTGCATGAAATATCTGAAGGGGACAAATGCCAAGGAGTGAGAAGAATTCTTTTGGGTTGTACAACTAAAAATGAAACTAAGAAAGGAGCCATTTCCAGAAGGGGAGATGCAGTCAGCTGTGCAATCCTTATCTGTAATAGATGGCATCTCTCACTGACGTGATCTCTATTATCCTCCTATCTCAGCATCTCACAGGCTTTAATGGATTCTTCCCTCCAGCATTTCTTCAAGACTCTGCCATTGTCCTACACACATTTTACTAACCAGGACCAGAAGTACCAAAAGGCCAAGACCCAGCTTCCCTACCGTATGCTGGCACTCAAGTTCCTGTTGGTCACTGTTTAAAAACCCATCTGTAATCTGGGCACTACATTATTTAACAGGAAATTCATTTGCAAAGGTAAAAAAAGTGTTCTGTGGCCACAGAGAGGCAAACAAATCTCATAAAATCCAAGTTTATTTCCTGCTCTGCTTTCAAAACAAAACACAATAATTTTAGCAGACAATTAAACTCTCTGATTTCCAAGGGAGGCAGGCACACAAATACTTTTGAGGATCTGAGCCCACATGATTATGTAAGGAATTAGTAGGAGGGAATTAACCCAATCGCTGGAGCATCCTCATGGCGAGGATATCATCCACACTCAGGGCTGCCATATGGGAACATGTCAGAGCAAAATGTAAAACTCAGAAATACTTAAAATTTAAATCAGCAAAGTGCCAAAAAATGTCACAGCACTGCTCCATGTCAGGACAATATCTAGCCTGTGCCCTTTCTACCTCCTGCCTCACCACCGTGCTGTCTGTACTCTAAAAAGCCAGGAAGAAAAAGCCCAGCATTGCAAGTACTGCTTCCAAGCACGCGGGACCTCCATGCGGGGCAGTTGCCCGTGGACTGGTTGCCTGTGCATTATCCTCTGTGCGTGGACACAGGCTCTGTGTCAGGGCAAACAGTCCCTGGGCACCCACGAGACATTTGGCAGGAGGACTAGAGGTGCCCCATGCCGAGCAGATGCAGGGATGTGGGGACAAGGCAGCAGCGAGGCAGGATTTCCACCACCCGGCAAGGATCTCGCATTTCTCCCTCCACCCTGGGGCTGCTCATTAAATATACTGCGATATTAAACTAAAACTACTTTAAAAACATAAAAATAAGTAGGAGCGAGCAGGATTTGGGGAAGGAATGGGGAAGGTCGTGGTCTCTTCCTCAGGACGTGGTAATGAGGAGCATTGGGTGAAGGCAGTTCCGAGGTGGGCTCCTTGATTCCTGCCTGAATGGGACATAAAGGAGATCGGGCTCCTTTTTCAAATTTTAATGCTGTCACAGTTGAATTTATCATGCTGAAACTGGTGCAGTTGTTTCAGGAGTGAGGACTGGGGCAGCAGCAGACCTGGGAATGCAGAATGCAGACGCTGGGAACCAAATCTCCCTGCCTAGGATGGACGCAGCTCCCAGCACGGCTCTGACAATAAAAGCAAACCTTCCCGGGCAGGCAAAGGCTGCCTCGACTGTCACTTTAATTGAAACCTTCTGCAGTCGTATACCTCACCTTACGTTTAATGATTCACCTCTTAAGCAGCCCACTTGTACTTCTGTAATCTTTGGGAAGGTTAACTTGTTGATCCTCGAAACTTCTCTGGAGGGAGAGAGGCAATTCGTAGGGAGGCTCAGAAGGAAAAAAGTATTGAGTTTTCTGATGAAAAGTATTTTTATTGAGGGAGAAGGAATGAGAAATGAACTGCAAAATTCAGAAGAGCCGATGAGAGTTTGGAAAGAAAAAAGGAAACAAGAAGAAAAAAAAAAAAAAGAAAAAAAGTCAATAAAAAAATAGGAGGGGTGGGGGGAGCAGTTGGGTTTAGTTCCCAGTTCCCGGGAGATGGTTTATTTCTGCTTTATAGGAATCAAAAATATATTTGTCATTTACCAAATTAAATAAAAATAATCCTAGCATTAAATTATTTTTAGTACATTAAGAGTTACATTCTTATGGGCAATAATCTATTTGTAACACTGTAATGGAGTAACTGGCAATTTCATACATCTTCGGGATCAATTTTTTCCTATTTGCCATGTACCTATGCAAATAAATATCCCATTTGATTCATGTCCATATCGTAGGATCTGCCTGCTTCTTTCTTACTCCTTTAATATTTAATTATTTAAAACAGGAAGAAATCTCACGGGAATTTTTGTCTCAAAAAATAGCTGACTTTTTCTTGTCATTCGAGAATAACAGAAAAAAAAGATGTGAAAATCTAATTCTTTTTAAGTCCTAAAACTGAAACTCAAATAAGGACGAGGAGAAAAAAATCTTAAACCCCAGAAACCAAACTTCCTCCCCTCCCTTTTTACATGAATATTCTGAGTTTTTACTGTAGCTATTCATAGTCATACCTAAATGTAGTCTATAAATCTACTAATATATTATTTAACACTCTAACTACTGGTATAAAAATTATAAAATATTCTGTTGGCAATACATTTAATTGAATTCTTTTTAGAGACAGCTTGTTACTGCCAGACATGCTTTTAGAGATAGCACGGAGAAATAAAAGAATTCCAGAAGGCAGTAAAACAAATAATCACCATTTTCACCATTACTTCCAGATACCCTCCTATCCAGTCACTAAATCCTTTAAGTCTAAATCAAAGAGTTTCCGTGAACAAAATTGCACAGGTAATTTCAAAGAATATAAAAATTACGTCGATGTTTTATTTGAAGAGAGAAATTGAAATTCACACAGTACTCTACTGGCTGAGAGTCCAGGGAGTTATTAAAGGAAAAACAGAAATAAAGCAGGCTAGTTTAGCCTGAACTTTAGAGGCCAGTTTCAAAATGATCAGGGTCAATGCAAATCCCTCTCTTAATTACAATGTGCTTGTTCCTCTAAAAGTTTGAGGCATTGTCCTTCTTCTTAGTCTCTCTGCTGATTTTTAATATCAGGTATCTGCAAGATTCTCTGAGACGTAGGAGTAATAAATAATATTATAAACCATCCAAAGCAAGCACTGCCTTTTATTCTTTTTATTACTTTTTTCCCCAACAAAGCAACTTACACATTTGGTTTGAACTACCTCAGCACAACTCCTAATCAGAGAAGTATCTGTAGGGGTTAGTGAGGTTTTTTTCATTGTAACGTCTGAACGCTGACAGATCTGCTGAAAAGAAAAGAGGTCAGTAGTGCTGCTCAGCCACGGGACAGGGATATTCAGCTTCCACTGGTCACACATTTCAGTTTGGTGGGTGCCAAGATGACAAGATTTGGGGACAAGCAAGGAATTGGGCTGGGGAATCTGATCAGGTGAAGGCTCCCCCACCACATCCCGTGCCAGGAGGCTCCTTACCCGGCACAGCCCCACAGAGGCTTTGGTCCATAACTGGTTAAAAATCGACTGGGTCCAGGGTGGGAGGTAATTATCTCCAGCTTGAAAACTTTAGGATGAATTTTGCTTTTAAATCTAAGATGGGGCAGAACTGACATGGGGCTGTGAGTGCTCAGTGGAATGGGGACAGTCCTTACCCACCTTCCGAGAACTGCTGTTTATGCTCAGCCAGTTTGGGAGATCAGGCAGGAGACAGGCAGATATCTTGCTCCTATGTGGCAAGAAAGTAATTTTTGACAGGCAAGTCTACACTGTCTCCTGGCAGCAAGCACCAAGCAGATATGCCAGTTATTTGGGCAATTTTGCCAGAATATTATCCTGGGGGTTGACGTGCACACAGTATGGATGTACACCCCTCCATCATCAGAGCAGCTCCTCTTGCAGAGTATTCATCCGATTCAGGGTGATTCAGTACCCCAAACGGGACATCTGGACACGGCACGGGGGTTAACACGTGTTCTCAGGCCGTGAGGGGAGCCATGGCACGGCATGGAGGCATGGAGGGCCGGCCAGCCACACTCCCCTCCACAGGCCGTGGCTGTCCCTCCCTCCATCCAGACCTCATCCCTCTGGTCCTGTCCTGCAGGGCACCCTGTGCTTCCCTTCCCAGCACCCATCCAGATGCTGGCAGATGCCTAGTGGTATCTGCAGCCACCTAAAGCCTCTGCAAAGGGAGTAACACAGACTGGGCCGGGGGCTTGTGGCCAGTGCACTCAGTGGGAGCCAGGCCGGGCGAGGGGAGCTACAGTCAGGTGTGCCCAGGGCGTGCTGGGACAACCAGGTTTTACCACAACATTCAAGTTTTTCCACTTCCAGTCCTTTCCCTTGCAGTAAAGACCGAGTTAGAACACAAACACTCAAATTTACAACAAGAAAAAAATAAAAAGAAAGCAAGAGAAAGGAGCCTGGATGAGCATTGCAGTACCCCACTCCCTGCCATTCCTTTAGGCCCAGCTGCTGCTCCCTCTTCTCCTCCCGGTCAGAGCCCATGCCTCTTCCGATACCCAGGAAAACATTTTGTTCTGCCTTAAAGGCTAAAGCTAACACATGACCAGCGAGAGGCAGCAGTTTGTTTAGCTCTTGGAGTTTATTTTAATTGCGGCCTTGTTTTGTAATGAGGACGGCTGCAGCAGGGGGAGCCTGCTGAGATCCGGGGGGCTGTTCCAGAGGAGTTTCCTTATCAATAAAAAGAAGCCTCAACTATTTAAATTAACAACAACTGCATGGCATGCATGCTCAGCTGCTTTGTTTTCTGGGAAGTTAAACTGTACATAATTGCTTATTAAGGATTTCAGTGGCTGGCTGGGATCACAAGTCCCCTCCAAGTGCCACCTTTCACATCCCCACCATCCACCAGGGAGGAATGAAGACGAGAGAAACGGGCCCCGTGTTCATGCTGACAGACATAAAACAGCCTGGTAAACCTTAGTAGTTTGTTATGATGATGCATGAAAAAAAAGGAGGAAAAAAAGTAAAATCATGTGATTTTTATGCAAATCAGATTAATTGGACGGTTTAAAAAAACCTTAAATGTCAGGTAGATAAGATCACATACACCTAGAGCAGTGTCATGATGTTCTCTGTGCATTACATTCATACTGGAAACCAAAACGTGTTACAGAAATCAGACACCCACAAAAAGCTCTGAGATTGCACTGAGAACAGGTTCCTGCAAAGCACCGGCCTCTGACAAAAAAAAAAAAAAAAGGCAAAAGAAAAAAAGTAGGTTAGATTAGAAAACAAGATAGCTGAATTCAGGCAGGGACTCGGCTGTCCCTGCGCAGCCTGGCCTCGCTGCATTCGCATTAATATGCACAAAACTCCTTTTAAGTAACGTTCATGCAGTGGCACCCAGCTTCAAAACAGGCAGGCTGTCCCTGAAACCCATCCTCGAGGGCCACGGGGAAGGAGAGAGGTTCACAGGCTCTCTTCTGTCAGGCTAAACTTTTCTCTCTTTGACACATTATTTTTTTTCCCTTTAAAAGTCCTGGCAGTTATTTTTGTATGAAGATGGGGAAGCCTTATGGCCTGAAGGAGTTAATTTCAAAAGAAAAAATTATAGTGGGGTACTGTTTATTTAAGCAGTGTTTTGTAGAAGACAAGGCACTTCTTTCCAAGGGTGCGGTTCCCCTGGGAAAAATACGCACTGGCCTCGATATACCATAAAAACCTGCTCTGTGTCCCCTGGAGGGAAAACGACCCAAGCCCAGGGACTCCACTCACTGCCAAGTAGCGCCTCCAGCTCCGAGGCCCTTCAGCACCTAACTGCAGGTCCCAGGGATGGCTGAATAATTTCACACTGCTCTGTGCCCTGCACGCCAGCACACAGGCAGAGGGGTTGTTTTACATCCCAGGAGCTTTGCCAGGGGAGGACATGAAGAAGCTGGAGAGGGACAGTCCGTGGGAGGGTGTGAGGCACCTGTGGCAATGCCCAGCACTGCTCCTGCCTCTGCTCCTGCTCCTTGGAGCTGCTCCAGCGCAACCAGAAATACCCCTGCCAACGCCAAGGGGACCATTTCCCAGCAGCATCACCCCCTGTTCCAGCACTGCCACCACTCTGACGGGTGGCACTCGGGGGTTCAAACCCTTGCCTGGGTGAGGAGCTCTCTGTGAGCAGCACAGAGGGTGTTTTTGAGAGAGGGGTGTGTGGGGCTGACCCCCACAGCGGGGTTGCCACAGCCTCCCACAGGCAGGGCTGAGTTGCTGCTCCTCCACGTGCCACACAGGCCCCTCGTGGGTGTGCAGGAGCCACGCCGAGCCTGGGGCCACAGAGAAACGTCCCACTGCCGACATGGGGCTGTCGGTGGCTTTGCACACTCCCACCAGCCACCCTCCCCACCACGGGGCCGCCATTGTTCCCCAAAGAGAAAACACTTGCTGTTGCTTGCGGAGGCAGGGGAAGCTGTCCCACCGGGACATTGCCACCCTGGCAGCCACCACCACTGCCAGCGGCTGCCATGCAGGTCCCCAGAGCTGGGACAGGCAAAGGAAGAGGGTGTCAAGGCCGTACTCGGCAAAGATTCCTCTGGCCAATGGTGGGAGAGGGCTCCCAGGAAAATGACTCCATCCCCAGCTCCCTGAAGTCCCCAGCAAGGCAGCACAGGGACCACTGCTGATTTTGGGGCAGCAGGAAGCAGTGGGGAGCAGAGGCAGGTGGCAAGAGCCCGTGGGTAGCTGCACCCAGGCCCTGAGTGACAGCGAGGGAGTAGGAGAAGGTATGACACCAGAGCAGAAAGGCCAAAAACTCAGCAAAGGCGCCCAGGCCGCTCAGCTCCCAGCCCGAAAGGGATGCTGCTGGCTGCTCCCTATGTCCCCGCAACGAGGCGGGTTAGGATGGAAACTCTGATGCAAGCCCGGTTTGGCTGTGGCCAGGCAGAGTGAGAAATCTCCCCCGTAAGAGTGCTACTTGAACGGAAGCTGTGCTCGACCTCGGGTCTCCACCAAAAATCCCCCAAGCGGCAGCCCTGTCGCTGCTGCTCCCAGCGTCCCGCGGGCGCTGGGCTCGCTGGGCTCCGGCTAAAGCGAAAGCGTCACACACTGCAGAGAAATGACAAACAGAACAGATCTGTCGCTCCCAACAACCCCCTTCCTTTGGGTTTCATTGCTGGGGAAAAAGAAACAAAAAAAACCAAATCAAAATCCCGGAACAGAGTTGCTACTCTTGGGTCCGTCCCTCCTTCGGTCACTTGCAGAGCCGGGAACCCCCTCCCTGCCCCGGGCCGGGATCAGAGTCGCACAAGTCACACAGCTCCAGCCGCACTCACTCCCTGGGAATCCCACATCGCATTTTAACTACAGGGAAGCCGTCTCTCCAGCTTATCTGTACCACCTCAAGTGTCTCGGGAGTACCATCCCTGTCTTGCCACCGGGCTATTTTTAATGACGAGTCGTATTAGCAGAAGGGCTTTCTTCCTAATTTATTACTCCCCCCTCCCCGCCGCCCAACCTCCTTGCTTTAAAATGTTTCGCTTCAAGAGCTCAGCTGAGAAATGAAAATAAAGGCAGCACCCGGGCACTTTGCGTCCAAGGCGGCCGCTCCGTGGGCTCGCCAGGGCTGGAATCAGTAGCTCCGAGCAACTGCACCAGTGGACCAACGGCACCGTGACCTGCGGTGGTTATTCTCGTAAACAAATTTCTATTAATCACCAGGGCCCGGGAATGCCTTCACAGCCCAGAGCGTGCCTTCCCCCGCTCCCCACCACCCCAACCGGCAGCTCGCAGCCCAAAAACCCGTCCGGGAAAGCAAAATGAGCGATCCGAACCACCCCTAAAGCCAACCCTTGCTGCAGGGCCCCAGGAAATAAACACGCGAGGCTGGGGGACAGGCGCAGAAATCCCCAGAGATTTACATCCAGGGTGCTACATCTGCACAGGGGAGCGGGGAAGGTTGGGGTGACAGGTCCCCTCCTCTGCACCCCCTGCGACACCCACCCGAGACACTGATTGCAAGGCTTTGCATCATCCCCCCCTCCCACCTCCCAGCAAAGGCCTTTGCCCAGCAAGACGCAAAAAGTGCAGAAATAAAATCCCTTTCCAGAAAAGAGAAAGCGATTTTGCATCCCCAGCACAGTACAACAATTCCATACAAGCAGAATATTTATAGACTTACAGGTTATTTTGCAACAATAACAAAACAGCTACACAGAATTAACCCACCACTTGAGTGTCCTGGAAAGGAAAAGAGAACACGGATGGAAAAATAATAAAAGAAGAAAAAATCATCAAAATGGGGGAGTTTTTTGTCTGGAGAATTCTGGTAAAGAAATAAAAAAGGAAAAAAAATAAAACCAAAAGTGAATATGGGGAGTTCATGGGGAACCGTCTTTAAGGAAAAAGCTTCTTTCCCCAAGAGTAAATCCCACTGGAGACCCTGAGCCGAGTGCGGCTGTTTGCAAAAAATATTAAAAAAAAAAAAAGCTGAATGAGGGGAAAAATAATTAAAGAAAAAAAAGTAAAAATCCAGAACAATGCAGCTGGCTCCTGGCTTTGCTCGCTGGGTTGTTTGGTTGGTTTGGGGTATTTTTTAGGGGGTGGAGGGTGTTTAAGAAACGCGCAAGTGACCCCCCGCCCCAAAATAAATAAATAAAAAATAAACAAATATAAATGACAATTAAAAATACATATATATATATAAATATATATAAAAATAGAAGGCGCATTTTTTTCCAAGATCTCTTCGCTCGTTTTCGGAGAGGTTTGGGATGAAAAAAAATAAAAACCCCACAAAAAACCAGAAGCGGAGGCTGGTGGTGGCAGGGGGGTGTGATGTGTGTTTGCACCGCCCGGAGCTGTGCCCGGGACCCCCCGTTTTCCTCTCCCGCCGCCGCCGTCGCCGCCGCCGCCGCTGCTCGGTCCGCGCCGCGCGCGCTGCTCCGCGCCCGCGCACCCCCCACGTCACCGACAGCACCCGCCGCCACGTGACCCGCCGGCCGGGCGCGACCACTGCTGGGAGGGGGGAACGGGGAGGGGGATGAACGGGGGGCGACACGGTGAGACCCCCGCCGCCGCCGCGACCTCCCCGGGACACGCGCCCCCACCTCGCCCACCCTGCTGGCGGCCGCCCCGGGGGGGCGCGCACACCGGGAGGGGCGCGGCGCCGGGGAAGGCGCGGAGGGGGGAGGTCCGTGGCCCTCCCCATGCCGAGGCGCGATGGTAGAGTCCGGAGCTCAAATTCCGAGAATTGGGCTCTGTTGATTCTTAGAACTGGGGTTCTTAGAAGTGGTGATGCAAGGAGTTTCTAGGAAAGCCCGGAGACCAGGTGATTGCTGCTTCTATTGCCGCGGCCGATTTTACCCTTTAATTCTCTCGCTCGCTTTTTTTTTTTTTTTTTTTTCTCTCCATTTTTTTTCCCTCCTCTTTCCCTCCCTGCCCCGCTCCGACGCTTGGCGCGGAGCCGCCTCTATATATTTCTACCCATTTTTTTTCCTCTCCCTCCTCATTCCTTCCCCCCCCTCCTTTCCCGCTGCAGGTGCCCTTTATTTTTTTTTAATACTATTATTATTATAATCTCAATTTAATTTTTTCCCTGGTTTATTTATTTATTTATTTCGCATACACATCCCCCCTTTCTCCTTTCCCGCTGTCAGGCGAGAAAAAAATAGGGAAATAGGGGTGCCTGCATGTCTTTAACGCTGGGAGCGTGTATAAGGGGAGGGGAGCGGGGTGGGTGGGAGTGTCTCCCCTCGCTGTCCTCTCCCGGGGATTATCGGTTATCTGGGATTATTGGCTTTCCCGCACGCGTGACGGCCGGGTGGGGACGGGGGGACGGCGGCGGCGGCTCCTCTCTGCACCTGCAGCCGCTCCGCGGGCGCAGGACGGCGGCGAGCGCTGGCGGCCGCCGGGCTTGTGGCGTGACTCGGGGTCCACTCTCAATGGCTGGATCCTTCGGTCGGGGTGTGTTTGTTTGTTTGGTTTTTTTTTGCCCTTTTATTTTTCTTTCTTTTTTTTTTTTTTAATTTTTTCTTTTTTTTTTTTTTTTTGGGTGTGTGCGTGTTGTGTCGCTGTTGTCGTTTCGCCGCCGCACGAAGCCGCCGCGGAGCGGGGCTGGCGGCAGCGCGGGGGCTCGGCGGCACCGGGCACCGGCCTTTCCGCGGCAGCCCCCATTTCAATCTGTTTCTGTTATTAAAGCGTTATTATTGTTATTCTGTCCCTGGCGCAACCGCGAAAGGGCTGGTGCGTTTTGCAACCTGTGGCGGGGCTGCGCCGTGATCTGTCAAGCCCCGGGCTAAGAGCGGGCGGTGATGGAGAAGACTTGCGGCATTTCCCTGCCCGGGGAAGGGGGGAGCCCGCGGGGAGGCTCGGCCGCCGCCGGCTGCCGGCCCCCGATCACCGCGGAGCGCCGGCCCGGGGCGGCGGGGACCGCGCTCGCCTCGACGGGGCGTGCGGGGCGGCTGCCGGCCGGGAACCCAACCGCGATGCAAAACTCGCGAAGGGGCAAAAGTGTATGAAGCGACTCTGAATATCACGCGTAGAGGTGAAAATAATAATAATAACAACAACAACAACACCCGTGGGGAGGAGCGGGCGTCCCCCGCCGGGAGGAAGGCGGCGGGCGGGGGGAAGCGGAGCGCAGCCGTGCGAGGGATGCGAGGGACGGGGTCCGGGGCGCGATGCGTGCGGAGCCCCCCGCTGCCCCCAGCGCAGCCCTTGCCCTGTGTTTACTACCGCGGCGGACTTGGCGCGGGGACAGGCGCTCGTAAATCTGCCGCCGGCAGCCGCGGGGCTGGCCCCCGGCCACACGCTATTCCTGGAGCGAACGGCCGCGGGGAGCCGCGCAACCCCCGCGCCGCTCGCTGCGGCCCCGAAACCGCCGGGAGCGGTCGGGGAGGACAGAGCGCTGTTTGTTTTGGTTTGTTGGGGTTTTTAATGGTTCTTATTAGGTGCGTGATCTTGTGTGCGCATTTTTTTTTAATTTTTTTTAAGCTCCCCCTCCCCCCCCTTTAAAAATAAAAGGCAAAACAAAACCGAAAAAGCCCAACTTTGTTATGAAAACTTTCGTGGTCGGACGGCAGCGACCTCTCCCGGCCGCCCCCCGCCGTTCCCCCCTCCTGTAGTTTGCAAAGTCACAATATGAAATGTTATGAAATCGCCTCTTGGGAAGGAGGGAAACAGAAAGCAAGGCGTTTGCTTAGAAAAATCCGCGGCAGCCTCTCAGATGTGCCTAAAAAGCTGCCTTTAACCCCCCTGTTGCATTTTCAGGGAAAAGGCAAATCTGGGCTTAAAATCATGAGTCAAAATCAACAAAAACAAACCCATCCCCGGTTAGTTTTTTCCACTGACTTCAGTAGGCGCAGGATCAGTGCGAAGGAAGGCTGGGGACAGACAGATGAGGCTCAGTGAGAAGCTGCTACATTGGTCCGACATCTCTGTTGTGGGCCAAATTGCTACTTATGCCAGTGGAAGTGTCAGCAGGGCCAGGTTTGGGATCTGGCCCTTATTCGATCTGGGAATCTTATTGATTCCTCTCCTGAGCGTTTAAATGCTTTAAAAATTATTTGCCATACTGTTTCAAGAATTTAAAGGATAAGAGCTTTAGGAGCAAATGCAGGCTCCTTCCTCCAGTCCTTGAGTAGGTTACAGTTCGAAAATTGCTCTAAAAATATTTCAGGGGAATCCTCTCTTTATATATGCACAGAGAAGCAGAACCAAAGATTCTGTTATTTACTCCTAAGGGTAAGATTGCAGGTTTAAAAACTTGCATTATAGATGGCAAACATTTTGCCCATGAAACATATCACCAAACCTTTAAAATATTCAAAGGGTATCTAGAAATTTTCCAGAAGAACGGATTATTATATTGTTCCAGTAAGAAAAGAGTTCATCTCTTGGTGTTCGATTTTGATTGGCAAAACAGATCAAAGATCTCTTGAGATACATTTCAATTCCAATTTCCAATCCTCCTCAGTTCTGACTGTCTGAGTCAATACTGGGAGAGGAAGTGGAGGTTAACTGGTTAGTTATTATTGTGAAGGAAGAAGTTGGAATGAGAAGTGATTCTTACAAATCCCACCCCAAAAACAAAGCAAAAAAAAAAAAATCTGTCAAAAGGCTTTGTGACACTTTTTAGACATCCCTGTTTGCAGTGCGGGGAGGATTCAGCCGGCTGTTGGATGGTACAAAAATAAACCTAACAGAAACATTAAGTTTTTCAAAACAAGGCTGGAAAAGCTCATAAAAATAATGTTGCTCAGATGCGTTTTAAGAGAAACAGAATTACATCGACAAAATTATATGTTTTCCAGGTTTGGTTGGGGTGTTTTATTTTCCAAGGGGAAAAATTGCTCCTGCAGCAAAGCGAACTGGTGCCATCTAGTGTCACCTCCTGCCGCTCCGCGCGGAGCTGGCGGGGCCGGCAGCCTCGGGAGAGTGGGAACATGTTTATTAACTGCTCGTTAAAAAAAGGAAAAAAAATGCTTGCCAGCTCGGAGGAAGGTGGCAGAGGAAACTCTGGATGCCACTGAACTTACTTAAGGAGCCTAATTGGAAACAACCGAGTGCTTATTAAAGTCACTGACATTTCCATATGGAGTTCTCTCTGGGTCTGGTCATGAAATCACATGTGAAAATCTTTCCGAGTTGTGGTGTTAATCTGCCCTTGAATTTTTGCCTAATTTAGGATGTATTGTAAAGCTATGCTTTTTTTCTGTTTCCTTTTTTTTTTTTCCTTGGGCAGGGAAAACTTTCAGTGTCCAACTGCAGCAGCCCAATATGAATTTGTAGGAATAGTATTTGGGTTTGGAGCACATTTTTTTTCTTAGTAAACAGTAATGTTATCCTCAAAACCCCATACAAATACAGGTGGTAAAACTTTGTGTGCCAGTCCTATGTGGTAGGACTGTCCTCTCGCTTTATTTTTCCATGAAAAATAAAACCTTTTTACAAAGTCTATAGATGAATAAAATGAAGCTCTAATCAGTAGATGCATTTCTCAGTGTGCAATTTATGTACCTTCATATATTTATGGTGTTAAGGTTGAAGAACTGTTTCATGCCTGGTTTAGTCTGCATTCTGTAATACCTGGGCTAGGAACTTCACTCAAAGAGCTTTTACTGGTTCAGCTGGAGCCTGAAATGTTGTTTTCATTTTTCTGAGAAGTTGGTAAAATCTAAATTTGGTGGAAGGTTGCTTGTGGGCTCATAACCTCTTGCTCCATTTTATAGTAGCCTGGGAGTCTATAAACGGGAGCCTGTATGCCGAGTGCCTGTATTCTTCTCTAGATCTATTTTTAAACCATTCTTCTGTTTGGCAAAAAGTGACACTTGGTTTCCATGTTTACAGCAGGCATTGGCAAACCTCAGGAGTTCACAGTTTGCAGTTTGGTTAGATCAGTATCCAAAAGTCAGCATCTGACCAGTAAGCTCCTTCAGACTGCAAATTTAGACTGCAAATGTAGTCGTCCTTTTTCCTTTTTTTTTCTTTTTAAAATCCAAGCTAGATCATATGTGTTAGCATCACTGCAGGATGCTGGCAGCCAAAGGACACACACCCCTAAATTGGAGCAAGTGTGTAGTCTTTAGGACTGGTTTAAAACCCCAGTAATCTCAGTGGAGCTTCCCATCTAAGCCAGAGACAGAACTAGGGACATTTGGGAGAGGGGTAGGAAATTTTTGATCTATATTGTTTTCCTTCCACTCTTTCTCCTGGTCAGTTGCTGCCTTTGGGGCTGTATGGTGGGTACCCATGGGGAATGTTGGACCCCTTTTTATGGCGGAGAGAGCTTGAGACAAGCACACTGCGGGACAGGGGCCTCTGAATGGCTCCTGAAGAAGGTGTCCTGTAGGACTAGATACCCTTTGAAATTCACCTCCTTAAATCCGTCTGGCTAAATATAGGGGCAGGGGGGTGTCTCTGCCCTGGCCAAGGCACCCCAAACTGTGCGTGTGTCTCATCCCATCCAGGTGGGATGCCAGAGCAGCTCCTTACTGCCAGAAGGAGCTGTGCCACCCTCAGCCCCAGGAGTACAGAGACAGGGAGGGTGAGGTGCCAGCTGATAATTTTCTGTCCCAGAGCAGGGTAGGGATGATCAGACACCTCCTTGTAGCCCAGTGGGGCCAGGGACCCGGCTCAGCTGCTGGGGACACCCTGCTCCAGCTGCACCCTGCTCTCGGGTTGGCATCTCAGTGCAGGGCTGTGTTGGCAGGGCACGGAGTCCATCTTCTGTTCTCTGGAGTAGCTCCCTAGATTTCAGCCAGGACACATGGTTTCTGCCTTCCCTTGAAAAATTAATGTGCCAGATTGCTTGGGGTCGTTTGAAATGCTGAGGAAGGCTCGACTCCTTGCTTCCCAAGGGCACGCACTGCCTCAGCCTCACAGCCAGAGCTTGGCTCCGTAGAGGGCAGGGGAGTCCTCTTTAGTAGGAAAACATTGGAGGCAGTTTTAGCGTGCTTACCCCCTCCCTCCTCTGCATTTTCTTCTGCAAAGACCAAAACAATGTGAGACTCGAGCTGGGCCAGCTTTCAAGGGCAATCCTTTAAACCCTCTTTTGAAGTATGAACTATAAAGTTCCCTGCGGCGCTCGAGAAAATATGCAGTTTTCCTGGTTCCAAATGCTGATAATAAACCCGTCCAGATAATGCATTGCATTTCCTAGAAACATTTGTTTGCTGGCAGGAAATTGGATCAGATTGAGACCGCTCGATAGAGCGAGTGCGATCCGCTCTCGGAAGGGTACGGTGGAAAATACGACAGGGCTTGCACTGGTGATGCTGCTTTTGATCTGTGCTGACGCTGTGGACTTCTCTCAGTCTCTTCTTGGGTTATTATTAACCCAGCCACGTTTTGGCCTAGACACTAACCACAAGCTACTAAACTAATAAAACTGCTGTGACAACTAAAAAGGACACTTAGCGCCCCTGGATTGCGTGGTATCAGAAAGCTGAGCTGGGCACTCACACACCCACAGTCAAAAGCATCTTCTTCACCGTGGCATGTAGCACCCATGGCTTTGCTGGGGCAGCCACCCACACCCCACCTCATTTTCTTGGTTGTCCCCCTGATCCCTGTTCAGGAGAAACCAGGCATTCCTTGGCAGGGTGGAGAGGCAGCTGGCAGCACGCCCTGGCAGGCAGCGGGGATGTTCCCATGGGGCTGGGACCCTGCAGGGTGCAGGGACTGGGGAGGTGGAGGAGGGCAGGATGGAGCTTCCCCTGGGCGGGCAGTTTCAGAACACTGTGTGGGATGAGGCTGTGGGGAAGGAAGACTTCAGCCAGTCACCCCTCTAAGGTGATGTGAGTGAGTCGGCGCTGCAGGCTCTGGAGGGGTAGGAGATTGGGGCCCAGGGAGGGGGAGTGTTTGATGCCCTCCTCCCTGTCTATGCAATTGGGGGTGGGAGAAGGGTTAAGACCATGGGATATCACCATGCAAAGAAGGATAGGGGAGCAAGGAGTTCCCCCCTGTGCACAGAGTGGGAGGAGGATGAATGAAAAGGGATTGCCTCTAACTGGAGAGTAGATCAATGGAGAGGCATGGCAGAAAAATGGATTTGAAGTCCCTGGTTGTCCCCTCTGCCCTAGGGTAAGTGAGCAAAGAGGGTCTCTCCCCTTTGCCTGGGGTTGAGCTGAAAGAGGTTCCCCCACACGAAGGTACACCTTCCCTGTGCTCACAGAGCTGCAGGGAAGGCAGGGCCAGCTCTGGGCTCCTTTCCAGGAATGGGTTTTCTCGGGGAGGTGCCGGCAGGGAAGGGCTGTTCCCTGAACCACTGGGGCAGACCCATTGCCTTCCTGGAAGGCAACAGCAGTGACTGTCCCGTGTGGCCGCCCCCAAAATGGGCCTTGTGCCCATTCCAGACCTTCTTCTATGGGCACAGCCAGCCCTGGCACAGAGCCTCAAGCACTGCCAGAGAGCCCACACCTGCAAGGTACTGGAGAGGAAAACTGGAGGGGGGGTGTGGGGTGTGGGATGATGCTCTGGCCCCAGCTGAGCCTGGAGGAGCCTCATGGGATTTGAGCAGGATTTAGAGAGCAAAGACCATGCTTGGCTGCAGTGGTTTTTTCTGCTCCCCATCACTGGTCTCTGGTCCTTGTTTGCCATCCTGTTCTCTCTGGTCTGAGTATCCTCCCGTGCTGGGCTAGTGCTGCGTGGGGACTGGAAGGGGCAGGGTTAACCCAGCTCAGCACAGCGAGAGGAAGGCAAGTCCCTTTCCCTTTGCATGCCCACATCCTGCAGCCAGGAGCTGCTTGGGATGCACCTGCCCAGCTCTTGGGGCTGTGGACGTTGCAGCAGCACTGTGCTGGGAAGGATAATTGGGAAGGGTGGGGAGGGGGCTGTGCTGGGGTCCGGCTCCAGGAGAGAAGCTGGGTGTCCCCCTGGCAGTGCTGTGCCCTCACTGTGGATAAGGGGATTTGGCGACAGTAGCAGCTTCTCACATGATGCTCAGGGGTACAGAGTTCATCTGGCTGTTTGTAACTTTGTTGGTTTACAAGTGGGTCACCTCCTTACCTCTGTGACACTGAGGTGACTCCCCAGAGCCTGGCAGAGTATGTCTGCCACTGTGGCTGAGGTTGGGGTGCCAGCCAGCTGCCCCAAGCACACACATCTGCTCATGTGGGCGCAGGGATGTGCGCTGGGCTCCTTGCAGTACACTGTGGGTCCCTTGGCTCGCAATTGACGGTAGTGAGTGGCTGGCAGTGAGCATGTACAGAAAGGTCAGAGACTGCAGTATTTGGGAAATGAGTCACTTTTTGTATGTGCATGAAGTTTTAAGCTGGCCGGCAGGCTCAGAGCAGCTCTGAAGATTTGTGTTTGATGGCTGGAATAAAGCTGTAAGACACCCTCTGGGTTTTGTGCGCAATACCTTGCCTTAAATCCCATTTCTTCATCCCAGTGGCTCTGGGGATGGGAGGGGATCATGGGCTCCAATCCTGCACATCTCTTGCAAGGGAGAGGGGAGGCAACACTTGACAATCCCTTGTCTCACGGGCATTATTGGGCTTCCTGCAGTCTTAACAGTCTAGGGGTTGGTCCTCAAAATGGTGTGATGAAGGCCTTGGGGTTTGCTGTCTCACTTATTTATTGTGCTTCTACCTGCTGAGGCAACTCTTTGAGGACATTCTTCCTGCATTGGTGCCAAGTCAATTGGGTTTGGTTTAAGTAAATTTTGGATGATTAGTGTGAGTTCTGCAAGGCAATTAACTCCTGGGTTTCCTTGCTGTTCTGTCCCAGCTACATTGCTGGGTGAAGCCAGTGCCTGGAGACACAGCTTGTGGTTTAAGGGAAGGCTTTGGCAGCAGCAAGAGGAAGGGACATTTGTTCTGCATCCTTATTGTCTCCACCACTGGCTTCCTATGCAGTCCTGGCCAAGTCACGTGTGTACTTGACACCTATATCCTCCCAAATCTGTTGAGCAATCCCATCCCAGGGCGTTTTCACCAAAGGCTGGAGCATGTGGGTTTCTGAGGAGAGTGGCAGCAGATGTTTGTGTGTATGTCATACCTGTTAACAAGGTGCTGGGAGTATGGCATGGCTTGAATGTGGCACCGGGCAGGAATTCAGTTTTGGCAGGGGAAGAGTTATCTCTGAAAGAAGTGGTGAGAAAATTCTCGCTTGACTTCCTTTCCCCACCTGCCTTTAAGTTCCTGAGTCATGGAAATGAAAATCTCCTTGGCATCCGCCCATGGTTTGGGCTAGAGGGTGTGGAAGAAGCTATGATTGGATTCTCAAAGCCTGTGATTGTGATAAGAACGTACTGTACCGGAAGAAACAAATGTTAACCTTACTGGAGAGTAGAATGTTTGTTATCTCTAGCTTTATCCAACTGATACTTGAGCGAAATAGCAGCCTTGTGACCTGCCATGCCAATTCATAATTACCAGCTAATGTGGTGTTTGTTTTCTTGTGATTTATTTGTAGGTTTGAAAGAAACTTTTGGACTGTGAATTGAGGCATTGGGTATGTAAATTTAAATCTTGTGTTTTCCCTCCTAATCTGTCTCCCCCTTTTGTTAATGCAATGTTTCGTTAGACACAGCTGGAATTTGGTTTTGGGAGAGCAGCTGCTCTGTAGAAACTACTGTATGTTCATGTGTCACTGGGGAAGGAGGAGTCAGGATTATGGGAGGGGGTTGGTCATCCGAAGATGCACATTCCAGCCCAAACCTCAGGGAGACATGGGCCATCCTGGGTGCTGCTTGGGAGGACACCTCTGAGATGTGTCAACAGGTGTTGTGCTGGGAGAAGGCTTCATATTCCTCGACTAACCCAAGCCTTGCTCATGGGCCATGGTGTGGGTAGTGGCCCAGCAGGTTAGATGAGTTCTACTCCTCACCAGTTAATTGGGAAACTGTGAACAGGTCTTCTCCAGAGTGACCACGACTTGGGAACAGGAAAGTAGTTTCCTGGGTGAGGGCTGGTATTCCATTGTGGGCTGGATTTTCCAGATGTTGAAATCATTCAACTTCAGTCGGGACCTTAAGGCTTGTTTTGATTCCTGTGGCTGGATTTACAGCCAGACATCACACAGGTGAGAAGGATGGCTCCTGAGGGAGTTTGGAAGGCTAGAAGCTTCTAATGTTGGAAACATTATGGAGATGAACCTGAGTGGGCGGAGTGGACTGGGGTGGGGCTGCAATGGGTGAGGCAGGGAGAAAGAGGAGATGGTTGGCTAATCATCAGGAGGGTCTGATTGCATTCATCCACCAGCTTGATGGGTGGGATGAGATGTGCCAGGTCTCGCTATCGGGAGACCAGGGACCTCACCAGGCAGCCTGGCAAAAGCTTGGTGTGGTGCAGGACTGTTTGCCTTGGGACCGAGGAGCTGGTGCTGCCCCCACCAGGAGCAATTGGCCATCTAAGCATGTCCCAGAGCAGCCGTCTCTTCCTCAGGTTTAGGGTACTTGCCTGTTTGTTGTCCATTCTCATCTTCCTCTGATGCTTGTGTCTCCCAGACTCAAGATGGCCTCGCCAGCAGACAGCTGCATCCAGTTCACGCGCCACGCCAGCGACGTCCTCCTCAACCTCAACCGCCTTAGAAGCCGGGACATCTTGACCGATGTTGTCATCATCGTGAACCGGGAGCAGTTCAGAGCCCACAAAACAGTCCTGATGGCCTGCAGGTGAGAACAGGCTCCTTCCCTGGCTCCTTCCTTGCTCCTTCAGCCTTTGGCCTCCAGAAGCACTGCTGCAGTCCTGTGGGGGCTCGTGGGATTCACAGGGAATCAGAGGCAGAGAAACAGAACTGAAAGGGGCTGCCAAGAAATTTGTACCTGTAATGGGATTAGAGCTGAGACCGCTTCCCTCCAGTGTGCTGCCCTCACCTCTCCTTGTGTACCCACATCTGCCCACACACAGCCCATGGAGACCAGCAGGAGCACAGCAGCTGTGAGGCACATCCCTGAAGGCAAAGCACAAATGTGCCACAAGGACAGGAGAGGAGAGGAGAGGGAGGGCTGGATGTTCGCTGGGATGAGTGAGTCTTCTGTGACCGAGGTGTCCCCTGCCATGGCTATTTTTAGAACTATTCCTCCCTGGCTCCCAGACTGCTGGCTGCACCCACCTTAGCTGATTAATTATTTTTTTCTTCAAAGCCTGATGGGGTCTGAAATCCCTTTCCATCTCCTAAAATTGCTGGAATTGCTTCCCAATGAATGCTAATTAATATCCCACCATTGCCCAGTTGAATTACAGCAAATGCCTTCCAGGTTCTCTTGCTGACATGGTGTAAAGATTTCAAAAAGCCAAGCTTTGACTATTAAAATGTCTGAAAAATGTTTTGCCAACATTTCTCCTTTTTTTATTTTTCTGATTTAAAACTCTGTGGATGCCTCGAGAGGTTTCTGAATGAAATGAGTCATAGTGGAAGGGGGATGGTGGTAAGAACAACAATGGAAAAAACCAAAAAAGCTGGGGAATTACTAAATGGAGGCAGTGGGGAGTTGTTGAGCAGGTGAGATCTAAAAGCAGGCTGTTCCAGTTGGGAAAAGTGCAGTGCAGAAGACGCTTACTAAGCTGAGAAACCGAGCTTGATAATAAGGGGGAGGAAGCTCAGGGAATTTGGTAATTGCCTCCTCCTCCTCCCTTCCCATTCACAAACCCCCTCTGTACTCAGGGATTTCATACAAATTATCCTTTTTTTCCTTTGAATTGTCATAACACTTGTCCTCTGTACGTCTCCCCTCTGCAGTGGCCTCTTCTACAGCATCTTCACTGACCAGCTCAAGTGCAACTTGAATGTTATCAACCTGGATCCTGAAATTAACCCTGAGGGGTTTTGCATCCTCTTGGACTTCATGTACACCTCCCGCCTGAACTTGAGGGAGAACAATATCATGGCTGTGATGGCCACAGCACTCTACCTGCAGATGGAGCACGTGGTTGACACCTGCCGAAGGTTTGTCAAGTCTAGGTGAGTGCAGTTGGTGAGCTTTGAAGAGCTGGGGACTGTGTGTTTGGGTGGGCAGGGGAAGAACTGACAAAGTATCTGCAAATATATCTTTAACAGCTGAAAATGACTTTGTCTCCCTCCTAAACAATTACTTTGTTTTCCCCGATTCCAGTGAAGCAGAGATGGTGTCTGCTGTGAAGACCCCAAGGGAAGAGTTTCTGGCTGGACGGATGCTGGGCCACCCAGAGGTGATGGCTTATCGGAGCAGAGATATCTCAGAGAATGGAATGCCTCTTCAAAACGGGTCCCTCTGCAACGGGAGGGCCTTTGCACCCGGCTTGATCAACAGTTTGTCTGGATCCCCCATTTCCTACCATGGATACAGCCCTCTCCCTCTAAATAGCTTCCTGGTGGATGATGAGTTGCGGGAGATGAGGATGCCTCTCTCTGAACTCTCAAGGGCAGGTGCCTTCCCCAAGGAGAGGATCCTGCCATGCGACAGCTCCAGGACAATCCCCACTGAGTATGTGAGAACCATCACCGACATCTCTGCCAACATGTGCCACGCTACCATCTATGCTCCAAAAGAAGGTGCTGCTGAAGAAGCCAGGAGTGACATGCACTACAGCGTGGCTTCTGGGCCCAAACCTGTCATCCCTTCAGTCCGGAACAATCCCTACTTCCCCTGCGATAAAGTGGCCAAAGAGGAGGAGCGGACCTCTTCAGAGGACGAGATCAGCCAGCACTTTGAGCCCACCAACACACCCCTGGACCGCAAGGGACTCATCAGCCCTCAGAGCCCACAGAAGTCAGATTGCCAGCCCAATTCACCAACTGAGTCCAGCAGCAGCAAGAATGCCCGTATCGGCCAGAACTCCAGCTCCCTCTTCACCAAGAGCCCCACAGACCCCAAAGCCTGCAACTGGAAGAAGTACAAGTTCATCGTCCTCAACTCTCTCAACCAGAACACCAAGCAAGACAGCGCTGACCAGAACGAGATGGGAACCCTCTCTCCTCGCACCTATGTGCCCATGTCCACTTGCCAGCAGTCCATGGAGCCGGAGCATCTCAATGTGCAATCCCCCACCAAGATAAGCGTGAATGGTGAAGACTCCACGATCCCACAAGCGAGCAGACTCAACAATATTGTTAACAGGTGAGAAGATTTCCACCCCCCATGCCCCTCCCCCCTGAGAAACAGGACTTCCTGCATTGTTGGTGAGGGTTTGGAAGTGTGAAATATCTGTAGCATTGGGCTGGGAAGTCCAGTCATGAGCAGATGGAATCCCCTGCATTTGGTGGAGGGCTGCCAGTGACATTAGTGCCCACCATCCCCACTGTAGTGGTGCCAGCAAGGACTGGCAAAGGAACTGGGAATGTTGGGTTGTGAATCCCTGGGTAACTTTGGCAGCTCTGGATGATTCCTGGAGCCTGGATTTGCCTAGCCTGTGTTTCCACCAGACTCCCTATGCCTCAAGTTTTTTGTTGGCTGTAAGCATTGGAATGGCCAAAGTATCAGGGAACAATATGCTATCTTCTGGACCTGGATGTTCCTAAAGACATATGAGGTCATTTGGTGATAGACATCTGAAGGTTTAAAGCTGAAGGATCTGTTGTTGATCAGGGCTATGCTGTGCAGCTCACCACAAAGATGTCCCCATAAAACATGCCTGTCCCTTGTGTTGGGAGGGGTGCAAACGCCCTCGGTATCTCGAGCACAGCAAGGGCCTTCTCACAGCTCTGTACGTTGCTCTCCTTCCACAGGTCCCGGGATGGGTCCCCTAGGAGCAGCGAAGGGCAGTCCCCACTGTACATGCATTCGTCGAAGTGCAGCTCCTGTGGCTGCCAGTCCCCACAACATACTGAGATGTGCCTTCATACCCCTGGCTCAAACTTTGGAGAAGAGATGGGGGAAACCCAGTCTGAATACTCCGACTCCAGCTGTGGTGAGTCTTACATCCTTGGTTGTCTTTTTCAACCAGCAGCTGGGGGCTGTGCAATGTTGCTGACTGGCCTGTGATCAAGCACACAGTCAGACCTGTCCCAGATGCTGGTGGATCCCACAGTGCTTTACAGCCCCCTCTTAACTGTCTGCCCAGCTGTGTGCATGCATATGAGGGACACATGCACATGGGAATTGCTGCCTTCCTCCCCTTCCCCAGCACCATCCAGATACCTTGTGCAGGGAGGTTTCCTGTCCTTACCTGCTGCAAACCTGGCAGGTAAGGACAGGAAACAAGTGCACCCCACCCCACCAGAACCACAGGAGAACAAGCCTGACAGATGTAATGACCCATAATGGGGATTGGGCAAGCTGGCATGTCTCATGCATCCATCATGATATCTTTATTATCAGGGAGCCCAGTGTGCACATCTGGGGAAGTGCAGATAATGAGCCTTGCAATCTTGTTACAAAACCCCACAAGCCCAAAGACCGGTATCTGTGCACTCATCTGCCTGTAGCTCAGGGAGGGGGAATGCAGCATTGCCACCTGTAGTGTGGGCAGAGATCCAAGGAGGGAGCATCCCTGTGGTAACACTCAACACAACATTTAAGAGCAGGGCATCCTCCTACTGGGGGAGTCTGCCTTGTGATTTGCGTCATGATCGTCTTCCCAAGCTCAAGGCAGACCTCTGTACCTGTAGAGGTTAAAAGACCTCTGAAGGTGCAGGTGTTGCTCCAGAGCTGAGCATCCTTCAGTGGATGCCTGATTTCTGGAGTGCTTTCCTGGACCTTTCTGGAAGGTGACTGGCTGGCTTCTTGGAAGCAACCTTTGTGTCACTAAAGGAGAGAGAAAGCTCTAAACTAGAGCTCGTAATAGCTTTACTCTCAAACCATGCATGTTGTTGCTGTGTGCACAAGGCCAGGAGGTAACAGCACAGTGCAAGCACAACTGAATGTTGTGCAACAACCTGCATTTGGCTGCTTGTTCCAACACTTGCTCTGGCTGCCCCTCTCCTCCATCCCAAATCCATCCCATAGCCTACAAAAAGGTGACCCATGCACCATCCATCTGATTCCTCCTCTCTCTGCCCTCCCAGAGAACGGAGCCTTCTTCTGCAACGAGTGCGACTGCCGGTTCTCCGAGGAGGCCTCTCTCAAGAGACATTCTCTGCAGGTCCACAGTGACAAGCCCTACAAGTGTGACCGCTGCCAGGCCTCCTTTCGCTACAAGGGGAACCTTGCCAGCCACAAAACTGTCCACACAGGTACAGTGCTGGCTCTGGGGACAGCTTTGGGGAGGCTGTGGGTTGGTGGGCATGTGGGTGCTTCTGGCTGGGTTTGTGTCTGGTGCAGCATCCTCTGCTCTGTGTCACAAGCTGTCCCTGATGGGAAGAGCAAGGTGCTTTACTTGGCGCTGCTACTTGGACAGAGCACCAAACCTGGGAATGGGGGAGATACCTGCCCTTGCAGCAAGGGTAGAACTCAACCTCCTTTGCTGTAAAGCGCTGGACACCACTATTTTTAAAGGTGTCGTGCAAAATTCATAACTGGGAGCAAATGCATGGCCTCCAGGTAACTTTGTGGTAGACTTAAGCAAAAAAAAAAAAATTAAAAATAGTCGAAAGAACATTTAGAGAGAAGTCTGAGATTTATTTTTACATCCTAGAAATCCAGGTCACATCTAGCTTGGCATAAACTGTGCTGATGGGAAAATCTGTGAATGGATGGACTCTGTGAATCAGCACAATGAAAGATGAGAAAGGAAGAGGATATTAACGGTTTAGTCATTTGCTGACAAACCTAGGGCTTATTTTATTTCATGCTTTTAATGCTTAACATGTCAACAGCCAGTTCACAAGCTGGGGAAGGGAAGTCTGAGCTGATGATTCTGTGCTGCTGCACTGAATTAGACCCAAATTCCCACAGTCTCAGCTGTGTTCCAGGAGGGCTATGCAGGGGACTGAGACAACACAAGTAGCAGGGCACTGTTCAAGGGTCCATGCTGACAGCTCTAGGGAGATGTAGGTGCCAGCTGCTGTCCCAGGGTCAGGAGGAACAATGCTGTTAATCCTTGCTGGCAGAGCTGCCTGAGTTCCTCTCTTGCCCTGAAGGCTGCAGCTCCCAATCCAAAAGAGCAAAGCTGCCTCCTGAGCTCACCCTGCCCTGTGGACACCCTGCCCAATGCTGGTTGTCCACAGCCATCTCCAGAAGGGACGGGAGTCAGGGCTGGTGCTTCATGCCATGGGGTCTGGCACCTGAAAGGACTGAACTCTGGGGAGCACCATGGATCCTGGGTGCTGAGCACACCTGTAGCTAATCCTTCACCCTTTCTCTTGGGCTCTGCAGGAGAGAAGCCGTACCGCTGCAACATCTGCGGGGCACAGTTCAACCGACCAGCCAACCTGAAAACCCACACACGCATCCACTCTGGGGAGAAACCCTACAAGTGTGAGACCTGTGGGGCCAGATTTGTCCAGGTGTGTGTGGCCTCTGGGACCTGCAGTGCCTGGGGAGGTGGGATATGGTTGGATCTTCTGCCCAAGACTGGCAGATCTTCGCTGCCAAGACTGGTGATGCCTCATGACAGAGAGGAGGGTGATGATAGCCCAGCTTGCTACCTTGGGCAGCTCTTCCCATGGCGTTGTAGGATAAATATGGACCTTAAGGTTTGAGGGGGACAATTTGGCTTAGTAAGGAAGCCTGACTGCTGGTTGTGGCTATTCTGCTCCTTTTTGTATTAAGGACTGGAGGTACCAGAGCTCAGACACATGGCCCTGACTCCCAGCTATAACCTAGTAGACAAAAAAGCCGTCTGGGCAGAACCCCATTCTCACAGGGGTGGGATTCTCCCTTGCTCCCAGTGGGATGCCATCCTCCCTGGGGCTGTTCTGACTCAGAGCTGCTCTCTGCAGGTGGCCCACCTCCGTGCTCACGTGCTCATTCACACCGGGGAGAAGCCATACCCCTGTGAGATCTGCGGCACACGCTTCCGGCACCTGCAGACCCTCAAAAGTCATCTTCGAATCCACACAGGAGAGAAACCCTATCATGTGAGTGTCCTGCTTTTTGGTGGTGGGGAATCTCAGCTTAGGCTGGGGGACAATGCTGCCAAGCCTGAGGGGCTGTGAAGGCACAAGGGCATTTGCACAGGCTGGTTGCAGCATCCTAATGCCCTTTGCCAGCCTCATGAGGCCCCACACCAAGGTCACATCCCTGCTTCTCGTGCCCCATTTCCCTCCCGGGCATTAGCTGATGCTGATGTGGTATTTTTTCAGGCGTGGCTGTGTTGGAAACACTGACATGCAGCCCAAGCTGGGTACATCTTAGTTGCTCTTTTCTTCCACCCCATCTGGAAGAAGGTCACACTTCTTCAAATAGCTGTGGCTTAAATTACAGCTGCCTGTGGTGTGTGGGGATAGGGGAAAGGAGCAGACAGCCTGGCCTGAGCTCCCCTCTGATGGTGATAATCACACCCAGCAAGCAGTATGCCCTGCCTTGCCTGCAGCCCTGTGGGCTCCCAGCTCTTTGCTGGGGCTTTCCTGGCTTTCACCATCTGTTAGAAAGGGAATCCAAGAAGAGCTTGACATCCAAACATCCTGGAGCCATTCAGCTCAGCAGAGGCCAAAAGCAGCTCCAGAAATAGCCCTGTAGCTGGTTTGATCACCTAGATATGGAGCTTGGTGCTATGTCTATCAGGGCCAGAGTCATCTCCTGAGGGACTTTGCCCTTTGTGCATCCCATAAACCAATATATGCTGCTGAAAGCCTGGGATGGAGTGCCCGCAGGTGCTGCTCCTCCCACCATGTTCCCACGTTTCCCCTCGTCCACCTGTATAGTGGGTGCAGTGTCCTGGGGCCGAGGACACGTCCCCTGCCACGGTGTTTGACACCCTCTCTCTTTGCCTGTCGCCCCACAGTGTGAGAAGTGCAACCTGCATTTCCGCCACAAAAGCCAGCTGCGGCTCCACCTGCGGCAGAAGCACGGGGCCATCACCAACACCAAGGTGCAGTACCGCATCTCGGCCAGCGAGGTGCCCCCGGAGCTCCCCAAGGCCTGCTGAAGGCACAGGATTGCCCAGGAGGAGCTCATCTGGGGGGCATGGCGGGGAGAAGCTGTCCAAAGGATACTTGCAACACTTTAAAAAAAAAAAAGAGAGAGAAAAAATATTCATCACATGATGGAGTGCCTCTAAACCCATAGTACAGATAGGTGGAAAAACATTAGAAATTCTAAAAAAATTACAAATACACGGGTTTTATTTTTCCCAGTTATGTGAAACATAAAGAAAAAATAAAATTATTCAGATCTTACTGTATATAAAACATAAAAAAAATTAAAATAGTCATTTTAAATGTCTGTGCAGTGGAGTGTTGATAAACTCTGGAGTCTAACCTTCACAGCCTTTGCAGTTTGAAGATGAGGAATGTAATGTTGATTTATGGGAACAGATTTTTTTCTTTTGTATGCAAAATGTGTGTTCTTTTAAAGAAAAGTATGCTATTAAAGAGAGGGCTTTAACTTTTTTAACCAAAGGTGAAGGAATCTATGGCAGAGTTGTAAATATATATAGATATAAATATATAAATATATATATAAAATAAATATATATAGACCTTTAAAAAAGCTATATTAAAAATATATAAAATGCATTAAAGGCTCAGTTGGACTCTGCAGGCAGAAGCCACTCTGAGAATCTTTATTATGATAGAGCACTTAAGGAGATATTTTAAAGTATTGCATCTGTACAAGTAAGAAAATATTTTGTCTAAATGCATCAGTGTATTTGTATTTTTTTGCAAGTGAAGGTTTACAATTTACAAAAAAGTGTGTATTAAACCAACAAAGCTGCAGAAGGAATTTAAAATAATAATAAAGTGTAATTTTTTGTTCTAGTTCTCAGTCTGTATATATGTAAAATGTGGTTTCGCACGGTGCCTTTCTTTTCAATGGAAGTTTTCAGTGTATGGACTATATTGAGCTCAGTTTCTTCAAGGTACAGCCTGATGTTGCAAAAGGAGTTTTGGTGGAACTCTTAAGTGGGGGAATGTTTTATTTTTTTTGTTTTGGATTTTTTTTTGGTCTTATTTTACATGCTTGTGTTATAAACAATCTCGGGAGACAGGGTTTGGGCTGTGTCTAAACTGCATTAATGCGTTCTGTAAAATATAGCTGTACAAATAAAAGAATAAAATGAAGAAAAGTGATGTATGATGGAGTGAGAGGTCTGTTCTTGCCTGTCCTTCTCCTTAAGCACCTTGAAGCCTGGCTGGTGCCTGGGGAAGGGGCTGAGCATGCCGAGCCCTGGTGTCAGCTCTTGGCTCGGTGTGGCTCTGGCCCTGTATTGAAGGCAGGGCCTCTTTCAGCCTTGAGTGAGGGTGGTCTCTGGCAGGAGCACAACTCAAGTTTGCTCTGGATCCTGGTGGGGACTGTGCCACTCCCTTGGTGCTTTCTGCATTGGCACCAAGTAGCCAGCAGGAACAGGGCAGAGCCTGGGAGAAACCTTTGCTAACCAGCCCAGGGACAGCTCCAGATGGCTGAGCAGTTATTTATATTTCCTGGAATCCAGTGCACTTGCCAGAATTGCTCAGGGAAGATGACTGCCTGCTGCTCCTCTCTTCTCAGAGCCTGGGATGGGGGGAGCTGCTCTTCTGCCTGCCTTGTCGGATGGATGATTCAGGGGAGCAGGGTCTGTAACCCCATCCAGGACCTCACTGGCCAAGAGCATCTCTGTTTCCAGCTATTGCACTCTGGCTTTGGGCCAGAGCTGAGACAGCCCAGCCTGAGGGAGTCCCTGGGCTCGCCCTGGTGGGGAGAGGAGCTGCTTTGCTCTGTTTGGATGGTTGTGGTGTGCTGGGAGAAGCTCTGAGTGCCTGGGCCCTGAGCTCTGTGCAGGCAGCCCAGCAGCTCTGCTGCTCCGCTGGTTTCAGAAAAACCAAAGAGCCTCAGGCAAAAAGTTTCTCTGAATTACAGAGGCGGGACTGGCTGGAACCAGCCCTGGTGTGGAGCCCGGCCACGGCTCAGCACGGCCCAGGGTGGGGTCTGAGTTTCATTTTGAGTTTAGTTAATTCATGGATAAATTTGTCTCGGGGCTTGCCCGATGATTCACAGTGGGGGCACTTGGAAGCACCAGCAGGAAGGGGAGGGCCTGGCTGTTTGCAGGCTCAGGAGGGGCTGCACTTAGGAGGAGCTGGAGATGAAGAGAAGGATGTGGTTTTCAACATGCCATGGAACAGAGGTGGATGTGAGATGACCAAAGCAGCTTTGCATGGGAAGAAAATGCCAAGAAGAGGGGGAGCCAATTTACTGTTTTGCTGCATCCTTGCTGCTCTGACTTGGCCTTCTGATGATCACAGCAGGCTGAGACAACTATTGCTGACATCATCTGAACGTTTTTAGGACTAGCAGCTATGAAGATGCTTTTGGGCCCCATAAGTGGGATCATGATGACTGGTAACAGCAATGCTATTCTTAGAGACGTTTCACCTGAGGAATTGTCTTGCTTAGCATAGCCTCTGGATCTGGACAGGCTGCTGAGCTGGATAGAGTGGTTGGTCCTCATCTTTGTGAACTTGTGGCTTTTAGGTCTGCTGCTCTTCCGTATGACATATTTGAGCTGTTGCCTTTTGCGCTCATCTAAAGGCAATGCTGTTGCCTTTTCCTGTTTGCCTCTAAATAAACACATTGTTTCAGGATGAAAGTTAAACTTTTTAACTTCTACTCTGGTCTTGTGAGGCCCCTCCCTGAGTACTGTGTCCAGCTCTGCAGTCCCCAGCACAAGGAAGACCCGTTGAAGTCCAGAGGAGAGCCACTAAGCTGGCTGCAGGACTGGAACACATCTTCAGTGGGGACATGCTGAGAGAATTGGGGCTACTCAGCTTGGAGAAGGTTCCAGGGAGACCTCAGAGCACTTTACAGTACCTAAAGGGAGCCCACAAGAGAGTTGGAGAGGGACTTTTCACCTGGACATGTAGTGGGAGCGCAAGGGGGAATGGCCTTAAGCTGAAGGAAGGTAGATTTAGATTAGCTATTAGGAGAACATTCTTACCTATGGTGGTGGTGAGGCTCTGGAACAACTGGTGAGGTTGCCCAGAGAAGCTGTGGATGTCAAATCCATGAAGTGTTCAAGGCCAGGCTGGATGAGGCCTTGAGCAACTGTAATCAGTGGAAGGTGTCTGCCCATGGCAGGGGTTATAACAAGATGATCTTTAACATCCTGTCCAACACAAGGCATCCTATGATTTTGTGACCCCTCCAGCTCCTCTGGCTTGTCTCCCAGCAGCCCAGATCTGCTGCCATGTGAAGAAACCCCAGAAAAAGGCAAGAGCTGAGCAATGAGCTGGAGCCAGCCTCTCTCCCCTCCTGTTTGGTTTGGCCAGGCAGGACAGCTGCCTGGCAGCCTGCAGCAAGCGCCTGCCTGCTGTGGGGCAGGCATTTCATGAAGTGAGGTCTCCCCAAGCATCCTTCTGGGCAAGAGCCTATTTTTTACCCCGAAGGCTGAGGCCAGCATGAGCCCTCACCAACTTACTCGTGTTAGACACAGGGTAGTGGAAAAATGACCACAAATGGATCATTGCCTTAGTGTTGACAACAGCAAAATCTTTTTTTCCCACCTTATTCCCTCACTTGCTTTCCCTTTCTACCTTTCTCGGGTGGGTTTTTAATGTTTGGTAAAGCTGGCTGTCCTCACAGCAGGGTTTTGACACACTGCTCTCATTTGACACACATGTTTAGGTTTCTCCCCTCCCTGTCAGGACCTGCTTGCCTTTGAGCTCACCGCCTCTCTGGTTACTGCAGTTGTCACTTTTGGAAGCAGCTGGGCTGGACTGACAGCTCCACTTGCCCCAGAAAAGCAGCTGTGCAGCCACGACCTTTATTTCCTATTGACTTGCTCAGCTGCACTTGCAAAATAAATACTGTATTTTCCCGGAGCATGGTTTCCTCCTCCTGACAGATTTTATTTTTTTTTAAACAGTGATGTCATGGCTTTTCCGGGCAGTTCAGCTGCAGTGATAGCAATCCGCGCTCACAGGCCTGCAGGCATCTGGCACGGATGGTGTTTGGAAAGGCGAGGGAGCCCTCACACACAGAGCTGCCCTACACCCGCTTTGTGCCTGGTTTGTACCCACAAACACTGAGCTGCTCGGCCCTGCCCGTGTCCGTACTGCTGGGCTGTTCACCCTTGGAAAACCCAGCTTCAGAGACAGGCCGGCATTCAGAGGGAAGGGCACCACCGGGCCTGTGGAATGGCTGGTTGCCAGGAAGGCCCAGCATGGAAATGGGGATTCACACTCCAGGGGAATGAGCAGGGCTAGAGGGGAGAATGCTTTATTTCTTTTGGCAGAGTTGATGGACGACCCCCGGGGCCAGGCCGGGGCCGGGGCCGGGGCCGGGGCCGGGGCCGGGGCCGGGGCGCTGCATTCTGCCAAATGTCCACAAGAGGGCAGTGGAAGACGGAGTTTAAGCACGCAGTCCTGGAATTACGGAACAGTTTGGGTTGGAAGGGACTTTAAAGGTCACCCAATTCCAGCCGTGGACAGGGATACTTTCCACAAGATCGGGTTCCTCAAAGTCTCATCCAGGCTGCTCTTCCAGGTGTGGAGCATCCGCAGCTTCTCTAAGTTACCCATTCCTCACAGTAAAGAATTACTTCCTTATATCTAACCTAAATTGTCCCTATTTCAGTTTAAAGCCATTGCCCTTTGTCCTGTCCCTGCATATCCTTGTAAAAAGTCCATCACCGACTTTCTATAATCCTGTTTAGGTGCTGGAAAGTGCTATAAGGTCTCCCCAGAGCCTTTTCCAGGCTGAAAAGAGATGATGTTAATAGATGAGAGTTATATACAGAGATAAAGCAGAGATAATTATTTCTTGATTTTATGTGCTCATCCATCTGTACCCATCATCTCTTTCCTTATGCTAATAATTCCTCACAGCTCAGGCCAGCATCTCTCTGTATGGTCCCAAACACAGCCCTGACTCCTGGCAGCCACTGCAGTAGTACAGGTATATACCCTGGTATTTAACTCTCATATTATACCTGGTGCGTCACTCTTAGCTCAGCCTGTTCAGCTTTGTTTCTGCAAGTGTTTGTGCTGGTCTTTACCATGTCTTTCCCTTCCCCTTTCTCTTCCGTCTCCCTTTCTCTTTTCCCTTCAAGGCAGCTGCTATCAGCTCTATGGATGCTATGGCAGTATCCTAGTTGGCTGAGACTGGGAATAAATCTCAGGTACCAGCATCAGAAATCCTAAACACAGCTCAGGCTCTTAGACAGAGACATTTCAAAAATTAGGTACTAGAATTCCACCTCTGTGAACCTCCACAGCCTGACTGCCTTCCCTCTTTGCTACTGGAGTAGAAATCCCAGGGGCTTGTAATTGACAGACAGTTAAATTCTTTTGGATCTGTGCCCAAGTTTTACTATAAAAACAGAAACCTCTCAGGGCTGTTGTAAGTCTGTGTACAGCCCCAACATTGCTGCTGTCTCTGTGCCCCATTCCAGGGGTTCATGGTACCATTCAGCCAGAGGCTCTCTCCCTTATTGAGCTCTCGGTTTTTATTATCACTCAGGCAATGACTGACTACATTTTCTCCACTCATCTGGATCTCCCGGGGCAGAAACCTGCTTTATTAGATTTCCAGCAAGCTGTTAAAGCTGTGGGGCTGTAGCAGCCTCCTCACTGCCCCACAGCACCAGCTGCATGTCCAGAGGCAGTGCGGGGAATGCCACCACCCTGGTTCCCAGATCACGGCTCAGCCCTACCGGCTTGAGCGCTAGAATATAAAGAAAAGCGGTATTCCCTGCTGGCAAGGTGGTGATCCAGGGCAGAACTGTCCTGCTCGTGGAAGCAGAGCTGAGAGTGTGGAGAGTGCTCCGTGGGTGATAGCGAGGGAGACAAGGTGCGATGGGAGCCGGGCTGGCGGCTGCAGCGACAGCAGAGGGCACGCTTCGCTGCCGAGCACACAGCCTGGGCACCCAGAGCCGGGCACCGCTGGGCCGCTCTGGGTCCCTGGAGCAAGCTGGAAGCGTGGGGGAAAGGAAGCAGTCACAGGAATTCAGAGCAATTCAATCGTCTGCAAAGCCACATGCCCCGCAGCGCTGCGGCAGAAAGAAAGGAACAGAATTGCCTTTGCCACAGCCCAGCGGATGATGGATTTATCTGGCTGGAGAATGAATGCAAAAAAATTCAGAGCACACTGATCCCATAGAGGAGCTGGGGGAAGGGAAACTGGTAAGTCAGTCTGCAGCTCACTTGCTGATCCATGCCTGCACCAGCCACGAGGATGTCTGGAGGTCTGCCCTTACCCCTTCCCCAGGAGTCCTCTATGGGAGACAGTCCAGGCTTGTATGGAGCAGATGCACTTCCTTTCTCCACTCCCTTGTTACTGGTTCCTTCAGGTCAGCACAAGGTGTTTTTCTGAACCAAAGCACGTGGTCTTTTTCCTTTAGATTTTCCTTGAAAAGAAACAAAAGTTTTTCAGAAGGAGAACATCACAGGGATTCTCACAAACATTACCTGAGAACTTTGGTCCATTCAACACTGTATCAGTTAACAAGGCTCAGATCCCATGGGAGTTCAGTTTCTCTCCTTTAAACAGGCTGAGATATTTCTAAGGGAATAGTGCCATCAAAGCTTTGTCTCTGGTCCTGCCTCACCAGCCTCACAACCTCAGCTGAATCCCAAAAAGGTAAAATCCCAAAAAGGTGGATGTCAGAGCCTTTCTGAGGCTTCTCTGGTCCAGAAGCTTAGTCGTGTCCTGATAGAGGGCATGACCATAGAGAAGAAACCAACCACACTTTCCTCAGGTGAGCTTCTGAAATTCAATAGGACAAATCCAAGGCATTTCCATGCAGTCACCGTTCCCCTGTTGCTGGGGAACACTGATGGAATTCCTCCAGCCTCCCTCAGGCAGAGGGGGGAACAGAGGGACGGCCACCCAGCTCCAGTGCTGCACAGAGAGATGCAGTCAGAGCCAACCTCATCTTCCAAGCCTTGTCCCCGTGTGCCTGGAAAAGCCATAGCAGCCAGTGAACATCAAAGCCAGGAATTCCCAGTGTGACTGATGGTCTGTGCTTGCCTGGAACTGGACTGTCAGGGGCACAACTCCAACAACATTTCTCCAACCCGAAGTCCCATTGGGCATTATTGCTCTGTGGCTGGATGCCCTGCACTACCGGGTGTTCAGGGAGGGTTGGCAGGGCAGAATTGGGCTGGATAAATGCAAAAATGAAGAACAAGGTGTGGGTGAAGACAGGGAAGGAACAGTTCTGGTCTGAACATCTTTAATGGAGCTGGGCTCATGCACACAGAGGTGCTGTGGGTAGCTGGGGAAGAGCAAGGTGTTGAGCAGCCTGAGTTTGGGCAGAACATCAAGAATGGCCTCTCAAAACCCTTTAGGAATCAAGTCTGGTATCTTCCGCCATTTGATGGCAGCAGGACCATACCAACTTCCTGAAACCCTCCCTGCCAGCCCACCTGAGACCCATCCATCTCCAGCTGAGCTATGCAACTCTGCAAAAACCCATTAGGTGTGTCTAAGTCCTGCTGGCCCCACAGGAAGTAAGGGGAAATGAGGAAGAGGGGAACTCATCAATGAGGTTATTCCTGCACTGTGCCTGCTCCTACAGCTCTCATCTCCATGTTGGTGTCCAGGTTGGTCCAAAGGGTGATGAAATGGAGCAGACCTCTCCACCCTATGCAGCAGCCCAAGGCTGCACTCCAGCCCATTGCAGTGCTCTAAGAAATACAGGTGCTGAACTGATCCCTCTGGCACTTCAGGGCAGATCCATCACTGTGGAAGCCAAAGGAGGATGGTAGCTCTGGAGTGATGGGAGTTCCCAGTGTTCCCATTCCCTTGGGGTGACACACTGAGTGACAGAAGGGGTGCCAACCTGGAGAGCAGCCTGCTGTGCAGTGGCAGGGGATGTTAGGTAACAGTTTCCAGTCAGTCACAGGGGAGTCTGAAATAACCCAGTGTTGTTTCCCATTCCCATCTCTGCTCCTCCCCAATGTGGAACCCAAGCAGGCTGCACTGCCCTGGGCTGTGAAAGCTGGGATGACCTGGTGGGGAGTTGGAGCCTTCTGCAAAGCTGACCCAGGCTTACACTGCAGTGTGGCACAGCTGGGCTGGGCTGTGCCAAGCAGGAGAGCCTGGGGGCTACAAAACAACTCTAGTCTCAGTGCAAGTAGAATGGACAGCCCAGCTTGCTACTACTGGCACATCTAGAAAAGTTGTGAAATTATTGTTGCTGAGAGAATCCTTTCCTAGGAAACCTCTCTGGAAGGCAGGCAAGAGTTCCAGGATAGGTTTGGTGCCCTGGCATCTGCTCCCTTGGCCATTTGCCATGCCCAGGACTGGCTCTGCTTCTTTGCCCATAGGAGGAAAGAGATGCTGGTCCAGCTGCTAGCACAGGATCTTGGTGGAGAGAAAAGCTCTGACAGTCACAGCCCTCAGGGACAATCTGCTCTTTTGGGTCCAATCACTTCCCTTGGCCTTGGTAGGAGGCTGTGTCCTGTGCCCAAAGCAAGGGAATTTGTCTAAATCAGAGCAGGGGCTGATTCTTCTCTACTGGTTTCCCCAGAGCAAGACCAGTGCTAGAAGACAGACAGGGTCCCAGGAGTACAGAGCTTGGCCTTGTCCATGTCAGGCAGATGGGGGAAAACTGGCTATAAATGCAGCACAAGTAAACCCAACCCTCAGGGTCTCATGGGCTACAAATGAAGGCTTATTCTCTCATGATTTTCATTACTTTTGCTCCACAATTTGGGACAGATGAAGAGGATGAAGCTGTGAGGCTGCAGAGCTGCACCGCACAAAGGAAGAAAGGCACCATCCAAGAAGGGCAGTCGCAGTGCAGCCCAAAGTTCTGCCTGGTCTGGAACCAGCAACCAGCACCAATTCATCATATTGGACTGTGAAACAAGCAGGAACACTTTGTTTCACATTTCACACTCCCTGGTCAGCTTCAACAAACCCAGACAGCAGCACCAGGGTTGAAAGTGAGGCAGGGGATGCACATTAATTCATCGTGAAACAAAATGTCATTTTGAAGGCTTCTGGAGACCTTTACACACAGTACATGAATTCTTGTCCCCTCAAGTCTTTGACTTTCCTCAGCTGGAAATTGAGATAGGAGAGATTCTGATACCCCTTTTCTGACAAGAGAGGCTCTTTCCAGCACATCGTGCTCTGCTCCTGCCAGCTGGGAGACAGCTGAGGAGGCTGATCCTTCAGGGGGGTTGAAGCAGCTTTTCCCGTTGTGGACACCAGCCATCTCACAGGAGAGGCTGGAGGAGTGGGGAAGGCTGTCCCACCATCCCAGTGGGACAGGCGCGTGTCAAGAGACCAGCATGTCCAGCGACCCTGAGATGGAGACACGGGTCCCCGCAGGCTGAGCCAGGGACCAGCACGCCCCGAGCCAGACACAGATTTGTGATTGCCTCCCGGAGCTGCAGAGCCGCGGCAGGAGCCGGGCACTGTCCCCGGAGGCTCCCGCTGCCCCGGGAGCTGCCCGCGGGAGGGAGCCTGGGGGCGGACCGGTGCCGGAGAGACCCACAGGGGCAGGGGAGGCAATAGGACCCCCAAGGGCACCTCAGCACCCCCACCCCCGGCAGGAGCCGGAGGCAATCGCCCTTCAGGGGACCCTTTGCAGCTCCCCGGATTCTGGAGCCGTTTCTCACCGACGGGGCGGGACCCGGCTCCAGGGCGAGGGGCTTTGGCAGCGCGGCTGCTGGGGGGCTTCACCCTCCGGCGCTGGGTCAGAGCCGCGGTGGGCGGTGACAGCCGGGACCCCCCAGCGCCGCTCCGGTGGGCTTGAGGCCGGGGAGGAGGGAGCGGACGGGCAGGGTCGGGAGCTCTGGAAGGGCGGTGTTTTGGGGACGGGGACTGGGGGCGGCCAGAGGGGAGGGGAGCTCAGGGGGAACCGTGGAGGCTTGGCCGGCGCCGGGCAGAGCGGAGCATCCCCGGTCCCGTTCCCCCCCCCGTCCCAGAGACCCACCCCCGGCGGCGTGGGGCGAGGGGGGCGCCCCCGCCTTGACGTCAGGAGAAGGGTTTATAAAGGCGGCGGGCGGCGAGGAGATCCCCAACGCCGGAGCCGAGCCGCAGCGGAGCCGCCAGCGCCTCCCGCCGCCGCCTCCCGCGCCCGACCCACCGGCGAGATGCTGTCGTGCCGCCTCCAGTGCGCCCTGGCCCTGCTCTCCATCGCCCTGGCCCTCGGCACCGTCTCGGCCGCCCCGTCGGACCCGCGGCTCCGGCAGTTCCTGCAGAAGTCGCTGGCCGCCGCCGCCGGGAAGCAGGTGAGAGAGAGCCCCGCGACGGGGCGGACACCGCGGGTACCCCTCGGGCGCCCCGACGGCCGCGCTGCAGGCTCCCGCTTCTACAGAAACCCCGATTCCCCTCTGCAGAACCTCTGCTCCCTGTCACAGCCCCGGCACCCCTGCTGCAGACCCCTCCCGTTCCTCGCCAGGCTTCCCAGTGTCCCTGTTCCAGACGCGCGGTTCCTTGCTGCAGACCCCTCTTTCCCCGCAGATGCCCCGGTTCCCCGCCGGGGCTGAGCCATCGACAGGTTGGGCAGCTGGTGCTGGGAGGTGAGACAGTCCAGCTGGGTGCTGGTGGTCAGTAAGGAGCAGGCACTGCTGGAGCACAGGGCAGAGCTCCTGATGAAGCTCCCGAGGGTTTCTCTGGGTCGCAGAACGAAGGCAGCTTTCGCAGAGCACAGAACAATGGTCTTATCCATTCTGGGTGACAACCGAGGCTTGGAGGGACTAGAAGAAAGATAAGTCCCAGTGAGATGGTGACCAATTCAACCTCCCCTGCCAGCTCCCCCAAAGACCTTTCCCATGTCACTGTAGCAGTAGGCGCGTGGCATCCTCTCTGAGTGCTGGGGAGAGAAGGTAAAGACAAGTTCATTCCCTGTCATGCACAGGACAGCAGTCTGTTCCCCACACCAGGTAGATGCTATAGACAAAACTGCTGCATAGCAGCTGTCAGGCTGGGCTCCTTGGAAAGCCAGGGCTCCTCTTCTCCTCCTGCATCCTGAATGTCTCTAATCTGGCCACGGAGAAGTCTTAGAGGAACAGAGTGGTGAGCCCCCAAAAATCAAGGAGTAATTGTGGTCTCTCTATCTCTTTTTCCCTTTCTGTCTTTTGTCCCCAAGGAACTGGCCAAATACTTTTTGGCAGAACTGCTTTCAGAGCCAAGTCAGACAGAAAATGAAGCCCTGGAGTCTGAGGACTTGTCCCGAGGGGCTGAGCAGGATGAAGTGAGACTGGAGCTGGAGCGCTCGGCTAACTCAAATCCCGCTCTGGCACCCCGGGAACGCAAAGCAGGCTGCAAGAACTTCTTCTGGAAAACTTTCACATCCTGTTAGCTTTTGAAACCCACCTCTCCTCCCCATCCATCCCTGCCCTGCCCTGAGCAGAACCTTCACCACAAGAGGCGAAGACTGTAAATACACAATCCACAGTTATGGTGAAATTAAACAAAGAAAATTTGAGTTTGATTTCCACTTGTTTTAATAAAACTTTCTGTTCAAATTGTACATGATTTGCTTGAGTTGTGATTTCTGACTAGTTCTTTGATGACATGCACTCTGCAACTCTTTCAAATGTACTATTTTTAATTCTCTGTTGCAATAAAATTTATGTTTCAAACGGTGATGCTGAGACTCGGTGGTCAATGAGAAAACTGAGGTTACCTCTCAGGCTGCTCATCTTCAGAACGGTGCCTGTCTCGAGGCAGTCAACACCGTCCACATCCACACGTATGCACACACACACAGTGTATCATAATGGGATGTTTTTTCTGTGGTCTTACTGAAAGAACTAGAACCACAGTGATATTTTAGATATCGAATCCCTGCAGTTGTGTCTGAATCAAATACACAGTGTTTGGTGCTTCAAGTCGGTCTGGAGGATTTACACCCATCACCGAAGGGATCAGTAAAAATCTCAGCTGTGTATTTCGAGTGATGGGGATGGTAAAAGTAGTTCATGGTACAAGTTTACACCACACATCTCATTCCCTCCTCAGCCACAGGCACTAAAAGGTTTCCCTACCTGGCATATTTTACTCCTTGCAGCATTCCTGACAAACACTGTTCCTGGGATTCCTTCAGAAGGTTTTCCTTTGTTCTGCTGTGCAGGGGGCGGTTTTGCATCCCTGTAAAGCTGAGATGTTAACCCCATGGCACCAGCCCCTCTCCATCCAATGAACTGGTCACGGGAGTTTTTCTACCTACCTCATCATCTTGAAAGGAAATATTGAAGGGTTCAGCAGGGTAGGAGATTGCATGGTGAGAAAAACATTGTTTTCTCAATGGAAGACAAATTTTTCATGCTTTTGCAGAGTCTCAGCTTTCTGGCCATGCTGCTTTCTGCCACATACTCACAGGTGAATTGGAGCCGTAGAGCAAACATCCTGCACAGGGGACAGGTGCCACTTTGATGAGAAATTCATCATTCAGGATTAAAAATAAGTATTTTGTAGCCATCATATATGAAAGAAGGGTAAAAAATGGGAAATTTTAGAGATGTTCATGGGCACAGGGCTCAGCATGACTCCAGTGAAGGTGGATTCCCCAGCTGAAGGCTTGTTAAGTTGCCTCTGGTCTGTGCTGAGTGAAGCTCTCTGTGGAGCATCATTCTTGGTAGCTTATGGACCATCACTTTCATTCTTGGTCTGCGCCTCCTTTCCCTGTAGGCAGGGGGCTGTTGGATACAAGCTGAAGGGAAGGTGAATCCCTTGTTGTTTCCAAGTGTGAAATCCCAGCCCTGCTACAGAGCTCACTGGGCTCCTCCACAAACAAAGGCGGCAGGCAAAGGCAGCAGGGACGTGCCCAGGGAGGGGAGCTGCTGGTATCAGCCCCTCTGAGGGGGCCAGAGGCACGGCTGGATTCTGCTCTCCCTCCCTGGAGCAGGGCAGTCGTGGCTTAGCCTGTGCTGCAGGCAGGGCTAAGGACTGCTGCTGGCCCAGCTGGATCCTGCACCTGCTGGAGAAGCCTTGCTGTGACACGATCCTGTGTCTCCCCAGCTCCTGGGAGCTCCTCTCCTCCTTCTTTGGAAGTGGGATAGGTTTTGTGGTGTGGTCTGGGGAAATGCTTGTTCCACATGCAGCGCCTTGGGGTTAGGGGCTCTGCCCTCTTTACCACAGCTGGGTGCAGTGCAGACTGGGCAGGGCTCAGTGGTCCTCACAGCACTTTGTGGGGACAGGGAGAGAGCTTTACCCTCTTTGAGCCCTGGATTTCTGCAGCTGGTGCAGGGTGCAGGATTAACTCACTGTTGTGGGATGGTCAGGGCCGCACTGCAGGAAAAAGCCTCCAAAAAGATATTTGAGAAGTGCTGGTAATTTAGATCAGCAATCAGCCTCAAAAAGCAGGCAGGGTAAGAATAGAAGCCTGCTTGAAAATGTGGAGACAGACTCTGTGAGGAGACAGTAATTGTCCCAGCTCACATCTGATTCCTTCACTGCTGTGTATCATCAACAAAGCAGATTTTAGGGGATTCAGTAAAGCAGAGACCTCCCCATCCCTGGCTGCTCACTCTTGTGTTGACTGAGGTTCCTCTTAGCTTTCAAGAAGAAACTAATTTTTCAGTGCTGAGACAGCCTCGAGAGAGCAGCTAGAGGAACAGGGAGGGGGGTGGAGGGGCCAAGGGCTTGAATATTCTTATGCACAGAGTCCATCTTCCATGGGATATAAATAGACCACCACTCGCCTGAGGCTTTTCCCCTTGTTCATAATGCTCAACCTGTGCTTCTGAAGGGAGGTTAATCCTGCCAATTGCTGGAGTGAAACTCATCCCAAAAAGGGATGAGGATGATCCCCAGTCGCAAGCAGGAATTAAAGACAGTGATTCATAAGCTACACCAGCCTGTTTCAATACAGCTGATGCATGCCATGGCAGCTTCTGGGAAGCTTAATGAAGATCTACTGGTGAAGGCATGTCCCCAGTTCAGAGACAGAAAGACAAACTGCTCCTTGTGTCAGCTCAGGAGTTCCTGGAGTCTGGGAAGCTGGCTTCCAAGGCACTGAATGCAGTATCACCATGTGTAATTGCACTGTGGCAGTGCCAGCAATCCCAGGTGCTGGGAGCTGTACAAACACAATGCAGGAGATGGTCTTGCCATGCTGAGCTAAAAAGACTAGAAAGAAAAAGAAAGATTTCTTTTTCCCTTTGACATGTAGGAGTTAGGGGCTAAAAAGACTAAATAAGTATCTAAATAAGTATATTTAATCCCTAGACACGGAGCCATGGAACAGTGCTCCATGCTGGGAACACTCCTGCTGGGCAAGGCTGAGTCTGATGGGCACACAGGTACAGCACACAGGCCAGGGCTGCCCAAGAGCTGAGCAGTTTCTGGGAGAGGTTCTCAAGCCACATTCTCTGCAGGTCAGAGAGGAGGCTCCATGGAGGGACAGCCTCAGCATGGGTCTGGGGGAGGTGAGGGGCTGTGGTGATCCACACTCAGCTGATTCGTCTCCCCTCTTGCACTTGGTGCCATGGGCAGACCCAAGTAATGCCCCTCCAGCAGGTACCTTCATCAGCAGGTGATTCATCTGAGGCAAAGCAGAGAAATGTCTGCAAGGAACAACATAAACAGGCTTCAAACTGCTGCCTGAAGAGTTGCCCTTAATGAAAACCAGAAAAATTGCATAAGGACTGGAAACACACATGACCTGTGGGAAGTCAGTGAGGAGCTTCTCAGCCATCCCCAAAGGCAAAGTCTCCAATGATGCCAGAGGGTGTCTCTTGATCTAGCAAGCAGGCCAAGATTATTTTTTAGGTGCAGTTCTAACTGGTAAAAAAGAGAAGCCTTCTTTGGTGCAGAAGGCTCACTGGGGACAAATAGCTTGAAGTGATCCTAGCTGTGCTAGGAGGAAGTACTGTGGGACCCAGATTTCATATCCTGAGTCCACTCTGGCACCATCTAACTCCTTTTGGCTCTGCAGAAAAGACCAAGAACCTGGACCCATGGGCACAAGTTCCCTCCCCCGAGAAGAGCCCATAAGAAGCTCTGTGGTGCCTTTGCCTTTACTCTGCCTCTGGGGCTCCTCACAAGAATTGCACCAGCTGATTGCAGCTACCAGGAGCATCTCTGATTCCCAGACCTCTGCTTGCACCACAGAAATTTCCCTTTCATCCCACCCAACTGCCAGCATCTCTGAGGAACACCAGATCTGCCTCAGCCCCCACATGGGTGAGCACCAGGCACTTGGAGAGAAGCACTCACTGCTACAACAGAGTCCTAATTCTCAGCAAGCAAAGCAGCAGGATGGTTATTGAGCAGGGCAAGAGAATATATACCTAGGCAATAAAAATTATTATGATAAAGGAACAGACTGTGCTCCTTGCTCACTGAACACCTTCTGACTCTCTGTCAGCTTATCATCAGAATAATGCAATAAAAAACACTTTCATTCCTTTTTTCTTCACCTTTGTCTTTATTTTATTAGGGAGTTATTAGTTATTTTTTCCCAAAACCCAGTTACATTTCTGGGAATAGCTGTTTGGCCAGATACTAGGTATCTCAGAAAACTTTTTGTATCCCAGTCTTAGAAAACTTACCCCATAAACAACTTGTAGAATACAAGAAAAAAATTAACAAAGTCACAAAAAAACCCCCACAAGTTCAGTTTTCTTCATATATATAGTAAAAATGCCAGTTTGTTCCATGAACCGTTACTTCCAGCATCATCTGATAAAGAAACACACCTGGTCATTTAATTAGCACAATTAATTTAACAAAGGTGCCTAGTATTTTCTCCAAATATATTCCCTGAAAAAACACGAAATAATGCAGACCCAGCCTTTGTTTATCACCTAGACTGGCTGCTGGAGAGGAGAGAGAGAATGACTTGGTCTCACATGCAACAACAGAGCATCCCTCCTGGTGCTCTCCACTGCTTGCCTCCCCCTCCCTCGCAGCTGGCTCTTGCAGGCAGCAGCCTGCTGTGCTCTGTGGTGCAGAAGGATGAAGTGCTTCTGGCCTCCAGCCCTGGAAAAGCATTCCCAGGAGGAGAGCTCAGAGATGCTCCAGGCCCTCCATGCTCATCCCACAGCCCCTGTTAGGAGATGTCCCAGGCACAGAGCCAAAGTCAGTGATTCCCTCCCAGCCAAGCAATCAGCCCGGTGCTGCTCTGCCCGAGGTAGAGCATTTGCTCCCTTACACAGAGCTCTGTACTCTGCCTTCAAGGAAAACCTCTCCTTTTGCTCATGACTGAGGAAGGAAAAGGATCCCTCTGGAAATCGGCTGTCACATTAGCAAAGCTCTTTTGTAATTCTTTTCTGGCAGCTCTTTTCTCCTGCTTTACTTCTTGTGCCTGGCAGGGTTTGTGATTCTTCCTAGAGGTTTAAACACGATATTCCTCACCCTGTGTGCCTGGTCCCCACAGCAGCGTGCTCCCCAGAGGGTGCCCCTGGGGGGACAGTGCCCAAACCCAGGACTGGGGGGCTCTGCAGCCAGCAGAGAGAGCCAAAGAGCACAGAGAGCCCTGCTCATCCGTGTGTGCCCACATGCTGAGGATGGGGGTCCTCTGAGCCAGAAGCTGTTCCACCTCTGGCTGCAGCCTCACCACAGGGAGGTGGGCTGCAGTCAGAGGTCCTGCAAAGAGGGGCTTTCCATGGAGCAGCACTTTTGGGGACCAGAGCTGTGTCAGGATGCAGGCAGTGCTGTTGCACTGACAAGGATTTTTTTTCCCCAAACTAAGTGCCTGCTTCTCAATTCTAAAGGGCATTTCTCATGTCACAGTTGCCAGTTTTTAACGTGCCAGAATAAAGTTAAATAACGTGATAATAACTTAAGTGTTCTACCCCGGGTAAAACGCAGCGGGTTTTGTCCTAATGGCAAATTTCAAGAAACTGCTTCCATGTAAATCTTCTTCCCTTGGCATTTTTTGTTTTTCATCCTCTCCTTATTCACTCAGAACTTCTGAAACATCACAGTCTAAGCAGCAGTGGCAGGGGCAGAGGAAGGAATTATCCTGTTCAGAACAGCTGGGGATCTTCCTGAAGAGAATATGAGGATGATGGGTCATATTGCAAAACAGGAACCTGGCAGGTCAAGAGTTTCTTCAACAATGTGTTTCAATGAGAAACCTCAGCATGGTTCAAACACAAGATATGAAGTCTCTTGTCAGCATTCAGAGATGCACCCTTGAAGCCAGAGCCCACCTGCTCTCGAGGAGGAAATTTCAGTTGTGGATATGGCTCCCCAGACTTTTCCTCCACATGCAAGTAAGCAAGTGAGCAGGCTGCTCTGCAGAAAACACAATCTCTTTAGACTGAAAGATATAATCCAGTTAGATATGAACCCTGAATTCCAAACCCTGCTTATCTCCTCAGACAGTGATGACACATGTCATAACGCCACCTCCACCATCAATTCCCTTATTTGTCACATTAGCAGTGGTGATACCGACACCAGCAACAAGGCAAAGAAAAAAATTGAGGAGATCCTGAGACAGAGGAACAAAGTAGAAGCCATGTCTGGGTACATTAATGAGTTCCTTGTAGCCAGCTTTCAATCAATCAAGTTTATCAACCAGCGGCAGGAAGAAGATAAGAAATGAGTGAAGGAACAAATCATTCAGTGATGCAATTGTGTCATCCTGTAACTCTGTCTTCCAGGAGAAGAAACTGGCTCAGGAGGCCTTACTGGAAATGCTTAAGGATGGAATGAACAACCTCTTTACCTTAGTGCTAGAATTCCTGAATAGAGACATAGAGGAAAATCAGAAACTAACACAACCATTAATGTCCTCATGAAGGGGGTGCTGTAAAAATCTGACCACATGCTGATCATTTGTGCTCCAAGGCAGCCTGATTGCTGAAGGCAAGCCAGATAAGTTTTCTGAGCTGATGGCCAAGTGGCTGTGAAAGATCAGGTGGCCTCTGCCAGGTATCATGAGCAGCAACCTGGACGCAATCCTGCTGGATGCCCACACGCTCATGAAGGCTTTCCAAAGGAAACACTGAGACAGTACATGAACAAATTCCCATTGCAGACCCTGAAAACTGTTGCATAACTTGTGCAAAAGTGAGGATGCTGGACCACCTCACCCTGACTCAGGTGCAGCTGGCTCTGAGGTGGAAGCTTCCCTCCAAAAGACAGACAGTCCTACTGCCAAGCACAGAGCGACAGAAACAACTGTAGGAGCAGGAGGGGAGGTGCCCAGGGCAGCTCACAGGATTGCAAAGCACAAAGAATTTTCTCCAAATAGTTTGAAGGTCTAGAGGAGTTATATATATGAATGTAAGAAAAAGTGGCCTGGGGGAAGTTGGAGTTTTTCATAGAAAACTTCTCCCTCTTCTTGCAGAGCTGTGTGAAGCAAAGCCTGGCCAACATCCAGACAGAACAGGACACCAGAGAAGCTTCTTCCTTCTCCTCCCTTGGGGAGACGTGGAAATATCTCCTCTTAGATACAGAGATCACAGGAGGGTCCATGAAGGGGAAGGAGTTGATGCCATCCTGCCACCTGGAAGATTGCAGCAACAGCCATTACCCTGCAGAAGCAACACAGTCCTGCAAGCTGAACAGCCCAGGAGAGATTCCCTGCCAATCAGGTCCCCTCAAACGATGCCAATATCATGGTTGTCCCTGGGGTGATGTCCCTGGGGGCACAAAGAGCCACCAGCAGAAAAATCACTGACATCTCAGAATTATCCAGGTCTCCTCCACACACGTATCAGCAGGCAGATGGTGAGAACCACAAACCAATAAAGAATAAACTCCAGCATGAACAAACGTGTTATCTCTTTTTGCCCTTAAAAAAAAAAGTAAGGTGGATGACATTGATACTTCAGGTCAAAACTGAGCACAGAGCAAACAGATCTGGCCAGGGCAGAGAGCCAGCTGTGTGCTGACCCTTCCTGGACAGCCTTCACAGGAGCCCTGCCATGGCATTTTCCAGCAATCTAATATTCATAGTTAACAAAGTATCAGACTAACTGTGCCCTGGCTCCCAGATGAGGGAGAGATCAGGGCAACCAAACAGCATCTCTGCCTTCCTGAACACTGACCACCCGCTGCCAGGGAGCCTGCCAGAGACAAAGGTTGCAAGAGGAAGCTGATAGGAGAAAGTGATTTGTAAAAGTTGCGGGTTTCTCTTAGGTAAAATCAATACACTGACTTTCAAACCCACTTTCACTTGTCAGACTGAAAGAGTTTGAGAGAGCAGAGCTGCTATGGACGACTGCAGAATGCCAATGCCTCACCCTGCCCATCCATCAGCTCCACTTCTCCGAGTACACTGCTATTCTCATGTAAAATCGCCCTAATTTGTCTTTAACACCCCTCTTGGCTCTAAGTTCTTTAGGTGGGAGTCCTTAGCTTTGTGTCAGGTGTAACAGTAAGCACTTCAATGATGCTCACTAAATTACATGGCTTTTTTACTAATAGACAATTCAGTCAATTACAAAATGCTATTAAGCATTTGTGCTCGGGCAGAGCGAGCTAGGTGCCTGGTGAACATGGCAAACCAATATTTTTAATTAAAATAAGAAAAAAGGAACACACAGGCTGATTACCAGCCAACAAGAAAACTACCTCCTGGAGATCTCAAAGTGTAATTACCCTTTCTGAATGACCAAAATGACTGGTTTGCTGCAGACTATAATTCTCTCTAATGCTGCTACAAAATCATGGCCACCCTCTCACCTGTCCCATTCATCCAGTGCTGTGCCTGCCCAGGGGCTGCTCAAGTACTCATGAAATCATGCTTTGGTGCTCATGTGTGGTTTCTGCCTAATTTTCTGGCTGTGTAGCTGGAGGATTCACAATGAGGACATGGCTGATGCCTACAGAGGTTCTGTTCTTTCGTTCCTTGCTGCTCTGTCCTTGCGACACCCCCTGTTTTTGTGCTAAAGGACATACCTGGAGTGGAGCTGTGTCACTTACATGCAACATAATTGGCTGCCCTGTATGTGGCCCTCTAAGAGCAAATTCATATCCGTGTTGAACTCTCAGGTCAGGCAACTGGATGTGCTGTTCCAGGAGGCTTCCTCCAGTGCTGTGCTCCCTTTTTCCTAGTAGCAAGTGCCCCATGAGCATTCATTCCTGGAAATGCTCTCTACAGATGCCCAAACACCATTCCAGTATAGTTACCTGATAAGTCTGTCCATCCACTGCCTTGTGACTCAGTCCACACTCAAATTTGCCCAGTAAGAATGTTCCCTTTGCAAAAGCCTCTCTGGCCATGGGCTCTCACCAGGCTTCCCCCTGCCCCACACAGCAGCTGCAGAGCTGCATCTGGCTCACTGCTAGAGGAAAAGCCATTAAACAGCTGACAGAACTAATATGGTGAGGCCACACACTATGTATATCCAGGGGGCACATGCAGACCCCTTTTCTATTATGCCTGAAGGCCTGATCCATTCCTTAAGGGTTCCAGAGACTGTAGAAAACAGGGGAAAGTGTTTGGAAGCTTTGCAATATTTGCCTGGCAGGCAAACTATGCATTCATGCTACCAGAGTGCCTCAGAGCCCTTGCCAGCCATCAAAAGCCTCCTGTAGAGGGTGCAGAACAAAGTCAGAGCAAGTGACAGTCCCTGTGCTGCAGATACTGCATGTGATGGGAGATAAACACATCAGCAGAGATGCCTGGAGTCCTACAGGAGCAAGCAGCCTCTCAAATGTTCTCAGCAGCAGTGTTCTCTCAGGTGCCCCACAGCACAGTCCCAGAGCAGCTCTCAGGAGTGCTCTGAGCACTCAGATCATGATCTCTGCTAGTCATTCTTGCTTGCAGCTCCTTGCCCCTGGCAGACAACAATGTGCAATGGGGTACCATGGGTCTGAGTGCTTATTCTGGAACTTACACCACAGGAGCAGGTTCCTGTCTGTGAGGCAATGGTTAAGGAATGGCTCCTAACACACAGCGTGATGCTCTTGCCAGCTCCACAGGCTGAGCTTTGCTGGGTAACAATTCAATTTTCCCCTCTCCTGCCTCCCAGCCAGACAGTCCTCCAGGCTGTCCATCTTCCCCCACAGCCCTGGGGAACAAAAAAGAGCAGAAGAGCACCTGGGTCACAACACAAAGAAGGAGAGCTACAAAGATCTCATAAGGGAAAGCTGACCTGGTACCTTTTGCTCTTTTCTGGTTCAGTCCTCTTCTATTTGCTGGAATCACAATCAAACTGTGTTCTCAGGAGGTAGCAGGGTCAGGGAGATCAAGGAATTATAAATAAATACAGTATAAACAAATCAATCAGAGGGATAAAAACATTCGACAGAGACACAGTAATTAAAAATATAATAATCCAGATAGTGGACATTTATTTAAAATGGTGCAATTACAGCTTTTAATCATCCCAGTTTAAATTAACAGCAGCAGTGAAGTGGCGGCACAAATGTGTTCTCTGTAATGAACTGATATTAGAAAGCCAGCCTGGTGATCTCTCCCATCTCGGGCTAATTCTCCCTCCTCTCATTGTAAAATAACCTTTTGGTGTCATTTTCTTGTAGAGTCTTGAAGATGAAGACACAATATTGGAGCTAAATTAAATCCCCTTCACATATTTCTCTTCTTTCAAGCTGTAAAAATTGCTGGTATCAGTCATTCAATCTCTAGTGCTGACGCAACCACACTTGAGGAGAACATCTGGGGGCCCCAAGAGTCATTATAGGGAAAATAAAATCCTATATTACAATCAGTCAGCAATTAAAAGGCAGGATGCAGGAGGGCAAATCCTGCAAGATGCTGAGCAGGCTTGATGGGGAAATCAAATGTTAGACCTGTGATGCTCTGGGGCTCTTTTCTTCTCAACCAAGTCATTTGAGAGGAGGTTAGAAAATTTCTACATCTGCTCCTGCCCAGCACAAATGGTCTTGGAAACAGCTTGTGTTAATCTGAGTCAGTACTGATCCAGAGGCCACAGGTTTCATACCTACTGGCCCCATCTGCAGGGCTGTGGGGCCAATCTTGCTCAGCTTGCCAGGTCCCAGCCAGGCTTGGGATTCAAACAGCCATGGTGTGATGAAGGCAACACCCAGCTTGCCATGTGAAGCCCACGTGGTTACAGTGGGCTTGACTCAGGCACAGGAGAGTCAGAGACAGGGCAGCTCTCTGCCCCTGGTATGGTTCTGACTTAGGAACACGACGGGTCTGATCTGCCTGGGCAGCTCTCATGGCCTTTCTCCCACACGTGGATCTCCACTCCCCTGTTAATGCACCTTTCCTACAGAAGGCCCTGTGTCCACCAGACAAGGTGCTGAGGAGCTCACTGCAGCGGTGGAAGGGTGCAGAATTACAGACATGTGGCAAGTAAAACTGTTGGAGGAGGATCCCTCAGACATGGCTGTCCTGAAATGGGCTCAAACTCGCAGCCAAGGAGAGACAATTCTCCAGTGCCTGCTAAAGCTCTGCTGCTCTGCAGCCCTGCTCTGCCAGCCAGCAAGAGCAGCTCTGCCCTACCTTGCCTTCACTCTGGCCCTGCGTCATCCTCTGCACAGGGAGAGGCACAGCAAGCCAGAATCCGACCCAAAAGTTCCTGAACTCAAGACTCAGCTTCCAGCAATGTCCCACAACTCCTATTGGTGCCGGCGCAGTGCTGCTCCTGCTCACAGTGTTAGGATGCTACACACCTCAGGTGGATTTGCTTCAAGACTGCAAGAAAAGGGACAAGAATTAAAAAACCAACATTACAGAAACAATTTTGGAGGTATGGAAGATTTCTGTGTGGGAAATGACTACCGTGCAGGAGAGTAGATGTGTGACTCTGCGTGTGTAAGTCACAGCTTCCCCCAGAGCTGCTCACCCCCTCCTGGATTCTGGCCATGGTCACCAAACACGATTACCTACCTGCATCCCTAGTCCTCAGCACATGATCAAAATCAGGAGCCCTTTGGAAAGAGAATTTCATCTCATTAGCACCAAACCTCCTCTCCTTCCTGTTTACCCGAAGGGTGTGCAAACATACAGCAAGAGAGCAAGAGTCACACAGCCCTCACTGCTGTAGTGGGCCTGCAATTACCTGGCATGCACATTAAGATTAATAAATATTAACTTTACTTATGTTTATACTGTCCACTTAAAATGGAAACAACACACTTTGCTACTTAATCAAATTAGAGCTATAAAATTATTTCCCTTTTAAAAGGTTCATTTCTGTTTGGTTGGCAATTAATGTTGATGATTTGAGTTCCATCTTCAAAGCATTTTGAAATACAGAAAAATGGCAGAAGCGCAACAGGGCTTTAATGGAGTCATAGCACACATCAGGTAATAAAGCATAACAGACCGTTTACTTTGAGTACTCTAATTATTTGAGAGCTTTTTTAAAAACATAAAATCGACATGTGAAAACTGTAATTTCACTTGAATTAATTTTTTAAAAGAAGCTGGAAAAACCAAACAAATCAAAAACCAGAAAACCTGTTTTCAAAATGTTTCTTTCCAATTCCCTGCAGCCAGGCCAAGTCCTAAGATGACACTGAGGAGCAAATTTTCCCTTTTGTTTTTCTCTAGCTTCTCTCTTCAGGGTGTGCAGGACAGGGATGACCAGTTGCACGCTGGGTCCTCACACAACCCCTCCTGCACTGTCACTGAAAACATCTCAAGGAATCAATACACCTTCTTGTAGGTGAAGGTGCATTGTCCCACCCCTCTCTGAGCTGCAGGGGACAAACTCACTGTCATTACCTCATCTGAGACACAAAAACCCCTTCAAGAGGTTTAGCACAACCAACAAAGTTTTTATCAGCTGTACCTCAGCTGGCACAACTCTCTGGTGAGGCAGAGTGCATCTCCCACAGCTTTCTTGCCTCTGCAGAACTAGCAAGGTTTAATTCCTCTTCTTTCCAAACCAGCACCAAAGTAGCAGCACAACTGAGGCAGGATGGGACCTCTGGAGGTCTCTGGTCCTCCCCCCTGCAGAAAGGGTCCAGCTTTACAGTTAGATCATGTTTGCTCATGTTTCATCATGCTGAGTTTTACATCTCCAAAGACAGAGATTCTCACAGTCACCATTCGAGTACAGCCACAGAGAAGATAAAATTACATGGAAGACAAAATTACAGGAAGAAAGGCTGGTTCCAGCAAGAAGAAGCAAGACTGCACAAAGAAGAGGGAGGAGCAGAATCTGGCCCCAGATCTGGTGGCCTGGTTTCCTGAAGCACATCTGTTCCCCCATTGCAGTACATGGGTTGCTGCACAACTAAATCTATTTGCAAGGCAGTACAAGCCAAGACAAATTTGCCCCCAAAGTAATAACTTTTCAATTACCTTCGTTATGCTTTGCTCAACACAACAGCACAGCACCTCTTGAGGGAGCAGCTGAGTATTTCTCTCCAGGGTGCACATTTATTATTTTAAGAATCATTTAATTTTCCATCTGAACAAAAGGGGCAAATGTAGGTCCTGAATGACTCCAGGGCCCTGTTCAATTCATGGCTGTGTTATCCATCACAGCAATTACATGTGGTAATTCATCTCTGAGAAACTTCAGTGTGCAGATCTGAGACATATCTGGCATGGCTCAAAACTCTGGGAACCCATGGGAAAAAGGGATCATGACTGGGAAATGTGCCATTACACCCAAGAAACTCAGGCAAAAGTTTCAGTACTGGGACTTCTGGCACACCAGCAGCCTGGCTCCCAGTACCTTTCCCAAACTCTGGCTTCCCATAGCACACACTCACCCCTGCAAGCCCCATTGCTGGAGCCAATGGGATTTACAGTATTTGTGTGGTGATGTGCATCACAACAGGTTCCCTGTTGGCTTTGACACTGAGAGAAATGTGACTAAACACCAGCACAGCAAACAGTCCATCAGAGACACCATTTACTCCCTGAGGTCTGTGTGTCTGTTACTCTCTGAGTGTCCCTAATTCACTGTCTCCTTCAGTGACCTGCAGGGCTTGAACCAAAACACACCAAGGGACAAATAGGAAAGCTACCATTTCCATACCTAAAGGAATTATCAAGACAGCTCTGATCTTATAGCTGAGATCTCTCCATGCTTCCAACCACCCCCTGCCATCTTTATTTGCTTCCCAGTGTCCATTTAGAAAAGGCTGCCTGGGACAAAGATGCTTGCTTCAAAATGCTTCAGCTACAGGTACATGCCTCATGCTGGGAGTCCACTCTGCATGACTGTGTCAAGTGCTGATGACTGAGGAGTCCCCAGACATTCCCCTCAGTGCTGCTGCCACTCTGTCAGCACTCAGCAGTGATGAAAGCAGACTGCAAACTGGACACATGAGTGGTGTCCTGACTCTGTGATCACAAGGAATATCCCTTCTCCAGACCTCTGAGCCCATCACACAGGCTGGGGTCACCTACACCAGGCACAAGAAATGGCTGCTTCATTGGAAAGTTAAAGGTTAGCAGTAATTTTCATTGGGTCCCATTTGCCTCCTTATGGTTATTAGCTTACCTGTCCTGCCCAGGCAGGTCAGCAGAGTGAGCATCCTCACAAATCCCAAGGAAGGGGTGGCTTGAGTCCTTAGTAAAGGAAAAGGTGAAAGTCAGCCCCTGGGATTCTATTTCCCTGAGTCCCAGGAAGATTAAAGGTAGTGAGTAGAAAGTCTGGTTGCATGCCGGTCTTTGGTCAGGGAAAGCCAAACAACAGAGAAGCAGGGGGTTTTAGTAAAACCTTAAGTTTAGAAATATTAATTTGACCCTTTATTTTGACATTGTGGATATTTGCGGACTACACAGTTCAGAAAGCTCCACCCAGATATCCAATGAGCACTCCTGACTGAATGGACCATTTATTTTCAGGAAGGTTTCCCATCAGTGTTCAGGCTGTTGAACACCTGCAAACCTGAAAAGTCCTGGCACTGCTGCAATTTCAATTATAATTCACAACAGCCTGCATGGACACTTCAATCTCCTCAGCCAGGGTACTTTGGCAGACACAGAATGTCCTGCAGGCTGTATTGGAAAGGCCACATGAAAGCCTCTGAGATGCAGACTCAGAGAAGAAAATGCATTAAATAAGCTGGTACTCACAGCCCAGGTGTGCTCAAAGCAAGATCCACCCATGAGGCTGTGGCAATTTGCATCCATCAGCAAGGAATGGCTGCTGTGAGGCAGTGGGTTTGTTTCATTTCACCTGGACAGCCAGGTCTCTCTGTAGCTCTGCAGGAGCTGATGGAGTTCAGTGGGTGCTTGGGCACCAGCAGATCCTCTCCCTGAGCCCAACCCTTTTGCTACAGAGGTCCCTGGGACTGGCATTGACCCAGTAGCATTTGCAGGAGTCCAACACTCAGGACAAATCCCAGAGAAAGCAGCAGAGCTCCCTTTGCCTTCATTTCCTCTTCATGGCTACAACTGTTGTGAAGCAGATCTCTGGCATTTTCCTGGATACAGAACATATCCAGGTATGAACTGTTCCTGACTCTCCCAGTTTTTGAAGAGCAGAAATCAAGGTGAATTGAAAGGGTGGAAATGACAAGCAGATCTGCATAATGCATTGGTGAGTTCTCCACAGAGCTCACGTGAGGTGACCTGGAAGTTTGGCTAATTGGAAAATCACCTCTGCCAGGTAAAGGGCTGCTCCTGAATTATCATTTCTCAGAGTATCATCACTAGCAGGGGAGCAGAGAACAGATACCTCAAGTGTTTGTATTCCTGATTCCTCTCCTTTCTCTATCCAGCTGGCAAACAATTTATTTCTTTACAATTCCCCAAATTATCACAAGTCTGGCAGTGCCTGGCTGCTGTGTCATTTAGCAAACAGTCCCTCACAGTGCCAGAAAAGCATGTGTCACTTGGCTCAGTGAGGAGAGAAGCACGGCAATGCTCAGATGTTGTTATTATTCCCAGTATCATGCCCTATCAAATTGTCCAAGGAATGTGGCTTTTCCACAGCCCACCCAAAGTGGCACTGCTTTTGCTGGACGTGTGTGCAACTGGGAGCCATCTCCTCTGCCTGCAGGAACAGGAGCAATCCCCTGCTGCTGCTTGGTGCTTGCTGTGACATTGTGCTTGTGGCTAGAAGGGCAAGAACAGGTCTGAAAACGAGTTTAATTTGTAATGTGCACCTTTTCTGCCAATGATGAGGTCCCACATCCTCTGAAAGTGCCACATACCACGTAACTGATGTCCTGTATGCACAGCTCCTCTCACTGCTGAAGGTTTTGCACTGTCTACCAAAATATTTGGCTGGGATTTTTAAGCCAACTCTTTGTTGTCTGATACAAAGACAACCAGGTTATCACATTCAGGTGAAGGCTTCCCAAACTCTTTTTGGTTTGCAAGTGGATTTCTTCTCTTCTTACCACTTTGGTGCACTTCTGCCACAATTCATCGATGGCTCAGTGAGGCAGAGTCAGGACACAAGGCCTTCGCCAACAGGGTCCTTCAAAGTGGCCACAAGAGCCTCTTTGCTGCTCTACTTAAAACCTCTGCAAGGGCTAAATCAGCACAAGTGCAAACACAAAACACAGGGCATGTGGAGCTCTCATCTGCCTCCATCTCACTCTCGAAAAACAAAGCACTTAAGTCTAATTGTGTGGACTGGCTGTCAGCTACAGGGATGGCAGCAGGGTGAGTTGCAGAGCAAGGAGTTTAGCAGATTTTTTTAGCAGTGTGGGCTAGGCTTTATCCCAGAATATCAGAGCATGTGAGCACTGCCAGACACATGAAACAGGGAGAGCTACTGTATTTTGTTAGCACTGACAGACCAAGGAGCTGTGTAGAGATGCTGATCTCCCAGAGTCTTGCACAGATTAAGATGTGGTAGAGTGAACTGTCTTTCAGCATCATGTTTAGAGGATGCTCTTTGTTTCCTTTGCTGATGATTGGAGCATAGCCACTATAAACATTTGATACCATGCAGGGTACACAGAAATAACAAGAAAATAACATGCCTAATTAGCCTCGTGGATTATTTTAACCAGCTCCCTCTGGAATACCCTCATTGGACAGGGTTAGATTTCTTCCCTTCCCCCTACAACAGATCCTCACATTTAATTAAACTGGAAACCTGGCTGTGCCTGGCTCAGATGGAGTGTTTTACCACTTACATCGTCTTTGCAGGCAAGAGACACTGCTGCTATTGCACAAGTGGAGATGTGGCTGCTTTGTACATTTCCTCTGGGAGGCTGCAGCTCCAGCCATCTCAAACAGTGGCAGATGAAGGCAGAAATCCAAGATTAGAAGCACTAATTTCCATGCCTTCTATAGGCAAAACAATGCTGTCATTGATCCTTGATCCGTTCACCTAATTGGAGGGGCTAAAAAAAAAAAGTCAGGTGAGTGGGACAGAAGAGATGGGTCCAAGCTCAGATCTCACAAGGATAGTGAGCTTCTCCAATAGCTTACTCCAAGAATGATGTCAGGCAGTGTTTGGAGGAAACAGGATGGCCATCCCTTCCAGACAAGGGTATTCCAGGCAATGAAATCGATATAATTAACAGCCAAGGTGAAATTGCACTATACAAAATCCTCTTTCCCATTGCCTGACCAACACATTTTCAGAGAACACACAATCAAGTCCCTCCAGATAGGAAGGGATCATCCCATGAATAAGACAAGATACTGGGCTGAAAACTCAGCATTTCATCTGGACTAGCCCTTGATAAGACTTAAAATAGGAACAACATTTTTTTCCCCAAAATATTTGTTTATTTAGATCATAAATTTTTTAATGTCCAGACCTTGACCTTATCCTTTTTTCCACGCTGTCCCCATTTTTCACCCATTATATGCTGTGTCCACCCATAGCCAGAGCCTGTCTGCCCCAAGTCAAGCCTTGCAGAGGGCTCAGTGGCATCCTGGAGCTCTTTCTGCTACAGCTGGATTTGGTTTCCATGTTAGACTAGCAAGAATTATGTTTGAATCACATAACTGTACAAAATTTTTGCCTTCTCAAAAGTAATTTTCTTCTGACAGGCTGAATTCCTCCCCTGTGTCTCTTCTTACACTAATGTAGAGCTTTTCAGACAAAGACTTCAAACTAATTGTGAACAGCAGCAGGTTAATGTGATCAAAGGAGCTAATAGGCTTTCATATGTATTTACATGATTTAAGCGCCTAGATTCAAAGACTGGATCAAGAGATTTGAGATAAATTGCATGAGGATTATTTGTCTGCCTGTTGTGCAGCAGAGAACTTGTTTCTGCTCTGTTGGAAAAGTCAATAGAGTATTTGCCTGGGCTGGGAAATTGAAGCTTTCTCAATAACACCACCCAACTTTCCTCATCCATCATAAACACAGTGGCATTACCCTGACCAAGGTCCTTGTGCAATAGAAAAGAGAAGCAACCTCAGCTGTGGCCAGGCTTTGAAATGCTGGGAAGCTGCTCACAGGCAGAGTCTTTCTGCTGAGCAAGGAACACTGAGGGAAACACAACAGGAGAAATGAGCAGAGGCTGGAGACATGCCAGGAAATGTGAGGGTTTTTAATTGAGGACTGGGCAAATTTCACCTCACAAAAGCAATGGCTTCCTCTGGCTGTTTGAAATTGGTCAGGCCAAGGGAGAGGAAAACACCCTGATGGAGGGATGCTGCTCCAAGCAGGTTCCAGGCAAAGCCCAACAGGTCTGTTCTATTTATCTTGTAGAAAAGTGAAACAATTTCAATAGGACAAAGTGACAGAAGCCCATGACAGAAAAATAAAGTGGACTTTTGTTTTTTTTATATAAGAGTCGTCCAAATCTCCAAAGTACGCGGGTGAGGGATGTGAACTCTGGTTTCCTTCTTCCATGCCAGTCCATCAGTAGAAAAGCAGTGTGGGAACCCCATATTTTTCAATTGAAATTCCACAAATCCTTCTCTTTGTTTTTCTTTTTTTTCTCCACTTCTGAAGTAGAAAACCATGAAGTTTTAAACTCTTCCAATGTTCTCAGCTTGTAAAAACTGTTTTAATTGTAGTGTCTAGTTTTACTAAATTCAAGCTGCTTTTTGGTTTGACCTTTAAAGCTATATGAGAAGTATACACATTATAAACTGTGAATTTGTTTTTGAATCAAAACAGATGAAAAATGAAAATCATCCAATGCCAGCATATGAATACAGGATAATTTGAGCCTCTTTTCCCTAGACAATATTGTGCTGAAATTGATATGTTTTGAAAAAGATTTTAATTTAAATCAAAATAGCCTTTTTTTCATCCAAAACTGTAAAGCTTTTCTGGCCATCTCTATTAGGGGCACAGCTGATTATCATCTCCCTTCTCTGGGTAGGACTTTACTGAACACAGTGGAACCCACACCTGCAGCAGGGATGTGACAGGGAGCTGTGCCTTTCAGCAATGCTGGTGTAAGGCACAGGGGGACAGTGGGATTGAGGAGGGGGGAAAGTGTCCCAGTGCCAGCAGTGTGGCTTTGTAATCTCCCTACATGCCCCCTGTGTCTCAGTTTTTGACCAGTTTCTATGTACCAATAACAGTACACTGTTAACTATTGTGACCTTCTGGAACTGCAGAGCTTTGCAAATCTCCCCAGGAAACATGCTGCTTAACAAAGCCCTTGCATGGCCTTTTTATTTCACCAGCAGATTTGTGGTTTGGTTCCAGAATAGCACTGTCTCAAATGAGAAAAATACTCTGAAATTTGTCATCTGCTTTCAAAACAGAGAGAAGAAGAAAAGAGGGAAGAAGATGTGCTTTTCTGATATCCACACTGCATGGAGCACAGTGCTCCACAGTCCAGCCCCAAGACTTCCCAGCATCCTGCATGGGCAGAGGGTATTAGGCAATGAATTCCTCTTCCAACATAATCGTAATTTCTTCACAGAGATACACAACCTTTGGAGATGAAAGCCCATTTCCTGGAGCTTTCCTGGGAACACATTAAACGTGCTGATCCTTTTTGGGGCAAGAGATAGAAGGGACATGTACTGGGAGGTAGGGAAGAGGCCAAAGCCAGTGAGATGGGAGCCTCGGTGTCAAGCAGTGTCTAAAATATCCTCCTTGCATCATATTGGTTCTTTAATTGTCACCAACCACAGAGGAACTGATTGAGCCCAGCAAGGGTCCAGAAAAATAGATAATTTCTCACAGGCATCTAAAATTCATGAACGCGGTGGTGGTCCTGTCACACCATTGCCATGTTGTTCCACGGCCCAGAGTCTCCCTTGAAGGGCAAAAATATCCGGGGTAATTTTTTTTTTCCCTGAGAGTGGAATACATTTGGGTTGTTAATGCAGGGCTCACACTTGAGGCAGATCTCAGCAAAGGGCCGAGAGCTCGCCTCGAACCGCGTGTCGTAAATTAACTCTTAATGTGATGAATGCATTAAAGGGCTGTAAGGCCTGAAGGATGTGCTCGGAAACCCGACGTCCTGATTAAGGCCTTGATTCATGAAAGCTTTACGCACCATTTGCGCAGGTTTCCTCATTGGAATTGTTACTTGGAAAGAGCTCTTGAGCGGCTCCTTCCCAGAGAAATGGGGTTAGGAGTCTGGACATGCAGGCTCACACCTGTGCTCGCAGGCACATGCACCTGCAGAGGCAAGGACAAGGAGTGGATGGGTGCAGAGACACACAGGCACTTGTCACACACTCCTGTCACGTGTGGCTGCTGGCCCTCAGCTTTGTGGAGTGGCCCATTGTCAGAACCCAGGAAATTCCTCTGGCTGCCCTGGAGGACTCGAGCCCCTGGCCAGGGGGCTCAGAGACCTTGGTACAGAGCCCTGTGCCTTTGATTTAGCCCTTGGAAAAAACAATTACCAACCTTTATATGACAAATTGCAAGCCATGCAAGTTTAAGTAGAATGATAGTGCATTTATCACAGGGTGAAAAATAGATTTTTGGGGGTTTTTAGAATAGGGGTTCAGGGGCCAAGATGGAGGAATCTGTGTGTGTCCAGCCTTTCTCTTTCTTCTTCTTAGCCTCCATCTTCTGGGTGATGTTGGCACTTTTAGATTGGTTTAGAGTAGAAGCTCACTGTCTAACATAGATGATAGGTATTGGAAAGTAATTGTAAACATTGTACACGTAGTTTTTAGTATAAGAAGATAACACCGCCCCAGGGCAGGCAGTGTGCCTTGGACTATCTTGCTGAACAGAGCCTCAGCTGGACAGGAGAAAGAATTTTATAGATAAGATACAATAAACAACCTTGAGACCGAGAACTGAAGAGCTCTGACTCCTTCTTCGAGCACTGAGCTGGGAAAAGAGACTTTCTAATGTTTCTCGGGGTCACTCTGGCCAGCGAGAGAACCTGAGAGCCCATGGTCCTGCTCCAGAATCCGAGCCAGGCCCTGCTCAGCCCACAGCCTTGGTCCTGCTCAGGGATGTGTCTGTGCCTGGCTACTGCAGCTGTGACTGGGCCAGAGACTCCCCAGCCCCAGGGCTGCCTTCCCTGCTGGGCCTTTGGGGCACAGAGCTCCCCTGATGCTCCGGCCTTGGGGCAGCAAATCCCGCTGGGCTGAGATGGGCTGGGGTAGAGTTAATTCTCTTCACAGTGGCTGGTCTGGGGCTGTGTTTTGGATTTGTGTTGCATGCAGGGCTGAAAATACAGAGATTTTTTGTCATTGCTGGGCAGAACTTAAACAGAGCCAAGGCCTTTTCTGCTTTTTGTACTGCCACAATGAAGAGGAGGATGGGGATGGGGGAGAGGCTGGGAGGAGACACAGCCAGGCCAGCTGACACAAACTGACCAAAGGGGTATTGCAGACATCATGTTCCATATATAAAATTGTGAGAAGGAGGAAGGGGAGGACATTTGGAGTGATGGTGTAACGTGTGATGAGGCCCTGCTCTTCTGGGATGGCTGAACACCTGCCAGCCCACGGGCAGCAGTGAATTAAGTCCTTGTTTTGCTTTGCTTGTTTGATCACTTTTTGCTTTCCCTATTGAATTGTCTTTATCTCCACCCATGAGTTTCCTGGCTTTTACCCTTCTGATTCTCCTCTTGATCCTGCTGGTGGGGGAATGAGTGAATGGCTGTGGGGGCCTTGATGCTGGCTGGGGTTAAACCTCAACACCTCAGAGAGGGAAACCTCAGTGGGACTAATGAGGTGATGCTGAGCCAGGGTGGGGTTGAAGAGAAAAACCCAGAGAAGTTATGGAAAACATTTCCAAGAGGAAAAGCTCTGGGAAATGTCCCATGCTGTGTGGGGCTGGGAGGTGTGGATGGGAACCCTTTGCTTATGTCTCATCTATACATATTTGGGGGCTTCACATTTACAAAAAGATTCAGGCATCTCATGATGCAAGAACTGCACTGGAGCCTCCCTGGCAGGATTTCATCTCTTTCCTGTCTTTTCCTGGCAGGAAAGAGAGGTAGAAGCCAGCTGCACTGGTGCAGGGGTGCTCCCTGGGCTGTGGGGCACAAACAGCATGTGTCCCCAAGGGCTGTGACCAAGGCTGTGTCTCTGAAACCAAAGCAGCCTGCCAGCTCTGCCACCTGGGCTCCTGCTCGAGGGAAAATCTGTCCCTTGAGGAGGTAAGATGTTTAATTTCCACACTGGCTGCCTGAAAGGAGCTATATGGCATTTTCTATATCTCACAGATCTATAGAGAGGAGCAGTCAGAAAATTGCTGGAGGAAAAAAGATAATTCATATTAAACATGTCATTCCAGGGGGATCTGGATGAATCAGGTTTTAAGTGACACCCCACGCTGATCATGACAAACATCCCACATGCAAAGCAGCCTCAGGAATTGTAGTCTTTACTTGAATATCTTATGCTGGGAAACAAGAGAGTTTGCTGAGCTCTGAGCAGTGGGGTGGTGCTGTGCTCCTTGCTGCTTCTGCCCCGTGCTGTGGATGGAAGGACAGCCTCAATAACACCTCAATTGCACCAGCCCTGCTGACACTGTCAGAGTCCACAATCTCCAGGCAGCATGTTTAGAGCATGTTCTGCCTTTGTGCAAATCCTTGCCACCTTCTACATGGTTTAGATTGGTGTCCTGCTAGTTTCAGTGAGGATGCTGTGGGGTGCAGTTAACAAGTCACCTTACCTAAAACCTTCATGGTTACATCCTTCTCAAGCTTTCTCCTCTCCCTGCTAAGAATCCCAGCTTTTTTATTGTCTCTTCCTGTGGCAGCTCTCCTATTTTCTCCACTACTTCAGTCTTCTCTGTAACTCCTCTAAATATTCCACATCAGCTCCAAGACCAAGGCTGTCCACAGCACTCAAGTGCATCCCCAAACCCACAGCAGGGCTTGGATTCAGGGTCTCACCACCCAACTCCTGTGCCAGCTTCTTTGAACCTGGGGCATGGCAAGTGTTATCATTAGTTTGGGCAATAGGAACAGATCTAGTCTAGTCCTTCAAGTTCTGAATTATCTTATGTTTTATACCCTAAAATCCCTAATTCACCACTACAGTGTGCTCCCTTGTGCTGAAGGGAAAGGAATTGGAAAAAGCTGCAGAATCTGTCCTCTGCATTTCACCCAACATGCCTGGATGTGCACAAAGCCAGAAGCTCTTTTCATCAAAATTTAGTGATGACATTTATCCTGATTTTAATTATAACTTGCTTCTGTGAGTCTGCTGTTAGCGGGATAGAATAATGGCCTGTTCAATCCAAGCAGTCTGCTTGATCCCAGAGATGTTTAATCAGGCAGCAGCAACTGTACCTGAAATCATCACATTAGCTATATGGCAACATCCCTCCTCTCAAGATGCTGCAATAATAAGTCCCTGTTCAACAGGAGGAGAGTTTTATTTGAAGGGCATAAGGAAAATGATGGATTTTTCTGGGTTTAATCTCAGTATTTTTTGTTATCAGCATCTGCTTCAGTCTCACAGCCAGTGTCTGCTCCAGAGCCCTGGCACAGCAAAGGGGCAGTGGTAGGTGGCTCCTGTGCTGCACCCACTGCAGTCATGTCTGACCCCAAGTACCAACAAGTGAAAATGAAGAGGAAAAACCAGCCAAAGGACAGAGGGAAAACAAAAACAAGTGATTGCTCATTTATGACATTTAGGAGTGTCTAATTTTCAAATGTTCTGTCAGAAATTTGCTCAGCAGGCGAATACAGGGATGCAGCAGCCTTGAGTGGAGAATTGGCTGTGTCCAGGCTGTAATTCCATGTGCCAGGAAGGATAATCACACAGCCCTGCTATTCCTTTATTAGGCCTGTCCAAGGCAGCTCCCATTTGGGGTACAGAGTGTCTGAGCAGCCAAGCGAGCAGGACTGAGCCAGCAGAGGGGTTTGCCTGGACAAGGAGTGATCCCCACATCTTTGTCCTGTGCAGCCAGGGCTCAAGGTCCCTGTCTTGCTCTCCTCTGCCCATGCAGCTCAGAGTCAAGCTGAAAAAATAAGAACTTGAACAATGGCAAAATGAAAAAGACAAATAGTTTCCCAACATTGACTGCAATAACAACAATAATTTTTTTTTTAAATTAGTCTAGCAATTTTTAAATAAACCCCAGAACTTTGAAGATGGAGGATTATGTTCACTTTGAGAAAGTACAAGGTGATCAGGGCATACTGGAGGGCTTGTCCTGAGAGCTTGTTTACAAAGCTACTTTTCTCCATCTTTTTTCTTTTTTTCCCTGGCAGCATAAAGCAGTTTAATCACTGTTTGCTGAGGAACAGCCACAGGAAGCTCTGCTCCCAAGAGCAACAACCAGAGACATTCAATTTTGAAGCTGCCAGTCAACAAAAGGGCATGAAGTTATTAGCTCTGAAGGCTCCATTACCTGTCGGTTCAGACCCCAGATACCATCTTTCATAGATTTTTCTGGGGATTCCCATTTTGATTGCAGCTAGAGGCCAGATTACTGCTCGGCAGTTTCCAAAACGTCTCCAGAGGGGCAGTAAACACAATTTAATGTTCAGAGTTAGTGCACTTTGATAAAAACAAGCATATTAACAAAGTAAATGTGCACAAGGATGTTTCCTTCCAGATATGTGAGTGCTTTTAGGACAAGTAGATGAAATGCATAATGATGGGAAATTTTGCAGGCAGATGGGGCTGTTTTGCTTCCTGTGTCCCCTGTGGTCCCCAGACATCCCCCAGAGCATCCCCTGCTCAGTCAGGGGATTCTCCTCAATTCCCAGGGCAGGTTGACGCCAGAAGTGCCCTTCAGCAGAGGATGGGTCTGCAGGGGCAGGATGAGCTACACCTCATAGGAACAGCAGGAAAAGTCTGATTTGAGCATTGAGGAGAAAATAAATGAGGGTTTGCTGCTTAATCCCTGCTCCAGCCAGGACTATTTCAGATTTTTCAGTTGAACTGCAGGAGGATTTATCTCTCAAAGAATAACTCTGAGCACCTTTAAAAAATGCAGGCAGAAGCCACAAAATGATGGTGTCAGACAGACCAAAGTCAGCAGATAACGGGGTGAGGAGTGAGAGAGGGGTCAGTCCCTGTCCATCTGCCTGTCTGCCTATAAAAGTAAGTGGATTAAATCAGGAAAGTGAGCAAAATCCCCTGGAGTGGCAAATAAGGTTTAAACTGAGCAGCTTCAGTACACCCTCCAGTCTCGGTAGTTAATAGACCGGGGGGCCTTTTTAGTACATTCCTCTTGGAGTATTTCCCATTATTTTTATCTTGAATAATCACACGTTCCCTGGTCCCCAGCCCTTCCCTTCACAGCACAGCATTAATAAGAGTTTCTGAGCTGCAGAAGCTGCTCAAAGCACAGCCTTCCAGCTGAAGTACAGGGCTATCATTTTACAATTTGCCTGTGGGTAATGGAGTAAATAGAATGGAGTTCAGGTAGTCACGATTTAAAAGGAAAAATATCAGTATTTATGGGCAGAAAGGAACGTGCTCACAGCTACCCTCTGCTGTGAATCTCTGCATATCAGAGCCGGGTGATGCTGAGCAGCTGGATGCAAAGATGCTGTAGTTAACAAGTGGTGGTGGCATCTGGAGAAGATCAGAGAGGAGGGTGAGGATCACAGGGAATTGCAGAAGCACCAAGGCAGGCTCGCCCACACTGGAGGCAGCTCGCTGCCTCTCAGGACTTCAAACAGGAGAAATTCGCAGGGGGTCCTTCCTTTGCTTTGCAGGCAGCTGAGGAGGAGGAACAACTTCTCCAGGGAGCAATTAGGAGATGGCACCAAGCCTGAAGTCCTCCTCATACTCTGACAGACCCCTTTCTCTTTCCAGTGCCCATGGAGTAATTAGGGGAACAGACAGCTTGTACAGCCAGACAAGGACAAGGCAGCATCTGGGTACAGAACAGCCTGAAACCAGCACCATGAAACTCAGCACTGGAACTGGCTGCCCCCCTCTGGCCCCCGTGCTCTGGGCAGTCTCACAAAAGCCTCCTTCAGGGCCTAGGAGGAACCTCTGACAGCACCACCGTGCATTACAAAGCATCTGAGAGCTGTAATCTAGCCTTGCTGACACATTAGGCAGAGCTGCTATCCAATTTATCTCTACTAATCTGCTCTTATATAGGTCTGTAAGATAGAAATCTCCAAAATGAAGGGAGAGCTGCCAGAAAGCTTTTGAATTGACTGTGGGTTGTTCAACTGTTTTAGCACACTATCATCCTAAATTGCCTGCTGCTCAGGCTGCCCTAATGGCACTTGTGTACCACGCAGAACTGGAGGCTGCACTCTCCTGTGCTTGTGAGAAACCAGGACATAACGTGAAGGGGGAATAAAACACCTCCAGGATCAGTTGTTAGCACCAGGGATGTTTTATTTGTTGGTCCATGGGAGAAACTTTGGAAGAGCAGCAGGGATGCCCCAGGGGATGAGCAGTCAGACACACAGTCATAGCCAAGGGCCAGGAGCAAGCCCTGGATCATGAATTCATGGAGCTGAAAAACACTGCTGGCAGCAGAAGGAGGCTCATTTAATGGGCTTTGGCCATGGTTTGGAAGGATCTGTCCCAGCATAGACTTTAACTGCCATTCAGGGGCTGAGTTTTGTGAATAATTTGCTTTTATGTTTTCCAGTTCAGGGAAGAAGACATTCCCCACACCTGCATGGGGTCTCTCCAATGGCCTTGCAATAGTCAGAGCTCACAAAAACCATCCTGAGCATTGACTTTATCAGAGAGCAACATTGCTAAGACCTGGGTATGTAGCAGCTTTCAGGAACCTCCCTCAAACCACTTTCTTTGAAAGATTTTTATTAGGAGACAAGTTGGAGCCTGGCTTCTGGAAGCCTGTTTGCAGGCAGTGATATAAACAGAGCTGTTGAGTCAGAGAACTGCTGCCTTGAGGAAAGGTTTTTCTCTGAAACTGGCAAAAATGAACTACAAAAATTCTTCCTTTGAAATACATCAGTGATGAAGGAGGCAGTGAGGAAGGGAGGCCCTTCTTGCACAGGGAGTAACAGGTCTTCATTCAGGCTGAATGGGGGGCACTGTGGGTCTGCTTGGAGCAGGGTCAGAGTGACTCTGAACCCTTCTGCAGACGACCAGCCTCTCACTCTTCCATATCTGTCTGTTCCAGACAGCCCCAGGTACAGTTTTGGGGCAAGCAAGGCATTTCCAGCATGCTCCTTATGCAGAATGGGCACAGCTACACAGAGGGTACAAGGGAGCTGCCAGACGCTTACAGGCATTAAGGGCAAAGCTCCAGAGAGAGCTCAGAAAGGAAAGAAAGCACCGTGGACCCAAGATGCTCAGTGGACAGTTCAAGACAGGCAAATCACTGTGGCAGGATAAGCATGTCCTGCCCTGCAGACATGGCTCCTCCAAGTCTCATTCAGTTCGTGTGGTTGTGACCCTCTTCACTGCTGAGCCTGGCCTGACCATGCAGAAGGGTAAAACAGGGGCTCTGGGAGGCAGACCAGTACTCCTGCCTTGCTGCACTAAAGGCGCTGTGTCACAGCTGTGGGTGGGAAGGGGGGATCTCCCAAGTTACGAGCAGGAAGAACACAAATCTGTGTTGCACCCCATCGCCTGATGTGCTGGGCTACAAAGGCATCCCACATCCTGATTGTGAGTTGCCAGATTTTTGTTTCCGGCAGCCCTCAGCCTCCCTCTAATTCTTGTCTTAGTTAAGCCAGAGCACATTGTAACAGGAAGACATATGGGAAAGCTGCAGTAGCTACAAGGAGCAGGCCAATGCCTGCATATATCTCCTTGAGATCCCTCCTTCTGCCGGAGGGAACAACCTTATTCACAACTCCCTGACTTACACAGATCAATAATTCTCAAGCCTCTGGTGCCTGGTCAGAACATGGGGCCTGGGGACAGCAGCAGAGACATCTCGAGCTCACAGAATGTTTCATGAAGCTGGTACCACAGGAGGATGGTGCCTCTTGCTGCAGGGATCGCCACAGAGCGCCCAGCCCCGTGTGCTGCTGCACTGAACTGATGAATTATGTGCATTATGTTATTTCAGAGGCTGTTGTAGTGAAGAGGAAACAAGAGTGTCACATTAGCAGCAAAGGCGGGTCATCAGTGTAATAATTGAGTACAAGATCCATCCAGTGGGGGGGTAATAGAATAACAAGCAATCAAAAGCAATACAGGAAGAATAAATTAAGCAGCGTGTGTCTGCTTTCATCCAGGCACAATTAATGTCATTAGTCCTGAGAGATCATCTGGCTTTTTTGCAGAGAACTTGTGAGACAGGTAACTGTGCCTGCACCCAGAATGCAGCTCCAGCCCCTGGTCAGCCCCTGGGGCAATGGGTGCAACAGGGACATGGCTGCATCCCCCTGGGTGTGCCTTCCCTCTGAATGTTCCCCTGCCCACCTGAGCGCAACAACCCAGCAGAGTTTTGGCTGAACCACTCATGGCAGCAGTTCCCAGGGGATTCTGTGACCTTTAGGCCACACAGAGCTATGAATGTCCATCAGCTGGTAAAAGACTGTCAACAAGACCAGTAAAGCGATGGCAAAAAGCTCTGGGTCAGATACGAAAACCCAAGGTATCCAGAGCTCTGAATTTTATCCCCAACTTGAAAGCAAATATATTGTTCATAGGGTGAAACAACCTGTTTACAGCCTCTTCGCTCCCAGGCAAACAGTCAAATTGCCTCTTGCCTGCAAGTTATATTTGTCACCTTATAAATTAATCACTTTCAGCCTGTTCCTCAGCTAAAGCTGTTAAGATCTGGAGAGTCTAGGACAGTTTAATCTAGAGTAAACAACTCTGCAGGAGCTCTTCTTATTTCTGCCTTGGTTTTCTTTTTTACCTCTAGCACAGAAAAAAAAAATTGGTTGTATTAATACTTTCCTGATGTTTCCTCTCAGGAGAAAAACTTCAAAGTGATTTCACAGTCTAGCTCACTCCTGAAAAGAAATAAATCACAAAGTCAAAGAGGCTGGTGGTGGAGTGGTGGCAGGGATTGTTAAAAAAGCTGTTTCCAGCCTTCCCATTCCTACCTCACTGATTAAATGCAACAAAGGAGGAAAAAGGCTGCAAGCCAGCACATACAGCACATGGGCACAAGGGACAGAGGGGCTGGGACATAGCTGAAAACAGACAACAGAGGGACTTCTGACAGCAACACAAATCATCCCTTCAACCCACAAAATAAGGAAAGAGGACCTGATTTTTTTAATTATTTCAATCTCTAACAAAGAAAGACACTTTGAGCAAAGTGGCTCAATAAGTATTTGCACTACATCACTTGGAAAAAATAGACTGGCCTAATGAGGCTGCAATTTGGACAGTGGGATGTAGGATGCATCTGGGGGATGTGGAAGCAGCTCCCCTTTGGCCAGAGGAGATCTTGTAAGTAGGATGCTCTGAAGGAGACCAAAGGTTACCTTTTGTTGTGAGCCAGAACTGCCAAAGGGGTGGGCTATGAGAAAGCTTTGTGATAAGAGCTCGGCTAATGGGTTGAGCAATAGCAGGGCTGAGGCAGAGGCTGTACTGATTAGTGTACTGCCAGCGCTGAGGCCTCCCACACAGACAGCTCTGTCTGCCTTCCCTTCCTTCACACACTCAAGGATGCCACACTCATTAGCGTGCGTCTGAGCTCAGCGCCCTCCATCCCTCACCCGGTGTCCTCTGCCTGTTTATTCAAGCTTAATGCCAAGGCAAATAATCCTCCTACGAGGCACTTTTTCACACTCCTAGCAAGAAGCTCTGTACTCTGGGTTAAAAGAAGCAACCCCCATCACAACCTCATCCTCGAGAGGGCTGGGGATGGCAGAGTCAGAGCTGGCTGCCATGCCTGTCCTGCACTGGGGGATGTGTGACTTCAAGTGCTTCAAAGAAACATCACCACCACCTCCAGGCAATGCTGAGATGCCTGCAGGGAAACTTTCCTCCCATCTTATAGCTGACTGACTTTGAAAAGACTGAGTCTGGTCCTCCATCCTGCTAGAATTTGGACTAAACAAGATGTTTGAGCCAAGGCAGTGAGGGGTCATCGCTTCATGCAGAACTACTAACACTTTTAAAGGGATCATGATGTGAAATTCTCATCTCTGCCCAGCATAGCCTGGGGAGGCTTATGTGCTGCATAAATGCAGTGGTGGCTGCTTGAAAGATCCCCCTGCCCCAGCAAGAAGAAAGGAAATGGGACATGTGCACCTGGCCGTGGGGTGCAGAGACGCCAGGGCTGGGGGCAGCAGGGGAGTCTGGGTACTGCTCACCTGTAGAGTGCACACTGAAGGGCATTGTTAGTGCTCAGCAGAGCTCAGGGAGTCTGTAAAGCTCCCTGCAGACCAAGACCTCCTTCTCTTCACCTCCAGCCTCCTTTCACTCAAGTAATATCCAGAAAGTGTAAAATTATCTCTCTCCCTTCCGTCACTGCCCCAGCGCATCCATCTCCCACCTGGGAACGGTGTGAATGCAGCTGCTGACATGTCATTTCACAGAAAATCCTGAAAAACCTCCGCCCCTGGAGTTCTGAGATGGATTTGGGTCAGTCCCAGGGAGATTTTCACTAGGGGAGCTTCAGAGTCCCCTGCACCAGTCCTCATTAACGGAGGCTGCAGCGAGCTGCCACCGCAGAGCCAGGGAAGCCGAGGAAGGGGGGACCCAGGGAAGCCAAGGCAGCTGCCTCCCTTGTGCAAATCCAAGGTTTTGGTACAGGCAGGGCAGCCTTTTAAAGACAAAATGGTGCAGGGGCTATGGGGCAAGAAGGGGATAGAAGGGAGAAGCTGGACAGAGAACAAGTGTCATTGGGGATGGCTCAGACAAGGTCCTGGAGAGACATGCAGGGGGGGACCAGGAGCCAGGGCACGATGGATTCAGGAAGGAACATGCTCAGAGGATGCTCTGGCTTTGTTTCAGCATCCCAGGCTGCTGGAAAAGATCTGCAATAGCATCCCAATGGTTAAACAGCAGCCAGGCTCATTTCCTCGCTCTGATGTGTCTTTATGTAAGGGAGCCCAGGATGCACAGCATGTGCTGGGGATCTGGAGGTGGGAGCCCCTCGGAAATGAACCGTGCTTTCTTCTGATTGCCACCTTCAGCAAGAAAATTGTCCTTTCAGTTCTAATTTAAATTAAAAAAAAGGAGAAGATCAATATATGTGTGTGCATAGATATAGAAAGCAATTGCAGCCCCCACAGAGTGAAAGGAATAAATAAAGAAGTGGGAGAATGATTCAGTAGCAAAGGCTGGTTATGTGTGTGCCCATTAGCAAAACTTGGAGAGTAACAGGGCTAATGACATTGAAATAATAAAGTCATTAAAGTGAACAGCCAGAAGCTGGTGCTTACACCTGTAAGTGCTGCTGAGTCTTTGAGTAGATTAAGTTCATTTTAGTGACCAGGCTGCCTCTTCTAAAGTAATTATTGACAGATCCATGAGCTGTTTGCTTTGCATTTAGTGATCAATTAGTATGCAAACACTCTCGCCTTCTCAGCCAAGCCTGTGGGATGTTTCTGTAGTTAATTATTTAAATACTTAGGTGACAGGATAACGGATTTCAGGAATTTTGTTGTATTTAAAGCCTGGCTGTGCCTTGTGATGTGGAAACAATCTGACTCTCATTTTAAAATTTCCATCCCAGCAAGAATTTGCTCAGTTAGAGAGGGGAAGTATCTGCAGATGCGTCATTAAGAGCATGCAATAAAATGGAGCATTAATGCAGTGCTCTGAGCTGGGAATGTGGAGATGGGGAGGGCTGGTTTGAGGGGGAGGAAAAAGGGGATGCCAGGAAAACCAGGAACTTTCTGACTCAATGCTGCAGTTAGTAAGGATTTTGAGGAAGCACCCATGTGGTGGTTGTAAGAAAAGGATCCTGAGCAGGGTCAAATACAAGCATTAAGCAGAATTACAGAAAAACTTAACTCTCTTATTTCCTGCTTGCTACCCCAGTGTGACAGTCTTTGAGGGGCTTTGAACATGACCAATGTATGTCCCTGAGAGTGTTCCAGGCACTGGAGGACAGTGGGAGCTGTGACATTCTGGTGCTACCCCGGCATCAAACACTGTGGGTGTGACAACAGCCAGGACCATCTCGTTAGGCAGGAATAAAGCTGCCCTGACCCAGAAGTGCCCCTCTCAGACTGCCTTGCCTGGCAAAATCTTAGTTTTAAAACAGAACCTCTGCCCCTTTATTTGTGGTTGAAAAGGAAGAACCAACCAATACAGCACAGCAGCACCCAATGTAAAGCTGAGGCTGCACTGCAAGCCTTGGTCAGGGATTCACAGGCCAGCCCTGAGAGATCACCCGTGCCAGGGTGGCTGTCTGCAGGAATCTGCTCTTTGGGAAAGAAGGTGCTGCCGTCCTGGGGAATGATGTCTCATGACACCACCTTGGGTGGAGCTGCTGCTGCCCAAGGGGGAACTCAGCCTTAAATGCCTGTCATGGAGAGACCTCAGAGAGGAGTTGAAAGAAGCCGAATGATGCTGAGCCACCACCTGCAGCCCCGTGTGCTTGCCCATTTCCCTGTGTCCCTGCCCTGGTATTCATGCAGAGGCACCTGCAGGTCTGTCCTCCCCATCTCTTCTAGAGTAGAAAGTCCAGGCTGGCAAATTGGCTCTGGCCCTTGCTGATGAACCCTGTGGCCCCCAGTCTCTTCCCTGGCGCACAGCTGTGGGTTTCTCACCCACATACCAGCAGAGAACTGCCATCAGCTACCCCGGGATCCTGGCAAGTGCCTGGATCCAGACAGTGCTGTGGCTGGCAGGGGTTCCCCTGTGCCAAAGAACGTGGCAGCACGAGCCACTTTGGCCTGAGCTGCAGGACAGCCAGCTCCTGCTGCAAGCCTCACCGTGCCCATCACCTGGATGAAGGCACCTGGCAGGGGACAGCCCCACTCTGACCATGCCAGAGCAAGGTGGGGCCATGCAGCCCCACACCACAGCCCCCATCAGCCACATCCCAGACAGCCACAGAGCCCCTCTCCCCCACAGTCACACGGATTAACATGGCAAACCACAACCAAGCAAATTCTCCATATCCCATTATCCATCTCCTAAACCATCCTGTCCTCCAGTGCAGCATTCTTTGCAAAGCAAAACAGCATTGATTTCAGTGCCAGCTCTCCAGCCCTGTTATTTATTTAGCATGAAAAGGCTAGTTTGCACGCTTCTTCCCTCTCTGCTTATCAGTCAAGGGATGTTTACACTGTGAAAAGCATCTGTTAAGACAACAGCAGCTTTCTCCATAGTAATTTATTGTCCTCAAAAAAGAGTGGGGCAGTTTAGTATCTTGTTAATGAGTCTGTCAAACTGACTGTGATGGCTGGGGAAAAATACAAAATAAAAAACTGAGTTTATATTGAAATCAATGGGAGTCTAACTACTTTTTAAAATGACATTTTTCCCATTGGGTGTCGATTAAGCTGTCAGACTTAATAGGCCTGTCCCAGAAAAAAAATATATCTTCAATAAATAAACGGCCTAGATAAATACATTAATAACTGGTATGTACTGAAGCCTCCTCTGCTGGTACTTGTTATCTTTTTTTTCTCCTCTCTGAAGTTTACATAACTGTCTGAGAGCTAAAAAGCATTTAATTCTCTCCTAGCATATGGCTATTAAGCAGGATTTACTGTAAAAAGTGCTTTCTGACATGTGGCTAATGAAGTCTGTGTATGTCTCAGCTCTGTAACAGGCTCCTGAACTGCAGCCACACTTCCATGCTGCTGAGGACTGAGCAACAGTCTGCCCCTGCCATCTACCAGCTCCAGACTAATCTGGCAAGTTTGAGGAGCTCCTCATCACTTCTTCCTCCGTGCTCAGAGCTCCCCATCCCTGCCTTTGGAGGGACCTGGGACCAGCGTTCCCAATCATCAGGCAGCTCATGGGCTGGCTGCCAGGAGGAGAAATCACACCGAGGATTTTGGGCATCTTTGGGACCTCCTGGCTCCAGGACTCCCACAGTCATAGCAGGGCCAGGACCTAAAGAAGGAAATCAACAGGATGCATAAAATAACTGGTTTTGTCCTGACTTTTTATCCCATGAGTTTGCCTTGTTTCATTATCCTGCCCAAAGATTCGATGGGAAGAGGCTATCTAGACACAGAAATCTAAAACCAAATCAAAGTCTCTACCTTCTCTGGGTTTAAGTTGCAGCAGACATCCCTGAATTTGCTGGAATTACCTTGGGTATACAATCACGGCTGAGCCTTGAATTTTGCAGACTCTGGGTCCACGCCAGTACATAACTGCTGGTGCAACAGGCTCAGGACACAGCCTGCTCACGTTTCAGGGATTGTAGTCTGTCCCTCCACTCTGGGTGTTTGGGACTGCCCCATTCACACGTGGATCTGTGATGCTCGCTACTAAGATGTCCTTCCAGATAAGAACATTTTCCCAGGGTCTGTGCAATTCAAACAAGCCACTAACTGAGCAATCACCTGCTAGAGTTGTGCTGCCAAAAGCCCTGTGCCTGCTGAGCCCTCTCTCCCAGGACCTCAGATTCTCAGGCAAGGACCTTCATGGACCCTTCCTACAAAAGGCAAGTGCCCTTTCCTACAAAGAGCCACTCCTTGCTCCTCTTAGCAGCAGTTTTTTCAGCAAATAACTCTTCTGGATGAAGAGTTGTCCTTGTTAATTCTCCTGTCTGAGTGACACACAAGGTCCAGCTGAGGCCCATCAGCCACTTCTGGGGGTGACGAGGCTGGATGGGGCTCCTGAATCCTGCTGCCAAGAACAGCCAGCCAAGACACCCATCCAGGGATGCTCGTTAACACCCGGCCATTCCCATCACGGCAGAGATGACTGCAAGTCACGGCAAAAATAGAACCTCCCATGGAGCAGGGAGCATCTCTGGCTGGCAGGACTGATTAGTTCCCCGAGATGGATCGCTTGCCGTGGGGCATTGGGGGTCCCATGTCGCAGGGCTCGGAGAGGTGGCGGTCCCTCCCCCTTCCTCCGCCCTGCCGTTGACACAACTAAGTAGAGTTACTTAAATAATCACAGACTCCTTCCCCCATGGTGTTTACTAGGAATTTACATTTCCACAAGTACTTTGATTTCACCACATTTCCTTTCATTCTTCCCCCCAGGGAAAGGCCACCAGGGGAGGTTTCTTCTCCTTTGCTTTTCAGCAAAGCTTCAAGCCCTCCCAGTTTCAATTTGGAGCATTTCCTTTTTCCCTTTCCTCTCTTTACTTTTCTTCAAAGAAAGAAAGCAAAGAAACAACAGAGAGGAGATGAAGGAGAGCCTCTAAAACCACCGAAGTCCTCCCCCACCTCCAAAAAACGCCACACAAAAACCCCCCAGCATTCCCAAGCATCCCAAGCTGATGAAAGAGAAGGCCTGCAAAACTTCCAGAGCTAAACCCATCGCTCGAAAGCACTCGTTCCTGTTTCACACCCAGGTGTTCTCCAAAGGGATGCGTCCCTTCCCGTGCTCCCTCCATTCCCGCCTTTCCCGGCGGGCAGCAGGCGGTGTCCGGAGGCAGCCGGGCTGGCTGGCACGGCGTGCTGGCTGCCGAGCCAGCTGGGCACGGCTCGGCTGAGCTCCTGCTGCTCGGGCAGCTGCCGCCTTTGGCTCCCGAGCTGCCCGGGCGGGAGGAGCTGCTCTGCTCCCCGGGCCGGCTCTGCAGGCAGCCTGCGGCCAGATGCTGCGTAGGTCTGCGCTGCAGTAATGGCCATAATTAATAACAATAACATGCCTGCAAACCATGATGACAGCAGGCACTAATCTTTCATAATACTTTTAAGACAGGAAGGGGAAAATCCTGCCATACAAGTCCTGCTCTATATCCGTTTGGAGGCAATGCTTAGAGGAAGCAGAAGACCTCTTAAATGGCATGCAAATTTGTTTTTCATTGAGCCAGGTTCTATCAAAACCTTCTGTCTTTACGCTGTCACTGAATTTGCTTTGTCCCAGTCTGTGTCTATTGCATTAGGCAGCAAACATGGTCCTTGCAGGCGGAAAGAAATATTCAGGAAAATGGCACTTTTATATGGTTACAGCTGCTTCACCAAGGTGGGGATCAGGGAGGACTTACTGCTGTGCTGAGCATGAGGCAGTTTAGTGCTGCTGCTTCTCCTTCAGTGAGATGTTTGACTTGATCAGCCGGGAGCAGGGTGGCAGTGTGGTGCCACCTGAACCCAGGGTGGGGAAGCAGCGTGCAGGACAGCAGCTCCCAGGAGCACAGCAGCTCCCCAGGGCTCAGGAAAGCAGGGCTCAGTTTCCCCGGCCCTGCCGTGTGTCAGTGCAGAGGGCAGAGCTGTCCCCTCCCCACTCCACAGCCTCCCCGTGCTGCTGTCTCACACCTCCCCATGCTGCTGTCTCATTTCTTTCAGGGTCATCAGCCAACTCTCATCCAGGAAAACCTTTGCTATGTTAAATTCCCTGCACATGAAAGAAGGATAAAGCACAGGCAGCTTTGCTAGCTCACCTCACCCCCTGCCCCCCCAGCCTTTCCCTCCAGTGCCAGCTCCATTAAAACCACTTCTGCTCCCACTGTGAGCCAGAGGTTTCTTGCCCCACAGCGTGGTTGATGTGGCAGAGTCAGTTGATGTGGTAGAAGGTGGACAGTCATATCCAGACTGTCCTAGGAAGGACACCTTAGAGAACTCACACCATGAAACTGCTGCTCCCTTCCCCTGGCTCTTTGGAAACAGCTTTGGAGGGAGGTTTTTTGAGGGAGAACTCCCCACACCCACCTTTTATAGCCCCTCCATCTTCCAGGGACAGAGAGGAGACAGCCCTGTTCATGTTCTGATTCACAGCCCTCTGCCTCACTTTCCCTATCTGTGACACGGGGTTGGATAACTACCTCCCAATCCCTGAGGATAAACTGGGAGCTTTTCATAACTGTAGACAACCTGTGGGTACCTAGATACAGTGGCAAGTGTTTATGAAGGGTGTGGAGCTCCAGGGGCAGAGGGGTTGCAACACAGGCATGACAGAAACAACAAATGCTATTTAAAAAGTGCTGCTGCAATGTTTGCTGAACCCTGCAAGGAGTGAGTGCAGAAGGTGCTGTGAGGTGTCAGAGCTGATGGTCCCTTCACCCTGTTGTGTCTCAAGTTACAGGACTCACTCCCTCAACAGTCTGGTGGTTCAGTGGCTGGGTGGGCTCTGCTAGAGTGGAAACATCTCCCAATTACACTAATGAGCAGCAAGCTCCCCAGAGGGATCTGGAGATGAGGCACATCGTTTTCAAGAGGATTTTAATTGGCCTGGGAGTCTGAGGGCTACTGGAGGTGCACAGCAGCCAGTGGAGGCTCTCCAGGGTGCTGCTCCTCTCTTGGTGCTGGAGACAGACAGGGGGCTCTGCACATTGGCCCGTGTCACGCCTGGGGTGGACACTGGGTGACCTCAGAGAGGACACAGAGTGGTTTGCAGCCACCTTGGGTGGCAGGACTCTCTGAGGCACCTGGCAGTGGCTTGGGCTCTCCATTGCCCTGGGGACTGGAGCTCTCTATTCTCCCACATGCAGAGCATTCTCTCCAAGCACCCATGGAAAATGGAGCCTTGCTCTTCAGAGGGTCCTCTCAGCATGTTTGCTCCCACAGAAGCTGCCAGGAGAGCTGCTTTAGGTGCTGCCACTCAGAGAAGGGAAAATCCAGTGTTTTATCCTGCAGAGCCCTCCCAGGCCGTGTGGCTGATGAGAGCTGCCTGCAGCTGTGCATGGCAGGGGCAGAATTGAGGGACCAGACACAGGATGGAGCCAAGCCTTGGGCATGCAAGGCTGGGGCTGCCCTGTGCAGTCTCTAAACACCCAAGAAGGAGAAGGGGAGCTCTTGCAGGGGTGACAATGTGGCAGTGTCACAGGGGGGATGTCTCTCATGGCCAACTACAAAAGCCTCCCCTGCTGCTTGCTTGCTCAGCATCTTTCCTCCTGGGCTGGTGCCTCTGCAGGGGTGTAGATTCCCATCCCTCCCCTTCATGAGCCATAGATCAGCTGTCCCAGCATCTTTCTCCTCTCCTGAATGCCATCCCTTCCCCTCATCCCATGCCTCCCTGCTTCTTCCTTCCCAGTGAGAGACAGTGAGGATGGGGACAGCATCATTCCCCATCCAGGGAACAGAGACAAGAGAAGTGGTGAGATGAGATGGGAGCAGGACAAGTGAGATGTGCAGGGGTAGACAACCAATGCAGGGCAGAAGATCCTGGCTCTGCCATGCCATGCCTGCCTGCTATACCTGTGCTCCCGAACACTCTTCTGGAAGCTGGATGCCATGCCTGGATGTGAAAATTCCCAGGGAGCTTCTTTCATTCACAGAGTGACAGCTCTTGCCATGCTGGGACACAGGAGCCTGTTGAGAGGCTGTGAGATATCATCCAAGGCAACCCTTTAGTGTTTGATTTATCAGAAAGGTGACCCTGGGAGGACCAGTGTAAAATTTGCTGAAGAAAAGCTGGTTTTCCTTGACAAACACCACAAGGTGCCAGTCTGGGAGCTCCTGCTGCATTACCAGCCTCAGTACAGTATGAGGGTGGATGGGTGGGCTGGTGTGTTTGTGCAAAAATAATGGTTGTACTTCAGTGCATAGATAACTGCGGGGTTCACTGCAGATGGATGGATGCATGGATGGATGGAGCCACTAAATAGCAAAATAATGCAGATCCTCAGAAACAAGATATTTGAAAAGTCTTGGTAATGTCTGCTGTGAACTCACTGTGACTGTCTGCTTTGTCAGTCTCAAATTCAGAGAAATGGGAAAAGCTTTTACAAATCTCCTTCATGTGCCAAAGGGGTAAACAAAAAGGATCGCCTGTTCCTGTAACTTGGGGTGAACTTGTCCATCAGGTGATTGGAAATCTGAAAGTAATAGAAGCTTTAGAAAGAAATGCCATTATCTATCAGCTTTGCATTTGTACTCTGTGTTAATCCTTTTTTTTTTTTTTAAGTCAGAGAAAAGCAGTCCTTCATTTTGGAGTGATTTTCAATGTATGAGAGATATTTTATAACACTGCAGAAAGTGACCAATCTGAAGTGGAGGATGAATATTACTCTTCCTGCTGGGAAAATTATTAATAGAGCTGTGGAAATTGTTCACCTTATCTTTATTTCAGGTACAGAACTACTGCATCATGCATCAAGTTTAGTATCCATATCTGCAATACTAACACAAGCTTTCTCTAAAAAAAGTTGCAGGCAAGATCAGGAAAGCTTAGGTATATATATGTACATATATATATATAGATATAAATGTGTAAGTGTATAAAATTGTCCATACTTTAAACGTAGGTAGAATTTACTCATTCCCTCCAAGTAGAAGCACTGAAAAAAACCCACAGAGCATGACAAGCTCATCATCATAATTAACATTTTCTACAACAGTTTAAAGGAAATAAATTCAGTTTGGTTTCTTTGGGTTTTTGTTCTTACTTTCAAAAGTAACTACTTGCTGTCTTAAGAAAAGCCTACAGATGAGGCAGAGACAGAAACTGCTTATTTAGAATGCTCCTTATTATGGAAATGTTTGACTACCCTTTTGGGATTGTTTCAGAGGAATTAGGCACACAAGACTGGAAAGGAAGAAAAGGGACTTCAAGCCACATCCCCGGCAATTGCAGCCCCAGGGCAGCACGTGATGCAGGAGAGTCCCCAGAGCATCTCATCCACATCCAGTGTACACAGCACATCAACATCCCCTTGAGATGCTGAAGCTCTGACAGAAAACAAACCCACAGCTCTCAGGTGGCACAGGGAGGGGGAACAAGAGGTAGCAAATGTGTCACCAGATGTCTGAAAATGAAGTGGGTTTGCTTGGGGAAGTTCAGAGATGCACAGCTCAGGAGATAAGACACTGGAGCTCTGTACCCACAGCTATCACAGCCCCGGTCTTTGCTCTGTGCTGAGCCCATTTGTGTGTGGCAGGGGTTGTGCTGTAGCAGGACCTGCAGCCTGGGGCAGGAAGCACTGGTACATGAAGCAGGCAGCATTCTGCTCTTCCAGGTAGAAGCCACTTTGTTAAAAATGCATGACTCATGGAACAATCTGCCTCCAGCCCCCAGCTGCTCGATCCTCAGTTGCTCCTCTCCACCTGGCCACAAAGCTTTCCAGTACCTGGTGCTGCTCCCCTTTGCCCTGCCATCAGCTCACTCCCCAGGCTGCCAGGTGAGGAGATGTGCAGAGGTCCTGCCGAAATACGGCTTTTGCCATCTGTGCCATCCACACAACAGATGGACATGCTAAATAGAGGTCCTTAGCAAAGGCCCATTTGAGCCCTGGATTTTGATGAGCTGTCCATCAAACCCATTAGCAGCACCAGCTCTGTGCACAAAATTAAGTCATTGGTAAGCCAACACAGTGATGAGAATGATATAGGAGCTGTGGACCCACTTCTTCCTCTGGCAAGGGCAGAATTTGACACTTCACAGAGTCAGATTGACTGTGACTGCTGCCAGAAGATGAGCCAGAGTGTGGAGCCTTTGGTGGCTTCATCCACAGGGCAGAAGTGGCTTTATGCAGCAGCTGCAGGGAGGAAAAGTTGTGGTGTCCTGGCTCTCCTCCTGGCCCTTTCCTTTGTACCTCCCTTCCCACTCCCATGGCAAGAGTAGCCCAACCCCAGTTTGTCATCAAGAGCCATGATTTGGTCTTAGCCTACAAATGCAAGGCTTGAAAGTTCAGGAGGAGCTTGATTAGCAGAGACAGATCCACCTTCAGTGAGGAGGATCCGTGGCATCAATATCAGCGATTGTTTGAGCATCAGTCAATACCAGTATGGCCTCAGCTCTGGGACTGTGTCACAGACCTATAAATACAACTGTGTGATCCAAACTCCTGACTACAGCAATAGTCACAAAGGCTGCAGGAGCCTGCTGTAAAATCCCAGCCCACAGAACAGGAAGCTTTCAAGCAAGGGGACACGGCCCTTCCACTCACCCTTTGTGCAAGGAGACTGACTCATGAGTGACTTCATCCCCCACGACATTCATCAGCCTCACCTCATCTGCTGTTCCTGCAGCCTGGAACATCCCTCTCGTGTTACTCCCCCTACACAGACCCCTGCATCTCCCTCCTGCAGTCATGCCCCAGCTGAAAACATGCATTTTTCTGCTCTTGACTCAACAGAGCCAGTAGCAGGGCGAATGAGCAAATAAACTTCCATTCTGCCTTGGACATTAGCAACAAAACATGACTGACTGCATCCTGATTGCAAACACTTTATTCTTGGTGACAGCATGGCAGAGGCACAAAGAATACAGTTGGATTTGCAGAGCCCAAGATGAGCTCTGCAGAACTGATAATTAGAAGAAATAATCTTTTTGACTTGTGAGCTGAGCACATTTGAACTGAGATCAGTGAGGGGGAATAAATACGAAAACCAATTATGTCATTTGAACCAAGTCACTTCCCTGATTATAATCACCTCCCTGTATGAACATAAAAAAGGTGAAAAAATGCCCATGTCAAATTATTAAGGAATTAGGGTGACCAGACTGCACTTAATGACTCTGTCGCTCGTAGAATTTAAGTGAAGTTGTCTGATGGGATTCTGAAGTCAGATGTGCACTGAGAGGGATAATTGGAGCATCGGAGTGAGGATTTATGGTACCTTTGTGGTAGAAGTCTCAGCTCAGGTTGTACTGTGCTGCACTGCTACAGCAGGAAATCTCCCTGCTGGCACGGGCTGGAGAAACAGCAGCAAAGTGTTCTACAGAGTTCCTGCCATATGGCAGAGTTCCTGCCATAAGGTTTGACTGTGGTGAAAAACAGAGTTACACAGCCTGATGGTCCAGCACCACTCCTGGCATCCCAGCAAAAGCTCCTTGATTTCAGCAAATAGAGGGAGTGGGGACTTTGCTCAGAAAGAACGTGAGAGATCAGGTGAATGCTGCATGAAACAATCAGCTGCAATCTTCCTGTGAATGTGGCTGAGACCCAGCAGGGTCCAAGATCCACAGACAAAATCCCTAAAAGTGATGATCCCAAAGGATGCATCTCAAACCCACTTATCACCAGTCTAAGGCTGCATCTGAAAGATGCTGAGCATCCACGAAGAGGTACCCAGTTTTTTCCCTAGAAAACCATTCCCATTTCTCATCTGCCTGGTCCAAATTCACCAATATTATGTCAAGAATATTCCTATATCCAGCTGTGCTGCAGGCAAAGAAGAAACCCTGCCAGCAACATGCAGCCCTTTCACCAAGCTCCAGCACCCATTTCACCATCATAACCATCTGAAAAGCCTTGAGATGAGATAAAAACTTAAGAGCTGTTCGCTTTTTCTTGCTGTTCTGCAAGAACCAAGCCTGTGCTGAGGAGCTTTCTGAGCAGTGTTTACACACTTACATCCACTAAGCCTCAGCAGCTTTGCTATCTCTCAGTGGAGATGTTTCAAGAAATACATTTTTGATCCTTTGTTAGCTATCCACTGGAGGTCTTGTGGAATCTAAATTAAATACAATTAGGAGACCTTTAATCTGCAGTGCTTGCAGTGAAAGCAGATGGTCTCTCCTGAGCTCGTTCACCGAAGGCTCCCGCGGCTTCCCCTCAGCCCTGCAGCTCGGAAAGCCAGCCAGGAGCTCAGCAGGACGGAATTGGCTGGGTTCCCCTGCCGTCAGAAGGGAAAAGCCAGCCTGTGCCAGCCAACAGTCTGAACCAGTATTCCCTCACAGGAAGGAAATCAAGGAATTTGGACAGCTCTTCCCAGCGGACTGCCAGGATCATCTAAGAACCCGCGCTGCTGTCTTCTGCTCGCACAGCAATTCAGGAGGACAGAAGTACTCATGTCTGTCAAACTGTTTAATCTCCCTGGCTTAAGCTGCCTGTCCAAATTTGAAACCTGGCTAGATTTTCCCCAGACTGCTTGTAGCTGTGTCTTATCCTTTTATTAAGATGAGGAGGATTATTTGAAGCTTTTGTTCTTTACAAATTCCGCCGTGCAAAGGCAAGGGGGCGCTTTAGATGAAATCTTCATTCCGGGCCGCTCAGATGAGAGATGCAGTGCTTTCCCACAAAGGATTTAGTGACATTGGATGCTGAAAACTGGTACAGCATTGTTGGGGGGTGGTGTGTGATGCTCTAGTCCCCATGATTGCTGCTTTCTTCCTTACAGCCTAAGAAGCTGTGTTACTTCAACCCCGCAGAATGAGTCAGAAATCCTCATTTTTGGTGCTAGAAGCATAAAAATAGGCAAATTTTCATGTTAAATGGAGGACAGGAAGAGAGTTCCCTCTGACAACTTACAAACCTGTCTCCTCTGAAGGCCTTTTCTTAGCTGCATCACTTGCTCTTATTTCACCTTGTCTTAGTGATTTGCAGTCATTAAATCACTTAGCTAAAACATGTATAAATCTTAGTGTTGAATCCCTGCAAGCTAAACATCTCTGGGGAAAGTCTGATCGGGTCCCCCTGAGAGGGACCTAAAGGATATTTGGTCACTGGTTCACAGATATACAGGCCTGCTGAAAATGACATTGGTTGGACAATTTTATCCTCAACAAAAAGGATAAATCTGGGAGGTGGGTCCCTCCCAGACCAAGGGCTTTAGAAAGCGCCCAGCTTCACTCATGTGTTCTGTCCAAGGAGCCGGGCATAGCCATGATACACATCCATATCTCATGCCTCCTTGAATCCTGTAAGAGACAAGGACTGAGTGTTCTGGAGGGAAAGGTAGATAAGGGTTTGCATCTGCAGAATTGTCAACAACTAGAAAAACTGCAGGTGTGGTATGGGGGAGCAGGACCTCTACAGAGAAACACACAAACCCAGGAGCAAGGCACAGAGCCCCATTCCTGCAGAGCAGGTACTGTGGTGAATCACTTCCTCAGCCAGTTTTTCCCAAGCATTGCTCAAAGGAAGAAAAAAAGCCCCTTTTGTTGGTGGGATACCCATCTGGGAGGTGTGCCAGTTTTGCCGTGGCCTCCAGGGATTTTCTTAGCATTGGTGAGCATTTGAGGTTCTTAGATACCTTTTTGAAGTTGGGTCTTCATTTCTGTGGGTTTCCAGCCTCTCTCCTTTGTGTAGCCCTTTCAGACTGTAAATGTTTCAGAGCAGGAAGTCTCTTTTATTATGTACAGCACCTAGCATCGAAGAGCCCACTTGATGATGCCATCAAAAGCCTGCTACATACCAGCAAGGGCAAAGAGGGATGCTGAATCAAAGGAGCTCTCATTAGCAAGCCAGGCAGGGAATGCTGGAGGAACTGCCACACTTGGTGACATGCTGCATATGCACCCAAGAAGTCAAGAGCTCCTTTCAAAGCTGCCTGACGTCCCCCTGTGATCTGCTTGCAGGATGCTAACAGGGCCAGCAGGGAAGCGATGTCTGACAGACACAGTCGCTGATTGCTGTTGTAACCCAGAGTGCATCAGCAGAACTGGGTGCTGGCTCCATCCCTCGCTGTTTGTCCATGCTCTGTATTCTCCTGCTGCTGTGGCAGAGCCTCCCTTCTAGGTAATCTTCTTGGGAAGTTGTGGTGACTTTGGCTTACTCTTTGGGAAGTCGTTCTGGGGAGTGTAAAGGGAAGAATCCCATAAGCAATTAGCAGGAGGAACACGTGCATTGCAGATGGTTAATCTGCCTGCTTTCATGTGAACAAAGGAGAAGTCCCTTGAATGAAAGGAAACGGGTAACTTTAATGCAGGCTACAGTAAATGCAAATTAACTCCACAAATAAAGAAGCTTTTCTTTTTGGAGCCAAGAAAACATTTCTCAAAGTCTGTATTTTAAGTATACAATAATCTCTTTGATACCTCAGAAAGCTGTTCCTGCCGTGAGCAGTCTGATATCTTCCTTGCAGATGGCAATCAGTCCATCACCAGTGCTCAAGGATGAATATTAATATTTGATTGTTCTCTTTGTACCCTGGCACGTCCAGTTGCAGGAGGGCAACCAGACTGACTTCCCCTGCTGCCTGCAACCTGCCTGGCCTCAGGTTTTGGCTGGAGTCTAGGAAGGTGTCTCATATCAAGCTCTGGAGCATCCAAAGATCTTGGTATGGACCTACTGCCCTTCTAAGCACTAGGGTGTATCAAAGTTTTGATCCATTATGCTGTAAAGACCCCGCATCAATTCAGCAGATGGAGGGGAAGAGAGAGGAGCCAGGTGGAGGCAACAGGCTGAGCCAGGTGGCCCAAGAGTCTGGGGAAGCTTTGCTTGAAGATACGACCAAGAGCAAAAGCTCCCAAAGGAGTAACCCTGGCCCCACTCAGCACTCACCAGCACCTTCACCCTCAACACTGCTAGTCCCACCTCCAGCCCATGTGACACAGAAAACAGGCACTTCAGATAATGCAGGAGAGGTCATGGAATACCAGAATACCAGTCTCCAGCAATGGCTAAGGTGGTCCCAGCACTGGCTCTTTCCAGCTGAAGTTTGAAAGGGACATGAAATCCGAAGCAGTGTCAGGCTTCTTAGCACACTCAAACACAACAGATTTGTAAGTCAGTGAAGCTGGTGGTGCTTGTGAGGATTTGGTTGCAGACAGATCAAAGAAAATCCATCCCAGGAGAGAACATTTGCAACAAGAAGCAGAGTGTGTGTGTGAGACAGGGAGGAGGGAGCACAGTGGGGGTAGAGGAAAGGACACAATGCAGAAGATTACTTTAATTTCCTTCTCCTTCAGGCTCTTTATTAACACCCAGCCAGATCTCTCTCCCTGGCTGTTGCAGCAGTGGTAGCGGCCAGGCTAAATGTGATGGCAGGGGGGTGCAAAGCATCTACACATCCTGCTTCTCTCTCAGCAGCCGTGAGATCAGATGGGGCTGGAGGGGACATGGCAATAAAGGACCAGTGACAACCTTTTGCTTTTCATGACCAATCCAAGTGACCTGCTGCAAACACAACTCTGAGAGGTGCTAATATGTGAGGATGTAATTTCCTGGCCAGTCCACACCTGCTCAAGCCTGCACATCACCTACTGCCAGCGCAGCACAGCTGTGCCAGTCCAGCAGCCACTTGCCTCCAAGGCTTGCCTGCAAGGTGGCACTCATGGCCTGATCCTAAGCAGGACACACAGGCAGGGAGGGAGGAGAAAGCCCACAGAAACTCTGGCTGGTTCTGGTGTTAAAGTCCATCCTCAGGCTGTAGAAAAGGGGATCTTGTACAGAAAACAGCAGCCAGTTTCAGCCCTCGGGTACAGAGCTGCTGCCCCAATGCTGCCAGAGCTGCTGCTTCTCCCTTGGCTTCCTGGAGAGATGAGGCTCACATGGACCAGCTGAACCTTGGAGTACCATGCTGCCAAAGGGCTGCCAGTCCCCCTGGTGATGCTTTAAAACCTTCAGGCCATTTCCAGAGAGGAAGAGAACCTAGAGAAGCGAAGTCCCCACAAATGTTGTGAGCTAGCAGATGTGACTAAGCTGAGGGGGAGCTTCTGCTATTTTTTCCACCAAAGCAGAGCAGCTGGAGCTCAGCCCCTTGGTCCACAACAGAGAATATACACATATACCCACAGAGACAAGCACACAGGCACAGAGCCAAGCTGGGATGCACTTTCACATCTTCTGGATGCCAGAGAGGGCAATTGTGAGAGATGGAGGCACAGGAAAGATAGCTTGATATGGGCTCAAAGACAGCTCTAAGTCATTTCCAAAATAAAAACACAAATAAGTGAAATAAAGGCAGGACTGAGGGAGATGATGAGGAGAGGGAGCACTTTCCAACTCTCCTTGAGGTGCCTCAACGGGTGGGCAACTGAGCAAGTGCCTGGAAGCCTCCACTCTGTCAGGGGCACGGGAAGTTAAAGCAGCAGCAGCGAGGCAAGCCCTGGAGTATTGGTGCTAATAGCCAGCCCAGCCAAATTAATTCCAACTGCGTGCAGCCGACCATGAAAGCGTTGTTGGTGGCAGCGCTTCCCCATCCGCTCACATCTTCGTGAGGTAATTAAAGCCATTAGAATGTAAACCAGCTCTTTTGGCTTGGGAAGGAAAGAAAGCAGGAAGGGAAAAGGGAAACTGAATGACAGCTTAGCTAATTCAGCTAATATTCCCACTATTTCCGTATCTACTGATTAGTTCCCATTCTCCAGCCATTTCCATTCCGATGCAAAGGCTCGGATCCTCTGCAGAGGTTCCTACACCCTGACCCCAGCTCAGCATCCCCTCCCACGGAGGATGCTGGCAATTGGGATTTCTTACTACCAGCCCTCACCCCTCAAGCATTCACATCCCAGGATGCAACTCAGTTCTCTCCCCAACCAAGAATATGTGGAAGGAGGAGAGATAACAAACAGGCTTTGTGCTCAAAGGAAAGAAACCCCACCATGAACCTCTAAACAAATGGACATAAGCAGTAGATCTGAGGCAACCACAGAGCTCTGGAAAGTCATTTCATGTCTGAAAAATCCTGCACATGACATTCAGCTGCCACATGAATTGCCTCAAGTGATGGAGCTACTTCTTCAGTGTCTTTATTTATTGGGCAAGCAAAGGGAAGCAGCATTGTGGATGGCAGAGGGCCAGAGCTGGTACCTGGGGCTTAGTTCTCTGCCTGGTGCTGGTCTGTATGCCAGAGGGCAGGCAAAGTTCAGGGCCAGCAGGACCTGCAGTGAGGCTGGTTTTGTGGCAAGTCCAGGTTAGAGAGAAATGAGCTTGAAAGTAGAGAGGCAAGAGAAGGAGATGCCAAGCAAGATGCAGAGGGTTGCAGGGGAGAGATGAAAATAGCAATGCCAGGAGGAGGAAATCCTGCTGGACCCCAAGGCCAGATGCCAGCTGTATCTCAGCTGCTCTCCACTAGTGCCACTGGGGCTGGGTCAGTGCCCAGGACCCTGTGATCCTCCCTGGACAGTGCCTGGGAGCTGCTGTCTCCATGTGCATCCAGGGCAGATGCTGCCTGTAGGGCTGGCTCTGCCTAGGGACACTTCCTCACACTGTGCTGGTTAGACAGAGGTGGAAATGCTCAGGTTACAGCAGCAGCTGTCCTGCTCATACAGCTTTTCCAACCTTCCATCCACTTTGTCCCTGCTGAAGCAGCCCTGTGCCATGGCAGGTGTCTCGGGCTGCAGTGAGGACCTGGGCAGCACAAGCTGCCAGTGAAGCCTGGAAAGCAGGACCAGCCCCACGTGCTTTCTGTGTGGGGTGGAGCCATGCACAAAGTGCTGTGATGGATGAAGAGGGCACAATACAGCCATTCAAATACCTGCAGAGTTCTCTGTGGAGGGGCTCTGCCTGTCTCTGACTCTAGTCCTTCCCTCATCAGCCTGCCTCTGCTCTGTGCAGGCCATGTGGGCATCCTGACATTTCTTTTCAAGGCAGAGGAGTTCAAGAGCATCAGAGGGACATATTTTGTCTGTGAACAACAGCAGTAATTCCCTCTTTGGGAGGTCTCCTACAAGGAGACCAAGGGGCAAGTAATATTGGATACAGCAGCTATGTGGGGACTCCTCTGTGCTCAGCCTGTGCTTTATTGGACCATCTCTGCCTTGATGGACTTTCCTCAACACTTCAGAGCTAAAAGCCTGGCAGCATCATGCAGTCTACAGGACCCAGAATGGTTTAACTAGCTGGGCCTGTTGAGTCTCTCACGTGGCAGGTTGGAACATGAGACTGAGAATTCAACTTTCCCAAGGGATCAGTCTACATGAAGGATGATTTCCCCACAAACAAGCTGGGCTAGGAGGTTTGTGAGCACTGCTGCAGCCAGCTCAGCTGGCTGATTTTGCCTAGGACTGACCTAGGAGCACTCACATGGATTGTCCTGTGTGCCAGCACTGAGACACAGCAATGGGTATCTGTGGAGGGCTACTGGGACTGAGTGCATGCAGCTCAGTGACAGGATCTGGACTGAGAAAGGTACTCTTTATCTGTATGCTTGGACAGCAAAGAAAAAAATCCAGTCAGGAAGCTAAGGAACAAATTTACCTCTAGGATTACGGAGATAGCAGGTACTAGTGCAAAATCAAAGGGGTTTGCCCAAGAAATACAATATTATTGATCCCAGTGGGAGCAAGGAGGGCCTATAGTGCAATCTTCAAACTGAGGTTCCCACCAGTAGCTGCTCTGGCACACATGCCCCAGACATTTTGGAGTCAGAACCACGGGGAAGCAGCAGGAGGAGGAAGGAGCTGCATTTAACTGGCAGATGTTTGTAGTGGGATTCCACTCCCAGCTCCCCCAGTGCAATCCCACCACTGCTCTCACAAAGTGTGCCTCGAGGAGCACAGCACCATGCATCCATCCCCCAGGCATTCATCCCACTTGGGCCTCCTGGCACAATGTGGCAAGCAGCACTTTCAATCAGGCAACATTAAAATGAGAGAGATTCATTTTTTTCATTGACATCAGCAAAAAAGAAGAAGAAGAAGATGACACCAATTGAACCCAATGGGCTAAATAACATCTTTCACTCGGTTTTCTATGGGCTCCCAAAACTATGGGAGAAAATTGAAATCTGTCTCTTTCTGTCTCCTTTTCTTCCTTTTTTTGTCATAATTCCTGGTATGCAAGGGCTTGTGCCAGGGCTGGTATTGTGGGTGATGAATCCTGAGTCAGGCGGCGGGGAGGTTTCTGTCCTATCAGCGAGCACTTGCCATGGTTTGGGATAATGTGCCTGCGGCTTGTCAGGTGCTGATGGGGAGCAGGAGGGGTGGGGGGATGAATGCATTTTTGATTGCTATAATTGCCACAGATTGGATGCTTGAGAGGAGCTAATTAACAAGGAGGCTATGGGCGGATTATACTTGCAGAACAGAATCCCATGCAGATCCTTTCCCTTTGTGCCACATGTATGAGATCATTGGTAGGTGATTATGGCTGTGAATACGGTGCTAATTTACTTTGCACGTCTGACGAAAATCCTGTACATAATAAAACGTGGAGGCAACTTAAAGTAGCCCAGTTCAGAGGGGAAGGACGGCCTTGCTGCTAAAACACTGAATCTAGAGCTAAGCTCCTGAGGTCTCCTACTTTCCCTGAGTAACCGTAGCTGTGTGACAGCTCTTGCCCCCGCCTCAGTTTCCCTCTCTACCCAAGGGAGAAGGCAAGCTCATAAGTGTGGATGTTTGCAAGGCACTGTGCACCCTGTCAGGGAAGATGCTATAAAGGATAGAACAGAAATATCATCATGCCACGGGAGCAGATCAAACAGCGCAGCAAAAATAGCAGCCAGAAAGCTGTGCACATGGAAAAAATACACGTCTTTGTGAGCACTCTGGCTCTCTGAAGAACGGAGTGTAAGCAGAGCTCCAGCTGTTTCTGCAGCCTCGGGATTGGAAAGAACTGACAGGCAGGAATAGCTCTGTCATGCTGGTCTTGCTTCTCCAATGTCTTACCAGCATATCTGCTACATTCTCACAGGCTTCCTGGGGCCCTGAGGGAAAAAGGAGCAAAGGTTTCTCCTTAAACATAGCCCTCATCCAGCTGGAGATGTTTGGGCTGGGGTTTAACCAGACTCTGACTTCAGAGCAAGGCTACAGTTGTTTTCCCCTTTGGTATCTGGGCACTCATAGTGTCTGAAATGAGGAATTATCCTGTAGATTCTGTGCCAACACACAGCTGGAACATCACCAGCCAAGCAGGGAAAAGAATTACTGGTGGGGGATGATGAGCATCCATCCATCCGTCCATCCATCCATCCATCCATCCATGCATCCATCATCCATCCATCCATCCATCCATCCATCCATCCATCCATCCATCCATATCCATCCATCCATCCATCCATCCATCCATCCATCCATCCATCCATCCATCATCCATCCATTCATCCATCCATCCATCCATCCATCCATCCATCCATCCATCCATCCATCCCTCCCTCCCTGCAGGTTTTAAGAGAAGGTTGAACTACAACATCCATCTTTATTTGGAGAGCTGGTGAAGGGTTGGCCCAGCCTGCTGGGCTTTGGTTTTTCCAAGCAGGAGCACTTTGCTGGGAGTCAAGCAGCTTGATGAAGTACTGGTAGACTTTTTTAGAAAGTTGCAGTATTCCTCACAAATAAATCACATCTTTACATTCAAAAATGGAAGTGATATTTATAGTATTAGATAATTTTCACTTGAAATATTTTCTGCATTTTTCAATGGAACTTTTTGTGGTGGGGGGGGCATTAAAGTCAGCATTTTCAGAGGAAAAGAAACAAAACCATTTTCAACCTTTTTTCCTTTAAAGTCAGCATTTTGGATTCCAAATTATATACAGGGATTTAGACCTTTTCCTTCCACAGATCATTTTACCACGGTCATTTTTTATTAAGGTTACTGTTTCCATAATAATGGCTAGCCATTGTTTCCAAAATGAAAATATCACTTGCAGATCTCCTAATAAGAACACACTGTTTCATAATAGTTCCTTAGTTTTATTTAATTTTGTGCTTATTTACTGTGCTCTGGATGATGACTCCTAGAAAACAAAACTCCACAGCCAGCCTTCTCCTACAGTCAAGACCTACTCACCTAAATTTTACATTTAAATTAATCAAGTCCGAGAGAAAAAGTAATCTGTCTGCAGGTTTAAAAAACACTTTCAATGTTGGACTCATTTCAACAACAGGAAAGGGTTTTTCTTCCAGACAAAAAGCCCAAGAGGTGTAAAAATGGATTTCCACTTCTGTCATGACTGAATTTGAGGAGAACAGTCCATGAATGAGAAAGAATTGTTCTGCTGAGGGAAGAGGCTGCTGCCTATTAGCAATCTGGGCTGCTGGAGTCCAGGGAGATAAACTGGAGAGGAAATACTTCATTTATTGAGAGACAGGATTGACTGTCTGTGGATGCTTTTAGACAAGTTAACAATTGAACCTTGCCTCTGTGCAGCTCCTCTGTTCCTACAGGGATGAGCACAGAACATCCATGGACTGTCTCACTGCAGAAAGGAAGAGTAGCCTAAAACATGAAACAATACAGAGAAAGGAAAAGGCAGACAGGATAAAACCCTCTTCCGAGACAGAACTCCAGCTTCTTGCCAAAGCAACCATTTGTGACACTCTGGTCCAGGTCCCAGTTTTACTGCTGGCCATTTTCTGACAATGTCTCAACCCCAGGTTTTGCTTTGGACCATTTCAAACCATGTCCCTCATCATGCTGAAGTTTCTCTCTTTGAACAAATTCTCCATTCTTCTTCCCCTCCCCTTAGCAAAATATTTTCCATCCTTCCGCGTCAACCCCTGGATATTTGCCTTTGGAAAGTTGGAGAGTGGAGCAAATGGAAGGCAGGGATCAAACTCAAAACCATGGAGTAACTTCCAAACAATGTGGTGGGAAGCTCAGCAGGGTGGTGGTGATGGGTAAGAAGAAAAAGGACACTTAAGAGGATGGCATAAGGGTGTTGGCCTTTTTAATCACTCACATTGAAACATTGGCATGATTTTCCTTAATTTCTATGCAAAATATGTATCTCTGGTGCTGAGGAAAGACAGGTTGTCACAGATGTGGAACAAGCAAGGTAGAGACGCTGGCAGAGCACACTGCTAAAGGATCAACATTAGCATATTGGCATTTGGGCTGATGCCTTATCTTGGGCTGACTTCTGCATGAAAAGTAAATCCAGGTGCTGTCCTTCTCCTGGAGCAGTCTGTTACTTTATTATTGAGATTGACTTTTGTCCTGTTGAGCTCTGCCTTCCCCCACTGAGTGACCAGAGAGGCCAAGTCCTGCCCTGGGGAGAGGAGGGGGCGGTGGTGGAGGCACAGCTTTGGCTGCTGACAGCACTGGTGGCTACTGAGGCACGGGGGTGGCTGATAAGGGACAGAAGGGGAGCAGAAGAAAGAGCCAGTGATGAATTTGGCACAGGCAGAAGTGCTATCCAGGCATGCAGGCTGGCAGTGCTGCAGCGCACAGCCCAGACAACAAAGCACTGTCCTGGGGCAGAGCCTGTGACCACCTCCCCTCCATGCCAGGGTGCTGCTGTCCCCTCTGTTACTGCCCAGTGTCCCCAGCCCCAGACAGGGCTTCATGAGGTCCAGCTGCTGCCCCAGCTCTGGGTCCCTCTCTCCAGCCTTCTGTGATGTGTAGACAAAGTTCCTCCCTGCTGGCAGGTCTCCCTGTGAGATTCTGCTGCTACAAAGGGCTCTTGTCCCTCCCATCCTTAAATAAAGAAGAGTCAATTAAATACTATAAAGTATTTATTGGCCAATGAGTAAAATGAGTGGGTTTCTTTATGGCTGCAATGATCATTAATGAAACTTCAGGGTCCCTGTTGGGACCATGGAGCAGAATAAATGACCTCTTGCTAGTCATCATCTCCCTGGTTTCTAGGACTCTGCACCAGAAATGATCCAACTTCATTTAAGGAAAATCAAATTAAAAACAGATTAAAGTAAAAGCACCTCATGCCCCTGTTCTGATTTAACTGTGATGAAAAACAGACCGTGGAGTAACTTTATAATGGGAGGAAGCTCATTTAAATACTCCCCTCCCTACAGAAAGAGATTTAAGAATTAAATGAATGAGGAGATTTTCCTTTTAATGAGATTAGCCTTTTATAATTGCTCATTATGGACCACTCGAGAGATTTGGAAGAAAAAAAGTTATACAACATACCTGGAAAACACTGCATTAGAAACCAGCCAACCCTGCCCCTTCACCATCAGTTCCAAAAAGTGAAATTCAAACTAGTTTCTACTTACAAGTCACTCATCTCAAGTGGCTCCAGCTCCTCCAGATCCTCTCTGCAATTACTGGCTTTGTAAAGAAAGTGAAACAGAGGTTTGAGATTAGCAAGCCTTAATACATTTGCTAAAAATTCTCCCCTTTTCCCATGGAAACACATTTATTTTTGACTGTCAGCTGTCTGGCAAAGCCATGTGATTTCATTTCATCTTTCCAAATTTCAGTCCTACCTAAAATAAAGGCTGGACAGAGCCGCCCCTTCTGGCTTGGAAATGCTGGCCTGATTCAGAGGCACTGTGGGGAGGTTAGACCAGAATTTTTTGTCTGAACTTGAAGCATTTGGCTCTGAAGTCCCAGCTTTGGGCTGTACAGTAGTACCAGAGTAAGGACACATACACATGTATAACTTCACTCATCTCTGACTGTGATTTATGTTTAGTGTCAAGCTCTTTTGGATGAGCTGAAACTAATACTCAGGGCGGGATTTTCTGACAAAGTGGAACTGAGCAGCTGTTTGCTCCATTCCTGTCAACAGCACCGAGCAGTAAAGGAGATCAATGGCTCTCTTTGTTTCCTCCATGTGCTGGGTATTCACAGCAAGCAAAGTCTTGCTCCTTCTCCTTATCTCTTCACCTGCAGTGGCTGCAGTGGCTGAGCATTTGGCCATGCTGATATGCAGGGCTGCAGGATGGATTTGCACCTTTCCCACTGGGGCCCCTAGATGCCTTTCCCATCTGTTCCACTGGGGTGTGAAAAGCTACTAAATGCAGGAGAAGCCTCCATTCCCTGCAATCTGGCTGCCTTGGAATGGCCATGTCCTGCTCTCCCTGCAGTCAGAGGGGAGATGGGCACTTCCAGAGGATGCTTTGCTCCACTCCAGGAAGGAGTTTCAAGGAAGATGGGGTGATGAAGGGGCAGGACACCACCTTCTCTTGTCCTCTCCTGCAGGACCAGCTCACAGCAGACTCCTCACCCAGAGAGCTGGATCCTGGACCAGGATCCACTTGGTTTTGAGAAGGCACAATTGAGTGCAACCACACAGGCACTGTGACACTGGAGCTCAGGCTGGGTGACCACAGCCATGCCCTGGGATGCTCACAGGGAATGGCCACACCAGCTCACCAAGGCCATCAGCCATTTGGGCACTCAGCACTGGTCAATGTGTCAGTGGCTGCTTGCCTGGCTGCCAGAGCTGCTCAGCCCTTTTCTGTCAAATCATTTGGCTCTCAAGGCAATATTTTATTCCAGTGTCATTCTGTTATCAGAAGTCAAGTCCATTTCTAGAGCTGTCAGCGTTAGTTTACTTTGATTTATACTCCCTTTCCATATTTGCAAAGGCAAACAGACACAGTTTTCCAAACATCTCTGCTACCCATTGACTGCATTCCCTTGCAAATCTGTGCTGGTACCAGAACAAGGCAGAAAAAGTGTCATTAATGAATCCAACCTCTCATTCCCATGCACCCACCATCAGATACTGTCTGCTCCCTCCCATCTCATCAGGGCTTTGGAGATAAGAGGAACTCAGCCTGACTTTGGCCTTTAATGCATACAAATAAGCTTTATGTTAATATTTGCAAATAGCTTCTCAGAGGAGCAAGGTATTTCCCAAGCCTCCCATCATCTGGGGTTCTCCCGGCAATGGAGTGGGACAGATGAAGTCATCAGCACAGCCCAGGCATGAGGTCAGAGACAGAATCACAGAGATTCTGCTTAAATCACCCAGCTGATGGGAAATTTAGAAGCCCTGTGAGGTCTTGGCGCTCCAGAGCACTCTGTGGGCAGCCTCCTGAGTGGACCTGGGCAATTTTATCTGGTGAATCAAGAGGGGTGTTTTTGTTGAAAACCAGACCTGGAGGGCCAGAGCTATTTGAGAATTCAGGTCAAATGCAGCAAAGAGTCTTGGTGGAGACAAAAGGATGGTGTTTTGAGACAGAATGTCAAAACATATTCTCTGTCTTTCTCCCCCCATTACAAAGTAATTTTTGTTCTTCAAAAATTGCCCTAATTTTCTGGAGACACTAAAACAAAACATAGACAAAGAAATCCATTTGCACAGGACAGAGTGAAGATGGGGGCTGACTGGAACCCACACTTTCCTATCTTTGATTTCACATGAGGGGCACAGAGGGCTCAGTGAGAAAGGGCTGCTGTCATAAAGAAGAAAAATAAGCCCTTTAATCTCACCCAGATCATTCTCCACAGACAGACCCCGACCTTCCCTCACTGTTAGTGAGACATCTCCTCCTCTGGAGAGGTAAGGATGGAGCTGGGACAACATCCTGTCAAAGACCCCTGTAGCTAAGGCTCCAGGGTGTCCACACAGGCTGAGTTTGGAGGCTGCAGATCACCTCTTTTTCCAGGCAAAGAGAAGGAATTGTCGTGTTCATTGCTGGGTTGGCAGTGTCCTAGCCCCTGCCCTGCTCACTTGGGTGGCTGCCTGGGGACTGATACCTGTGGCCCCAGCCCCACTGCATGGCAAAGGAGAGCCTTTCACTCCTCCCATGCCATCACCCTGGCACCATCTACGCCTGCCAGAGATGTGGAAATTAAAATAATAAACAAAGCAAGCAACACTGCATGTGGAGGCTAATGTACCATAATGCTCTGAAACACAGGCAGCTGCTGCCTCATGCTGAGCACAGAGGATGTGTTTGAAAAATGTATCTTCCTCCAACAGCAGTTATTTCTACAATATCTTTCTCTTTTTTTACTTCAAATAAGACATTTACTTTCCCCTAGCTCATAATCTCCATATGGAGGAGAGCAGAGGGCAGTGGGGAAAGGCAGAGAAATTACACTTTTTAACACAGTGGGATTTAAATCATAGGAAAACAAATGGAATTTAACTGCCTGGCTGAAGTCACATTCGTGTTGTGGGTATTTATGGCAATCATCACTAACAACAGGAAGAGATTAGATATTGCTGAGAGCCTGAGTGCTGGCTGGGGAGCAGGGACTGACTCTGTCAATGTGTGTGATCTCAAAGGCAAGGACAGGATGTGTGCCTGTACACACACATCCCTGCAAGCACCCACGTGTGGGGGGGATTCTGCTTGGTCCCTGTGTTCAATGGCCATTCCAGAAAGGACTTTGCTGCACAACATCAATTTCACACTTTAATCTCAACTTCTACCTGAGATTTGATGAAGAAAGGGGAGCTCATTTTATTGGAACCGGCAGAGAGTGACTACAAGATTAACTCCAGATGTAGATGTGGGTGTACCTTGAACATCTCCACCAGCAGAGATGTGTGCTCATTTTCCAGCTAAGAGTGAGCCTAAATAGGAACTGTAATGGATATGGAAAGCCTTCTGAGATTGGAAAGGTGGTTTATCTCAGATCTGAGAGCAAGCTGTTTGTCTAGTTGATGCATCAAACACTGCTTACATTGCAATGCAAACTTTGCAATGTGTTGTACAGAGAACCTCACCTCTAGCAACTGCCCCAGGAGCCAGGTGAGCACACAGCACCCCTCACCTTGTCCCTGTCCCCATGCTTGGAATGGGTCAAGACCCAGATTACCCTTTCCCAGCAAAGTAGGTTTGACCAGGGATGCAGCAGCACCTAAATACTGACTGCTGGTATTTTACCAACCTGAGCATGTCCCCCCAGCCAGCTGAGCTGAACCCTAACGGGTCAGTTCCCCAGCAAAACCATCTCATCCTTACTCTAGGAAAATAAACCACAAATGGCCAGAACCACTGCATTGTTTCAAAGGACAAAATTCACTCAGAAATCCCCTTTTCCAATTCCCAAGCAAACATGTCCATATTAATAAAGCAAAGTGCTCTCACCCAGAACAGCTCTGGCAGGGAAAAGCATTTTAATGGACTGACTGGGAGGGAAAATTGACTTGCAAGAAGAAGAGTCCTGGCTGGGTCCCCTGAGCCTGGGCAGGGGCACGGTTTAGAGACCTGTTTTAATCAAATTGCTTTTAAAAAGCAGAAAGGGAAAAGCTCTCTGACAAATTTGACCTTTGGGCACCTCAAAGATGAGGGCACAAAATGTATTATACACTGGCTAGGGGAAATAAAATAGGGTGGGAATAGATGGAGTCTCATCTTGGGAGTGGAAAGTAAAGGAGGGAAGAGGACAGACAGATCATCTGCTGGCTGGTGGTGCTGGATTCAAACCCATCTCAAGGTTCTAAATGGGACCCTGTGGGGTCATCCCCAGTGGGAGCAGTATCAGCATCCTCTTGGACAGCTCCCTGCTATGATCTTGCTCCACACTTGGATTTATTTGTGTTGGAGGCTCTGCAAGGAAAGACAGCCATGAGAACTCACTGCATCTGGGGGCAACCCAACAAAATAATTAGCAAAAACACAATAGAAAATAAATTAAACATGCACCAAAGGAATGGGAAGTCTCCACTGCCCACCTCTGCCCCTGAACAGCACTTCACAATGGAGAGGTTGGAGACAGTGGCTGATTTAAAACTCTCTGATGCAATGTGGATATTGAAATCCCAGAGGCACCAAGCACATCTGCCCAGATGGGAAAATCAGAAGTTACAGCACTTGGGTGGTATGATAAGTCTTTTTATTTTTTGCACCCTGAAAAACAACTCAATTGTGGGAGGAATGTGTCAGTTGTAATTTTGCAACTTAATGAAATAAATCAACCAGATGGAAAGACAAGATGAAGATGAGCCCACACAGTCTCGTGGGAACACAAAGGCCACATGAAGCCAGCTGCTGGGAAACCAAGATCTTGTCTGGAAGACTTGAGAGCCCCCTTTGTGGTGATGACAATGAATTGCCCAAGTGAGGAAGCATCTTTGAACTTTCTCCAGCCACTGGGGCTGAGGTTTCAGGAACACTTGGTCACTGAGCCACAAGAGACCAAGTCCTTGCTCAGCTGAGCAGCGATATCAGGGGACTGTAGACAGATTCCTGCTCCTCCTCACCTGCCAGGATGTCTCTAAGGGGAGCAAAACCTGCAAACCTAGGAGGCTGAAATTTGTAGGATGAGCAGGGAGCAGCAGCAGGAAGAGCCAGAGCCATGCAGAAAGGTTGGGAGAAATGACACAGCTTAACCCTGCAAAGCTGAGGAGACACTGCTGGCACCCTCCTGAGCCCAAGCCAACTGAGCAAACCCAGACCTGAAGAGTCAGAGCAAGACTTGACAAACCCTTGTCACTTAGAGGAGGCAGAAAATGCACGGCAGTTAAATAAGGAGCATCTTTCCACAGCAGAAGCCCAAGACAGAACATCCTTTGGCCAAGGATACAGAACACTGCCATCCTAAAATAAACCCCAAAGACCCACAGCACCCAGCTCTGCAGAGACTTTACAGCAGCAAATTGATTTCCAGAGGCTGCCTCATTAATTTTCATGGCACCCAGAATGTGGTTTTAGAACAAGCAGAATTATTAATGTTCAAAGTTACCCAAGCACTGTCAGGAGCACAAGGCCCTCTGAGAGTCAAAGCAGGGCTGACAAACTGAGGGAGAAAAAGGCAGAATTGAGAAAGTGCATTCTTCAGGGTTCAGCCAGGCTTTTCCTTGGAGGCAGGCAGAGGGAGAAAAGCAGGAACCTTGGAGAAAAGGTCCTGTGCCCCTTGATGGCTCTGCTGTTTGGAAGGAATAAAATATAACAGACACTCAGCTTTTAAAAGGAGAGAAAATTGTCTAATTGCACTAATTCAGAGCTGCCTTGCTTCTGAGCCAGTCCTGACTTTCAGGGAGTGGGACAGCAGGCAGTTAGGGAGGGCAAAATATTCACAAGGGGTGGAGCTCACCACTGGCTGGCAACACTGCTCTTGCCCTCAAAATCACATCTGGGCTTCAGTGACATGTCAGCTAATTAATGAGAAAGCCAGCCCAAGTCTCCCTGATTGAAGAATTGGTCCCGGACAGATGTAAATCAGTATCCCAAAACCATCCTGAATTATCTCCTGGCTCACCTGGGAGGGAGGATGGGAGCCTTGTAGCTGCAAAGGTATCTCTGTCTAGCTTTCCTCCTCCTGTTTTTGCACCCAGAGCCTCATTCCCAAGCCCCTCAGTGCTTCTGGGCTGCCCCATGCCTGCAGCCTCCTCCTGCCCCCAGCTATTCCTAATCCCATCCACTTCTTTGCATCTCCAAGCACAAGACCCAGCCATGGCAAGCTGAAGGATTTTGCTGTGCCAGGGGATACTCTTTGGCTGGCACCACATCCCTCTGATCTCGCCCTGCTGGAGCAAGAGAAAATAAGTACCATTTGTTAACATGCCAATCGTTCTTTACACTGGCTGATTAAAAAATAATTACCCACAGCCATTATTGAGCACTCTTGCAAATGAGCTGTGGGAAGCTGTGACCGTGTGCTTAGCACACAGTGTGTCTTGCTTGTTTCAATATTATTTTAATTAAGTATCTGGGTAAAAGGCCTTTCTAATGTAACTTTCTTTTCATCAGCAGAGAGCCGGGCTCTGCGCTCGGCTGAGCGGTGACGGATGCTGGAGCCCAGCATTGCTCCAGGCTGCTCCCGCTCTGGTGACACAGTGGGACACACTGCTCATTGGAATGCAAGAGGACTAATCGCAGGCAGACTCATGATGGGAAGAGAGCTCTCTTTACCCGAGGGTCATGGCCACAGCATGAGCTGGGATAGCTCTGGCAGCCCATCACCCTGAGACCGACCAGCTGGGACCACCTGGTTTGGTCTGGGGTGTGGACAGGATGGAGATGATGACCCAGGACATCATTTGTGGATGAGGGGCTTTGGGCCACCTCTCCTGCTGGCACATGGGAGCAGAGGAGAGCTGGCCCTCTCAGCCAGGTGGGAGGAGAAGATCTCAGTTAGGAGAGCTCTGCGGGAGCTTCATCCCACAACAGGACCACAGACCCCCAGCACAGCTTCACTTGCCAGGGACTTCTTTCTATTCTTTCCACAAAAGATTTTGCAAAGGGAAAAACAGAAGAGGTGGAGGAAAACCCACGTGTTCTGGTCGCCCATCCACCTCCTGTAGCTGCCTTTGTGCATGACTCAAAGCAGTCACATCAGACAATCCCACCTCTTTCTTATTTACCTGTTTTCCACTTTCTGCATCCCAGCTGGAGCTGTATTTAGCAGAGCACGTGGCCACCATCCATTATTTTGGGGGGTGTTTGCTCTTTCACATCAGCTTACATTCTCTCACGTAGCATTTAAGCTGCAGCACTGGTGTCAATTGTCTGTTGTTTGCAAGCAAATTAACCTGGCAAACAGATTTCACATCCTCAGCTGGTGTAGGATGAACATGGCACTGGAGAAATTGAATTACTGCACAGGTTCAAGCAGCACAAAACAGCCCCAGAACTTCATCTTGATCTTCCTCTTGTCAGATGAAATTCCCTCTCCAGATGTTTCTAGCAGGATAAAAAGAAAATCCCTGAGCAGGTGCAGGGGTCCCTCTGAATCCCTGAAGTCCCTCTCAGACCTAGCAACAGGGAATTGAAGTTGTTGCTGAGGCCTGGGTTGGGTTCCAGTGACAGATTCTGTTTTGGGGAATGCAAAACCTGAGGATAAACAAGATTATTGAACCCAAAAGGAAATTTTTTCACTATGATAATAATTAGCCATTGGAATAGTCTTCCCAGTGGCAGATTCCCCATCACTGGGCACTTCTAACATTCAGCTGGAGACAATCCCAGGCCATCTTGTCTGGACCATGCTTTTGCCAAGAATGTTGAACCAAATAATCCCTGAGGTCCCTTCCAATTCTCTGATTCTGTATAGGAAGGTGTGGAGAAAGCTGCAGCCATAACGGGCTATCATCACCTGGTGAGCTTGCATCAGGATGGATAAATGATCTCTGACTGATTCTCTAGCAGAGTCAGACCAGTTGTGTTCTACTCCTGGAGCAACACAGCAATAAAACAGCTTTTTGATCAAGTGGACACTTAACATTTCCCCAGACAATTCCTCTCTGTGAGTTGAGAAGTGCAGTAATTCCAATAGACACTCCAGCAACCTGAAACCCTGAGCTTTAGATTTTGAATAGACTAAATAAAAATCAGAGGGCTTTTCTCTTGCTTCAACAAAAACATATGTTCTCACCAGACGTTTTTGATGGGAAAAAAATAACACATTTCCCAAACAGCTCTAGTTATTGCAGACAACTTCATTTCCCATCTCAGACACTGCTGTGGCAGGAATGTAAAAAGCAGAATTGATTAGACCAGATTAGGTTAGATAGGGAGCCTGGTGATGAAAAGCTGCTGCTGCTCTCCTTGTACCCATCCAGAGCCATTAGCAACCTCCATCCCTCTCACCCAGGGATGCTGCCCTATTGCTGAATTCTGCTCTAAGTAGCTATTCCATGTGTCTCAATTTCTCCCTGCAGTCTCTGTTTTCAAGCACATTTTTCCCCCATATGTCCTTCCCCCACTGGAGGTGGAGCTCCAGAAAAATGGCAAGGAATTTCTGTACACACAATTTGACAACACACTTTGGGATCCCTTGGGATAAAGATTGCAAGATTGATCCGCTTTACTATAACAAGGATGATGATGACTGTCCATTTTCCCCTGAAAGCCTTTTTTTTTTTTTGCTTGCTTGTTTGTTTTTCTTTTTTCCTTTTCTTTTAATGCAGTGACACTTCCTTGTAGCTTCCCCCAGGAAATCGATCTTTCCAGTGTAGCTTCACACTAGGTCACCCAAATAAGCTGGAAAGAGCCATTTTACCAGCCCCTCCTGTCTCCAGCATAAAACTACTTTATCTTATTTGCCAGTGCATTAAGCTGGCTGAGAGAGGAGCAGGTTGTGGATGCAGTGCAGTTTGCTCTCTCTCCTTCTTTCTTCTTTCCTTGGATAATTTCACGGTCCATTACTTTCCTGTAGCTGCTTCCCACAAACACACAGGCATCACCATGGTGTATGAGCTTCCCTGTCACTGCCACAGGCACTGGGCAGAACGCACATGCAGCTGCCACACCTGCTCCAGGGCACAGGAAGAGCAGCTCAGCCTTGTCCAGAGCAGGATCCCCAGGGATGCTGATGGCCGGAACAGGCAGCACATGCTACAGGGAGCTGAGGAAACACTGAGCTGAACCACTGGGTGAGGACTGGTCCAGGCTGACACTGTCCCAGCACAGTGTGGTTTACATGAGACCCATCTGGCACCCAGTGCATAGAAAATACAGCGGGGAGAAGGATTAGAGGGGGTTTTCCCACCATCCAGCCCTTCAGCTACAGCAGGAGCTGGAGCATCCCATCACAATCCCTGGCCAGAGCAACCTCTGGGATGCCCTAGCTCACCATGAGAAGGCATCAGGTCCAGTGTCCATCGCACCCTGCCCTTGCAAAGAGAGCAGCTGAAGCCTCATTAAGACTTGCTCTGGAAGACACAATTTAATGTCTCTTATTTTTAAATCACCTGGAGGGAAAAAAAAAATCAACAACAAAACAAACCTGTCTGTGAGGATTTTGCAGCTGCATTTCACTGTTCAGTTCTGAAATGTGCAGATTTGGGGAACCACTTGCTAACATGCTAACAGTGAAGTTGGTGCTCAGAAGACATGAGACTGAATTTTCAGGGAGAGGCTTCCCTGTCCCTCATGGGAAGGCTGGGGGCAGCAGGGTGAGCAGCCCCCTGGACAGGCATGGGGTGGGTGAGGGGACTGATGAGATTGGTGTCTCTCCAAAACAACAGCTTTTACTTGGAGTACACTTTCTCCCTCTGACAACTGAACCCTGGGAAGACAAAAAAAAAAAAAAGAGGCCAGAGCAGAATGTGAATCCTGCAGGGAAAGGATAAAAATAAACAAAAAAACCCTCTACAAACAACCCTCAACAAAACAAAGGAAAGTGGGGGTGGGGGAGAGAGCTGGTGGGTCTAACACACAAAGAAATGTTATTCACAGGCATTATTGATTAAGTTTTCCTCACCAACACATACATAAATACTTATCTCTCAAACGAATAAGAGGCTCTGTAATGCTGGAGGGAAGGAGGAAAAAGATTATGGAAAACATGAGGGTCAGAGAAGCATCCGGCTGCAACAGATGCACTGAGAAGATAATCGAAGGTGTCTTTGTCAACACGTTGGTCTGCCAAAGAACAAATGTGATAGAAAGCAGAGGCTTTCAGGCACTGGAAACCATGCTTGGACTTTGATAACAATGAAATAGAGACTATGGAGCAGATCCTCACCTGGGCTAATTCAGTGCCAGAACCCTCATCACGGGGCAGCCACTTCAATTTACGCCACCTGAGGGTCCTCTGGCCCTGGACAACACAGCCCATCAGCAGCAGGGCAGAAACAGAGATTTGTGCCAACCTCTGTAGGGCACAGGAGAAAAGAGAAGAGCAGCCATGGATGAGATCAAAGGAGAAACAGAGGAGTGGTGGCTCTGACCCACGAGCACCCCAAACCGGCCTGACTCCCTGGAACCATCCCTCCCCAGCCCTGCCTGCTGCCACACGGTGGAGCACAGCTGTCTCTGGGGTGGCTGGGACATGGAGGAATTGTGCCAGATCCAGTGACACCAGACCTGGCCCGGGAGCCAGCCCAGTGTCACCTGTGGCACCTTGCAAACCTGGGCTGGGACCCACACACACCCCCTCAAATGGAAGGGAGCAGAGAGGAAGGTTTGGTGCTGAGCATTTGGTGACATCAGCCCAGAAGCTTCTGGGCCATCTGAAGGCCATGAGGGACCATCAGGATAATCTGTGCAGTACCCCCTGGGATCACCTCATGCACCCTGCCTGGATTTCACATCTCCACCACCACAGCTTTCTCTCAGGGCAGCAGGACTGTCTCAGGGATATTTCCAACCCACTCAGCACAGCTCAGGTCTTACCTTTCTACAGCTACATCTCTGCATCTGCCACCATGCAGGGCAGCAATGCCTGCACCATACAGGCAGGATTTTTGTTGAATAGGACATTGCAGTGGGTGTGCTGTCAGTGAAGTTAAGAAGTGAGCTTCCCCCAGCACAGTGGCTTAGCAAAGGGGTGCTGGGCTTGCACAGGTGTATGGGTGCAGGACTGAGGGTGCAGCTGCAGCTGGAGACACTACAGTTGTCCCAGAGAAGCTCTGGTGCTTCAGGGCCCAGCCATCAGGTTTGCCCAGCTGTTCCCAGGATCGGGTCCTCCCAAGCTCTCCCAGCAGGTCCGAGGATTTTGCTGTTATTACACACAGACATACAGGCACACAGACACACACAGGGTGTGCTCCTGCCCCCTTTCGTGCCAGCAGCCACAGACAGGCAGTGGCCTCTGTCTGTGATAGCATCCCCCATGCAGCTTCTGGTACCTCAGCTCCTCTGCCTGTGAGCAGGGGCACAAGGTACATCCCCGAGGCCACAGGTTTGCTGTGACAAGCTGTCAGTAGACAAAGGGAGAAAAAAAAAACTTCAGGTCTTCTCCTGATTCCTCCAGCACAGGCAGCAAAGCTGCAGCTATCCCAAGGAGTGGAAGCTCAGGAGCTGGAGCAGGGCAGCCTCTAGTGGCTGCAAGCCAGGAAATGTGCTCCCCAAACCCGTGCAGAGGGATGTTTGCTCCCCACAGCATCCACCTGACCCAGCCACAGCCTGTGCTGCTGGACTGCCCCGTAGCCCAGAAATGTGACTCCTTGGACTCCCCCTCCCTCTTTCACATCCCTGCCCTCCCTGCTGCTGCAGCCACCTCTCAGATGCCACCTCCTGCTCCTCCAAACTCCTCTGACCCCCTGCTCTGCCCAGAGGTACCAAGAGACACATCCCAGACCTCAGGGATGTGCCATCCATGTCCACACACCTGCAGCTCCATGCCCAGCACGGATTTGGCCATGCAGCTGATTGTGGGTAGCTGCTGGATCTGCAGCTGTCCAAGTGCTGGAGCTGGCTGTGACAGCAAACCCATCCAAATTCATTCATGTTCCATCTGGAGAAGCCTGACCCTCTCCACTGCAGGATGCTCTGGCCACAGGGGATGCCCAGGGGCCTGCACTGCATGGGGAAGTTTTCCCCAGGAACTCTTCTGACCAGTCCTAGTCCCAACATTGCCAGGATCACAAATGCCTCCTTTGCTGTCTTGAACTCCCTCTGCCAACTAAACTTTGTTTACCAAAAGAATAGCTAGAATTTCCCCCAAAACCCACTGGGATTATTTCTTAAAACCCCAGCTCCTTCCTGTTGCTACTTCATAACTATTCTGTTCTGAAAGAATCTGCTCTCAAAGGTGTGACACCTTGGAGTGACAGGTGACAGCCACCCACCTCAGAAAATGCATTAGAGGCAAGTCAAGGCAGGACAATGCCCAAAACAGCACTGAAGAAGTTGTGGGGGAGGAGATTAAAGCAGGACAGGGACAAGATAAAACCTTTCATCTCCTGCATTCACCAGGACATTTATCCCTTCTTCATTGAAGCAGATCTCAGCAGCACCCAAGGACCTGAGTCCAGCTCCTCCTGGATAGTGTGGATGAGGACAGCAGCTGAGTGGAGTGGGAGGTGTTTTCAGCCAGACTGTTGCCTCCAGGAACACTCAACATTGTCTGTGCTGGCTCCTCAGCACCAAGGCAATGGCAAAATTAATGGCTGTGCCTCTGAAAGGGATTTAAACATCAATAATGAAGAGGGGGACAGCTCTGCAAGGCACATTAGCAGCCATCCAGGGCTTCACTTGGCTCAGACAGGTACAAAATCAGAAATTCAGTGGTCAGAGGGTCTGGCAGCTCCCACAGCATCTTCCCTGACATCAGCACCAAGTCCTTCCCCCATTCAGTGAGACAAATAAGCCATGTACCCTGCTCCTCTGTTCCCTGTAAGTTCAGGCTGCAGAGATGCTGCAGACAAATGAGCTCCCCAGGAGGCTGCTTGGTCACAGCCAGCTCACACAGCCAGCACCTCGGTGTCCCCAGACATTGAGACACATTCATTATCTGCACTGCATTGTGGCAGAGGTGTGCAAAGGCAAGGCCTCCTGGCCTGAATCTGACAAAGTGTCCTCTGAGCTCTCCTTACTCATTTTCTGGTTGCTGAGCTTCTGAAGTCAATCTCAGGCCACAATTTCCAAGCTGTGTTCTGTGATTATGAGGCATAAAACATCTTTTTTTTTTTTTTTTTTTACTAAAAGCTTAGAGTAACAAGAATGTCTGAATCCAGATTCCAAAGCTTTGGAACAAATGCCCATTCTTGCAAACATCACAATAAAATTATGTGAGCAAGCAATACTTGAAATAACACCCAATTTATCTTCCTATTTCCCCTGTGTGATTATGGCTTTCATTTTGCTGGGGTAAAGAACCTTGAAAACAAATGAGTCAGTTTGATTTTTGTTTCATGGAGGAGTTCATTTCCTGGCTCCTTTGCTCACTTGCGACGTTCAGCTGACGGTCTGCAGTTCTCTGAAAAACTGAAACACTTTGGAAACTTTGGGCTCTGTGGGACAGGAGGGGGAGTTCCCAGGAACCACTCACCACCCTCCAATTCTGCAGTGACATTCCAGGGCCTGTGGTACCTGAAGCAAAGGAACACTGCCCTCCCACCTTTGCTTCCCAAAACATTCCCACCGCTGAACTCAACACCAAAGACGACCGAGAACCTCAAAATCTTACAAGATTTACCTGACAAATTTAAAGTGTATATAGCAAATAAATCATCTCAGCATCACATGGTGTGCTATGGGGTGGCAGTGGAAGCTCCCAAGCCCTTACTCCTGCTGTGTAACCCTGACCACTGCCAGGACACAACCACAGAGCATCATTTACCTCTTGGAAATTAAAGAGGACAGAGTCTTCCACTTCATCCTGAGGAACAGCCTTGCACCCTTGGTCTCAAGCTTCTTGACTTGCTTTTCAAGGTGACTCCACCAGGTGATGGAGCAGTCCAAGGACTGTGGAACCTTTCCCTTCTCCAGACCTTTGGCTGTTTTCCTCCCTCCACCAGGTTTGCACTGCAAACAGGAGCCTATCACCCTTGCCAAGAGGGTAATTGTATCTCAGAGCCAAAACTGGCACTGAGCACCACTCCCCATACCTGCAGGAGCAGCCCCCATATCTCCAGCCACCTGGAAACTTCATTCTCCTCTGCCAAATCCTCAGTACTTCTTTTCACCCTTGCAGCACAACCACACACTTGCCCAGTCCCATGAGATGTGGTCAATTTTGCATTAAAATGAATGTACGTACATAGAAGTTCTGATTCAAACACTTCCATTAGATTTAGTCACTGGCTTCCAAGTACAAAATGATGGTGACACCAATTCCTCCTCAGCCTGAGTGACTAATTGTCACACAGATGCAATTAGGCTTAGTTAAATGATCCATGTCCCTTCAAAATAATGGTCTGTCGAACTGCATTTGCCCAAAATAACCTGGGATTGACTTGGCAATCAAAATATCTATTTCTTCAAAATTAATACAGACCCAGAGTTCCTTGTTTCTCCACAGTGCAGCTGCAAACTGAAAGGGCTTCCTCACTGTGCTTGGGGGAGGATGGGCCTCACCAGAGAGATGTGAACAGACAGCACAGGGTAAGAAAAAAGAACTGTCACAAACTACTTGCTGCAGGCAGAACACAGCCGGAATAGAGCTGCATCGACTGCTCTGGCCTTTAGAAAACCTCCATCCAAAGCCTCCAGCGTAAAAAACAGCTGGAATGCAGGAATATGGAACAGACAGGCATCTCTGGTTACCTCCATCAGATTGTTGCAGAGCCCCCAAGGCACCAACATGATCTTTCCTGGTTGCACTCTGGGGTAACATTCTAGTTCTGGGAGTTTCCCTCTAAAGAAGGCCTGCAGACAAAAAAAATCTGTGGCCCTTGAGGTGATCCTTCAAAATCCAGAGCCCCTTCAGTCCTGGGAAGGGGAAGAGCCACCTCATGGAAACCCCTTGCAGAGAGCACAATGGTAACAGAGACTGGCACTGCCTGCCTTGTGGACAGGGACACTCAGGAGATGGGAGCAGAGTTTCTCCAGGATTCAGACAGCAAATTCCAGAGCAACCTGCACTTCCCCACCAATATCCTAATCGAGTTAATAAAGACCAACCCTCAAGTTTGTTACCCCTAGGCCTCCACAGGGAGCCCCTACTAATTAACTGTAATGGTTTAATTGGAAGAACCCACACAAACCTCCCTAAGAAGCCAGGAATGAGCTCCCCCCATCCCTGTGACCCCGTACCACCCCATGAGATGGCTTTTTAGCACACCCACTACAGTGGAGTCACCCACCTCCGTGGGACCCCAGTGAAGGATGTCCTGGCAGTTCAGCTCATTCCTACATCACCCCCAAACTGTGCCAATGCAATTTCCATCCTCCCTGCACAGCTCACTGCACCCAGCTCTGGAAAGGGAATGACAAAGTAATTACCCATGTTAATGGAAGCAAACATTCCATCCTGCTTGCCTTAGTCCCTGTCCCCACCCCCGAGGGCTGAAGGCAGAAGGTGCCACAGAGCCGTCTAAGCACAGCTTTTAACTTGTCTGCCTCTGCATCCCCCTCGCTCACACCCAGCCTTCCAGGGACAGCACACACATGAGGGTGGCTTTTCAGCGACTCTCCCAAGTGGATTCTCGCCTCTGAGGCTGTCGAGTTCACCCCTTGGAGACACCAATTTGTGTCTTCCACCTTTCATTGAACTGAGGAGGAATTCAACATCTTTGAGACTATCAGTTGGCTAAAGGTGCCTGGTGCTGGGGTGAGAAACAGGAGGCCAAGCCCCTTAGCTCATTCCTGGGACATGAAGCTGGAAATGAGAGATTTCACATTCAGAGCAAATTACCACCTGGGAGATAAGAAGAGTCACTGCCTCCTCCTGAAACACTGGTCCATGCCACACAATTTCCTCCTTCGTGCAACTGCTTAAATCAGTGTGGACTGAGGACAGATGTCCTGGGGGAGACTGACCCCTTTATTTGTGTGCTGGATGAGCCCTTGCCAGCAGCAGAAGTGGGGGAGGGATCCCTGAAGTCTGTGTGCAGATTTGACATGTGACAGAAGGGAGTCAGACCTGATGATGCCATAGGTCTCCAACTTCTGTTCTTTACAGTGAACTCAGGCAGCACAGTCAGTAATGCACAGAAATAGCAACTTACTACTGGGAGAGATTTTTCACCAAACTGTCACTTCATCTGTGACTGTCTGGGCTGATCTGCAAATTATGAGTGTAAAATACCTCTGAAGAGATGTGGGAATAGAAACAGTTCTCTACAGTGAAACTAAAAAAAATCTCTGGCCTTTGAAGGGATAGTGAGTTATTCATGCCAGTGCTCATAGCATGTTATAATCACTCTCCCCCAGCATCCCCTCCATGGCACAAGGAGATTAATTACTTGTATTCCTCATTTTTCAATGAAGAAAACTGGCCTGTTACTTCTGTTCTAGCTAAACCTCTCTGCTCCACAGGTACCAGCAGCTTTAGCTCTTAGGCTAAATGGATCAACATGCCCACTTAAACTCAGGATGGTTGTTTTCAGTTTGCTCCTAAATCCAGGGCTTCCTCAAAACACAGACAGTGATTCAGCCTGGCCTCCCAGCTCTGGGTCTCCAGCCCGTGACACCCTGGAGCTGCTACAAGTTCCCAGATTTCAGCAAGGAGTAGAAAAAGAGCTCCAAGCACAGATGGAGGTGGGCAGGAAGGTGTTAAATCAGGAGCTGCACTAGCTCTCCCCCTCTTGCAGTGGAGACTTCATCCTTTATTTATGGGCCAGCCTTCTCTGGATACAAGACATTTAAATTTTTCAGCAAGGCCTATGTCCCATCACCCAGGGCAGTTTAAATTCTCACTCATCATGCACAGACATCCAGCAGGGGGATAGTAATTACAGGAGGAAAAGGATGAAAATAAGAGTCAGTTCTGCAGTGATTATGCCCCATGTAAAATGGAATTATGTACATTTTACAGGGTGGAAATGATCGGCCTGTTGCACTGAGCCCTGCCTGAACTGAGCAGAGACTTTAAAGGAGCTCCTCATTAAGGTGTTCTCTCAGCCAAAGGACACTGAACATGAGCAAGCCCCAGGTAGCAATCCCTTGGTTGTGAGCAGGATGTGACCAACAACCTCTGATTCCTCACCAAAAGGCACCCCAAGAACAGAAAGTTCTTTGGCACAGGGGTCAAACAGAGCTGTGACATGGTTTAATTGGAAGAACTGTGTGACATGACATGTTTCCACCTAGGGTGTTGACATGTAACTCTTAAAGGCCTCAAATTTTGAAAGACTTGTGAAACCCCAGCTCTGAGACAGCAGGAGAGTTGTTCCAGCCCACAGGAAGTCCTCAGCCTTGCTGCCTCCTGTCACCAGCCACACCAAGAGCAGAAGCCACCAGTGCCCCAGCTGCCAAAAGAGATGCTGATCACCAGACCATGTCTGAACATTAGGCATGCTCAGACAGACTGGCTTCATGTGTCAGAAAAGGTTCAGGCTCCCAGCAGAAGCTCCTGGGCAATTTGCACGGCTCAATATAACAATTTGCTCGTGGGTTAGGTAATGGGAGAGAGCAGCACTGCTGTCTGAGTGCTGAAGAGGAGAGCTGCTCATTGCCTTGCCATCAAGGCATCGCTCCATGGTCATTTTCCCAGATTTTATTTAAGTGGCTGCTATTGCTGGGGGAGAAGAGGCAGACTCTGAGCTGCACATGCCCAGCCAGAAGGGAGGGTGGAGAGCACAGGGGCTCCAATTCCCCCCATGCAAGCCCAAGGGCTCCAATCACCCCCACAGAGGGGCTGCTGCAAGGGCAGAAATGGAACTCCCACATCACAACCCCCCCCTCAGGAAACCCCAGCTGCTTTTCCTTGCATTCAAAGCCACCCACCCCCATCCAGTGGAGCTGCACATTTGCCCCTTTCCCACCTCTCCCAGACACTGCCCCACATTAGAGGGCTGCACATGGTCACCAAGTGTTGTGGATTCCCTGAGAGCACAGCCCAGAGTCCTACACAGAAACTTCTGCTCTCAGGCCACCATAGCAGAGGGAAAGGGGATGCCCCTGGGAACCCCACTTGGCACTTACAGAAGTGGAGGCAAAAACTTTGTTTATTTTTCTTTCATGCACTGGAAGGCCTCTAATTGCACTAGACCACTTCTATAAGAAGGATATAATTAAAAGTGAATGGCTCCAAGTCTTTTATCATCATGAATATTAAATAAAGATAAACACTACATCAATATTAATTTAAGCAGAAACAGAAAATGAAAGGGAGGACTTGATCCCAGCTGACACTTCAGCGTTTTATAGATGAAATAACGCAGCTAGAAGTGAAAAAAAGACTCCAAAAACCAACCAAACAAAAGAACCCACAAAACATTTCTGACCTTGGCACAAAGCAGATGGGACAGGTTGGAAGTGACAGCTACTCCATGCTGTGCCCTCTTTCACCACCCAGTTCCCAAAGTTAGCTGCTCCAGAGGGAGGTTCAGGACATTCCCAGGCCGACAGTTCCAGCAGTAAGTGCCCCAGGAGCTGGGATTCAGCTCAGCTTTGCTCACAGCTCTGGTGCACAAGTGTTTGCTGGAGTCACTCCATGGATGCACAGTCCAAACTGGATGCTCTCATTGACTTCAGCAAGAGCCCATCGTGCTGCAGGGCTGCTGTGGGGTGATCCAAACCCTGCTGAGTGGGCAACCCCTCCCCTTCCATCTTCTAATATGTTAAAGATTTTTCTCACTCAGAAATGGATCTAAAGTCACATTTTCCATCCAGCTTCTCCTTCTCCATCCCTGCTCACACCTTTTGTTTCTCTTGTCAGCGCTTCCCCAGCACTGATGAGACATGAAGCATATCTCACCCCCAGCACCTGCTGCAGGCAGCTGGATGGTTCCTCAGTCTCTTGCTAAGGCTGCTGGTGCCTCATCAGCGACCTGTCTGTGTGGGTTTGGTATCTTTATTACTGTTTATAGCATGGCAGCGCCAGAATCTGCACCCACCCACGCTAGCTATCGACAGCTTATCCCCTGCACATTGTGCCCTCTGGCCTCCCCTCATCACAGACTGGCTTTCCCCAGGGAGCCCAGACTGAGAGCTGAGAAAAGGTTTGTGAGTCCCAGCTCAGCCCCCACGAGTACTAAAAGACACCACTAAGGAGAAATGGGACATAGCTGGCTTGCAAGGAAGTCCTCCTGGGCAAGCCAAGCCCACATCCTTCTCCTGCAGGAGGTCACAAGTGCCCCCACCCAAATCACCAAGCTTTCCTAAGGACCAGGCACACCCCACCTCACCCAAACTGCAGCCCTCGGCATTCTGGGCCACATCTCACACTCCTGTGTGCCCCAAGCCTGATGGAAACAGCAGAAGAGGGAGACAGAGCAAAGGAATCATGGGGAGTCTTCCTAAAGACAAGGATAACAAAACGACTCTCAGCTTCTCTGTAGCTATTTCTGCAGTTTCTACCTGGTCTGAAGGCAAAACCAGAGCAGCTGTGTCAGACCAGCAAGCACATTTAACCCCCATGTTCCAGCCTTTCTCACCCTGCTCTGAGATGGGAGCACAGCCCAGAGCCAGGGCCCGTGTGGAGCTTTCCCTGAGGTGTAAAACTGATGTTTAAATTTCTTCTGTCTGTAAGCAAGGGCACAGAGTGTGTGGGTCACTGCCTGACAGTGGCTCAGGCAGACACTGGCTACAAACTTCTCCCTTGCCCAGTCTGCCCCCACCTCTCCCCTGCACTGGTAACCTGCTCGGGTACCCATATTCTGCCCCACAAGTGGCCACATCCTGACAGCAACTGAAATCACCTGTGTGCAGTCAATTTGTGATGCTACAAATGTTCAATATCATTTTTCTGCGCTCAAATACACTCCCAAAGAGCTCACTCATAAATGAATAATGCAGAAATTGCTCTTCACAAATTCAGCCCAGGGCACCATCCCTCTCTGCCCAATGCTGCCCTCAGGACTAACAACCTTCTGCTTTTCCGAAACCCATAACTCATCACCAGCTGAATTTTTATGTCCTGGAGGGGTCGGTTGGAACATGAGTAAGAGCAAAGATGTGATTTGAAAGAGATTGTAAATTTGTTGTCCCGAAAAGCACAAGGCACAGCAGATGTCGAAGATAACTAAGGGCCCATTGCTGGGTCTCATCTCTCCAGGTCAGTTGTTGAAATCAGCCCCCCACCCCCCCCATGTCTGTCTCCAGCTATGTGATCTATAAGCTGTGCTCACCTCCAGCCCACAGAACAGATTCTGCATTTCCTGCCGTTCTGCACAGCCCCTAACGAGCCGGTGGGTGATTAACGGGCTGCAATGAGGGCAGGGCTGCTGCTTGTCGATAATCCTCCACAGCAGACTCACAACAGCTCCCGACCTGGTTCAGAGCAGTGCACAGAGGCAGGCAGACACTCACAGTCCTCTCCAGCATCCCCCAATCCCTGAGCCCTCTTCTGCTCCTCTGTCTGCCCATAGCCACGAGTTTCCAGTCTTCCTATTGCTGCTCCAAGGGATGGCCAGTGGAAGGGTTAAATATTATCCAAACCTTCCTTGGGCAGCAGTTTGGGAAGCACATTTGCCAGTTAGTGGCACGATGGCTTTGACGTTTGTATTGTCACAGTGTCCAATGGCACCATGAGAAATTGAGGTGGGGGACATCATGCCTCTGCCATGCGTGTTGCCCTGTGTGAAAGGTGCAAGGCACACGCCCAGCTGTGACTGTGAGGGTCTCCTCAGCAGTAGCACAGTGTGCACAGTGCCAAAGGATGTGTCTTAGACACCTTCTCCTTCTTTCATACTCCTGCCTTGCCTTCCAGCCTTCGCAGCTCCTCAGCAGCCCAGCTGCCATGTCCCACCCCAGAAATGGGAAGCAAGAGGGATGATCCCTGGAGTGACTGAAAGGCCCTACAAGCGTGTGGGTTTCCATGCTGGCAGCAGCAGTTTCCCCTCGTGGCCAGGAGGAAATGAGTCACTTGGCACAGTGTCTGTGCCAGCTGCCTCGCCACTGAAGCTGCCCCAGCACCAAGGGCTCTCCCGACAGTTTTGGCCTCGCCAAGAAGCAGTGGATGTCACCATGACATTTCTCTGTACACCAGACCTTCTTTGGTTTATTTTCTTTCCAGGCTGTGTAGCTTGAGATGGCCAACATTGTGAGGACATCACCAGCCTTAAAAATGTTGCCTACCACAGGCACAGACAGGGGCCTCAAGCATAAATTTGCATTGTTCACGGCACATCATGGGCAGTGTCCCCAGCACACAGCAAATTGCCTGCCAACCCCTGCTCACCACGGACCAAATGGCACTCCCAGGAGCCACCACTCATGACAAATTGCTCCCCAGTCACCATTCTACTTGGTACCCTTGTAACCCAGGCCCCATGGAGCAGGTTAGACCCAACACAACACTCTCAGGGAGGGGATTGTCCATTGCTGCAGCTAACAGAGACCTGCAGGCTTCCACATCCATCACATCCTCACCACCATGTCTAGAAGTAACTCCAGCCACCCAGGGCAGAGGGGTTCCCCTGTGGGGAGCTTCAGGAGGTCTACTGGTCCTGAGGAAAAATGCACATTCTAGCAGGAAGCTTTGGGTTCCCAGGTTATTTATTCTCAGGCTTCCCAAGAGGAGAAAGAGGCTGCATTTAGGGCAGAGAGTGACACACCTGGAGCAGGGGCTGCAGACCTGAATGATGCTGGCAGCTGTGAGCTACAGGGACCTGCAGTGAACCCTGGGCATGTGAGCAGGGGCTGGTGCTATCAGAACCAGCAGTGACTCACATCATGGTCCAACACCCACCAGCTTCAGCAGGGCCAAGCTTTTGGAAATGAAAAAAAAAGGAGAAAGAAACAATGCTCTGGGATTTTTCTGGGTCTTTTTATTTTCCAGAAAAGCAAAGTCCTGCAAACAAACTGTTGAGTGAGCTCAGCCAGCTCACGTTATCTGTGCTTGGGAGCACAGCTCAGCCCCCTCCAGTGCCATGGATTTGCTATCATCCCCTGCCACCCACATAATCTGTCACACCACGCTCTGTCCCACTGCAATTTCACAGCTGCTCTGTCAGGGGGAAATCACAGCAATTTGGGCTTGTCTGAAAGCATTACAACTGCTCTCTGCCTCTAAAGAGGACACTGGTTTGCACAGAGGGATTGGTCGTGGTGTGACCCTTACAGAGCTCCCCAGTGACTCACTTGTCACCAAGAAAAGTGCTTGGACAAACAAAGGATGCTGAGTCTGGGCACCTGGGGGTGGAAACCGGAGCCCTTCTCATGCCAAGGGCTCCCCTGAACTGGGGAGGGTGTGGGGCAACAGGTTATGAGGCAGGACCAGGTCTCAAAGCCTGTCCCTAGCCCAGGTTTTCCCTGGATTGCTCAAAATAAATTTCAGGGGTCTTTTTCTCTCAAAGGTGTGCAAGAGATGCTCTGCTGCTTCCCTGTGTGGGTACTAAGTGCCTCAGCCCTTCACAGGCCTTGTGCCTGTCCGTCAGCAGTGGTGTAGGCTCAGCCAAGCCTGTATCCTGTCAGGTGGGTGATGCCTCAGCACCTCAGGTCTCACACTCTCAAAAGCACTCATGGGCTTCCCTTCCAGTGGAATACAAAGGGGAGCAATGACAAAACATCCATCAAAGTCAGGCCCAGCACACACAGTTACACAGCAGCACGAAGGCTCAGATCTGGCAGCTGTCAGGAGCCAGTGATGCAGCGGCCAGGATCCAGAGGAGACGAGATGTGTTTGACTTGGCCAATAGATGACACAACATCCTGATTTCCCTGGTTTTATTTTAATGTTATATGCTTTTTTTTTCTTCTTCTGTGCATCCTTTTGGATACATCCCTCAGTTCCAGCAGGGAGGGGAATGTCTGGCTGCTGAAACAATCCCGATCACCTTGTGCCAGTCGCGAACATGCTGTGACAGTCAGGGTGCCTCCCGTGACCTCACAGTGTGCACGTAGAGGCAGAGGATGGGACAGAAAATGGGGAAAGGGGCTCAATATTTCCATCCACAGCATTATGGATCTGATTTTCTCTCACAGCCGAACAAAGCATCGATTTACAGAATAACCACTGGGCTGTGCTGAGAGTGCACTGGATATTTCTGAGGTACCTTCCAGTGGAAGCTGTGTGGTACCTCAGCAGGTCACCTCTGCAAGGGACTGTGGCATGAGCGTCTCTGCGTGGCAAGCGCCCCAGGAGGGCCAGCACAGCCCAGGGACAGGAGGGAAGTACCTGTCCCAAAAGCCTCGACGTTTTCTCCTTATCCAGTCCCCAGGACAGAATCACCCACAGGAACGGCTGCCAGGAGCATTTTGGGAGCCCCCGGAGCGCAGCGCATCCCGGGACCCCCGTGTCGCTCCGCGCAGAGGTTCAAGTGCCATCTAGCGGCACTGGGACCCGTGGGACAGAGGAGTGTCCCCAGCCCCTGGCTGCGAGCCTTGCCCTGCCCCCTTCCCAGCCGCTCTCACCTCTTCTCCACAGAGACCCTTTGCCACCACCCCACAGCCCCTTCCCCACCTTTGTGTGCCTCTTCCCCCGACCTCCACCTTCCTTCTTTCTCCCGTTGTCTCACATTCCCCCTTCCCATCCATCCTCCCGTTCCTCCACGCCGGCTCTGGGCTCTGGCTGCCTCTCCTGGGACTGTCACATCGAGCAGCAGGCTCCAGGGGCTGGCACTGCAAAGCCGCTGCAGGACTCATCTCCTGCCAGGCTCACAAAGCAGGGAAATGGCTTTGGAGTGGGACTGTCCAGCCTGTTCACACCCCTGAGTGTCTCTGTTGTCACCCCCATGGTCTGTCCCCCTGTGCCACCCCCGAGGTGACTCCCCAGCACTGGGGCTGCACAGGAGCTGCAGCAGAGGTGCTGTAGGTCCCCCGGCAGCTCCCCAGGGGTGGCTTCGGTGGGACCGTGTCAGTGGCAGGAGCCACGAGGGGGCTCCAGGAGCCCATCAGAGATGGGGGAGAAATGCCAGGAGCAGAGCCTGCATCTCCTGCAGGACTGAGGAAAGATGTTAAAAGCAGAGCTCACATTTCCTGGAGAATGAGTCTTCTCCAGCATCCCAGGTGAAAGAGAGCAGGGGACACAGCACAGCTCAGACCAGGAGCAGGATCTGCCAGCATTTTTGTCCCTGTCACATACATCACAACAATCGGCAGTGCACACGTTGCAGTGTGCCCAGGCTGTGATGTGGGCTGTGCTGGCCTGACCCAGAGAGCAGCAGGGTCACAAACATTTGCAAGATACTGGTTTTCAGTGTATGACCATTTATTCCAGTCATAGATTCACCCCACAGTCATATTCCTGTGGGTCCATACTTATCCCTCACATCTGCTTTATCCCTGTCTAATTCCACTCAGTGCTGGGGTGTTATTTCAAGGAGGTGAATTTGACCCCAACATTAAAGAAATGCTTTGGACAACACTGCTGAGCTCAGTGCTTGATGAGCATCATGGACATGCAGAAGTAATTCCAGAAATGATCTCTCCAAGTATGGGACAAATCAGTGAGAAAGCAGGTCCAGGCCTGTTTGCTGACCTGTCACAGTCTAAATCCCCTGTTCCACCAGCACCCAGGGAAGAAAACAATCCTTCCCAAAAACTCAGCATGCCCACTCTGGTCACTGCATGGTGAGACCTCCAGTAATACTTTTGCAAGTGCCCCAGTGAGGTGGGACGTGTCTCCACAGCCTTGGCAGCACTGGTAGCTATGACCCAGCTGGATGTTTCAGGTAAAGAGCAGGTAAGAGCACACATGAGACCTTGCCTGGACAGCAGCAGATCCTCTTCTGGTGACCTTTATTGCCTTTACCCTTCATGGACACTTCACACAGCAGTGTCAGTGGCCAGGCCTGGCTATGATGGGCCCTCCTCTCTATCAGATGGGAATGACACTGGAGAAGGCATTGCAGCCAGAAGAGCTTCTGCACCACCCTCCCTTTGCAGGTCTCCATCTGCCTCCCCACCAGCAGTCACTGCAGCACAGGGTCTGTGTTGCTACAGAGGGCAATCAGGGCTGACCTGCTGTAACCCAGGGAGGCAGTGCAATTAGCCAGGCCAGCTCATCAGGGCTCCAAGAGGACTCGTTTGGAGATCAGAGTCCCTTCCTAGAGGATTCAGCAATGTAGCTGTTGGGGCTGGAGTTTGGAGCAGGAGGCAGTGGGGATGCAGGAGGCTGCAGGTAATTTTAAGCACTTGGGTACAGCAGAATTGAAGTTGTGGCCATGCAGCCACTGCCCCTCAACTTTCTTTAGGAGCCCACAGTGTCTCAGGTAAGATTTGGCTAGGAAAAAACTGAGTCCTCAGCTGGTCAGCATGAGGTCTCAGGGAGATGTGATTCTGCACACCAAGGGGGTTGGGGGACAGGGACAAGCACTGGATCAAGGAAAACCCCTAGGACTCAGCAGCCTAGCAGGGAAATCAGCTCAGAGGGCTGGTGATGGGATCTGCAGTGTGCTGCCCCTTGGGCATCCTCTCCTGCCTCCCAGAGCCTACACGGTCAGCATGGATGCTCTAAGCCCATGGTGCACCCACCAGCATGGTGCAAAACCCTGCAGAGCTTCTGGTACCACTTTACACTTCCCAGTCCAGCCCTGAAGTGTAAACACTGACTTTAACCCAAGGTGGTCTTGAAAGAATCACTGGCAGGCAAAGAAAATCTGACTTCAGAATTAATACTTCCCCTGAATTAGAGAAGCCATTCTGAAAAGCTATAGAAGAGTGTCATGATGGAAAAATTAATATATAAAGGACCCACCCTGCAGAAGAGGCAGGGAAAAAATAGATCACAGTGTATTCAGGGCTCAGACAGGACCACACTTGCCTGCAAAAATAAATCCTTGCATTTGACACATTGCTTACATATTAATTAGTTTGATCAGCTTGCCTGGGTGTGTTAGCATGAGTGAGAGCTCATGTCTGTTTAGTGATAAGCTGTTAAAACTTTCCAAATAGAGCTAGAAATTATGGCAGACTGAGATCTTCCCTTTACTCAAGGCCTTTCTCCTGTTTTTCTGGTGCTTTTCCACCCATGTTTTTCTATTTTCTTTCACTGTGTCTCTTAGGTACCATTTCTTTCTTGATGTAGAACCAGAGACTCACGGGAGTGAGAAAGCAGCTTCTTCACGGGAAACCAAGGAACCATAACCCCCCAAAATACAAAGACAAGAAATGGAAATAGAAAAGTTTACTTTCTTTCGCTCTATCCCCTTCCCTTCCAGCTTCTCTAGGATTGCTGGAGGGGCAAAGCCTGTGCAGAGGCTGGAGGCACCATCGCCCCTTTAACGGCAGCGCCACAGCCTGGCACCAGCGAGCTGTGAGCCCGGGAGCTGCTGCTCGCGGAGTGGTGCCAACACATCCCTGCTTCCCTGCCTCTTCCCGGCCCCTGTTTTCGTGTGCCTTTCAGCGTGCCGCGTGTGCACCCGTGCCTGCCAGTGCATATCTGCGGGGTTTACATTAACCAGCTCAAGCAGAAGTTGGTAAACACCTATTAAAGTTTTGCTCCTCGTGCGTCCAAGGAGATTTCTGAATGAGGGAGTCGTTTGCATCCTTTGACGTCCTACGTGCCGTTCCCTTGTTTGCAGCCCGGATAGATCTTCTTCCCACTTAGCTATGCAGACAGAGAGTTTGGGTTGGTTTGTGCCTAGCACTGGGAGGGGAGATCAGTCTCCCGTGGCTTAGCGGGGAGTGTTCATGTTTTTACCTGTTTCCTGAACAGGAGGGAATCAGGCTCAAAGCACTGAAACTTTGGTGTTTAAAGTTCTCACTCCTGAGCAGAGCCCACTTCTAAAGCTGCTCTTTTGCCCTGGGACAAAATACTGAATCTGGCAATTCCTCAATTCTACCGGAGGATGCAAATTAGGGCTTGATTTTATTCAGACTGTCGCAGCTCCAAAGTTTCTTGGAAGCCAGATCCCCATCCCAAACGCTGCTCGGCACTAAGCAGAGATGCTGAAAGCAATTCCCGAGCGCCAATCCCAGTGGCAGCACCACCACTAAAGCTATTTATCCCGGCACGGTTGTTTTTTTTTTTTTTTTTTTTCACACATTCTTGCCTTCTGTTTTTGCTGGAGCCTCAGACCCTATTGAGAGGCAAATTTTAGCCATCTGGCAAAGCAGGCTGTGAGGGGGTAGAAAAAAAAGAGAGAGAGAGAGAAAACACAATGTGCATGGGCACACACACGTACACAAAACTCTGGAGATTAGGGAAGACAAAAACTGCGCTGAATGCTGGAGCGCAGGGCAGCCCCGCGGCGGAGAGGAGGGAGAGGCGGGCGGGGAGGAGGGCTCGGATGCGGGCAGGTCTGCCTGCCTGCCTGCCTGCCTGCCTGGATGTGGGGAACGGCTGCAGGCACGGGAAGGCGTGACCTGCATGGAAAATGCCAGACAGCTCCAGACGCACACACACATAGGCGCACACACGCTCGCAAATCTCCGGACAGAGATAAGGCGGACAGCGGAGCGCTGGGAAAGAGGCAAAGCCGTCCCCCGCAAGGATCGAGCCATCGATCCTCCGAGCCAAAGCCGCCGGGAAACTCCCCCAGCAGCGAAATGAGGTGAGTACCCCGCACGGGCTGAGCCCGGCTCCCGCACCCGCGGTCTCGGGCACGGCCGGGCAGGGGGGTGTCCGGCTCAGGAGGGATTCTCCACGATCAGCGCGTTCCAGTTCCCCTGTCCTGAGCGAACAAGGCAATGCTCACGGCCCGGCTTCGTGCCGCAGCCCGGCTTGCGCGCCGGCATCCCGGCACAGCCAGAGGGACATCCCGGCACAGCCAAAGGGACATCCCGGCACAGCCAGAGGGACATCCTGGCACAGCCAAAGGGACATCCCGGCACAGCCAGAGGGACATCCCGGCACAGCCAAAGGGACATCCCGGCACAGCCAGAGGGACATCCTGGCACAGCCAAAGGGACATCCCGGCAAAGCCAGAGAGATATCCCGGCACAGCCAAAGGGACATCCTGGCAAAGCCAAGGGACATCCCAGCATGGGCGCTGCTCTGCCACGGCCGAGGTACAGCGAGGTGGGACCTGCTGCGTGGGCTTTGGGTTTCTGTGCACACCACGGTCATTTATCACTTTCACATGAGGTTAAGACTTTCCTGTCATGAGGAAGAAGTTTGATGCTGTTTTGCCTCCCCTGTTTCGGAGGAAGCAGAGCTGCTCAAGAAAACAGCCTGTTGAAATGAAGGAGGTGATGTCCATTACACCAGCTCAGCATCCAGCCCCGTGCATGTACTCTGACCAGAGGAGTTACAGTTTTTCCCTTCACACATTTTTGTGGTTTCAGAACAGCTGTCAGAAAAGGGCATGTTCAACCTCACTCTGCTTGAAAGAAAAATCAATCCAAATTTCTCAGCTCCCATTTACTTTTCTTTGTAAAGAAGAACTGAGAAAAGTGATGGCACTACACAAATGAACCCCAGAAATTTGCTGCCCTGGTTTTGAAAGAACACAGACAGGTTAAAAATAATCCACTAATGCAGCTTCAATTTCCTCACCAGCATACCTAAATCAAGCCCTGATTTTGAAACCAGGTGTACATGTGAGTAGTGCCAATGTCTGTTGTATACACCTACAAGCCTTTGCCAGGCCTTAGTGCCTATTTTAGAAATTTTAATGTTTAATGGCTCTTATTTCCTGCATGTTTCTTTTCCTCTGTATGTTCCACTATGTGTAAAGAGCCTGAGGTCTGCTCCTCTTTCTGGGTCCTATGCAATAGCACAAGCTTTGGTGTTCACACCTCCAGCATGGGTGGTGTTCTCTCCTTGTGCAGAGGAATACTCAGCTCATGCTCCCTTTCATGTCAAATGAAGCTCGAGGCTGGTGTGAGGTCCGCTGGACCACCAGAGATTTACCTGTTCTCTCTACCCTCCTCTGGGATAAATAAGTTGGTAACAAGCTGGGACAAACTCTTCAGACTGAGATTTTTTTAAAAGATGGGTTTGATGACAAAACATCTTTATGAATCTCAGCCTCTGTGTGGAGAGAGAAGAGAAGAGAAGAGAAGAGAAGAGAAGAGAAGAGAAGAGAAGAGAAGAGAAGAGAAGAGAAGAGAAGAGAAGAGAAGAGAAGAGAAGAGAAGAGAAGAGAAGAGAAGAGAAGAGAAGAGAAGAGAAGAGAAGAGAAGAGAAGAGAAGAGAAGAGAAGAGAAGAGAAGAGAAGAGAAGAGAAGAGAAGAGAAGAGAAGAGAAGAGAAAAGAGAAGAGAAGAGAAGAGAAGGAGTGTAACATGCAGGGTTGCAAAGCTGAGGCCTGGTTCTATCTCTGCCCAGCTGCAAAGATGTGTGCTATTTACTGAGAGTTAATGATCCCAATTTGGCAGGATGAGGCTCAGCAGTAATAGTGATAATAATAATAATAATAATGATACTTAGCAGTTATTGCCAAGACGCTTTCACTAAATCGATTTAGCAAGCATCATTATTTTATTAAGCATGCTTATGTTCATTCTTCCATTAAATGAAGATTTGCCCACCAGAGCTCCATTAGTTAAGGGGTGTGTTGCCAGTGGCTGCTGCTCCAGCAGCATGGGAAACACCGAGCTCCTGATGGCACTTCAGGCTGGCTGGGAGCTGTGGAGGTGCCTTTGCATCACTTGCAGCACCTGTGGCACCCACCTTTCAAAGGGGCTTTCCCCTCATGGGAGCCACATGCAGATCCCACCTGCACCTCCCAGGGGCTGCTCGTGGTGCCATGGTGCTGCAGCTCCTCTTGCACGATCCACTTGGGAAAAGAGAAGAGCCTTGCACAGCTATTGTCACTGCCAGAGTTTCATCTCATCCCCTCACTTGTCTGTTCCAGGTACCCCCTGGCCTGGCCCTTCTGTGCCTTGCTGCTCTGTGTGGCAGATGCTGTGGAGCTGACAGACATGTTTGGGGAGATCCAGTCTCCCAACTTCCCCGACTCCTATCCCAGCGACTCGGAAATGACCTGGAACATCTCTGTGCCTGATGGATTTAAAATCAAGCTGTACTTCATGCATTTTGACTTGGAGTCCTCCTACCTCTGTGAATACGACTATGTGAAGGTGAGCTGTGACATCTCAGGGCAGGTGGTGGGATAGACAGCAGGGCTGCTTGGCCAGCTGAGAAGGGGTAGTGCTGGAAAAGCTGGGAACAAAACAGTTTTCCCCATTTTATTGGGCTCAGGAGTTGTCAGTCCAGTTGACCACAGGGAGAGCACAGGTAAGCTGGCAGCATCCACTGGACCAACAGTGAGTGGGACACCAGAGTCAGAGCTTACCCAGAGACAAACAAATTTCTGAAAGTATTTGGGCGCCTAATTCTTACTGCACCCAATGGGATTTTCACACCTCTGGGCTGATAAAACACCTGTGACTAAACACCAGTTTGTGCCACTCTGATGCCAGCAAGGAGAAGCCCTGAGCTGGGCACACTTTGTCAGGCCACGGCGGTGGGTGCCTCTTGCAGCCAGCCTGGGTCCCTGGCCACGCCTTGAAGGCTCTTGGGACACCCTGTCCAGCCCCACAGGAAGCAAAAGGGAGAGGTTAGACCTGAGCTTGAGGCTGCTATGGAGCTTTCCAGGGAGCTGTCATGGCCAAATCCTCCAAATATTTCAGTCTGCTTCTCTGCTGGGTGGTAACCCACCCAAAACTGTGGTGGCCACACACTGCAGTGCCCCAGAGCAACCTTGCCTTTACACCACAGGTTTCTCCAAGCAGGGCTCTCCTTCACATCCAGGACAAGGGTGGCTCTCCATATCTCTGAAGATGTTCAAGTGTGGTGCTTCTGGCAGATCAGCAGTAGCAAGCAGGTGCTTTCTAGGTTGCCTGGCTGAGCACACCTTACATCATCACCAGGACAAGCTCCACCCTGCTCCTTCGCACAGGGGCAGGTGGAACTTGCTCCCAGGTCTGGAACCACAGAACTTGGCCCTGGTGCTAGTTGCCAGATAATTGAAATTATTGTTTTATTCTTGCCCTAAGAAAACAAAGCAAACATTTGTGTCTTTTTTCCTTTAGGATCTGTTGCTCCCTGCTTTAATTTCCCCTTTGTGCTGGCACTCACCCTGCTACTAACAGCTCTCATTGAGGTTTGATTAGCTCTTTCTGCTTCTCCTGGATCTTCTCCAAGCACAAGGGCCCAGGGACATATATAGAGATATATTGCTTTAAAACCCCAGTAAGCTCAAGGAACAGATTTCTTGGAAACTTTCCCCATTCCAAGCTTTACCCCTCCTCCTGCCCTTCACCCCCTGCTCTTTTTTCCTTTTTCATAAGGCTCCCTGTTATTTGGCCACGGTGCCAACTTGGCACCACAGCTCTCCCTGCTGCTGGATTTCCATAAGAAGGAGGTATTTTTCACAGGGATTTAGATCTCAGCTGTATAAATTTGCTCGGGGCTGTAACTCAGCTTGCAGAGCCTCCACCACAGAATTACATTTGGAAAGTGATGAAAATGGATGGATTCCAGGAGATCCAGAGGTTACTCTGCTGGGCAAGGGTGCAGTCTTGATGCTACTAAACCACTGGCTTAGAAAACATGAAGGAGAGCAGTGAATGACTCCGTGGCTCTTTTCCTCCTTGGGTTTGTGTGTCCAGCTCTGTCTCCACCTGTGCAAGCTGTAAAACCAGCATCAATCACCCCCCTCTTTGGCAGAGGCCACAGTGCATGGCTATAGAACATAACTGTAGACCTACCATGTACAGGTGCTTCTCTGTAATATTCTGCTGGTGACAGTGAGGAAGCTCAGAAGCACAGGCAGAGCTCTGTGTTCCGTGGTGCTCAATGGATTCCCCATCTATGAACTTGTACCATTGCTTTCTGAGCTCATGAGTAACTTTGATCCCTGCAGCACCACATGCCAGAGAGTTGGACAAGTTAAATATTTGATTATGTGCCTCTGTGTGTGTGTGAAGAAACACCTTCCTGTTTGTTCAGGGTCTTCATCACCTTGACTGCTGTAAGAAGGGGGTTAAAAAGGGGCTGAGCAGGTGGGGACTCAATTCAGGACAGGCAAAAAGCTCCTGTGCCCTGGGCTTTGCTTCTCTCGCTCCTTGGCTGCCCACACACCCAAGCTCTTAAGCAGTGTAGAAGCTCATCCCAAGTGGCAAGCTCAGGGTGATCTGAGCTGTAAACCCACACAGACCTCTGCCTTCGGGGTGGTCTGCAGGAGGGAACAGTTTCCAGAGCTCTGAAACAATGGCTAATTAAAACAATAGCTGTTTATTTCTATATATGCACACGCACGCGTGCCCCCATGTATAGATGTAAAAAATGAACGTGGCTCCTAAAGAAATGCTCACAGCATGGGAGGCTTGTTTGTGAAAATGGGCATGGCAGAGAAGGGGAGTTGCACTTCAGTAAGGAAGTGAGCCAGGAGGAATGGGAGGAACAGCCATCCCCAAAATACCCACCTGGAGAAGCCCCCCAAGCAGGTAGAAAACTCCAGGTTGCTGGAGAGGCAAACTCTGAGGCTCAGCACTCTGGATACAGCCTCTCCTCAGGTTTTGGTGGCTGCTGTCAGCCTCCTGCCAGGTGCATGTGGACAGGGATGGAGCAGCCACCCACCCTGGGCTGCCCGCTTCCTGCTCCTTCCCTTTGCTGTGCTGCTCAGCAGGCTCTGCCCAGCTCATCACCATCCACAGGGAGCCAGTTTGGGGGTTCCTCATTTGCAGAGGGTTTCACCATGATTTGCAAGCCTGCAGCACTGGCCCAGGGCACCCAAAAAGCCACAGCTCTGACTATAAAAGCAGGACAAATGACTTAAACAGTGTCACTGAGGAGGACAGTGACAGGCAGATGGGCATCCTTGGCTTCTAAGGGGCCATCATGAGTAAATCCCTGAGCTTATTACAGAGATCTGAGCCTGGGGAACAGTCAGTGGGGTTTTGCACATTGCTCAGTCAAGCCCTGGAATGAAATCAGTCCCCAAGAGCTTGGCAGCCAGCTCCTTGATTGGAATAAAGATGAGGGGACACCCCATCAATGATTGATGGGGCACTGGTGGGGCAGGACCAGGGAACAGGCTTGGTTTTTCATTCAGGGCAGTGCATGCCCAGCCTGGGGCTGCAAGAAGAGTGAACAGGGCCCATGTACACCTGCTTCTATTCAAACGAGGGAGAAAAAGCACAAATCAAGGTTTGGCATGAATTGGGGGTTCAGGAGGACAGCATCCCCTTCTGATCCTGTCAGCCAGCCTCAGCCGGGGGTCATTCATTCCCTGGAGTGTGGGGTCCCAAAAGGAGCACTTTGAACCCCAGGAGGCAGCTGGGAGAGCCCAAGGCTTTGCTGCTTGTCTTTCCTATCCTGATAGGAAAGTGCCACCTCTCTGCAGAGTGCATTCCCCTGTGCACTGGGGACAGTGCAGGGGGAGGAGGGAGACCAGGCATGGAAACAAGTCATCAGCTCTTGCAGGACCCCAGCATCCTGCCTGGGTCTCTTTTCAGCCCCAGCCCCTCCAGGGAACAAACCTTGCCCAGAAATAGGGCATGTGGGTGCAGCTACCATGCAGGAAGGGACAATCTCTGGAACCAAGCCAAACCCACAGCACAGGAAACCAGACATCCTCCTTTGTCACCCATAGCAGAGCTGCCACCTACGTTCCCCTGGAAATTCAGGGCAATTTCATGTTTGCAGCATATGAAAGGACCCTAGATGTATCTTGGGGAGAAGAGCTCCGAGAGACTTAGATGAAGGCTTTTGCAGGGGCTGTCCCTGCTTCATTCCCAGCAGTCAGTAGCAGCAGCATTGTGGAAAAAAGCCCCATTGCTCTGGGTGTTGCCTTCTTGCCACACTCTGCGGGGCCGCTCGGCGGGGGCCGCTTCGTGCCCTGCCCTGGCTCTGAGCATCTCCTCCCCATGTCATGTTCCCAGTGTCTTCAGCCCAGCACTGCGATTTCTCTGCCTAATGAGCCATTTATATATATTACAAGTGGTATGTTTGGCCTTCATCAGTCCAATTAGTGCATTCCTGGAGGGCTGCAGAGGGGGGCGGGAGGCGGCTGTGTTTCCGTATTGCCGACTCCTCTCGGGCGGCAGACACCAAACTGCCTGGCCAAATTTCCCTCGGTGTTTCTGGCATTTCATTAACCCCCTGGCTGCAGGAGGCACCTCCAGAGCATCAGTGCTCCCAGGCATCCCCAACAGCCCATGCCCCTGGACAGCATTTTTTTTCCTGCCAGCCAGGGCATCCCAGCTCCTTTGCCCAAGGGGGGAATCACCGTGGGGCAGAGAGGGGCCCCAGAGCTTGGGACACCCATTAGCCACAGCACCAGCCAAAATGCAGGGGGATAGAGACACAGCCAGAGAGAGACTCCAATCTGCCTCCATCCAGAAGGGCAGAAGTTTTAATGAAGGACGGAGGATGCAAGAAAAAACAGGGAAGACAGCAGGAGGCATTGGCACGGGTATATTTAAGGCACAAGGGTGTTGCTATATTTTATTTTTCAAAGGAAGATTCTTTCAGCGTATTTTTATAGGGAATTTCTCTGTGGCAATTGATATTTCCCTCAGGGACGCATCTTCTCTAGTGAAAACGTCGACATCGTGACCCGAGAGGGAGAAACTCCAAACAAACAACCAGGATTTAATTACCAGCCTGCTCGCTGGATGTAAATGATCTACAAAAAAGTATACAGTCCGCAGCAGAAGCAGCAAATATTAACCAGGGATGATGACCTCTCTGTTTAGTTTACTGCTGAAGGGCTGCCTCTGCTCCCTGTGGCTCGGGGCATGGGACCCGTCTCAGATAAGGGGCTGTGGATACCTCCAGTGAGGAGAGCACAGCTCTCCCGGGGCCCATCCTGCTGCTCCAGGGCTCTATCCAGGGATCCAGGGATGTCTGGGGCTGGCCCCATGGCTGCAGCATCCTTGAGCAGAGGCACAGGGCACTGGGAAGGTTTTCCAGCACTTTGGGAATGCTGCGCTGCAGGTCCTGCACTCCCTGGGAGGAATGGGAGCTCACACGGAGGCTCTGAGTCCTGGCAGGGGTGACAGCCACCAGCCCCACACAGAGCAGCTGGCTGGAAATTTCCTCCTTCCCGCAGATTTCCTTAAGAAAAAGCATTTTCTGTGGAAGAGGCTGTGTTCCACGTGCTAGCACTGCCAAGTCTGTGCATCAGGGCTGAAATGCCTTTTTCCTTCGCTTCTGGTGATGGCACTCCTGTTTTTCAGTCTGAAACACTATTTCATTTCAAAACAATCTTTCAGATTTAAAAGCAATTCTAAAGCACCACAGTATATTTCAAAGGGATTGAAACCAGATGGAGCCCAAATTACTTGTTTTCTTTTTTTGCCCCAGAATGCTGTTACACAAAAAAAAAAAAATTCAATTGGGTTTTTGTCCCCAAAGCAGGGTGCGTGTTTTTTCTCGAAATTCCCAAAATTTATCATCGGAAAGTGTCTCTCTTTTCTGGCCAGCTCCAGCTTGTATGAGAGGATGGAAAATATCTGGAGGCAATGTCAAGGCATGCTGAGTTGCCGTTTCCATGTTGGCTTTCCCTGGTGTGAACGAGTTTCCGCCTGTTTGTTCAGCTCTGGGAAATTTCCCTTTCAGCCCCAGACCCTCCCCAGCAGGCACATCCTGGGGGTCTCTTGGTGACAGGGATGGAGTCAGAGAAGGGTCTCTTCTTGCTGAGGCCAAGCAAGCCAGGGACAACATTCCAGCACCTCCAGGACCCCATGGGCCCCCAGCAGATGACAGATTTCCCCAGGCATGTGCTGGGGGGCTGCAGACTTCATCACAGCCTCAATAGCGGTGGCTTGGCTCGAGCAGTGGTGGCTGCCTGGTGGTGCTCATCACATTCCTCTGCCGAGGCTTATTCATATTCAAATCCCCGGGGGAAGGCAGGCAGGGTGCTGGGAACTGCCTGGGAGAGGTCGTGGTTGAGACAGGGGCTGGGGATGGGATGTGTATGAGAAGGAGGTGGATCAATGCTGGAGAAAACAGCAAGGAAAAAGGAAAGGAGAGGGTTTCCAGGGAAAACTGAAGGGTTTTCTGCAGGCATTACAGTGCTTTAAGGCACAGATAAGGCTCTGTTTTAAAGGGATGCACATAAAGACTACTGAATGTGCTGATATGACAACAGGGCACCCTGGCTCATCAGTCCCCTTCCTCAGCCCTCTGGGTGCATGGTCAGAGTCCCAGCAGTGCCTGGAACCACAGCTCTGGAGCCAGAGAGCCTGGGTGGGAGGGACAGGACCAAACTTGTCCAAGGCAGCCCAAGGGACAGAAATTACAGCTGCTGCTTTGAGCTGATGCAAAACCAATAGGCAGGGACTCCTCTAGGCCCCTCACACAGATGGATCAGTGTTTGAGCCATGGGAAGAGGTGAGGGGAAGCATCTCGGGTACCACCAGCTCTGAGTGGAAATGACACAGCCCAGGGCTGATTTTCACATCCCTTCTTCTGCACTGCCACCCCATGATCTCATCCCACCTCCCAAATGAACTCCCACCCTGCATCCTCCCCTTACACCCCCCAGCTTCTCCCTACATCCTGGATGCCAGGGCTCTTGGCATCTGCCTCAGAGGCCCCTTGAGGCAGAACAAGCAGACCTGAGTCCCTGTGCCCCATGGAGACACTGGTGAGTCCTGGCAGGGGACAGCCTGGGCAAGCACAGGCAGAGGTGTGAGCTCCTGGATGGAGAGGATGATTGCAATCCCAGCCTGACCTGCCCAGGGAACACACAGCAGGCTCTCCAGGCTCACCCCTTCTTTCTGCCAACAGATTGAGACTGAGGACCAGGAGCTGGCAACCTTCTGTGGCAGGGAGACAACGGACACAGAGCAGGCTCCAGGACAGCAAGTGATCCTGTCCCCAGGGCCCTACATGGGGCTCACCTTCAGGTCTGACTTCTCCAACGAGGAACGCTTCACTGGCTTCGATGCCCATTACACCGCTGTGGGTAAGCAGCTTTGGAGCCTGCAGGGCCAGCTTGCTAGAGTAGGGAACCAGATTTGCAGGGACCACATCTCAGGTCAGCCTTGGGTTCCCTGGCAAGAGAAGAACTCGTGTGCAGCCCTTGGGCCATGTGGGACTCACTGGGTGCTCATGTGACCCACCACATGGGATAATGGACTTCTCGGTGTTGTGACAAATGCCCCCACAAAGGGTGACATGTGGAGACCTTCAGGGTGACCTCCCTTCCTTGTTAACTCCATTCTAGATGTGGATGAGTGCCAGGAGAAGAGTGATGAGGAGCTGGCTTGTGACCACTACTGCCACAACTACATTGGCGGGTACTACTGCTCCTGCAGGTTTGGCTACATCCTCCACTCCGACAACAGGACCTGCAAAGGTACCACAGCCACAGCCACAGCCCACACCCAGGCATGGGCACACAGAGGGTCCTTGAGCAGGCATCACACCTTCCAAGGACAGGCACAACAGCCCTTTTTTTGCTGTCAGCAGGGATGAGGTGCTTCTTTCCCTACAAATCCAGTAGTGTGGGACTCCTTCTCCCAGGGGCTGTGCTCCTCAGCTAAGCTCTGTAGATCTCCTCCAGTCAGAAAAATGAAAAGCTTTAGTCCCTGCTCTGAATCTGCATCATGTAGATTGGCTGGGACTAGCTCTCAGCCTAGGGCTTCTGTGCCATGGGCATATTTGGAAGTTGGCTGTGTGAGATTCTCCTTGCATGGACACGTATTTGGGATCCATGTACCCATATTCGGAATCCATGGATCCGCCCAACAGACCCCACTCCACTGGGAGGATTCCTGGGTATGGTCAGGGCTGGGACATGACTGTCAGGGCCCTGATGGAGCCACGGCTGTGTTTCAGTGGAGTGCAGTGACAACCTCTACACCCAGAGGAGCGGGGTGATCACCAGTGCTGACTTCCCCAGCCCCTACCCCAAGAGCTCGGACTGCCTGTACCGCATCGAGCTGGAGGAGGGGTTCTTCATCACCCTGAACTTTGAGGACAGCTTTGATGTGGAAGACCACCCCGAGGTGACCTGTCCATATGACCACATCAAGGTGAGCTGGGCTCTGCACTCTCCTCCTCTCATGCTCACCTTTTGTGTGCCCAGTGCTCTGGTGATGGGATCAGAATCGCCCCAGTCTAAACAGGGATGATAGAATCAGCAGGAGCCTTGTTGTGCTCTGTTGACCCCATGTCACTTACCACATCTGCTTGTGACCCTTCCAGCCAACAGCGACCCTCTTTCTGTTCACATTCCCCCAATACATGGTGCTTAAGCCCTACTCCAGCCCCATCCATTGGCCTCAGGGATCAAAGAGCCCCCTCAAATCACTCCCTCATCTTTGTCTTGGCAGATCAAAGCAGGCCAAAAGGAGTTTGGACCTTTCTGTGGAGAAAAGTCCCCAGGACGCATTGAAACCCAAACCAACAGCGTGCAGATCCGCTTCCACAGTGACAACTCTGGAGAGAACAGGGGCTGGAAGTTGTCATACACAGCAATTGGTAACTCCTGCTGCTTTCCTGTTTGCTGGGTTTGGGAATGGGAAGGGCTTTATAAAGGTGGACAGCTTGAATTTCCTAGTCTGTGATCCTGTCTCCAGAAAGGATCTGTTCCAAAAATTACAATAGGAGAGGCATAAAGTAACATGGAACCCTCCCTCCAAAGGATTCTTTTTTTCCCTACAACAACTGGGCTCTGGAACAAGACGATATTGCAGAGCAGAGCAATTTTGGGCAGGATAATTGCACGAGCTACTGTTATTAGCTCCCAGATTTGTAATGCTCAAAGACAGAGAATTACAGACTGAAGGAAAGACATGGAGCCTCCATGCCTGGCTGAGCCATGCCGGTATAGACTAAAGGTTAAAGGAGGGCAGAGATGCTCAAATTCTGCTACATGGGCTGGGTGGAAGAGCTGGGACTTTACATCTGCTCCATTTATTCCCCTGTTTAGCTTCATTTGCTTTCTATTCAAAGGAAACCCGTGCCCACTGGTGCAACCACCAATCAATGGGAAAATTGAGCCTTCTCAAGCCAAGTACACCTTCAAAGACCAGGTTGTCATCAGCTGCAACACTGGATACAAAGTGCTGAAGGTATGGATTGACAACACGGAGCTGGGAATATAAGTAGCAAGAATAGGATACTTCCTCTCAAAGCCATTACATCTCTGGGAGAGTGAACACAATCACACATCATCCTCATCCCCTTCCCAGGGGCAAGGAAAACACCTCCTCTGAGAGACAACACCTTTCCTTTCCAAAGATGCAGAGGGAAGGAGGAGATAGCACTTCCCTGAGCCACCCTCTCAGTGTCCCTCTAGAGCCAGCAACCTCACAGAATGTCAGGCCTGGCAGCCCTGCCAGAGAAAAAACCAGCAAAAACTCTGAGGCAGCTGCCAGGGCTCTGCCTGCCCCCCACCTCAGTGGGCACTGTCTCAGCAGCCCTGCAGAGGCCAGCCTCCACTGACTGGGAGGTCCTCGGGGACTTGGGGACAGCTTCAGTGAGTCAAGGGGGGCAGGACTTTGGCAGGCTCTCTCCGGGAAACAGCTGAGAGCCACAGAGAGCATGGCTGACTCATGGGGTGGCTGTCTTCCCTCCAAGCCAGTAGCCCACTTTGACTTCCAGCATGGGCTTGGGTATTTCTCTGATCTCCCAGTCCCATCCTTCGTGCAGAGCTGCCTCCTTACCCATCCCATCATTTACAACAAGAATAAGTGACTCCAGTTCTTTGGCTTTCAGCATGCCAGAGTTGCTGGCAGCAAGAAAATGCCTCAAGTTTTTCATTACAATTTTATTGAAATTTTTAGCTAAAAAAGTCCTCTTCCAGGGCATGCTAGCTATAACCTGACTAAATCACCAAGAAATTCCCTTTTTATTGAGAGATTTATTTCTTTGCCTTGAACATTGATAGGTTGTTGGGTTTTTTTGTTGGTACCTTCTGCACAGGATAACGTGGAAAGTGACTCCTTCCAGATCGAGTGTCTGAAGGATGGCACATGGAGTAACAAGATCCCTGTCTGCAAAAGTAAGGACACCCTTCCCTACCCTGCCAATGTTCTTTTCCTGCTAAAATAATTTCATGCTAATGGGAGCTGCCCTGCCAGAGTGGAGTTCCTTACTCAGAGACACAAACCCAGCCAGAGAGGCTACGTAACCCTGCAGAGCTCTTTTGGCTTGTTCTTGGATAACATAATGGGGCTCAGGCCAAATGCCACAAGCAGGAGATTGGTGCTTTCATTCAGATTACTCATAGAACTTGATTTGTGAGCCACTTTGCTGTCTCCCTGTCAAAGAAAGAGCAAGCCTGGCTCTTGAGAACTGGCTCTGTCAGGTAAGCCTGAGACAATGTGGGATAATCTAGTTCCTGGTCCAAATTTCCTTCCAAATTGAGGCTGTTAAAATGCAGGGCATTAGAGAAGTCCCAGGTACTAACCTAAACTGAGCACTGCTCAGGTAAGTGAGAGGGGAGAGAAATATGTCCAAATATTTCCAAACCTTAAAGTGGGAAACAAGGAGAGAAGAAAAGAAATGCCATTTGAAAGGACAGGTGATAATTTGAATCATCTCATCTGGGCAGATGCTTTTAATAATTGTGCATCTTACCTTGGAAGAAAGAGTATTTCTGGAGTTCTAATTCATGTTTTCTCAGGCCAAATGGAAACTGGGAGGCTCTCAGGCTTGCTAAATAGATTAATAACTGAAAGGGCTCCTTAAAAGCTGTGGAGTCAGTGATGCCTCTGCCCTACTGAAGAAATCCTCACTCTTACACTCTCACTACCACAAATTCCCATTGATTTTTTCCAGCTTGAACAGCAATTGGAGAAAATTTTGCATTGTTTAAAACTTGGAACAAAATCTAGGTAAATATTTTTAACACCAAAAATTATTAATTTTTCGAGAAAATGGAAATTATTACCTGCATTGTTCCAGCTGGGCTGGAACTAATCCCTTCTTGTGCAATATGACTCACTACACTAAATTTCTAAGACATCTTTGGAAAGCCAAGAAGCCCCTAAATGGGCAATTTAGGCCTCTAGACTACAGACTTCCACCTCCCTGGGATGTCTGTGTGAGGCAGGGCACAAACAATGCAGAACATAGAAAGCTTCTCAGCAAAGTGGATAAAATCCAGCTCCATAGCCTGGAGAGGCTAAACAGAAACCTGTGACAACTTCTCCCAGCCATCACCCCCAGGTTGCCCTGGCTGAGCAGAGTGAGGGGCTCCCCAGCAGGGCCGGGGCTCCGCTGGCATCCACGGCACGCTGGCACAGCTCGCTGGGAGCTCATTAACGATTTCTGGTGTTTTGGGGGCTGGGTTTCCTGCATGTCTCTCTCTGCTCATCTACTAATTGGGCTTTCTCTCTCTGCTCTCCTCCTTCCCCTCTGCTTTCGGTGCAGCTGCAGATAGAGCCGACAACCAGACAGAGGGAAGAGCCGGCTCGGAGCGAGTGGCCGCGTGAGGCTGGCGCCGGCCGTGCCGCCCCGACGGGCAGCCTGCCTCGATGCCCCTCTGATCTGTCCAGTACCCAGGGCAGGTTCCCTTTCCACTGGCCTGGCTGCCAAATCCATCTCTGTGGCTTGTCTAACCGGCATGGCACTCTTAACCCCCACGCCTGGTGCTTTCTTAACTCCGTCTCGAGAAGGGTGAAGGAAATGGGCGCCGAGCTCCCCTTTCCCGCTGACACACTGCCCCGGGGCATGGGGGCCCACCTGGCCCCAGCACCGCTGCCTGGGCACCATGTGCTGCTGCTGCTGGCTCCCAGCATTTCTGCATCCCTCCCTCTCCACTCGGACTCCTGGGCCGCCCTGGCTCCCCCTCCAAGGCAGCCGTGCAAGGACTGTGGCACGGCCGCCCAGTTCGTGGGTTGGTGGGTTGGCTTCAGTCTCCCACTGTCCTTCCTCACTGGCCCAGCGTTGCAAATAAGAAACACTCCTTCCCCTCCTCTCCCCAAGAGTCCTGGTGCCTTTCAGGCCCTCTGGACAAGGAGGCCTGGAGGATGGGTTGGCATCACCAGCCCGTTCCTGCAGGCACCAAGCCCTGGCACCGAGACAGGGGGATGGATGTTCCTCCACTTCCCCTTTGCTCCCCATGGCTGGCCTGGCAGAGGTGAGGACAGCCTGGCCTCAGGCTGACTGCAGCTCAAAGAGGTCAGAGCCTGGTATCTGGCCCCATTCACATCCCCAGGAACCATGGGCACGCACACTGTGCTCCCTGGGGCATTGGAGGCTCCACTAGGAGGCTGGGGGGATGTGGACCAGAGGCTTTGAGAGGAGGAGGAGGAGGGGGGAGGAGGAGGAGGAGGAGGAGGAGGAGGAGGAGACGTGTGCTGGGGACATCAGTCCCCTTCTGGTCCTACAAAGACAGAGATGCTAAATGGCCCCTTTCCTGAGGAAAAACCCTAGAAAGGTTCACAGAAGGAATGCCCTCCCCTCACCCTTTCAGCAGGACCTGGGACACTGGTGCAGCAACACGTCTCTGCAAGAGCCCATTCTCCAGGGATAAGGCCTGCCCAGGTCTGAGGGACACACAGGGATGAGATGGGGTGTGCAGGCCAGTGAATGCTGCCCTGCAGCCACGAACAATCCCAGAGCAGAGATGGTCAGGATGGTCCCCTGACATTGATTCCCTCTTTACTGCAAGGAAACAGGTACCCAGAGTCTCCACCCAGCCTGCCTGCAGCTACACACTCATCCCATCACTTGCTGTCTCTATAGACAGTGGAGGAGACCCTGGTGAATGGTGAGCTGCAGTGTTTTGCCATAAATCAGGCTTTTTTCACCCAAGGAATTAGGCAATCCTGAGCAGTGGTCCATATCCCTGGTTCCAGCTACTGTGTCCAGTGATTTCTCTCTTTGTTAGCCTGGATCAGTTAGGACTGCTCTCCTCATTCCCTTCACATCCTGGAGCACATGGGAACCAACAGACCTCACATCATCCCTGATCCACAGGACCTGCTTACTGCAAAGTCACTGTGACTTCCTGCAAAGTCACTGTTTCCCTACTCAACCCCTCATCCTAAACACAGCAGAACCCAGCTGCACAGCACTGCATTTCCTGGCAGGATCAGACCCTGGTTCCTGCCCTCCACTGGGGCAGGTCACCCAGGATGGGGTGGGGAAGGCTGCACAGCATCACCTGAATGTGCTGTGAGCTGCCCACGTGGGAGGGAGGCTCAGCTCCAAGGAAGCGACTCCTGGATTTGGCAGATGAACCCTCCCGCAGCCTGGGGTCCTCCCTGGAGTGTTTGGCACTAACCTAATACAGGGGACAAGCCACGGGGAGAGGCTGGGCAGAGCACTCTGGGGGATCATGGGGAGAAAGGGAACCATGGACAAGCCATGGGGAAGGGCAATGGCACCCCAAAATTCTTCTCCCTCAATCCCACCCTGAGTCAACACCAGGGACTGGTAAAGCAGAGCCACCCCTGCTGATGTCTTGGGGGATGGAGGAGTTTGGTCTCACCCACATGTACCGGTCTCCCCCCTGCCTGCAGACCAGCCAAGCCACACTCTCCATGTCCTTCATCTCCTGCTGTCATAGGACAGCCAGGACCAGGGCTGTTCCACCTGATCTGTAAATGCTCATCAGCACTGTTTGGTGAGCAAGAGCAGAGCAGGAAGGACAGGGCTGTGCTCTCAGCAAAGCCTTTTGCATAGAGGAGCACCCCTGATGCACAGCTGGTGAATCACTGCCTGCCTCTCCCTGCACACTCCTACAATGCAAAGACACACTCTGGGATCATCTCATAGACCTCACCTGCCAGGACAGGCTTCTTCCCCTCCCACTGGTGCAGCAGAGAGATCCTGATCCCTCATGGAGGGGCTCCTGGGCCTGAGGTCTCCACCAGTGGGAGTGTTGGTCACGCAGCCTGTGGGTGGGACACGCTGCTGGTGTTCCTGGTGCCACTCGTGTGCTCTGCCTGTGCAGGGTGGCCATGGCAGGGTTTCACAGAGCCAGGCTGCCCTGCCAGGCCAGAGCCCCCTGCAGTGCCATAGAGAAAAGGGACACAGCACCATACAGGCCCTTGGTCTGCCCCACAAGAGCACCATCCCATGCCAGAGCCCAGCACTACCTTGCCTGCTGGCTGGCTGAGCACCCCAAGCTACAGCACAGGGTCCAACCCCCTTCTGTGTTGGCTTTCAGTTGCTGACTGCAAAGCGCCGCCGGAGCTGGAGCACGGCTTTGTCACCTTCTCCACCAGGAACAACCTGACCACCTACCAGGCAGCCATCCAGTACCACTGCCAGCACCCCTACTACCACATGGCCCCCAACAGCACCGGTGAGCAGTGGGCCAGGCCCTGTCCCCACGGCACAGCCAGGGTGGGCACGTGGGATGCAAGAGGGGGGAGCTTGGGATGGCAGCTCCAGGGTGTTCTGCAAACAGCAGGCTGTGGATGTAGCCTGCACATACCAAACCCTGTGTCTACCCTGCCTGGACTGTCAGACTGGACAAATCCTGCTCCACAAGGAGGTAGGATGGAGCTGGCCCTGCTGGCTGCTTTGCCTGGGTGTTTCACAGCTTTGGCAGAGCAGTGTGGGTGTCTGTTTTGCATTCTGCCTTCTCACCCTGCCATCTGCTCCCTGCAGACTACAAAATTTTCTGTGTCTCTGTGAAAGGAGCTTCTGCTGGAATGAGCACTGGGTCCAGCAGCCTCTGGAAGGGCTCTGCAAGGCTCTTCATCCCAACACCCAAATGTTCAGCACAGACAAAGCTCAAGCGGTGGGATCATATCACATTGAGTTTTTCCCACCATCCCCCTTAGTCCACAACCACAGAAAAACTACAAGTTGGTTTATCATTACCACAATTCTCTGTACCCTCCAGACCCAGTTCTGGACACTAGAAAGGGTGCATACACAGCCCAGCCCTTCTCCCTTCTCCCTCAGCAACCAAAGCCAAAAGAATTCTTCACATTCTTGTCTTCCTGCTTTTATCTCCCTGCATATGGTCCCAGCATCACATATGAATTATCAGAATGGGCATTGGCAGCATTTTTGTATGGAGGCAGCTGCCAGCAGAGGCTGAGGCCATAGCACAGCCCTCCAGACAGCTCCAGGCAATGAAACTGAGGATGGAGACATATCCCTGCATGGGGGCAGGGCTACCATGGCCAAGGGCATTAAAAGGGAGGTCACTTCCTGCTCTGACAAAGGGTTCAAAGGGCCCTGAGAGCTGGGCAAGGTCTCCTCACAGGAAAGGACAATCCCTCACGCCAGGACCAGAGCCCAGCTAACACGTTGCTCTCTTGCAGCCACCTACACGTGCGATGCGCTGGGGCAGTGGAGGAGTGAGGAGCTGGGGACCAAGCTGCCATCCTGCAGACCAGGTATTGTGCTGGGGTGGCTTCACACAGCCAGGGGTTCAGAGCAGGGACACACGGAGGGGATGCTGCAGGAACCCTGCTCCTGGTGACAGTGCCAGCTATACATACCCAAGTGCCACAGTGCATGGCCAGGGGGGCCCTGGGGACAGAGGCTTCCTGCTACCCCAGCAGGCCCAGGGGGTCAGGGTGCAGTGGTGGCACTGGGGTCACAGCCATCCCAGCTGTCAGGGCTCCCCAAGCCCCCCACTCCAGCACACAAGGAAACCAGCAGCGCACTGGCCATGCTCAGCTGCCAGCATCCCTGGAGATGGTTTTAGCCAAGAGCAGACTATTACCTGGCTGTCAGCTCCTGTTGGCAGTGTGTACACATCCAGTAGCAATTATCACCTCTTCAAGCCTTCCAGAAAAAAACAAACTGTTTTACAGGGAAGGAAAAGTCCCAATCCTTTGAGCAGCGGCAGAAATGTTTGCAGCCAGCAAGTTTCCAGGCCAGGCACCTGCTTGGGATTAAACAAAAGTCTCTGGGAGTTTCTGGCCATGGCCAAGCATGGGGCCAGACTGGCTGGCACGTCAGGGGCCTGGAGGCAGTTTGGGTGTGGGCTGTAGTGGGATGTGCAGGGATGGCTCTCCAGAGAGGTGCAGGGATCATGCCATGCAGCAGCTGCAGCCACCCTGGGTTCAGACACTGGCTCAGCCCCACGGAGGGTATCTCCTCTCCAGCCATGCCGAGACACTGCAAGGCTAGAGGAAGGACTCCTAAGATTCCCTGCATCCCACAAAACTCCAAGACCAGGGCTGTGGCTGCTCTTGTTGTGGCAGCTGCTCTCTGCATCTCTGCTTGATGTTTCAGCCTGAACTAATTTGAGCTGGGAGCATACGGGGACAGCTTTGGGGCCATAGCTGCTTTCATGGGCCATTTCCAGGCCTTGTGATCAGTGACAGGAGTCAGAGAGACTTCAGGAATATGGAAAATCCCAGAGAGAGGGTGACGCTCTCCTGAGATCGGCATCTGCCGGCAGCAGCTGGCCAGCTGCTCTTCAGATCTTCCCGTGTCTCACGCACCTCCCCATCAATCGGAACCTCTCTTCCAGGAACCTCTGCTCCATGCCTGCCTCTGCCATTAGTGGGAGCATTTGCAGCCTGGTCAGCATTTTTGATATGTAATTTAATAAATATTTGGCTGGATGCACTTCCTCTAAAAGCATCTCCCTGGGACAGCCATCAGCTTCAGTGCAGCAGAGCAGCTGGGCTGGGACACAGGAATTCTTTTCCTGAGCATGTTTTTGATTCCTTTCAACACTGGGAAAGACAGCATTGTGGAGCACATGCAGAGACACATTCACCATGTTCCCTCCCTGTTAGAGTTACATTTTTCCTAGAGACAGACCCCAGCCTCAACAAATCCACAGTAGCAGCTTCCAGTGCTCCTGCCCTGGTCCCAAGACTGATTCTCACCCTGACCCCACCACCCTGAGTGGTCAGGGCCTCTGTCTGTGAGGTTTTGCATCCTCCCCTCACAGCACAGGTGGCATTGAGGCAGAGTCCCAGCACTTTCCATGGAGGATCTGGGGTTTTTTTGCAGACTGAGAGGGATGAGACCAGCACCTGAGTTGCTGCGATTCGGGACCCCTTCAGATGTAGGACAAGCCCAAATAGGCTCCCACAACCTCACAGTGACATCAGCATTCCCAAGCCACCTGAGAGCCATGTTCCACAGTGCTGCCACAGGCAGGAATCAGCCCCACCACTAACAGCCATATCCCAAGTCTTAAATTCCCCAGGGACAAGGTTGTCCCTCCCCACCCCGTCCAACCTGTCAAAGCCACCTTCAGCATCCTGATTCCCTCATCTTCCTAACACTGTGCTTCTGGGAGCAAAGCAGGCACCATGTCAGGGCTCTTCAGGCATTCATTCTGGTCTGTTGAAGAGCTGAGCAGAGAGCTTCTGGTTTGGCTGCCAGAATTGTGGTTGATGAGATGCAGGACTAAAGGTCATGGTGCTAGGCAACATCCCATGGCTGAGCCTTCTCCAGCCACAGCAGCTCCAGGAGGGCAAATGCCATGGCTGTGAGAACACAGACCTCATGACAGGTCTCAGTGAGGGGTGAGACTGGGTTGATGTCAAGCTCCAGTCCTCCCATCATCATTCCCCTGGGTCTCTTGGCACACTGAGCAGGAGCCAAGCAAGTGCCTGAAAGGTCTGGGAAGGGCTGGGTGAGCTCACAGGTCACAGTGAGGCTGTAAGATTACTCATTTGGCCTTTCTGCTTCTGAAGTGGTGTGGATCTAGCCAAATCCCTCCAGAAACTGAAAATGGAAAAAAAAAAAAAACAAAACCAAAAAGGACAAAAGAGAGCGCTTGGTTTGGAGATAACCAGCCACACGGCCCTTTTCATTTGTTCCCTAGATAAGTAAGCTGGAGGTAACTGTACTGTCCCTTCTGTCCCCAGTGTGTGGCCGGCCAGCTCGTCCTCTGCCTGGCATCATCAAGCGCATCATCGGCGGGCGGAACGCGGAGCCCGGCTTCTTCCCCTGGCAGGCCCTGATTGTGGTGGAGGACATGTCCCGGGTGCCCAACGACAAATGGTTTGGCAGCGGGGCGCTGCTCTCAGAGTCCTGGGTGCTGACGGCCGCCCACGTGCTGCGGTCCCAGCGGCGGGACAAGACCGTCATCCCCGTCTCCAAGGAGCACGTCACCGTCTATCTGGCCCTTCACGACGTGAGGAACAAGATGGAAGCTGTCAACAGGACAGTGGAGAGGATCATCCTCCACGAGGAGTTTGACATCCAGAACTACAACCACGACATCGCGCTGGTCAAGCTGAAGGAGAAGGTGACCATGGGGAAGTATGTCATGCCTGTCTGCCTGCCCCACTTTGAGCATGAGCTGGAGGGACCTCACCCCAACACGCTGGGGCTGGTGGCTGGCTGGGGGATCTCCAACCCCAACATCACAGTGGACGAGATCATCAGCTCAGGCATGAGGACCCTGTCTGACATCCTGCAGTACGTCAAACTGCCCGTGGTGCTGCACGCCGAGTGCAAGACCAGCTACGAGTCGCGCTCAGGCAACTACAGCGTGACCGAGAACATGTTCTGTGCCGGCTACTACGAGGGGGGGAAGGACACTTGTCTGGGGGACAGCGGGGGAGCCTTCGTCATTCAGGACCCGGGAACGCGGAGGTGGGTGGCCCAAGGGCTGGTCTCGTGGGGCGGCCCGGAGGAGTGCGGCAGCAAGCAGGTGTACGGTGTGTACACCAAGGTCTCCAACTACGTGGACTGGGTGGAGCAGAAAACAGGCTCCTCAGAGAGATGGACATTTCTGGACCCAGAGCTGGAGAGATGAGTGACTAAGCAGCCTGCTGCCACCGCAGCTCCCTTTCTTCTTGTTGTTATTGTTTAATGTGCTCCAGACTCGGGTCTTTCGCAAGCAATAGCCACGATACTCCACGCATGCCAAGCCCTTGCCAGGTCATTTGTTTCGCTTGGTCCCGCATCCCTTCACTTGCATTCTTAGGAAATGCTTGCTAGGGAGCTGGAAGAAGGGGTCGAAGGACAAGATCTCAGCTGGTGTTCTCTGCATGTGCTGCCCATCTGCAAACCTCACCCACACTCCAGGGAACTTCCCTCCGAGCCAGGAAAAAGGCACAGCGATTGAGGCAGTGTTTCCCTAACACCAAAGCTTTGTGCTGCCTACAGGGAATTGTCCCCACCCCCAGGGCTCTCTGGCCAGATCTCTTTGTCAGAAGACGCAGCTACAGAGCTTCAGAGCCTATGGACAGTGCAAGAAACCCATGTGGGCAGGCCTGGACCTCACAGGTCCCCCACACTGGTGAACCCCTTTTCTGTGCAAGGAGTAGTGAGAGAGTCCTGGGAGTTTGCCATTATTTTTATAGGCAAACAAACATCTCTTCTTGGTAGCATCTCAGGTGATATCCACCTGACCCCAAAGATGTGAGGATGCATCCACATTTAGCCCTAAACTTCAGCCATGGCTGCCAAGACAGCACCAGCCCAAAAGGGATACCTGTATCCCACCATGAGGGATGAGTGACCTACAGAGAACATGAGGACACAGAGCAGGGCTTGAACTCAGCATCACCCTGGCCTCCAGCCACAAAAATTTCTTCAATCTTTTATCACCTGAAGCCCTCTTCAGTCCCACCCTGAGATTAGCTCTGTGGTTTCCAGCCACAGCAGACTTCCCAAGGAAAATTTTCCATTACAAGACAGCTTCACATCAGCTGTATCTAAGCAATACTTATTTTCAGCAGAATCATTTCATATTAAACACCCTTTCTTGGCTTTCATCTCTTTCTCAGGGGCCTGGTTAGTCCTGCATGACAATTTATTCATACTTGCAAGAACCTAGTCCCTTTTCACTGCTTTTGAGGCCACTGATTTAGCTGATTTACAGGTTACCACTGGTGTTCAGTGTTTATTCATGGCTCTTGTGGCCTATTGCAGGTGTCCAAGTCCTTCTAGACTGACTCAAATCCACCTAACACATCTCCCCAGCTCCCCTCCATGGCCCATGCAGACCAGTCCCAACAAGGAACAAGGTCAGGTGAGCTTCCCTTCCTTCAGCAGGACCTTCTCCTTCATTTGCCAGCATAGCTGTAAGCAACATGCAAAAACTGCCTGCTGTGCTCTCTGCATGCCTGTAGCCTCCTTCAGGCCTGTCCTTCTCCTCCTCCTTTGGTTTTTCCATGAAAGGAAGAAGCCAACAGTGGATGAGCCATTCTGAATTTTGCTATCATCCAAAAAGCCATTTTTAGAACTTGTAGAGGAGCAGAAGGCCTAAGGAAGGTTGAACTTGCAGATACACTATGAACTGTACTCTCGGCTATGTCATGTAACTGCAAGGTATTTTTTAATATATATGTATTTCTTTTTTTATATATATTACATTCTGTAAAATACCTGATGTCAGGTAAGGATGGTTCTCTTAGTCTTCCTCCTCAGAACAAAATAAAACTTTTGTATGTACTGAGCTGGTGCCCTGTGGCTTTTATTCCGAGAGGAACATGGTTAAGGCTGGTTGCTGATATCTGCCATGCACGCCTGCACTCCCAGGAGAATCTTCACACCATCCCTCACTCTGACGGCTGCTCAGCCTTGGCCTGTGCAGCTTCTAGGGCTGAGACAGACCCTGAGCAGCCCCTGAATACAAATCACAGAAAAAGGGCGACAGAGGAGATCCTGCCTTCAATTATTTATAGCCTTAGCACATCACTGAAGATGGGGGTGGTGGCAGGAGCAGAGGGCAGCAACCTGTTTGCTGAGAATAGCAATTAAGTCTGAGTTCAATTGACATGAGGAAAAAAATATGAGGTTTGTTTAAAAGGTGTGAAAAATCAGCCCATTCCCACTCGTCGTTGGACTGAAGGAGCATGTCCTTGCAGCAGAGGACTTGCAGGGAGCTCAGATGTGAGCTGAGGCAGGGACAAAACTCTGCCGGACATCTCTGCATCAGAGACTGTGAGAATATCCACTCTGGAGAGAGCTTAAAATAATGGGGGGTGTTTCCTCCCGCGTGCCTGCATCCAGGGCTGGGAGCTGGGTTATTGACCCCTATTTTCCTATGGCACAGAACTGAAAAACAGCACCAGGCTCCTCTGCACTGATGGCAGGGAGGAGGGCAGTGGGTCTGGCTGGCTCACAGGTCTGCTAACCCATCCAGAGCCATCATGGGAGTAGAGGAGAGGAGAGAGAAAAAGCAAAATAAAGGCCTGGTCCCCTGAGCATTAAACCATCATCTATGAGATCTGAGCCTAGACAGCCCTGGGGCACATAATAAAATATTGCTGTCCTTTAACAGATCGCTGGTGAATACAGACTCTCCCCGCCTCCCATCAATAGCTCTGCCGGGAAATCCCCGACCCAGCCCAGCCCTCGCCCCCTGCTCACCAAGCTGTGCCAGCCCCGAGTGACCCACAGGCACTGCGGTGGCTGCAGGGGGCTGGGGACAGGCAGCCGAGGAGAAAAGTGAGACCAACAATGGGCTTTGCATTTCTGGCACCTCGCAACCTGCCAGAGTGATGAGAGCTTCTCTCCAGGGAGACAGGCGTGGAGACAGCAATTTATCAGTCTGGCTGTGGTGAAAAGCCAGCAAAACATCCCTGGGTGAAGTTTTGCTGTCCCTGGCTGTGAGTGCCAGGCATGAGCTGAGAGTTGGCTGCAGCAGAGCCCAATCTCAGACAGACTGGGGGGGCAGACAGGACCTGCACAGAGAGAGCATCCTTCTTCCCTCATCCCCAGGGATGGGCTCACTGCTCCCATGACAGCTGGGGGCCTGGCCAGGCCAGGACTGCTTGCTCTGAACCCAAAAGTGCCAGGAGCCACAGAAGGCAGAATTTTGAAGGCAGTTTGCTAAGAAACTAGTAATGGCCACAACTGCATGTTGGAAAGGGGTATACTGGAAAGGACCCCAAAAATGAGGCCGTGGCTGAGAAGCCCGTGCATGCACAGGTGGCTCTGAGTACTGGGGAGGCGATGAAGGGGCTGCGTGAGGGACGAGACATGCTTGCACAGGATGAGGACACCGGCAGGCAAGAAGGCAGCAGCGAGGAGGGGAGCAGGGGAAAAGGAGCATATTCACACAAGGCCATGGATGGGGGAGCGCAGGGGGTGTGTAAAAGACTTGCAGGGGAGCAAGAGGTGGGTCTTGTAAGAGAGGCTCAAGCAGGAAAATAAGGACCCCTGCAGGGATGTAGTCTCCACCAGAGCTGGCATCTCAGGCAGAGGTGAGGGAGTTCCCCCATGGCAGCGGGGTGGCTGGGGAGGCACAGACAGCCCAGACACGGTCACTGGGGCTGGGAAATCCTCAGCATGGAAAGAGAGGGCTATGGGCAATGGCAGCAGGAAACTCGGCCGTATCTTCGCTGTCGGGGAGGGGCGGGCTGCTCGCAGCACAGGAGGGAAGAAAGCTGGTCCGAGCTGCAGGATCAGCCTCATCCGAGAACAGCCCCGCAGCAAAGGCACCCATCAGAACCACTCACCCACAGACCAACCCCAGACACACGCAGGGTGGGCTTTGGGGCGACCATGCTACAGGGCAGCAGCTGGCCACAGAAATAGGAGGGAGGGCATCCCCCATGTGGGGAATGCTGTCCCCTCCCAGTGCTGGCGGGACACTGGTCCTTGTGGTTCCCAGTGCAGTGCCGGAGATCTGCAGCTCCATCTGGTGGCCCCACGGCCAGGGCTGCTGAGGCTGCAGAGAAGGCGCTGCTGAAGAGGTTTGGTGGGATAGAAGCAGATTAGAGCACTTAAGAAACCAAATCCACACGGCGTCTGGACCACACAGTGTTTTCTTGTTATATTTATTTTTTTAACCAATTTCTTGTTGTATTTTTTTTTTTTTAACCAATAGCCTGCAGGTTGCCTAGCTGAGAATAAAGACGAACCTTACAGTAGCAGAAAAAAGCAGCACAAATGGCCCTTCGGGATACAAGAGGGAGGAGAGGACAGCACATGAGAAGCTGCACAGCCAGGGATTGGTGCTGTGTGAGCCACACTGAGTTTGGTTATTTTTTTCCTTTGGTCCATCATTCTTCCACTAATTCAGTCACAAAATCTTTAATATCATACCCGTCTTCAGCATCAAATCATTTGCAAAGCAAGGAGAGGACAGATACAGCTGCCTGAGTGGTTCTGCAGGTCTGCTTCTTGTTGGACTAATTTGACAGGTCTAAAATCAATTTCAGTACCCAAAGTCGTTTGGAGGTTGTTCAATTCAGCTCTTGCTACTCAGATAAGTAGCATGGCTGCATCTCCTGGATTCTCCTGTGGCCCCATGGAGATGGATTTCCCATGGCATCCCTGGTGTCCCCAGGGCACTCCCAGGTGACAGCCCTCAAAATGCTCTCTGTCACAGGGCACACCATACCCCCCCACCACCACTTGCTCACCCCAGGATCCTGCAGAAGACAGATCTTGGTAACCATGGTTGTGTTCAAGGTTTGTGATGTACAGGCTACAGACTATTTCAGAAGTTTATTCAAGTTGCTGTGGTTTAAGCTCAGCCAGTAACTAAGTACAGCACAGCCTCTCACTCAGCCAAACCACCCTGCCCCAGTAGGATGGGGAGGAGAACTGGAAAAGGGTAAAGTCTATGAATTGAGATAAGAACAGTTCAATAATTGAAACAAAGTAAATATTAATAATAATAACAATCATGAACTGAGAGATAGAGAGACATAATAAAGACAAGAGATGCACACCACAGTTGTTCGTCACCCTCTGACCGATGTCCAGCCCATCCCCCAGAGCAATCAGCCCATCCCAGCCAACTCCTTCCAGTTTATCCACTGAGCAGGATGATCTATGGTGTGCAAAGTCCCTTGGGCCAGTTCTGGTCAGCTGTCCTGGCCCTGCTCCCTCCCAGCTCCTTGTGCACCTGCTCCACTGGCAGAGCACAGGAAACAGAAAAGTCCTGGACTTAGAGTAAGCACTACTTGCAACTACTAAAACATCAGTGTGCTAGCAACATTATTATTCCCATATTATATCTAAAGTACAGTGCAGTAACAGCTACAAAGAAGAAAATTTTCTCCATCCCAGTTTAAATCAGTTGTGGCCACAGGACATGCTGTGCCCACAGCTAAGTTCTGCAGGAGCCCAGCTGCCCTGCAGGGAAGGTAAGAGTCAGGGTGTTAGGCTGCATGGGGACAGCACGTTTCCTCCCAGTCTTATGACACCCACCAGGTCCCTAAAGCCCTGAAGGGTGAAGTAGCAGAAGGCAAGAGTCTGCATCTTCCCCTTTGCCCAGACTCTGTAGCCCAGTATTTGTAATTTCTGCATAACTGGGGCATAGACTTTGGACTTGCTGCCACAGCCTTCTTGCACTTGCCAACTTTGGCACCCTTTGACCCCTCTGCAGGGTACCCAGACAGGTGGCCAAAGGCAGGACAGACTGGGCATGTGCCTCTCTGGAAGCAGAGCTCTGCTGGGAGATAAAAACAGCCCCAAGCTTCCCTTCAAGATGCCCACACACGCCTAGAAAAGGCTTTTGAGACATTAAAAAGCACAAATGCATTCCTGGGCTGAGGAGAAGGGGGTTGTTTTGTTCTTGCAAGTAACAAACCTCATCCTGTGCATGGGGTAGCTGAGAGATTCATCCTCATACAGGGTATGTCCCATAAGAATCCATCAGACCCATCAGTCTTCCAGAGGTTGTTGGGTAAGGCGCCTGGCTGAGGCATCCCAGTGTGCTCCCATGCCACCAGGAGCTGGGGAGCTTGCGGAGCCAAGAGCAAGGGCTGACCTTGGGTATCCAATTTTCCAGGCACTTCATCAGCTTCCCTAGCCATCGCCTCAGCTCCTCTTTGTGATCCCCAGGTCCCTCTACATCCTAGTAAAATAAAACACAACGAAGACGATCAGTGCCGAAACACAGAGCAAAGAGCTGCCGATGCAGCAGCACCATTTCCAGGAGAAGTTGCTGTTGGAGGGTGAGGGGTGGTGGGTCAAGGCTTCATGGGGCCTTAAGCCCTGGTGTTTCAGGGTCTGAGATGTCCTGGATTTGTTTCTATTCCAGGCAACCCATGCCGGGGCTGGCTGCGACTTAGTGTGATGGGTCCTGGCCTTGCCCACACCAACCAAGGGCTTGCAGTCATCTGATCCCAGGGATGACTGTGGCTCCGTGTGATGGGTTCCAGCCTCCCCTATATTTGTTAAGGACTTCCAGACATCTGATGCCCAGGCCACCCATGGCTCGCTGTTGCGCATCCTGGCCTTGTCCTCATCCATCAAGGGCTTCCAGGCATCCAGTGCTGGGACCCTATGTGACCTGTTGCAAATGCCGAGCTCGCAGGCCTCACAGTGGGCACAGTCGTGTGGCCCCGTCACTGGTCTATCCACCACGACTGCCAGGAGGTCAGAGGGCTGGACAGGCTTCTTGTAGAAATACTGGAGGATCTTTATCACCAGGTTGTGCAGAATTGTCTCCACAGTGTCCAGGCTGAACTGAGGATCCTCCAGCCGGGAGTTAGGGCAGCGCCTGCACTTCTGGCGAAAGATTCGCATCCACACCGTGCCCCAGCCTGGGCAGTGGTACATGTGGAACAGGATGTGCACTTTGGCAGAAGACCAGTTATGAAAGCACTGGGAGCACTGAAACCTGTCAGGGCAAAGAGGAGACCAGCTCATCCCAGGTGCCCCATGCTGAGCTAGAGGCTTTCAGCACAGTCAGTAGGGACGAGGGTTAACACCGACTATGGACTATCTTCACTCATGCAAGCTTTACACCAAACTGTCCTCCCCCTAACAGCATGAAGCCAGTCTGGGAACTGCTCTACAGATGTGAGCTGAGGGCTGGCCCCAGCATTAAATATTTCAGAAGCCAGGCTGTCTTTTGGGATCCTCACCCCACTGCCAAAAGCAGGGGCCCTTGGGGTGGGTAGCATCAGGTCCCTATTTGGGACTCCAGCCTCTCACCCATGCTGGCTCATCGCAGCTCAGCAGAAAGCCAGCATCAAGACCAAGACTGGGTAAGACAATAAAAAGCAAAATAGAAGGAAGGTGTGGGTGGAGGGTGCAGGGCAGGTGCAAAGATATCTTGAGAAGCCAAAAGGTGTGCAACCCACAGCTCTTCATCTTGCACAATCTGCATGGGGGCTGGCAACCAAGGTCTTTATTTGCTGCCACTCAGGCAAGGTGTCTGAGCAATGCCCAGGGTGGATATGTTTGGGATGGGGCTTCCCATGAGCAATGCAGAGCCACAGCCTCCCTCTGCCCAAGGCCCTGCAGCCTGGTGCAGGTGCAGGGGCTGCTGAGGCATCACCCCATGTCCCAGAACACCATGGTTCTCCCTCTCCTCACCCTCTGAGTGCAAACCCAGAAGATTTGGTTCTAGTGAGGTATAACTCCCACTACTTGCTGAAGGAGCTCTTTTCATCTTAACAATGACATGGAGAAATTCTGGCCAAATAGCAGCTGCCCTTTGGACCTGCTGAACTCTTCTCCCCTCCAAACATCATGTTTTCCAGTTTGGCAATAACCCACCGAGATTCAAACAAAAATGAGGAAACCCTTCACAGCCTCACCCACCTCCAAACTCCCCCTTTTGCTCAAAAACCTGTTTCCTGCAAGCAAATTTTGAAAAAGGAAAAGGTCCACATGGCAACCCATCAACCCTGATCCCCCTCCGACAGGGTCTGTCAGCAGCCCCCTACCTCCCAAGAGCACGGTGCTGCACAAACTCCTTCCAGCCAGGTCTGCAGGCCTGCACCTGCAGGGCATCATCTTCCAGAAGCGTCCACCCATCTGTTATGTGCATTTCTTTAATCTTCACTGCAAAAACGTCCTGCCACATACTCATAGTGCCACTTTGTCCTGGGTTGATAAGGAAGTGAGTTTTCCACTTTGTCCTGGGTTGATAAGGAAGTGAGTTTTTCAGGAAGTTGTGGCCAAACCACAGGGTGCTCAGATTTGAATATTGGCACCTGGCGTGGCCACTGAGGACACAGATACGCCTCTGAGAACACAGGGAGTTAAAAAGCAGAGAACTCCCAGGGAAACGCTCTCTTGGTGGTTTCGGTTTGTGAAAGAGGTCAGGCCTGCCCTGGCCAGCTGCGGGCTGGGCAGGGGAGGGGAAGCCATTTGTAGGCCGGAGGCCCTGCAGGAAGGAGGGATGGAGGAGCGCTGAGAGGCATCGGGCAGCCCCCCCTCGCCCTGGGAGAGACAGAGAAGGAGAGTGCCTGTGCCTGTGCTTGTGCCACCTTGAAATTTGATATCTTGTGTTGGCAGCAGAAGGGGAGGGTGCGGCTGGAGAGAAGGTGCTGGGCCACTGTGGGAGTTCTGAGCAGGCAGAGCCTGAAGTTTTAACCCTTTTCTTGGACAATGAAAGCTCTGCGGAACATTAAACCCTCCTAGAAGAGAGACAGACATGAAATAGAAGGAAATGGGCAAGTGTGGTGAAGGTCTGAGCAAGTAAAAGATGTCAGAAGAAGTTGAGAAGAATCCTAGGTGGAAGGAGATGATGGAATGGCCTTTGGCTGGACTCTTTCCTTGTATAGCCATGGACAGAACCATTTTTCCTGTAACACAGAGACTGCATTTAGGGGGAGGCAATAGCTTGGAGGCAAGAAAGTGTGGTGATATTATGTGAAGGAGTGGCATGAACAGAGATGGATGAGGAGGGTGTGGTAGTACCCTCTGTCTTCAGTGAAGAAGATCTCTGTTCTCCAGACCCCTCAGCCCCAGGGGGTGAATTTGGGGGGGACTGGTGTCCTGAAAGTGAGAGACTGTTGCTTTTTTGGAACTGGGCAAAGCATCCTTAAAAGGGGAACCCTAGAAGCAGCTCTAGTCCATGCGCAGTGGTGAGAGCACGGGGCATGGAAGGAAGAGGTCACGATGGCAAATGTTCTCTGGGCGGTGCCACGTGTGACATGGAAACACAAGATTTTTCAACTGTTTTTCCTGGAGATGCTTATGGTACAAGGAAGACTCCTCTCTCCTTGATGAACTGAGAGTTGATTATCTGAGGGGCGGTAACTGGATTGAGAATCTAAGGTTTTATCTCATTGTGCTGTGGTGGAAACTGGGGGGAGGAGGAGGAGTGTTTTGGAAGGTTTTCATTTTGAGTTCTGTGTGTGTTCCTTTTTACATATTGTAAGTTAATAAAGTTTTTTTTCCTTTATTCCTAAGCTAGAGCCTGCTTTGCTCTATTTCTGGTCACATCTCACAGCAGCCACTGGGGAGAATATATTTTCATGGGGGCCCTGGCATTGTGCCAGTGTCAAACCATGACACACTTGAAGCCGGGCAAGGTGTGGTGACCAAGCTTGCAAGTCAAGCTTGCAGCTTCTGAATGCACATATGCAACTGCCTTTTCCTTATACTATTCCTCCTTGTACAATGTTTTTGTGCTTGGAGAGGGGAACCTTTGCTCCTGCATGAGCAGCATCACCCCGTCCCAATCTCTGGGTCAACAGTCTCTGCTGACACTGCACCAGGTCTTGGCCAGGTGAAATGTCTCCTAAAGTAAGGACAAGGTGGGTTTCCTCAATATACGTACATGAACCCCTGACCTTGGAAAGCTGCCATGCTGCTCTGTCCATAGGCAGAAAGACTAGAAACAAAACCCCCTACCAGGCTGCCCACGCCCATCACATTCGTGGCAGTGGGGAGAATTTAAGAAAGATTTGCCCGGCTTAGGAATAATGAAAGTGAAACCCATTGAAAATGCAGGACTCAGCAGCTGATAAAGCTCCAGATAACCTTATCTATCTCAGTAGCTGCCACCAGCCATGGGCTATTTTTACCTATTTTCAGACAATTTGAGCAGAAAAAGGCCTAACATGAAACTTCAGGGTGGAAAGTTGGGGAGGACAGCAGGGTGCATAAAACCAAAAGAGATGAGGTGTGCTCTGAGCTGAGAGCACCCAGGCAAGGTATAAACAGCAGGGCTGGGGCCGCCTGCCACCCTCTGCCTCCCAGCTCACCCGTCTTGGGGTGCACAGGTCCCCCAGGAAATCCCATGGAGAGCAATGCGGGATGGAAAGCAGGTTAGATAGGACGCCAAATGATAACAGGACTTGAGTTTGAGAAAGATCTTGATAAGGCAGGTTTAACTCCAGGCGGTCCATGTAGGCAAATCCCAGGAACCACAACCTGGCAGGGAGGCTCTGATGTTTGCTGCTGGAATGGAAAAGCCAGCAAGTCCTTTGTACCAAGTGCCCTGTAACACCTTCCCTGTAACCTGTTCACAACGTGCCCTGCCCCTCCTGTGACAGAGGAGGCAGGAGACCCCAGGAGATCCCAGGGCAGAGCAAACCTTAAGCTTCCACATTTTCCTTCTTTGCAGTTCCTTCCTCTCTCAATTACACCTTGATGCCATCATCTGGAGCAGGACTGGAAGGACAGAAAGTGCTTGGAAGCAGAGAAGCCAAGACGAGGTCTTCAAGAGGCTTATGAAGAAAGCCCTAACCTATGGATAGACCCTGAGTCACCCCCTTGCCAAGACCCTTGTCATGGGTTCATTGGGTCCTGCTTGGGCTGGGGCAGTGAACTACAAGCAAGACAGTGAAGGAGGGATCACCCACCAGTGTTTTCAGTGTTCACAGAAGGGAGCTGGGGGACATCCCTGGCTCAGGGCTGGTGCATGAGGAGGAATAGACGAAGCAGCAGATCTTTACAGCCTCCTATCATTCCTTTCCCTGGGGCTCCCATTTCTATAGGGTCATTTTAGAAGATCCATTCATGTATCCCACCACAGAGGGGTCTTCAGGGCTGCAAATCTCATGGTGCAGAAGGTGGAGCTAGGTAGGGAAAGTGTTGGCCTCACAGCTGGCACCATGGCCAAGCATGGCATGGGGACCCAGCCAACAGCAGGGTGAACAGGATGGAGCCCCCACCCTGCAGCATCTGTCTCTCCACTTGACCCCTTCTATGTTATTGTCCAAGATTTACCCTGTGGGGGTTGAATGCAGGAAAGGCCTAAAGGCTTTGACACCTTCCCTTTATATCTAGGGCATGCCTGTGTTAAACATCTCCAGCTATTTTAAGGAGGAGAAGCCCCCTGCGGACACAGCCCTAGCTCCTGACACTCTCATAATCACCCAAACAAGGATCTGTGGTTTCAGCCCAGCTCTTCTTCCTCGAGGCTGCTGACACAAGGCATTCTCCCCACAGGACAGGCACTACTCCCCACACTTCCCACCCCAGGGGCCAAAACACTGCCCCTCTGGCACACTGCTCAGTGGGGATACAGTGGCATACCTGGTTCCTGGTGTGGGAACAGGTCCCTGCCTTCAAAACCTGGCTGTGATGGAAACCAGTGCCCTGTTACGTCATGGCAACACAACTCAAATCACGACCCACAGTGTGCTGAGCCCTCACAGTCATCTCTGACACAGCCGAAAGCTGGTCCCTCTATTAAAGCTTTTGACTTGCTTCTACTAAAGGGACTTTCCTAGAACAGCCCACAGAGACGAAATTGCTTTGACATCCTGTTCCATTTCACACACACCTCCTGGCTCTGCCCAAGCACCTTGCTGGTTATCAGTACCTGCCTGGAAACAAAAGCTCTTCCTACAGGATCTCCCCACAGCCTGGCCTCAGCAGGGAGTGGGGACAAGCTCTGTCCTGCACACAGTGTGACCTCATTGGGCTGGCAGGGTCAGACCCTGCCAATCCTCTTCACTCCAGCATACTGGTCATAGCTTCTCCGTGGGATGCGTGAAGGAAGCACACAAGGTGCAGCCTCAGTGGTAATTTCCCTGCTGTTTTTGCACAGCACAAAATTATTTCTGACTTGAGCTCCCACCCCTGGGTGAGCCGCCTCTGTGTGCACAGGAAGGTTTCCCGAAGTTCTTTCTCCTCCTCTTCATCTCTCACTATGTGTCAGCCTCCAGATTCCCCACTCTTCCAGCCAAGGGACAAAGTGCTCACATTGCCCATAAGGACTCTCCTTGGCCCACATGCGCCCCATTCCTGCTGGGACATCCATCCCTTCCTTTGGCTTGGGTCGCTCCATACTCTGGTGGCTCCATCCTGCCACCAGTCCCTGCGAGGGGCAGAAAGGGGCATTCAACCCCAGACCCCATGCAGGACTGCAGAAAGGAGCATCCCCTCAGCAGTGGGGATGCTGCGTCCATGGGCACTTCAAGGTTTGCAGGACAAATGAACTGACATCTAAGCAACAGAGCAGAACCCTAAACACTTCTCACTGCTTGCTTCATATTGAGGCTTTTTCCCATTCTGAAGACTTCCCTCATTTTTTCCTGTGCTGAACACACCCAATTCTTTTCCATCAGTCATTCTTTCAGGAAATTTTTGCTCTTTCTTCCAGGTCATGAGGGTGAATTCAATTTCTAACCCCCCACCCAAACACCCTCTTTCAGTAGCATCTTGCTTTCATATGAGCCTGACTTCCCCAGAAAATCTCTGTTGGATGTGTCTGCTGCATGAGCTATTGATAACTGCTCATGGGATAGAGCTTCTTGAGAATCCATCCACCCACAGTGGCAGAATTTCCCATTTCCTCATTTGCTTATGAGAATGTCATGTAAGGCAGCACAAAGATAGCATCACTCCCGCTTTCCCTGTGGTACCCAGTCTGCCACCTTAATGAGGAGAAAGTGAGGATGGTTTGATACAAGATCCAGCTAAATCTGTGTTCTGAGCCTCAGCACTGCCCTGTCAGTGTTTGCCACTTGGTGGTAATTTGTTCCAGCAGTTTTCTGGGTACTGAGGCAGGTTGACTCATCTAGAATTTCTCGATCCTCTTTTTTCTGCTTCCATGAAGCAGATGGTCAATTGGACATTCACATCCTCCTGGGACACAGCTCCATGACAGCTCTTTGTGCCTCAGTCCCCCTCCAAACTTGATGCATTTGACAATGAATGGCTGTCACCCCTAGCCATGATGAAACCCACCCGCTCTAGGGACAAGCAGTGGCTACAGGTTCCCTTCCATGCTGGACTGTCTGCACAGCTGAACCCTTGGAGCAGAAGGGTCCATCTATCTAAGGGTGGATTTGAGGAAAGAAGGATCAGTTCCTCAGGAAATATGGCTATGCCCAAGCTTGACTGTAGACAGGGCACATTGTCCCATCATCCTGGACTTCTGGGATGGAGAGGGATGTTGAGCAATGGAGAGAGATTTAAGGGGGCAAATGGATGTGAAGATATGGGCAGGTATCACCCCACAAGGGTTTAGGCTCCTTGTTCTGTGATGGTCCTTCCAGGCATAAGGAGTGAACTCGACCCCCTCCAACAAGGCTCTGTGCCAGTGTCGTGGGCAGAGAGTTTGGCCTTGGGACAGAGGAGTAGGCAGGCACAGGGCTCCTGCCTGGCCCTCCAAGCCCCATGCACCAGGATCTGGACTGTCAGCTCCCTCACTGAGCAACACATCCCACCAACGGGAAGAAGAGAGAAGAGAAGAAACTCTGGAGGCCACTCAAAGCAAAACTAGAGAAAGCAGAATGAGAACGGGAGGAGGAAACACAGATACTCTGTAAGCTACAACAGCTCAGTGACAGGTGGGGTGAGACTCTCGGTGGGACAGGATGGAGGAGATGTTTTGGACCCAAATCCCTCAGGACACACCAGAGCTGTGCAGCCTGACCATGGTTAGGGGGCCCGGCAGCCTGTGCAGCAGCCACCCCTCCCACCACCAACCACAGCACCCACCAGCTCCCTCCAGCCTTTCTCTTCCAGGAACAGCAGTCACTTTCCCAGATAGTCAAGGACATGGCAATGCTCCCAAAGCACAGTTCCTGACAGACCCGTCCCACCCACAAGCCATCTCATTAACGCAGGGGACAAATAACCCCCACATCTGATGCATCACCTCCAGTCCAACCTCTCCTAATCAAAAACTTCTGAGACATCCCAGTGACCAGGACAGTGCTCACCGGAAACTGACCCTGCTGTCCTACAGCCTGACCACCCCTTCTCCCCTCAACACCTGCAATGCCCTGGTGCTCAGGATCAGTGATTTGCTGCTTCATGGCATGGCTCTCCTCAAAGGCACAGGTGCAAAGTGCAGGAGTGGATTTCCTTTCCATCTTCATCTGCCTGTCCAGTTTTCCCAAGACATGGTTTATGAGTTCAGGTTTCTTGAAGAGATGCTTGCTCACATGTTGTTTCCAACCACCTTTAATCAAGACTGAGGTGTATAAGGAGCCAGGCTGGCTCTCAAGCATCATGTAGGAGGTTTTTTCTTGCTTAGGTATAGCCCAGGTACGTTGCCACACATCCAGTTTCCTGCAGATGCTGACAGGGACCAGTCCCAGCTCTCTGAGGTCTCCCAGAGGGCTCTGGCCATTCCCCATCATCAAGACCCTAATGCAGGACCAGGCTGAGGCTCTCCAGAGGTCTCAGCAGGGGTGTGGTCTCAGAGGGCTGACGAAGCATTTTGGCACTGAGGTGGTGGCAGCCACTGCTCGGGGGAGCGCTGGGTGCCCGCGGTTGGAAGCCGCTGCTTTAACTGCCAGACCAGGCTGCACAGGAAATGCAGCAGCTGCAGCACACACAGCCTCCCCCTGGCTGCTCCTGGGTCCTAGCACAGCAGAAGCTGTGGCACAGGGATGGGGGCCTGAGGGGATGTGTGTCTGTGAGGAAGATGGGATTTGGTACAGTAGCTGTGCAAATCTGGGGGTGTGCACACAAATTTGTCTGGCGACTTGTTTGCACATCTGTGTGTTCATGAGCATTTGTGTGTGCTTGCACATGTGTGCACACTTGATTCCCCATTCCCAAGAAGGATACTGGGGTGTGGAGCCTGACACCCATCTCAGGGCACTGCTTGGTCTGGGGATGCTCAGGGAGCACAGCCAGTGCCATGCCAGGTGCAGGGGAGTATAGCTCATGTCTGTTAGGGCATCTTGTGCTCCAAGCAGGGATGGGAGATGGTGTCTGGCAGCCTGGAGTATCCCCAGCACTCAACCCATGCATCTTGAGGCCACAGCCTTCCTCCCTGCAATGGGCAGGACTGTAGCCAGGCTGATGGGGATTGGAAGGGCACAGGCACTGCAGCAGGCTGGATGCTCTCCCATCCCAAAAGGCAGTGGGAGATGCTTTTGCTACCCCTCCAACCCCACTGGATGGCTTGGGACCCTCTGCTCAGCTACAGACCACCATCCAACCAGAGAGGAAAGGACTCAGCCCCATCTGCACCTGGAGGAATCATAGCTGCAGCCAGGGAGTGCAGGAAGTGCTGAAGATCTGGCACCTCTGCTGCCTGAGAGGTAGGATGGAAAATATGAAGCAGGGTCCACCCTCTCAGCTAAGTCAGTGTCGTGTCTGACGGGAAAGCAAAACGGAGAAGTGCTGACTGAGCTCCCGCTTTCCCGCTGCAGCTGCCTCCTGCCTCGTTTGCTGGGGCCTGCTGGCCACAGCAGGTCTCTGTCAGAGCTGCTGGGGCAAGGAGCAGGGCTGCTGCTGGCAAACAGCCCCAATGGGCTGAACCATGAACTGCCATGAGTTATGTGAGTTATGGGCAGTTATGGCACTGCCCGTGGAAGTTACTGGGAGCCTTCAGCAGCACAGGGGACCAAAGGGGATACCACATCCACTGTCTTACCCTGAAGAAAGGTGAAAGCTATCCCAAATGGATATTTATACCATCTACTCCCCTCTGGAAGTTTCTCATGAACTTTCCAATCCCCACAGGGTACAAGATATGGTGCCTGGCTTGCCTCACCCATTCCACCAGCGCCCAAGTTGGCTCCCACAAGGCTGCACTGGTTTTACTGGGGGCTAAGGGAGGAAAAAACCTGCTGACAGTGCTGCCAAAGTGTAAGATGCAAGTGACTCTTCTCAGTTTTCACTGAGTTTCACACTCTCCTGGCAAGCCTCTGCTGCCTCCAAAGCCACTCCTTACTGGGGTTTCTTCTCTCTCAAGCAGCTGTCACTTCTTTCCGCTCTGGTTTCTGGCAGGCAGCACATCTCTTTCAAGAGAGAAAGTGGAAGTTTGAAGCCAAAAAACTGCACTGAGCACCACAGTATGAGCTTTGCCCTGGCTAATGGCAGCCAGACCCCTGGCACAGCAGGGATGCTCATCCCCATGGAGTGGGTGAGTGCCCCAAGACAAGCCTGATTAAGGGAGAGTGTTGCCTCTCAGCCATGCCTGGGTGACCAGCTCAGACAGGGGCAAGGAGAAAATGAGCATCCACCTCCCTAAATTCTTAAGAGCAGCTTTGTGGAAGAGCAGCTTGCATATGTCACGGAGAGGCCCAGGAACCACAACAGATGCTGCCACCTCCCAGCTCTGCCCTGCACTGCAAGAGCCGTTATTTGCCTGCCCACGCACTTGCCATCACGAGTCAACAAACTCCTGGATGTAAAACTCTTTATTCCCCACCATGGCCATATCTGACTCCCACCTGGGGAGGGAGGGACACAGGGGTAGATATACCCCTCATGTAGAGGAGAAAAATGCCTGGAGACAGGCAGAAGACCAGCTGCCTGCTTCCCAGGGATTTCTGAATAGCAGTGCATACGGAAGCCTCTGCTCCGAGCAAGAAGCTTGCAAGAAGCCTTGAGCTCTCGTGAGCAGCATCTCACAGGATTCATTCCAGTTCTGACCTCCAGCACTTTCTTCAACAGTCATGCTTTGATAGCTGGCTCAGACCTAGGGCAGGGAAGCAGCACGGCCACTCCAGAGAGCACTGGGTGGAGGTAGAATACTGTAAGTCACCTTTGGGACAGACCTGTTGGCATCACTGCTCTGCCTCAGCCCATCCTCCCTGCCCTGAGTGAAGAGGCAGCACATGGAGCACAGCAGGGACCTTCCTCATCCTGTGGTACCCATCCCATGGCCACAACAACACTGTGGCTAGGACTGTTCAATATCAGCAGCAGCAGCAGCATCTCTGTTGCCTTAGTCCTGATACGCAGGATTTTCCCAGAGTGAGGGGCTGGGGCAGCCTGTTCATGCCCACACCCTGGGGTGGAGGGACACTGACCCTCAGCACGGCTGTGATGGCAGCTGTCGAGTCCTCTCCTCCCGGTGTTTCTTGCCACGCTCCGGTGTGACAGGTTTCTCCTCAGGGAAGATGATGGTGGCATATTCAGTCTGCTCAACTGGCTGAGTCTTGGGGGGCACCGGGCTGTGCTGGTCCCGCTGAAACTCCAGCACACCATAGTCCACAGTGGATACAAACACCTCGGGGGGCTTCTCTTCCTTCTGCAAGGTAAGCCCATCATGGTGGTTCAGCATCCAGAGGTACCCACCATCCCCAGCACAAGCCCGTTCTTACAGCAAGTGCCAAAATCAGCTCTGAAAGCATCATGGGAGAGTGAGAGTGATACACAGCAGAAAGATGCACAGACCTGGGGCAGAACATGCACAGAGGGACCACATCATGAGTCTTAGGGTCTCAGCTCTCTGCCTCTTCAGGCAAGCTGGACTCTCTGCCTGCCCAGCCATGGAAGGCAGGGCTGTGCTAGGAGCCCCTTTCCTACCTTCCCATCAGGCTCCAAGGTGCATGGTGAGCAGCAGAAGAGCCTAGGGGTAAGTTTGCTCAGCCCAGAGAGGAGAGAGCAAAGGGCAACCTACTCACTGCCTTCGGCCACCTAATGAATGGGGTCAGAGAGAAGATGGAAACAGATCCCTCCTAGAGGTGCCTGCCTAAAGAGAGGAAAGCAGGCACCAGCTGCAGCAAAATAAATTTCAGCTTGATATATTGGAGGGAAACATCCTCCCATTCTCTACAGCAACACAATCCACTGTCAAAGAGAAGCCTGCTTTGAAGAAGAATTGGATTAGAGAGTCACATCCTATCTTGGGTAGTTTTATTTTGATTTTGTGATGGGGCTGTGCTGCTCCAGGTGCAGAAAAGCAGTTGTAGCTGTGCAGAAAAGATCAAGCAGCATCAGAGAAGACAGAAGAAGTGAGAGGCTTGTGAAGAACCGATAAAGGAAGGCCCAGCACCCTCCTTGCCCCAACAATGCCACAGTGCTCTCCTGCAGCACAGCAGGGTGACAGAGGCGGAAAACTCACCACTGGCATGTTTTCACTCGGTGGTTTCTGCACATCTGCAAAGTAACACACTTGGTTAGGGGAGGTTTGTGTGCCCCACCCAAGAGCACTGGACACCACAATCTTTTCACCACACATCCTCCTTGTCCACAGGGCCTAACACCCTGAGCATTACGAGGACAAGTGAGACACCAGCCCACAGTCTAGAGTTTGATTTGGGATTAGTGGAGTGCAGCAGAACTCTCTGTGAGTCCTTGGGTGCCTGTGGCATTTCTGAGGTGACACCTTGTGCTGCAGTAGGGTGAGGTGCTCCAAAGGTACCTGGGCAAGGTGCATGGGAGGGATTCAAGTGCACCATTAGGGCACAACATTAACAAGTGATGTAGAGCCACTGCACATGGTCTGGGGGCTCTACAAAGGGCAAGCAGAGCTCAAAGCATCCCTCTCCTCCCAGCATGGAGATATCTGTCCCACAGGGGCATGCCAAGGCTGAGTTTAGCACATTGAACCAGTCCATGTACCCCAGGCAGCTGCAGACATCTGGCTGACCCCAGGTCCCAAACTGGGTTTGTGTGGCCTCCAGGGGGATCATACCTCCTCTCCTGTATGTGAAGGTGAGGTAGCCGAAGATCAGCAGCACAACCACTCCAGCCAGCAGGAGGATGCCCAGGAGCATGGCCTTGATGTGCTCTGAGGGGTTGCCTTCCTCCATCCCCGGCTCGTCAGTAGCATTCACCTGGGGGGCTGCTGCAATAGGCATTCAAAAAGGGGGAACAAAACAGCAGGTCAGGAGTGTAACATGGCCTCTACAGTCCTTGTGAAAGGCAGCAGGGGAACATGAGGCTGTCCTCAGAAAGGGCTCAGTGCCAGGTAGGCTGTCATAGTCCCATTTGTCCTTCAGGGTGCAAAGGAGACAGGACAGGGCAGGGCTGTGCTCTCCTGACCCATGTCAGGTCCTCTGCCAGCAGGTTACTGCCTGCCTTAACCCCTGGTTCTACAACAGGCTTGGGACCCATCCCTATCAGCTCAGCCCCCAGGCTGACCTGTGACTATCAGCTGGGCCCTCTTGCTCTCCATCACTTTATCGGGCTCATAGAAAGTGATCAGTCCACAGTAGTAGGAGCCTGAGTCATTCTGGTGGAGGTTCAGGATCTCAATCTCAAAGACAGGAATGTGGTTGATGAGCCGGTACTTCTCTGTCTCTGTCATGGGCTTGTATCGGCTGATCTCAGCAGTTTTCTGGGCTTGGCTGTGGTTGGTCTCCTTGTACCAATTGAGGCTGTACTCTGAACCAGAGTCATTCTCCATGGAGATGTTGCAGAAGAAAGTGGCTTTGTAACCTTCAGGGAGAGTTAACACTGCTGGGGAGATGGTCACTGTTTGGGAGAGAGGATACAAGGAGCAGACATGGTTACAGCAGGCACAGGTCTCAGAAACAGCCATACCCTGGGTGGGAGCCAGGGATGCAAGCCCAGTCCACATCATCACTCTGGGACATGGGCAGGTACATCACTCCATGTCTCTGCCATTCCAAATGTATGCCTACTAGCTGGAGAGGGACTCTCAGAGGTAGCAACTGTACTGTGAAACGGTTTCAGCAGACCAAATTGTGCTCTGGGCTACCTAAAATTAGCACTGAACACCTGTACCGGGGAAAACAGACTTTGGGGGTTGTATTATTTTTAAATATATACTGTATGTTCATGTCTGAACATGAGAGAGTCATCCTCTCTCCAGCTGAGGTTGACTCTGAAAGTGAGCAGAAGGACAGAGTCCCAGGCTGGGGCAGTGGTGTTCTGTGGTGCAGCCCATCCCACGCCTGGCTGCCTGCTGGGATGCTCTGGCTCTCTCCACTACACATTCCTGGGAGCTCAGAGCAGGCAGGGGCTGCCCTTGGCACAGTATTTGTCATCTCCAGCCTGAGACCACCTGACAGGGCAGAACAACCTGGAGCTTACAGTGCTATCCCTTTCCAGGGGCCTGTCCTCTCCTTGTGTCTGCATGGGCAGCCAGGTCCTGGGGTTCCAGCCAGGCTTGCTAGGCTGTTCCCAACACAGAATCCAGGCAGCCACAGCCACAGGCTCCTCTGCTTTAGCACCAGCCCTGCTGCTTCACCTCATTTCCCTGCCCATTATCCCGGTGGGTTCATCCATCCTGCATGGTGGGAATGCTGCGAACACGGGCCAGGCACACAGTGTCCTGCTTCAGCCAGTCCCACACAGCAGAACAGCTGTTGTAATTATTTCTGTTCAGAACAATGAAAAGTGGGAAGAAGCATTTTTCACAGGGGTCACCCAACCAAGCTATTCAAACCACCATGGCTTTGAAAAGTCTCTGTCAAAGGAAATTTGCCTTCCCCTTTCAGAAAATCGCCACTGAAAGCAGCCCCAGGGCTTGTACACAGAGAGTCAGAAAGTCCCTCCCGTCCCCCCAGCTCTGCCCTGAGGCCATAGGACCATGACCTCAGCATCACCAACCAGAAAAGTAACCTGGAAATTCTTTGAATAAATACAAGATCGGATGGAAAACTGGGCTGAGAAATGAGGCTTGAGACCAAACAGGAGGAGGGAATGAGAGAAGTGCCCCAATTCCCACAGGCAGCACTGGCTGTGGCAGTGTCCACACCAAGAGATGGAATTTCTGACATGTTTTGGACTTCTTGTGTTTAACAGGAAATATTTGGCAGGTTCAGGGCTTTATTTCCCACTAGTGCCGCTGCCAACAATGAATGAAGCGTTCAGACAACTTCTGAAAGTAGATGTTGGGTCTACATGTTTTCCTGTATCTTCCCAGCTCCAGAGGTAACATCTGCTCCAAGGGACACCCAGCCCTCTGCCCACCCTCAAGGCAAAAAATACATGAATCCACCACAGAAACAGTGAGCTGGAAGGAAAGGAGACAGCTTCATCAGAGCTCTCACTCACCCTGCCCAGACTCACACCTTCATTTCAACCTCTCCTTCTCCAACAAAGTTCACCCAGAGAAAGGATCCTGGATCCTACAGGATCAAGTCCAAACCAGGAGTTGCAGCCCAAGGGCACAGACTGAAGTCACAAGAGCTAGAAAGTAAACCCCACACCCCACTGTCAAATCCATAAGCTCAACACCAAGCTCCAACCACCGTCACTGTGTCACAATACAGCTCTGGTGTCCTGTCCCCTTCTCCGTCCTTTAATCCCATTTCTGCCCCACGAATCCCCAAATCTTTTGCTTCAGCTGCACATACCCAAAAGCTTTGGGGTTTGTGCCTTTTTGATGCCAGAGCTAATTTTTAACTACAAAGCTCCCAGCCCTTAGACATTTTCCACCAGCATCAAACAACATGGCCATGGCAGTGAGCCCGCCACACTCCTGTACCTACCCCGGCGGCAGCAGGTCAGCATCGGCCCACAGCAGAGCAGGATGGCACAGAGGTCAACCAGGGCCACCTCCACGCTGCCCCACGACTTCTTTGAGGCACCTGGAGCCATGCTGAGCCGCTGTGGCCCCTGCCCAGGCAGGCGGGAGGTGCTGTGCCGTGTGTGCCGTGCCGCTCCCGGCTCTCTCCGTGCTTCCTTTCCCGCAGAGGCAGCTTGTTCTCTGTTGTACACAGCGAGGGCTGGGTGGAAATGAAACGTACCCATCTCTGCCCCAGAGGGAAACCCGGGCTGCCTCCCGCCCCCAGCTTCCTCCCCACAGAAGCAAGGATCAGCTGAGCCAGACCTGGCCCCTTCCCCTCCCCGCCTGCTCCTGGCATGTTCCCATGCTGGTACCCAGCGGCCAAGCAGTGAGGACAGGCACCTCTGAGCCTGCACCCTTTTTGGGGAAAGCTTCCAGGGATGGAGGAGGCAGAGACCACAAGGGACTTGTCCTCAGCTCTGAGCCTGGCCCATAAGTAAAAGTCGTCTTGGGTTCCCAGGCATCCACAGGTGCTCCCACTGGGTGCCCAAGGCAGTGGGGTTGTGGGACGTGTGGCACTGGGTAGACAGGGTCTGAGAAACCATGGGACACCTATTGGTAGGCTGTTCCCACCAGGATGGGATAGGATGGGAGATGAGGAGGGGGAGGAGGACGAGTTTTGCCTCCTGAGGTGTTTTTCTTCTCAGATTTGAAGAGAGCAAGGGCAGGTGCCCAGGGTGCTGTTATTGAGGCAGAAGACTTCTGTAATTTTTTGCCATCCATGCTCCCCTCTCACCACACTGACTAATACTGGCATAGGAAATAACCAGCGGTGAAAGCACGCTCCTCCACTCCTCTAAAACACAGCTTGGTGCCTCGCAATTTTGGAAAGTGTCAGGGGAAAATTAGTAACTGAAAATTAATAAGAAGGATGTGATTCTAATGATGACTTCATTATTTTTCCAAGCTTCCACAAACAAGCTGTGGGGCTGGGGCTTGCTCACCTTTCACTTTCAAACATGTCCCTGGCAGGTGAGTGGGCTGGGGCAGCCGCCCCTAATTTCACAGAATCATGAAATCATAGAATCATTAAAATTGGAAAAGACCTCTAGGACCATCAGGTTCAGCCAAAAACACCATACTACAAGGATGGCCAAACGGGGATGGCCAAGGAGGGGGTTCCGAACCAGGGCAGACAGGGATCACCCTGGGGGGCGTGGCTCAGTCCAGCCTGTCTTGGTCCTCTTTTTCAGTCTCCTCCTGACATTTGCAGCATCACTCCTTTCTCATGAGCTGCTGGTACTACTTGAGCTGCAGAGCCAGGCTGGGTGCTGTGACCACCTTGTCACCTCTCTACCCCACCTGGCCAGAGGCCACCATGCTGCCTGGATGGGTGGCAACAGGAAGTGCTCTCCATCATGTACAAGGGTGCACGTGGGTTTTGACTTGGACATCACCTCTTCCTTCATAATTTCCTAGATTCCCACTAAAAAAACCCTGACTAAACTAAACTAAGCTGAACTGAACTCCAGGAAAAAAGGAAACTGACAGCGAGGACGTTTTTCCACCTTGAGGCTTTATGTCCCCAAATGATGACACCAGGCACTGGAGCCAGGTGTGGGGAGGCTCGTTTGGCACTTGCCACATGTTTTGGTTTCTAGAGGTGGAAGATGTGATGGGTATCGCTACCAACATCACAACTCAGCAAGCCAGGGGGATAGGCAGGAAAAACTGGCTCATCCTCCCCACCCCGTGTGGCAGCAGCAGACAGCTGATTAGAATCATAGCACAAATTGCTCAAACTTTCCAATGCACACTTGCAATAGGTATAAACTGGTACCCAGGGCAGGGAGGCTGTCGTGTCCATGAGAAACCAACAATGGCAAGAGGCCCTTTTCTCTGAAACAAAAAACCCATGGTGATGAAAAGAATAAAAGAAAAGATCAAGCTGCTAGGAAACTGCTGTGGAGGAAAGCAAGGTGAGCAGCAGCACCAGCCTCAGGTGTCAGCATTGCAGAGGAGCACAGCCCCAGCCCACAGCAGCCCTGGGGCTTCAGGCAGGCTTTGAACCCTGCATGCAGCCTGCCAGACCAGCACAGCTCACCTTGGCTCCTTCACCAAGTTCTCCAGCATGAAGGAAAACAGCCTGGCTCCAACCATGATGCAGCTCCCTGCTCGTGCTGGTAAATCTACTCCAGCCCAGTGGGGTAGATGGTACATCTTGGAGTTTGCTGACATGGTCATAAAAAGGTCCTTTGGTGCTTAAAGAAAATATAAATTCTTTCTGTGAGTTGAAGCATGGCAAACTGCATAGGACAGTGCTTTTCTATTTGGCCACCAAAAGATGAAAATGAAGTCTAAAAAGTAAGGACAAGCAGAAATAAGTGAGAAGCCAGTTCTTTAAAACTAAGAAACAACAACTTCAGCAAGCACATGTCACTTCAGTTCATTGGAGCACAAATGTCATAGTTTTTCTCCAGCCAGAAGCTGCTGAGTTCCATCAACACAGGTGAGACCTAGAGGAGGACCTGGTCCTCTGCAGCCATCACTGTTGGGGCACACAGCTGTCACCTGAGCACTCACCTCAAAGCTTAGAGAGTCAGCCCCAGAATGATTTAAAAGCATATGGGGTATTTAAGGAGCACTGTAAAATTGGAAGAAGAAAAAGAAAGCTGTGGTCAAACATCTCTGATGGAGCTGACTGAAGCCCAGAGGTGCATGACCCTGAAGTCCAGGGAAAGCATAGCTTCCCAGGTGAAAGAGGAAACACAAACTGCCACAAAAAGATGCTGAGGAAGAGAAGCCCACACGTTCCAAAGATCCTTCCCCCAACGGTTTAACTGAATTCACATCTGTGGGTCTGACCCAGGCGGGAGCCGAGTGGCTGGGGTGAGAGGAGGAAATGGTGAATAGTGTTTGCAAATAAATACAGAGTCTTGAGGTCTTTCAGATACTTATCAGAAATTATGAAGGTCTCTCCAAACGATTTGCATGAGCAGCAACATCTGACCCTGCGGGGACAGGCAGCGTCCTGTGGTTGTGAGTAAGCAGCAATAAGCAGTGAGTAAGTACAGGGATGGAACAGAGACACAAAACTGTTCCTCTAACAAGCAGGGCCTGGGCAGAGCAGTGGTAACTGTGATGGTAAGGTGACACATGGGTATGGCAAGGGACCAATGTCACCTCCAGCATGGCAGTGAGTGTTCCTGCTGGCAGGCAGAGCTGACACCCAGCCCAGTGGTACTGAGGACTCTGACGGTCCATCTCTAGCAAGAGGTGCTGGTAAAGTCTGTGGAAATTATGAGCTGCTGCTGCTCAGGGTCTTAGCAACCCATCCATTCTCAGAGCAGGTTGGGGCAGGATCTGGCACCAGTTGGGAAATGCCTGTGCGTCCCAAGCAAAACTCTGGCAGTGGTACCCCTTTCCTCCTGGGGCAACCTCACACCTCCTGTACCCGAGGGGCACCTCCAGGCACACCTAGCCCTGTCACAGTTCATGGCCCCCTCCAGCCTCTCATCTGTGGCAGCAGCACCACTCCACAGCAGCACTGGCTGTGCCTTCACACTGTTTCCATTCAGAGCTGGGTGAGGCACACAGAGACCTTTCTCAGCCGTGTCATCTGCTGCACGTGGGAAGCACAATCGATCACAAAGATCGCTGCTTCGAGATAACCTCCAGAGGAAACAGAATGTCAGCTTCTCAGCAGGGGCTGCAGCACATGCAGCCTTCCCTGTGACACACAGCAGCTACGGGCAAGGAAAAGGGCACAAGGGGTAGGATTCTGGGGAGCAATAATTTTAGGCCTTTATGGAGGATTTAAGAAGTTGCTAGAGGAAAGGAGCAAGGCTGGGATCTCCTCCCTGATGTCTGGGATGTGTGGTACAGAGGCAGGAAGGGAGCCTCCAAGCCCTGGGCAAGGCTGAGTGCAGGGGCTGTGGCTGCTGGCTGGTTTGGGGCAGAAGGGGGGCACTGGGGAAGCACCCAGTGAGGCCAGGTTGTCTTACCCCACTCTCTCCCCATCATACCTCCAGCCACAACCCAGCAACTTCTTCAAACCCTTTACAGAATCACAGAATGAATCAGGCTGGGGAAGACCTCTGAGATCGTCACATCCAACCTATGACTCAACACCACCATGACAACTACAGCATGGCATTAAGTGCCACATCCAGTCTTTCCTTAAACACCTCCAGGGACAGTGACTCCACCACCTCCCTAGGCAATCCATTCCAATATTAATCACTCTTTCTATGATTAGAAATTCCTCCTAATGTCCAACCTAAACCTCCCCGGGAACAGCTGTGCCCTCTCATCCTGTTGCTGGTTGTTTGGGAGAAGGGGCTGACGCCCACCGGGCTACACCCTCCTTTCAGGGAATTGTAGGGAGGGATAAGGTCCCTCCTGAGCCTCCTTTTCTCCAGACTAAACACCCCCAGCTCCCTCAGCTGCTCCTCACAGGATCTGTGCTCCAGACCCTTCCCCAGCTCCATGGCCCTTCTCTGGACTTGCTCCAGCACCTCAGCATCCTCTATAAGCCATTGCAAAATTTTATAATTATTACAGTTATTAAAATAGCCTGCAATTATTTAACACTTATTTACCAACTACTTCATTTAACAAGTCTTATTGCAAAAAAAAACCAAAAAACTTTTCTTTCTTTCTTTTCTCTTTATTTCATTTTCTTTTCTTTCTTTCTTTCTTTCTTTCTTTCTTTCTTTCTTTCTTTCTTTCTTTCTTTTTCTTTCTTTCTTTCTTTCTTTTTCTTTCTTTTCTTTTTTCTTTTCTTTTCTTTTCTTTTCTTTTCTTTTCTTTTCTTTTCTTTTCTTTTTTTTTTTCTTTTCTTTTCTTTTCTTTTTTTTTTCTTTTTTTCTTTTTCTTTTTCTTTTTCTTTTTCTTTTTCTTTTTCTTTTTCTTTTTCTTTTTCTTTTTCTTTTTCTTTTTCTTTTTCTTTTTCTTTTTCTTTTTCTTTTTTTCCCTTTTCCTTTTCCTTTTCCTTTTCCTTTTTTCCTTTTTCAATACAAAATGATACCCCACGCTGCAGGGACACACGCACCAAGCCCAGCACCGCGCCCCACGCAGCCGTGCCCGGGCGGTGCCGCGCGGGGCGGGCGGCGGAAGCGGCGGCAGCGGCGGAAGCGCCGCGGTTGTCCCGGTAACCAACGCCGGGGCCTGCGCGGCCATGGGCGAGCTGGGCCCGGACGAGGGGGCCGGGGGGCCGAGGGGGCCGAGAGGGCCGAGAACACGTACAGCCTGCGGCCCGGCCTCCAGCACCGGTGAGGCTGCCGGGGAAAGAGGGGCCAGCACGATGGGAGACTTTGGATTGGGGCGGGTGGGCCCCACTGGGAATGTGGAGCTGCGGGGGGAATGGCGGGAGGGCGTCCCTGGGCGTGAGGCAGTGCGGGTGTGGGGAATGGGGAGCACCGAGGGCTTGGGGGGCACCGGGCTCCCACACCAGCTTTACACCCACTAAAGTGGAGGATGCTGCTGGAGGGGCAACTTCCAGTGCGGCTGGTTTCACCCCTGTCGATAGGTGTTTGGCTTTTGGCAATATCTCCGTTTTAGTGGAGCTTTTTTTTAATCTATCATTTTTCTCTAATACATGAAAGCTATATTTTCCCAGGAGTGGCACTGCGTGTGTTTCTACACATTGCATGCGAACTTTTCCACTTTTTTACTTTTTGTTGCCATGATAGATTTAAGTCCTCCACAGTAAAAGAATGCATCCGTGCAATACTGAAGGAGAAGCTGGCCGATGTAGAGTACAAACCAGAAGAAATGCCTGAGCTGACAAAGTCTTTATCAGACACAATAAAAGACAGACTGAAAGGTAAGGAGGTCTGCTGGGGATGTAATTTCTTTTCTTGCCATGCTCTCTCGTTTTTGACAAGATCCCTCTTTCTTCCTTTATTCTTGAAATGCATTCCTTCCCTGTTGACTGACTCAAGTCTGCTGGTATGAAGCAATCTGTCCTATATATGTGCATTCCTTGCCTGCAGAACTGGAGATCTAATTGCAGCCGACAAGATTTGTTTTCGTATAGCTTGGCAAGTGTGTGATGTCAAACGTGGAGGGTCTGCAGGGGGAAAGCAGCTGCATTAGAGAGAAGAAAGAAGTGATGTTTCATTGCTTTTTGATTCCATAAACAGAACCATTCCTGCTGTTTTTCTGCTGTGAGTTAGATCAGAGCTGGAATAGTGGTGGAGATCAGAAAAAGGCTCAAGGGGGCACAGGGAATGGGGAGAGAGGAGCAGTCAGCCAAGGAGGGGTGTGACTACAGCCTTATAGCTCTAGAAAAAGGTTGTGCTGCTGCACAGGATGCCCTCCAGCATTTTCGAGTTCAAGAAGAAAAGTGCAGGCACCAGCAGATGTTTCCTGAGTTTTGTGCTGGAATCAGTATATGGCTGGCACGGATATTTTTTTCCCGTTCTTCCTGGGGACACGCTGGTGCTCCACCTGCTGGGCTGGCCTGCCGTGGTGGCACCGCGGTCACCCTCAGCAGGGGCCGTGCATTTGTGCTTCTCCCAGAATTACACACCTGCTTTAAAGCCAGCAGCAGCAGCTGTAGTCCCTGCACGTGTTCATGCTGAGCTCCTCTGCACAGGGCTTGGCTTCAGTCATGTGTAAGCCCAGTGGCAGCAGCCTGGAGCTAGGCTGGCCCGGGGTGGCCACTCTTATCAGCTGGCATCTCTGATAAGCATTGACGTGTTGGATGTTAGCAGAGCCAGCGTGCTGTGTTCAGCCTTCCAGTGGAAACAGGGTGCTGGAGTCGTCCTGGGACACTGCTTTGTTGAAGACAGGCATTGGGATCTATATTTGATTTCAAACATGCCTGTTCTGATTTGGCTTCTGGAACATTGCCATGGCCTGATTAGATCTGGCCTGTGCCCCAGAGGTACTTTTTACTGTTGTGAAACAATAGCATATCTCTGGAGACACAAAAATAATACAGCTATTATGTGGCCTTTTATACCACTCAGGAGCAAAGGAAACACCTGTGTGGCAGAAGAATCTCACAATACCTTTGCATCAAAACAGTTTTAAAATAAGACAGTTTTTTTCAAATTGCATTTTGTCCACCAGCAGCCTTGTTTGTGTTCTTTCCATGTGGCCAGTTCTTGAAAGTTGTCAAAGCAGAGTGCTGACTCACAGTGTGGCTGCTCAGGGGTGTCTTGTGCCTTAGATCATCTTCTGATGGATGCCAACTACACTGTTCACCCTTCAACTCCAGCAAAACCATGGTACTCCATACCAGGAAAATGAAGCTTTGCAAGACAGTCTGTCCACTTGGCTACTTGCATAGGCTTGTGCAGCCACTTGCTTTGTAGCCAGAAATCTTTAGCTTTCAGGGTCGTGTCTTGGGCTCATATTTTTAAAAAGTTATTGCTCTCACTGTTATTTTTTTCTCTCTCCAGAGGAAGGATTTGACAGGTACAAGATGGTGGTGCAGGTTGTCATTGGAGAGCAGAGAGGAGAAGGAGTCAAGTAAGTTTTGCATCTTCTAATTGTATTTCCGGCATGTTTTCTGGGTTTAGGTGTAGTTTTTTCCTTCGGAAGCTGCTTCCAACTTCCCTTGCTACAAAGATCTGTCTGCAGACGATAAAGTGTAAATCACTTTCTTTTCTCTTTTAGTGGCAACTTGAGTGCTTAGGTTGTGATTGATTGAATTAGCCAGTGATAATTGGCTCTATGGTAGTTCTTAGCAAGCTGAAATGCTGAAAATCATTTTTGAGGAGTGTGGTAGAAGCCTTTTGTGTTGTATTCATGATGAATAAGGGTACACCTCCCATCCATTCCTAAGGCCCTGCTGGAGCACAAAAGCCATGGTAACTCACTTCTGTCTAAAGCCAGAAAGCTTCCATAAGCACTTCATTTACATTTTTCAGAAGTTTCAATTTCTATAATCCCACTGCAATACTGCCATGGGAACCAAGCCTAGATTCCCATGTGAGTGCTGAGCACTTGTAGTCAGCTCCAGATGCCTGCAGTCAGATGAAAGAATTCCTCTTGGCTGCAATAGTGGGCTGTAGCTTTCCATTACTCGTGGGTAGGGACAAGACAAAAGGGAACAGCTCACAAGGTTTATATGCTTTATCTGCTGGGCTTATCTTTTTTATTGTGCCTGGTACTCCAGCAGAAGTGCAGCAGAGCTGTAATCAGATCTGCTGCCTCCCTGTTCTGGAGGTCAGAGAGGAATACCTGTACCTGCTGCCCAGGCTTTTGTCAGGAATGTCTGTCTGCAGGCAGGCTGCTCCACAAGCACTGTGCCAGGGTGAACAGTTCAGTGTTCAGGTGGTCTGATCAGAAATGTGAAGTCCAGCCACACAGGCTGACAGAGCAGTTGGGGACATTTTCCAGTTTGTAACAGACAGGAGGCAAGATTGAAACACAGCCACTGACATCCTTAATGCAAAATACACCTTAGTACAGTCATTCATACATGATGGGACTGTGCCCCAAAAGGAATCCTGTCAGCTGAGGCTCACTGGGGCAGGCAGGGAGTGGGAGCCTTGCAGCAGAGAAAAGGGAGTGTCAGTGCTTTAGACAAGGCAGCAGCAAGGTCTCCCATGCTATATCCTGTTATGGTCTGGCTGTTTGTGTTCAGGATAGGGCTTGGGTGTAGAAGTCCATCAGGATAGTCAGGGAGCAGAGGGTATAGATACGAAAGGACTTGAAGAGGTCGTGGTCTCGTAGCATGGCATCTGCCAAGGAATACGATAGCTCCCTATAAATAAATTGGGAGTATGTGCCATGAGGGTGCAGGAGGTGAAGGGCAAGAACAAATAAGCTAAATTAGCCACTGATATGCACAGGCCAGAAGTCAAAGATTCTTAAGCACCATAGCAATGAGGTTTCAAGCCCTGCTGCACAGTGAAGGTGGCAGGGTTGAGAGCTGATGAGCACATACAGAGGGGATTACAGCATGTGGTAGAATTCAGCAGTAGAAAACTAGGCTTGGGATTCAGGAGCATACTTCCCAATCCCATTACCTTTAAAGCAAGCTCAGTTTGGTTTTCAAGGGAAGTATCTGTGATCACTTAGGTCATTACACATGAACTCTGGGTAATGTCCCTGTCTGGCTCCTTTGTCTAGCATGGCTGCACGATGTTTCTGGGACGCTGACACTGACAGCTGTGCTCACGACGTGTTCATGAACGTAAGTATGGGCTGGATTCTCAAGGGAAGTGCAAGGCTACTTGCTTTTGTATGAGAGGTAGAGTGACCTTCAATATGGAGCAGAAAAGAAACAACTACTAGAAGGAAGGAATCAAGATTATTGAAACAGCCTGATTTACATGCTTGTTCACAAAACATACTTAGCTATAACAGCCAACATAGTAAAAGTTCTCCCCTGAGTAGGTGACACAGTACAGTACAAAAGTCATTGTAGTCACACCATTTACTGGTGGGGAGAGAAAGCACAAGAGACAAAGTCTTTTCTTACATACTTTGCTGAACTGCAGTCATGGGGCATGGCTGAAATCCAGGACTGAGCCAAAGTCAAGGTTTTACTTTATTATTATTTTATTTTAAACTGACACCTAGATACCTGTGGGTGTGTGGATGGAGGCGCTTCTGGCATTCAGATGCACTGACCTGGGTTACACCACAAGTGAGATGAATAAGAAATTTAAATAAAAGACAGAAAATTGCTATATATTACCATACAGTTATTATCTGGTCTAAATGTTCCCTGAGGTTTGCCTGTTCCACTAGACTAGCAAAAAGCTTGCCTTGACTAACACAGAGCCTTTCTCTGTTTTCCCCAGGACAGTCTGTTTTGTGTGGTGGCTGCATTTGGCTGCTTCTACTACTGAAGGTGACAAACATTGCACAGAAGGATGGACGTTGGGGAGAATGCTTTGCAGTATTTTTTCTTTAAGTGTACAAAACCATCATATTCTTCCTTGAGTACATAACCCAATTAACTGCTCTACAAAGCACGTCCTACACCTGTGCTACACACTACAACATTCCCTCTTCCTTGTAGATATTTATATAGTTTAAGCACAATATTATTATTATTATTATTATGTCCTTTATTTAAATGGCCCTTTGTTTTTTATATAGTGTTGGTTTTGTCCTAAAAGTGTATTGCCAATAGCCATTGCTTCTAAGGCAAACTCAACTTCTGTCTTGAAAGGGTTCTGTTACTTTTATTTTTATTTCTATGAAATTAATGAAATATTTATAAGAAAAAAACATAATAAATCTATGTATTTGATATTTCTTCTCTTGTGGCATTTTCTTCCACTGTACAAGATGCACTATAGCTTGTCTGCATTTCTTAGGTGAGCTTTTTGACAATTCTTTGTAAATTAATCCATGAAGCTGGTCTCTGATTCTGGTTATCCAGATTTGTTCCTATGACTCCCACAACAATTGGGCTATGAATCCCAGCTGTGTCACATGAGATGGTATTAATTGATGGAAAGTCAAGATATTTAGGACATTAGGTCAGGCCAGCAGCCCACACACCCCATGACTGCCAGAACTCCTCCCTGCAGTAAGTGCTCCTTGGTTTGTGCAATGTGGCACCCGTGGATGCTGTGTGTGATCATTGCTCCTCAGGCTCCTCAGCAGATGCTGCAGTGATTTCCCAATCTCTCTCTAATTGTTTTGGAATATAAGGGTGGATGTTTGGAGAACAACTTTGCTAGGACTCCAGCCTCAGAAAGGCTGCAGTAGGTCTGCAGAAGAATACTAAAACTTCTCATCTCCCCAAAAGTTGGCGGACCACGTGGGTTCCTGAGACAGAGGGTGCCAACAGAATACATCTTAGCATGCCCACTGGAAGATGGGATGCTCTGTGGTGACGCCTGTTCTCTCTCTGCCAACAGGGAAAGCACAGCTGAACCATTCCAGTGGGATGAACGGCTTTCAGAGTGCCAAAGTGGGGTGAGGTGAACCCTGAATCCCACCCTCACCAACTGTTACAGCAGAGCACACCCTCCCCATGCAGCTCTTGGAAGCCAGGGAAGTAAAATATTATGGTGCATTTTCTGGAATCCTTCTTTCAGTGTGCTGGAGGCAGCACACTGCTGCTTCTCTATTGTATTAGTTTGAAATATTTTGGTTATGAGTCATCCCCTCCTTTTCCTCTGGTGGGAAATGAAGGGTGGCTTCACTGACTGCTTTGTTGCTGCCTGTGGCTGTCACCCACTAAGGAACCTGCAGAGAGATGTGACAGCACTGCTCTGTTTGTGCACAACCTGGGAGTGTGACTTTTAGGGAACACCAAAACCCTCCACACAACATTTTCCAGGAGCTGGTACATATGACCTCAGACTCGTTTTGAAGCTTTTATAAAGCCATGGCTGTTAAATCACAATGTCTAACCTTGCACTTGCTCCATTTTGGAGGTGTTTAATGGCTTCTTCACAACGGTGTTGTACAAAGCAGGTGAGCAGATTTGAGTCTGTAATTGCTCAGTCTCACCACCCTTGGCTGTGGTGTGGAACAGGTAAGGGGTGCTGTATTTTCCCTGGAGAGAAATTGAGCCTCTGCTGAAGCACTGCACGCTGGTGTGGACAAGCAGGGCAGCTCCCTCTTTCCAGAACCTCCGGAATTTACACCAGATTCATCCATACACTGGACGAACGAAGAAAATACTTCATCAGTCTCCTCTCCTCTCCTCACGACGGGAAGCAGAGGGGCAGGCACTGATCTCTTTTCTGTGGTGACCAGTGAAGGACCCAAGGAAATGGCCTGAAGCTGTGTCCTGGGGGTTTAGGTTAGGATCAGGAAAAGGTTCTTTCCACAGAGGGTGTTAGGGCACTGACCAGCCTCCCTAGGGAAGTGGTTGTGGCACCAAGCCTGGCAGAGCTCAAGAAGCGTTTGGATAAGGCTCTCAGGCACCTGGTGTGACTCCTGGGGATGGTGCTGTGCAAGGCCAGCAGTTGGACTCCGTGATCCTCGTGGGTCCCTTCCAGCTCGGGATATTCTGTGACGTTGCAGAGCCGCGGGGCAGGCCCGTCGCGAGCCGGAACGGAGGTTCCAGGCGCGGATTCCCGGGACGCGGCTTCCCCGCGGCGGGCCGGTCCCTTCCCGTGGTTCCGGGCGGACACGCAGCGGCTCCGCCCGCGCCCCGCTGGCGTCGGCGGGAGCGGGGCGGGGCCGGGAGCGGCGGCGGGGCCGGACTCACCGCGCTGGGCTGCGGAGCGGCGGCGGTGCGCTGGTACGGGGGGTCCGGCGGGAGCGGGGGGCTGCCACCGAGGGGGTGGGGTTGCAGGGGACGGGGAGCGGAGCGGTGCCTGTCACCGGAGCGGAGGCTGTGGAGTGCGGTTAGACCGGCGGCACATGAGGGCACCGCTCGCTCCCCCTTCGGAGCCGCTCAGAGGTCCCGCCCGGGCCCCTTTCCCGGCGTGGTGCCCGGGGCACGGCCTGGGGGCTCCGGGCCGTGCTGGCCGGTCGGGACGTGGCTTTGGGCGAGAGGGCAGTGTCGGCTGGGGTGGTCGTGATGCGCTGCGTCCCCTTTGTGGGGGCTTGGGCAGAGGCCGGGGCTCGGGCGTGATCCTCCGGGATGGCAGGACTGGCAGCCGAGAGAAGGTAGAGACGGCTCAGTGGGAAACTTCTGTAGTGCATCCTCGGCGCCTGGAGCGCGGGGGCTCCGGGGGACATCCCCCAGCCAGGGGACACAGCCAGGGCCTAGGGAGGACAGTGACGAGGTGGACCTGGCTGCGGCGGAGCAAGGTGTGACCCAGCTGCTGCGTAGGCACACATCCTCTCTAACCCTCTTCTTGTGTCCACCGGAGTCCTGGCTGCACTGATTAATGGTTTTGTAATGGGACTTAAAGTCCTCAGGAATTCCGAGAGCTGTGATGCTCTTCTGTAGTCCTCACTCACTGTGGAGGGAGGTGCAGGATGCTGCAGGTGGCCTTCACTCTGTCCCCACCCTGTGATGCTGCCGCACCAGGACCCTGGCAAAGGTTGAGTTGTCAGAAACAGGTAATGCTGGGTTTCCATCTGCAGGACCCCGGGGTCTGAGGACAGCCACTCCATTTGGTTTTGAAATTCAGATGACAAATACCCATGCATTATTTCCCAAAGAAGTTTGCCAGGTATACACAATTATTAAAATTCCTGATTTTGAAGTTTTTTGCTGTGAGGTCTGGGTTGTAACACTTTTGAAATCACTGTACCAAGAGCCACAAACAATAACTGTTGTAGTAAGGAATTGGTATTGATGTGTAAACCTGCTAAAAGAGGTTTACACCTCCAGTCTCAAGAAGCTCTGTTGCTAATCCCTAAAAACAAAACAGTGCAGAAGTCGAGTCAGAATAGCCACCTATTCTCACACTTTATTGTCCCTGACAGTATTTTTTCTGGTATTCTGTAATAAGTAAACTCTATTTCTGCTGCTTCACTCACCCAGCAGCGGCTGTTGCATGTCGAGACACTCAGTGCCTGGAGGTGATGGTATACTCAGAAGGGCTGTGAATTCACAGGGGTTCTGACAGCAGTTTCTCTTTTTTATGTGTATTACTTAGCAACACTATCTAGGTGACTGCACTGAACTGTTTTGAGTTGTGGTTAGACAGTTATCTTCAGCCATTTGGGACTTTGTTGGAGAGAAGCAGCATCTCTCCATCAACTGCAGGACATGGGTACCAGAGCTTCTGCTTGAGAGAATGTTACCAGCCTGCCTGGACCAATAGGGGATGCAAGGCCTGGGGGTTTTTTTTTGCAGGTATAGCAAAGGTGAGGATGCTGTTGGACTGATGTGTGGCACTGGCTGGACAGGAATCCCTTTTATATGTTCCTGTGGCTTTTAACACACTGTGGGACAGCTGCTTTTGTTGATCTTGATCCAAAGTAGCTGAAGCAGCCTGTGTTTTACAAGTGGACAGGACTGTACCAGATCCTGCAGTAACCTTTTTAAGGGGCTCAAGGGCTTGACCATGCAGGTGGAGCAGATGCTGACTGTGGGGAGCGGTGCAGTCTGTCTGGAGGTGAGCCGGCTGGGTCATAGCCAGCAGCACTCTGTTCCCAGGCAGGAGCTCTGAGTCTGGAGACTGGGACAGAGCTGGGCCTGGCAAGCCTGGGCTGGGCATGAAGCTGCCTTGGAGATTGGGCAAGTTTTTTAAGCACTGATAGAAGAGAGATCCATGATGAGTCTTCTGTCATTAACCTCTCCCAGGTCTCTGTGTCTCCACAGATCTCCATGGGGATACACACCAGTAAGGTTAATTGGAGACTGGGTGTTGCACATGAGGGAGAGCAGGGGGAAAAGGATTCTCTTTGATCTGTGGTCAAGGAATGCAGAGGAATGTAGAGTTGCTTTGGTACTTTATAGCCTGGCAAGGGACCTATCTGAAGTGACAGGACTTCTGCCTTTTCCCTGAGGCTCTTGCTTACATGCTGTCCATGTGTCAAGACAATTCTCTGCAGACAGCTGGCAGAGTGCAAAGTTTAGTACTGTTGCCTGCAGATGAGTCAGCAGAAGAGAAATATCTTGTTCCTGTAGAGTGCAATGATCTTGTAGGCAAAGCAGCACATGACAGTCACATCTGACTGTGCCAATGCCTCCCAAGTTCAGAGGGACAATAGGACAGCCTTGGAGCAGGCAGTGCCAGCCAGGGAGCTGTGGGTGTCCCAGGGCCTCCCTGGTCCACCTGCCAGTCTTGTGCTTTGGGTCCCTGGTGGGAATTGCAGCAGCCTTGGGCTGGAGCATTTACTGAGTTGTTGCAGCAAGCTCATTTTCAGTTTAAGTAGCAGCATTTATTTTGCTTCACAGGTAAATCTGCAAGTGAAAAGCAGCAGAAGTGGCAGAAGAAATCCTGCTACTGCTGTAGGTTTGCAGTTAATATTCTCCAAGAAGTTCTTCAGGACATAAAAAAAAAGGCAGATGGGCCAGGTCCTCATGCCATCAGCGTGCTTAGGGTGTAGAAAGATCTGACCTGCTTCTCCAGTGTAGTGTGATGCTGGAGTTCTCTGATGCCACCAAGACTGAAAAATAGCAGCACTGTCCATAAAGATGCAGACAGTGAGGTAAAGCTTTGGCTAAGCAGGAAATTTGCTGGGCCCATTCTGACCTCTTCCACGTGCCAGAGGTGTCAACTTAAGTGTTGTGGTTAAATTCCAGCTCTGATGATGTTGTAGTTAAAACTGCCACTAAGGGAGAAGTTTTAAATTCCTTCCCTGCCTCTATTTTGTTTTACTTTCTAGTAATCAATGCTTGTCCTCTTTCCCCTCCCAGAAGTGGCTGTGTTTCAGTGGGATTCAGTGATTCCCTGACAGGAAAAGCAACTCTTTTCCCATCTGGCAGTCAGCTGCTCCTTGCAGAGCCCGTGCAGGTCTCTCTGTCAATGAGTTATCTGGCAGGTGATGCAAGGCCCTTCTTTGATACAGGATACACCAAAGAAATAAGTTTGAGAAGAAAAGCCCTGAGTGTTTTATTAAGTGGTGCAGGGATTGTGATATGCCCATGGCTTTTCCAAACGGGGCACTTCCAGCTTTGCTCCTTTGGAGCAGTATCTTGTATTCAGCCATGAACTCAATAATGCAGGAGAGTGACACCTTAAAATAGAACAATATTAATATTTTACAGCTAGGCTCTTTCTTCTGGTTGTGCTTGGTTTCTATCTTGGAGTGTTCAGAATGAGCTTTGAGAGTTATCTTCTCTTTCCTCTTCCCCATCTGCTGCAATTGTAATTAATTTTAGAACAGGCAGAGTTTTATGCATTTGGAGAAGCAAAGCCGTGTCCTCATGTGTTAAACTCAGCTACAGATGCTGGATCCCACTGTTGGTAAATAATTGTTTGGGATGATATTTTAGTCACTTAGGTCAAAATGAAGCATTCTAAGATGAGTAGGTTTATTGCAATAAGGTATATTCCCCATTTTTTGTGAAGCCAAGCCTGGTGATGGGAGGACTTCCCAGAAATGCACTATCCACAGGGCAGAGGTTTTAAAGTTCTGAATAGTGGTAAAATTATGGTTTCATTTCTATGTTGAGTAATTAACAGAGCTGTGTCACTCCTGAGGTGTTCGGACACTGCAGAGGCACATCCCACCTGTCAGGCCAGAGCAGACAGAGCATATTTATCCCACCCTTGAAGCTGGTTTCTCACTTGGTACATTGGGTAGAGCTGCTGCTGTGTGGCTGATGCTGGCTCACCACTGCTGCTGATTTAATGCACAGCAAATAACAGAATCTCTCAAGTTGGAATCCATTCACTTCAGTTGTTTTTTGCCATCAATTTAACTGACTGTGGATACCCTGCGAAATGGAAAGGTTGGGGTGGATGGTTGAGTGTGGGAGGAGCTGGAAGAGGCTGTTGGAGTTTTCTCCTGAGCTGGGACAGTGCTGCCCTGTACTGTAACTGCAGTTCTTTGCCTGGCCGTGAGATCTGCACCCAGCAGCAAAGGGCTGCTGATAATTCAGCAGAGACTGTACTTGTGTGCAGTGAAGTCTGGTTACTCTGATGGGAGAAGAGCTTCACCTGGTTGTGTGTGGGGCTGCTGTGTCTGTGCTTCAGCACCAAAGCCTCTGCTTTTGATGTTTTGCTGGGCAGTGTTTCAGAATGTTTGCATTCAGCACATTAACAGACCTTTTAATTCTCTCCCAAGGGAAGGAAAGAAAGTGGTCAGAGACCAACAGTGACTTGAAGCACAGTGGAATTATTTTAACCAAATAACAAGAAAATCGGCTGCTGTTTCCCCTCAGTGTTTCCATGAATTCTGGGTTTACTTGAACCAGACAGACATTTGCTGTTTTTTTTGAACTTCATGGTTTCTGCTAGGACCGGGGTGGTAAATGACTGACGCAGTGTGCTTGCAAGATGACACCTTGCAAAATGTAAGAATGACTCGTGTCATACCCTGTGTTTTCACAGAGGCACTCTGGAAGGTGCTGCATTTATAGCACGGATCTCACCTGAAAGTCAAATGCTTGCTTAAGTATTTGAAGACTTGGACCTGAGGGCTCCAAACTTTTTTGCCTGAGGTTATGTTTGCACTCTCCCATATGTTTGTTCTCAGGAAATAGTAATTTAATTACAGGAATGGGGGAAACGGCAAGCTTGACTCACAGTGAGTGCTGGATGGCTCACACAGTTCTGGAATGTCCTTGTGGCTGCTCTTCACTGTCACTTTTATCTTCTCCACAATATTTTTTTGGCTCCCTACTGACCTAAGATTCTCTTTCTCCGTTTTAGTACATCGTGGTAGGTCTAGCAGAGCAGCCGGGGATATTTATATGTGTGTAGCCCCAAACCAGTTCAGCTGTGTCTGACCCTAAAACTGCCCATAAGGTATCATCATGCTGATGCTCAGTGGGGAGGGAGAGATATTTGCATCTCGTTAAATTGCATTTGACTTGTTACTTTGGGGCATTCCTTAACCTTGAGTCATGTGTGCTTGAGTAAGTCCGATCACTAAATCTGCTATTTAGCAGCTCTTTCACAAAACACACCCTTCTTGGCTGCCAAACAGCAGAGCTTTGCCAGTGGCCCTTTGAGGGCAGTCACAGCTCCTCACGTAGCTCATCCCGAGCAGAACACTCAGCAGAGCCGCTCTACTGCGGAAAAAGAGTGGTATTCAGAGGGGTCTCTGCTCTTGGTCGCACCTTGCACTTGCCCCACCTAACATTCCAGCACACCCACTGCATGTGGGTGGGGAGACGTTTTAAATTCCACACCACTCTTATTATTAGGGAGTTGAAGCATGTACCTTAGGATCGTTAAGGATCGTTGCTGGGTGGAGGGGTCATGCTGCTCTCCAGGCCCGAGGTGCCACGTGCTGCCCTGGAGAGGTGCACACTTCAAGTCAACAAGAGAGATAATGCTGTTTTTTAGTTTTTGCAAATCTAGCACCCATATCTAACTCCTGCAGCAGCTGGAAAGGGACTGCCATGCCTTCCTAGAAATCCCTATTTTTGTTTCAGCTGTGTGAAGCAGGAGTTACTAATACTCCAGGCCCTTCTGCAAAGGTACAGTGACTCCAGCCCAAAGCACAGATAACTTCCTCCTTTATAACTGTCACCATTTCTGTCCCAAATTGGTGGTATGTCTGTCTGTTCATCAGAGAAGCAGCTCAGCTGAAGCACCACTAATTGCAAGCTAGTACATAAAGTGCCAGAAGTGTGGCCTAATGTGGTGTCAGCAGCTGCTTCACCATCTGCTGAGTCACCACTGCGGTGGGGACAAGGGACAAGAGGGAAACACGGTGGTAGCTGTCCCAAGGTGGACTGTCCCCACTGGGGAGTTGCAGCTTGGTCTTACACAAACAGCAAGCATGTTTAAAGTCATTTAAGTTACGAGCCCTGCCCTCACCTTTATCCTTCTGCATAGACCTTCCTTTGTCTCTTCAGGACTGTACAGAGAAGAGAAGAAAGGACTGTACACTGCACACCCACCTGCTGACCTTGGGGGTGTAAAGAATCCAAAAGAGAGCTGGATGAGGGCTAAATGTGAACTGGACATGCCATAATCCTTAGGTTGCCTTTTAGATGCGAAAATAGCATTATTAACCTCATAGTAACGATTTATAATTTGCATTGCAACTCTTGTTTCAGTGTCTCTCCAGCCAGCTGACTGCTGCACACTTCTCTCTGCAGAACAGCTCTGAGTTGCATTAAATGATTCAGTATTCCCACCAGGCACTGTTTGTCAAGCCTTGGCAGCTGATGCCAAATACAACTGGCTAAGCCCCTTGTGAGGTGGCTGTGTCTTTGCACTGACCTTCTGTGCACTGTGCCTGCTGTTGACTGATTCTGTTTTGGAAGAACTGAGAAATATCTCTCTTTTTTTTTTCGTTTTTCCCTCTCCTTCATTTTGTTCCAGTTCTTTCTGGACGTGCTTGGCAAGATGGAGCCGCCGACCTCATCCAGGCTGAATTCCCGAAAGAGAAGAAAAGATGGATCAGGCCCTAATGGGGCAACAGGGCTGGATGGAATCCCTCCAAAAATGTCCCGACGCTCACTCGTAAGTAAGCAGAGATAAGAATTTTGGGAGCCTGTGAGATGAGGACACTGAGCTGTAACAGCAGAAAGATACAGGTGGTTGTTTATCTGTGGACAGAGAAAACAAGGCAGGGGGCAGGGGATAAGAAGCAAATGACAGTAGCTCTCCTTCTTGCAAATCCAGTTTGGAATCTTCCTTTGTTCATACTAATAACATACTTACAACATGGGCTTAAATTAGGTCTGAGGCAAGCATTGCTAAGCTGCTTTTGTGGTGTGTCCAGCTTGTCACTTAAGCTGAGCCAAAGAGGCATGCGTTTAAATAGCCATAGAGAAGTAGGCATTTCTCACAGGTGGGTTTTAAGTGACCCACTGGGAGGGAGAAATACTCAGGAAAAGCAGAAGCACATAACAGCTGCAGGAGGGTCTGAAGCCTGTAAGCACCTGCAGAAGTGATCTTTTGAATCCATGCTCTGACACATGGGGAAGATCCCTGTTCATTTGATTTTCTTGGTCTGGAGAGGGACCACATTTGTGTTGCTGGTACTTTGGGAGTGCCCAGAAAAAAAACCACAACAAACAAGGAAAAGGATTTCTTTTCTAGGTCAGCCTTGGGATGGCTTTAACTAGCTAAAGCCAGTGGAATCTTTTCTGAAGGGGTTATGATCCAGTTAATGCTACTGACAAGGGCTGTCTTTAACTTGTCCTTGCCACAAGATTGCGACAATTGGCTTTTTATAGTTCTTCTCTGCCCTCTTCCTGGAGCTGTCCTGCACATCACGCGTGCTCTAGTTGTTCTTTTCTTATCTCTGTCAAAAGCCGGTTACCATTCCTGCCACGTCATACCAGGGTCATGGTCCTCAGCAAAATGTGGTGATGTGTTGCAATCTTCCTCCTCGATGACAACATTTTGCTCTTCAGGAGGGCTTTAGCCCTGTCACAGAGCATTGACAGTGGTGATGAAGTAACAGCAGCACCAGCAGTGAGAACTGGGGAGGCAGGCACTGGGAATGGAGGCTTGAGCTGTTGTGTGACTTATCCCACAGAACACTGATGTCCTTCACTGTTGCCAAAACCCACCCTGTCCCTCTTAAAGATCTCATGTATTTCAGTAAGGAAAGAGAAGTGTGCAGGTTATTTATTTTTCTGTGGGAGTCACTTGCTCTTCAAGTTGCTGTCTGTCCTCTGTTAGAAATAAAGCATTGGCAAACAGCACAAGACAAGTAATATCCAGCCACTTTCTAAGCTTCCTGTCTGTTTTTTAGCCACAGGGCAAATACACTTCTCCTGGTGAAAGATTTTTTTTTCTTCTTTTTGCAAAAGTTTTATTTATCATAGCAAGAGTAATAGTGTTGCCTAACTGTGAGATTACCTTGAAGCCTTTTCCACTCCCAACTAAGCAGCTGTTGGCAGAATGTTCCCCTGAAGCAGCAGGGCTCAGCAGCAGATGGTGGTAACGAACCTGCTGACACATAAGCCTGTTGTATTGTGCACATCAGGTTGAGTTTTGACCCTCATTGGCCCTGCAGGGAAAGGGCAAGATTCTGGCAGGACCTTTTGAGGACATGTCTCTGTGTTCCTCTGATAATTCTGATACGGCTTTTTTGTGTTTTTATTCCTTACTTCAACTAAACTGCCAAAAATCTGGTTTTGTAGGGAAGTCCTAGACAGGACTTAATGGCAGTGATGAGATGAGAGGCCTGCAGGCCTTATCTGACAGTAAGGATCCTGGTAGAGGAGGTGCTGTGTGAAATGTGGAGCCCTCAGTAACTTAAAGGAGATGTTCAGCAGGAGCAGCTTGTTTGAATGTCATGGTTGTTTTCCTGTGCATTTCACTATAAGCACTCTAAGAAGGATTGACACTGGCCAGAATAGCAGTGGTTTTTCTGGTTGCAGTGGTGCTGGACGCTGCCAGGATTCTGCAGTGGGACAGGAAGCCAGAAAGGAAACTGCAGATTAGCCTTTTCAGCTTGAAGGTATTATTGTAATGATTTGCAAGCTTGTTTCCTAGTGTTCTGACTCGGAAACAAGATGTCCATTGCAGCCCTACACCTTCCAGCTAGAAGGAAATTCAGCTCTTTGTTTTGTAATGGCAAGGGCAGATGTTTCATTTCCATCCAGAGCAGACCAGAAATGATGGCTGCACTTCAGCTGTTGATTAAATGTACTGCTATTGTCAAGCTAGCTGGCTGGAGGGGTTTTCTTGCAGCATTTGGAGTTATTCTGACGCAGATGAAGATCAGTCTCTCACTTGTATGGCTCAGAAATGGTGACAACACACACATTCCCTCAGAGTTAGTGCTGCATTGGTATTGCTCTTCTGCTTGTTCATATACTCAAATCAAGGAGCTGTTGCAGTTTGTACATCACAGCACAAACACTCAGGCACAGCAGAGTGATGGTTTTGGCAGAGTGGGCACAGCTGGAGCTGTGGCAGTAAGGTTTAAAGCTCGGCTTGTGCTGCTGTGAACTGCTGTTTGTCAGAAGTCTGAGTTTACCAGCTGCAGCTCTCACCCTCTGATTTTCTTGCTCCAGTAGAAATACTGCTTACTAAACTCTACTTTTCTCTCTCTCCCCTTCTCTAAACTCAGGCTAATCAGCCTGCAAGGCTGTTTTGAGGTTTTACACTAATTATTCTTTCAGTACACGTGTCTGAATTATGCAGAGGCAGTGAGTCACCCAGTGACTAGGACACTGTGATGGCAGTGCTGCCACTACGAACTGCCCTCACTTTTGCAGTCTCTCAGTGAAACTCTCCTGACTGTTTAGGGGCTGCGGGAACCTGCTCCGTTCTCAGATGAGGTGGAGATCGACTACAGCAAGCCATACATCAGAGTGACCTATGAGGAAGCCATGAGAGGGACCCCTTGTAAGTAAGAACACAGACTGGAAGGGGATGGTATAAATGTTGGGTTTGGGGGATGTGGATATGATTGGGATATCTCTGAGACCAAACCAGCCTTGTGTGTTTGGCCAAGTTTACAGCCAATGACAAAGTGAGTGCTTTGGTGATTAGATAACTGTTTCCATGGGAAATTTGGCCTGTCAGTACACCTGAAATTCAAGTTTGTATGTGTGAGGAGATTACAGATATTTGTTTTAAACTCTAGCTGAGCCACTGACAGCTATAGAACTCCACACTTTTTGTACTACTTTGTCTGAGATAGCTTAAGGTTAAGCACTTCAAAAGTCATATTTTTTAAAAGTCGTATTTTCTGAAACTTGAAACTGGCAAGTAAAACCAATTTATATCCTTGTCAGAATGTCCCATTCTAGCCTGGATTTGAATTAAAGTCAGTGTCATTAAACACCACAGGCCAGCCCCTCAACAAGAATGTGTCCTTTTATTCTCTAAACCAGGCTGGGAAAAACACTGTTCTCTTTGCAAGTCCACAGGGGAGGCAGAGGCACAACTGACTCCTGAAGGCTCTCTCCTGCCAAACAGAGTGTGCAGACAGTGCTGTCTTACCTGGGCTCTCTGTTGTGGCTACAGAGGCAATAAAAATGCTGCACTTCTATCTACTTGACTGCTGAGAGATGAACCAGCTCAGACTGAGACCTGGCTGTGGTTTCCTGCCAGAGGTTCTGAAAATCCAGTGTATTTCACAGTCTGCATTAATTTCCCAGCTGAAAATCTCCAGAGTCTGCACAAAGGTCTCTGATTCAGCAGTGGTGGCTTTCCTGCCTTCTGAGACTAAAATACAGTGCACAATTCCTTGTTGCTGTTTGAGTCTGTCTTTGGGAACTGTAGCTGCTGCAGGTACAGAGGAAAGATAAGGATGTCCCAGCCACTTTCCAGAATGTGAATGAATATTCATAAAGGTCTGCTAGGACCAGTCCTCTTCTGGCATACAGAAAGCTTTTGCAGTCACAGATCTCCTTGGCTCTTCAGAGCCTTCTGGCATCTTCATACTGAGGTCTTAGAACCACTAAAAATTATTGTAAGGGGCTGTCCTCAGACTGACTCCTCTGCTTAGCTTGAGCTTAACAACCCTGACCTTTGCATCAACTCTTCTTCTTGCTGCCTCCCAGTCTCTGTCTCTGGGTACCTCCAGGGCTCTGCCCAGACCTGTGGGGTCTCAGCTTCCTGTTAGGTCCTGTTCTCTCTGCCCTCTCTTCACTGCAGCTTTGCTGTGCCTGTGCTCACCACTCCTCTGAGTCTGTCTGTCTGAACTGAGCCAAGAGAGCAGCAGGCTGTTCCCAAGTGTGTCACAGACAAAGACTGTGGCTTTTGATTATCAGCAGCAAGAGGACTGTGGTCCTGTGTGGTCCCAAGATCAGAAGCCTCCCACTATTACATGGCAGCGCTAGACTATCTCACTTTACCTCTGTGCTGCCCTCAAAGAACTGAGCTAAAATTTCCCCTGGCAGAGGTGGCCTGAGGGAAGTTTTGTTTATTATAATCATCATCATCATCATCATCATCATCATCATCATCATCATCATCATCATCATCATCATCATCATCATCATTATTATTATTATTATTATTATTATTATTATTATTATTATTATTATTTTAGCTGATAATGCCAGTGATTCAGCAGAATTTTGTCTGCTTTTATTTGAGTAGTTCAGCTGTGTTTTTGAATAAAGCCATACACTGCTTGTTCCTAGGGGAGCTGATGCTGCTGGTCCCTCAACCAGACTGTGGCAGCAGGCTGCAGAGGGGCATGGTGTAAAGGTCCTGAGGTGCCATCCTGGAAGCAGGAGGAAATCAGGCACCTGTGAAACATTTGGGCCAGTTCCCCTCTGGTGTGCAAAAAGTTAATTCTGCATTTGGATATCCATAGAAGAGAAATGTTCAGGGTTTGCTTTTCCCTTGATCTCTCCTTCACCTTGTTTGGATGATACATGGTGGACTTTCAGTGTGCCTTTATCTGTGGCTATATTTCAGCTCTGTGCTCAGATGCATTTGTTTCCACATGGGAAGGCAGAGAGCCAGGCATTTATCTTCACAGTTCTGTCCTGATTATGGTGCTGCATTCTGTAACACCTCTGTGACTTTCAGAAGGTCCTCAAATGTGAGTATGAGCAGCAGCTGCTTCTCCAGGCAGGCATATTCACAGCTGTGTCTCTGTTCCTTTGGCACAGTGGATCGCCCTGTCAGAGTTTATGCTGATGGAATATTTGACTTGTTCCACTCTGGACATGCCCGGGCCTTGATGCAAGCAAAGAACCTCTTCCCAAACACATACCTCATTGTTGGAGGTAAGGAGTGACCTTGTTGACTTTGGCTGTTGCACGAGTACAGTTTAGCTCTGTCTGTGGTTGTGCATACTGGGGTTTTGTCTTTGTGGCCTCAGTGACTCTCACTGCAGACACTTGTCCCAAATGTTGCTGGAGTCTTATTGCAAAACGTTGAGGAGTGGATATGTCTGCAGAAAGATATCCTGTACCAAATGAGTACTTAAGGAAAAGATTTTTGATTGTGCTGTTTTAATTCAAGCCCTCTATTTTGTGTTAGGTACAGGTGAGTTGCACATCTGAGTATCAAAATATATTAGGGATAGTTGAGCATTTACTTTTGACTCATAAATGAGACAGCTAAAGTATGAGTCCCTCCCATGGCTGCTTTATTCACCTGTATTGCCCTGCAAGTCACTCCCCAGCTCCAGTTTCCTGCTGGAGACTGCTGAGGTCAAACAGATCCCACTGGGAGCATGGAGATCACAGTGGTTTCTTGGGCATGTGCCTGGACACCTGGAAGTCAGTTAGGCCTTCCTTCTCAAAATAGAAGTTCCCATTTTATCTGTTAGGTCATAAGTCTTTAGATGATGCCAGGAATGTCCTGCTGAGTGCCTGAAGGGATCTAGCAGAGGTGTTTCAGCCAGGCTCCTTCAAGCATGTAACAGAAAAAAGATACCCCTTTTCTGGCTGCTGCAGTATGTGGGCTTCTGCCCAGGCAGTGCCTCTGCTCACCCCTCCACCCACACTGAGGACACATCAGGCTGTGCATGTTGTCTGTCAGGAGCTGACCCCTGCTCAGGCTGCATAATGATGCTGAAGTATGAGAACTGAAAATACCTTTAACAACTTTTCTCAACTCCCATTGTCTTCGTGAAGCAAAATGAAATTCTGACCGTGCCATAGAACAATTATAACATTCTTGAGTGGTTTGTTTCCTTATCACAGTTCCAGTCATTGCTGAGAGCATTCTAATAGTGGTGTGCCTGCACTTCTTGTGTGCTACAGTAGTGTCTGGAAGGGGAAGGGAGGGGGAAGAGCTGAAACAGTTGCTCCAACCTACAAACTGCCCTGAACTTAGAAATCTTAAAGGCTGAAAGACATCCCCATGTACGTAAACACTACAACAAACAGGAAAATAACTTCAGGTCAAACTACTGATATGTTAAAGTAGCAAGGAGTGTAACTGATGTTCTGTGCCTCTGGGAGACTGGTGAGGAGAAGGGCAATGAACTTGCACCAGGACTGAGACAAGAGGCCACATCCCAGGAGAACATTAGCTCCAAGCAGGGAACAGTCTCCCCCAGTCTTTATCATCTGTTTGTCTAGAACATATAAATAGACCCAATACCAGTGAGACTGGTAATGCCTTGTTTACTTTTGAGTCTGATAATCAAATAGAACTCCTTCCTCAGTATCTTACATTGCAGATTATGAAGAGTTGTTAATTTTCTTTCTCATAGAACATAATAATTAAGCTTGATTTCCTGTGAACTCCCCCTTTGTTTTAACATAAACTTTCCAAGAACTAGACTGTGGTATGGCATTTTATGAAATCAGAAGTTCAGGCAATAAGTTTTTTCAGATTCCAAGCCTGAGACAGCCATTGCTTTAAACGTGGATTTCTGAGCAGCAGGCCCCCCAGGTGCCATATCTTATAGAAGAGTGGTCTTCTGTGTTAGCTGGTTTTCTTGATCAGTGTTGAAAGCTCTGGAGACTATAAAGGCTTGAGGTGTGTGGGTCCCCAGCTTGGGCAGAAATTCTCCAAGCAGCCTGCCCAGAATTGCTCAGGGGTTTAGTGCCCTGCAGTGCTCCCTGTTCCTGGTGTTTTGTGGCTGGAAGAGCTGGATTTGAAACACCAGCCTCTGTCAGCCACTGGCATTGTCAGGTTCAGCAGAGTGTGGGCAAGGTCCTTTTATTGTAAATCATTGGGGTAAGTGCCTCAGACTGTGTTCTCTGCCTGTTTCTCCAGTCTGCAGTGATGAGCTGACCCACAACTTCAAGGGTTTCACGGTAATGAACGAAAACGAGCGCTACGATGCTGTGCAGCACTGTCGCTATGTGGACGAGGTGGTGAGAAATGCACCCTGGACCCTCACACCCGAGTTCCTGGCAGAGCACAGGGTAATCTGTGACATCTGATCTCCTTGGAATTTCGATTAGCCTCTCTCTGTTTATAGCAAGAATTCATCTTTGGGGGTGACCTCTGCCTGAGCAAACTGTTTCTGTTGAAGCTCCTTAAATATAGAATGAGCTGGGTTATGGGAATTGAGTGGGTTTCTTGGGAGTGTAGAAGTATTTGCTGAGCTGGCATGTAATGTTAAAATAATGTAGAGATTGTGACATAATGAAAAAGGTTCTTGCTATTTCAGGAGAGATTGGTGCTGGTTACAGATAGGTGTGAAATGCAGCAGAGAGAGGAATACACGGTTTGAAGTGATTTCTGGGTGGTGTCTGGTCCAGCTCTCTGCTTACAGCAGGAGCAGCTTAGATATACATCAGCTTCCTTGCCACAGGAGACCAGACAAGCTGTCTTGAAAGCCTTTTATCAGCTGGTGAGATAAAGTGAAAGGAATCTCTTAACATCTGTTGAACAGCTTTGGGAGGTGAAGGAGTCTCCAGGGAAGCTTGCTTAGTTTACCGTTGTTGTGTTGTTGTCGTTAACAAGCCTTTTCTCTGTGGAGCTTAAAGCAGCTGTGTCCCTATTCCCAGCCTTTTCTTTCCTCTCTGTCATGTGCTTACAATTCACAGGCAATTGCCACTGAGCACTTGGGACTGCTCTGTGTTGAGTTGTAACAGAGGGAGCGTCCTGCTGTTCTCTCTCATACCCCTGAGTGGAAGTGTTGAGCCGACAGTTACCATCTTCCGACAGCAGCAGATCTGCACGTTCCAGATAAAATGTTCACTAGCTTTTATAATTTTTCAGATCGACTTTGTTGCACATGATGACATCCCCTACTCTTCTGCTGGCAGTGATGATGTCTATAAGCATATAAAAGAAGCAGGTGGGTCCCCCTCAAATTCTCCAGGGCTTCTTACCAAAAATCTTCTGTAGTTTCTCTTGTACCTCTGTAATACGAGATTATGCCTCTCTGATCTGCCCAGGAGCCTGTGGTGGCAGGAAGAAGCAGCTCTGGGCCCTGCTTCATAACACTAGGACTGTTCCATGGCCCAGCATTAATTCCTAATTTCAGTCTAGTTATTTTGATTGAATTAACACCAACCTCTTGAAAACATACTACAGTTTAGCTTAGAGATTCTCACAAATGGGAAGTCTGATGAACTTAGCAGAGGGACACCTCTAGCTGTTTGCTGTTAAATTCACTGGGGGTGCAGCTTTTTTATATCTATCCATACTCAGCCATCAGAGTGTTATATTTCCATCCATTGAAATCCTGTCCTTGTCCCCACACTATTCTGTATGCAGTCCATATTTAAACCAGCTAAAGTGAAGACCTTTTCATTAGAATTCCTGATATTTTGACAGGGTTTTGACATGTTTTGGTCTTACTTAGGCATCCCAGAAAGGATGGCTCTGGTATTTTACATTTAAGGACAAAGATGTGAGAGCAGTTAGCAAATCTTGACAAGAGAAGTTGCTTCCTGACAGAGGTGGCAGCAGCTTTTTGCCCTGTGTCTTGCTCAAGCTGTCCTGGGTCCTTTTCCCCAACTTTAGGCATGTTTGCACCAACGCAGAGGACTGAGGGCATCTCCACATCCGACATCATCACGCGCATCGTGCGGGACTACGACGTCTATGCCCGGCGGAACCTGCAGCGGGGCTACACAGCCAAGGAGCTCAATGTCAGCTTCATAAACGTGAGTGGAAGTGGGTCTCACCCTACGCTGCAGGAGCCAGCACCTTGCCAAGTGTGAAGGGAGTCTTGTCTAGTGTTAGCACAGTCCTGCCATGTGCCAGTGAAAGGCCTGTCTGCAGAGCTAAGCGTTGGCACCAAACCAGTGTCCTTGGAGTAAAAATTAGACTTCCACCCCTGAAATCACCTCAGGGACCCACTCAGAGGAACTGGAGGGTTGCTAATGCTGCTGTCTTGTCAGAGATGTCTTGATGAAGTCTTACCTATTGAAAGACCTGGAGAGAGGGTGTGTGGCAAAATGTATGTTTTCTTGAATCGAGTGTGAGTTGTTCTTGACAGGAGCTGCTGTCTCATCTCTTTCTTCCCCCAGCCACCTCCTTAGAGTAGAGTCATTTGCTAGGATAAAATCTGATGTTGTTTCCACTGTACTGTTCCCTTCTTGGAGCTGCAGGAGCAGCAGTGCTTGGGTAGGACAGAAGGATGTGCCCTGATCCTCTGCTGTGCAGCTCTAGCCCTCAGAAAGAATACATGGCAGAAGACATTTTTGATGTTGGAAGTAAACTTGTAAACATTTTTTTATCACTCAGATACTGTGCCTGTGAACAGCAATGAAACAGGAGAGGTAACGGCTGCTTGGCCTCTCCTTGGCACATAACTCTGCCTCTGTTTAAAAACACCCAGCAGAAAGACTGGTGCTGTTGTGATATGCAGAGACCTACAGCAAGTCACTCGAATCTAATCTGTGTGCTGTATAAATATTTCCCTCTTCAATGCACTCCTATTAGATAGTGCTTATCTCTGGCTTTAGTCTTGCTTTGTGTACTGTGCCAGTGCCTGCCACAGAGTGTCTCACAGCCCCACTGTGTCTGCCAAGTAGTCTAGGAAAGAGGTGTCATGGAAGTGAAGGAGGAGTGTCACCAGACTAATGGGGATGCTGAGTCTCAAGCAGCAGTTCAGTGTAGTAACACACAGCAGAGATGGTCTCCACTCAAATCTGGTGAGCTGTATTCTGATCCACCACTCTCTGTGCAGGAGAAAAAATATCACCTCCAGGAACGTGTGGATAAGGTGAAAAAGAGGGTGAAGGATGTAGAGGAGAAGTCAAAGGAATTTGTCCAGAAAGTGGAAGAGAAGAGTATTGATCTCATTCAGAAGTGGGAAGAGAAGTCCCGGGAGTTCATCGGCAATTTCCTGGAGATGTTTGGTCCAGAAGGTGCACTGGTAAGAAGTCGCTATGGGAAAAGGGGAAAGGGAATTTTGGAGACATTAACAGACATTGTGGGGCTTCTACAGAGTCTGCAGAGGAAAGGTTTGGCGTTTGTTGCAGTGCTCTGTGTGCTGCCAGTCTCCAGACAAGTTGTCCCAGGCTTGGGCAGCCTGTTTTCAGGGAGTACTCACCATTGTCAACGAGATAATGCCAGTTACATTGTAGAGTGAAAAAACCCCCCTGTCCCACGAGCTGGCCTCTAAACTCAGTTTGTGCCCTGCTGACCAGAGGATGGTGGTCACTTTGTCATTGGCCTAAGATGAGTCTGAAGCTAATTGTTTATGCCAGGCTTTCCTGCACTGTTGGGTGAATATCACAGGTATTTCATGTTAGAAGTGCTTGAAAATGAGTGGTGATTACACTGTGTGCAGTTTCCAAAGCCCAGAGTGACACTGGGGCTTTTTCTGCTCTTAAATAGCATGAAGTTCTAAAGGGGCACAACTCCAAATGCTGCACAGGCTGTAAGTAGTGCCCATTTCCATGAGTGTGTCACCCATGCCAACTGTCCTCCTGCTTCCCTCACCAGAAACACATGCTGAAGGAGGGCAAGGGCCGGATGCTGCAGGCCATCAGCCCAAAGCAGAGCCCCAGCAGCAGCCCCACACACGACCGCTCCCCATCTCCCTCTTTCCGCTGGCCCTTTTCCACCAAGACTCCTCCTTCCTCCCCTGCCAACCGCTCCAGGAACGAGTCTGCAGTCACCTATGACATCAGTGAGGATGAAGAGGATTAACCTACCTGCCAGGATTTGCTGCGGACCGCTAATTGCTGAATCCTAAGTCCAGACCCACTGGGGAACTCTAAATGAGCAAGAGAGCCATAGGAACAGGGCTGATGGGTGAGCACAGGGCCTTGGAGGCACCCGTTGCTCATAGCAAGGGCTGCTGCCTGGAAGCACATTCAAACCTCCTCTCCCTTCTCCCCAAATCCTCTTTTTATTGTTTACATTCTAGCGGTTTCCAGGGTGAAGATGGTTTTTATATTTTAAGAAAATATTTGTTAAAAGGGCAAGGAATAGCACTCAAGCGTGGCTTTTGTTTTGGTTTCTTTTCCCTTGTTAAACCTCCAGGCAAGAGAGAGAGTGGGAAGAACCCATCTGTCTCTTCTTTCCTTCAGCTTCCCTGTCTTATCCCCCCCACCGCCAGGCAGTATCTGTGCCACTGCCAAATGAAAGACCCCTCAGTTCCTCAACCAGCATGACCTCGAGAGCATGCACAAAGCAGTGGTGTAATGAGGCTTCTAGGAAATAGAGACATCCCTGCTGGGCTGGAGCTGATAGGAATCTGTCCAGCAGATCCTGTAGTGCTCACATGCCTCTTAACTGAGCTTCCCAGCGTGTTGCAGTGAGGATGTGCTGGGCAGGGGTACCAGCTTGGCACGCAGGAGCTACACCTGGGAAGGACCTGCAGCACTGTAGAGTGGCACACCCCATAAAGTGCACAGAATTCACAGATCCAAACTGTAGAGGGGCTGCAGAGGAAAGGCCTTTCCAGCTAATCTTAACAAGACTGCTAAATCCTGAGCTAAAATTGAGCCCTCAGTTGCTGTTGGAGAGAAGAGAATGAATCTTTGCTTCAGGGCATTTGCTGTTGTACATTTCCTTGGGTGTGTGAGAGCCCAGGTAGGAAATGAATGCATCTAGTCTTTTGAGAAGTTCCTTGTTCCAGTCTGTGGTGTGTTACACATTTTAGTGTCTGTCCAAACGGTCCCTCAGCACTGTGCTCTGTGTGTGTTTGTCTGTGTTTCAGTTGCTGTGCTGTAGGGGCTGGAGGAATCCTTCACACTGGTGCCATGAAGTCGCTGCTCTAAGGGCAAAGCAGCCAGTGTGCTGCTGCTGTCAGTGTGTGTAGCTGGACAGATGAAGGGCCCCAGTTCTGTTTGACAGTTTCCTGGCTTGTGCAGTACATGCACAAATCCATGCCTGCTCACTCTGCTCCATGAGGCAGGATGGAAGGAGCATCAGAGAGTGCTGCAGTTTTTTAAGGTTATTTAAATGCATAATGCTCGTGAGTCCGTGGTCCAAGTTGTGCCTGCTGTTGTGTCTGTGATACACACTGAGCTTTGTGGCCTGTGGCTCCCCAAGGGGACTTGCCCTCCTCATGGCTGAGCAGAGCAGGTCCAGCACCCTGTCCTGCAGCCAGCACTGGAGAAACTGGCCTTGCTGTCATGTAGCTGTGGAGCTTTTCTGCCAGGGTTTGCCTCTGATACCCACTGTCTCTGGCTGGAGCTGCTGGGCTGAGTTGCCTGTATCCTGTGGTGCTGGGAGCAGAGGACAGCTCAGAGCCCTGTCAGCAGTGCTGCCAGCAGGTCACCAGAGCAGGACGTGAGGCTTGGGGAACAGCACGTGCAAGGAAGAAACTCGTCAAGTGCTACCACAAGCTCTGCACACTGTGATGCTTCCAGAGCACGTGGTGGCCCTGGGGTAGGAACAGGCTGCAGCTTCTTTCCAGCTTCTGTCTTGATGGTCTTTTGTCACACTGCCCAAAGGGCTTGACAGAGGTTATGTGCTTCTCTTGAAGCCAGAACCAGTATGGGAAAGGGTATTTTGGGGATCACTAATCTGCCACTTGGACCTCTTTCAGCAGGGATGTGCACAGCTGTGGGAGCATGGCTGGCTGCCGTGGATTTTAAACTGTAAGGAGCAAATAACAGTCACGTGGTAGAAGCCAGTTGTTAATCCTCTGTTTTATGAGTGGTAGAACACTTCCTTTGTATCACTCACATTGTCTCTTCCCTCATCTTCCCTTCCTCACCCTTCCCTCAGTATGGATGTTGCGGTTGCTTCCCTGAGCCAGATCACAAAGGCCAGGCTGCTTTAGAGCCTTACTACTGTTTTAAACACAAGTTATGCAACAGTGTTCTGTAAGTTTGGGTATCCATGATGTTCTGGATTGTGGCTTGTTCTGCAGAGACCTTAACAAGCTTGGTCTCTTTGCAAATTCTGGGGTGCTTGGTAAGAAGCCAGCCATGGTTTTACATGTAGCTTGGAATAACAGAGCTGTTTCTTGTAACCAATAATCTCTGCTTCCTCCTTGCACTGAAATTAAATTGGACACTGAAATCCCAGTCTAGTCCTTTATTTTTCCTTTGTTTTGTTTTCTCCTGGATTGCTGGACCACTCTTCTCCAGCACTGTCATATTTTATCAGGAATAGGTAAGAGCTTGATCTTTCAGCAAAACATGAGCCAAGTTCACCAGGGTCATCTCATTCCCACAGATACACCCAGTGCTGCTGCTTCAGGGCTGTTCTGCACAACTCTAAGCCATCCCTTGCTCTTCAAAAGAAGCATCCAGAAGAGACATGAAGTAAAAAGTGCAGTGGAAAAACAAAAGTTTACTAGCATGCAGTGAAGAACCCTGTGGAGTTTGATGCTGCCAAATCTAGAGGCATCTACTCATGTGAAACAGCTCCATTTCGCTTCCTCTGTAGATCTGGGGTGTGAGCCCCTGAGAAAGGATTTTCTGATGGCAAAGAACAGCAGCAACAGGACAGAATTGAGAAGTACCAGGGATAGTGGTAGAAGCAAGAGCATTGCAGAATGCTGCAACTTTTTTTAACATGTGATCTGCTCATTTGAAACCCGAGTTGTGCTTCTAGTGTCTGTAATGAACACTTGGGGTCAAAAGATTACCCAGTGGTTTCTGCAAATTGTTATTGCTCCTGATGTCCATCCCCGTGTCTAGAGCAGATACTGGTACTGGACTGAGGCTGGTTAAGGCAGCATTGACTAATTCCCAGTGTTATGAAGGTGCTTCAAGGCTCCTTCCTTTGCCTGGCACCTAACTGGCAGGTGTGGATGCTTCCTGTGTGCTTTCAGGAGCAGCCAGTCCCACAGAGAACAGGCCCCTGGGACAGGTCAGACCCATCCTGATATCTCAGGAGAAATCACCACTGGCCTGGGCTCGCCTTGGCTGTGGGACCCCAGCCAGCAGCACCCAGAGCACAGTGTCACAGCTGGATGTTGGGCATCCTGTGACAGTCCCATGCCATGGCTGTGTTAGTCTGGGTTCCATCCTCCTCCCCCTGTATGGAGTCATCTCCCACCCAGCCTAGGCAGAGATTATATGAAGCCAGTCACCAATGCAAGACTCATGTAAAAATTTATCTTTACTCAGTGCTAGACAAGAGCCCCTGGGCTGGAGGTGGCTTCATGGACCCCCTTGGCTTATGGCTTTTAAGTTTCAAACCTTTCATTCTGTCCCAAGATGCTCTTTCCCCTCCTGCCTCTCCTGCTGCCAGCAGCTCCCCAGGGCCAGGGGAGGAGGAGAAGGTTGTGCAGGATAGACCAGCCCCTCACCCCACTCTGCCCTTGGCGCCCCAGTTTGTCCCTCCTGCTCACGCCTTGGCGTCGGTGCCCGTGGGTGCGAAGCCAACGGGCTGGTAGCCCGGCTTGTCATCCTGCTTGCGGTAGTACATCCGTGTCAGCACCGCCAGGATGAAGGTCTGCGGGATCAGCAGCTGCACGTTCATCTCTGGAACAGGAGAGGGGTCATTGGAAGCTGCCCTCAGCCACCATGCCCACCCCCCATGCCATCCCCATGATGGAGGGGCCTGGCTGGGAGTGCTGCTCTCATCTCCCTACTTACGCTGGGACCTGGCCTTGGAGGAGAAGGGCGGCGAGCAGGCAATGCTGCCATTGTTGGCCAGGATGCTGAAGATGGCAGGCTGGAGCGCCGTCAGGAGCAGCAGGATCTGTGACCACCAACACCCTGCCGTGAGGGCTGTGCTGCTGCCTGGCTCTCAGCCTTCACCTTCCCCCTGTCCTGCAACTCTCACCCAGCAGTCGCTCCTGCCCCACCATCTCCCCTCATGCTGCCTCACCTCATCAGTGCTGCAGAACCCCCTCACCTAGGAGGGAGCTGGGCAGGACAGGGGCTCACCTGGAAACAGGTGAACTTGGCCTGCATGTTCTGCTCAGCCAGGTGCAGCCGGGCCTGCCGGAAGAGGATGCCCAGGCCCCACAGCCCAAAGAGGGCAGAGGCACCAATCAAGGTGTTGATCCAGAGGGCCACGCTCTCCCCTGAAATCTGAGGGGGACACACAGAAAACATTACTGGCCTGACAAAGTTCAGGTGGAGGCTTCCTGTCTAGGTCATCAACCTGCCCATCCCTGTGCTCTGGCACTCACGTCAGCAGGGTTGTAATTCCCATCGGTGGCCAGGACCAGCCCCAGGAAGACAGCGACTGCCTTGAAGAAGGCGTACTGGAAAGTCCCCAGGATCATCAATTTAAGCTTTTTCCTGGCATGGTGAGAGAAACCAGTAGCACTCTGAAGTCCCCAAGTGCCTGCCCAGGGAATTGTCTTCCAGCCCAGCAGAAGCACAGGGTGAAAGCCCTCCAGGGCCAGAGGTTTATCCCAGCTCGCCCTCACCTGCTCATGGTGATTTTGGGCAGGCAGGGGCAGCAGCAGCAGCAGGGCCCAGTGCTGACGACCATGGGCACATCCTTCAGGGCGCTGAGCAGTGCTTCCTTCCCCCCAAAGCCCTCCACCATGACCATCATCATCAGATAGAAGCAGACAGCGAAGTACCTGGGGAGGAGGAGGAAGGCAGGTCAAGCCCTGTGGGCTCTGTGGTGCCCTGTCCCAGGGTGGGTGATACTCACGCCGTGGTTGCCATCTCCACCACCATCATGGAGCGCGGGAACCACAGGCCAAAGCAGCTGATCACTGACACAACCTGGGGGACATGTGAGCTTGGCACACGGGCACTCCCCCCTCCTGTGGGCTGGCACTCCTTGGGTGGCCCTGGTTCCCCAGGGCGATGTCCCCCAGCACCCCCAGAGCCCAGCTCACCGTAGGGGCTGAGCTGCTCCAGCAGAGGGTCTTCATCTTGATAGGGCAGCGGATCTTGCGGAAGAGGTACGAAACCTCTTCCATGTAGATCACAACCGACAGCAGCGTCATGATGGTGCAGAGGCCCAGGATGATGAGTTGGGCTATGTCCAGCTCTGCCAGGGAGGGGTGAGAAGCTGTCTTCATCCTATCCAGTCCCCCCCTGGGGTCACTACTGCAGGGAGCTGCCCCTCGGCCCACCACTGCCCAGGTTTAGGAAGCTGCGCCACACCCTGGACATGCCTGTCTATGCCAGAGCTGGCCCTTCTGTGCCACTGTTCCCTGTCCCATGACACCTGCCCCAGTGCTGGCCCTTCCTGGGCTGTCCCCATCCCTACAGGCAGGACTATGGGATGGGAGGCTAAGACCCTGGCATCAGCCCAGTTTCTGACTTCTGGGGCTGCTCCGTGCCTCGGCCACCCTACCACCTTCATCCCTGTCCTGCTCCTGCCAGCGACAACAGGAGGGTCCTGCCCACCCCGTCCCCCCACCTACGGTGCAGCAGCTGCTGGGAGGTGGGCGGCAGGGAGAAGCAGGCTGCCGGCACGCTGAAGTTCCTGATCAGCATCTCCACCAAAGGGCGGGAGAACCTGCGGAGCAGAACCGGGAGTGCTGCACGGGGCCGCAGGGACACGGGGACACCCGGCCCCGCAGGGTCCGAGCAGTCAGTCCCCCCGCCTGGTTTGCCTCACCACCAAGCGCCTCCCTTCCTTTACAGAGGGAATGAATCCGATCCAAAGTTCCGACCCAAGAAGCTGGATTTGCCCGGCTGCAAAGCGGCAGGGGAGTCTCCAGCACTCACCTGGGGTCATCTGCCAGCTCCAAAGTGGGCTCCATCCTGTTCGGCTGCTCGCTGTCTCCGTCCCAGTGCCTGTGGGGCTGCTCGTCACCGCCTGCCTCAGCTCCCCTGGCCGGCCCACGGGGTCAGAGTCCCCAGGGCAGGGACCGCGGGACGATGCCGCGCCTCCTTCCAGTTTAACCAGAGCCTGCAGAGCCTCCCTCCCTCTCCCGCAGCGGCGGGCACCCATTGGCGTGGCCGTCCCGGCCCTCCGAGTGCTTTGGCCGCCAGGTTATCGACCCGGGGTGCCGGGGAGGCAATTGTCACCCGAACGGGCACGCCCGCGTGTGCCAAGGCCCGGGGCGCAGGGCACCTGTGCTGGGGTGACACCGCTGCGCCCTCGGCAGCGCGGACATGGGCTGGTGGTGCTCTGGAGGTCCGGGACGTGTCCTCATGTCCCCTCATGGGTGTCCTCATGTCCCCTCAGCAGCACTGTCGGGGTGGGAGGCAGTGCCGTGGGGAGGTGCCAGGCCCTGCTGCGCTCCGCGGGCCCTGCGAGGACTCCGGGTGTCCCAGCTCCAGGGAGCCGGGGCTGAGCCCTGCGCGGAGCAGCTCAGGGGCACTAGAGGGCAGGGCTGGCCAGCGCTCAGAGCCCTGGCCTGGGGACAGCAGCAGAGCCCCGGCCTGGGGAGGGGACCAGGGGGCTGGAGGAACCAGTCTGAGTGGGGAGCCGGGGGCTCAGGCAGGGGAGCAGCGTACCCTTGTCTTAGATGGATCCCAGAATCATCACGGGTTCCAGGGGTGTCCGCGGCTCCGGACATTCCCCCAACCCTTCGAGGAAAATGAGTTTTGGTTCATACTGGGTCCCCTTGGAAGCGACACCCTTTGCCCCTCTGTGGCAGGGGGCTTCTGCTGCAGCCAGAGTGGCACCAGGGCCCCAGATGGGTGCTCTGCACCTTGCTGTAGGAGCAGGATGCTGCTGTTGTCATGGGAATGGGATGGTGGGGAGGGCCAGGAGGAGGGAATGGGTGTGGATGCTTCAGTGGGAGGGAGTGGGATGAGGGAGGAGGGAGTCCTGTGGGGACTGTGCATATCCGAGGTGCTGTGCACACCTGGCCCTCCCCTCCTCTCAGTCCCATTAAGCAAGCCCCGTATCCCTGTCCTACACACTGTACATACTCTTTCCTGCCCTATATGCTGTAACCTAACCTGGCACACTGCGTGCTGCACACCCAGCCCTCTGCACTGACATTCACACACACAATTACCCACACCTTGCACCAGCAGACTCCTCACCATGGCTGCTCCTGGCCCCACAATGTGCATGGGACCAGTGGGGGGACCCCACCCAGCATCCCTGTATCACCAGCATTGCCTATGGCTGAAGAAACACGTCAGCTCCCATGACATCTGCTGAGCTGGCCTTAATGTGACAGTCACTGCAGGCTATGTCATGGCAGTCCTGCTGTTCTGCTCATCCACCTGGTGCTCATCCCCCCGGGGTCCATCAGCACTGGGATGATCTGCACGTATCCCTGGCCCCAGGGAAGCAGAGCCCAGCCCCAGCAGGCAGCTGCATGTCCTGCACTGCCCAGACACGTGCAGGAGCCTCTTCCCCTGCCTGGCCTAGCCCAGGGCCAGCACCACCCACGGGTGCCTGCTGCATGGGGGCACATGCTGGTCCCCTTGCCCACCACACCTGTGTCTGGCTCCCCTGACTCACTGCTGTAGCACCATGATGATCCTTCTGGCCACTCAGGTGGTACCTGAGCCTGACTGAGCCCTGGTCCCCTGCGTTCCCCGAGCACAGCACACCCCAAGGTGCCAGCTACAGCTGTGGGGCATGGAGCAACCTGCCAACCCATGAGGGGGATGCAGAACATGGCTGGGCCCCAAGCCCAGGGCAGAGGGCATCCCCACACATTGATCCTCTGCATGAGTGAGCCCCAGCACACATGCACACGTGTGCAAGGAGGGCTCCATTGCTGCACACCCTCCCCTCTGCATCCCCACCAGTGACAACCACAGCACTGACCCACCTGCACTGAGCCCCCAGCCCCATCACTGTGCCATCACCTGCACACACCCACACACTGTCCTGCTGTGGACAGTTATTGGGGGTCTGGGTGCCACCACCCCAGAACTGTCCCCTGGGCACACGGAGGGCTCTCACCCTGCAGCCCAAGGTGCTGAGCCCCCCCCTGCACCAGCAGGACAGGACGTGCCTGCTCCTTGCTTGCTTCAACCTGCCCCAGGAGCTGGCGGAAATGGGTGTGGAGAGGGGGAATGCAGTGGGATGGGAGAGCCCAGAGTCCCTCCAACTGCTCCCTTATTCCAGCCCCTATCTGTGCCTGGGATGTAAGACCCTGAAGCCATCAGGGCCCACGGCCACCCTTGTTCCCCAGTCAGGGTTCTCCACACAAGCTGCTACCACAGCCAAAAGCATCCCCTGGCATGGACATGGGGGGCAACTCATGGGTCATGCTCCCACCAGCTCTACTTCAGCCCCAGACCTTCAGGATGCTCCAGGATAGAGCAGCCACAGGGACTCCCTTTCCTGCCAAAACCCCTTTCAGCAGAGAAGGAAAAAAGAACACAGAGATGGGAGCCATACACCCACCAATCCAGGGCAAGGGGCGATTTGAAGGTTTGTGGTCCACTCAGCATCAGGGTGGCTGTTTAGCCCCAAGGAGCTGGCAGAGAAACCTGCAGCAGTGCTGGAAATTCTCCCCATTTGCTCACTTAGCTTTTTTTTTCTTATTTCAAACAAAACTCTTTGACCATGGAAATCCTACTTCTCCCCCACCCAAAAATAAAGCCAAACAGACCCTCTCAGTATGCCAGCTCTCCCACACTGCCGCTGTGTCAGCACTCCCCAATACTTGGAAAAGCCCTTAAAATGCAAATATTTGTATGGGGTTTAGACAGTTTTCCACCCATCTCTAATTCCCTGTGGTTATGGTGAGAGGGGCTGACCTTGGTGGGCACAGGCTCCCAGGCTGACTATCTCAGCAGACATGGCAGGGAAGAAAACTCCTCATTTATATCCTTGGTAGGAGCTGGTAGGAGACCAAAACACATTCCATCTCATACTCTCCTCTCACACTCAGAGCCTGAGGCCATGGTGGATGATTGGGATGCTGGGGAGTGAGAAACCCATGCCCAGCTCAGGCTGTGGCACAGCCAGACAAGTGGACAATAAAGATCTGCACCCTGAGCTTTTGGTGATCCATGGTCACTGCTGTCACAGGACACAGAGGGGCAGACCCTGCTCAGTGGCACAGAGCAGCCAGGATGCTCCCTCTCCCAAGGGACCTCCCACGCTCTGCCCAGTCCCTGTGCCAGCCCCTGAGAGCACTGGCACCCCATGGCGTGGGGGGATGCCTGGCACCAGCCTCTAGGGAAAACCACATTCCACAGGCACTTCCTCAAAGGGATGCCCATGCTTTGCATGGCCACAGATGAGCCTGTTCCCCACACTCCTGGAATTTAGGAGAGAGTCAGCATCCCCACCCCGCCAGTTTTCCAGCAGCACTCTGCTGAGCCACTGGGAACAGGAGGGTGGCACAGCCACAGAAATAAATAAAACACAAAGGTCTATCAGACTTGTGAAAGGGCAGGAAAGCCTTTTCCATGGTGCTGGCCCTTTGAGCCCCCCTCAGCCCTGCAAGGACCTCCCTGGTGAGGAAATTGCTGCTGAGAGTTTGGTGGAAGTGGATGAGGGATGTGGATTCTGCTGGCAGTAATAAGACTGCTGCCACCATCTGCCTTCAACATTCCAACACAATCCACAACTGCCCAGCTCAATGGCCTTGGCTGGACCCCTGTAAATCCGTCAGTGTCAGAGCAACACTGGCCACCAGGCTGGAGAGGGGTGCCAGAACTCTGAGCATCCCCCTGCAATGGTCAGTGTGGGCAGTGACAATGCCCCCAGCCCTGGCCCCAGCACAGCAGGAATGGGGCTGGCTCCCCTGTGCCCCAGGTCTGGAGCCACCCCACTGATAGGGATGGCAGGGAGCCCTTCCCACAGCTGGCCCGTAGATAAGGCCCATGTGCTGCCCACTGATTGCCCCAGGAGGGGCAGGAGCCACCATTCCTGGGAGATATGGCCAGGAGGGGCACTGGTGATGGGGACAGAGGGGCTGCTGCAGGGGTGTGAGACACTGGGCCCCTCTGGATCCCTCCTCTGGGCAGGTGAAGGTTCCTGGGCTGCCCTGACAGCACAGTTGGGCTGGGAGAAAGTATGGAGCCCCTGGCAGGGCAACAGCCCTCCACAAATCCTCCCTTTGCAGTGGGGACCAGCCCTCTGCCACTGGAAAACACTTCCCAGTGCCCTGCAAACCCACAGGGCTGCATCAAGAGCTTGCTGCAAGGCAGAGTCAGGGACCCCACTGTACCTCAGTTTCCCCAGCTGTAAAATGGGGCATGAGTCCTGCAGCATGAGGGCATACAGGGCTCTGTCTCTCATTGCTCTGGTGCCCAGGGAAAGATCCATGCCAGGTGTTATTTAGAGACCAAGCTGGTATTTTAGAAGAGGGGGATAGTGTCCTGGAAGCCAGCTGGCTGCCTCCAGTCTCTGCCTCAAGGTCACCAGGAAAAATGCTGGCCTTGGAGAGGTTTGGGGTGGGAGTCCTTCCTGCCGCAGCTTCCCCTTCTGGGCAGGGAAAATCCCCTTTTCCCAGCACGAGGCAATCAGAATAATTCCTGTTAGAGACCCCAGCTCCCACATGTCCTGCTGGGCCATGGGTGATGGGACACTCCCAGGAGGTGGCTGTGGGGCAGCAATGGTGGGGTGAGAGTGGCAGAGGGCAGCACACAGAGGGCACAGGGCAGAGCTGGGGTTTTGCTAACCAGAACAGCTCACTGTTTCACCAAAAAGCCAGCCCCGAATGTCTAACCTTCTTGGGAAGCAGAAGTGCTGCAGAGGGTGTGTGGGCAAAATCTCCCCATGCTCCAGCCCTCAGAAACACTGCTCTGCCACAGCTGGGGGACCAGCTCCTGTGCACAGCCCTGGTGACACCCCCAGGGACCCTCCTGTCCCTTCCCATACAGGTCTGGGTGCCTCCACAGACGCTGCCAGCCTGACTAGGCTCCCATGCTGCCAGGCTGGGAAGAGAAGTGAGACATTGGCACAACCTGGATGTCACTGTGTCTGTCCCAGAGCACATAAAGGGGTCATCCCACAGGGAACTGCCTTGTGAGCCCTCAGCAGCCCAGCTGCAGTTCAGGTCCGCAAGACACCTCTTCCCAAAACTGCTGAGATCATTTGACCGTGTGCATACGTTCACAGAAAAGCCACACACAATGTATACAAACACACCCATAAACGTGTATGTGACTTTCTGCTCTATCTAGGATCTTGTACAGTGCTATAAACTGCAATCAGCTGGGATGGGTGTGCCCTTAAGAGGGGAACTCTTCTCCACAGGCTGGTTTATCGCCCATGCCATAGCCTCAGTCATGCTTCCAAACCATTCCTGGGGTACTGGCCCACCCAAGGGTCCCCTGGCCCCACAGATGACCAAAGGGGGTCCCCAGGGCAGGGGGCTGCCCTCTGCAATGCCCAGCATTCCACAGGTCATCCCCCAGACAGAGAAGAGGAAAAGGATGGTGGGGCCTGTCCCTGGTTTGGGAGGAAGGGGAGCCCATGAGAAGAAAGAAGTCCAACCAAAGCTGGATGAAACCTTTCTATGATCTGGATCGAGGCCATCAGAGCAGCTTTGATGACCCCAGCCTTCTCCTCCTGTTTCAACCGAGCCTCACAGATGGGGCACCTGATAACACCCCCGTCTTCTGTCCAGCCCTTCTGGCCCCCTTTCTGTTTGCTTTTCCTCCCAGCAGTCCATGTCCGATGGTGTTGCCCTGGGCCAGGAGGGAAGTGACCAAGCTGTGGGGCTCAGCGTGACGAGGGCTTTGTGTCCTTCAAAGGGGACGAACAAACGGCCAGCGCTCCCAGCCTGGCTGGGGATCCTGCGGAAATACCACGGTCAGCACTCCTGGGAGCTGCCTCCTGCCTGCTCCAAAGGATGCAAAGAAGCCTTTTCCTGCCGCAAGGTAACATCTGCATTTCCAGTGGGTGTCCCAGTGACATGCCACTGGTTTCTTAGAGCCACCCCCAACCTCTGAATGAAAAGGCACCTTGTTTGAAAAACAGAGGGGCCTTTTTCTGCCACAGCTACCTAAAGTAACCACGTCACTCCTGATGTTTGCTTTTGGTGAATGACGAGCTTAACACACCCTCTGAGTGGGCTGTGAGCGTTTTCTTTGGTCAGGAGCTTTATTTTCATACTCGTCTGTCTTGCAAGAAGCTCACAAGGGAAAATGCTGAGGCTTTAAAAAGTCAGATGGACAGTAGAGACACTGTGTTTGTGGAAGGGAGGTGCTGCTCCCCGATGACCCTGAGCCTTCCCAGCTCTGTGACACGCACCCACCAGCCTTGGCCACCCCATGGGGTCACCCACAAGCACCTGAGTCAGGCATAGGGAGTAGTCCCACCTGCTTGAGGAAAGCCTTCAGCCCTTGGTGGGACTTCTTAGCTGTCCCCAAGTGATTCTGCCTCCCAACACAGGTGGGAAAGCATCCCAAGTACAGCTCAATGGGAAAAAAGAAAAACACCTTCCCTTCCTTTCCTGTGACCTCTACCAATGCCACACCCACACCAAGGTGCTGGGCAAACCCTCCCACCTGCTGCCTGCTCCCTCCTGCTTTGGCAGGCAATGGGACAGAGGGATGGGAGGGGATGGACATGCCTGGAGAGGTGTGGGTAGGGGTGTACATGTGCATGCACACGTGTGTGTGCCCCAACTTGTGATGTACATGTGTGGGACATGGGTTTGCTCACCTGGCTGGCATCCACACCTGTGAGCACAGCACTCTGTGGGGTGCAGGGAGCTGAGGCAGAGGGTGGTGGGGGCCCAGCATCACCAGTTCTTGCTGACAGCCAAGCAATACTCAGCCCTGGACAAGCCTCTCTCCTGGGTGGCACTTCTTCCCCAAGTCCCTCTTGTGGGACAAAGCACAGGGACAAGGCCTTTTAGCCCCAGTCTCCAATGATGAGGAAGAGAAGGGAGGGCTGGAGCAGCACTAGGAGAGGTGCACATCACCCTGGGCCCCTTTGCCGTGTTTGCATCACTGAGTAATAAATAAAACCTCCAAATTCACATCTGCCATGAAAGCCACCGGGATGTGCACAGGCAAATAAAGGTGCTTTCTCCAGGGAGGGGTAATGGCAGTGAGCAAACTCTGTGATGGCATGAGGCTCAGGAGGGAGCCTGCACTGGCACAGGGGGCTCAGCAGCCTCCAGGGCAGTTCTCGTGGACATACTGAGCCAAGCAGAGCTAAAGGAGAGGCTGGTGTTAGAATCAGTCCCTGCTGACCATGCCTTTACAGACCACAGATGACTAAAAGTCAGGAGCTAAAACCAAACACAGCCCACTATTCACTGGAGGAGTGGGGAAGAGGGCAGGGGAAGTTGTTTCCATTAGTTTGACCTGAGAGTTTTTCTAGTTGCAGGAGAGACTTTGACTCTCAGGCCACATCAAGACAAAAATACAAACTGATTTTTTTTTTCCCACCGAGCAAGAGCCCAGCCCTGCCATGTGTGCATCCCAAAGGATGCCTGTTGCAGCTGCCACCAATGCAGAGAGGAGGCAATGAGCAGGTAGTGAGAAAGTTCCTGCTCTCACTGTCCAGCCCCATTGTGCTAATCCCACCCCAATAAAAGCCCCCTCTTTGCTTTCAGATATTGCTATGAAAGATTAATCCACCCTAAAACAAAGTATTTCCAGTAGGCCAACAAGACAAAGCCAGCTCTCAGTTTGCAAGAAGCTCTGGCACCTGCCTGGGAGCATTTAATTACCCTGACAATGGCATCAGGAGAAGAAGGGCCATGAGACCCCTTCAATCACAAATCCACGGAGGAGGATCTGGCTTTGCCTGCTGCTCACACATGCCTGGGGCCAGCACCTGCAGGCTGCAGCCTCTCCCCAAGAGCAGAACCATCACCCAGCCCTCTAAGGGACACCTTTCCTCCCTCAGAGCCTGCAACGCTGCACACGGTACTGGCTTTTTTATGGTCATGCTTTTCCTGTGTCCTTTGCACCGCTCTTACACCCACAAATGCACATTATAAAAAAAACAAAGCAGTGGACAGTTCTAATCTCTAAGTCAACATGTGCCCTTATCAGCAAGGGTGGTTCCCACTGAGCAGGCTCAGGCTGTCTTTTATCCAAAAGCAGCAATGTGTGCACACACTGCAGAGCAAATCGGAGGCAAAACTTTTCTGGGCTTTCCAGGCCCTTTGGGAGCACAGGAGTGAGCAGCCAGGGATTCTTGCAGGATCAGGTCCTGCCAGAGAGGTACAGCAGGTACTGCAGGACCCCCCGGGCAGGCACATGTCCAGCATACCAAACAAATCACTCCCACCATATCTTCGTGTCCTTCCATGGTTCTGTCCAAGGCATTGCACAGAGCTGTTCCCAATGCTGTTAAGTAACAGTAACTTTTCTGCTGGCCTTCTTGAGCAAAACACCACATTGTATGTCTGGTTTTCTAGGATTCTAACCACCAAGTCAGGAAGGACAAAACCCCAACAGCCCTCAGCTGCGGCAAATGCTGATTACAGAGAAGTGCTTACAAAATGGCACATGAAGCACTTCGGCAAAGTGACCTGCCTGGAGGTGCTCTGAAAAAGGAGAAAGAGGGGCTGTGTGCTACACTCTAGATACAGCACTCCAGATCAGCAAGAGCCAGAACAAATCGGACCAAGGGAATTCATGAGAGGCCCATGTTTTCGACTGTGTTCTCATGACTGTGTCCCAGCTCCTGTGCTCTCTCCCTGCTGATATCTTTTCCCTTTCCACTTCCCCTCACTCAAACCCTTGGCCCCTTGTGCCGGGGCCAGTCCATGGGTAGCCATCAAACACACGGGCTTTCTCAGCAGTGCAGGGTGAGACGGACTTTGATGCGCCCCAGGGCGGCCACGCTGCATCCCCCTGCTTTTCAAAGGCCGGTCCTTGGCTATTGTGTTCACATCCTGAGCTTGTTTGTACACTGCTGGAGGGCCCAGCCCCGCAGCCCCCCTGCCCCAGAGGCAGCCACAGCCGCCCTGACCCGCAGATAAAAGCAGGGGCTGCTGGGGCAGGGCTGCTATCAGAGCAGGGACACACGGCAGGGCCGAGGTGCAGCTGCCAAGATAGGCAGAGCTGTGCCAGGCTGACCCTACAGGGATGAGGGCCCCAGGTCAACAAGAGCCCCATAGAGCTGCTCCGGTCCTGGCTGCAGCCGGGGCGCTCGGGCTCTCGGTAGCGGCAGTATCAGTGCCCTGCAGCCAAGGGATGTCCTGGCACTGCTGCTCTCCCCCTCAGCTGCCCTTGGGGAGGGCCAGCAGCTTGCCATCAGAGGTAACTGCCAGGCAGCGAGCAACACTCAAGCTGCTAAAGCTCTTTGATCATCGTTCATCCCTCCGTGCCCTCTGGGCAGGCATAGAGCGGGTAACAGTCCACCCTCCTCCCTGTAGGTAAGGTGGGGTTCCCCGCAACTTGGTGGTTAAAATCCCAGTGAAACCCAGTCTTTGCAAGCAAGGAAGCCCAGTTAAAAGAGCCAGACTGTTTTAGTCCCACTGGGGCAGTGTACAAGCATGAGCCACTCTGCTGGGCCTCCATGCCAGCCCCTGGCAAGCAGAGCAGCAGTAATGAGCATCACTGCATCCACATCCCTCCTTGTGTGACAGGACAGATGGGGAGATGAGCCTCCACATTGCAGGAAGGCAAAAAAAAAAAAAAGAAATCCCAGAGGATTTTGGGGGGTGCTCCATGGGATACCGCAGGTCAGCATCTTTATAGGAGCAAGAGCCCACACTGTCCTCAGCCCCACATCTCTCCTCCAGGTGCTTGGTGCTGTCTCCTCTCCAGGTTAGCTGTAGAAAATCTGGAGAGCCAGGCCAGCCCCAGGTGCTTCCCCAGGAAGGATGCAAAGACAAGAGTTCTTTTGAAGGCACAACAATGCTGTGGCCAGGTGTAGCTTTATCCACTGCACTTTCATTCTCCCAAGTGCCTTTTCCCTCACCTCCTCCACAGCCTCTTTGCTACAGGACAAGATGCAGCAGAGCCTCTCCCACATGCCAGTGCCTGTCACAGTCCCTCTCCCCCCTCAGCCTGCACGGCAGCACATGTCAGGGCCAAGGAACAATAGCTCGCAAGCATGGCTCTGGGTGCCTGGATTGCTGGGAGAGAGCAGGATGGAACGACATTCTCCAAGGCAGTATGATGGCTTTTCCTGAGAGGATCATACCCAACTATTTTATCTACTTTTTGCCAGCACAATTGAGAAATGCAGCAGCAAAAGCCAAAATATGTTGTCTTCTGGAGGATGGGGATACTCGTGGTGTTGTGAAATTCTTGGCTATTGCACTCTTGGCTTGGTGAGACGGGAGCAGAGAGGTCAGGCCCTCCAGGGAGCCCTGCCTGCCAGACCTAACCTGGAAAGTTAGGGTAGTAGAGGGGTTGCAGTATGATTCTGACACTGGAAAAAACTCAATTTCTCAGCTTCTTGGGACTTTTAATAGCTGACTGCACCCATGAGGTGCAACCCATGAGGTGACATGGGAGCACAGACAGTGTATCCCTTAAACCCAGCAAGGCTGGAGCTGGCACTGCCACTCCTCTGAGTGGCTGGGATCCAGAGGAAGCAGTTGTCATCCAGGGCAGAAGATCAAACTCTTTCTTTTGTCTCCAGATGCCTGTTGCCTCTCTGGCCCTGCACCCTGGGGTGCCTGGAGTGACACACAGCCCCTGTTCCATGGAGTGCACAGCCAATGGGAGCCCTATAACCACCTCCCACCCCACAGACCACTGCATGTCCCACAACCCTTGGCCTCAGCCCAACAGCAGATCCAATTCAGCACCACACTCCAGCACTTGGTTCTTGGCTTTTCCATCCCTCCCAGACTGAAGAGCCATGTTAGTTGCAGTATTTCTTGCCATAGAAGTGTTCAAGTCACTTCACAATATTGTTCGTGGTAAGCTGCTGGAAAACCAGCTTTTCACAGAATATTCTGAGTTGGAAGGGACCAACAAGGATCACCAAATCCTGCTGCAAAACTGAAGTGAAACTATATTTTGATCACATGTTCTCAGCATCCCAGAGGAAGGACACTGGCCCATCATGAGATATTGTACAAAAGCATGTGGAATCATTTGAGTCAAGTCAGAGGACTAACAAGGACTCACCCAGTTTGTCAGTTGAGGACACATGGACATCTCCTAAAACAGCTAAATAGTTTCGCTTGCCAAACCACAACGAGGGGGAACACCCTGATGCTGGGAAGACAGATCAGAAGTCAGCAGTAATCAATCCTACATCCTCTTTCCTCTTCATCTATTTCCCAGTTTTTTGCTCTCTGTTCCTCGCAAAGATTTTTGGTTGTTTTGGGCAGCCTGAGCATCTGGGCTCGGTATTGCCAGCAGCACAGGCATCTCTGTGTGAGCAGCAGGTGTCCCTGAGAGAGGTGGCACCAGCCACAAAGCACCCATAGCCAGCCAGCTCCCAGCCACTTGCAAGGTGAAAGGCGCTCCACTGCTCAGGGGTACACAACACCGCTTTTGAAGAACCCTCATTTTAAGGTATTTTACCACCAAAACCAGCTGAGGTGCAAAAATGCCTGCGCTTCTAGAATGTCAGCTTTCTTCTCTTTTAGCTGCACGTGTAGAAATGAGGAACTGACTGCCGAGCGCACGCACGCTGCGATGGGGAACGGAAAACACCTGCAGCGAGAGTCTGCAGGGCGGGCCGGGGCTGGCACCTCCCCTGCTGCGCCGGAAGGGAGGCACGGCGAGCCGCGGCCGCGGGGCGGGATAAATCCCATTGCCGCCCTCCTTGTGCTTTGCGACCTTGCTCCAGGGAGCCTCCGGAGCCTGAGCGCCCTGCAGGTGTCCCTCCTGTGGAGGGAGCTCGGCGTGGAATCGCTGCCCTGCGCCTGGCACGCTGTGCACAGGTAAAGGAAGCCGAGGGCTTGGTGGGGGGAGCCCAGGAGGAACATAAAAAACAGGGCAGGGCTGCGGCTGCTCTCCCCGGGTTACACTTTCCTGAGCAGCAGCTGCATCCAGGCTCGTGTGGTGAGAAATGAGCAGAGCATACCGTCTGCAGGACTGATCTGAACTCTTTCTGAACCCACTTAAACCTCTGGCTTCCACCAAGGCACCAGCCAGCACCACATCCCACGTGTCAGTCACATGCGAAAGAGACAATGGTTCTCCTTCCCATGACTGGCATCATCACAGCTGGTGATGGATGAATCTAGAGGAGAGCCCGGGCACTGGAGCCCAGCTCAGACCTCCTCTGGTAAACAACTGGCAGGTCCGCCAGCACGTTTTGCCTGAGAGACACTTTACAGACTTGTCTCCAGTCCTCCACTCCGAATTTCAGGTCTAGTTAATCCCCCTTTTATCAGCGCAGGAATGTATTGCTTTTCACCAAACGTAATCCTCTTTGCAAATCATGTGTTCTGCCAAACTACAAACTTTCTGCTCCCGTCTTTCTTTCTTGGGAGAGGATTTGAGGAAATAATCCGGGCCTACTGATTTATTTTTCTAATGAGCAAGGGACAGATGAGCACAGTACTGGAAAACATGCGCACACACGAACCTTGAAGTGTTCTGTAGCTGTGACATGCTTTTGAGGGATGCCCTGAGCTGAAGGACTGAGGCTGGAAGCAGTGACCCTCTCTCACAGTGGGCCACAGCCTGTGTCCTGATGCACTGTCCATACTTCTTATGTTTAGGGGCTGGAAGTCATAATACCTGCCACGCATCCTGTTGTACAAATAAAATAGCAATCTGTGCAGCCCAACACAAAGGAAAGGCACCTTGGGTGTCTCTGCCCATTCAGATCTAAAATGGCAGTCCTGAGCATGTGAGACTTGCTGGGACCTGAGGATGCTGAGAGCCTCCCAAGCCAGAGCAAGGGAGAAAAATATTTTTCCTGGCCTCATCCCTCAAAATGCTGGGAGGGTGGGAATGCTAAATCTGTGACCCACTCCTTCTTCTACTGCAGTACAAGCATGCCTTCCCACGAAGAGTTGTTAACCTCGTCTCCCTGCCCCACTTCCAGCCCTTCCTGTGGGGAAGCTGGGACTTGGTGTGCAGCCAGTGAAACACATGCTACTTGTTAAGTGGCTCCTCCACTGTACCAAGGGCACCTAAAGGCAATTTATAAAGCAAGCAGCTTCATTCTTTATAAAGGAAGTAGGTCGTAGTGAGGAGGGGACGAGTCTCTTCTACTCGGCCTGCAGTGAGAAGATTAGAGGAAATGGCCTTTAGCTGAGATGGGAGATTCAGATTAGGTATTAGAAAATCGTTTTTCACCGCTTCAGGCACTGGAATAGGTTTCTAGAGAGGCGATGGAATCGTGACCCCTGGAGTGCTTAAAAGGTGCTGGGTCATACGGTTTAGTGGTTAGAGGGGTGATGGTTGGACTGGATGATCTTGCAGCTCTCCTCTATGATTCTGTGCTTCCTTACGTTCCCTGTGCGCAGCAAGGCCAGGCAGGGCTCACAGCAGCCCGAGCCCTTGGGTGGGCTGTGGGGCGGCGGGACGCGGCCCCGCAGCAGCACGAGCGGCACTGTGAGCAGCCGCAGGATCCGCGGGAACGTGCGGAGGGCAGGCTGGAGGCGGGGCCCGCCCGCGGCCCGATAGGGGCGTTGTGAGCCTGGGCCGCGCTTGGGCCAATCCCGGCCCGCGTTAACAGCGCTACGCGCGCCTGAAGCAGAGGAGCCCGGCGCGGCGCTGGAGCTGCTGCGGGTGAGCGGGCGCGGAGCGAGCGCGGCGGGAGTGGAAGGCCAGGGAGTGGGGCAGGAGGCGGGGACGGACGGACGGACGGACGGAGGGAAAAGGGAGGCAGGGAGGCGGCGCGGGAGCTGCGGCGGCGGCGCAGGGGCCCTGTTGGCGCCGGGGGCCGCGCCGCATGCGGCAGAGCCCGCGACCTTGACGAGCCCGCTCGGCGGGCACGGGGTAGACGTGCCCGGGGCCGCCCGCCTATCGCCGCGCCGCTTATCGGGCTGCCCGCAGCTGGGCCCTGCTGGCGGCACCGGAGCCGCCCAGCCCCGCGGGGTGGCTGCTCAAACGTGCTCGCTTTTCGCTCTTTTTCTTCTCGTTGCTGTATTTCTGAAAGATCGGGGCCTGGCTGGAGGGGCTCGGGGAGGCATCGCGCACCCGGCCAGCATCCCTGCCAGGTGCGGTGCCCGCAGGCCCTTTGTGCTTCCCTGCCTCTTCCCGGGTTTCCTTTTAGCAGCCCCTCCACATACTCAGCCCACTCGTGCCCTGGTGGGAGCCTGCGGCCTCAGGTTGTCGCTTGGGGGAGGCTTCTCTAATATGTCGGAGTTTCACCTCCACGTGTTCTTGCCCTAAATAAAAGGTGAAATAAGCAATGGCCACTGTTAACCTTTGATCTCCAAATAAAACCTTGCAGAGCTCCCAGGTGTAGAGCTAATCCACGTGCACCTGAGGACCAGAGCACCTATTCGCAGTGGCGCTTGAGGGCATATTCCGGTTGCTTGCTCCCAACCTCAGCCCCTGTCTGGTCACTCGCTAAATGGCAAACCTTTTTCAGGGAGATATGGAGAAGTAAATCAGTTTCAGTTTACCTTTCAGATACGTTTGCTGTTTGCAGAGAACTTAGAATTTTTAAAGTTGCTGAAATTATTTTGGGAAGATGCTCTTAGTGATTTTCAGAGACTTTTCAAGACAGAAATTGCCTTCACAAAGTAGAGAACATAGCTGTCTAGGAACGATGTTCATATTAGAAGTGTTTTGTCGGGATTGGAGTTTGTGCTTCTTTGCCTTATGGCCTTATGTGACTTCTCTTTTCCAGCTGGACTCTTCCTGTCTTTGGGACAGAGCCCAGGACCCTTAGATATCTGGGGTCCATGGTGGCAGTTGAGTAAATGCCTCTTGCCAGCACTCCCTAAATGGAGGTGTCCTCACCATTAATAAGACCCTTGGCTCAACTTAGCCATTGGAGACTGTATTCCTCGTTTGTATGCCTGTCAGTATACCCAAAGTTCAACAGAAAGAGTTGATTGGAGCTGATCATTGCCATGGGAACTTCTAGGTTGCATTCAAGGTTCATTCAGTTTCACTAATATAGTGAACTTGGGTGGAAGTATGCACAGAAAATCCATGGGCAGGCAGTGCACTAGTGGCAGTAACTGATCCCAGGTGTGCAATGTAGTGGCAAGGGAACAGCCTAACCTTGTTGTATTCTGAACTTCTAGGGCTTTGGTGAAGTTGGTTTGCATTTGTCCAGAAGGCAATGGATCATGCCAGAGCAGCAATCTCTAACTTGGTAAGACATGGTACCCCAATGCTGTTTGTCTCATGGTGGGCTGATGATACTGCAGAAGAAAGATTCAACAACATCTGTGTATGAGATTATATGTGTATATACATATAATATGTTACTATAATAATATACATAATATTATTTCTATATTTTTCCATGTAGTTCATTGTCTGTTTGAATATACATGAGTTGTAGAATTGAGTATAGCTAAACTCTGCAACAGGTGGCTGTGTTGATGGAACTGTATGAAAGATATTTGATAAGTAGGGAGCTATATTTATTTAAAAAAATATCACTACTTCTCAGTATTGGAGAAGATAAATCCAAACCAGCGTTAGGTGCTGCTGCTGTGTGGGTGGTGAGCCAAATGTCACTGCAAGTAGCTGGCCATGATAAGGAAGTGGCTCAAGCAGTTCATGCTGGTGGGTTTATCGTTAGCTGCTATCGTGTTTTGGGTCTCTGAGGGCTGTTAAGAAAGGGGGGGCAGACCTTGAATAAAGTTGCAGAAGGAAGTGCTGCTGAGGAAGCCATTCAAATGCCTACTGGGACAATCAACATGTGTTCTATTGTTACTTGGGGGGGTGGGAATTCAACCACAAGTCCAGCTTTTGAAAGCAACCTGTGCTTGAAACAAATGTGCAGGAACTTGTTCAGCCAAGCCTGCTGGTCCTAGAGAGCTTGGATTGTGAAATGACCCAAGGCTAGAACTGAGAGTGTGGTGGTTTGGTCTCCGAACAAGAATGAAAGATACGTAGGGTTGGGGCATGTCCTCTGTGTGAGGACATGCCTCAGGTGTGAGGGAAGCTAAGCTGTGGAGCAGCTGAGCTGGGGAGAGTGTTAGGACAGACTGCAGTGTTGCCCTTTCCAAAATATGAGCAGGCAACCACTTCATTGTGGGTAGTGTGGGTCAGAGTAGAACTGCAAGTCTGAAATGACATTGGTTTCTTTTGCCCAAGGAAGCAGATATCTGGTGTCTTCACTTCCAGCTCTGATATACAGTTTGAGAGGGAGCTGAGAACTGTGGATGAGCTGCTCAGGTTGTAACAGGGCTTGGGTGCTTGTTACCAGGTGCTTCTCCAGTACAAAGGAAAGTGCTGCTCCCAAAGCTATTCCTTTGGCCTTTTTGCCAATCTCACTCTACTCCCCAGCTGAACCATGGCTGCAGGCAATCTCAGCATCTCTAATGGAAGAGGAGTGGTTCTGCCAGTGCCTGGCTATGCCTGGAATTGAGTTAATCTGAGCAGCTGCCCTGTGCATGGGCTGCTGTTCTGTGGGAGGCTGGGCTGTGCCTTGCACCTGTTTAGAAAAGTGGGCTCCAGACTAAAAGCTCTGCTTGGGCACTGGTAAAAACCTGTCAAACAGTGCCAGTTGTTGGTGGGTGCAAGAGGTGGAGCCTCAGCTTTCATGTTAGCTAGCATAATGCCCAAGGTCATCTCTCTTCAGCCTAGCTGCTTTGTAATCCTACCATGTGTGTAATAGTGTAATTTAAGGGTAGCCATAGGGCAGTTTAATACGAAATTATCCAGGTGCTGGATGAGAGTATTTACATCAAAGTGGATGTGGCTCAAAGGCCCATGAACAGTTGCTTTCTGTTTCCTCTGTGTTCATCAAAGTGTATATTGTACACAGTCAAGCTGATCTGTGCTTCTGCTGATTGAAACCAGGAGTTTCTGCTTGAATCAGCCTCAGCCATGGGGTCACATGGGAAATGCTGATGCCATTGTGTGCTTCATATCTGTAAGACTCCAGGCTAGACTGATCAGTTTGGCTCCAAACTTGTGCAGGGTAAATGGAATCTAAATAGACTCTGGAGACCCTGAGTGCATTTGAGTCTTAACTGTGTTTAAAGCATCCATCTTGACTTACTGACAGCCCAAACACTGGCTGCACTGGAGCAGCTGCAGATGGACCAGCAGTGTTTGGGTTGGAGCACAGGTGCAGGGGACTGCAAGGACTGTAGCTGGGGTAGCCAACTCTTCCATCTCCTGACTGCTGTTCCTCACAGTTCAGCGGCGAGCCAACATCATACACACGCTTCAGCATTGCCCGGCAAACGGACGGAGACAACAGCCACGTGGAGATGAACCTGGCTGCTGATGAGGAGGAAGGAGGGGAAATTGGGAGACCAGAGCACCTGCATGCCAGCATGCCTCCTCCACGGAGGAATGGCAAGAACCTCTGCTTTGTAATCATGGCAGCTGCCCTCCTCCTTTTGATTGGTAAGGAAGGGTGGGAGGCAACTGCATGAAGTGGACTCCGGTGTTGAATGTAATCTGAGGTTATTAAATTCCAATCTGTATTGGTTTCGGAGATAATTCAACAACTGGGATCCAGGCTACAGCCTCTTGTCACTAAGTATGTCTAGATCAGATTTATGGTACAGCACTGGCACAAAGAATTGTGGAGTTTGATTGTGGAGAGCTATGACTTAGCTGAAGGGAAGACTGGTCCACGTCGAAGTTTTGGTTTTCCCTCCATTACACATGAGTAAAGCCTTTGGTACTTGTCTTTTAAGGTTTTAACAATGCCATTGGCCTAAAGAGAATATTTTCCTTTCCAAGTGGTGCTGGAGAGACTCTGCCAAGTGCAAGATCAGATTTACAGTGCCCCTTAAAACATGCCAGCTCAGGCAAAATGTCAGGCTGCATATTTGTCTGTCCTTGGGTAAGCCAGCTCATCAAAAATAGTGAGAGCAGAGGTGTATCTCAACTCTGAAGCTGTGTGGTGGGGTTCAGTCATCTTTCTGCAGCACAAAGAAATACCTGTTCTGTCCACAGGGTTTCTGATCGGCTACCTGAGTTATCGTGGACGCATGCAGAGGGTTAACAGGTGTCTGGATGGAAGTGGCAACTGCGAGATGACTCCTACTGCATCTTACTTCTCAGATGATGGAACAGAGGAAGAAGAGGTTCCTGGACCACGCATCTTATACTGGCCTGAATTAAGAAAAATGTTGTCATCTAAACTGTCAACTGCACATCTTGAGGCCAACCTGAGGTAAGAGTTCCAGAAGGTTTATCTAGAGCTTTGAGAGGGGCACAGCCTGTGAGCAGAACTTGAGCTCATTTGGAGAGCAAGGGCCTTATGTAAGGTGGCGTGTTTTAAACTCAGGCTTAAATGGCTTTGCAGGCTGCAGTGCAGCCTGGTGCTGTAGTCTAAGCTATATGTGTATCTGTTACCTACAGGCAAAGAGAAGGTAAGAATTCTTTTGAAGCTGGCAAAGCTGAAGATGAGAGCACTGCCAGCCATGTTCATGACCAGTTCACCAGCTTCCGCATGGATGACGTGTGGAACGATGAGCACTATGTTAGGCTGCAGGATAAAGGCAGGTATGTGAAAGAAGAGGTGCACATCTCATCCATATAGCACCTGGATACATGTACATGGATACCTGTAGTCTTGAGAAAATGTGTGATTTATGCTTAAAATGATGTGAAAATTGTGAGCAAGTTACCATTCTGCAAAGTTAACCTCAATCTAGCAAAGCAATAACTGCTCCTGCCCCTTCTCAGGCTTTCTAAATCCAGAGGGTCTGGAAGCAGCACTTCTGGGGGGAGCTGTTTCCTCCAAGTATGCTTAGGAAGTGGAGAGAAAACAAAATTGAGTGAAAACTCAGCTGAAAGGCAGATTCCCTGTGTCTAAAACTGCTGGCACAGATGACTCTGTCTTGTCACCCAGACACTCTGTCTGCACACCTGGCAGTGGCTTCTCCAGTAGCTCAGGAGGGTGTCAACAGGCATTGTGTTGTCTGACAGCTCACATCCTCGTGTCTTACTTCCCCTATTTATCAGGGGAAATTAGTTTGCTCAGCTTCTCTTAGGAGGTGACTGAGAGACTTGGAAGCAGATATTCTTTCTGCTACTAGTCTTAGAAATGAGCCTTCATTAATGTCTCTGACCAACTCCAGAGATTTTTCCATCGAACATATTTGCTGGGATGAGTCTGTCTGTTTCAGGCTCCATTGACTTGATCAGAATTGTTAGAGCAAAGACTGAATACAGTCAGAATACTAACTCACAATACTGAGCTAATTCAATTCTTGTGTGAAAGAGTTTAATGCTGTCTCTCTACATTTAACAGCAGCAGGAACCAAGTGTTCATTATAGAAGATGGTCAAGAAGAAGAGTTGGAGAGTCCTGATGCATATGTGGCATACAGCAAGAGTGGCACAGTTACTGTAAGTGACTCCAGAAGAATCCTGGAAATGTCTGTACGCTTAAAAAATAAATCCCTTTAAGACAGGGAGTGTATAAAGCCCTCCCCAGTTAAGAGAGCTGGCCAGGGTGGTCAGAGTGGGAGAGAGGAATGGGCCCACATAGTATTCTTACTGCAGCAAGATGCAGGAGTAACTTTAAACTTCCCTGCTGGAATCCAGACAGGAACCTTGGCAGAAGCGCTGCTCCAACAGCGGCATCTTGCACTGGATCAGTTTACATTTCTGAGCTTCAGCTCCCTGCTGTTAACAGGAGTCACTGTTACAGTGACTCTGTAGGCTGTTTCAGGTATCTTACTGACTTAGGACTGCTGCATCCATAACCAGTTTTCTGTTGCAGGGCAAACCCATCTATGTGAACTATGGACGGAAAGAAGATTTTCAGAAGATACGAAATTTGGGTGTATCAATGAATGGAGCTATAATCATCTTCAGAGCTGGAAAAATAACCCTTGCTGAGAAGGTAAGCAGGGTCTGCCCCAGAGCCTGGCTAGACTTGGCAGCAGGAAGCTATGCTTCCTACTCTTTGAGGTGCAGAGGTATGTCTTTTTTAGGTCTGTAGAACTCGTGTATGTAGGATTGCTCTGCAGGCCTGGTCTTGCTTGTTTGCACTAAAGCTCCACTTGCAGGTCTGGACACTGAGGCTGAGCAGAGTTTGTTACTGTTCATGGTGCAATTCTTCTTGGCCTCGGGCAGTTAGCTGGAGCAGCCAGACCTCTGGAGTGGTGGGGCTGGAGCCAGCCTGGGAGCAGAGCTGGCTCATATCACTAGATACAGCCATAAGGCTGCCAGAAGCAGGACAGCCTTGCCTCCAGGACACCTCTTGCTGCTGTAGCCAGATACTTTCAAAGTTTGGCTGCAGTGTGTCACTTGGGCCCTTGCTGACTGTTCCTTGGACCACGTGGCAGTGCTGGTACTGTGTCCAGCATGCTGCTGTAGTGTTCCCTCTGTAGAGAACAGAACCAAATAGCCAAGCAGGCTAAAGAATCCAGGTGTTTCAATATGCAAGCCTGTTCCATATCTGACCCAGAGCTGCCCCTCAGATGGGTGCTCCTGTGGGGGCTGGGGCACAGCAGGACACTTTGCAGTTGGACTCAGCCTTGTCTGCAGGTATCTGAGACAGGCAGAGCCAGAAAGTGCTTCTGAAAAATGTGCTCACTCGTTCTTCAGTCCCATTCCCACTTTCCAGACTGGTGTTTAGCTGTACAAGAGTGTTTGTACCAGTAGCATACCACAGCTGGGTTGTAGGTGTGTTAAACAGGGACCTGACTAGTCCACTCTGCCACCATTTTCCATGTGAAGATGAGCCTCCAGTGGCTGCTTGTCTTGAGACTAATCTCATCTTGGGGAAAATGGATGGAGCATAATCAAAAGTAAATAATATTACATTTTAAACTGCTCCAAGGAGCAAGTATGAGCTGAAGGAATCATAGACACTGTGTGTCAGTCAGGTGTGTCCTGACTGTTCAAAAGGATGTTAGACATGGTTTGCCTGGAGTAGGGCTGAACTGCTAGGATTCAGCTGCCTTGTGTATTGTGTTAAAATCTGCTGTGGAGTTGGGCACTGAGAAGCACAACCTTCACACCATTACTCCATGTTCTTGCCTGGACTCCCCTGGCTTGCAGTGCAGATGTACACTTAATGTTTGTCTTTGCTGCAGGTTGCAAATGCCAGAAAGGAAGGAGCAGTTGGTGTCCTGATGTACCTGGGCCCCTCAAATGACAGGAAGGCAGATTCCTATGTCCCCTTTGCACATGTGAGTTTGTAACTGGTTTCCCTGGTTGTTCTTGAGAACCTCTCTGGCTGGGGGCTGCAGCCCGAGCAGTCCAGCAGTGCCCTTGTGTAGAGGAAAACTGTTGGACTTTGGTGAGACTTGAGGACTCCTCTTGCTTTTCACAGGCCCACCTTGGAACTGGAGACCCTTTCACCCCAGGCTTCCCTTCTTTCAACCACACCCAGTTCCCACCAGTGGAATCTTCTGGACTACCTCAAATTCCTGTCCAAACTATCTCTAGAGAAGCAGCAGCCAGACTGTTTGGGTAAGTGTTTCTGCTGTCATGCTGGCTGAGGTGCTGCCTCTTGCCAGGACTGAGGATGGTGTGTGGTGCTGTGAGACAGAGCTCTCTGCTGCTCTCTGCTGTGTGTGGCAGGGAGCATGTTCTGGAACTGGCTGGAGAAGAGTCACTTGTGTCCTGTGTCTCATGCCTTGAAGATTGAACTTAATCTGGTGTTGGATTCCTCTTGGTCTCTGCATTCTACCCCTCCCTGCATAATTAGTGAGACAGAACTGCAAACTCTCTCTGAGGCAGGCCCTGAACGAGGTTACACCTGCAGTTGCAGGTGTGCATTTTTCACACGAGAGCTAAACGAGGTCAGAGCTGGATAACTAGTTCAAAGGATCTTCTCTTTCTCTCAGAAAAATGGATGGAGACAAATGCCTTGAGGAGTGGAGAGCTGATATCATGGGATGTAAGGTGACAGTCAGCGGCAGTAGCAAGATGACAGTGAAACTGACTGTGAACAACGTTATGGTGGATAGGAAGATTCTGAACATCTTCGGTGTTATCAAGGGATTTGAAGAACCAGGTAAGAGCAGCTGCATTGTGGCTCACTCATGAGAGGAGCCCTTCCTCTTCTGTGGTCATTGGAATGGGACAGCTGCTCTCAGACAGATGACAGTTCTCTGGAAGCAGAACCAAGGCCTTCCCCTGAGCATCAGAGAGAAATCTGAACCATGCTGCCAGGGAAAGGCTAATGAGAGCACTCCGTGTGCCAGATTCAGGGATCAGGCTGCAGACTCTCTTCCTAGTACAGAAGCTGAAAACTGCTTCTCTCATAAATGGTATTTGCAGTCTGAAGCTTGCAGTTCAGGTCTTGATCTTGTCTCCTTTACAGACCGGTACGTTGTGCTTGGAGCCCAGAGAGACTCCTGGGGGCCAGGAGCAGCCAAGGCTGGAGTTGGCACTGCCATCTTGTTGGAACTTGCCCGTGTGATCTCAGACATGGTGAAAAATGGTAAATATTTGTGAACAAAAGCGCGAGGGTGGGTGGTGATGCAGGTCTAGCTCTCTTTGTGTTAACACTGGAGAGCCCAGTTGCAAAGCAGTCTTTTAGAAGGAGTAGGGAATCTAACAAAGCTTCCTGAGAAGCTGTTTCTTGTCCAGTACAACTTGTCTGCAGTGCATTCACTTCCAAGGGACTGCCTGCCTGTATCTGGTATGGCTCAATTACCAGTGTATCCTTGGATAACATGGGATGCAAACCTTAAACTTGAGCTGTCCAAGGACAGCCAGGCCCAAAGTGGGAAAACTCTGAAATGTCTGACCAGCTGGAGCAGTGGGGACTGCATGGTGGCAGTTAGTGTGAGCACACTTGTCTCCAGGGTTAATTTTGGGCTCAGGCAGCTCAACAGAACAGAGTGGAAATGCAGACAGCATTGTTCTCCTGCGCAGTCCTGCAGCATGTGGGGGCAGGGTACAGTGTCCGTGCGATGGGCACATTTCTCTGCAGCAGCGCTGTCTGAGGAGCAGGCAATTCATCATCCCAGGCCTGCAGTGCTAATCTGCATCTCCATGGGGAAAGGGCAGACCTCTGAGTCTCTCTCTCTTTACAGATGACTACAAACCACGGCGCAGCATTATCTTTGCTAGCTGGAGTGCGGGAGAGTACGGAGCTGTGGGTGCTACTGAGTGGCTGGAGGTATTGGTTGTTTAATATAGAGTTCTGCAGGATGGCTCTGCAGTTCTTCCTGTGGATTAAACATTCTGGTGTTGGACTGCTACTTCTCATTATTAAAATACTTGTTTTGTTCTAGGGGTACTCCACCACGCTGCATGCCAAAGCCTTCACTTATATCAACTTGGATACTGCAGTCCTGGGTAACCTGCTACTCTTTCAAGTACTTCTTGAAATTGGGTGGGACTAGAATAGCTTGAACAGACATCCCTTAACCTCTAGGAATGGGGGCTGTGCCAAGAGGTGGCTGGTGTGTGTGTGGCTGAAGTCTGGCATGCCTCCATTTATTCTCCTGCTGTCATTGAAGCTGGGAGGCTGGTACAGCCTAAGCCATGAGGAGTCAACTCTGCTAAATCCCAGTAGACTGTCCTGTGTCTGTTGAAGGTCCTTTGGCAACTGTAGCTGCAGATCGGGGTGGGCAGCTCTAGCAGTAGTGGTTGATTGTGCCAGTATATCAAATACCCTTTCATTTTTTGCAGGCTCCACAGACATCAAGATTTCTGCTAGCCCATTGCTGTACTCATTGCTGGAGACAACTATGAAGAGGGTGAGCTAAAGGGCATTGATCTGATCAAGGTGACTGTGGTTTTAAGGGGGAACTGAAAGCAGACAGAGCTGTGCTGGGTCACTTTGCCCACTTGACAGGAGAAAGACCCATTTAGGAGAAAAACCTGGGATTCTGAAGGGGCCCTGTCTGAAATCAACTGGGCTCTGGGAATTGCAGTTGACACATGCAGAATCTAAAATCAGCAAATGCCACAGTTCAGTGGCAGATGTGCCAGTGTGGAGAAAGGTCAGGGGAGCACACCTTACTCTGGCACCTACACATCAGTGTAAGCTCCAGGATGGAGCTAGGAGCCCAAGCATGGATGTCAGAACAAGTGCAGAACAAGTTCTCATCTCTGTGCAGGTAAAGGACCCCGCCAACGATTCGCGTTTCCTGGATAGCAGATTTGGCGGTGACTGGATAAAGAAAGTGTAAGTACTGTCATTCATCTCCTTCATCTGGAGAAAGCAGATCTCCATAAAGGAGCAAACAGTATGGATTCTGCTGGAGTGTCATACTGCTGTCTCGGGTGGGCTCTACCTTCTGACATGGGGTTAGGGAAGTGTTAACAGTACAGCACTAACTGTGCTGCACCAAGCTGGCTGAGGCAGCCCAGCCACCTTCCTGCAGGACAGGAACAGCCTTGTACCAAGTCCAGTGGCAGGGAATGGACAAGTAGGACCATGGATTTGGTTGGGAGTCTTTCAGTCTTGTCTAGAGTTCTGGTGGCTCAGAGCTTCAATTGTAGAGCTTGTAGCATTTCTCCTGGGGTGCCCAAACCAGTTGGTAACTACTCATTGCTTATTTTCTGCAGCATTCCCCTTGATCTGGATAATGCAGCGTTCCCTTTTCTGGCCTACTCAGGAATCCCAGTGGTTTCCTTTGGTTTCTACGATGTAAGTAGTGTATGCTTGTCTGGTGTGCTCATTCCATGCAGAGTGCTGTAAGGATATCTTACAGCAAAAGTTGGTGGCAGGGCAAAAGGTGCTGTCCAAGCTCTGTGTCCTTGCAAGGGCCTCTCAGAGGGAGGAGGTGCAGCCTCTGGACCTGGTGGCTGTGGCAGTACTTGCTGTCAAGACTGCTCCTGGGACAAGGCTGGCCTTACAGCCTCTGTTCCAAAGTACCAAATACTTGCAGGTTTTTGGGGAGAGGGGTCACTTGCTTTTCTGGAGGTTCAGATGTCAATGAATTGGAAGCTAAAAGCAATAGAAAGATGTCAATCTGTTGCTGCATCAGTGAAAAACTGTTCTACAGCCTGCTGGTCAGCAAGCAGAGGGCATCGTGGAAGTGATATCATTGCCCTGAGCAAGTACTGAGCAGAACATCCTGCTGGTCACTGGAAGCTGTCAGGATGAGATACAAGAGCTCCATTCCCTTCCCAGTGCTTTGAAGTTTTGCCACTTGAGTCTTTGCTCCTTAGCAGCACAGGGAGATGGGATGGGGGGGAGGTAACAAGTAACCTTTGGTGGGAGATGAAAAAAGTCTAACCGGAAAAGCATTCTTGGCTAACTTCAATACCTTCTTTCTTGCAGGAAGGTGACGAGTATGCCTTTTTGGGCACTACTGAGGACACTTTGGCTAACCTGAAAAGGAAGACTGTCAACTTGTATCCTCTCATGCGTACTGCTGCAGAAGTTGCTGGACAGATAGCTCTCAGGATGACCCATGACCATGAGCTCTTCCTGGACTTTGATAGATACAGTGATGAATTGCTGTCATTCCAGGAGAAGCTTTGGCACTTCAATGGCGATGTGAAGGTTAGAAGGACTCTGAGTTCACCAAATCTCTGATGATTACGGGGCCCATGTGCTAATAAGGCCCTGTGCCAGTGGATACAGCAGGATGGACACCTTTCCCCTTTAGACATAAAAGGGTAGTGAAGTGTGGCCAGAATAGATGTTCCTTATAGAGCTGTGCAGGCAGAGTAGCTGTGGCAGACAGATTTAGCTGATCTGGATGTCATGAGCTCTTGAGGAAATGGATGTGAACAGTTTCTTCTCTGGTTATCATTCACAGCATAGTGCAGCTTTCCATCTCATTTGCACCTTTGCTGAAAATCTAAAAGAAACTGTGGGTAGGGAGTGACCTCAGAAGAGCCTGCCAGGAACTTGTTCTGCTACTTGGCTAAACTGCCGAGGAAAAAAAAAAAAACCAACACTTTCTTTTGGTAAGAGAGCAGCAAAAGAAGAAAATCAGGTTTGCTAACAGCTCCTCCCTTGCAGGAACTGGGGCTGACCTTAAACTGGCTGTATTTTGCTCGTGGAGACTTCCAGAGAGCTGCAGATGCACTGAGAAGAGACATCGAAAACAGTGACAGGGAAAACAGGATTGTCCGCAGAGCCCTGAATGACAGGATGATGAAGGTGGGTATCTTCAACTGGTTTTTCTTCCTTCACAAAGGAAGAGAGTGCTGGCTGGGATGGGCCTTTCCCTAAGGGGCCATGGGCACTGTGCAGACTGGTGGCTTTTCCACTGGCTTAGTGGCAACACGATGGCTTGCTCATGAGAGACGTCTGGCCCTTGCAGAGCTGCTGTGGGAAAGGGCTGAGTGGGGATCAGAGGTGGGCAGATCAGGAAGGAAAAGCTTGGGAGGTGAGAGTATAACCCTCTATTTGCACCTCTACTCAGGTGGAATACGACTTCCTCTCTCCATACCTCTCACCAAAAGATGCTCCCTTCCGCCACATCTTCTTCGGCAGAGGCAGCCACACCCTGAAGAGTCTGCTGGAGAACCTGGAGCAGCTGGCAGCCAACAAGACCAGCGTGGATGTGAATGAGCTGAAAGAGCAGATGGCCCTGGCGACCTGGACCATTAAAGGAGCTGCCAATGCTTTAGTAGGCGATATCTGGAATACAGACAATGAAATCTAGACACAGCAAACACCTGGATTACCTGTCTAAGGTACAGGAGAGCTGTGTGCTCTCACAGGGAGCACAGCTTCCTTTGGGCCCTGCTGTGTAGATCTAGTTCCACCTATAGCAACACACGCAAACTCCCTGTACCTCAGATTAGGCATTGGCATGATTTTTAAATGGCAGCTTCTTGCAGATTTCCAGTTCCTTATATATCGTAAAACCTAACCAAACCCCCTGAAACCTAAGTGAAACCCACTCCCTAACATGGCATTACTTTCCTGTAGATATTCTGGCAACAAAACATTTTTGACCAAAGTTGAGCATAAAATTTAAATCTCACCTTGACAAAATCACAGGAGGCAGTTTTAAAGCAGTAGTAAGATTACCATGAAGTCTCTTACCAGGCTCCCACCTAACCTCAGTCCAAACCAGTCATGTACAGCTGCTCCAGTGTACGTAAAAACTAAGAGCTCAGGTGTTTCCTCAACTGGTACCTTGAGTGGGGAGGTACCTCATCTATTCAGGCTTTTAACTGTTGGCCACCTAAACCTAGTGACAAAACAGGGAATGGATTCCTCTGAACATTTGTAACAAGGGTCCCTTCTCTAGCAGGGAGCTGCAGTTCAAAAATTAAACAATGTAGTAATAGCCCGCAAGTGCTGGATTATCAGCAAGCTCTGAAGTGCCTGCCTGCCTTTACTCAACAGCAGGGTCCCAGTGACATCTTGCAGGCTTGCTTCTGCCAAGGCAGGTATCAATACCCAGGGAAAATGACCCAAAGATTATCCAATGTCCCCTTGATATCCTCGGCTGGCACCTCAGCAAGTCCTGCAGCAGAAATGTCTTTAGACTGGCACTTCAGACTTTGCTGCTTCAGGGGCCTTGTGTGAAATCGAATCTCTTGCTGGCCAAACTCAATGTTTGACTGATGTCATTTTGCAGGTTGGCTCTTGTTTGGCACTGAGATATTTATTTCTTTATTTATTTATCAGTGACAGTGTTCACTATAAATGGTGTGTTTTTTTTATAGAAGATAATTATCGGAAGCAGTGCCTTCCATAATTATGACAGTTATACTGTCGTTTTTGAATAAAGCAGCATCTGCTATTACAATCAAACATGATACTGGAACTTTGCATTTAAAGTAATCAAAACGAGACCCTCAAAAAGTTTTGGAAAACTAGCGATTAAGCTTTCTGTGGCGAAAACACCCCTCTGGAAGAAACTTGAAGGTGCAAACCTGGTAGTGAGTATCCAGGTTGCGCTCCAAAGTAATCCTTGAAATGCTGATAATCTGGGTGGAAATTCCAATACTAGAAATTTGTCTTCCTTGCAGGGTCTGTGCCCCTTTGTGGGCTTCAGACTTCTTCCTGCGCCCCTTTCTGGATGCCGTGTGCTCTCACAAGGAGCACAGCTTCCTTCCTGGCCCTGGTCCCAGCAGAGGGCCTTGCTGTGTAGCCCTACTTCCACCTGTGGCAACACACAGAAACTCCCTGTACATCAGATTAGGCATTGGCATGATTTTCAAATGGCAGCTTCCTGCAAACTTCCAGTACCTTATGTATCATGAAACCTAACTGACATTATCGGGGGCAGTGTCTCCCATAATGTGTAAAGAACAAGGTAGTTTTTGCCTACCACAGTGTTATATCGGAGGCAGTGACCTCCATATGTTGCACTATGGGTGTACTTAATTATCGGGGACAGTGTTTCCCATAATTGTTCTATGCTTATCACGCAATGTCATCTGCGAAGCTTGATGGTTAGTATCTAACATGGATTAATTTCCTGCAGTCCTATTTTTTCACTCTCCTGTGGTGATGCAGATACAATCTTCATTCAGTCTGTTATGTACATCCTTAGACACTTCCTTCTCCATAGGCTGAACCGTTTCAAATAGCTGTGCTGTCTTGAATTGGCTTCCTGCCTTCAGTCACAAGAGTGGTGCTTGAGTGTTTAGTGGAAACTAGGCAAGTTAGACTGTGTGTTCTGTGGTGTTGTAAATTTCCTTCATATTAGTTACAAAGACCTGAGGAATTAAAGGTGAATGTAGGGCTTGGGGCTGACAGCTGTCTGGAGGGCTCTGGTCACTGCTTTGGATGGGTACATGTAGCACTTTGAGAGGCTGGCCTGCTGTGGCACTGGGAGGGTGCTGGTGTGTGGGCATGGGCTGCTCACTCTCCAGTTCTGGCTGGAAATTCCAGTCTTGTCCCCTTGGGTGTTGAATGGAGGGAGGAAAATCAGTGTCAGCTCTCTAATGGTGCCGCTCTGCTGTGTGACCTGAAGCTGAGCACTGCTGATGTGTGACACCTGCTAAACTGCACTGCCTGTTCCCAGGGGCTGTTGGTTGTTCTTTGCAGTTTGATTTGGCATTTAAATCTAACCCGCAGCTTAGTTTTAACCTAAACTCTGCAGTTTGATCTGGCATTTAAACCTAACCTGAGCAAGTGACCTGAGGCCCAGCAGTAGTCCTTGAGGGAAGGAACACTGTTCAGCTGGAGCTCTGCAAGGAAAGGGCAGGCACTGGCCCCCAGCCTAGTTACTGAGCTCAGTGCTCACCAGCTTGGAGGGCTGGATTTTCATCAGTCTCTAGAAACCTGATGCCCAGGCTTGTGCAACTTGTTGTTCTTCCTTAACTTCTCTTAACTCTCTAACTTCCTACAGCCCTGTTTGTGTTAATGTTTTCTCTGACATTCTAGTTTCTAGTGACATTTCTCTGGATGGCATCTAAGAGCTGCTGTCTGGGAGTCCTCACTGTGGTGTTTGCATGCATCTTGATGTCAAACTTAATCTTGTGCTTTATGGCCTGCAGAGAGAGACAAAAGACAAAGCTTGTCTCCTGGCTAGGCAGCACAGCCGTGACTACTGGGATGTTGGGATGCCTTGCTCACTGCTGGCATCTGACTGCTGTGGGGTGCTAAACTGTTTTGGATTTACCTGCTGTTTGCTTGAATAAAGTATTTTTGAATCTTGAACACTCAGTTTCTCTTGTGGGGTTCTGGATTACCTGCTGTCTGCTTTAATAAAGATGTTGAAGTTGAACACTCACCTTCTCTTGTGACTTCTTGCAAAGCCATGATGCTGTTGTGGCATTGTGGCCAGGGGTGAGCTTGGGGAGCTGGGGGGAGGCTGTTGTCCTGTTCCATCAGCGCTGCTGTGTAGCAGCTCCAGTATCACTTAGTTGATGTGCAGTAGCAAATCTGAACTTCACAGTGCTGCTCAGCTGAGTCCTGCCTTATCACAGACAACTGCAATAAGGACTCTGGTAATGAGGTGGAGGAGCACAACTGTGCAAGCCCCCAGACCTCCCCCTCCTTTCATGTCCTACTTCTGCCTTTCCATCACAGTATTGACTCTGAAAAGCCTGTGATGTATGGGTGAATGATGGGAGGAGGATGAAATGTCAGGTTTCCCCTGGCCGTGGCCTTGCAGGTCTCTGCTGTTGAGAAGGTGGCTGGAGGAGCCTGTGGGTGGTTGTGTTGCAGGATGCCAGCACTTGTTCCTGCCCCTCATCCTCCTGGAGGTCCGGTGGGCCAAGGTAGACATGCAGGTGGGCCAAGGCAGTTATGCAAGTGTGGATACTGCTTAGAGCCCGGGGCAGCTCTGGGAGGGCAGGAGCAGCCTCCTCAGCCCCAGAGGCCTGCTCAGGTGAGACTGCATGGGTGTGGGGCTCTGCATTTAAATAAGTCCAGTTTCTCTCCGCTGTCCTCCCCCGTCCCTCATGGCGGTCTCACCTTCTGCTTTACAAGCACCACATCTCTAGAAGTCGCGCTGTTTGGGTGAGCGGCAGCTTCTCCAGGATCCCAGCTCGCGCTTTATGGGCTGTCCCGGCATAGCTCTGGTCCCTCCTCTTCCCCCGGGGATGTTTTACTTGTTGGAAGGACGTCGTTTCCCGCAGCTCCTGCCCGCGCCTGGCAGAGCTCTCTCCCTGCGGTAACTCTGCAAAGTGTCCGGAGAGGCCGGGCCGGGGCTGCGGGAGCCCTGCTGCGGCTGGGCAGGACCAGCCCCGCCGGGGCAGAGGGAACCGGGAGCAGCCCCTTCCAACTCACCTGGGAGCAGGGATTTTGGCAGCGCAGGGCAGCCCGCGTCCCCGGTGCAGCTGATCGGTCCCGGGGCCTGGCGCTGCCCCGCGGTGAGTCTGTCTGTCCGTGCGTCCATCCCCGTGCTCATCCATTCATCTGTCCGTCTGTCCGTCCTCACCCCCGCCGTTACGTAAAGCGGCGGGGCGGCGCCTTTAAGAGCGGGGCCGGGGGCGGGTCGGGGGCCGTCCGGGCTCCCGGCGGCGGCGGCAGGAGGAGGCGGGGGGGCAGGAGGGGAGGAAGGGGTGGCGGAGCCGGAGCTCCAGGGACGCGGCGCGGGGGGGCTTCCCCAGCGTGCGGGGCCGGGGTGGGGCCCGCACCGCGTGCACCATCCGGGGGCAGGGGGCGAGCGGGGCGCCGGGGGTGCCGGAGGGCGGGGGGTTGAGCCCGGCGGTGCCGGAGGGCGGCGGGGTGGCCCCGGGGGTGCAGGAGCAGGGCGGCTTCACTCGCGGCGTGCAGGAGGCGGGGCTGGGGGCGCTGCCCCGCGGCCAGGAGCTGGTGGCCGGCGGCGGGGAACCGAGGGGCGGCGGGGGGCCGGGCCGGTGGCACTGGGTGCCACTGGGCGAGCGGACGAGCCTGCAGGAGTGGGGCGAGCGGCCCGGGCCCGTCACCGCCCTCAGCAGCCCCAAGCCCGGCGCGGAGCCGCGGCGGCCCCGGGAGCGGGGGGCGGCGCGGGCGCGGCGGCGGGCGCGGGGCGCGGAGGAGGCGGCGGCGGGCGGCAGCCCCGGGGCGCGGCGGGCGCGGGGCGCGGTGCGGGGGTGCAGGAGCACGGCCCCAAGGTCCGGCAGGAGCAGGGCCTGGCCCGGCGGGCGCAGCAGGAGCGCGGCGGGGGGCGGCGGGACACGGCGAGCCCCCCGGCCCGCGCCCGCTGGTGGGTGCGGCGGGGCCGGCAGGAGGAGGGAGAGGCCCGGGGCGGAGTGCAGGAGGAGGGCGAGTTCTACCCGGGGGAGCAGGAGCACCTCGGCGGCAACCCCGGCACCCGGACCCCGGCACACCGCCTGAGCCGCAGGAGGTCCGCCCGGGTGTGAGGCCGCAGCCCGTGCCCGGTGCCCGCTGCCCCGGGGGCGATCCCAGCTGCGTCCCGGACGTCCCCGGCGTCGATCGTCGCACCCCGCCCCGGCAGGTGTGCGGGCTCGTCCCGCCTGGCATGCCGGCTGTCTGGAGTGCCGCCGTGCCCGTCCTCGCCCTCCGGTGACGCTGCAGACCCGGCGCAGGATGCGGTGGCAGTGGCGGTGAGCGCGCAGGTAAGGAACGGGGCGCGACCCCGTGGCTGGGGGTGCTGCGAGGGGCAGGGGGTGTTCAGGGCTTGGCACTGTGCTGCTGCCCGGTTGACAGCTGAGTGTGCCGGTGTGCTGGCACCGTGCCCCGCAGCACTGCGAGCTGCGGTGCTTCCCTCGTGCCCAAGCACTGCGGGACTGCTCAGTCCCGGCCGGCAGCAGGCCCGACCTCCTGCTCCAGCTGCCAGGCCAGAGCAGGCAGCAGGGTCTGGTGTGAGTGGGTGCCTGGTGCCCTTGAACTCTCCTAAACCACAGCGGAAGCTGGGGGAAGGTTTTTTTTTTGTTTCCCTGGAGAAAAGGCAGCTTTGCTCTTCCTCTTCCCTGGGCTCGTGGGAGCTGTGGCACTGAACAGAGGATCCTTGTCCTCCGGGGCCAGCCCCGCGCCTCGGGGTGTTGTACTGCAGCCGAAACCCCGGGCAGCAGTGAGGTGCTGGGAGCCTCTGACCTCTGACCCAGCATGCAGCATCGTGGCTGTGTCCAGCCGTGTTGTGGCAATTTTTCTCTGAACAGTCCAGGACCGCTTGGTGCTTTGGTCTTTGTTGTTTTGCTTTTTTAAATAAAAGTTTTAAGTTAAACTTGGTAAGGTGGTGCTGACAGTCCAGACAAGGATCCCACCATGCTGGGCAAATCCTGTGCAGCTTCTCACAGCATGATTAGACCCCTTGCCCACTCTGAAGCAGCAGCTGGGAAGGAGGTTTGGAGATGGCCAGAGGAGCCCAGGCAGGGACAGTGTCTCTGGCAGCAGTGCTGGGGCTGGGCTGTCTGGGCAGGACAGGCTGGGGCAGAGCCTGGCGCTGGCACATCCCCACACCCTCAGCTCCCTGGGGCCGCTTGGTGCAGCAGGTACACCGGGGTGTCCCAGTGCTGCTGGGCTCCGGCACCAGCTCAACACCTTGCAAAGGGTGTCCCTCTTGCCAGGTGGCGCGGGCTCTGGAGGTTGTGCATTCCCCCCTCTTACTCAGCCGTTCATTGAGCTGGCTCAGGAAAAGCTTTCAACAAAATTTTTGGGCTGTGGGCTTTGCAAAAGTCTCCTAAAAACAGGACCTGCCTCATGAAGTGTCTTTGAGCAGGTGTGTGCTACGAGGCACCTCTTAGGAGAGAGGGCCCAGGACAGACCCTGGGTGCTGCACACCCATCCTCAGCTGCAGCCCTGCTCCCACTGCCAGCCCTGAGCCCTCGGGTGCCGCAGGGAGTGGGGGGTAGAAGCAGCTTCCGCATCCCCCGCCGGGCCGCGCCGAGGCCTGGGGGTGCAGGGTGGGAGCCGTGCAACCTGTTACCAGCCCCTGGAGCTACCGGAGCCTCCTCAGCCAGCTATTTGTTAGAGCAGGGTGGGGTGTGGTGGGTATGGCTGGGGGGGCTAGCAGTGCCTTCCTCCTCCTCAGGTAGCTGCCAGCCTGCTGTCCCACTGTGACTCAGCCTCCCCGGGGCAAGGGGGGCTCCTCATAAGCAGCCCCCACAGGACCATGAACTACTGTGAGTTTGTAGCCAAGCCCTGTCCTAACCAACTGCAGGCTAGACTTGACGTGGTGCCTCAGTTCCCCCCAAGTCCCATCCTGCCCATGGAGCCACCTGGGTTTTGACTTCAGTTGTGTCCATGAGGGATTATAGCTGTCAGGGGCAAAGCATCCTGGGAGCATTGCCCACTGGTATGGGTTTTGGGGGACAGGAGGAGGCTCTGCTTCATACACAGACTGTGCCAGGACAGGAAGACATAGGAGAAAGTCTTGTTCCGTCCCTTTGCTGAGCAGCCCTGGGGGAGGGCCCCTGCTCCACTGCAGCCTGGCTAATTAGGGTGCTGTCAGTTAGTGCTAATGACTGGCAAATACTGAATGGTCTGGCTAGGATGCTGTGCTGCTCTGGTGCTGGGGAACTGCGGGGATTGAGCCTTCACTCCCCTCTTCCAGCTCTAGGGGTCCCAGCTCGCCTTCTTCCAGCCCGAAGGGAAGATGCTGCTGTGTGGATGTGGCTTTGTGCCAATCTGGCCTGAGACCTGACAAACTCATTTTGTGCCAGCTGCAGCCTGGCCCAAGGACACATCCTGTGCTGGGGTGGAGATGGGGGTACTGCTGGCAGCACCCCCGGGTGGGAGGGGCAGGTTGGACCAGGGCTCAGGGTGCATCCTGGTGCCCCCCTTCCCTGGCAGGACTGGGGCAAACCTCTCCTGGGGGGCAGGTCCACAAAGGCTCTTCCAGCTGCAGTGGCAGAGCAGGTGGCAGAGCAGCATGACTCTGGATGCAGAGACATTTCCCATACCTTACCCCCAGGAAGTCTGGAATATTAGGGTGGACAGATGGGGTTGCCAGGCAGGGATGCCCATTCTGAGTTCTCCCACTTTGCCCCAGGGGGACCCTGTGACCGGTGTCACCTGAGCCCTGATGTTTTGCTGCCTCTCACACTGCCCGGTTCTCTGCGACACAGGCTGGCACTGCTAAGGGACCCCCCTGTGCTGTCCTGTGGCCCAGGTGAGGTCAGTGCGGGGGGCTGGCAGGCACAAACCAGCCTTGCATCGGGGCAGGGTGACAGGGTCCCTACAGTGAGTGACACCAGGGCTCAGTGATGCCAAGCCTGCTGCCCTCTCCACCTCCCCAGCAATGAGGGTGCCAGGGACTGTTGCTTTGCGTGTTTGTCCCCCAAAACACTGCACTGTGACCCTGCCTTGGTGGGAGAGCTTGGGGCTGAGGTGAGGATCAGTTATGGGGTCAGCACTTGCTGCCCATGCAGGCGAGCTGGGAGGCGCAGGAGAAGCTAAGCCCGCCCCAGCTCGACCTGCGGAGCGGATTTAGCAGAGGAAAGAGGCTTAGGGAGGGGATTGGGGCTGTGCCGGGATGGGGGGGCCCCCCCCACGTGCCTGTGTCTCTCCTTCCCACGCATCCACTGCTGCAGGCAGAGGCTCAGAGCAGGGGATGCTCTGTGCTGGGGGACAGGGTCAGGCCATGGGGCCAGGCTCTGGGAGCCCAGAGATGGCAGCGAGGAGGAACCTGGCACCTCGGCCTCCCCGGCCCCCCCTGCCACAGGGGTCACCAGCCCTCCGTGCTGGCCCCCCGAGACCTCCTGCTTGCTCCATCCAGCCAACTAAGCAGCATCAGGTGCCTGCACCGAGGGAGGTAAAGCACCCGCTGATACGGGAGTACGCGGGGTGGCACAGTCCAGCGAGGGGCTGGGGACAGTCCCTGGGGAGCTGGGTGGCAGCAGCATCCGTCAGGTAGGCAGGATGCAGGCGGCAGCCCTGCCTCTGGTGGGAGCGGGGTGTGTTTGTACGCGTGGAGATGTGTGTGTCTGCACACCTGCGCCGTGGCAGCCGGGCTGGGGAGTGTGTCACCGCAATTTGGGGCCGCCCTCGGGGCCCTGCCAGGGCTGAACAAGCCAGCCCGGGGTGACGGTGCGGCTGCCCTGCTGCCGCCACAGTCAGTGAGATCACTTCCAGGCGACACAGCTGCCAGGAAGGCGGCAGGAAGGTGGCAGGCGGGCTGTGACAGTGAGCGGGGTGATGTGATGGAGGTGAGTGGGGGAGCCTGTCCCCCTCTGGGAGCTTGTTTTGGGGACCCACCACTTTCTGGGACCCTTGGTGCGGGGTGGTGGGCATAGGGGATGCCGTGGCACTGGTCCCAGGGATATGGGGCCAAGTGTGGTGTCCCATAGGGCTGAGGAACGCCAGTGTCCCCTCAGAGGGGACACCTTGTGTTCAGTGTTGCTGTCACACCCTGGAGGGTAGAAGACAGTGCACCCTATCTAGTAGTTACCATTGTGGTGGGACCCCCCTCGGGGTGGGAATTACAGGGAGGTGAGTCAAGGCTGGCAGGGCACAATGCCACTTGTCCCCTTGTACGGTACCGAATCATTTTGGTGTCAGTTAAGCCTGGCCAAGCCAGGATGCCGACGTGTGGAGGGGGTGTGACCCAAATCCATGCCCAGGGCTGTGGGGACAGGGGCTGTACCTACTCATCCCCCACAGCATCGCCTTCCCTGGGCCGGCTGGTGAGGGTTTTGGGGTGGCACAGGGCGGCTGTCCCGGGAGGGAAGGTGGCATAGCACGTGCATCAGTCACCGTGCCGCGGCGTGCCAGCGGTGACGCCGGGCGGGCCGCGGCGTGGGGCGGCTCGCTGCTCCCACGCCGCAGGCCCGGCCCGCCTCGGCTCCCCGGCTGAGCTCACCTCCGTGGTATGGCAGGAGGAGCCGCCAAGGGGCTGCTCCCGCCCGGCCCCTCAGCCAGGGCAGATCCCCCCGGGATTGCGGCTGTTTGTTTCTCCGGAGCGGAGAGAGGGGAAGGGGGGGGCAGGACACGCTCTTGCCCCCTGCCTTGGCACGTTGACAGCTTGGTGTCACTCCTTTGGCAACACCGGGTTCTCAGGGCTCTGTGGGGAAACAGTGATGGATGCTGGGGGTCAGAGTGGGGCATCATACCCTGTGGCGTTGGCATGAGGAGCGAACTGGTCCCTGGGGACTCTGCTGTGCCCGAAAGGACAGGCGGGTCACACGGGTCTTTGAGGGGGGTGCAGCCCCACACCTCCCCCACCCCCCGATTTCAACCTGCTTGTCGCTGTGGTCCGGAGCTGTGTGAGGGACTGTGGCTGGGCAGCGCTGGAGTTCAGGCCGGTCCCCGTGTGCAGGTGTGGGGGTGGCTTCCTGCTGGGGGCTGTGCCAGCTGCGGCAGCGCCTGGCAGAGGTCTAGGAGACCCCCAGCCCCCTCCGAGCGGGTGGGGGGAGAGGATTGATCCTGGCGTGGCCTTCGGACCCCCATCCCAGCGGCACCCCCGGGGCCTGGCTGCTGTGCCAGCCCTGCCGTGCTTGCGCCAGCGCTGCCGGTCGCTGCGGAGCAGCCATCTTCCCGGTGCGTCCCATCCCCCTCTGCCTGCGCAGGGAAGCGGGCGGGATGCTGGGGATACTGCCAGCGCCAGAGCCCCCCTGTCCCTCTGCAGGTGCTTCCCTACCCATCCTGCCTGCTGTAGAGCCGCGGCTGCTTGACGATGGTCCCCCCTCATCCTCCTCCTCCGCCTGCCTGCCTGGTGCACCGTGCCGGGGTGCGGGGAGAAGGGGGCTGCGAGCGCGGCGCGGGCGGCGATGCCACCACCTCTGCACTCAGGAGCCGGAGCAGGGACAGAAGGTGGGCGGTCGGGCTGCTGCGCCGGGAGGAACACAGTGGTGTCAGGCTGGGATTGGGCTGAGGGCGAGCGCTCAAGGGGCTGCCTCCCTTTTCCCTTTTCGTCTGCATCCCTCCATCCATCCTCCACCCCCCCCAACCCCCACCATTGCCGTCGCGGTCACCTTCACCCTCTCGCTGTTTTCCGGAACTGCAGCAACTTTCTGCCATGTGATCCCAAACCCGGCTCCAGCCCTCGCCGCCCCCAAGCAGACGCGGGCGTCTCCGCAGAGCCCCCCGCTCGCCGCTGCGCCGCAGCCGCCGCCTCAGCCATGGGCGAGAGATGCGACTACCAGCGCTTGAGCAGCACCGAGGAGGAGGAGGAAGTGCACGGCCCCCTGCCCCACAGCTTCTCGGACAGCACCGGGCAGCGGGCCCTGCGGCTGGGCAGCAGGCGCCCCACGCCGCCCCCCCGGCAGGACATCGCCCCGGGCATGCCGTGCCGGCGGGTCAGTGGGGGGGAATCGGTAGAGGGGAGCAGCGGGGGCACCTGGCTGAGCTTGATGGCCCCAGGATGGGCATGGGTTGGCAGCTGACATGGAGCACAGGGGGTCCCTGCATGGCATCTCCCCTCTGGAATGTGCTGTACCCCGCAGCATCCGGGGCAGCATGAGACCCCCCCTCTTGCTCGGCTGTGCTCGCATCCTGACCCAGGGAGAGGGGCTGTCTGCTGCTTCTTGCTGGGGAAACTGAGGCATGGGGGAATGGTGTGAGGCAGTGAGGCTCAGCTAAGCCTGGCACAGCTCGTGGAGGGGGGGGCACGGTGCCCAGCACAGGATGCCGTCCCCCAGCTGCAGCGCTGCAACCAGACCCTGGTCCTGCAGGCTGCCATCCCCACAACGGAGTGTCCCTGGGGGATGTCAGGCTTTGCATGGATGTGGGGAATGTGTAGGTGCAGGGGACTAGTGGTGTAGGACAGGTATTGCGGTGTCATTCGGGATAGATGTGATCGGGGGGAGGACTGACCCCCCACGCGCAGCTCGCACGGGTGTGTGCGCTGCCAGGCGAGCACGGAGGCGACGAGCGTGCCACATCGGGGGTGGGCACCGTGGGCGCGCAGGGGGCCGGCGGCTCCAGGTGCGCGGCAGGCGGAGGCGGAGCGGGACGGTGCCGGCGGCGGTGCCGCGGTGTTTGCGCACGTGCGGCCGGGCAGGGCGGCGGCCGGGGCTGCGCGGAGGGGACGTGCGTGGGGGGCGGCTGCGGTTGTGCAGGTGGCGGGAGGCACGCGGGGGGATTGCTCCTGTGTGGTCCTGCGCCGTGCATGAGCCTGGGTGCACGTAGGGTGGGTGCATCCCTGGCGCTGCAGGGATGGGTGTGCGTGGCAGGGGCGTGCAGGGCACCGAGGGCCGAGCAGCACCTGTGCGGCGGGGCTAGGGGATTTGTGACTTCCCCAGCTCAGGATGGGGGTTTGCTGGCAGGATGCCTTGCCCCACTCAGAGTGGAGGTTGCAGGATCATTCCCTGTGCGTGCGGGTCTATTGCAGAGAGGGAAATTGGGGTACGGAACTTCCCTTAGCATGGTGGGCAAAGCTGGGTTCCCCATTCCCTTTTGGAAACGCGTGCTCCCGATGTGAGCACTGAACTGGGCAGCCTCACCTGGGATTTGTGGGTGCAGGAGGCAGTGCACTCGGTGCCAGTCCCGGTGGGTGCCATTTCTGCGTGGTGAGGGTGATGCTCTGTCAAGGCAGGACACCCCCCATCCCCGGTGTCCCCCGAGCTGGGACGGGGGAAGCTGGCGCGTGGCAGAGGTTGGTGCCGAGGGCACCGTGCCCAGTTGTCCCCAGTCAATGGGCTTGTTGTGCCCGGTGCTTCTGCCGCTGGGTGCCAGCTGGGATCCCAGTAGCAGTGGAAGCCCCAGTGGAGACTCCTCCTGGGGATGCACTTAATTCCCTCTCAGCTGCCCCCGTGGAACAGCAATCGCCGCAGTTTGGGGGGCCAGGCAGGCGGGGGCTGTGGCAAGAGGTTACTGTGGGTCCTTCCTCTCTCACGCTGTGGCTGCCGGCGTGGCCAGCTGTTCTCCCTCGGGAGCCCGGGGCGGACAGCACTGCTGGGGTTGGGTGCCAGCCCCACCAGGGAAGGGGAGCGAGTCCCGGGATGCTGGTGGCGCCCCACGGCAGAGCCCCCTGGGGGCTGGCAGCTGGGCAGCGGATATGTTTGCCGAGCCAGAAACTCCCCCCGCAGTGCCCATCGCCCTGGCATCATGCCTGTGGCCTCGGTTGGGGAGCAGAGAGCCGGATGTCTCTTCTGCCCCCCTCCCTCCCTGCTTCCTAGGGGGGAAACTGAGGCCTGGGAGCGTTTCCCAAGGCCGGGGCGAGTTTCCATGGCAATGGGAGCGGGGGTCCGGGCTCCCAGCTGCCGGCAATCGCCGAACAAGGGAGAAAGCGGGACATTGATGGGAGCCCGGCCCCTTGGGCGCCCGTCCCAGCCCGGCTGAAAATAACCCTCCTGGGCAGCGCTGCGGGCAGGCGGCCGGGACCGAACCCCGCTGCCAGCGAGGGGTCCCCAGGAAGCGGCTCCAGCCAGGGGAGTGACCCCCAGCCCTGCTGCCGCCACCCCCCGCCCCGGCCCCGTTGCGTTGGGGAAGGGGAGGGCCGGCCGGCCAGAGGATCGGGAGCCGGATGGAAGGAGGGGCAGAGCCACAGCCCGCGTCCGGCCGACGGACAGCCCGAACCCCCTGCCCGCTCCTGGGGGGGTCTGTGGGGCGGTCGAGCCCAGGGAACATCTCTGTAGCGCAAGTGAAGGGACCGCGGGTGCCCCGGCTGCAGTGAGCGGGCTCCGCCGTGGGACGCCGGCATCGGGGAAGGGACATCAGCGGTGCCAGGGGCTGGCAGCCAGGCAGGATGCGGCGCTTCCAGGCTTTGCACCGATCCTTCCCCTTCCTCACCCGCTTCCGCCTCTACCGAGTAAGTGCCGACCCTCGCCCCGTGCGGACCCTGCGCTGGCCGTCACCCGGCTGTGTCCCCGTCCCCTGCGGGCAGGGGAGCCGCAGCTCCCTTGGCCCCGTGTGGCCCTGCATGCCCCCATGCGCCCCCGTGCCCAGCTGCTCGCCGCGCCCGCCGTATTTTTAGCCCGGTGCCGAGGATTGTAATTGCGGTGACGCGGCCGAGGGAGCCGAGCACAGCGGGTGAAGACGCCAGGGGCCATGTCGTCTCCCAGGGTAGAGGAGAGGATGGAGGGGGCTGCCGTGCTATGGAGCTGGGGTGGCGGGTCCCAGCCTCCACCCGCTCTCAGCAGGAGGAGGCAGAGCCGTATCTCTTTGCAGAACGGTGATGGTTAAAGTGGGGAAGAACCAGCACAACAGGCAGGGACGGGGAGTCGAGAGGGGAGGATGGGGCTCCAGCCCTTCCTCTCGGTGTCCTGGTGCGGCTGGGGGCTGATGCCAGCAGCACTGGGGTGTCCTGTACCGCAGTGCCAGAGCAACAGGACCCTCCAGAGGCCCAGATGTTGCTGTCTGCCCCGTCCCTGTGGCTGCCCAGTGAGGTGCCACCACCCACAGCAGAGAGACCCACTGTGAGTCTGTACTACAGCTCAGCCAAGTGTGCGGGCATGCCAGGGGGCCAGGGTGGCTGTCCCTGCTGGGGACGGCTGTCACCTCCCTGCTTAGCCCTTCCAGCTGAGCAGAGAGAATTGGGCAGGCACATCTGTCCTGAGCTTCTGCCTCCTCCTGTGTCCTTGGCACTCCTGACCAGGGGATAGCCTGGAATGGAGGGGTGGGCTGGTATTTCTGTGGGCAGGACAGGGCAGACTGAGGCGCCCTTCCTATCTCTGGGGGTCCTGCTGATTGGGGTGCCTCTCCTGGCCTCCCCCAGAGAGGTGGTGACAGGCTCAGGAGATAACTCCACTAGTATCCCTCAGAGCAGCACCCCAGCCTTGGTTCTGAGCTCCTCTGGGTGACTCCCCAGTGGGGATAGGGCACAGGGGAGCGGAGCAGGGTGCCCCTAACCCACTGTTGTGTCCCAGCAGAGGCTGAGCTGTAGCATGCAGGCGGAGGAGGGCACGGACTGGCTGCTGGAGCTGCTCACCGAGCTGCAGCTGCAGCAGTACTTCCTGCGCATCCGAGACGAGCTCAACGTCACACGCCTCTCCCACTTTGAGTATGTCAAAAATGAGGATCTGGAGAAGATTGGCATGGGACGCCCCGGTGTGTACATCACCCCCAAACCTCTCCCCTTACCCCTGGCTGCATGTGCAGCATCTTTTGGGAAGCCCACAGGAGCATGTGGGGCTGGAGGGGACCCCTACCCCAGCTGGCTTGTGACAGTCACTGTGTCCCTGTGTCCTGCAGGCCAGCGGCGGCTGTGGGAGGCAGTGAAGCGGAGGAAAGCCATGTGCAAGCGGAAATCCTGGATGAGCAAGGTAGGGATGGGAGAGGGACAGGTGTGGCAGAGAAACTGAGGCAGACAGGAAGATCTGGATCCCTCCCTGTACCCATTCAGGGTGCCTGGCTCCCCCACATCCCTGGAGGCTGACAGGGAAATGGGCAGAAGCCGCTGCCATCCATGCCCTGCCTGTGTGTGACCCTGCTGGTGTGTGCCCTAGTCCCCCTCAGGCTCCTGGCTCACTTCCCATCAAAGGATAGCCCTGCTACCCCAGCACTTGGAAAATTAATTTCCCTCATGTTATTTGCCTCTTTGTCAGGAAACTTGTTTGCAGTGAGTGAACCAGAGAGCCTTGCTCCAGAGAGCTCTGTAGGCAGCAGTGGTGCCCAGGACTCTGCCCACCCTGCTGCCTCACAGCGAGGGGGCAAAGCCTTGTACCTGCAGGCTGGGACACACTGTGACAGGGGACCTTGGGATGCTCACATATGCCCTGACACCATCCCATCCAAAGCTGGTACTGCTGGCACCCTATGGCACCTGGCACCCCAGAAGCAGAGTTTGGCAGAGCCCAATTTGCCAGCTGGGCACTGGGCCATGGCCTCTCCCCTGCATGACTTGTCTGTGCTGGGACATGATGAGGATGGGTTTTTAATAGAAGGCTACTTCTATTAAAGAACAAATAGCAGAAATGCCACCTCCCACCCCAGACACATGCTGGGCCCAGCCCCCGCGCACCCTGCCTCAAGAATGGGATGGACCCTGTTCCATGGAGCGCATCATCCATCCCAGCTGAGGGAGATGGAAGGAGAGAGAGCCCATCCCTTCTGAGTGGTGGTAGCCAGCACGCATTGCAAAGCCCACATCGCTACAGGGATGTGTCACCAGGCTCAGCCCAAGCTGGAGGTTTCCCTTGGCTTTGTGCCCAGGCACATTGTGTGGCCTCAGCCTGGCCAAGGAGTGCCCAGGGCTCTCTGGCTACCGGCCTGGTTTGCTGTGGCTGCTAGGGAACTGCTGCAGAGCTGCTGCAAGAGAAACAAGCTCTTCCCTCCACAGGAATCACAGCTCGGTGTGCCGGCAGCAGGAGGAATGGAGCCCTCTCCCACAACCATCCTTCTGTGGGTTATGGGTCCAGTTATGGGTCATCACTAGGTTCCAGTGTGTCCAGCTGAGGCAAAGGGGTTGTGCCAGAACCTCTCACTTACAGACCCAAGGGCTTGGGGGTTTCCATGCCCACGTTTCACCCTCCTCCATGTCCCACAGGTGTTCAGTGGGAAGCGCCCAGAGTCGGAGCTGCCGCCCCAGCCCCAGAGCACCTTCCGCAAGCCTCCCACACCACCACCCCCTGAAGCTGGGGGCCAACACTCCCTCACCTGCCTCGTGCGGGAGCGGGACCTCTCCATCTTTGAGAAGCTGGGTGACGGCTCCTTTGGGGTCGTGCGGCGCGGCGAATGGTGCACGCCTGCTGGCAAGACGGTGAGGGGCTGCTCTGGGGGGTGGGGAGCCAGGCAGTGGGACCACGCACAGGGGAAGATGCTTTGGAACTCATCCCTGCTTTGGCCACAGCTGAATGTGGCAGTGAAGTGCCTCAAGACAGATGTGCTGAGCCAGCCGGAGGCACTGGACGACTTCATCCGGGAGGTGAATGCCATGCACTCCCTGGACCACAGGAACCTCATCCGCCTGTATGGCGTGGTGCTCTCCCACCCCATGAAGATGGTGAGTGGGGGGGATGGGGCCCATCCCAATGACACCCCCATGGGGAGGAGGTCCCACATGATGGCATGAGCCAAGCCAGGCTGGGTCTGTACCCCAAGCCCTCTGCTGGCATCCCCAGTGGGGCATAAGAAGGCTGGAAACCAGCCCAGCCAGGGTGGCCTTGGACTTATCTGTTTGCTGTCCTCATCCCATGGCCCAGGTGACAGAGTTGGCCCCACTGGGCTCCCTCCTGGATCGGCTGCGGAAGAACCAGGGCCATTTCCTCATCTCCACCCTGTGCCAGTATGCCATCCAGGTGGCCAAGGGCATGGCCTACCTGGAGTCCAAGCGCTTCATCCACCGTGACCTGGCTGCCCGCAACATCCTGCTGGCGTCCAATGAGCTCGTCAAGATCGGGGACTTCGGTCTGATGCGGGCACTGCCCAAAAACGACGATCACTACGTGATGCAGGAGCACCGCAAGGTCCCCTTTGCCTGGTGAGCCTTGGGGACGGGGAGACCTGGAGGGGCAGCACCCATGGCCTTCTGATGCTCATGTCCTTCCCCCTGTAGGTGTGCTCCTGAGAGCCTGAAGACACGCACCTTCTCGCACGCCAGTGACACCTGGATGTTTGGAGTGACCCTCTGGGAGATGTTCACCTATGGTCAGGAGCCTTGGATTGGCCTCAATGGCAGCCAGGTAGGTGTGCAGCAGGGACCTGCCCCCTCACCTCACCCTGCTGGTGCTGAGGGGGATCTGGGACACCCTGACAGCACACCCTGTCCCACAGATCCTGCACAAAATAGACAAGGAGGGTGAGCGGCTGCCACGGCCAGAGGACTGTCCCCAGGACATCTACAACGTCATGTTGCAGTGCTGGGCACACAAGCCCGAGGACCGACCCACCTTCGTGGCCTTGCGAGACTTCTTGGTGGAGGTGGGTGAGCAAGGAGGGGGACAGGAGCCTCAACACCCTGTGCTGCCAGCTCTGCTCAAGCATGGATAGAGCTAAGAGTATTGCCAAGGTGGGAGGTGACATGAGGAGCTCAGGCCAGGCAGCCCTGCGGGCTGGGAGGTGGAGAGTGGTGACATGGTCACAGCAGTAAGCACCTGGTTTCTGCCTTGCCATCACACACCCCAGGGATGTGACAGCTGAGGAGGGGCTAGTGGTGATGCTGTCTCTGATCTATTTTTGGGGCCTCCCTGCCCTCCTTGGGGCTGGGCCTGGCCTCAGAAGAGGAAGGACATGAGGGGCTGCATCCCCTATTCTCACCCACTTCTCCCCCAGGCTCAGCCCACCGACATGAGAGCCCTGCAGGACTTTGAGGAGCCGGACAAGCTGCACATCCAGATGAACGACATCATCACGGTCATTGAGGGCAGGTACTGCATGGGAGGGTGGCAGGTGTTGGAGAGGGGCATGCACTGCCTGCCAGCCTGCATTGGGATAGGGAATGGGGACACTGTGAGCACTGGCAGAGCTGTGGGGAGCAGGGAGGGGAAGGGGTGGCTCTGTCCCCAGCACACCTGGCCATGTACCCCACGGTGGGCAGAGCTGGTATGTTTGTGGTTCCCCAGGCAGCACAGCATCGTGGGGCCACCCCGGTGTGGGGGGCACAGCCCTGCCCACACTGCCCACAGCCCTGCTCACACCACCCCTGCTGACTCAGCCTACGGTACCCATGGGTTTGCCCAGGGAAACTGCACACCCCAGGGCCCCTCCCTGCTGATAGTGGTGGGGACCGTGCCGCCAGCACCCGGGGACTGCTACTGTCATCGGGCTGGGAGAGGCACCGCGGGGCTTGGTACCATGCTGGCAGAACCCACTGTGGGCTCCTTGGTCCCTGCTGACCGTGCCAGGGCACAGCCACCCCTCCACCGCCCCAGGGACCTGGGACTGGAGTAGGGGGTCCTTTTGTCGCTGCATCCCCATCCCAGGATGTGCCTGTCACCTTCCAGCTGGGGGAGAGTGGGGACCTCCCGAAGGAGTTCGGTGCGCCCGCACTAGAGCCGGCCTCCCAACCCCGAGGGGAGGAGGAGGAGGGCTCTGTCCCCGTCCCTCCCTGTCCCCCGCCCCGGGCCGGCTCCCCGCGGTTTAGTCACAACCCGGGGTGAATCAGGCCGGGTTTGTGTGTCTGCAGGGACCGGCTGCTCCCGGTCCGCCGCCGCGGGGATGACTCCTGCCCAGGGTCTGGCGGTTTAATTGTAGGGAGGGAAGGGGAGGGGAAGCAGCGTCGGCGGAGGGAGGGAAGGAGCGGCGGAGGGCGGTGCGGCCGTGCCAGAGCGCCTACATCGTCCCTGCCGCCGCCGCATCGCGCCGGGCTGCGGGTCCGCGCCCCCCGCCCCACCGCCGGCCCCAGGTGAGCCGCGCAGGGAAGGGCAGAGCGGGAAGAGGGGCCGGAGGTTGTCCGTCGGGCGGGAATTGCCGGGAGTGGAGTACAGCCGGGGCGCAGCTTCCCCTGCCTCAGTTTCCCCGAGGGACGCCGGTCCTTGGTGACCCCCGGTGGGTAGGTTTTGGGGATGCGGACTCAGGGCACACGCGGTGGGTTCAGCAGCCGAGGGCCGGCAGAAGCCCCACCGACTCCGGTACTCCCGGAGGGGAGCCCCCTCCCCGTGCCTCAGTTTCCCCCGCAGTAGGCACCCCCACCGCGCTGCTTGTGGGGATGCTCGGGCAGAGGTGGCGGGGACAAGGGGGGCGGCCTCCTGCCGGGGGCTGCATCCGGCCCTGCCGAAGCCGCCCGGGGCACCGTAAACACCCCCCACCCCTTTTCAAGCCCCTGCCTGTCGTTCGGCGGGCGCCGGCTGTGCGTACGTGTGTGTGGGCAGGGGCAGGGACCTCCCTGAAAGCCCCCCGGGGACCCAGCCGCTCGTGGGAGGGGGCTGTCGCGGGGAGAGGAGCCAGGGCAGCACCGGAGCGGGTTTGTGCCGGGGGTCCGAGCTCGGGGTCGATGGGACCGAGGCTGGGAGCGGGGCGAGCGGAGGGATGGCCCGGCTGCAGCATCCTTTGGTCGGGATCTGGCAGCGAGGGGCGCAGGGAGGGCGAGTGGAGGGGAGCTCCCAGGGAGGGCAGCTGTTCCCCAGCTCCCCCAGCCGGCCGTGGCGAGGGAGGATGCCCGGTACCGGCTGGGCTTTGCCGGAGCTCTGCTGAGGGGTCCCCACGCTGAGTAAGGCGGCTGGCTGGCGGCAGCGGGAAGGTAAACAGGAAAAGGGCTGAGCTGGTGGCCGGGGGTGACTCACAGGTGACTCCAGGAAACTCTGGGGCCCGTGCCAGCCTTACCAGGCTGGCACCCACACTGCCACTGCCCCCTGCCCACAGCACACACCCTGCCCATGGGCATGGAGGGCCCTGACAGCCAGGGGGGTAGCTTAGGGTCGGAGTCCCCCCACCATTTATTTGGCACGGTGCTGGGCGGGGTACACCACTTGGGATGCCTTTTCCTGCCCCATCCCTGTTCCCCCCACCAGTCCCTCTGGGTTAAACGACCACCTCATTCCCCCCAGAAGTGGCTGTGTCCTGGGCAACTTCTTGGAGACACAGTGGGGACCAGTACCCCAGGGTGACCTGGGCCACTCAGGTGGCTCCAGGAAGACTGACAGCCTGAGCCTGCCTTTTGCCCGTCTCTCCCTGCCTGCACGGGCCTGCACATGGCTCATTGATAATGTAGGAAGGGAGAGCTGTGGGCTCCCCTCCCCATCTGGGGCAGGGGGAGGAAGACCCACAGTCCCCCATATGGGACCCCACAGTCCCCCATATGGGCCCCCATCAGATGCCAAGCGTGTTCCCTGTGCCATCCTTTAGTACATGGGGCACAGAGGGATTGGTGACAAAGAGCTTGGTGCAGGCATTGCCCCAAGGCTCCTGTGTGACTTAAGGCAGCAAGGAGGAGGAAGGGACATATCTTTTGGGACACAAGCACGGAGCTTTGTTCCCCACTGCTTGCATTCCCTGCACCTGGTGGCGCAGGGACCATGTGGGGTGGGAGCCAAAGCGTACTGCCGTGTAGGGTTGGGATCCTGGGCACCCAGGGTCCCTTCCCGCTTGTGTCACCTCATACCTTCGTGCACTTGGACAGGTCATCTTCCCTCCTCCCCATCACTGGGGCAGGCGCGTGTCAACCTCCCATCCCCTCATCAGTAACGAGGTCCTTTTTATTCCTTAGGGCCGAGAATTACTGGTGGCGGGGTCAGAATAAACGGACCCTAAAAGTGGGCCAATTTCCCCGAAACACGGTGACCTCGGTGGCAGGGCTGTCAGCCCACGACATCAGCCAGCCACTTAAAAACAGCTTCATCCACACAGGCCATGGAGACACCAACCCACAGCACTGCTGGGGGTTTCCTGATAAAATTGATGAGTAAGAAACTTTTTGTCTTCTCTGCACCCTCTGCCTGCTCCCTCCCTTCCCCGCTGCCCACTGGGCTCGGGAGCAAGACGCGGCTTGGCTACTGCCCCCCTTTTGCCCGTGAAGCATCTCTTTCTACCCCCGCTGTGTGGGAATGGTGCCTCTGGGTAGGGTCCCTGCAGCTGGACTAACTTCCTTGCCTCTTCCTACTAATGGGTTTAGGGGACATGGGGAGCTGCTGTGCTTGTGGCTGTCCCAGGGGGGAAGACCTTTGTGGCTGTCCTGGGGCAGGGAGACATCAGTAAGCACCACCCCAGAGGTGGCCACATTACCCTAAAACACTTCTGGTGTGTCCCAGGGCTGCTAAATGTGCGTGGCTTGCAGCCTGTCCCCACGCTTCTAACAGCATGATTCCTTTTGAAAAGCAAAACATGAAAAAAATCCACTGAAAAGATTTTTTTCTCCACCCTGCTCTATCAGAAGACACCTGGCTGGACTGTGATGTGGGGCAGGGGGGCTGGGTGCTTGTGCTCCAGTGTCCCACATGCTCTCTGCCAGGTGGGATTGGTTGTGTGACAGTGAGCAGGAGCACCTTGGCAGGGAGCATGTGGGGGTCTCTCCCAGCACTGCGCTGGAGGGATGTGGGAGGTCACTGTGGTGGGGAACAGGATAGGATTTAAAAAACTGGAAAGCCCCTGGTGTGTAAGGCCAGCTCCTACGCTAGGCTCAGTCCATCCCCTGGGATCGCGATCCCGACTGCTGTTTGTTACCCCAGGCCTGGGACAGCTCTGCCGGTCCCGTCAGTCCCAGCCTGACCCCTCGGCAGCACCCGTGTCACGGGCTGTCCCGGTGGCCCCGGGAGGGCTGAGCCGCGGCGCCGTGCACGCGGATCGGGCTCGTGCCTCGGCAGGCCTCCCCGCGCCCCACTGCGTGGGCACGGGCGCTGGGTACGTGCTGCCCGGGCTGCGAGAGAGAACGCACCGAGCTCGGCACACGCCCAAGCCTTGGGGGTGCGCCGGCTCCCGCCGGCTCCCTGGCTTGCGACGGCTCGCCCGGGCCTCCCAGCACCCACCGGCACGCGGGACCGGGGCATCCTGCCTCGGGCACAGCATCGCCCTGGCACTGGAGGGGTGTCCTGGGCACCGCACACTGCACAAGTACCCAGCGCGCAGTGCCCTGCTTGCAGCCCCCTGGGCACAGCACAGGCAGCCACGGATGCACGTGGAGCCGGAGATGGGTGGGATGGCGCTGGGATGGCACCAGGCTCTGTGCTGTAGCGCTGGAAGCCTCTGGGGTGTGTCACCCCAGCACTCACAGGTACTTTCCAGGTGTGGTTGTGTGGTGGAGGAGCTGTGGGGTGTCCCAAGGCTCATGCCTGGTGAGCGAGGGGTCCCACATGGCCCCTGCTGACTCCCAGGCACTCTCCTCTCTCCCCACAGGCTGTACCTGGGAAATCCCTTGGACCCTCCTGATATTTTAGGTGTGGACCAAACTGCTGCCAGACCTACACAGCTTCCAGGGAGGGCTAAAAGTGAGTAGCTTTTCTCCTTCCTCCTGCCCATCAGCTGCACAAAGCCTCCATCCCTGTACCCTGCTGCCAGGGTGATGGGCTGGGCCCTCTCCTTTCTGTCTCTGTGCTGGCACTTGCTTTTTGCGGAGCAGGGGGAGATGGGGTGATGGGGCGTGTTGTCACCTGGCCATACACCACTGCCAGCAGCATGGGCAGCTGGTGGCTCTGCCTGGCTGGACTCTGCCCTGCTGCCCTTTGTCCGAGTCCCGAGTCCCCTCCTGGCCTCCCACAGCTGGGCTCCCCGGCACGGGGGATCTCAGCAGAGCTGCCACGGGGAGGGAACTCAGATGCTGTGCGTATGGCCCAATCCCCCTAAACCTACAGTTTTTCTTTGGGGGGGCTTCCCACCAGCATCCTCCCCATGCCCCAGCAGTGAAGGGGGACACGAGCATGCACCCCATTAACAAGCACCCTGGCTGCCGCTTCTGTGTTCACCCTATGCTTCCCCTTCTCTTGGGTTCTGTCTTCTGCAGGGCAGCCTCCTCCGCGCCCACCTCAGCCTACCGTCCTGCTCACCAGTAAGTTGGGCTTCTTTGAGTGCTGCTTTCCCTTCTTCATGCCCTCTTTCTTTTCTCTCTTACCTGGGTGGCCTGGGGCAGGTGCCCTGGTATGCCTTGGGAGCAGAGGGCTGAAATTATGGGGTGGTTTGGGGGCTTGGAAATGTAGATGTCCCTTCTTGCACCCTAGGGATAGGTGCTGGGACCCTCACTATCTCTCTTTGCCCCCTTCTAGAGCCTTGCTACGACCCAGTTAGTGAGGAGGAGGAGGGTCTGCCAGGGGGTCTCCGGAAGCTCTGCCTGAAGAAGCCAGGCACAGGGAAGGGCCTGCGACCAGTCAAGCCATCAGCACGAGTACCGGGCACCAAGGTGGGCGAGCGGCAACCCAGACGGCTGGCAAGCGAGGGGACAGCAAGCAGCGAGGTGACTCTCATTGACTTTGGGGAGGAAGTTCCCCAGGGTAGCCCCTCTCCAGTGGGAGAGCTGACGGCCCTATCATTAGCTGAGCTGGCCATGGAAGCCTTCTCTTTGCTGGACAAGACCCCACCACAGAGCCCCACGCGGGCTCTACCTCGGCCTCTGCACCCCACGCCGGTGGTGGACTGGGATGCCCGGCCCTTGCCCCCACCGCCTGCCTATGATGACGTGGCACAGGATGAGGATGATATTGAGGTCTGCTCTATCACCAGCCCCCCGAGCCGGCGGGGAAAGACCAACTATGGCTTTGTGGATGAAGGTGAGCGGGGACCGGCACTGGAGGACAACCTCTTCCTGCCCCCCAAGGAGACCAAACAGCCCAGCATGACACAGACCACGGAGCTCTTCGAGGAGCTGCAGCAGGAGTGCATGAAGAGGCTCAACGTCCCTCTGGGACCGGCTGCACCAGCTGACGACAAGCCCCAGATCCCTCCCCGTGTCCCAATCCCACCCCGGCCCCTTCGCCGCAATGAGCCTGGGCGCTGGTCAGGGGACCTCTCCCCAGCTTCGGGGGGCGAGGAGGACCGGCCACCCCAGATCCCCCCGCGGGACCCGCTGTCCCGGCCCACCTCCCGGACACCCAGCCCCATGGCTCTGCAGGTGGGTTCCCCCCAGCAACGTGCTGCCCTCTGCTCTTGCCTCTCCACCTCACCAGGGAAGCCCATGCCCACCACACAGAGCTTCGCCCTCGACCCTAAGTATGCCACCCCCAAGGTCATCCAGGCGCAGGGCAAGGACTGCTCCAAGGGACCCTGCATCCTGCCTATTGTGAAGGATGGGCAGAAGGTCAGCAGCACCCACTACTACCTGCTGCCCGAGCGCCCGGCCTACCTGGACAAGTATGAGAAGTTTTTCAAGGAGGCTAAAAGCCCTGAGGAGGTGGCAGCGTCCCGCCAGGTCACCACAGCCACCGTCCGTCCCATGGTGCAGCAGCCACTGTCAGACTGCAAGGGCAACTTTTCCTCCAACAACAGCAACCCTGGGCCCAAGTGCCTGGTGAAAGCCTCCTGCAGCCTCCAGAAGATCGTGTACGATGGGCCGGACGTTTGCCGTCCTGCTGACAAGATCCGGCTGGTAAGTGTCATCCCCCAGCATCCATGAGAAGTGGGCTTACATGGACAAGAGCTTTGCCGACCCTGTGCCTCAGTTTCCACAAGTTCAACCCCAGGAGATTAGCTACAAGAAAGCCCCAGATGTTCAGGGGGACATAAATGTCATTGCAATGCCATAATGGGAATTGGAAGCCCTGGGGAGGAGGAAGGTGGCTGCTGCTATGGTCCCCTTGGTCTCTCTAGGCTGGGGATATTGTGGCCCACCCAGACCCAGGGGAGATTTAAGATCCCAGAGATGATCATGATCCCAGCTCCAGGCTGATAGTACTCCCTGAAGACAGAACCAGGGATGGGGGCAGCCTCAGTGGTCTCCTGTTTCAGTCACAGGCTTCTTGCTGCCCAGGGGTGGCAGCAGACAGTGACCACAAGCTCCCCCCCAGGTGCAGGACATGGTGCATGGTGTGACCACCGAGGAATGCCAGGCAGCCCTTCAGAGCCATGGCTGGAACATCCAACGGGCTATCCAGTACCTGAAGGTACAGCACACCCCTGTTCCCTTGTCCCAGCTCCATCAAGAGTGGTGGCACCCCTGTCATCCCTCTGGCCATGCCCTGTCCCCTTGCAGGTGGAGCAGCTCTTCTGCCTGGGGCTGAAGTCCCGTGGTGAGTGCCAGCAGGTGCTGGAGAAGTTCAACTGGAACCTGGCACAGGCCAGCTCCCACCTCCTCGGTCCCTACAGCGCCACCCGCCAGAAGTAGGGACATCCATGTTTTTGGGGGGGCAGTTCTCTATGCCACACTGCTCTGGGCAGACTGGCACTATCACCCCTCCTGAGTTCATGTCCTGTCTTCTCCTTACAGGTGGTGACAGCGGGGACAGGGCGAGCTGTGTTGGATCCAGAGCAGGCATCTCGCCATGGGGCCAGTCCCACCGCCTCCACCCATACAACCTGCTGCAGGACTCTGGACTGAGCCCCCACTTGAGGGTGGAGACACCCCAAAAGGGACCCTGCCTAGTGCCACAAACTTTCCAGGGTGCTTGTGCCCTGGCCTTGGCAATGGGCTCTATCCCTTGGCCCCTTGTTGAATTGTTTTTGTAAAGAGAAATGTAATTTTAATATATATATTATGTATATATATAAAAATATTCTATGGAGAGGCTGAGGGTACCTGTGGCCATCTCCCAGGTTTATCCCTATCAACCCACAGGGACAGGCCACACATCCATGGGTGCTGGTTCCTCCCTGCAGGCAGCTGGGACTGTGACCCTTGGGATCCCCAGGGGTGGGATGTGGGATCCCCACAAGGCTGTGACTGTGGGATGAAGCTCGGGAAGGGATGCACGGACCCTGGGAATCCCCAGGAAGCTGTGTGACATGTGCACCTATAAAACCTCCTGCTGAGTCCTCCCAGGCTGCTTTAGGGTGCAAAGTTCTCCCCATCCCACGGCTGCTGGAGTTAGTCACAGTATATCCCAGCCCCAGGCTCAACGCTGGAAGGCTGGGCATGGTTGTGCCTGCTCTGAGTGGGCAGTGTTTGCCCGCAGGGGAGCCCCTGCAGCCGGGCCCCCTTGCCCGCGGCTCCCACCTGACTCATGCCCGGGCAGGGAGCGGCTTCACCCCCACCCACGTGTGGCTGTTGTGCAACCGCGTGCCTCTGCTGCAGACGGAGCCAGGAGCAGGTGAGGGAGGGGAGGGGTGGCTCCTGCGGGGTCCCAGAGCCGGTGTCAGTGCTCACTCCCCCCTCCAAGTGGGTATCAGAGCCCCTTAGCTGGGTTTCCTGCAGTGCTGCCTTCTAGCAGCATCAGGAAGAGATCCTGGGATCAGGTGGAGGAAGATCTTGGTGCCCAAACCTGCCAGGTCCATTGACAGTGGTGGTCCCTGCTCCCCAGGATACTCTGCTCCAGAGCTGGTGGCTCCAGAGGAGAGACCCTGCCATACACGGTGAGGAAGGGCTGCCTTGGCGTGACCATGGATCCATCCCTGGCCACATCCTGTGCCCCCACAGCTCCCTCTGCTCTGGTCCCCTGGCCCTCCCTGTGCGTGGGGACAGGGAGCTGGTGCTGCTATGAGCACAGTCACGCGTCGCTGCTTGGGACTCTGTGCTTCTGTGTTCCTGTGTGAGGTGCAGCCGCCATGGCAGCGTGTCAGTGAAGCGAGGAAGGCAAAACACCATCACTGACTTACTTCCCTGTCTTTAAGTGATCCTGGAGATGCGAGAGACCTTGTGAAGAAGCAAACACATTTGCTGTAGTGGATCTGTTCACGCAGCAGGGTCCATCCGGCCTCTGTTGCTGGTGGAGGGTGACCTGCAACCCAGGGCAACGCCTGGCCCCGCCACCTATGCAGGAACAACCCCCCCCACTCCATCCGGGTGTGTGTGGGCGTTTGCCGCGATGTGCAGATAACGCCAGGGACCGGCAGTGCCCAAGGGGGGGACAGGGCAGGGTCAAGACGTGGGACCCCAAGGCATCAGCACTAGCCTGCTTCTTCCTTCTTCCTCCTTGGTGACAAGCCAACCCCTGCCAGGGGTTATTGGCCATGCAGCCAGGTGTGGAGGGACCTGACAGCAACCAGGAGGGTGGATGGGGGTGCAGAGCCCAGGACTGACCCACCCCTCCCAGAGATGTTTGGGATCCCTGTCCCCACCTGCCGTCCCAGTGTCTTCAGGCCAAGTGACTTTGAACCCCCGGGGTGGCTCCCCAGGGGTTGGGGACCCCATCCGCGGGCTGTCAACAGTGGGGTCGGCCTGGGAAGGACCTTAAAGCTTCCCATGGCAAAATGGGTGTGACCCAGCATCAGTGGGTCCCCAGAACTGGGACGCTGCCACCTCAGCGCAGGTTGTGAGGACACGGAGACGTCAGTGCCCCAGGCAGGGCACGTGGTGTCCCTGTCCCCCCCACCTGGAGGAGTGCTCACCGGTGGAGTCACCCTTTGCACGCTCCCTTGAGAGAGTGAGAGCTGCAGCCGCGTCGCCTTCCTCCCTGACACCGAAGAGGCACTATGGGGTGCCGGGGCCCGCGGCCGCTCTGGAGCTGGGTGCTGTGGGGGTTCTGGCTGCTGCCAGGTAAGTGCCAGGGTCCCTCGCATACTGCCGGGCTGACCAGGTGGCTGATACCATGCGGGTGATGGGCTGCAAACAACGCTCCGGCGGCTGCAAGGTCGAGCCCGAGTGCCCGGCCGGGGTTTGCCCTCTGTCCGCGGGTGCCAAAGCTTTGTCACGGTCTCCAGCTGCAGCAGGGGAAGGTGGCGGGAATTGTGGATCAAATGGAGAGACTCGCCCTTGGGGAATGTCCCGGTCCTGTTCTTGGTGTTGGTCCTCGCACAGAAGGGAGGAGGGGTGGGGGTGATGGTGACTCCGGGCTGGCTTTTTCCTCACCTGCCTTCTGCACAAGCCGGGGAGATGAAGGGACAACTCCTTGTCCCCACGCTGGACCCATGCGAGTCGGGCAGCATCTCCCATGTGGCCGAGAGCAGCAGCGCCAGCGCCGAGCTGCCCTCAGAGCCGGCCATGAGCCGGGAGCTCCCCGCAGCCGCAGCCGCACGGGCAGAGCTGCCCTCGCCCGCCGGCCCCAGCGCCCCCGCGGGCGGCCGGAGCTCAGGTAAGGCCGGCAGGCAGCGGCCGCGGGCAGGTTCCTGCCTGCTGGGGCCGCGGCGCGGCTGATCCAGCTGGAGCTGCTTTGTCTCGCTCCACAGGCATCCCGGTGCCACCGGCAACAGAGACAGGGCTGGTCCCAGATGGGAGTAGTGGTGAGCAGGAGGGACCTCCCAGCCCGGCAGCTCTCCCTGGGGGTCCAGCAATGCAAGGCAGCCCCCAGGCAGGGTCAGGGGCTGGGCTATCCTCTGCAGGTGCTGCCAGCCACCCAACCAGCGTCCCTCCAGCTCCCACCACCACTTGGCACACGCAGCCTCTGTCCTTCAAGCCAACGGGACACTCAGTGGGTCTTGCCCTGGGTGCTGTCACCGTGGAGCAAACGCCAGTGACAGCATGGACCACAGAGCCATTGCTCCCCCAGGATGAGCACAGCACAGCAGCAACATCCCCCAGCATAAGCAGGAGCTCTGCTGAGCCACGTAGTACTGCCATGCTGCTGTCCCAGGAGGTCATACTGGGGCTGGATGAGGCCACCTCTCCTTTGGCCACAGCTGCCAGCATCTCTCAGGACAGGCCCAGCCCCATGAAGATGGCAGCAGCCGCAGCCAGTCCCCTGGACACAGCCACAGAAGGAGCCTTTTCTTCTACCACCACTGGCACCAGCAAGGCTGCAGAGCCAGGGACAGGTACTTTACACAACACTGGCCACAGTACCTCACAGGACCCTCCTGGGCCTCCCACTCAGCTGCCTCCAGCCCTTTTGTCCCAGCTTCCTGGTGAGGCTGTGCTGGGCACAGGAGAGACGCTTCCCCCCAGCCTCAGTGCAGCCCCGGGCACTGCTGGACATGGGCTGCCCGCAGACAACGCTGCCCACCAGCCCCAGGCCACCACACAAGCTGTGGGCACACTGGCTACAGTGATGGATGTCACAGCTGGAGAGCACATCCCACCTCTGGGAAGCACCACTACTGAGCTGGTGTCCATCAGGAATGAGGCCAGTACCAAAGCCACAGCAGGCACTGCCATTCCAGAGACCAAGGACACACCAGGGGGGCTCAGCATGAGTCTGTCCCCCCATGCAGCTCTCAAAGACCCTGCTGGTCCCTCTCCAAGGCCCTTTCCACACTCCATGGGCTGTCTGCTCCCTCAGTCCCTCTCAACAGGCCTTGGGACCAGCACAGCAGAGGCAGCCGCAGGCAGATCTCCTTCAGCCACTCCCAGCATGGCCATGCCTTTGTCCCTCACGGGCACCACTGGAGCAAAGCCAGACAGGGCCCCTCGAGCTGCTGCTGCTGCACCACCACCTTCCATCGCTGCGTTTGGCATCGGGACTGTGCCAACCACCCATCCATCCTCCTTTGTTAGCAACACTCCAAGTAGTGAAGCAGGGATGGGATCAGCATCACTGGCCAGTGGCAGTGCCACCACAATGGCAGGGGACACGGAAGCCACCCTGCCTGTGCCTGATGCTCACCCCAGCCACAGCCAGCCAGGTCCCACAGCAGGCTCAACAACCGCAGGAACTGGTGTCACACCCAGATCTGCACTAACCTCAGTGCTCTGGGCTGGGCCCCAAATTGTGGAAGCTCCAGGGACAGAGATGCCATCACCCAACACTGCACCAGGCACTGGCAGAGCTGTATCAGATACCCCTGGGGGACCCAGGGCAGTCACTGTCCCCATGCCATCACAAGCAGGTGTCTCCCCTCTCCTGGAAGGCAGAGCCAAGGTAGGGATGGCTCTGGAGGTGTCCCCATCCAGCATCCCCCAAGAGATGGCAGCAGTCACGTCCCCACTGTCCCCCGCTGCCCCACTGCAAGCAATGGGGGCTTCAGGTGACCCCCAGCCCAATGGCAGCACCACGGGGCAAGCAACAGGCATGGGGTTCCTGGAGGTGAGCACGGAGGAGAACCCAGGTGCCAGTGCAGCAGGGCCAGCTCCCAGCCACGTGATTGTCACTGCCAGGCCATCACCAGAGCCACCTGCCACTGAGAACAAGCCCACTGCTGGGATCACCTCGCTGGCTGTTGGCCACACAAATGTGTGGGAGGCCACAGCTGCACCCCAGATAGGTGCCACAGGCACCACTGCCCATGTGGACACCACCAGCTCTGAGAGCAGCACCGAGGGTGCAGCATCCTCAGCCAGCAGCAGCAGCACCCGTGTCCCTGACTCCAATGCCAGTGGCACAAGCCTGGCCACCACGCCGGCCACCACACCATCCACCAGCATGTTCCCCAGCAGCACTAACCTGCCAACCACCTCCACAGGCTGGGACACCTTTGTGACCAGTGTCACCACAGCCATGCCACCTGCCACAGCATGGGCCACCAGCACCAGCAGTGCCCCATCCCTTGCTGTGACACACAGCGAGATGAGCAGAGGTGGGCAGCCTGTCCCATCCCCAGCAGCACAAACCCCCATGCTGGAGACAACTCTTGGACCCTGGGGTGTCCCTGGTCCCAGCACTGCTGTTGCAGTGTCTGGTTCTCCCCTCCCCAGCCTGCACAGCCCAGCAGAGGAGGCCACAACAGCCCCCTTGTCCCTGCTTGGTGTTGGTGCCACTGGGGTGGCAGCAGCTGGACAGACTCCCACCGAGTCAGCTACAGGCACCACTTCCCCTGCATCCATCGGCTACCACGACATGGGACAAGCAGGGAGCACGTCACCTCCTGCCTTCCAGACATCTCCAGGGGCACCTGCCTGGAAAGAGAAAACAGCCATCAGCACAGGCAGCACCACAGCCACCACTGCAGGGAACAGCACTGCCACCACTGCAGACATCACCACGGCCATCATTGCAGGGAACATCTCTGCTACCACTGCCACCACCGCAGGCAGCACTACTGCCACCACTGCAGGGAACAGCACTGCCACCACTGCAGACATCACCACGGCCATCATTGCAGGGAACATCTCTGCTACCACTGCCACCACCGCAGGCAGCACTACTGCCACCACTGCAGGGAACAGCACTGCCAACACTGCAGACATCACCACGGCCATCATTGCAGGGAACATCTCTGCTACCACTGCCACCACCGCAGGCAGCACTACTGCCACCACTGCAGGGAACAGCACTGCCAACACTGCAGGGAACACCACGGCCATCACTGGAGGGTACATCAGTGCCACCACTGCAGGGAACACTACTGCCACCACTGCCATCACTGCAGGCAGCACCACAGCCATCACTGCAGGGAACAGCACTGCCATCACTGCCACCACTGCAGGAGGCACCACGGCAGGAGGCACCATGGCTATTGCATCCACAGCCCCAGTGAGCCCAGCCAAGGAGGTGGGAAGTCTCCCAGGCACCATGGCACCAGTGACACCACCAGCCACCACCAGCCCTGCCACCACCCTGTCTCACGCCTTTGGGACACAGCGAGGACCACCCACCGAACTGAGCACATCTGCCCACACCAGCACTGGGCACAGAACTCCTGCACCTGAGCCACAACCCACCCATGAGCTTATCAGTAAGAAGATTTTCTTTTTCCCAAGGACAGGAGTAGGAAAGGGGTTTTCAGCCAGTCAAGCATTGGGATGGATAAGGGTACACCTGGTCCGGGGTGTCTCATCTGCATTGCACATTGGGCTGCCAGATCAATGGGAAAAGGCAAAATAGGACATCTGAGAGCATCCCAAAAGTGGGTTGAAAATTGGGTTACAATCCATTAGAGCACAGGCACAGCATCCTGGCAAAGCAGGTGGGTTTGTCCTGGCAGCAGGATGGATAAAGCAGACATTAATGATTTCACACCTTTTTCATTGATCTCCTGCCCATGGCAGAGCCAGCAACTTCACTCTACCCCTTTGGTGTGGAAGCAGGGGATCAAGAGTACGTCCGGAGGATGGTGGATTTCAACTCACCCCTGTTCAAGCCAGAAATTGGATTTCCCTTTGGGAAGTCACTGCGAGATGCTCTCTATGTGAGTGCCCCCTTTGGTGAGCACATAATGGATGTGCTGCCTTTTTGGTAAAAAATCCCCAAACATTGAAATGGAGCAGAAACCAAATTTCATCTGAATATCTTGTTTTTAACATTTAAAATGGTTGGTTTCTGCTCACCCATGGAGGCTAAAAGCTATCCCAGTCAGCAAATAACAAGTTCTTTTGGTTAGTTTACAGATAACGGACAGATCATTTTTCCACCCACGGACAACTATGTCCCAACCAACCCCAACCCCCCTTCCCGGGGCTTCACTGGCCGCGAGAGCTTGCCAATGGTGGCTGCCTTTTGGGATGATGCAGACTTTTCCAAGGGTGTTGGCATCACTTGGTACCAGGTGAGGGCCACCAGAGGTGTTCTGGCAGAATCCAGTTCCCAGCTCACTCATTTAATTCTCTCTCTTGCCATCTGGCAGGAGTACTCTACACTCAGCTCCACCCAAGACCCTGTTGTCCAAGATGTGGGAGCAAAGATTGAGAAATACCTAAAAATCCCTTATGTAGCAAAATGGACCTTGAAGGTGACGTGGGAGAAAGCTCCAGCGTACCCATCCCGGAGGGATGACACTCAGGTGAGCAGTGACACACCAGGTGACAGAGAGGAATGCTGGTGGCTGTTTCAAGCCTCAGTCTGCTCTGCAGGGAGAGCAGGGGAGGCTCTGGGAGCCCTAAGGAGGTGCCTTGTGTTTCTCCAGACGAGCACCTACCAGGCAGTGCTCAGCACCGACGGGAGCCGCTCCTTCGCCCTGCTGCTCTACCAGGACGGGGGGATGCGCTGGGACTACAGCAGGCTGCCTGCAGCCAACGTGCTCATCGGCTTCTCCAGGTGCTGCACGCCTCTCACTGCCTTTTGGGACAGCAGGGATTTGTTCCAGCACCGTGTTGAGACTGTCAGAGGCATTACCCCCCCAGGAGAGCCCAGCTCCCACTCCTGGAGCAGTCCTGCCCCATTTAAACCCTTTCTCTTGCTAACTGCAGCAGTTCCCACCGCAGCTGCTCTATGGAGGGAGGAGGAGGGTTGTGTTGGAAGGATGACCTCAAACCTCCTCTCTCCACACAGTGGCAATGGCTATGCCCAAAACAGCGAGCTGACTCAGGAGCCACCAGCTGTCAAGTACCGACCAGACCAGCATAGCAGCACCGGCTCCGGTATGGCACCAGGGGTCCTTGGGGAGGGTGGGGATGGAAGGAGCTGTGTGCTCTGTGCCAGGAGCACGTTCCTACACCCATCCCTGGAAGGTGATGGGCCAGCAAAGCCACTGGGCACCAGCTGGCCACCCAGAGCAGACTGTAGGTGTCTCACATTCTCCTGTGGCTTGCCACAGCCCCGCTGGCTCTAGAGGGAGCCTGGAGACCTCGTGTGAGGTCAGTGGCCAGGGACAGCTGTCCCACGGGATCCCTCAGCACAGGCAGAGACCCTGGCTGAGCAGTGTTGTTCTCTGGTTGCTCCCCCAGATGTGCGTGGGCTGTGGATTTACAGGCTGGACAGTCGCTCTCGGGTGAATTACAGGCTGCAGTGCCTGGCGTGGCTGGACACGGAGCCAGCGCCGGCCACCTGGAACAGGCAGCTGCCACCCTGCCCCTGCTCCCGGCCCCAGGCAGAGCTGGATCCCCGCTACCACTGGAGCAGAGGTGCCAAGGACAGCCCCCCAGCACCAGCTGCAGGGTGGGGGAATGGTCCCCTCCTGCTCTGGGAGCAGCTGTGACCCCCCCCCCCCCACTATTTCAGGCCCAGCAGACGCCTCCGTGAGGATGCTGCGCACTGCATCCCCCAGCCCAGCAGGAGCTGGGGTACGGTGTCTGTACCAAGGTGGGAGCTTGCTCGAAGGCTGGCAGGAGAGAGCATGGAGCCCTCCCTTCCACACTGCTGCTGGTAAGTGGGACCTGGCATTCCCTTGCCCTAAAATACCCCAAGCACAGGCCCTGACACACTCCATCACATTCCTCCAGACACAGAGCTGGAAGCGTTCAACTGGTGCTGCCGGCGTGTGGGGAAGCCCCTGTTCTGTGCCAGGTTTGCTGAGAAGAGACCGAAGGTTGACTGTGAAGGATATGTGCCACCCACCCCTGGTGAGTGCCCAGGCTCTGCCTCTGCTGTGCCAGGGCACTGAGCTGTGCATGGACCCCATGCTTTAGCCACGCTTTGCAACGTGCCAGTGGGGACTGCTGAGCCACCACTGAGCAGCTCTGGGGCTGCTCTCCTCCCTGAAATGACACCAGCATTTACTCTTCTTCTTCTGCCCAAAATGTCTCCATGTCCTTTGGACCCCAGCTGGTGCCTTTGGGGACCCTCACATCACCACCCTGGATGGACTCACCTACACCTTCAATGGGCTTGGGGACTTTGTCCTGCTGCTGGCCAGTGATGCCCAGACCAGCTTCGTTTTGCACGGGCGCACAGCACAGACTGGCATGGCCCAGGCCACCAACTTTGTGGCCTTTGCTGTCCAATACATCTCCAACACCACCACAACAGTGAGTAGAACTGCCCTGGGATGAATTTGATCCTCTAATGGGAGAGACCTCTCGGGCAAGTTGGGCATCACCTCTGCATCACCTACAAGTGGGTGGGACCCAAGAGGCAACCCCTCTCCTTTTCCTGCTACCTCCCACTACTCCAACAAAGTATTATTAGTGGGGAAATGGACTAATATTCACCAGGCACAGGTCTAATGCCTCCTGCAAACAGGCCAGCAAGGGCTGGAGACTCTGGAGGAACATGGTCTGCTTCACCTTTTCCATTGCATATTCTTTGTCCTGACACTAGCACAAGCCACTGCTCTTCCTGACTTTGCAGAATTGCTCCCCACACCATTTAGCTTCATTAAGCAGAATGTCCTGGTATCACCAGGAACAGGCATTGAGTAGCATGAGGAGGGGGCTCAGAGCTGGGAGCCCCCCAGCACAGCTCCCCATGCTGTCAAGGTCAGCTGAGCAGTGGTGGTGGCCAGGGCATGTCCCTCACCAAGGTGACAGGCAGCTCTCTGTCCTCATCTGTGCAAACATCAAAGCTGCTGTACTGTGTATCTGCTGGGGTGAAGAGCACACCAACACAGGCCCCAGGGCTGAGCCTCTCTTCCTGGGCTGGAGGAAGACAGAGTTAATAATTGTTCCCAGCATGGAGGGACAGCAGGAAGGGACAAGCAGAGGGGCTGATTGGGACGTCGACCACGATTTTCAGGTTGAGTGGACCTTGGGGAACCAGGATGACATCCAAGTCCTCCTGAACAACGAAACCATCCAGTTTTCCTATTCCCAAGGTGAGCAGGATCTATTGTTAAATGCTAAATATATTGGGGGGGGTGGGGACCAGAAATGTCCCCATCCCCTGGGACCAGCCCTGCCCAGTGCTAGGGCAGCCATCCTGAGATCCATTAAATGTCCCTCACCTGTGCTTGTCTTTGGTCTGGGTGGGGTAGATGGGCAGCACTCCCCTCCAGGAATCCATGGTTGTCATTTCAGGTGCCAGCCTTGCATGGACTGTCCCTCTGTGCTCTCCTTCTCTTGCAGACCTGGGTGACGAGGTGTACTACAGCCCTGGTGTCCTGCTGGTCAATGCCTCCTCTGTCACGGCTGTCCTCGATGGGAGCGTGGCTGTCTCTGTCTCGGCCACCTCTGGGATCCTCAGCGTGCTCTGCAGCCTGCCCGACGGGTACCGCAACAGCACCAGCGGCCTCCTGGGTGAGGGCTCTGCCAGAGCTGGGTGCAAATGCTCTTCCCACTCTAAAGTGGAAAACTGGGGCATTGTGCTCGTGAGCAGGGACACCTGGGTATAAACAGAACACTGGCCAGCACCAGAGAGGAGGTCAACCTCCTGGCATGGGAGATTCCAGCACTCTGGTGATGCTCCACCAGGTGTGTGGGACCATGACCCTGCAGATGACTTCCAGATGCCAAATGGTACCAGCATCCCTGTGAACAGCAGTGAGGAGGAGATCTACAGCTATGGGATGACCTGTAAGTCCAGGATTAGGATCCCTCTTGATGATCCTCTGCTTCCTGCACCTTCTGGCCGTGCTTTGGCTTGAGATATTTAAACATTTGCCTGAGCAAAAGCAATGTCAAGGGGAGGTGTTTGGTGTCCTCGCTGCTCCGTGAAAAGGAACCCTAAAATACAGCAAACCTTAAAATGGCCTGTACCCATGGCGTGTTCTCTTGCAGGGGCTGTTGGGGAGCACAGCCTGTTCACTCAGCCTCTGGACTCACCAGCACTGAACTTCACACCCTTCTTCTTGTCTCGGCTGCGGCAGGAGAACGAAAGCCAGTACGAGCTGGTGGCCTCTCAGTGTCACGGCAGCAAGGAGTGCATCTATGATTCACTGAGCACAGGGAACTTGGCCCTGGGCCTGGCCACCCAGAGCCTTGCAGCCGACTTCCAGCAGAGGAAGACAGCACTCAGTAAGTGGAGCACATCCTCACCTCTGAGAGGGCATGGCTTGGATGGAACTGGGCAGTGCCCTGCTCCTTTCCCGGGCTCTCTTGCTTCATATGAGACAGAAGAGAAGTCACCAAGGTCTTGGATTTGCACTGCCCAGCTGGCTTGTCTCCAGTCCTGGGAGATGCCACCAGCAGGACAGTTGCCATCGAGGTTTTGGAATTGCATTTCCTGGAACTGCATTTCTGGCTTCTCTCCAAACCTGGGAGATGCCACCATGCTGTGCAACATCAGGGCCTTGTTGGTGGGCAGCCATGACAGCATCTGCCTGGGGTCCCATCCGCACCAGGAGGGAGTCAGAGCCAAGGGGTGACAAGGCCACATGTGTGCTGGGCTGCTCTTTCCTCAGATGCCTTCCCTCCTGTCATCACGGGTGACGGATCAATCACAGCCTTCAGGACACAGAAGGTCACAAGGCAGTACCATGCCTTGGGGGAGGGTGCACGCTTCATTCCCCATCTCTCACCAGAGCTCAACATATCAGGTAAGGAAGGAGAGATGGAGCAGCTGGGATGGGAAGGAATGGGATGGAATTCCTCTGCCACCTCTCACTCCTACCTCTCCTCCTGGCAGAGAATGGGACCCTCACATGGGAGCCCCGTGGCATAGCCCCATTCACCATCAACCTGGAGGCTGTTGGCTCCAACAACGTCTCTGCACTTCTCCAGCTCCGCTTCACCCTTTGCAGATGCAGCAGGAGCCAGGACTGTGACTACAGCAACACTGTCACTCTCAGGGAGTCTTCCCTGCAGGTAGTGTACCAGAAAGCTCCTCTGGCGACACACTGTGCCTGTCCCCATGCCAGCTGTGCTGGCTGTCTTCTCTGTCCCCCTATCCTCCTCACATTCCCTCAGCCAGTGTCACTATCCCCCTCCCAGCTGGCAGCCTGCAGATGTGAGAGTGGCTACTCAGGTGCCCTCTGCCAGGACCCTCCGGACCCCTGCTCCCAGGGATGCTTCCCTGGCGTGGGATGTGACCCTTCCAGTGGCTGTGGCCCCTGCCCAGCTGGCCTGACGGGGGATGGAGAGCACTGCTCAGGTGACAAGGGCTCACACCGTGCTCCCTGGGACCCCAGCCAGGCTGTTTGTCCCGGTGCCATGGTCATTGTCTCAGCAGATATTGATGAGTGCACGCAGGGGATGGAGTGCCCAGAGAACAGCACCTGCACCAACACCATGGGTAGCTACATCTGCTCCTGCCTGGCCAGTGAGCAGGGTGAGTATGGGGTCCCTGGCAGGCATGGCGCTCGTCCCCATCACCCCAGGCTCTGTGGAAGAGAATTCCTGAGGGACCCAGGCTGGCCAGAGAGAAGGGAAGGGGGAGCTGCTTGAGCTCTGTCCCCAAGCCCTTGGTGTCATTAGCAGAAGGGACCAGAGTCCAGCCACCACTCGTGTTCCCAGGCTGTCAATCTCACTAATCCACTGGGAAGAGAAATTTTTCCCATGCAATTTTTCTCCTTGAGAAAAAAAATTCTCATCCCAGCAAAGTTCAAATGCACATGTGGAGGTTGGGGGCTAAATCAAGCCCTATTTTCAGATTGCTTTGGTGGGGTTGAGTTGATGGCTTTTGCCCTTGTTCTAATGCTGGGATTTAAGAAGGGCAAATGGCTCCAGCTGGAAGGAGGGGGAGTGGGGCTTTTCCTTGAATGAATACTGAAATTCCTAACACATAAAAGAAAAACAAAACAAAGCTTGGAAGAAAGGCCTTATGGAGCAGCTGAGGATGGCTCAGAGAGCTGAGGCTCTGCTCTGCAGCCAGGTTCTTGCCTCTGCCATGCTCTCCATCCCACAGGTGAGAGGCCAGGCTGTGGCTCAGCCTGTGGCTACAACTCCTGCCCTGAGGGCTACTGCAGCAACGGGGGACACTGCCACCTTCACCCCATCACTTGTGCCCCCACCTGCTCCTGCCCCCCGGCTTTCACTGACCAGCGCTGTCTGGTGGCAGGGGGGGATTTTCAGCCACTGCCCAGCTCAGGTGGGTACCTGTGCCCGGTGTGGGGTGAAACCCAACCCCACTCATCCTGCTCTTGGGATGCCAGAGCCACCACCATGGCTGTCCCCCAGCAGGTCTCCCTCGGAGAAGCATCCAGATGAGGATCAGGACACTGCAAAACGCCACTGCTGAGGAAGTGAACAGCACTGTATGTCACTGGAGGGGGTGGGCTCAGAGCAGGGCACACACTGGCATACTGGGCAGCATGGCAGCTGGGGGTGGGCAAGGCCCTGGATGCCCTCCCATGGGATCTCTGGGGCTCCAGCAGATCCACAGGCCCAGAGGGAGGAAGCACCAGTTGCATGATGATGGCTGCAGCCGCGGCCCTGTGCCAAGTCCCCAGCAAATGAACCAAAGGCCAGAGCAACCCTTGGGGCTTGGCCACAATGCCTGCATCACTCTTCAACCTTTCCCCATGCTGGTGTCATTCTGATGTCCCCTAAACTCCCTTCCTGCTCCCCCCACTGCAGGTCTCAGCCATCCTGGACTCCCTGGAGGTTAAGGCTTTCCAGAGCAACACCAACATCACCCAGATGTGAGTCAGATGTGAAGCAGCCTGTGACCACTCCAAGGATCGGGTGGGCCAGGGCTGAGTGTGGGCCCAGAGAGTTTGGTGCACAAAGGGCACTTTCCTCCAGGTCAGAGTCTGTTTTCCAGCCCTGATGCTGGTAAACCCTTGGAGACACAAGTCTGTTGGCACCTTCCCCTCCTGCCTCATCCCTTCCTTACCGTGGCCCAAATGGGGATACTGAGGCACGGTGAGGCTCAGTCACTCTGAGAGGCAGCAGCAGCTCAACCAGCACCCCTCTCTTTTCCCTGCAGGACAGACAGCGATGGCTTCACCTTCGTGGTGGTGTCCGAGTTTGCCTATGACAGCCGCGGCACCGTCATCCGCTTCCTGAACGAGGAGCTGCCCGCGGCCATCACCGGCGCCTTCAACGGGCGGCGGCGGCGGCGGGAGGCGGGCCCGGGGCTGCGCTTCCAGCGCCTGCACCGGGACAACATCACTGACCTGGTGAAGCGTGAGTGCTCCTGGCCCTGAGCTGGGGAGTACCCCCTGTCCCCATTGTCCCCACTACCCTGAGTGCCCCAGGGATGGGCTCACACCCATGGGGCAGGCAGGTGGGCAGCCTCCCAACCCCAGGCATGGATCCCGCTTGGGGGTCTTGGGGAAGCGTCAAGGGGTGCTGCTGCAAGGCTGAACCCCGTCGCCCCACAACACCCAGGGGTGTTGCTGCTTTCCCTCCCCAGTGACAGTGGGTGAGCTGAGGGACTATTTCCCCTGCTCTCTGTACGGCTACAAAGGCTACCAGCTCCACTACATGGGGACCATCGGCTTCATCTGCATCTCCCCCTGCAAGATGGGCTACTGCCAGCACGGCGGCCAGTGCCAGCACCTGCCCGAGGGGCCCACGTGCAGGTAGCAGCAGCCCTGGGGTGGACAAGGCCACCCTGCTCAGCTGCTTCTCCCGCAGCATCACTGCTCCTCCCTCCCCATCCACAGCTGCCTGCCCTTCTCCATCTACTCTCCGGCCGGCCCCCGGTGTGAGTGGCTGGCCATCAGCCTGGCTGCCTTCCTCGGCATCCTGCTGGGAGCCCTGGCCCTGCTCTGCCTCCTGTTTGCCATGGCCTGCCTGGCCCTGCGCCTCTGCCGCCAGCACCGCCGGCACCAGGGGTGAGCCATGGGCTGGGCCTGCACAGGGCTGGGTGCTGGGCATGGGTATAAGAGGGAAAAACTGATCAAAAATCCTCATTTGAAAGATCCACCACTGGTAGAACTCATCTGGTTTGGGCAGGGGGACCCTGCCCTGGGAGAGTGGTTGGGTGGCCTTTTAATATATTCCAGCCCCTTTTCCAGACATCTGTTGCTCAGGGGTGCAATAGCATCAGTGGGTTGAATGTTAGCTTTCCTTTTTCCCCCACGTTAGGGAGTGTTGCATTTCTTCCTCATCCCACCCAATACTTGGTTACAGGTGGGCTTTCTATTTCATTTTAATTTGCATGCCACCCAAATGATTTCCACTTTAATTCACATGGGCCTGGAAAGAGCTGGCCTAGAGCAAGGAAAAGTGGTTTAAGAATTGGACCTTGCTCTTCTGCAGAGCAGGCAGTTAACAGAACAATGGCAAAGTGCAAGGCTGGGGTGGAAGAACAAGCATCTCCTTCCCCCCTCCCCAGCCCTTGGTCCTGCAGAGGCATCGACACCCAGGGCATGTCCCTGGCTCTGGTTGGAGCTGTGTCCTGCCCCTGCTCCCAGCTTCCTGCCAGCCCTGGAGCAAGGGATTTCTGGGAAGTTCCTTGGTTCATTTGCATTTGTGGCAAGGCAAAGAACTGTGTGTGCACTAGTGGGGCTTTTCCTCCTCATACAGCCCCATCTCACCCCATCAGTCAGTCACTGCTCCCCTTTGCCATCTGACCCAGACACCAGCATCAGGCAGGGGGTTCTCTCTCTGCTGACATGTTCTCCCTATTCTGTTCCTCCCTCTCAGGACCAAGGAGACCTTGTGGAGGACACGGCCCTTCTCCTGTGAGTACATGCCTGTAAAACTCCCCCACTAAGGCTCTGCTTCACCCCAGTCCTCAAGCTCCACTCATCTTCCCTGCTCCAGCTTTAACAATGGCAGGAGAACAAGCAGAGCCCACCGTCTCCCAGTCCCTGGAAAGGCATTGGAAACTGCAGCTCCAGGCCATTGACCCTTCAGTCCAGGTCTGTCCTTGGGTTACTGTTTCCATGGGGTGTTGGGGTTGGGAACTTTGGGCTGGGCTCTGAATCCTGGCCCTGTGCCTCGAAGGAGCTCAGGAGCTGTGCCTCATCCTGAAGCATCACTGGTGCTTTGGCCAGCGCTGGGATCCACGCCAGCATCACAAAGCACAGAGCCAGTGCCCCACTGACAGCATGGCCTGCTCCTCCTTTACAGATCAGAATCCAGAGACCCCAAGTTATGCCTGCAAGCCAGTCCCCCCAGCAGCCCTAACCTGGCACCAGTTCTTTTCTGGCACCTCCAGGCTCACAGAGGAGCCAGACACTGCTGCCTGCTCTGCTGCTCGCTCTCGAGGTCTCCAGCAGCAGCAACACATGGAAGCAAGGGCAGGCAGCTGCCTTTTGGGTTCTGGGAGGATTCTGGAGGAGATGCTTTTTGGAATGTGTGTTTATGTTGGGTGACCAAAGCAGCAGGATTTCACCTTTCCTGAGGACCTGCAGAGACACCTGGGATCATCCTTGAATGTGCCTGCACCAGGGGTATGTGCTAGTGCAATGTAACAGACCCTGCAGATCCCCTGAGAGCAGGGTCAGGTGCGGCAATGCAGTGGTTGTAATCCCTTAGGAACCAAATAGAATAAACCAAAAATGTTGGCTTGCTGTTAAATTGTCTGCACCTCTAGTGTCTCTGCTTCACTATCATTGAGCCCTCAAGTCCTTGCTTTCTGCTGGTCCCATCCACAGAGCCAAAGTGAAAATGGATGTAAATTTTTTGGTGGCTTCCTCCCCTCATTTTCCCTACACACCTGCAAGTCTCCTGACACTGCTTTCATGGGCACTGCTTACAGTGGCTCTGATCACTCAGGTTGCACTTTGGCCCCTACAAATATCCCACAGCCCTTCAGCCCTGGTGGGTGGGAGATGCTGACCCAAGGAGGGTATATCAGACCCCATCAGATCCCCAACTCCCACCCCATTCACTGCCCTGGACCCTGGCTGAGCTGTATCTCCAGTACTAAAGCCAGGAACAGAAATATCCTGTAATCCTGCTGCTCCAAGCCTGCCCTGTCACTGCTTCCCACCCCAGTTTGGCAGAGGACATGGCTGCTGCATGGTCAGGGATGCTCAAACCCTTCCAAGGTCTTATTGAACAAACAAGATTTGACAATGATTTAATTTTTTTTAAGAAAGGAAGATGCTCTCTTACACACAAAAAATTATTTTTCTGCCAACATTTCTGATCATGGGGGTTGCATTTTGCCCTCACACACCCAGCAGATGTATTGATCTGATTCTGGCTTGATCTGGAGAATTGTCCCTTCTCCTGAAGGAGAGACAGGGCCCAGGGACCACTCAGGGAGGGATGGCTGGGAGACAGAAGTGGGGGACAAGACAGGACAGGCTCACAGGACAAGCCTGGTGCACCCTGGTATTTAAGGGCTTGGCCACAGTCAACCCATGCGTGGTGTTTAACCCTTTCCCAGGGGTCCAGCCTCACCCTGCAGCATGGGAGCACAGTAGGATGTGGAAGGACAAGGGTGGTGTGTGCAGTGGGGGGTACCTGCCCACCTCCCCACCAGTTCTGCCCCACAGCTGCATCTGGGAAAGGACTGCTACAGCAATTGAATCCTTGGGACAAATCTGGGTTAGAAATGTGAACTTGTGCCAGGGCAGGCAACTGCAGGCTCTGGCCAAGTGAGCTGCCCTATGTGGTGGGCAGGGGTGATAGGTTCTGTGGGGGAACACGGGGGAAGAGCAGATCAAAGGGCTTGAGGATCAGCCATGGCCCAGAACATGCTGCAGGTGTGCAAAAACCTCCCAGTTACTTGTCTTCTCCATCTGCAAAGAAGAAATGAGATTTGCTCAGCCACCTTCTCCCTGAGGGGCAAGCTGGGAGCCCCAGGGCATTTTCTTGCAGGGGCACAGGGAGAGAGGGAAAGGAGACCCCACAGTCCTGCTCACCTATCTGCTCATCTGAGTCATTCTCTGCCTCCTCCGAGGAATCTGTTGAGGGTTGCAAGAAAGCCCCACATCAACTTACACCATAACCACATTTGCTGTGGTCCTCCTCACTTCCCAGTGCCAGTACCTCCAGACTATGCTGGTGGTTCTGTGCTGAGGGAGGCGCCCCCACAACGCCACACAGCCCAGGGCATGGCACAACCTGCACATGAGCACCCCAAAACCCTTCCCCCATCTGCTCAGGGCTCTTGCTGCTTTAACCACAGGGAGGCTGGGACATTCCCACTCCCCTCCCAGCCCTGGGCACCAAGACAGCACCACCCCAGTGCACATGAGCTGCAGACCCACCCGTGCTGGGGGACTGGTCTCCATCACAGCCAATCTTCGGCCTCTTCTCACTGTAGCGGGCGCAGAGGTGGGCACTGCCTGCCCGATTACAGCACCAGTCATACAGCTTCAGCTCCTGGTCTGGGGGCAAAAAGGAGAATGAGGGGCTGAAGGGAAGGGGAGGGAGACGGGGCATTCCAGGCGAGGCTTTTGGCAGCTCCACACTCCCTCCAAGGGAAACAGCATGTCAGGAAACAGGTTGGCACAGAGATTAAAATTATTTACAGGCTAAACAATGCCAGCCTCAGGCAGGGGATGCCAAGGCTGGCTGTGCTTACCACGGTAGGGTGACGCCTGCCTGGAGTTCCTCCAGTACCTCTCCTGCCTCCCCTCGATGAGCTGGTCCTGGCTGTCGTACAGGCAGCGCACGCCGGCACCGTGCTGGTTGGGGGAGGCCGAGTGCAGCATGGAGACACGGGCACCCCACCTGCCTGAAACGGGCACCAGGGAGCCTCAGACAGCTCTGCCCAGCCAGCACACCTGCCTCAGGGCAAGGACTGGGCCAGAGCTGGCTCCTCATTATCCAGCACTGCCACCACATCACCCACGGTGCTACAGGGGTTTGGAGGAACTGATGGAGACCATCCAAGTGATCCCCAGGGGGACACCCTGGTCCCCAGCATCCCCATGCAGGTCAGACCAACTCTGGCCAGTCTAATAAGACAAGAAGAGGCCAGCTCTCAATCCTCCTTGCTTCTCCTGTCTCTGAAGGGTAGGCCAATCCCCCTCTATTTTCCTTAGGGTCAGCTGCCCACCCTGCCAGGTGGGACCCCAGCCACCCCTGCAGGGAAGGTGGGGAAGGACAGCTTGGGGATGGGGAGGGTGAGGTAGCAGCATGTTCACTTGCCTCCACGGCTGCTCTTGAAGCGTGGGTCCTGCTGCCCTTGCTGCAGGGAGCAGGGGCAGCTGGGCAGGCCCTGGCTCCATGCCCGAGGCTCCTGCTGCTGCCCCGTCCATGCCAGGCACTTCAGCCCGGTAGTTGATGCCCACACGGCTCTCCAGCTTGTAAATCCACAACCCACGGAGGTCTGAGCAGGGAGAGAAACCATGAGCTGTCACCTTTGGCCAAGGGGACCACAGGGACTGTTCTGTCTCAAGGTGAGAGTCTTGTGGTGCTGATGCTGGAAGGTAAGCCCACACTGACCTGCACCCTATGTTGAACAGCCTCTCAACAGAAGGGAAACAGGGGGAGAGGCTCCTGTCAAAGAAGAAAGCCTTGGGACAGAGCCATTGGCACAAAAAGTGACCATGGGCACAGCAGGGGTGTTTCAGACTTAGGGCATAGCGGGTACCCAGGGGAAATGTGCTTCAGGGGGAAAGCCTGGCCTTGAGAACTCAGAGAGAGCCTTGCCGCAGTGGCAGGCTGGATTTCATTCCCTGGGAATATTCCCCTCTTGTGAACCCACCCCAGCTGTGTGGCACTACCTGTGTTGTAGCCCCTGAACTGGTCAGGGCGATATTTGGCAGCTGGAGGTCTCTTAGTCAGGTCATCGTTGTGGTAAAAGCCATCTCCACTGAGTGAAGAGAAAGGAGGAAAAATCAGGGGTTGCTCTTCCTGGGTGGGATGATCCCAGCCCCAGCCCCTGCCCCTGCCCCAGCCTGCCCTTCAGCCATCCTGACCCTGTGCCAGTGGAACTGCAGCACCCACATGACAGCTCTTGGCACAGGAGGGCAAAGGCATGAGCTGCCCCAGCCTGCTTCCTCCTCTGTGTGGGGTACAGCTCTTTTTGGGTGCTGCAAACACTCCTGCTGCATCAGGGGCTGAGCCCACCGGCATCTGGAGACCCCCACGAGCAGCTTCCATCATTTTGCCAGGCGATTTGGAGGAGAAACCCACGAGTGGTCACTCACACAGGCACACACACACACACACACGTCTGTGCTGCCTGTGCTTCCCATCTGGGCCACCTTTTCCTTACCCAGCTGCAGCAAGCAGCTAATGAGAAAGCCCTGGAGACAGCGTGTACAGGGAGAGACGTAATGCGAGGAGGCAGGAAGCAACTGCTCCGGCCAAGCACGGAAATCCCTTCCCTCGGCTGGTGCAAAGTTCAGCAAACATCCCCTATTTCCCACTCCTTCCACCCAAACCACCGGGATGCTGGGGGCCCAGGACTCCAGAGGGATTTGTGGATCTTACAACAAGCACAGCCCAGCAAGACAGCATGCTGCAGCATGATCCAGTCCCTAATAGGGCAAAGTTGTTTGTGAGTTTTTCTATATGTTAGAATATATGGGCATGCAGACCACATCTGGGCTGTCCTCATCCTTGTAGGGCACTCCCTGGGATATGAGGGAAGGATTCAACCAGCGGGAGCTGTGGGTGGATGCATCCCAGTGCTGAGAGGAGGCAGGGATGGGGTGCTGAGCTGCTGTACCTGGTGTAGCCGATGAGCACATTGGTGGAAGGGAGCCTGGTGTAATCCCACTGCATGCCTCCATCCTGGTACAGCATCAGGATGTAGGACCTGAAGCCATCAGTGGTCAGGACAGCCTGGTATGTGATAGTCTGGGGAGAAACATTGCAGACAGGCAAGAAAGTGAGTGAAGATGTGGGGTTTAAAATTCAGGGTGTGGGGCAATGCTTGCTGGGGAATGGCCAGACTGAGGTCTGGAGGGAAACAAGGCAAACACAACTAGGCCTGGTTCACATTTCACATGGAAAATGTGATGGTTTTGCTTTGAAACTGTTCCATGAAAAGCTTCAAATTCACCCGATTTTATGCCTCTGAAAAACAGCATTTCTGGTGTGCAATAAACTCCCACCACCTTTAAGAGAAAGGTTTTATGGAACGGGGGAAGTTCAACTAAAGGTGTCCCTCAAAAACCCTGAAAAACACCAAAACATGGGCACAGCCCAGTCCTTTTGGGCAAAATTCTTCAAGACTGGCCTTTGTCACAAAACTGGTTCTTATATTCAGGCACAGAGAAAGTCATTGCCTGCAGGTCTTGGTGGTTTTTGACAATTCAACAGCGCCTGTGCTCCATCAGCCCCTTACCTTCCGGGTGTCAGTCCGTGCTGCATGGACAGGTGCCTTCTCCCAGGTGATTTTCAGGGTCCAGGCTGCAGAGTAGGAGGACCTCAGGTAGCGCCGGACCTTCACTTCCACATCACGGACGAAGGGCGGCTTGGCCCTGTTGAGGGTGGAGAACTCCTGGGGGTTGGGAACACCAACATCTGTGTCAGCTCCCAGTGGGACAAAACCTAGGGTGGCCTAGGCTGGGGTCACACTCAGATCCCTGTAGCCAAAGTGCTGGATGGGATTTGGATGGCTCAAGAGGTGACATAGCATCAACAGCTCTTAGATTTGGCTCAGAAAAGGGAAAAAACCATTAATGGGCTCCATTAATTACACATCTCAAGAGGCATCCACAGAATAGATGATGAGCTTATAATCAAAAGGTGTTTTGTGCAATTGTGATCCCAGGTGGTTTCACTCACCTGGTAAAAGGTGGTGCCAACACCTCTGGAGAAGTCAGCGTTGTCCCAAAACACAGCGATCATGGGGACCTCTTCATGGCCATTGAAGCCACTGGCAGGAGGGTTGGGGTACGTGAGGATGTTGTCGTCCGAGGCTGGGAAAATGATCTGTCCATTGTCTGTGAACTGAGCAGAGGGACCCCTCCATCAGGTGAGGTCAGGACCAGCAGCACTCCCTGGCATGGGAGGGGCAGCCCTCCCATTTCCAAGTCCATTTTGAGCAATGCCCAAGGAAAGCCACCACCTGCCACTGCTGAAATGGCCACAAAGTCACCTCCTGCTGCAAACAGACCCCAGCAGCATCCCAACAGCTTCAGCCCCACAACAGTCCCATCCCAGGCACCTGGTGCCTCTCCCAGGGGTTTAGGTGATGGCCAATTGCCCAATGAGTCAAGCCCAAGTGGACTCACGTAGAGAGAGCTGCGCAGGGTTTTCCCAAATGGGAATCCAGTCTCAGGCTTGAAAAGTGGAGAATTAAAATCCACTCTTCTTTCCACATACTCCTGATCATTTTCCCTTGCTCCATACCCATAGAGGGGCACAGCTGGGACTGGGAAAGAAAACAAACAAACAATAAAACCAAACCACATTTACAGCAAAGCTTTTGTTCTGTATAAAAAATTTAAAAGGGCTGAAATTATCTTGCTTCTACTGGGACAGAATCCCCATCAGAAGGATGGGGGGACACTGCTTAAAGCCACCAGGCACAGTCTGCATGTCACCTTCCCTTGCAGGAGCTTATTCCCCCTCCTTTCATTGCCTTACACAAACACAGCTGCCCTAAACCTCCTATGATGGCCTTTGTGGTCACTGTCCCCTGCTTCAAACAGCCCTGTTGGGACACTGAATGACTGCCATTAGGAGGGGAAGAACATTGTACAAGGACTGTGGCAGGGGACAGCACAGAATTAAACACCCGCAGCTCTTTCTAGAGACTTCTACAGCCTCCAGCTCCCTATTTATGTCTGTCAAAAAAAAAAAAAAAATTTGGAGGGGATGGGTTTTCCAGCTGATGGGACTGTATTGAAAGCAGGCTCAGCCTGCCAACAGTGCAAGCTCACGTGCAGGTGCTCCTCGTGCTGTGTCTCCCCCAGGATCATTCCTTTAAATAGATCCCTTCTTTTCTGGGCACTGTGCCTGAGGATGGTCCATCAGGAAACTGGATGTGTTAGTCCCACCCAGGCTGCTCTGCAAGCATCACATACCTGCAGGACTGGGCAGCAGGGTTGGGGCAGCTGCTGGCACTCCTGGTGGAGCGGGAGCCACGGGGGACGATGCACGGGAGGTGACAGTGGCTGTTCCTGGCCTGGGAAGCACCTCCCTGCCTCTGGGCAGGGGGCTGCCGGGGCTGGGGCCAGGCTGCAGGATGTGGCTGGGCGTGCAGTGGCTGGGGACCCACCCTGGGATCCCCCCTGGCCTGGGAAGGCTCCAGCAAAGCTTGACCCAGAGGTGGCAGGCGCTCTGTTTGCCAGGCTGATGGTCAGCTCCCTGCCCAGGGGTGGCTGCAGGGCAGTGGGTGATGAGCCACCAGCAGGTCCTGGCCCCAGGGTTTTTGCTCCAGGACTGCCAGCAGTGATCCCAGAGGGAGGAAGGCTCCCTGAGCCCTGGGCTCCCCCCAGGTGGGGAGTGAGTCTCCATCTGTGCCCCAGGAAGGAGATGGGTTATGTCCCCCTGCCCTGTCCCAGTTCCCTGGAGCACAGCACTCCCTTCTCCAGGAGCAGGGCTGTCAGCATCCCCAGAGGGGGCTCTGGGGCTTCCCGGCTGCTGGGGAGGCAGGAGCAAGGCAGCTCCCTCGGCACAGCAGCCCCAGCTCTCCCTTTCCCCCTGCAGAGGACCCCTATGGACTCACGTGCCAGAGGCCCAGGGCTGGCAGACACCCCCTCTGCAGAATTTCCTCTCTGTGGAGCAGAAGGCGGCACCGGGGCAGAGTTGGGGGATGTGGGAGCACGAGGGGACGCTTCTCCCAAAGGTGCTGGCATGCCTGAGGCCACCTCATCTTCAAGAGACCACGACTGAGCACCTCCAGCTTCTTCTGGCAGCCTCCCTGGTGACCCTGGCAGCAGGGGGCTGCTCCCACTCTGCGTGCTTGGGGCAGAGTTGGGGTCCCCACTGGGTGCCACCCCCGAGCTCAGCCCCTGTCCAGGGAGAAGCAGAGAGCCAGGCACCGAGGTGGTCATGCCATTGGAAACACCACTGTTGTCTGGAGCCACTGGGACCAGGCTGGCACCAGGGGAAGGTCCCCCATTCACCGAGGCTCCTCCAGGCACCTCCACCACATTGACTTCACTCAGTTTTCCATTGGAAAGTTCGGTATTGGCACCACTTTGGGTGCCAGGGACAGGCACAGAGGCTTCCTGAGGGCCAGCAGCCTGCAAGCCTGTGTTCAAGCCAGCACCAGCTGCAGTAGCTCCAGGAAGGCCTTTTTCTTCAGCAGCCTCACCCGTCCTCCCAGGTGATGAAGACCCCTCTGTAGATGAGGAAGAAGATGCAGACTGCAACACACCTCCTGTTGCTCCATCAAGGCTTTCTGAACCAGCTGGTCCCATTCCAGGAGGAGCCTGGGACTGCCCTGTGGACCCTACATCTCCAGCCCCTTCACTTGCCCCTTCTCCTGCAGCAGGAAGGACCCCAGTGCCAGCACCCAGGGCAGGCTGGAGACCTTCAGTAGCACTGTCTGTGTCTCCCAGTGCACCCAGGCTGGATGGATCTGAAACAGGGGATGCTGCAACATCACCACTGGGAGAGGCTGAACCAGATGAGGAACCTGCACCAGGCAGTTCACCCTGCTGAGGGCTGACAGCTGAAGGACTTGTCTCCATGTTGGGATTCTCACTCTCTGGGTTTCCTGCCTGTGCCACATCCCCTGCACTCTCAGCCCCCTGCACCAGACCAAGCCCTGGGCCAGTTTCACCATCGGGAGAGGCTGGGGACAGACTGTCAGGGCCAGGGGCTGCAGATGACACGGGTCCTGCTTCATCACCTCTTGACACAGAAGGTGCTGCCACATCACTGGGAGAGGTAATACCAGATGGGGAACCAGCACTGGGCACTTGATCCATCCCAGCTGCTGCTGTTCCACTCCCTGCAGTGGAGCTCAGGGATGGCTCCGACTCAATCCCACTGCCTGCTCCTTCCAGTGCTGGCTCTGCCGTGCTGGCTCCTTGCCCTCCTGCTGCTGGCAGCCCCACATTTGTGCCAGGCTGGTCCCCAAGGCCAGGTGAGGGGGGTCCCACTGGTTCATGAACTGCTGAGCTGGGGGTACCCCATGCTGGAGTCGAGTCGGTGTCTGGCCCTTGGGCCCCAGGGAGTCCTGCTCCCCCAGGAGCACCAGCTGCTGTTCCCCATGGCTGTGACCCTCCAAAGGATGGGGACCCAGGTGCTCCCTGGGCAGCACTGAGGTCAGGGCTCACTGGTGTCTCTGCCTCAGACACAGGGCCAGGGACAGACCCCAGGGCTGGGGACACAGCCCCAGGAGCACTGGCAGATTCACTGGGCAGGTCCCCTGGTCCCTCAGGCCCTGAGAGATCAGACTCCATTCCACCATTGATGGAAGGTGCAGAACTAGATGAGGACACTTGTCCCAGTGCTGGGGCTCCTCCTGTTCCTGTTTCTGTTCCATCCCCAAGTGCTGATGGAGGGGAAAGTTCAGCAGGCACAACATCCCCGGTTTCTTCTGCTGGCAGCTCTCCGGTGTTAGTGAGGTCCTGCTGAGGGCTGACAGCTGAAGGACTTGTCTCCATGTTGGGATTCTCACTCTCTGGGTTTCCTGCCTGTGCCACATCCCCTGCACTCTCAGCCCCCTGCACCAGACCAAGCCCTGGGCCAGTTTCACCATCGGGAGAGGCTGGGGACAGACTGTCAGGGCCAGGGGCTGCAGATGACACGGGTCCTGCTTCATCACCTCTTGACACAGAAGGTGCTGCCACATCACTGGGAGAGGTAATACCAGATGGGGAACCAGCACTGGGCACTTGATCCATCCCAGCTGCTGCTGTTCCACTCCCTGCAGTGGAGCTCAGGGATGGCTCCGACTCAATCCCACTGCCTGCTCCTTCCAGTGCTGGCTCTGCCGTGCTGGCTCCTTGCCCTCCTGCTGCTGGCAGCCCCACATTTGTGCCAGGCTGGTCCCCAAGGCCAGGTGAGGGGGGTCCCACTGGTTCATGAACTGCTGAGCTGGGGGTACCCCATGCTGGAGTCGAGTCGGTGTCTGGCCCTTGGGCCCCAGGGAGTCCTGCTCCCCCAGGAGCACCAGCTGCTGTTCCCCATGGCTGTGACCCTCCAAAGGATGGGGACCCAGGTGCTCCCTGGGCAGCACTGAGGTCAGGGCTCACTGGTGTCTCTGCCTCAGACACAGGGCCAGGGACAGACCCCAGGGCTGGGGACACAGCCCCAGGAGCACTGGCAGATTCACTGGGCAGGTCCCCTGGTCCCTCAGGCCCTGAGAGATCAGACTCCATTCCACCATTGCTGGGAGGCGCAGGACCAGGTGAGGACACTTGTCCCAGTGCTGGGGCTCCTCCTGTTCCTGTTTCTGTTCCATCCCCAAGTGCTGATGGAGGGGAAAGTTCAGCATTTGCCAAGTCTTCTGTTCCTCCAGTCAGCAGCTCTCCATTATCAGCAGGAGATGCTGAGGGCTGAAGGGCTGGAGGGCTTGTGTCACTCTGGGTATCTTCATAGGGACTGGCATCCCCTGACCCTTCTGCCTGTGCCGTGTCCCCTGTCCCCTCAGCTCCCTGGCCCTGGATCCCAGCAGTGGGCCATGCCAGTCCATCAGGCACAAAAGGTGCTGGGCTGGGGGCACCTGAATCTGAACTCAAGCCAGTGCCAAGTCCATCGGCTTCCTGGGGAGCTCCAGCTGGCTGTGACTCCCCAGGAGATGGAGACACGGCTGCTTCTGGGCCAGCAGCGAGGTCAGGACTTGCTGGTGTCTGTGCTGCACCATCAGCTTCAGGCAGGGCGCTGGCTCCAGCCTCTGGGGCTGGGTGAGCATCCCCAGGAGCACTGGGGGTGCCTGTGGGGGATGTCAGAGCATCGGGAAGCAGCAGTGGCTGCTCTTCGGTGGGGGTCTGCCATGGGGCAGGCTGGAGGGATGCACTGGCCAGATCCACAGCTCCCACATCCCCTGCGGGCAGCGCAGTGGCCGAGAGCGGGAGATTGGTGTCACTCTGTGCCTCAGTGGGAGCCCCTGGTGCCGGCAGGGAGGTGGCAGTGTCCTCTGTTTCCTCGGGCGCCGCTGGTGCCCTGCTGGCTGCAGGCGGCACGGCTGAACCAGGAGCGTCTGACGGCATCCCGGGAACTCCCTGCCCATCCCCATCCCCATCCCCATCCCCATCCCCACCATTGGATGGTGTCAGCGAAGTGTCCGGGCTCACTGCCTGGCCAGGGAGGAGGGAGGACTTCCCAGGGTTTTCCACTGTTCCTGACATCACTGGGCTCTCTGCAGGTAGGTGGGATGAGCTGGGTGTGCTGAGTTCACCATTTATCGCATCTCCTGGATCTCCAGATTCTGAAGCCGAGGGACTTCCCTCACCAGCTGGGGCCGTTTCTCCTGCTGGCTCTGGGTTAATGCCCTCAGCCCCACCCACTGCTCCATCCTGCTGGGTCGGAAGCAGCTCCCCAGCGTCAGGACTGGAGCCCGAGGAGTTGGCACTGGTTTCACTTTGAATATCTTCAGGCAGGATCACACCTTCCTGCACTGCTCCCTGGGCTGTGGTCAGCCCCTGGCCCAGCAGCACAGTGACACCAGCAGTTGGCTGTGGCACCCAGGTGACTGCCAGGGGAGGGGTGCTCTGGAAGGATGCAGTGCCAGTACTGAGGTCTGATGTGTCAGTAGTGATGTCCTCCTGCACATGCTCAAGGACAGGGGTGGTCCTCAGAGGGACATCAGGATGGACCTCTGGTTCATCTTGCGCTGCTTCTGGGGTGACAGCAGGGTGCTGAGCAGTGATGGCAGCAGCAGTTGTGGCCATATTGGGAGCAGCTGAATTTCCCTCATTACTCTGAGTCGTGTTCAGAGCCGTGGTTTCATTCCCCAAAGCTGACACTGAAGGGTTGTATTCACTCGTTACCATCTCTGGGTCCATCTCAGTCCAGGGAGGGAAGGTCTCAGCATCAGCTGCTGTGGCACTCCTCTCTGTGGTATGGGGCCACTCTTCCTCTGTTGTCATGGGGAAAGCTGTCCCCACAGTAAAGGACCCATCGGTGGTGACGGGGACAGCAGTAACAGCCCCAAGCCCTGCAGAGAAGCACACAGTGGAGTGTTACAGTGGGAGCTGGAGCTGGCAGCCTGCCAGCCTCAGACACCTCTCTGTGAGAATCACAAAGCTCCCACCATTTCTTAAACCCCTTCTATCCTGTCCCACAGCCCTACAGGGCCCTGATTTCAAAGCCAAGCAGTGCAGTCTGGGCTGCCTTGGGTACAGCACTGCACATTGCATCCTCAGCATCAGCAGCTGGCAGCTGAGGCTGGACACAGCTCATGGCAGCTCAGAGGGAGACACTGGTGCAAGCACGGAGGAAACCCAGTCCAGTCATGCTGGGGATGGCACTGGGATGCCTGGCCACTGGCTAGAGCTGGAGCCCAGTAAGTCTGGTTGATAGCCCTGGGGGTGTCTGTGGAGCTCTGCCACCCCAGGGCAGCCCTCAGACCTCTTTCCATTACTGCAGGGACAGCTCCGAGCACAGTCGCTTCTGCAGAGCCTGGGGGGTTCTGTGTTTTTTCACCTTTTGAGTGTCTGAGGGACATTTAAATAACTTTACATAAAGCCCTTTGTCAGACAGAAAAGCCAAGGCTTAGGGACGCCTTCCCTGACTGCAGATGGATTCTGATCTGCTGCACTTCAAGCAGGTTCAATAAAACTCTCCTGGGCTGGGCACCTGCCTGCTCCTGCCCCCATCCCTCTTGCCTCCAGCTGAGTGAAGGTATCAGGGGGTCCCCGCCCATGGAGGAAATATTTGCTAACTCCCAAGACCAAGCCCTTCTTACAATTCTCTCCTCTCTTCTCCTACTGCCAAAATCCTAGCCCACATCCAGGAGCTCTGCTGGAAGGAGGAGACACCTGCCCACACCACAATGTGTCTCCCAGAACCTACTGGCACCCATGGGTGACGTTTCACACGGTCTCATTTTCAGGACAGGGACACAGGCTCTGGGGCGACCAAGCTGCTGCCGCTGGCTCCGTGAGGAGCCGGGTGGATCTGCTGACACTTGGCTTTAGGGAGCTCCAATTAGGGGAGACGAAGGGCACCCCGATGGCAAGATGCAGCAGGGCTTTGCCACAGCCTGACAGCCCCAGCCTGTTCCCAATCCCGGTGCTCCAGTTCATCAGGTTCCCCCTGACAGGCAACCAGATCTCCCTGCAGCAGAGGTGCCTCCAGCCTCACCGCAGGCTCAGCTCGTTGGCTCCCAAATAGCTTGTGCAGGGTCATTAATGAATGTCAGCTCCTCTGCCAGACCAGTCCTCCAGGGGTCCATCCTCTGCTAGACCCACATTCCCTTTCCTGGCAGGCTGTTCGGTGTCATCTTCCCTGGCTGGAAAAGGCTCTTTGTAGCAGCCTCCTCAGCCAAAGGAGCTCAGCAGCTTCTGTCCCCATCTCAGGGAAAACAAAGTACATCAGTCAAAGTCACCCCAGTTTAGTTCAGCCCACTTGCCCTGGTAAATCATTGTTTTATCTTAATTCTTCAATGTGGACCAGGAAATGCCATCTACCCCACACACCCATTCATGAGAAGTTTGTGCAAGAGGGGCCCCAGCATGGAGCACCAGCATTTGCTCTTCCCTGGCATGTGGGAGGGATGGGAGCATCCCTGGGTCCTGCTCTGCCAGCTGGCTTCCCTTGGCTCCTTTGCTGAGGGGCACACAGCTGCCTGCAGGCTTCGGGGCTGGGCTCTCATCTCTCCCACGGCTCCACACCTGCAGGCAGCCCCTCGGGGTGATGCCTGCCCTGTAAAATGCTTTTCCAGCTCTTTGGCTGCAATGCCTTGCAAGGACTGGTTGTAAGAGGAGTTTCCAGTACAGCCAGGAGTGGAAAGCATCTCACAGAGTACCTGCTGCACCCTGGCAGGGCTCAGGGAGCACATGGGCTAGCAGAAGAATGTAGGACATACCGTGCAGAATCCATGTGCAGCATCCCAGCAGGGTGGAGAACGTCCATGCCCTGGTCCCCATGCCTCAGGCCTCCACACAGGCAGAGCACCAGGAAGCTCAAAGGGAGGAGAGAGCAGCAGGGAGCAGCTCCCTCCGTCCCTCCCTGCCTCTCCTGCAGAGCTGGAGTCCCACAGGTGCTCCTGCTCCTGCTCCCTCCCATTTATAGGGATGGCAGGAGGAGGCAGGTTGGGGACGTCCTCTCCCGCCCCCGGTCCCTTCCCTCCAATGTCCCTGTCACCCTTCCCTTCCGGTGGAGCCCTCCCCTGCCCAAGGGCTGGATGCCCTGCTCAGCTGGGCCATGGGCTGGGTGTACCCAAAGCCCACCCTGCAGGGATCCACATCTCCCCAGGCTCAGCCTGGTGCAGCTCCCTGGGCTGCCAGCACCAGAAGGTGAAGCTGAGCCCAGAGCCGTGTGTGGCACTGCCAACAGTGCCATGGCAGTCACCCCACTGATCCCACACAGCCTGTTCCCCATGGCAGTCACCCCACAGACCCCACAGCACCTCCTCCACACACAGGGTATGGGGACACAGAGCAGTGTGTGTGGTGACAAGGCAGTGCCAGCTGGTGTCACCATGCCTGTGAGGACACCATGGACACTAAAATCACCAGCTGAGCCATGTCTCAGCCCAGAGCAAGGCAGGACACAGGTTTCCTCTTGACTCCCCTGGAGCAGAGGCAGGTTATAAAGCAGGGAGAAGCATGGTTGGGGCGAGGCCCTGGGGTGTCAGTTGAGCTCCACAGTGCTCAGCTGCAACTGGGAGCCCTGGGGATCCCTCTTCAGAGCCCCAGCACACCCCAGTGGAGTTTGAAACCTGCACCTCAGGCTGGGCACAGCAGTGCTGGGGTGCTGGGAGGGGGTAAATGGTCCAGGGCAGCTTCTCTGCAAGGTTGGACCAGCATCCCCAGAGGATGGAGCAGGAAAAGAAACAGACCCAGACCCCCTTCCCTGCTGTGGGGACCCCCTGAGTCACTTCACCCCTATGTCTCACCCCCCTCCTCCTGCTGGAGTAGCAGTTCCTGCACGCCCCCTTGAAAACTGCTGCCAGGTCCCCTGTGAACAGCATTATGCAAACTCCCACCACTACACGGTTTTGTAGTCAATTAAACACTTCTTAACCAGAAATGCCCCAGGCAACTCCGGCAAAGTGTTATGAGGGGTGTTAGGCGGTACACAGTGTCCCTCTGGAGTCGGGCAGGCAGCACTCAAGTGACACCCGGAGCCAGCAGCGGGCACTGCGGATGGGGAAACGCCGGGGGAGGCCAAGTCACGGCTCAGCAAACCCGTCCTGTGAAACCCCCGCAGCACCCCCGGCACGGGGAACCGGCCACAGACCATAAACCGGGAGCGCCGCTCGCCTGGAACCAAACACCCGCCCACCCAAATGCCACCGCGGTGTGAGGCTGGGGGGACAGCAAGCAGCACTGCAGGTCTGGGGGTGACTGACCCACCAGGGCCCACCTGAGCAGTGAGCACACCAGGGCTGGTGGAGGATTTGAGATGTAAACCTGCCGTGGGAGAGTGGCTCCTGCCCGTGCTGACAATGCTGGATCACTTTGGAGAGCAACCCCAACAGGGAATACATGCTGACTCTGGGGAGTGTTGCTCCAGATGGTGTTTGAGGTGCAAAATGTGGTGGGAACCACAGGGATTGTTGCAAACATGCTGCTCAGCATAGAGGAAAACAACTCAGCTGAAGCAAGGGCTGGCCCCAGCCTGCCTGCAAGCTCCTGTCTGTGCTCCACAGAGGCCAGCACTGCCTGGAGACCCTTGTGCCTGCTACTGCTGCCCAAGCTGTCCCCCAGAAATGCCCATCTCCCAGCAGAGTCACAGGGCTGACAAACAAAACTCATCCCTCTGCTCAGGCATTGGCACACCCTCCCAAGAAAGCCCAGAGCCACCAAGGGATGCCTCATCTTGAGGACAGCACCACTCTGGGAAGGGGCTTCTTATTGATCTTTTTGCTGTGTCTGAAACCGAGGTCCTGGAAAAGCCTGGTTCCTGTAAAAGTCATTAATCCCCTGTTACCGAAGACCAAAGCATCATGTGGGCACTGGAGCCCTTCAGGAGCCTGTAGCCAGGGGGCAATTCCGTGAATCCCAGCGGCCAGGGGCTCTGCACCATGCAGCATGGCAGAGCATGGCCCAGCACAGTGCCTTATCAGCTTCCCTGAAATTAATGGGCTGGTTGTTCCAGTCCTGTGGAGAACACAGCATCTCCTGCTGGCTCCCCTCCAGCCTCCTGGCAAGGGCATTGGGAGAGGGCTTAGGGGTGGCAATGGGAGAAACCAGGTTATCCATCAACCCCACAGGTTCTGGATGACTTGGCATGCTGGGTGTGTTGCAACACTCTCCTGCCAAAGAGTGGGAGCTGGGCTATAGCCATCATCAGGGGTGAAGGGAAGGGGGACATTGGAAGGGACACCTGAGTCACAAGGGTCCTGAGACATGCCCCATGATGCTGCCAGGTCCTCCAAAGGTGACATCATGTTGGGCATGAGATTTGTTCCTTTGGACAATGCTGAGAGATGGGAGTGTATCACAGCAAAGAGGCTGAGAACTCTGGTGTGGACTGGGAAAGCAGCAGGACTTGGATCCAGCCTCCCAAGCCCCTCTGGTCCGCAGTCTGTGGCAGGCCAGCAGCCATGGGGTGAGGGTGGCACCTCAAGGACAGCAGGCACAGAGAGCATGGGCAGTGTCAGGAGCTTGTCAGAGCTCTGTGCCACCACTGCCTGGGCAGGGACACCACTCCAAGGGAGCCACATCCTCCCTCTGTGCCCCTCTTTTCCCATCCAGGCTGGTGGCAGAGGGGACCAGAGCATCTCCTGCCCCCATGGCCCCCAACCACAACAGCGGTGCAAGGCGGCTGTGCCAGCAGGGAACAGTGAGTACCCTGGTCACCTTTTCATCCCAGCACTTCAGGACCTTTTCCTCCCTTTGTGACGCAGTTTGGCTCCATTACCCCGGCCTTGGCACCCGGCCATGTCCTGGGGTCTGAAGTTATGGATTCAACAGCCGGAGCAAACAGCCCAGTGGGACGCGCCGTGGGAGGACTCCTGGCCCGGCTCCAAGGCGTAGGCAGACCACAAGGATTTCTTTCCCAGCACCCCACCAGGCAGCCAGCATGGAGACTCCTTCCAACAGGCTTTGCCCTGCTCCCCAGCTCCTTGCCCAGCTGCCAAGGGACCTCTCTCAGTCTCAACAGGCCCAACGAGCCCACAAAAGCCAGGCAGCATCCTAAAGAGCAAAGGGGCCACCCTGGATGCAAGGGGCACCCCAAATGGGAGCATCCTGACAAGCTGCCTCCTGGGCACAGCCTCCAGCCCCAGGCCAGTCTCTCCCAGGCCCTGTGAACTGGCAGGCAGCTGGGTGATCCCACGGTGTCTCTCCCCATCCTGTCCAGCTGCTGGCTCCTTCCCAGCCAGCTGACAATCCAGGCAGCCTGAGAGAAGTCCCCAGGTTAGGAATCCCACAGCCCCACAGGCCCCTCCCAGCCCTCCCTGTGCCGTGAGAGCTGCCACTGAGGAGCAGGGATCAGCCAAAAACAACCCCTGACACGCAACAGGGCTATTTTGCTAATTATTTCAGTTTTCAATCTCCAGGAGAGGTGGCTTGCTAAGGCTAATAATTGCTTCAGTTGGATTTTATCTGGCTAATTAATCAGTTAATAAATGACTTTGCTGCAGGGGGTCAGATGTTACAGCAGTCTCCTTAGCTGGGGACTGGAAAAAACAGGGAAGGAGCACAGCCCACGGGATTTCCACAGCCCCACAGTGCTGCCCTGCAGCTGTGGGGCGTTTTGGGGCAGAGAGCTCCAAAGCAGAGACCACCATCTGCCAGGGTGCCGAGCCATCCTTGGGAACGTCTGCAGCAGCCCCTGGTGGGAGGGGACAGCACTGAGCCTGCCTCCCCACACAAAGCTCTGGGGACTCAAGTTTCCTCACCAGTACCTCCAATAGCTGAAAACTGGGAAAGACAACTTGGAAAATAAAGAAGTCATCACTTCAACACAGAAAACATGGAATTTCTATTTACTGCCCGGCATGGGTGTTCTCCTCTGTCAGCAATACCACAGGTGAGCCTCGGGCACAGCAGTACTGAGGGCTTCAGGTCTCCTTCCTCTCATTCCTGTCCCCAGGGTGGCTTTGATGGCTGAGGCAGCTCAGTCCCAGATGTAAAAGCCCAGTCCCATGGGGTTCCCTTCTCCCAGCCCCCCAGCAGAGCTGGAGGGGGAACCAGGTCTGGAGCAGGGTGGTGGGAGGGCTCAGGCTCTTCAGACAGGCTGTGGGAAGGGGCAGGAGGGGACTGGGGGTACAGAGTGAAGGACAGGAAGCCCCAGGTTCAAGAGGAGCTGTATGGGGTTCCCCAGGGGCCTGCACCACCGTGGAGTGAGGAGCTGGGAGCAGGTGGCTTGGCAGTCCAGGTGAGGGGCAGCAGTCAAGTCCTCCTCTTCCCTCGCCACGCCAGTGACAGGCCAGCGCAGGGGAATGCTGTCTGCAGGTCCTCACGGAGCTGGGGGGAAAGAACAGCCATCAGACTGGGCCAGAGATCTCCCTACCCTCTGTCCCCACAGAGAAAGGGCCTGACCCTGGACTATGGCAGCCAGAGGAGGACTTCCCCTTCATCTGAAAGGGCTCTGGATGACATTCAATGCAAGATGCAGCCATTCCCCTCCCTGATTGAGTGAGCCACAGGTGGCAGATGCAGGATCTCCTCCTGCACACCTCACCTTGGACAACAGCAGCTCCTGCACCGTGGTGTTCCCCAGGTCCAGAGGGGTGCTTAGCCTCAGCGACAGAAAGAGGTGAGTTGCACCTGGGGGTTAAAAACAGGACTCTGGTTATTGCCCTTGAACCCTGGGCTCTGCCAGAGGACCTGGGGTGTCTCCCCAGGTTTGCTGGCACAGACATGGAACATCCTCCCAGGTGAATTGTGTCATGGACACACCACACTGCCAGAACAAGCCTCTCACTGTAGAGCAAACCCATGTACCCCAAAGCACCAGCACCCCCACAGTGAGAGCACAGCAAGAGCAGTGGGGCTCCAGGGCTCCCTGCATGGCCCCAAGCACCGATGCTGCCCACGGGCACTGCACTTACTGGTGTTGGGTGAGCCAGAGGGGCAGGCTGGCAGCAGCGTTGGCAGGGCTGCAGGGGTGCTGAGGGTAGCAGCCTCTGAGGTCTGGGCTGAGCTGGTGGCAGGGGAAGAGGGCTCAGTGCCTGGGCAAAGCAATGATAGGTTAGTGCTGTCTGCAGGGGTACAGGATGCTCCTGCAGCTGGGGACAGGCCTAGGTGAAGCCACCTGTGTGAAGCCACCCAAGTACATGAAATTCCTATGGGGATTTGTCACCCTGACCACACCCCTGCCTTCAGGTGCCCCCCAGCTGAACCCACCCAGCTGCACAGGGGGTCCCAGACACTGTCAGGGTACCTGGAGTCGACTCCACAGTTGAGGGGAAGATGTCAGGAGTGGTCCTGTCTGGGTAGCTTGAAGAGGGAGTTCTCATGGGGTCTGATGTGCTGATAACAGGGCTGGCTGTGGTGTCTGCCAGGGTTGCCAAGGTCTCTTCTGTAGATTCAGATGAATCCTCTGTAGTTGTGGTGGGAGGAAGCACAGTGGGAGGTGAGGTGCTGCCAGTCTCTGTGGATGTGCTGTACTCCTCTGGGGTGGAGGCTTCTGTTTCAGGGTTGGAGGAAAGGAGGGTGGCTGTGGTGGTGGAGTCAGTGGTAGGCAGCAGCGTTGAGCTCTCCATGGGTGTTGAGGAGGTAGGGAGAGCTGGGGACACAGTTGCTGTCACACCCAGGGCAGTGGTCTCTGCAAAGAGTTGGGACAATGAGGGTTGGTGGTGAAGGGCTGGGTCCATGGCTGTGCTGGGCATGGTGCAGCATCACCACCACAGTGAGCTCCCCCAGGAACTCAGAGCTGCACATCAGCCATGGAGCATTGGCAGGGGAGCTCACTGTCCTGCATGGATCAAACACACAGATCTCTTCAATGGGTATCAGCCAGGCTGACCACATAAATCCCAGCCTGACAAAGCAGGAACAAGCCACGGCCATTGCTAGTTTCAGGGCAGAAACTCCTCTGGGCACCAGTCCTAAGACCCATTCCACCATCTTCACCCATCCCTGCAGGAAGTCAGACAAACCCGTCTGGCAGGAAGAGCCAAGCAGGAACTGGTGACCGTGAGACAGTCTGGAAGTGCAGCAGCAGCAGTTTAAACAAACCCTCTGTGCTGCAGATAGTCAGGAACTGATAGCAGTGGGTGTAAATAATGGCAGGGGGGAAGCAGCCCCACAAAGGAACAGATCCCAGCTCGCAGCTCAGGATGAGCAGACGTGCTGTGACCCACAAAAGCTCTGGGAGGCAGGGGGTGGGGCACAGGAGGGCTGTCCTCTCTTCCACTGTGTACTGCACCAGAGCAGTGTGCTGTCCCCAGAAAAGCCCAGGGATCTGTAACCCTCTCCAAAGGACAGGCAGGACAGGCCTGGCTGCCTGGACCTTTGTCAAGGGGTGTCTGTGAGGTGGTGGCTTTGGGAGACCAGACTGGATTCCCCAGTGATCCCAGCACAAACCCAGTGACTCTGGGGCTCTGCTTGCATGAGGATGGGAAACCGAAACACAAGCTGCTATCTGCATTCAGCCAAGCCAGCCAGAAACTTCCAAAGCTCCTGGCAGCCAGGCCCTCTCTGCACACAGCAGCTAGTTAAATAAAAATACAGAGAAGGGCAAAGGTCTGACCCTAGGCCTTGCCAGGTGAGCATCTGCACAGAAGGGCCTCATCCTCACAAAGGGAGAAGCAGCAAGTCCACCTCTGCTTCCCATTTAAGGAGCAGGAAACAGCCCCCACAGCATCCCACCCCCCTGCACCCCAGAGGTGCCACCCCTCCACGCTGGGGAATGATGCTCCCCGCTCACCACCCACCCTGCAGAGAGCATTGCAGCCCACTCAGCCCTTACCCAGAGCCAGGTGCAGCACGGAGAGGCAGGTGAGGCTCAGCAGCAGCAGCAGCAGCAGGGGCCAGAGCAGGGGCAGGGCCAGCCCTCCTCTCTGCCCAGCCATGTCCGGGTGAGCAGGAGCTGACAAGCCCCCACAGGCACTGCTCTGAGTGCTCCCCACAGCCCCAGCACTGGGGTTTCCAGGTCTCCTTCACCCAGCAGAGGAGGAGCATCCAGCTGGGTCCTTTTACCCTCCAGGTGCTGGCAGCGAGGCAGCAGGTTCCACCTGGCACGGACACTCCAGGGACTGGTGCAATGCCCAGCAAACATCAACTGCACGGCCGGACCCAGAACAGCCACAAAAAGTGGGCAGGACAGGCCACCAAGGCCACCACTACTACAGACCTGGCTCCTGTGGCTGTCCTCTGCCTGCTGTGGGGAGGGTGACAACGGAAAAAAGCCCAGGAATGCTCCAGGCTGCCCGGAACCCCGCACTCCGCCACGGGGGTGATGTTTGGTGGTGGCTCCCAGCACCAACGCCCTCAGGAGACAACAGCCAGCTCTGTCTGAGCCGAGGAGCTGGCCAGGGAACAGGCACGCTCAGCTCAGGAAGGGCGGGCCCCAGGCTGAGGGTTTGTCCCCTGGGCTGTCTGTGCAGGCATCACTTCCCCGTGTCACAGCACGGCCCAGGAGCACTGCTGGGGCTGCTTCCTCCTCCTGGGGTCAGGGACAAGAGCAGGCCCCGGGCCAGGTATGGCATTCCACAGGCAGGCAGGCATGCTGGAGGGTTGTCAGGGCATGGCCACCCTGTGCTGAACAGCTGCATGGGGGCACTGCCAGGGCACAGGCACACAGAGGCCACCACCAGGGTGCTGGCACTCTGATGAGGTGCTCTCACTGCACAGGCACAGGGCCAGCATGCTGCAGGTACTCTGCGAGGATACAGAGGCTCTGCTGGGGTACAGGGGCACCAGGAGTATGTGCATGGCCAGGGGTACTGGGGCTGGGTACAGTGTCCCTATCCTGGATGAGGTGCACGGGGTGGGCTGTCACCAGGGTACATCTGCAGTCCCAGCATAAAGGTTCCTCCAAACAGCCACCAGGACACAGCCACATTGACAGGACACAGGTGCCCAGAAAGCTGCACTGCCAGGGGACAGCTGCCTGGGGGACTGCAGGGGTACATCACACTCCTTGGGGTACAGGGTACATAGATTGTCCACATGGGGGGTGTGTACACACAGGCTCAGTGCTGGGGGCACAGCCACACGGCAGTACTGTCACACCACAGCACAGGTCCCCACCCTGGCACCCAGCCACTGGCCTGCAGAGCCTGGAGACCAGGTGGCCCCTGGGGGAAGAAGCCAACTCCTTGGCTGAGCAAGATGGGAGATCCTGTGGGGATTTGCCACCCTGATCCTGCCCTCCAGGTGCCCTGCAGCTGCACTCACCTGCAGTGTCACTGGGGGTCTCTGGTTCTGTTGGGGTGGAAGTACCAGGGGTGGTCCCAGGAACCTCTGTGGTGGTAACAAGGGAGGTCATGGTGTCTGATGGGGTCGTCAAGGGCCCATCTGAAGTGTCTGTCACTTCTGGGGTGGTGGAAGAAGAGGTGGTGCTGGTCCCTGGGGATGTGCTGCCCAGCAGTGTGGTCATGGCTGGCTCTTGGTGGGGGCTGGTGCCAAGCGTGGTGCCCACCCCAGTGGAGGAGAGAACAGCAGAGGTGGAGGGAGGCAGCATGCTCATGTCAACTCCAAATGAGCTGGCAGCCAGGGCTGTGCTGGTCCCCACAGACGTGACACTGGTACTCTTGTCACAGCTGGGTGTCATAGAGGTTGGAGTTGGTGTGCTGGTGGTGCTGGGTCCCAGCCCTGCTGGGGTGGTGCTGGGTCCCAGCCCTGTTTGGGGGCTGCTGGTGGTGGGTGCCAGCCCTGCTGAGGTTGTGCTGGTGATGGTTTCCAGCCCTGCTGAGGTTGTGCTGGTGATGGTTTCCAGCCCTGCTGGGGGTGTGCTGGTGCTGGGTGCCAGCGCAGGTGACACAGGAGTGCTGTCAGCTCTGCTGCCCCTTGCCTGTGGTGTGGTGATGTTGGAGGCTGCCAGGCTGCTCTGCTGAGCTGTAGAAGCACTGGATGTGAAGGCATCCATTGGCATCTCTGGGGTGGAGGTTGCAGGATGAGAGGAAGGGAAGGTGGCTGCAGTGCTTGAGCTGGTGTTGGACAGTGGTGCTGTGGTCTCTGTGGGTGTCAAGGAGGTAGGGAGAGTCAGGGGTGTAGGGTTTGTCATGTCTTTGACAGTGGTCCCTGCAAAGAGGTGGGAGACAGCACACAAGGGCTGGCAGTGAAAGGCTGGGACCACAGCTGTGCTGGGCATGGTGCAATATTACTGCCACCATGAACTGCCCAAGTCTTGCATCAGCCATGGATCATCAGGAGTGGGGATTCCCTGTCCTGCATGGATCAAGCACGTGGATTCCCTGAACAGCAACGTGACAATCAGCCAGGCTGACCACATAAATCCCAGCCTGACAAAGCAGGAACAAGCCATGGCCATTGCTGGTTTCAGGGCAGAAACTCCTCTGGGCACCAGTCCTAAGACCCATTCCACCATCTTCACCCATCCCTGCAGGATGTCAGACAAACCCGTCTGGCAGGAAGAGCCAAGCAGGAACTGGTGACCGTGAGACGGTCTGGAAGTGCAGCAGCAGCAGTTTAAACAAACCCTCTGTGCTGCAGATAGTCAGGAACTGATAGCAGTGGGTGTAAATAATGGCAGGGGGGAATGCTTTGTGGAACTAGCCCCACAAAGGAGCAAATCCAGCGTGCAGCTCAGGGCATGTCCATGAGAGACCTCTGGCAACCCACAAAAGCTCTGGGAGGGGGTTGAGTGGTGCAACAGGAGGGGATCTACAGCTGTGGTTCAAGGCTCTCAGGAGGTACAAGCTGCAGGTTTATTCCCAGTGCTCCACTCAAGGCTGCTCTTACTTTGCGTGAAGTGCAAATGTTGGGATGGCATTTGAAGGTCTCCAGGCCTCGTACCTCCCAGGGAGGTTGCCATCTGGGCAGGGCCTACTGGGCAGGTTGTAGCGAAGGCAATGAACCCAGCAAGGACCAAGGCTCAGCAAGGGGTCCAGCTGAGCCTAAGGTCTTCTCTCCCTAGATGGAGACCCACATCAGAGGCAAAAGAAATAGAGCTTGTTGCTTGTGTTCTATAAAGCACTGCCCTGTTTGCTCACTAGGACAGGGATGCTGGAGAGCAAACAGCACCCAAAGTGTTTCACCTCTGTGGGCAGTCACCCCAGGGCCACCCACCACCCTGGAGAACGACACTCCTCACTCACCCCCCACCCCATGGATATCTCCACACACCGCTCAGCCCTTACCCAGTGAGAGATCCAGCACAGCGAGGCTCAGCAGCAGCAGGGGCAGCCCTGCCGTGCCCCGAGTCATGTCCAAAGGCAGCGCCCCAAGGCCTTGCAAGGTGAGGGACCCGAGGACGCAGGGCGTGGGGAAGGTGCCAGCAGGGAACTACGCTGCCGAGTGATGGCTGGAGGTAGTTGGAGCTGCTTCCTTGTTCCCGGGCGGACGGAGGGGAGGCACCAGCGGGCACGGACACCCCTCCCGGGACAGGTGCAGCGCCCTGGGCGCGCCGGGGCCATGGGAGCAGCACCTGCGCCCGTGTGCGGGGGGCGGTGCCGGTGGCGGAGCCGCGCCCCTCGGGACACGGCCACGCCCATGGGCACGCCCTTAGCGCCCGCCCCGGCTTGTGTAACACTCGGGGCCGCGTGGCTGCCAGCAGGCATCGGGACCGGGATCGGGATCCGGACCCGGACCCCAGGTATGGACAGCAGGAGCGGATCGGGCCGGGGACCGTAACCCCGTTATTGCCCGGTTCCCGAGGAGCAGCACGGGCAGGGGACCAGCTTCCCCCGGGCTCTGGGGGCGGGCCGGGATTCCCGGGGAAGCGCGGGAGCTCATTCCGGCCTGTGTTCCTCTGGCAGCGCAGCCACGCTGCTCCGGGCGGCGCTGAGGATGCGGCGGGCACGGGGGAAGCGAAAGGCCGAGGTCACGGAGGTGCCGTGCGTGTCTCGGAGGAGGACGGAGGGAGAGGAGGCGATACAGGAAGGCCGTCGGAGGGCGGCCCCGTCCGTTCGAGAGTTCAAGTACAACAAAAAGCGGGTTCGCCTTGTCTCGCAGGGCTCGGACCTGAAGGATGATGCTCGGTGCATCCTTTACTGGATGTGCCGGGATCAGCGAGTGCAAGGTGAGAACCAGCCGGTGGAAGCGGCTCCCATGGGTGGTAAAAGCGCTGGTCCCTCCTTCGATAACTTTGGTGCTGGCCCCACTCTCTACAGCGGGCTCTGGGGAGAAACTTCCTGTGAAACCCCATCCCCATCCTGTCGGTGGAGCACCCTCCTGACTATGCCCTGTGCACTTCCCCCAGATAACTGGGCTTTCCTCTACGCCCAGCGCCTGGCCCTCAAACAGGAGCTGCCTCTGCATGTCTGCTTCTGCTTGGTGCCCAAATATCTGGAGGCCACCATCCGCCACTACAGGTTCATGCTGAGGGGCCTGCAGGAGGTAGCAGAGGTACAGCCAGGGGATGTCCGTGCTGGGTGGGACAGGGCGAATGGGGAAGGGGGGAGGCAGATCCATCCCTTCAGCAGATGGTGCTTGGGTGGGGTTTGGAGAGCCATGAACTGTCTCACAGCCATTTGCCTGTTGCTGCAGGAGTGTGCAGAGCTGAACATCTCCTTCCACTTGCTGCTGGGCTATGCCAAGGATGTGCTGCCCACATTTGTGATGGAGCATGGCGTGGCTGGGCTGGTGACAGACTTCAGTCCCCTCCGCCTCCCCCGGCAGTGGGTAGAGGACGTCAGGGAACGCTTGCCAGAGGATGTGCCATTTGCACAGGTGGGTGCCACCACTCTGGGAATGGAAGACTGGCTGCTGAGATATGGGACAAACTTGTCTCTTGTGTCTGCCTTGAGCAGAGAGCATGTGTGTCGTGTTGTCAGGATTGTTTGCTTCTCACACCCTTCTCCACGGCTTTGCTCCCAGGTTGATGCCCACAACATCGTGCCCTGCTGGCTCGCCTCCCCCAAGCAGGAGTACAGCGCCAGAACCATCCGGAGCAAGATCCATGCTCAGCTCCCCGAGTTCCTCACCGAGTTTCCCCCTGTTGTTCGTCACCCACATCCACCCTCCTGCCCAGCAGAGGTACCAGCAGGAGACACTCAAACCCATTCATGGGCAGGTCTCAGAGTGTTTCATAAGTCCTTTGTGTTCCTGGGAGGGGTTGGCAGGGAATGAGGACAGTGACCTGCCTGAGGTCACACACAGATGGTGTGGAGATGAGGATGCCCTGGGGAAAAGGAGGTTCCCACCTCATTCATTCAGTTCCTACATCTCTGCCATGCAGAGGGCTAGTTAAAAGGAGAAGCTGGCATGGACTGGGGACTTTGGTGGTTGGGGGCATAACATTCAGGGCAGCCGTCACTGAAGAGATTCTGCAGATGCACTCACTGCTTGGTTGCCACCCAGCCCATCGCTTGGGAGGCCTGTTATTCCAGCTTGCAGGTGGACCACACCGTGAAGGAGGTGGAGTGGGCAACCCCTGGCACAGCTGCAGGGATGGCTGTGCTCAAGTCCTTCATTGCAGAGCGGCTGAAATCCTTCAGCAGCCACAGGAATGATCCCAACAAGGCGGCTCTCAGCAACCTGTCCCCGTGGCTTCACTTTGGTGAGTGTCCCAGGCTTCCCACTCTGCAGCAGGACTGAGCACTGTGGCTTGGACCAGCAGCCTGACTTGGTGCTTCCCCATGTCCCCAGGCCAGGTTTCCACCCAAAGAGCCATCCTGGAGGTGCAGAAGCACCGGCGCAGTTACAAGGACTCGGTGGATGCGTTTGTGGAGGAGGCTGTGGTGCGGCGGGAGCTGGCTGAAAACTTCTGCTACTACAATGAGAACTACGACAGTGTGCAGGGTAACATCCTGGGTCACTAGGGCCATGCTGGGTACCCAGCTGCTCACTCCAACTTGGCAATCCCAGTTCTGCTAGGAGAAGGGCTGTGGGGGCACTAATGTCCCATCATTTGGTTTCTTCTGGAGGTAGGACAGAAGCTGACGAGTGCCCCCTTCAAGACTGGTGCCTCCAGGGCACAGTGGCCTCAGTAGCCTGGTTCTCAGGACCCTGCAGAACAGGTTGCTCAGTGTTGCTCCTCATCTCTTGCTCACAGGTGCCTATGACTGGGCACAAACTACCCTGAAGGTCCATGCCAAAGACAAGAGGCCTTATCTGTACAGTCTGCAGGAGCTGGAGCAGGGGACCACACATGACCCGCTCTGGAACGCTGCCCAGGTACTACCCTACATCTTCCCCACAAAATGCTGAGCTTTTTTCTGAGGCGCTGAGGTGACCTGCCATGGCCTGACCCTCATGGCTGTCTCCATCCCTGCAGCTGCAGATGGTCCGGGAGGGCAAGATGCACGGCTTCCTGCGGATGTACTGGGCCAAGAAGATCCTGGAGTGGACACGCTCCCCTGAGGAGGCCCTGCAGTTTGCCATCTACCTCAACGACCGCTATGAGCTGGACGGGAGGGACCCCAATGGATACGTAGGCAAGCTGCAGGCTGGGGGCACGGGCTGGGAGGCCTTAGCTCTGGTGGCCAGGGCTGCATTGGCAGTTCTCTGCAGGCAACTCCAGCCCATTCTGCCTTGCACTCAGATCCCCCTTGCTCTCTGTGGGCCCCGAGCAAGGGGGAGAGCTGACACCGGTGTCCCTGTGCCCGGCAGGCTGCCTGTGGTCCATCTGTGGCATTCACGACCAGGGCTGGGCGGAGCGGCCCATCTTCGGCAAGATTCGCTACATGAACTACGCCGGCTGCAAGCGCAAGTTTGACGTGGAGCAGTTCGAGCGTCGCTATGCCCCCACACACTCCCATCTCTGAGACCCTCTGGGCTGGGCACATGTGCCTTTGCTGAGCTGCCAGCTTGCAGGGATCACCCTGGGATATCAAAGGGCTCCCTGTAGCTGCAGCAAGCTCCAGGGTTTTGCAGGTCTTTGCCAACACCCACTGCTCGAGTTGCCACACTGGGGCAGCTGCTGGAGCCCTTCTGCTGGCACAAGGTTGTTGGCAGCTGTGAGAGCCCATCCTCAGCATGCCTGTGCCCACCAGAAACCTTTCTACCATCAGGGCCTCAGTAGTAGCCCAGGTCATCATTGCTGCTGGTAACCACAGCTGAGATTTGGGCTGAGCAGGGTCTTTCTAGGGAAAAGCCCCCAGGATGAGGCTCTTTGTGGAGCCAGTGCTGCGCTGTCATTTTTCAACAGTTGTTTTAAAGTTTACAGTTTTTGTCACTTGTGTTGATGGTGTTTATGGGGGGATGCACAACACTGCTATGAAGGGAGAGCTAGGTGGCCTGGAATGGGGATGCAAGCACGGACAGGGCAGCCAAGGCCAGGCCCCTGGGCCCCTCTGCCAGCAGCAAAGGCAGGCTGTGGAAGGGGACAGACATTACAGAGAGCCCCTCAGTGGCTTGTACTTCCTGCCCTGAGTTCAGGGGCAGTTTGCAGGGTGAGGCCACAAACCAGATTAATTAGTCAAGGGGTAGTGACAATAACCCCCTCCCAGTGACTGCATCACCAGCTACATGAGCTGTCCTTTGCCATCAGCAGCACTCCCTGCCAGCCCCATCACTTCCAGGTGATATACACACCATTACCTCACCTGAAACAACGTCACAACACAACCGGACTCCTTATTAACGTCATTTATTAAGGACGGCATTTTAATTGCTGTGCTGTGCAATAATAATCCCGTTGTGAGGGCTCCAGTTGAGGGCCAGGGCAGCCCCCAGCTCTCCCTCCCAGAGCTCCCTGTTGTGGCCAGTTCCAGTGTTAGCTGTAGTGGTCAGTGCTGGGCAGCAGTGTCAGTGCTGGGCACAGTCTTGCCCTGGAGACCTGTGCCAGGTTTGGGAGTCCTGCTGCTTCCACACAGTCCATGGTGGAGGGTGGAAACCATAACTAAGCCAGAATTCCTTCCCTCTTCTCAAAAAGTACTCAGTGCTTCTAGAAAGGGATCTGGGCAGCCTCTCAGCTGCTGTCCCATGACATTAAAGTGCTTCAAACAAAATAGGGTGGATGGAGGTGTGCTGCTGAGGCAACTCCAGGGAAGGGAGTCCCAGATCCAAGCAGCAGCAGGAGGGCTTGGCTTGGGCTTGGGGACAGGCAAGACCAAGGCAGACCAGCATCTGGCAGCCCCAGGGCTTGCAGAGACAGAGTGAGCAGAATAGCAGCTGCTCTTCTGGGGAAAAAAAGCAGAAGCAAGACACAAGGCAGTAAAAACCCCAGAGGAGCAAGGGGGGAGCTGAGCCCTGCTTTCAGGACTTGGTCAGGATGCTGCAGGCAGGGGAGAGATGCAGCAGCCCAGCCCTCAGCAGCAAGGCTTGCAGCCAAATCTGGACCCAGCCTCTTCCCCCCTCCCCAACCCTGCCACTCCCACAGGGAGAGCCCACAAGTCACATCCCAGCCTGGAATCAGGGCATGTGCTGAAAGAGCCACTGCCCCTTGAGGCCTCCTGCCAGTGCATTGCTCTCTGGTCCCTCAACACCCTCCTTGCACATACACAGGCCACGCCATCCTTCCTAACACCCCACATCCCACCTGTGCTCAGGTGGTGCTGCACATGCCATGGCTAAAGCATCCCCCCACGATGCAGAGGCACCTCCTCAGCTGGGCACAGGGCTCACCTTGTCCCACTGGGTCTGACCCTGCAGAGCTGTCACTTGTGGCAGGTGACACGAGTGCATCAGTGAGGAACCAGTCCTTGGCAGCACCCCAGTGCCAACCCCCTCTCCCTTGGGTATCCCCATTGCAAGCAGGCTGCCTGACCATCCCACCACAGCACAGCTGGGAAGCTTCAAAGCTTTGCCTGGCTCAGGGACCCTTCCTCCCCCAAGGGAAGCAGGAGATCCTGCCGGGAGAGGGGACCAGCTCCATCCATGGGTGAGGAACCAGGATAGCCCTGGGGATTTTATACTGGTGAGTCCCAAGCAGATCACATGCCCCCTAAGAAGGCATTTCAAGCAGCACCTCCTTGAGGGGAACACACAGTTAAAAATACAAACAACCACATTAAAAAAATAAAACCAAGTCCAGCAGATTAAAAAAAGAAAAACAACTAAACAGAGGCTTGGGGATGCAGCTAGAGGGATGAGCCTTCACCTGCATCCTGACAGGTCAAAGGCAGAGAGGCAGCTCCACACAAGGCAGGTTCTGGTGCCACCAGAGTGAGGTCCCATGTCATCCTTAAAGGAGGACATATCTCCCTGGTAGGACAGACTGGCAGCATGAGAAGTGTCAGAAGCCTCACCATATCCCATGTAGGCAGATTTCTATCGAGCCATGGGGATCTGCCTGCCAAAAGTCCATCAGCACATCCACTTGTGCAGCTGCTCCAGGGGCAGTGTCCCTCTGCAGCACAGGGAAATCTGGCATTTTCATTATTGCCACGTCCTCTGCTCTGATTCTGGAGTGAGAGCAACTGCTCTCCAGCAGTGTCCCACAGCACATTTGAGAAAGGGAGCTGTTAAATACACAACCAACCCCAAAGCCCACCCTCCCTCCACGCACACAACCCCCAGCAGCAGAATGGAGGATCACAGGACTGAGACCTGATTCCCTCCTCCAAGGAGCAGATGTGACCAGAGCTTCCTAGTGTACAGCTGATGAGCAGCAAGTGCTGACCCTTCAGGGAACCCTGCTGAGCTCAGAGCAGGGCACAGGGATGGACAGCACAGCCCTGCTGGGTCCAGCATGAACAACTGCTCGGAAAAGGTCCCTGTTCTGCCTGCAGGACAGGCAGGAGCAGCTGCCTCCAAGCAGCTGCCTTTGCCCAAGCAAAGGCATCAGGGAGTGAGAGTGGTACCTGGAGCAGACCCACATGGTGGAATATGCTCCTTTCCCAGCCCAGCAGTACCGGGAAAAGAAATCCCTTCAAGACAGTGCTCCAGGCCTCCCAGCAGTCCTCATCCCCAGTCCGTGTGGCTCAGTCTCTGGTGATGAAGGCCATGCACATAAACAAACCCATGATCTGCTCCTTGGCTGCAGCATGCTCACGTGGCTGGCACTGGCTCCGGCTGCTGCAGCTCCCCCTCGCAGTCCGAGCTGTCGGGCTCCGTGCCCGGCCTGTCCAGCAGCTCCCTCCGGGCCTGGAGGCGCTCGCACCGGGGACAGCGGCTGCACTTGAAGCAGGATTTGTGGTAGCAGGCCTTGCACTCTGTGAGGGAGAGCATGGCTGAGTGCTAGACAGGCTGACAGACTGCCTGACACTCCACACCCCAGGTCCCTCACTAGCTCATGAAGCTTTGGAAGCACAGGAGGGAGGATTTCTGCTCTGCACAAGGTCCCTCCCCAAGCTTTCCTGATACCCCAAGGAAACAGCGACTTTGCCCCAAGTCTTCTCTGGCACTGCACCTGCCAAACCAAGGCTTGCATGTTGTCAGGAGCCATTTTATGCCAGTTCAGAGGCTGGTTCCAAGACATAGGGCCATGCTCTACTCAGCCATTAATACTGGGCATTATCAAGGATGTCCCCTGAAGGGGCCTAGGGATTTCTTAGCAGGCAGGAAGGGCACAGAGATAAAGCCTTCAGGCTCTCTCTGCTCTGCAAGCTCAGCTCCAGCCATCCAAGCAGGGCAGGGGAGCTGTGTGCAGGCTGCAGCCTGTCCTGTAACTGCAGCAGGAGAGAAACCAGGGCTCCCAGACCCCTGCTTGCTGCAGTGACTGCCCACAGCTGCCAGGGCTGGCAGCACAGAGCATGGTCAGGAGGGGACCTACATGCTTTACCACAGCAGCAAACACTGTGACAATGATGATCTGCTGCTGTTGTAACATTGCAGACACAGGCCATGCACAGGGGCACTCTGGTCTGGCTGGGTACAGCTCTGTCCCTCTTGCTAGCACAAATGCCACTCAAACTGGAAGCAGACCTTGGTGGCCCCAGGGTCTGTCCCCTCCCTGTTTTTCCCCAGTATCTCACCTTCACACATCTTGCACTTGTTGAGCTCAAAGGGGAAGATGATGTCGTCCTCATTCTGGCAGAACTCACAGATGAACCCTTTGGCTTGGCACAGCTGGAAGGAAAAACAATGAGGAAAAAGCAGCTAAATGCTTATCTCCCTGGCAAGTAGGACAGAAGGCAGAGTAGAGCAGGACAGCAGGCCACAGTGCCCTGACCTAACCATGTGGGACAGCCCTTCCCCAGCATGGAGCACAGGAAGGCTGAATCAACCTGTGTCAGGGACAGGGGAGAGCCAAAACAGGGTAGCAAATATCCCATTTGTGCTGGGTAGGAGCTCTGTGAAGCAGGCAGGAACAGTCAGCATTGAATCAGTTAATTTGGTGGCTGCTCTGCACACCAAAGCCTCCCCATCAGTTATCATTGCAGCAAAGCCTGCTCCCAGGGGTCCAGAGCCATGCAGGAGGCAGGAGAGGAGGCCTTACCATGCACTTGTCAATGTGCAGGCTGCCTGCCTTCAGGAGCTCTGTCAGGCGAGGCATCAGGTCCCCTTTCTTGATGGCACTGAAGTCACTCAGCGAGTAGAGGTGCAAATCCTCTGTCAAGTGGCCAGGCACTGTGTCAAAGGAATCCAGGAGACTGCAAGGACAGAGAAACCAGAGCTCAGAGCAAAGGGACTCCAGTAAGACCCCTCCCTTCACTTCTTATGCTTTTTCTCCTCCTCCAACCCCGCCTCTCCCCAGAGCTCAATGCACAAGCTGCACAGATTCCCAGTGCAAATTGCCTGGGACAGAACCAGGACGGCAGAGCAGCCCAGGACTCACTCTTTAGCCAGCCGGCACGTCTTGAACATGTTCTTCATGTGGAAAAGCTGGATTCGCAGCAGCTGGAGAGGAAGGGGCACAAGGAATCAGTAAACAGAGCATGGTCCTCAGCCAAGCAGGTCTGCCCCATTCCCTGCGCTGCTGAAATAGCTGCTGCTCCTCAGCTGCTGCTCCCCTGTTTCCAAAGTGTTTACATCACACAGGGCAAGGCAAGCACAACCATCGTCATGTGCTCCAGGAGATAAGCTGAAGCCCAGCTGGATAGCAGCAGAAATTCCTATTTGATTTTCCTATTCATTTGACATTCCTATGCCACTGAAGAAATCAGAAGAAGTGAATAGAAATACACAGTGATGAGATTTTAAGCCTCCAAAACTGAAATATCTGCTTTTCCCCAGCTTCCCTGAAATACAGTTTACAGTTTGCTGCCATCACACCTCACCCAAACTCCACTCAGGAAGGCACGGAAAGGGTCTTACCCTCACTTGGTTGAGAGCCTTCACTTTCTGGTACAGGGCAGGATTGATAGCTTGCACGTTGAAGAGTGGGTCACTCCAGATCTTGCTCAGCAGGTCTTTGGAGAAGTTGCTCACGTAGTACTTGCTGAAGTCCCACTTGCGCAGGATGCGGCTGGGGATGACAGTCTGGGCGTTCTCGTGGCAGCACTGGCAGAAGTACTTGCCCAGGTACTCGCAGTACCGCAGCCGCTTGATGTAATCTGGCCAAAGCCAGGCAGACAGGCAGGGTCAGCCCAGGCACGGCCTCTGCTGCACTGCCAACACTGCTCAGCATTTCCCACAAGCAAGGGACTCTGCCTTGCTGACATCTCTGCCAGCCCAGAGTGCTCAGTACTGGGGTCTGCAAGCACCCTCTGACTGCAAAAGCCTTTGGGACCAATAGTCCCGTCTCGTGCAACCACATCTATTTACGTATTCAGGGAAGAGCTCTGCAGCTGCAGAATTTGCTGGGAGTTTGAGGACCCAACATAAGACTCTGCCTTAGAAGAGTCAACATCTGAAATGCCCTCTGAAGGATGAACTGACTACTCTTTGCCTCCACCAGCTCTGTGACCTCCCAGAAGAGAAGGCTCCTCTGTGGATGGTGCACACCAGTGTGGAGGCAGAGCTGGCAAAGGCAATATAGCACTGTTCTAGGGACCTTATGCTGAGCTCTACCACCACCCACTCACTCAGCATCTTCCCACTGTTTGCAGTTCCCCACCACTCTCCAGCTCAGCTCAGGCTCCCAACACTCACCAGGATCAGTCCGGATGCCACAGCCTGCACACCGGTAATTCTGCTTGGCCACAGCCACCTTCCTCCTGCCCAGACACAGAAGAAAACATGCATGACCCAGCCCTGGTGGTACCTGGTACCAGCATTGGCCTGGGAGGTTTATGTGGACAACACACCCAAGGGAAAAAGCCCCACTATGTCCTGGGTCACACCAAAGGCACTAACCCCAGGCACTGCCTCCATCTCACCATCTCACCATCTCACCATCTCACGGTGGTGACCACTGTGGATTTACCAGGCTCAGAGCAGGGAAACCCCAGTAACCAGAGGATAAGCACCCTTGTTGTTGATGGAGAAGGGATGGGAAGGGCAGGTCCCCTGAGAGCCCCAGCCACACAGGTCCTTACGCTGGGGCCAGGTGAACATTGAAGATGATCTGCGGCCGCGGCGGGGCCCACTCCAGGTTTCCGCGCACCCGAATCCTCAGCTTGTAGATGTCGGCGTGCTCTCCATCGTCAGGAGAGATAGGCAGAGAGTCAGGGATGGGCAGCAGCTGGGAGAGACAGGCAAGACGGTCAGATCCCTATTTTGTAGGCAGTGCACCTGGGTGGACTGCCAGAAACCTGCAACCACAGCCCTCTGGAAAACTGCCAGGCACCAAGCTGCCCCTCCAGCTGAATTGGGGGCTGAAGAAGGGCTGTCCCCCAGGGACCTGGACACTGCTGTAGGAGGCTGCATCCATCTCCAAAGCCCAAATAAACCCCCTCCTCAAGCTCCACAAAGAGAGCACTGGGACAAGCAAACCCCCTCAGCAGTGGCCTGAAGCCAGGGGTTCAGGGAAGATCAAATGCAATCAGTGACAGGAACTCACAGCCTTACCTTCTGTGGGGCATCATGCTCAGGGACCAGCCACTCCAATTCAGAGGCAGCTGGGAGCTGCATGCCCTCAAACTGCTTCAGCAAGCCCATGGCCACCGCCTCTGCCGAGTTTGAATTGAGAAAGGGGTGGGATCTAGACAGCAAAGGAATTGTTAGTACTGGATCTTACAGCTGTGCCCTCCTTACAGCCCATGCCAGTCCCAGCTCAAGTCAAAGATCCTCCCCTCAACTCTGGTACCTTAATTCTGCACCGCTTAAAGTTAATGCACATGATTGATTGCTGTCTTTGAAAATGTGCCCAAGCAAAGCTGGCTAATGGCACCATAACAACTGTTTAGAAGAGCGAGCTCAAAACTCAATTCACTTGCCAAAACCTATGCCTGTTCACAGGGGAAGCTGCAAAGTGACAGCCAGTGCCTGTGTAAGTCAGAAATAACTGCTCTCCCAGTACGAACCTACCCAAGCAGCTGCCAACCATGGACACATCTTTGTATTTCACCACACAAAGCAAAGGGGTTCCCACATAGAGAGGGAGGAAAGGAGGACAGGAGGGATATCTACTCCAGTGCAAAACAGAAACTGATGCACATGGAAGAGCAGAGCTGGGCAGGAAAGAGAACACGGTACCAAGATGTGTCACCATGAGCTTGAAGACGTACATGGAGTCCGAGGAGAGAAAGGATTTCCTGCTGGAGTCTGGGTTCCTCTTGATGTCTGCATCTGAATCACAAACAGACAAGGTGGAACAGATGGGACAGGGCCAGGGATGCACTCACTTCAAACCAAAGCTTCAAGGTAAAACTCATCAAGCTGTTCAAAAGCATGAGAACTACAGCATCAACTTCTACCAGTGGCACTGAGCAGCAAGGAGGGGTGCAGTCTAATCAGCCAGCTGTCAGAACTACCAGGGAAAGGCATGGTGGGGTGCTGTGAACAGCCTGAAGTTTGGGGAGACGGGTGGCTGCTGGTACAGGTCACACAGCAAGTCCTAGCAGTAACATGGCCTGAAATAGAACACACACAGGAACACAGGAGCCTGGAGAGCAGGACTGCAGGGTTAGCAAGAAGGTTTAGTAGCTCTCTACACACAGTATAGATGCTGGAAGGGATTAGCAATGGGTTGCAGAGCCCTTCTCTCTATTTGACTGTAACCTGTGAGATCAGGTATTGGCCATGGCACAGTTTGTCAGTGACTGCACAGCCAGGGCTGTGCCCAGCACTGCCCAGACACAGCAGCACTGCTGTAGAGAAAGGGCCAGCAGCCATGAGGCCAGCCCTCTGCACAGGTCACAGACTCATCTCCTGAGGAGGGAGGGTCCAAGATAAGGTGCAGGACACTGCAGCCCTGCTCCCTACACCCCTCAATCAACTCCCAGAGAGCCCTGGGCTGCCCGACAGCTCAGGTACCAGGCAGTACACAGTGGTACCTTCACCACTCATCATTCTTTCACTCCAGCAGGTTAAACCCTAACAGGGAATCCATCTCAACAGCAGAAAACCCCTATCTCAGGACAATTCCAGTTGTACAACACAGACAGAAGCAGGCAGAAAGCTGCTTCATGGTAGATAAGGCTCCCAGAAAAGGGAAGAAGGTATGCAAGGGGAAAGTACTACAGGCCAAAGCCACAACCTTCAAACCAGTAGGTCTGCTGGTTTGTACCTCTGGGGAGCTCTAGGAATGGTCTGCAGTGACCATAGCCCCCAAACAAAAGCCTGTAGCTTTCCCTGCCCCAGTGCCTGGCATGGGGAGGCACAGCTCAGGGCCCCTGCTCCTGTACCCCAAGCAGGCTGACTAACACAAACCTGCAGAGAGCCCACAGGATCCCAGCCAGGCCCCAGGTGCACACTGAGGCCAAGGGAATCAGAGCCTGTGATGCAAGGGAATCACAGCCTGAGCAAAGAGTGTCCCCTACCCCAAGCTTCTCTACAGAGAGCAGGACTGCCCCAGCAACAAAGGGAGCAAGTCCTGCTAGTTTACAGACTCACACTACTGGAATTCAGCTTGGACATTTGACCTTCATTGTTTGACATCCATTGCTAAAACAGGAAAGGAAAGCATCCTAATGTTAAGGAATCCACATATCTACATCATGTAAACTGAATCCGAGCTGCAGAAAACAGGAAATTCAGGCAAACAGCCTCACAACCGTGTAGGGCATCAGCCAGACACACCTGCCACGCTCTGGTGCCTTCTGCTCTGCACAGAAAGGTCCTGCATGGCCCTAGACTGTTGTATTGCATCTAGCTGTCCCCTCCCATACCTGGTTCGGTGGGCTGTCCCATGGGTGGTCCCTCCCCATTGGCCACGGTCCTCTTTCCCCGCCCCCTCTCCCCTGGACAAAACCCCATAGCAGGCGGTCTGGGGTCTCTTCCTTCACCTGGGTGGCTGCATCACCTCACGTCCTGTCTCAAGCTAATAAACGGATACCTACACCCACGTGGAGGAAGAGCGCTCCTTGTCTTTTGTCCTTCGTCTATGCTGGTTCCGTGCTGGGCTTGGATTCGTGCTGGCCGGATTGGATTCATATAAGCCCAGAAACCCACGGAACACAGCACTAGACTATGATGAACACGAGCACATGGGGGCACACACAGCACAGAGTGGGCCAGGTGCTATGGGGAGGCAGAGCCAGCACACTCAGGCATTGACATGGTCTCAGAGATGGCAGAGGGAGCCAGATCTGATCCCAGGCTTCCAGGGGAACTAACACTGGGATCCTGACACTGCTCGCTTCCCAACATTAACTGTAAAGACTCCCCAAATCCTCATTAGCTACCCAAAACTTCTCTGCTGCCAATGCTGTCAAGTGGGGTAGTCCCCAGGAAGTTTGTGACCAGCCCCCAAATCTAAGGACATCACCCCACACCCATGTGCCAGCTTCAGCCAGGATCACAGCCTGGTCTATGAACACAACAGGGCTGACAGGAAAGGTCTGAGCACCAGCAAACCCAGCAGGAGCAACGTGCTGGTGCTGAACCCCTGACAGTGGAGATCAGCAGCAGCCCAGCAGACTGTTCCCTTGCTAAGGCAAACAGGGAGCACATGAAGGTTATTTAAACACCGCCAGCAGACCAGACCTAGTCCTACTGTAAACAATACAAACACTAAGCTGCATGTGATCCCAGTGACCAAAACCTCCAACATGAACAAACCGCCTGTGCCCTGTCTGATCTCACTACTTCTCCCTCCAGAACTTCTTTCTAGAAGGATTCCCTCCAGGTCAAGTTTGAGCAGAACAGGAAGGCTGTGCTTCAGATCAAAGCTATGGCATGCCAGCTCTGCCAAGTCAAGCAGGATAATGCTCTCCAAGGCACTTGGGAGGGAGAACTGGTCCCCCATTGAAGAGGACTCTGCTCTCATTCAGCCCAGGCTCAGCCTTCAACATCTACAGAGCTTCACTGTCCTGTGAAGTCCTACCCCAGGCAAGACAGGTCTTACAGAGCAGGCATTTTGATATATCCAAAACAATGCACAGCAAAATGCAAAATCGGGGATGGAGGCCACAGCAGAACTCCTCTGCATCTGCTCTACTCAATCCTGCCACATCATCCTGCCACAGCTTTTCTGGCTGACATCTGGATGATACTGGAAGTAATTCCCAGCTCTGAACCAGGCAGATTGGGAAGAAGTGTGCCCTGCACACACACACACACCTCGCACACACGCGCGCGTGCCAGGAGCACTGCAGGGTACCTGAGAACAAGGAAGCCATTGACACTGAGAGGCCGTTCTTGGACATTTGAATCAGGTTAGATCCATCGTTACCATCTGTATGACATGGTGATGACAAAACAGTTGACTTCAGTGCTTCAGCCAGGCCAGAGAGAAAGGGCATAAAACAAGAGCAGCACTCACACAAGGAGAGCCCAGAACTGAATTCACACACTCCTCCCTGGGCTACAAAACTAAGCTCAAAACCTCACCCTCATGGACTGAAAGGAGAGGTTGCTGTCAATAGTGAGGAGACAAGAAGTTTAAAGCTGAAGACTGGACAACTCCATCTTCTTTTTAAAGTAAGAGAGATGGAGGTACTGCTGAGAAGTAAGTCATCCACTTCAGAGGATGAACAAGGCTCTGAAGGCCAGGGACTTGGGCTGGTCTCCTGTGGGTGATAAGCTCACCACCCAAGCTGCCAGGAGCAGAGATTACAGGTATTGCAGGTCGGGATGTGACCAATACCCACCATCCCAGAGGTAAGTAGTCAGAGCTATGGCTCCTTCTGCCTGGGGAGGAGAAGAGAGGATGGCAGCTCTGCCACCTCTCTAGCTGTGACCACAGTTATGTGTACCAGGCCAGGAAATGGAAACCACCTACCAGCCAGAGGCACAGAATGTTATAGGGTTACAGAAGATTTTGAAGGAAAGTCATGCCACCACATGAGGGAAACTGATTGCTCTGCTTATACATTTGTTTGGGAAAAGCCATCCTGAAGGCCAGAGGGACAGAGTCTTCTTCAGCAGGACTGACCCCAGCACAACCACACCAGGAAGTCTGTTTCTATGAAAGAAGCCAAGACAGCCCTTCCCTCCTACCTCGGATCTCATACTCTTCCACATCCTCGGCAGAGCCAGAGTCAGAGAGCCGCATGGAGCCGTGGGAGCTGAACTGGGACCCACTGTCTGTTGCCACGAGACCTGTGAAGAAGGCATCACAGCCAGTTCACCAGTGGAAGTGCTCCAAAGAGGCACTGACAGCTATGGGAGATGAGGATAGCCAGGTATGGCCAGGAAAGGAGGGAGGGAGCTCAAGGATGGAAAACACTACAGGTTCAGAATGAAATGACATTCAATTACTCAGTGCCAGCAGTGTTATCAATGGATGGTATCTATCACATTATGGTCTTCAATAGCAGCAGTTTCACACATCTTGGCACCACCTTGGTAACAATTGAACTGTTTCCAAGGAATGGGCAGGAAGGCAGGCAGCTATAGGATAGGCAATGGACAGAAAACCCACATCCCACTAGCTGATGAGCCCAAAACACATCACCCACTGTCTGAGCCCAGCTCCTGGCAGGCAGGGAACAGGTGCCTGGTGCGGATCTGTTGGCGCCGAATGCGAATCTTTTGTTTAAGCTCCTGGATCTCCTTGTCACTGTCTTCCTCCTCCTCCTCCAGCTGCCGGCTCATCATGTTGCATTTCATCAGTTCAATGGCAGCGATCAGGGACTCTGAGATGCTGAAGTGGGCGTTCTCCTGCAAGAGCAAAAGCATTCAAAGCTATGCCTTGGACAAACTAGGAAGACTTTGTAAAATTTTGTTCCCCACCTATGCTAGGAAAGAGCTTATTACTCATGGATGGTGGCAGAAAGATGTTAATGTCTGTCAAAATATGACTCTTCTATCAGTACCTAGAAAACAAACCCTTCTTGGGCATCAGAATACTCACAAAATACAAGAGGCATCCTACAAAGAGGATGTGTAACACACCCACTCGGGGGGTTCAGCACACAGCCCTGAGGGGCCCTAACATGTTGCAATGATGCCATGTATATGACAGATGGACAGATCCCAGCTACCAGACACCACCGAGGAGCTCAGCCCTGCAGTTCTGTGTACAGCTCTACAACAGGCAATACCATGGCATTATCCTCCCCATGGCAGGAAGTATCCCTGAACCTGCAGTAAGATACATTCCCTCACGCACACAGGCTGCTGCTGCTTCCCTCACCTTCTCCAGGTCTGCACAGCTGCCAAAGTCCTGCTCAGAGAGGTAGCTGATGAGGGACTGCCCTTCAGAAGGTCTCCTGAACATCCCTTCCCCCGAGCTCAGGTACTGCCCAGAGTCTAGAAATGCAAGAGACACAGGTATGAGGGAAGGATCTGCTATCTCCATGCCACCAAGTCCTGCCAGCACCCTGACAGCATCCCACAAGCAGGTGCCAGTGCTTGAGGACACTGCAGCCCATGGAGGAAGCTGAACAGGACTGAGTGTCCCCACTGGGGCTGGCTGTACTCACCATACTCCATGTAGAGGGAGCTGGGTGTGCTCAGTTCACTGCTCTGCGTGGAAGCAGAGACCGGCCCTCTCCCTCCACTGGGATCACCATGGGACTCTGGAAGGGAAGATGACACCAGGCACACGTCAGTACCTCAGAGGTGCCCTGCCACTGCACAGGGTGAAATGAAAGGGGCTTGGCATCACACACACAGGCACAATGGATGGAAATAGAGACATCTTCCTGCTCCATGCCACAGCTGAGGGCAAGCCCAGGAGGAGACAAAACCAGAAAGGCATTTCAGGCAGGAAGGGGAATGAAGAAGATCATGAGAGACATGGAACAGTCACATCCTGAGCCTTCCTCTGTTTACCCCAGAGTAGAGTTGTGAGACACAACAGGCTCCAGCAAGTACCTCTTGCCAGCCCTTTCTTCCTGAGGGAGCATTCTGAGGGCAGAATTATCCCCCAGAACAGAGAACAGGAGACACAGGGAAACACGAGCTGCCAAGGGATCTGTGGGGGTCCCTGCCCTGCAAAGCAGCCTGGACACCAGTGTAAGGAGGCATCTGAAGAACATGCTCCTGCTCCACTGTAAGGCAGCCTCCCCACACACAGCGCTGGAGCCTGGGTGCAGTGCTCAAGGTGACCTCCACGGGCTGTGGGCAGGGCTCTGCCCCTCGCACACACTGTGGTGCAGCTCCTGCCAGACTGAGCCAGTGGAGACCGCCAGGAGCTGGCCTGACCACAGACCAAGAACAGGTGGTGCTCTACAGAGAGGCATGGCCCCAGGGAGCACCTGGACAGAGTGCCTGGGTGACAGAGGACTGCTGAAGGAGACTGAAAACACCCTGCCTGAGTGGGAGGAGCATACAGCTCTGGATACAGGGCAGGTGCCAGCTGACAATCCTGAGCATAACAGAAGGGCAACCATGGCCTTTCAACCTCCCACTCACTTTTGTTCCCAGCTTTGTGCCATAACTCTGATGTGACTGGAGGCCTCTGAGCCCACCAAAACCAGCCTCTCCCTGTCAAGGCCATGAAGCAGCAGTCACCAGGATGGAGCCTGGGATCAACCCACCTCACAGCCTAGGAGAGAAGAGACTTGTCAGAGTAGGAGGCTCTCACAGCTACTTACTGCAGCCTGAGAGGGTGCCCTGCAGCCACCTCAACACAGAAACCACCTCATGGGGTTGATGCCTGGGGATGCCACATACAACAGAGCCTACTGCTGAAAGGTAAAGTGAGGCAGTGCTCAGCATCATCTGTTGGAGCAGGACACAGGGCTCGACCCATCTCTCTGAACACCCATCAGCCCCAGGGAGAAGCCTTCCCAGACACAGAACCCTCAGCACCCAGATGTGGGCTCGACAAAGCCAGTGCCACTGTTCATTGGATGCCAAACAAAACAGCCCATTCTGTTGCTGAGCTGCTGACTTTTTCTGCACGTGGGCCAAAGGGATGGCAGCACCCCAGCATTTCTGCTTGGGGTAAAACCTGCCCTGAGCCCAAAAGAGCATCCAGGAGTCTCAGCTGCGGGTACGTACACTGGAAATCAGTCAACATCAAACCTGCCTGTGCCATGAAATAAAAGGAAAAATTAGATGTCCAAGCCCATGTCTGGTTAGCTGCCAGCCCTTATTCACTAGGTAAGAGAGGAAACCTCTCCTGGCTTCCGAGGCAGTGGCTGGAGGGAAGGGCAGGGGATGCAGCTCAGAGACTTGATGGCCAGCACTCCCTAACGCCATGCAGGGGAGCTAGAAACACTTCTGGGTCTGGGCCACTGCTTCCACAAACCAAGCTGGGAGCTTCGGTCAGGCCACATGCATAAACCAGACCACACTTCAAAGCATCAGCTGGGACACAGCAAACAAAGATTTAGATTTTTTTTTTTTGGTTTTCTAAATGAACACTAATGGATTGATGGCTGTCCTGAACTTGATGCAATGATCACTAATGAAGGGCTGTTATACTGGCTCCCAAACCTGCCACTGGATCTTCTATTATAATGGTGATATCCCTGAGGCCTCCTGGGTAGACAGAGGAGGAGAAGGGCAGCGTTAAGGGAGAGAAAACAGAGACAGACTGGTTACTACTCAGCAAGGTCCTCCACTCTTCCAATGAAGGCAGCATCAGGACAAACTCTCACAAACTGGTTGTCCCCTCACACCCCACTCTCTCCATCCCCATGTACTCACTCACTCAAGACCACAGGAGAACCCAGCAGGTTACCAGTGGGATGACATCGTACCAGATGGATGAGCCCAGGCCCCAGTCCCATATCCCAGCTAAGCAAGCCCAGTGAAGAAGAACAGCTGATGCCACAGCATTGCTGCCATTTTCTAAGATTTTAGTAAAAGCTGGCAACACCAGTAACAGTTCCAGCCCAGGGCATTCTGGGAAGCAAGATGTCATCCCATCATTCCAGTGTAGAGCTGAAAAGCTAAGGGAAAAGACCAACCACTTGCCCACTGTCCCTCTCTCCAACATGATCCATGGAATCAAGGGGATGGCCAGCACCAGCCTTCTGGTACCAGGGACTCCCACGCCCAGAAGCCATCCCAGAAAAGCTGTCCCATTACCGTGCAACTTCCCAGCAGTCACGTTGGTGTCAGAGTGTGAGCGCACGTGGCTCTTCTTGAGGATGCCCTGTGGAGCTGAGGACTGTCCCTCCGAGAAGCTGGACCGGCGCAACAGGCTCAGGCCCCTGCTGCCGCCTCCACTCGCTCCCTGCTCCCCCAGGGATGAGACTGAGTCCAGCTTCTGGGAGCTGCTGGAGGAGAAGAGTTTGGAGCTGCTGCTGCTCTTGTTGCTGCTGGTGCTGGTGCTGCTGCACGCCCGGCCCCGGCGGCCCAGGTTCCCAATGGCCAGGTACTCTGGCCCGTCATTGACATCACTCTGTGGATCATCCTGACTCCCTGTCCAAGTATCCTCGCTCTGGCTGGTGGTGCTGGAGCTCATCTCGCTGGCTGGAGAGAAGGGGTCTTTGGCTGAGGGGACGTGGAAGCGGGAGACAGAGCTGGGCTGCTCCAGAGGGGACCTGCCCTCGCTGAAGGAGGAGGAGCGGGTGGACGGGCAGCGCTCCTGGGGCTGGCTGGAGTTGGAGCTGCCACAGGAACTCACTGGTCTCCTGTCTGGACAGAAGCAGGAGAATGATTTCACACACTGGCACAAGAATGTCTCCTGTATCCTATAGCTGTAAGCTTGTGGCTTCACACCAACACGCCCACCCGCCACAAGCAAATCCCTCCCTCCCATCATGGGCAGAAGTCTTCCATACCCATCCACCCCAACAGATACATAGGCAGATAAAAAGATGAAGTCTTTTCTGTGTCTACCCTGAGCTCCCCAGCCTACCCTTGATACCTGAGAGGCCAGAGGAGGCTGGATGCTGGAGGCTGGAGAAGGACCCAAAGCAGCGCTGCTGAGTGCAGGGGGCAGCAGGGACACATGGGGATGCAGGGAGGGCAGTCAGGCTCTGACTCTTGGTCACTGGAGATGGATTGTCACTTTTCCTGGTAAGCTGAAGAGAGGTGGCATCATCAATAAATCAGCATCTATGGGACTACATGTAGCAGCAACAGAAAAGGATCAACCTGCAAATGCCAGGTCACCAACCACGATGTGGCAGCCCTGGGAACACAAGGGTGGGGAGGGAAAAACACGGCAGCACAGAAGGGAAGCAGCTCTTTGTTCACAGCTGCAGGACAGATTCCCACTGGGAAATTACCAGGCTCTCAGTGAAATGATCCAGGCAGCCCAGTGCTCCTGGCAGACGGCTCTGGTGTCCCTCAGCACTGTGCTCACACATGTCCCTTGTCCCAGCAGAAGGCTCTGACGCGCACAGGGATGGCAGTGACGTGCCGGCCAGCTGAAAGAACACAGCCCCCGTTTAACAAAGCTTCACTAATTGCTCTCTTTTGGGGACTCTGTGCAAAGAAGGCAGCTGCTGTTTCTGTCCTCTGGAGAGGGGCAGCTGGTGCAGGGCTGCACAGGGGGTTGCTGGCATGAGCAGGAGCGGGCACCCAGGTGTCCTGGGGCGTTGTCCATCCCCTGAAGAGCGTGACTGTCCCTTATGACCAGGCAGCTCTGCATGCTGGCCTTGAAGCCTGCAACTATTGGAGAGGGCTTTAAAGGTGTCTCTTACAAGGAACTGGTCCTCAGGTCCTCTACTCAAATCCTTGGTGCAGGCCTGAACCAAGGTGCTCCACTACAGGCTCCATACAGCCATCTTCCCCACCCTGACCCCTTACAGGTCACACAGGCAGGACAAGGACCAGTTCCCCACTCTCCTCCCCTCTTGGAGCAACTTTTACTAGTTCCAAGTCCAGCTCCTCGTCCAAGGGCTCCACATACCCCAAATGTGACCTTGAGGGAGCAGCCGCAGCCAGTTGGCATCTGGGACCTCAACTCACCATGGAGGTGTCGATCTGAGCCAGAAGCCTGGGGTTGTTCTGCTCAACAGCTTCCAGGCACTGCAGCATGGCCGTGACGTGGGCGTCACTGAGCAGGAAGGCAGTATCTGGGGAGAAAAAAATGCTGCTCAGGGGAGTCCCTCTCACCCACACAGTTTGACACACCAGTTGCTCACATGCAAACCAATTTTTCTGCTGTCCTCCCTCACTCCCACACAGCTTGGAAATGCCACCAGGTAGATATTTTCCCAGTAAGAAGGAAAAGGCCCATTGCTCCTTACCTGTGTAGAACTTCCTAATGTACTGCCGGTTCCCCAGGAGCGGCCTCAGCTGAGCTGACAGGCAGTGGCACTGCAGGCTGTGCTGCAGCCACAGCTGGGCAATGGCCTGGTCCCCTGGGCCCTCAGGGTCACGCTGGCCGCTCTCCTGCAGGCTGATGAACTGGAAAGGGACGTCAGGCACAGGTTAAGGCAGGCAGAGACAAGAAGGGGAACAGACCTTGTTCCACCGCATGGCTTTGGTCCCCTTGATAACAGCAGCTTTCATATGCCAGTCACTGTCAGCAGGAAACAGGACATGTCCCAGCAGCTCCTCAGCCACCAGGGAGACAAAAGCACCAGGCAGGAACAATGCTTCAAAGGTCAGCCAGTGACCAAAGTCCTCTGACAGCCACCAGCACAATGAGTTTCTCTTGCACACTCTCCCACCCATGAGCCTTGTCCCTGACCTGGAGCAACCCCACGCTCCCAAATCCAATCTGACCCCGGTGGTGACGGTCATTTTCCTGCTGACACATTAACTGGAAAAGGCTGTGGTAATGCCGCTTGCAGAGCTGAACTGGAGTTACAGACCTGTTCCCCCAGCAGTAGGTTGGCCACTGGTGTTCCCTGTGTCCAAAGGGGCTGGCACAAATGGCCAGCCCTTGGTGCCCATCTAAGGCAGGAACCATGGATGTCAGCACGGGGTAGCTGAGGACCAGGAGCCATATGCCAGTGGCTGGCACAAGTCAGTAATGGGAGAATAAATGCATGGTGAAGCAAAAACCCAGAAATGGGACAGCCCAGACCCTTAGAGATCTGTACAGACACTGAATTACCCCTGTGCATACACAAGCACTGCTTGTGCCAGTTCCCTTGGTGATGCCTGCTGCACCCAGCCCAGCAGCACTGGAGACTGGCCTGGGAGAAATAAGCAGCCAATTGTCTCAGCCCAAGCCACACTGAGTTCTCAGGACACAGCCTGTACCCAAAAACACGTCTGTGTCATCCTCCACAAGCCATGGAGGAGATTTACTCCCAACAGCCCAGGCAGCACTGTCCCATGGGTGAGGCTCCAGCCCAGCTGCCCTGTCCCCTCCCAGTGGGCACACAAGGCCACCCCCCCAGAACCCACCTTCTCCAGGTGATGAGCAGAGCCCGGACTCAGCCAGCGAATGTCCTTCACAAAGTGCCAGTAATCCTTCTGTCTGCAGCACACCTGCCCAGGACAGCACAGTCAGGTGCCACCTCCCAAGTGCCAGTTCAATGAGCACATCCCCGTTAGCCCCTCGCTGCCATGAGAGGCCAGGCTGTTTGCCTCAGCTTTATTCAGACAATAAGAGGTTTTCTTAGTTACTCTTCCCCTTAGAGAGGAACTGCAACAGAGTTTCTGTTTTCCTCTCCACCCTATTGGTTGTAAGCAGAGACCCAAAAAGTGTCTCTTCACCAAAAAGCTAATTATTTTTACTTTTTACTTCCATCCCTATTTCCTCTTTCACAAGTGACAGAGGAATGGCTTCTGTTTTGGTGGTTTATTTGGTTTGGCGGGGGAGTAGTTTGTTTTATAAGACTAGAAAAATAACATGGCAATTTTAGTTTTCTAGACTGAATTAGGTTTTCTGGACAAACAAATGAAATTAATTCAGACGTTTAAAAACCTCTTACCCTAGTTTTCTTAATGTGTACATATGGATTTTTTCACCTTTTTTTTTTAATTCCCAACTGCAGCCAAAAAGCTTGCCAAGAAAATAAAAAGTAAACGGAAATGTTTTGCTGGAGCAACTATGAGCCAATTGCTGTTAGGAAGATGGATTTTTATGGGCCTCCTTTTGCAACTCCCATAGCTTGATTGGTGCCACATATGCCTGATCAGAGGAGACATTCCTGAGCGGAAGAGCTGTCTTTGCCTGCAGTAGAAGCACTGAGGAAGGTAACACACCATCCTGCTTTGCATGTCTGGCATGAACTGCTACCAACAGACAGACCAGCATAAATAATTTAAACCTCACTTCCTGAAGCCTGTGAATAGCAGGTCTGTCAGAAGGGAGCACTGCACTCCTCACATGGACAAGGCAGCTCCTCTCTCTGTCCATCTCCCAGGGCAGGTGGGGACCAACAGGAACAGAGCAGCACCTCAACTAGTGCTGTCTGCAAATTTAATAAATCCAGGGAGCAAAGCTCCCTGCTCGGACAACCTGCCAGTCTGGCTCTTCCTGGAGGCTTTTTAGCTTGGGTGCAGCACTGCATAGGTGCAGTTTTCCTGATCTGGGACCCAGCTGGCCCATGCAAGTTGCCTGGAGCTCCTCTGTGCTGTTCTCTTCTCTCTGGGTGGCAGAGCCACTGATGGGATGCCTGTCCCCAGGCAAGCCCTACAGCCTTGTTCAGCCTTCCACTGTAAATAAATTGTGCTGGTAATTGCAAGCTGAAGGGGAGATCTTTAAGCCTCTGCACACAAGTGGGAAAGAGAAATTCTTCCAGGCAGCCATGGAAGAGAGGAAGGCTGGGTGAGCAACTGCAGGCACAACAAGAGCCTGGAAAGAGTGATCCCATTCACGCAGAGCGCGGGGCTGGCTGCCAGCTCCTGTTACTAACACAGCTAAGCAGAAACAGGGAAGATGCGAGTTTCTCTTGCCAGCCCTCGCTGGGGACTTGTCCAAGTGCAGATGATACGGGGCTGACTCACTGCAAATGCAATTTAATCACTTGGCTGCCACAGAAAGAAAGGAGAGAGGGGCTGGCCTGAGCACAGGGGGCACAAATACTTAGAAAAAACATACTGAAAGTAGATGAGAGAGAAAGAACGTGCACCCAGGTCCCTCTGACAGCCACAGCATTTACCAGGCAAGCTCAGCCCCTGCTTGGATCACTTCCTAGCCTGTTACAAGCACTGTGCCCACTCTGCTATGAGCACAGAAGTGAGCTGCAGCACCTGCTTGTGACAGGCTCTGAGGCTGTGACAGACAGACAGACAGACAAACAGTCGTGCTGGCAGGACAGAGCCATACCTTGTCATGGATGAGCCCATGGTAGAGGATGCTGTGCATGTCTCTGCAGAGCCGTTCCAAGCCACCATACTTGGACCAGACATTTGGGTTGCTGATGGACACCAAACCTTCCACTGTGGTCTTCAAGTTGCCAAGGAGCTTCCAGTGCTCTTTCCTGCACAGGAACACAGCAAGATATATCAGAGCTACAGCAAGAGGAACTCCACGACAGGAACATGGTATTGCACTCTCTCAAAGGAAACTCTGCCCAGGCTGAAACCTTTGGTGGTCCAGAAACCAGCAAAGGAGAGCTGAAGCACTTGGTGCATCCCTGTGGTATCCCATACATGGTTTGTGGACAATAGACCATATTGTAATGATTCTTCTGATGAGTGGTAGCCACCACCTGGAGATAGACAGAACAGACTGATGGCTGCTGCAATGCACCACATGCCCAGTCTGGGCCAAAAAACCCTGGGGATTAACTTTCTAGCAGGCTCTTGCTCCACTGACATGCTCTTTCTCAGAGAGCCCCTCAGGAGCACAGCAGCTGCATGGAAGGGTGTGAGGGCCACCACACCGAGCAGACCCTGTGTTTATAGAGCAGCACTCCCTGAGCAATGTCCATCACATTGAGAGCTCCAGTCCTGTCAGGATGCAGAGGTGCTCCTCTCCCAGGGAGGTGACACTTCATCTGCATCTCCAGCTGTACAGCTGCTCTCTTGGCCCTGACCTGCTGTAGGCACAACCTGCAAAAACATTATCACCTTATGGACAAAGATTAGCAAACTGCTGGTGAGCTCCAGAGTATGCACAACAGCTCATCAGGATCATCCCCCTTGGCTGCCCTGCATACAGCAAGAAATCACCATTATCTACCACAAAGCAGGAGCAATGGTGTAGAGAGGCAACATCATTTGACTATGGAAAAGCAGCTTTGGGGAAAGAAGCTTTGGGTGACTGAGGTTCCCACTCAAGCTGCTTGACAATGTTGCCAGATGAACAGCAGCTGTCAAAAACACATATTCAAACAGGAGCTACTCTCAGAAGAACAGGAATGTTGCAAGGTACAGGTAGGAGGGTAAATAACAAAAAAAAAAAAAGTCACTGCAAGGTTTGTAACAAAAGCACCCTGATACCTTAGCATGAAAGTTCAAGTTTTCAACTGGCAAGAAACAAGATGGTGTTTCAGAAGTTAGTCCCTCCCACAGCCAAAACCAAACTGGATTTTCAAAACACAAGGGGAAAAAGAATGAAAACAAATAAATAACAGATAGAAAACTGTTCTCATTTTCATCCCTTGGGGATCAAAGTGTGGGCTGCATACTCCTGGTAATTAAAACGAAGCTTTTCTCACCAATATTCTCTTTTTGAAACTTGTTCACTACTGCCAAACTGATTAGTTGAACAAGCAGATTAATTAATCATTAACTATTGGCTCTACCTCAAGGTGCCCATTCACGTCACTTCCTCATGATGGAAACATCACCACTTCCAGTGCCACCTAAGCTTAAACCACACAGAAGCCAACCCATCCCAGCAGCAAAGCCTGTCACCCTGACAGCACCACAGCTCTAAACCAGACCTGCAGAGCATGTGACAGCATGTGTAAGTTCATGTTGTACTTAAACTAACAGGTATGGGGCTTTATCTCAGAAGAGACTGAAGAAAAATGCACAGATGCAAATCACAGGCAGCTTCCTGAAGGAGATACAGCTTGGGAAGACACAAAAAAATGATCCAGCTCTGCTGAATTTATGGGCTTTTCTCATCCCTGTCCTGAGCAGTGCAGATGTTCTTTGGCTGTGGATGCCCAGAGAGGAATCAGCAGTCCCTGGTCAAAGAGCACCTGCAGCCACTGAGCTCAGAACACCAGCAGCTCCTCCCTAAGGTATTTCTAACACTCAGAGTTAGGAAATGCAAGTGAAAGCTCAGCCACGCCACTGATATTCCAGTCAGTGAGTCAGGGGAACTCCCTCCCATGTTATTTCAGGCTGTAAAAAGCAGGCGATGCACACAAGGATGTGAGGGTAGCACACACAGGGATGTGCCTTTCCAAATGGCTGGTCTCAATAAAGGACTTGTGCATCTCAAGAGGTAGAAACCAGGATCCATGGCTCTTTCCTAGCATGGGGAAACTAAGGGTAAGCAATCCTTGAGCAAAATAATCTCAGAATGTTAAAACATTGAACACGGAAGCACAAAGAGAATAAGCCACATAATTAAAGCGCCTTTGCAGAGGTGATCTTGAATCCACCAAAAGTGAATTAAATCCTGGTAGAACAGTAAGTATCCTATGGGACTTGTTGGCCCAAAGCAGTTCACAAGTTGGGACAGACAAGACCTTTCTGATACCCAAACCCCAGCTGTTTCTGGGCTGGAACACTGAAAAGGCCACAGAGACACAAGGCTAAAGACATGAGGACCCATATAGTTGGCTGCAGGTGGCAGGGAAATCGAGAGAGCACAGCTAACCACATTTCAGTTTTGACTGGACTCTGGGGCAACCCTGAATTAGCAGCAGGGTTTCTCCCCTCCCACTGACAGAACCCTGGTTTCAGATGGCAGGAGGGATGGAGAAAGCCCAAGTTCCCTTTTCTGCTGGTGTTCAGAGAATTACTAAGAAATCTACTTTTTTTCCTGAATAAATCTACTTTTTTTCCTGCTATAGAAAGCCTGGCATGGGGTATGGGCAATTCATATTACATCATGAGAACACCCCAATTTACAATAAGGGCAAAGTGAGTAATACCCCAGAGGGTCACAGAACAAGACCAGAGTTACCCCTGCAAGAACCACACACACTTCTACTCTCCTGATCCAGCAGAGCTTGGGTCTCCCAGCCAGAAGGGCCAAGGGTACTTGCAGGGCTGTGGAGCAGCAGTGAGATCTCAGCTGCATCCCTCTCCTGCTGAGAGACAACCTCTGATCCAGCCTCCAATTTTAACCACCAGCTCCACAAACTCGGCATTGGATCTCCTTTCTTTACCACCACAAACTCCATCTTCAAGCAGAGCAACATCAACCTGCCATTGGGAACTGTCCCAAACATAACTGAACCTTTTGCACTGCAGTGATAAAACACAGAATACAGAAGACAAATAAACACAGAATATTTTTGCAAGCTTTGTAGCAAAAAATGGCTTAATGCTGCCACTGCTGACAACAGGGAATGCTGCTTGCTCTTCCTAGGCTTCCTCAGCCCCTTCATGCCAGCAAGGGTAGGAACTTCTCTCAGTCCAAGTCAGCAAACGTGACTCACAGCAGAGGCAGCGAGCCATGCTGCTGACTTCTTAGTGTAAAATAAAACCAAACCTTGATTACTTTCCAAAACAGAATCACACAGGTAGCCAGTGGTCAAAACTGAAAAATAAAAATGAAGCTCATCTTTCTTGCACCCATCACCTGCTGTGTATCTACTGTGCTCTGCAGGAGGCACCCAGCAATGACTGCTTGAATCCTGACCTCCACCTGGAAGACTCTCTTGATCCTGCTTAGCACACTAAAGAGGTTGGGCTAAGGATGCTGAGGTTATGGAGGGACTTCTGACAAATCTCCAAGGACACTCATTCCCGTGCTGGCTGTCAGTTCCTCCTGCAGAAACCCAAGGCTCCACTAAGCTGCCCTGCGCAGAGCTCTGCCCCGCCTCGCTGTCCCCAGATCTCCCAGACAACCAGCAGCCCCTTCCCTGGACTCCCCCGCCCGCTCCTCCGGGCTCGGCACTGCTGGGAAAAGGGATTAAAGGAAGCCAGGCTCCGTGCAATTCATCTGCAGTCGCGGGGAGTGGCTGACAGGCAGAGGAAGCCAGAAGAGCTCTGCCAGCCCAGCAGGGATGGGCAGGAATAGCTGAGCGGGCTGCCTGGAAAAGGGACACGCAGGGGAACTCGCATCCAAGCTGCAAGCTGGCACTGATGGAAAACGGGGGCACAACCACAAAAGGTGCCCCCAGCAAACACGGCCCAGGGAAGCTGCTTGCTGACGTATTCCTGCTCTGCACTGGCAAAGGATGAGGGAAGAAAATAGAGATTAAAGGTGTTTTTTAACCTTCCCATGGCAGATAGATTTACCTGCTCATCTGGCTAAGTCTCTCACAAGCAGATGACCACAACCTGTGGACACAGGGTACTGTCCATTGGGCTTCAATCTGCACAGGACCTGCCTGTGATGAGCACGCAGGCAGCCAGAGGTAGTGACAGGCAGAGCAGATCCCCACAGCAGCCCACCCCACCCAGAGCAGCTGCTCACCTCCCTCCACTGCTCACAGCACAGGTTCCCTTTAGGAACCCTCTCCGCTGGCCCTGTTGTCCCTGAGGGTCTTGCTGGCACCAGAGACAAAGGTGGCAGCTCTTTGCTAACCTGCCCAGCTGACCACTGGCCCATCTGCTCCCCCTGGGACTGCTGTGCCCTCTGCACCACCCCAAGAGCCCTGCTCTCTGCCCAGCAGGACAGCATTAACTCTCCTGCCTCCAAGGACAATGTCCTCCTTGGACACTGGCATTACAGCCCTGCCACTTGATGCATTTCAGACCTGCTGCTAGCAGGAAAAATCCAGCACAAGATCCTCATTGTCCTCTCCAGTGCTGGCTCAAGGATGGACTTCAGCAAAATAACTTTTGCTGCTGCATTTTCTGTAATGCACAAGAAGATGGATCCAGTGATCTCTATCTATTCCCTATCGATAACTGCCACAATCCAGTGTGAAATGGCACCTCACTGGCAATAAAAATGCTAACCACATCACACAAAGGACAAGGCAGTGTAAGGCCCATGCTGGATCCTCCCCAAGGATCAGTGCCAGCCAGGAGAACAAGCAGGCTCCTGCCTGTGCCAGCACCAGCGGGGGATGATGCCCTCCTTGTCCCTGGGGGAGTGCTGGGGGTGGCACCACCCCAGCTCTATTAGTCACACGATGGCAGAGTCTGGTAGTGCAGGACTTGTGCTTGCAAAGGCAAGAAAATGCACAAAGATGAACCTGGAAAGACAAAGCACTGAATGCAGTCAATTCCTTTTACCTTTTGGAACCTGCTGAGTTTGAAACATTAGTAAAGAGGGAGAACAGCTCAAACTGTGCAGATCAGAAGGCACCCCAAACCCGTGCTATAGCTTTAAAAGCACCGGTAGCATTTTCCCAGCTGATATGGCAAGCAGGAATAGAGCGACTGGCTGAGCCCCTCAGATAAGGAATGCTCCTCTCCCATATCAAGTTTCAGCTGCTCCTTCCTCCCCAGCCAACACCTCCAATTTCCATCCAACATTCACCCTGCGCTCGTGAGCGCCAGGGCAAAACCAATGCACCTGTAAAAACGTGAAGTAAATAGGACTCGCCACCAAAACACCTCCAGGGAGCAGCCTCTGCTGCTCATAAATGCTTACAAAAAAATCAGGCCTGAAGCACACATGAGACCACACAGCCGAGGTCACCGTGCTCACCACCAGCCACGTGCAGGCACAGGGCCTTGCCTTCAGGAATAAAGAGATAAATAAAGACATGTCTGTTCAGCACCTAGAAGAGGGGATGCAGACAGGAAGGACAGGAGATAGGATCCCCGAGCAGCGAGCTGCAGAGGCACCTGAAGGGCGGCAGCCCGGCGTTAGGGCGGGGTGGTTTCACCCTTGAGCTTAAGGCGTGTGAAGCAGAGACCTGGCAGCTGCTGTGCTGGCCACGGCTGACGGGGGACAGAGTGGGGACACAGCACCGGTACTGAGGAGCCACATCCGTGGCCATCACCGCCCCTCCAGGGGCCAAGGCTCCATCCCGCGGCAGTGAGCAGAGACGTGCGGCCGCGGGTGGGTGACGGCTCTGACAGCCCGGCCCTCTGCGCGCTCCTCCCACGAGGGACCGAGCCGGGGGCAGTGTCACGCTCTGCAAGCAGCGATCCCACTCGCGAAAGGTTGATTCATTGCCTGCTCGCCCCCCGGTACCCCCACACAGCCACGCAGGACGTGACCTCTCCAGAAGCATCCCCCGCGCATCCATCCCTACTGCTGGCACTGCTGCCACCCGCACATCCCGCGCCGCGTCCCCGATACACTTACACACACACACACACACACACACACGCACACGCGCGAGTGCGGCCCCCCACGCGTGCACACGCACAGCACCGGGCCGCCCCCAGGCGCGCCCACGCCGCCCCGCAGCCCGGTGCTGCTGCCGCCGCCGCGCCCCATACCCGCGCCCCGTGTCCCGCCCCCCAACGGGCGCCTCCGCGGGCCGGGCCCCCACGACACCCGCCCCCGCCCCTCCCGCCGCGCGTGTCCCGCCGCGCGCGGCCCCACCGGCTCTCGGCGTGCCCCGCGTGGGGCCCGATCTCCATCCCGGGCGCGTGCGGCCCCGCCGCCGCAACCGCGACACCGTCGCGCGGGAGGGGCGAGCGCCCGCCACGCCCCGCCGCACCCACGGACTACAGCTCCCGGCGCGCACCACGCCTCCGCGGCGCAGCCAGTGCCGCGGCGGACTACAGCTCCCACCGTGCACCGCGGCGCTCGGGCGCCATGACGGGCGGTCCGCTGCAGCCTCCTCCGCCCCGGAGCTTTCGGTGTCCCCCGAGTTCAAAGCGCTGGGAAAAACCATAGCGGTTGCTGAAATAACCCTCACCAAATCCTGCCTTGGACGTGATGAGGAAAATGCGATGGCGAGGGAAAAAAACTAAAACGACGTGTCCCACAGAGACAGCTCATCACTGATCGCACCTGCAGAGACAGAGGGCTCTGCTCTACCGCCCACTGTGAGGAGGCTGTGGAAAATACAGCCCAGTAAAATGTACCTTCCACCGAAATGCTGTGAAATGAAACTTCAAAAAGGAAAAAGTGATGCTGTTGTCTTTCGACTGAGAACAGCCAATGACAAATTATTATCTGAGATAAAACCTAGATATGTCTCTGGAGTTGTCTGGTGCCCCAGAAACCAAAGCCAGGCATTTGTAAAATGGAAATTCCCTATAACTGTTACTTGGAATGATAACTACATGCTGCATACATGAAAAAGCACCCCTTGACCTGACATTTTCTATGTGGTTTATTTTACCAGTACAGTATTTCTGCAGAACATAGGGATACAAGGTTCTGTACTGCTGTTCTTGATAATAACAACAATAACGTATTTTTCAGAAGGTGCTTAATAAAGAGACCAGGACTCCTCATGTATCATAATTGTATACAAGTGTGGAATAACAACTTGAGTCCAGTTGTCAGGCAGAAATTCCTCTCGTAGAGCCCACTGCACTGATTGAAAGCGCTGCATGGCATGTTAGGTCTCAGGGCATCAGACTGTGCTGACTCCCACAGTAAACATATTTGAGGAAATCAAGTCATCCGGACTACTGTGATTGTTAGATGATCATGCCTGGTGAAATGGAGCATGCAGATAAAACTAACAGATCTAATTTAGTTCTTTGTAGCTCTCAGTGCCACGTGGAAGCTTTGTCACTTGGCTGGATGCTGACACACTCCTGAGAGCCGCACAGCAAACCAAGAGCTGATGTTGGCATGGTTGCCTTCGTGATCCCCAGCCGTTCTGAACACAGAAAGAAAATATACTTCAGGATCATAGCTTGTGCCTGGTTTTCTGTTGTGCTGAACAGCAGACAGCTGGCATCCTGTTTGTATAACAAACACAACTCGTGGATATGGTAAAATCTGGGTTTTGTCTGATTTCCACTTGTCACGAGGACAGGTAGCATCTGCCACCTTTGCAGTTCATGTGTGTGTTTGGGTAAACAGAGCATTTGTTTATTGGTGTGACACAGTGCCCAGATGGAGCTGGACCCTACAGCCTCATGGGAATTTGACTTAATGCTTTTTCAAAAATACATCTTTTAGCACCTCTATTTTTAGTAGTTTGTGCTAATCAGGCAAGAGCATATTTGCTTTAGAAATGTAGCCTGATTATAAGAACCTCCTACTCGTCATCAATCACTTGTCATCCAATCTCACCTGGGGGAAAATGTTAACAAAAGTTTTTAAATCTGGGGGTCCAAAACTCCGTGTCTGAACTTCTGCTGCCCATGGAGAACACAGAGAAGAAAACAGGGTGGAACTGTCAGCCTCCAGCACTGTGGTCACGAGTCTCTCCTGCCTGAAGGGAAAATCTCCCACTAGCTGGAGGTATTCTGTGACAGTAACTGAGCCATTCTCTTCTAGACAATGGAGGCAGCAAGAGGAACATTCAGAAACACATTTTTGGCCTTATTTAAAAAGAGATGGATAAAGAGTATAAATGGAGAGAGCAAAGCCTTGTCACCAGTTGGTAGTACAGGACACAGCTGAGAACAGAAAGCCTTAACTCACTGCTCTTATTTTTGCCTTTCACGGTAACACTCCTGGAAAGATCTCCCATTCTTAAGTCCTGCACAGTATTTCAGTGCAGGTAGCTGCCAGCACAGCAGCACAGAGCTGTGACAAGGATTACAGGCACTGGAGCTCATTGTGTGTCAGGTACTCAGGATATTGCCCTCGCCACAGAGTGTTTATTTTAGCAAATGCACAGATGGAATATGTGGGCAATGAAAGAAATGTGGGAGTGTTCCTGCTGCAAGGAGGTGTGTGCAAGGTCATGTATGGAAATAATTATCCCTACCCAAGGGCATCTCCCTGCAGTGACGGTATGGAGCTCCCCCTCTGGAGGCAAGCAGGCAGACCCTAAAACAAGCTGTCCTTTGGTCATGCCACCTTTAGGACGGCACCCCCAGCACAGCTCCCAGAGAAAACTCAGGCAGGTGTGGACAGTAATGCCAGGTGACCATTGTGAGCAGGAGAAATAGATTCGTTTCAGCATTTACTGCCTGGCTTCTGCAGGAAGTTTGTCCTCTGAGATCACCCTGTCAGTCCATCCGCTCCTTCCTTTTCTGTCTCTGGAACTCAGTGACCAATTTCAACCAACCACGAGCAAGATTTAGAGATTACAGAGATAATTGCTATCCCTTAATTGTAATAGAATGTCAAATGAAGGAGGTGCTGTTGTGTAAAAAAGCCCTTTTACATGTAACTTGTTTAACAGCAGCCAGCTGCCCACTAGGCACATGTGTACTGCTGACCTGCCAACCACAGCTCCAAGGAATGCAAATATACATGGAGCAGGGAAAGGCTTTGCTAGATTCCTTGTTAAAAAAACAATTTCTCTTCTGAATTTCTCAATCACATGATTCTGACCAAAAACTAGCAAAGATAACAACTCTGAAAAGAACCCAAAGAGAACAAACTATGGACACACTGTTCTGGGTTTAAGTAGTAATTTTAAGCTTTACATGGTATTTTGAAATAAGAACTTAGTTTGAACTCTGCTGTTTGACATTTGAAAACATAATCGTGCTCAAAACCACCCTGCATTGGTTTTGTTGTTCACAGAACAGATTATTTCTCTCAATTGCATGGGGGTCACAGGCAAAGGCATCTCATAGTCAACTTCTCAGCTGAACACCCTTCGCTGCCCTGCAACATAGAATGGTTGGACTGGCAGGGACATTTAGAGGTCATGTGGTCTGACCCTTCCTGCCATGACCAGGACATTTTCAACTAGATCAGGCTGCTCAGAGCCCCATCAAACCTGACCTTGAGTGTTTCCAGAGGTAGGGCATCCACCACCTCCCCGGGCAATCTGTGCCACTGTTCTACCACTCTCGTTGTAAAAAAATTTCTTCTTTATATCCAGTCTAAGTCGACCCTCTTTCGGGTTAAAACCATCACCCCTTGTCCTGTTGCAACAAACCCTGCAGAAAAATCTGTCCCCATCTTTCCTAGAGGCCCCTTCAAGTACTGAAAGCCCGTAATGAGATCTCCCGGAGCCTTCTCTTCTCCAGGCTAAAACCCCCCAAATCTTTCAGCCTGTCCTCGTAGAGAGGTGCTCCATGCATCCAGCCACCTCCGTGACCCCTCTCAGCCCCCCGCAGGTTTGCAGCCAGCCCAGGACTCCGTGTCCTATGGCACAACTGCTCTGTCCTCCATCCCCCTGCACCCTGCCGGCAGCTCCGCTTCCGGCGCCCCCGCCACCCCCCAAGGACACTGTCCCTGGAGAAGCCGCCTCTGGAAGCCAGGACACAGCGAGACCCGCGCCCCCGCCATCGCCCCCCGCCATCGCCCCCCGGCCATCGCCCCCCGCCATCGCCCCCCGCCATCACCCCCCGGCCATCGCCCCCCGCCCGCTGTACCTGCTCCTCCCGGCCGCCAGGAGGCGCGGTGCCAGAGGGGCGCTGCGCCGCTCCCCGGCGCGGGTGGCTGTGCCCTGGGCGGGGCGAAGCTGCTGCGCATGCGTGGGCCCGGCTGGGGGCGGTCCGGTGTGAGGGAGGCGGCCATGAACGCGTTCGGGGCTGCGGCACCGCTCCCGGGCTCCTCAGCCGCGGCGGCGGCTCGGCACGGCGGCAGCGAGAGCGTGGAGAAGATCGACATGTCCCTGGGTGAGGATCGGGGCCGGGGCCCGCTGTAGGCGACAGGGCGGGGGGCTCGGGCTGAACCAAGTGCCGGGGACGGGGAGGGGCGGAACGAACCAACGGGGCTGTGCCGGGCACCGGCGCGGGCGGAACCAACGGGGGCGGGGGGTGGGGAGGGGGAAGGACGGGACCCTCCCATAGCGGGAGCGCAGGAGGGGCGAGGGTGGCGCCGGGGGCTGGGCACAGGGGCGAGTCCCGGGCGTGCCGCCGGGGGCAGCGCGGATCCGGGGTCGCGGTCCTTGGCGGGAAAGAGCCGGGACCCCTTTGTGTCGCTTGGTGGTGTGAGCAGGCCGCAGAGCGGGGCACTGCCTGCTTTTGGCCCGGTGAGGCCCTCAGTACTCGGGCCTTAGGCTGGGCGGCCTCGGGGAGCGTCCCAGGGCCTCGCCTGGCGCTCGCAGGCACAGGGTTGGGTGAGGTTTGGTGATCTTTCAGCTGGCCTGGCCTTTTTATTCTTCTCAGGTTTGGAAGTCAGCAGTGGCAGGCCTCCCGTGTAACCTCTTTGCAGGATAAGACCGGCCACGCCGAGCATGACGTCACCTGTACCGCGTAGTTGGCTGTGACAATCTGCCCCGTTGTCCCCTGCCCTCCTATTGCAGGGTGTGTGTGTTAGGAACTTGCACAGACTCGTTACAAACCTGCAGAGCTGTGTCTCCAGCGTGTCCGAGAAACTGACACCCACACTGTAGATATTCCGTGAGGTATCTCAGAGAAGTTCTGTTCGGGTGCTGTGTACTGAGACTCCTTAACACTCAGGGACATTTGGTGTGTTTGTGGGCTGCATCTTCCAGTTTACTTTAATTAGGAAAAAAAAATTGTAATTGGTTTTGTACACTCCCAATACTGCTTTGTGATACTATCAGAGCACGATAGATTGGTGCTACCAGGAGACTTCCTTCAAAAAGCAAATTCATAATGTGAACTGAAATTATTAATGGTGGACTTGGTCTCTTTGTGGGCCACCATAAAATAAGAGGATATGTACAATTTTTTCCTCTGTAAATAATTCAGTGGAGTTCTTTGGGCAGTGGAGATGACTTTGTGAAATGATGTTTAGAGTTTGTCTGAATGTAGAGTAGGGCTACAGCATTCATAGAAAACTAAATAAACTAAATCTGTTTTTACCCATTGCACACAATCTTTGTTTTCAGGGTTCCTAATAGAGTTGTTGATCCTGGCTTGTTGTATTTTCACATATTTTAATGTTTCCTGGCTGAGTTAACCTTTCAGTCAGTCATTGCTACCTGTCCTGGCCATTAACTAGAAGCAGACTGCAAAGGACTGTTGCAGTGTCATGAGGATGTTGTTTTAAAATGGTGGTGTGAAGTGGGTGCTTCTTTGGGTGTGTGAGAACGTTGTCACCCCAGCTGCTGCCCCTGGTGAAAACTCTGTGTCAGGTATAGCCCAAGAGAAGATGCAGTCCCACATCTAGTGTGATGTCAAAGAAACTGACATGACCCTAATCTAGGAAGTCTTAAGATTGAGATCATGATGTTGAGTAAATTCTCATATAGTGATAAAGATTAAACATGTTTTGATTGTGTTATGTGCAGCTGAGCTTCCAGTTTGATACTGCTCCCAGATAACTCTGTTATTCTAGCTGTAATTGTAGTCTCTAATCTCATGCAGGATAGAAGACTGCTTCAGTGTAGCTCCTCTAACAAATGCATGATGTCCCAAATGTCCTTCATTTACCCAAATAAGAGAATAGCTGAAACTGAACTACTTTTGTTTAAAAAGTTGTAACCTTGTGTGCAGCAACTCGAAAAAATTTGATTCAAGGTGAAGCAGATGAACTGTGAAGCATGAATCCATGTTTGAAGTGGCTTTGGTTTTCTTTGTGTATAAAAGGATAGTTTGGAATCCTTGTTCCAGGGACAGCCCCTTTGGCAAAGAAGATTGTGCAGATACCAATCCCTGAGTGACCTGTATCAGTATTCTTGTCCTGGTAGATTTTTGCAGCAAAGTGAATTCATTTTCTCTTAGCTTTCTTTTGACAGCATGCAAACCATTGTATAATAGTGTTGTGATTTTTGTTGTTTGTTTTTTTGCACTGTTTTCTCTGTTCTACCCCTTATGAGTCCATTTGAACTCAGCCACAAACACAGTAATCCCATTTCCATCTTTCCTTGACTGAAAAAAGACTGTCCAGCTATTTGGGGAGGCTCCCTATTGAAACATGACATTTTTTATCAGTTGTGCTCTCATGATAAAGATGCAGTAAACTCAGTTTTACAGTTTCTTTTAAGGTGTTCTTGTAAACAAGCTGGCAGTCAGATAAAAGCTGCCACACCTCTTGCTTTACTCTTCTGGCTACCAGGTCGGTGAAGGCAATCAAGCTGGTGTAGCATAATTTGCACTGGGCAGACCTGCTGTTTGCTTTTCATCAGTTTGTTTCTTACACATATTTCTGAACTGGTTAATAGTTTGTCTGGGATTGTTTCCCTGGACAATAGATAAGGTGATTGCTTTAGATTGTAGATTCCTGGAGAGAGATGTCTTGCTTGCCTTTTTCCCCATCATTTCAGTCCTGGTGAACATCTGAAGATAACTGATGGCTTGAGTTGTGTCTGTGTGATCTTTCTTAAGTAGCTTAGGATGAGAGAACTAATTGACATTTTATCTGTTCTCTGCAAAGTCTGGGCATGAGATTGGAATTTCATTTTCTTTAACCATTTACAAAAACTAATGGAGTCACTCAAGTTAAAATTTAATTCTGGGCTGAATGCCATGATCTTACATGTGTCTCACATTTTCTGGATGTATGCAACTGCTTCCCTTCTGCTGGGGCATTGTATTATAAAGTAACTTCTGTAAGACATAACAGGGACTGGATGTTTATAGTGCTGATGTTTCTGGAACCCTAACTTGTATGTGCTGCCTTTGCAGGATTGACTGGTCTGTCTCCTGTGACTCCAGGCTGTTTGGGGGCTTTATTCAGTATTTTATACGGTATGTCAATTTTTCTTTTTTCTTTTTGTAGATGATATCATCAAGCTGAACAAGAAAGAAGAAAGAAAGCAATATTCTCCCAAAATAAAAAGAGGGCTTCAGCAGAATCGAGCTCAACAGTTCAGTTCACAAGGCTCCAAGTGGGGAATGCAACAGCAGAAAGGTGTGTGTGCCAAACAGAACACAGATTCCACATTATCTTTCTTGAGCTGAAAGGTAGAATAATGAAATGTGTGGATTGACATGGTCAGTTCACTTGTCTTTCAAATAATGTCTTTTGATTGTAATTCAGGGGTATTTTTAATCTATTTATACTTGGTTTTGTTTCTGATTCAGTGTGAGAAAGTAATTGGCATGTTTGGCCACCAGGGAGCTTAGATGCTTGAAGGACTGTCTTTGACTCAAGGAAGAATTGGCTTGCTTTCTGATACTTCAATTTAATTTTAATTTTGGAAATTGTGATGATACCTTGCCCCTTCTCAGAGATGGACAGAACAAGTGCTTATGCCGAAGCCTTTGTACTTGGAGATGTGGAAGCCTTGCCAGAGCTCTGAGCTTTGTGCAAAAGAAAAGCAAATTCATATTTGCTGGGTAGAATTCTCTTTACAGGCCTCCCCAAATTATCTGCCCCAATCTATAGACTGTGATCCTGGCTCAGGAATATTTAAATGGATAGTGCACAGTGTGAGTTGGCTTTTCTTGTAAGAGCTTGAGATGCAAAGGAAGTACTATGTCAGCCTTCTTAAGCCAGTGCTCTTACATACAGAGGAATACAAAAAGGAGAAAAAGTCAGATAGGCAGGGAGTGAGGAAAGGAAAAGTGCACAATAACAGCTTTGCTGTAGGTTCCCCTGAGTAACTCTTTTTTTTTTTTGATAAGCAGGGGAAGTTTGAAAATTATTCCCAGGCTTTAGTTCAGTACATGGAGAGCTCCTGCTTGATGTGAAGGCTGGTTTTGCTTGCAATTGGTTTTGAAATGTATCTATTTAGTACAGGATGATCAAAATGTGGAAGAATACTGTCTGATAAGAAAGCTTACCACCATGAGCTAATTAGGTATTTAGGTTAATGCATGCAATTTCTTGTTTAGTAGCATTCCTTTAAAACAAAGACACATCTGTCTGGTGTACTCACAATGATCCCTGGGTTATCTTTGTCTTGCTTAGTGTTTGTTGTAGCAGCAGCTCCTCCTTTGTGTCTTAGACGCAAATGTATTTAGGGATCAGTAGAATGTTGTGTTACTCAGGGCTCAGAGGAGTTTTGGTTTCTGTGCAGGCCCACACAACTGTGTTACTTGTACATCTCTAATAAATTGGTGACAGGGCTGGAGAAAAATTTGCATCTCTCAGCCCAAGTGTGAGGATATTTGTGTGGGTGAAGACTAAGTGAATTTAAGTTGTAGATTATCGAACATGTAAGCTCTGTTTATAAATGCAGTTGTCAAGTGCAATTGTTTATCATCAAAAGACCACAAAAGAAACAAGCATTAGGATTTAGAATTTTAGGAGAAGCTTGATCTGTAAACTTGAAACTCTAAATACTACTGTCTTAGGCAGTTACTTTTCTCTGCTGGAACCTTACCAGCTTCTCTGCCTGTGTTATAGGAAAAAACCAAACAATTTCTTTGCAAAATTGCCAGATTCATGACATCTTGAAACATTGTGAATAGTTTCAACTGCTCCTTCCTATACAGCTTGGCGCATTTTCTCACAGTGAAAACAAATCTCTTGTATTGTTTTTAAGGAAAAGGCGTCACTAAATAGTTCTTGTGAGCGTTCTAGTTATTAGTACCTTAGCAGTAGATTTATTGCTACTCTGTTGCTATTGAAGTCACCCTGATAAGTAGCAAAGCCTCTGTAGACAACTGCAGAAACCACAAATGATGAACAGTGTTCAGTTCTTGTGGTTTTAGAAGTGGCTGCCAAATTTTCTGGAAAGAAGTGAGGAACTTGAGCTGGATTCTATTCAGCTCTTGGGGTTAAAAGCAGAGAGATGAGCATTGTTCATTTAAATAAAAGTTGTCCTTGGTGATACACAGAATGCAGCTGCACAAAGCCCTGTGCAGCCTGAGCTAACTGAGGTTTTCATTTATTTGAGCAGAGGTTGCTTTATAGAGCTTGTGAGGTCCCTTTCAGCCTAAGCAACCCTGTTTCTCAGCTTTTCTCTTGGAAAAGAAGAGCATTTGCCAGCCAGCCACAAAATGTGTGTACACAGCAGTTCTCCATGGCAAATTGATCTGAGCTGGATTCTGACCAGTGGCTTACCTCATGTCATGGCTCCTGTCTCATGAGAAAGCACAGATTTATTATCAATGCTGTTAACTCAGATATGTTAAAACTAAATGTGTCTGTTGCTGGAGAGCTGACTCCTCAGTCTGAAATTTGTTTTGCAGTCTGAGGTTCTAGAGGCAAGGGTGCTTGGGGACAAAATTGGAGCACGGTTTGTATTCACAGCATGAAGCTAAATGACTCCAGACTGGGTTAATCAAACCCTGGTAACTGGAGATACTACAGACCTCAGACTTACAAGCCTTTTATATTCAAAAGCTGCTTTCAGCCCTCAGTTTGGCTGCACTGCCATGCAGACTTCTAATTGAAAACACTTCAAATGTGATATAATTCATGTGCTGTTTAATGTGCTTTTGTGGGCCAATTGCTATGTTCTTTCCTTCTAAGTCATGTCTTGGGAACCACTGATTTAAATAAATAATCTTTGAAGCTGTTTTGTTTCTTTTCCTTTTAAATTAAACTAGTAATTTGAAGTTTGCTGAATGGGTAGGAAGCTGAGAGACTCTGGTTTGGTTTTATATTGTTCAGTACTTGATGAAATTCCATTTCAGAGTATTTTGGTATTTTTCTGTGCTAGAAGACTTTTAAGTTCTCCCTGAAGACGTGTCAAATAAGAAATTTTCAGCAGAAGTCAACGCAATGAACTACAGTAAAACTGTGCTCTGGGTGAGAAGCTGGTCATCGCTGTGCTGGGGCTTGGGCCAGACCTGCCAAACAACTGAGTGACCAAATTGTCTTCAAGTGTAGTGGTGGCCTCTGCTCTAAGGCTTGAAGTGTGCAGCCAAATAACTTGTGCTGCCTGCAAGGCATCTTAAAGCATGAACCTTTTCCTTTCAGGAAGAATTGTTGAGCTTTCTGTGTTTGTTGCAGGTTATGGAAAGAATCGTTTGGGACGCAGAAAGAAGATAGCGGGGAAGAAGCGTTCTTATGGAGTCATAACTGGTCTGGCAGCCAAGAAAGCTCTGGGTTCACACAAAGGAATCAGTCCTCTGAACAGACAGCCACTGAGTGAGAAGGTAATGAATTAATGCAACCCTCGTGATTCGTGTCAGAACAGGTTAAAAAAATGAAACACGAGTGCTTCAGAACAGTGATACTGAAATATAAAATGGAGACAAATGGTACAAGCTTTTATCAAATTGGGAATGTGTTAGCAGAGTTCTTGTTTGTTTTGAGTGGGCTGGATAATGACTAGGTGTGAAAATAGTTTCTAACACCTAATTGGGTTGCAAGTCATGAGAGTTGAAGTACAGAAGCATATTCTGTGCAAATATGGAGGGAGTTACTGTATTTTTACAAGGAAAATTGGTTTTCTTACAGACCAATAATTCAGCCAACCTGCAGGTACTAAGCTTGTGCTGTTACAAAAATGCAAGTTTTTGCAGAATACTAAACTCCATCAATAGGCTCCGTTCTCTGCACTGCTCCAATGCATTGTTGCCTACTTCATCTCATTCAGTATTATAGAATGGGGTTTACCTTTGGATTTCTGACAAAGACTAATTTTAAGACATATGCAGCACGGATTTTTGTCAGTTTAGGGAGATATGGTAATGAAAAATGCAAAGGTATTTTGCTTTTTGTTTTCTCCTGAGGATGTGGAGAATATAGAATTCCTTAAATTGTATAATATGTTTTCAAATTACACTAGATCGTGAAAGGAAGGCAAAGCCAAGTGTATTCTAATCACAGTTTGTAAATGGAAGCTGAAATAAAAATGTTGGTGTATGTATAGCATACATTATGCTGAATATGTTGATTGTTTTTTAAGAATGCACAGCGGAATTACCCGGTCTTGAAAAGGAAAACAAACCTGCAGAGACAATCTGAAATGCAGAGAAAACAAGCTCCTGCCCTCAGGAGGTCTACCCTGCTAAACAGGAGGTAAATTACCAAGCCTGCTTTCTGAACACTGCTTAGCAACTTCCCATGGTGAATCTTGTTTGACAGGACTGAGGCTAAGAGAAGACAGTAGGTACTGGAGTAGCAATATGGTCAAGATCTTTTGAGGAAGTTCTACAAATCTGGAAGCCAAGAATGAGCCAAACATGGGCTCAATACAAAGCCAGATTTTGTTATGATGTAGAGCACTCAGGAAGTGCCTCTATGTGTGAGCACCTGGTATTCTGCCTTCAGATAAATCACAGGCAGCCTATATTTGAGCAACCTGATCTTGTGGAAGGTGTCCCTGCCCATGACAGGGGGGTTGAATCTAGGGGTTCTTAAAGGTTCCTTCCAGCACAAACCACTCTATGTTTCATGATTCCGTATGGAAATGGCTGCTGTGGATTTTGATAGCTCAGAAGTGTTAGCCATGGTTTAGTGAACTTTCTAAACGCCTTTGTGGAAGCTGGTGCCATCTGCAGCTTCAGGAAAGCCATTGCATGTTTTATTTGTGCTGGAATTACCATGTGTTATAAACTGCAATGGAAGTGGTCTCCATGATAAAAGGTTTCACTCTGTGACTATATTGTGAAAACTGTAAACAAACTTTCTTTATACATACTGATTTTATTTTTTTTTCATCTAACCAGCAGTGTTTAAAGTGCTGGAGGATACTGAGCAAAGTGAAAATCAGAATTAATGACCATATTGTCCTGTGATGTATGAACGTTAGGCTTCTATGTACCAGCAGTGATTTCTCCCTTTATGAGTAATGTGTTTCATTCCTAGTCAATGAGGAGTTTATCCCAGCTGAAACATTCAGCCTCAAAGAGGCAGCACTAAAGATGTCTTTATAGATGTTTTGGGCACTTTTTTGACTTCCATAGTAGTGTCTCTAAGATGTTCCCTGTGGAGCCTTTTGTAACTATATTTTTTAATAAATATTACAGGAATAACATGCCATCTACATTTGTCAGAATTGGAAACAAACTGAATCAACAGAAAGATACTCGTCAAGCAACTTTCCTGTTTAGAAGGGGCCTGAAGGTAAATACAAATTTTGAAAAGAGCAAGGCAGTTGGGCTATAGATTCTAAGCTAACCTGTAACACTGATATTATTGAATCAACTTCAAATATCAGATCTGAGTAGAAACTTCAGGTGCACTGGGAAACAGCCACAGGTTCTTCTAGGGAAATGCACTGGTTCTCTTTAGTTACTGTAATCCATTGAGTCTTGCTTCACATTCCAGTGTAATTGAGCAATTCTGAGGGGCATGGAACTTGTCAGTGTTTGAGGGTAATTGCAAGGCATTAATTTTTCCTTTCAAAAGTTAATGTTAGAAAGCTCTGTCCAGCTTTTAAAAGTTGCCGTCAGGTGAATAATAAAGCAGAAACACATTTTAGAATCTGATTATGGTTTGGTTTGCTTTTTTAGTTGCGGGTATTTTGCGGTTATTTATTTCAATTATTTTAGTTACTTAAGGATTTTTTAGTTATTTTTAGTAGGATGGAGAGACTGCACAGTGAATGAAAAGTGGTGGGTTTGGTTTTTATTTGTGCCCTCATTCTACATCTGCCATCATTGTGACTGTAAGTAGCTGTTGTTTGCCTTCCAGATGGTTTGCAAAATTACAGACAAGACCAGGAACTAGACAGACTTTTCTTGCTACTGTAGTAACATTTTGATCTATCTTAGGCTGACATAGTCCTCCAAAACGTTGCCATTGCTCTGTGGGCAGTTTTGTTTAAATCGTTTTGTGTTCTAAAGTAATTTCTTTTCAAGGTCTTATGAAATTAATAGGACTCTTATCTTTGAAGTCCCTCTGAAAGTACAACCCTGTTTGTGCAGCATGTACTAACAGCTTTAAACTTCTGGTTTTAACTTCTCTATTTCCAGCTGCTACAATAGGAATTGAAACAATATTCAAATCTGGTGTCTGTACTGATGTGTTTTCAGGTGCAGGCCCAAGTGCAGTCAACAGATGATCTTGGTAATCAGACAGTAAAGAGAACTCGTCAGTAAGTATCTAATTTGGAAATCTTCAGCTTTGTAGCACGTAAGATTCTCATTTTACCTCAGACTTCCCAGATATGATAATAGAAGGGGGGTGGATTTTTTTCCCCTCTAGGCACATCAACTAGAGTGACAGTGATTCTCCCTCTATTCTCAGTTATTTCCTAAATTATCTTCTAATTTAACCAGGTGGAGTTGGTTTGCATAAGACATTTGCAGGAATAAGGGGGAAGATGGTAAGAGGATCAAGCTAATCTCTAGTACTCATGAATACGGCATAGACTAGAAGAAAAATTCAAATGTCAGTGTTATCCTGAGCTCTTGTTGTAATTTTCCTTTTATTTAATATGCATATCAGCCTGTGAAGGAGTTTAGACATGAAAAAGGCAGAGCCCAATGAGGCCACTTGGCTCTTCCCTCATATACTCTTCCCATACTATTCTGTGCTTGCTGGGCTCTTTGCAGGGTGTTTCTTGGGAACACAAAAGGCTGAGGAAAGCAGCAGGTATCACAGAGTGCAGTCTGTCACCTCTTGAATTTGCTGTGTGGACCATTTTGGCCCCATCTGTGGCAAGGAAACTGAATGTTTTACAAAAGTAAACTCTTGGGTCAGGGCTGTAGTTCTGGTGTATCTCAACAGCCTGTGATTTAGTGTTCTCCTGAATAGGTGTAGGTGATGGAAAAGGTACAAGAATCAATAGCCGAGTGTCGATAACATCTGATTTTGTACTAGCCAGCACTCCAAATGCTTGCACATTCTTTGCTGGCCAATATTTTGAACATACCTTTAAAGATACCCTGACTGAAATCTCTGCACAATTTTTGTAAGTGATTTTTGTCTTTTCAAACTAGATGGCGAACTTCTACCACAAGTGGAGGGATCCTGACCGTGTCTATTGACAACCCAGGAGCAATCATAAGCCCAGTGTGAGTTTTCAGTTAAGTTCTGAATATAGATGAAATTGCTGCTTTGAACCATTTAGTGCATTTCTTGCAGGTAGTGTTTCAGGTGACCTCAAAGTCATAGCTTCTTGTGAAGGCTTTTAAGTCTGGCCCCTTTCTGAGTGTTTCTGAACAGTGTTTGAATAATATCACAGCTGGATTTCACACGTCAGCTCCCAGTTAGGAGCTTGATGTGGTGTACAGAATGGAAGAGTGGTGGGCTCGTAGATTTTCACTTTGTCTGTCCTTTCCAAATCAGGCCATGTCACAGCTGTTTTCCACCTCGGAGTGGAAATGAATGAGCACCTACTTGATATGTAATGGTGACAGTTACTCCCTGATTCATAAAAATATTGCTGGACTTGTGCTTAAAGAGAGCATTGCTGTATTTGTGTTTGGGAAGTTGATGGTACTGTTGTTAAAGTGGTATATTTTAAAAATGTCTTGATTAGCATTTCCTTGGTAGTGTTCTTTATCAGTAAGGAAGACTGTACCAATTTTTATTTTTTGTATTTATAGGATGAATTAACCACAAATTACACGTTTTTCAATGAATTGCAGATAAAAAATAAGATGGTTTCCTGCTGGGACTCTTAGTGTCTGATAACAATATCAAATGGTCCCTTTTTTAGTTCTGCCTGACTTACCTTCTTGAATTTGTGCCCTCCAGCTTTTCAGCCAGCCTGGTCAAATGGTTTGATGAAAAATTCATACCTCTATCAGCATTAAGGCTTTCTTGCATAAACCACATGTTCATCGTGTCCTTTTTAACATTCTTCTTTCACAGGTCCCAGAAATTACGATTAACTCGTAGTCCTGTGCCATCGTTTCTGATGAAGAGGGACCAATCCGAAGAGAAGAAGATTCCAAAAGGGGTTCCATTGCAGTTTGATATTAATAGTGTTGGAAAACAGGTAAATGCAATTTTCCTCTCATAACTGTGAAAGTAGTTTCAAGACCAGTAAAAGCCAGTGAGGCACTTTGCTCCTTGACTGCCAAGTGACAGAAAGAGAGAACTAGTGACTACTTCTTGTTTCCACTTCCAGTCTTTCTGCTAACTCACTGTGTAACTTCAAGCAAGTTAGCTAAACTCACTGTTCCTGTTCTTCTAGTTCATGCCTTGCATGCCCACATGATTTAAATGGGATTTAAAATGTTGAATATTTCTGAAAGGCTACTGTTGTTCCTGCTGTGCTTGCATCAGCAACTGTGAATAATTCTGGGATGAGCTCCTTTCAGCTGTGTGACCTGCCTGGAACCCTGGCAGCCAAATTTATAAGGCAACTTTTGCTGTCCATCTAGGAAAAAAAAACCTAAATGTGAGCATTTAGAAGCTTGAAAGATGAGCAATGAGCAATTTTTCACAAGTTTCATGAAGACAGGTGATTTGGTGCAGCAATCCTAATGCTGTCATTGAAGGAATTCTTACAGGGTGACAAAGTTAGACACTGTTCTTGTTATCAGCTCCTTAATGCCAGCTGTAGAAGAGTCAAGGCATTGATCTGCATTTGTTCCATCCAGGAATAAGAACTATGTCAGAAAGTCTACTACTGTAGTTAAAATTGATTGAACTTCTGGATTAGACTCCAGCTTGCTGCCTTAGCTGAGTGAACTGGAAAGCAACCTGCATTAAAATGGTGAAAATGTTGCATTTGTTGAAATTGCAGAGACTCTGTGTGGGGAAATGTGTACTGGAAGTTCCATTTTTCAGTCTGTTTGTCCTCAGTTTAACTTACAGTATTTTGAGTAGGCTTTGAGTATTGACATTACATACCACGTGTTCTTAATGAATTCTGAAAATGCAAGCTCTTGATGTGTAGCCCAATCTGATATTTAAATGTTGTGGGAAATGACAAAAAATCCAAGTGAGTCAACTAAGGAGTCAAGTGATGATACAGACTGAAAAAAAACTGTCTCCATTACTTTGATTAAATTAACCCAACACCTTTAAAGTTTTGGTTTAATTACTTTATTTTTCAGACAGGGATGACATTGAACGAGCGATTTGGGATCCTGAAGGAGCAGAGGACAGCACTGTCTCAGAACAAAGGAAGCCGTTTTGTGACAGTGGGCTAACCTGCCAGATGGACCCGGGCACTGAGCCCACCTACCTAAGCCCCTGAAATAGAAATGGGCAGAAGAATACAGCATATGTCACTAGAATTTTCCAGACATCTTGCTAAGATGGTGGCAGAGCTATCTCTCTTTATTACTTTTACTTGGAATGGTAAAAGACTTAATGCCCCGAGGGAGAAAAGTGGAAAGAAACTGATCCGACGTAGTGGCACCATCACCTGGTTGGAAAAGATTCTGTTGCCCAGCTGAGTTCTTTGACCCCTCTGTTATGGTAAAGATTGTTTAAGTGTTTAATTACAAACCCCATTTTAGGGTTTTTTAGGGACTGCCTTTGAGCTCTCTTTCAGAGACCAGTTTAGCACAGAGCCTCAGTCTGTGGATACTTCGGTAGCGATGTAGCGGCATTTTTCATGGGAGCATTGGTTCTGTACTTCTTTGTGCTTTTAAAGTTCCATTTTTTTCCTTTCTTGAAAACTGTTTTGCATCCTCACATTCACAAATAAAGCTGTTAGCTGAGACCCAAAATTTGTAACTGGGATGGAGACTATTCTACTCTTATCCTTAAAAGTGGTCCAGATCATACACCGTATTGGAGGAACACTGCAGAGGCAGCATGAGAGTCCTTTGTATTCCAAATAGCTCAACTTCATCATTCTCCTCTGTAAATGGAGTTTATCCATCTCCTTTTCTTCTTAAACTTCTGATTTTTATTTCTTTTTGAAATGTTTTTCACAAACTAAATGCAATAACCTCATGTTTTTGAATAATTTGATAAAGAAAAGATATAGCCTTCCTTCACAAGGAAGTCAGCAGTATGGTAGAGTTTCTTGCCCTCCCAGATACAGGATTCTCATCCTGCATATTTTGCCCCAGAGGGTTTTCTCTAACTTAAAAATAGCTAGAGGCAAGCAATCTTGTGGCACTTGTTTGTTTATACCAAAGAGAGGTAAAATGTGAAGCTGATCCAAAGTGGTCAGACATCTGGAAGTTGTCTGAAACTGAGGAGCGTTTCTGGAGGAAAGCCCTCACTTTGCCAGCATGTGTAAGGCATTAGGCAGGAACATGTAGCCACCTGCTTTAAGCATAGGTCTGTGCATCAGAATCTGCAGGACAGTAACAACTGGGGCATCCTCAATCTGTATTTATATAATCCCTAAAACTGAGGCACCTCTTCAGAATTGCTTCCAGAGCAGGCATTGATGATCTTGGCACTGGCTTTTTGGTGAGGAGGGTTAGGTACAGTCAGGTACAAGAGGGGCTGGCTTGCTGCATCCAGGAATGTTTATGGTGTTTGAAGCAGGTTTAACTCCTTTTCACATTCTTGAAGAATTTGTATTTGACAGAGTTGGTTTCCTTGCATTTTTATCTCAAATTCCAAGTTAACTAGCATATACTGGCAACTTCAACCTTGAAGAGCAATTGACAGCAGAAGGGCTTTTTTTTTTTGGTATCGTTTTGAAGTCAGAGTGCATTCTGATGCTAAATAGAACTTAAACCCTTGTTTTTAATGTTGAAAAATAAACCTTAGCAGAGGCAAACTAAATGTAATGGTGTTAAGGTTTCTTTCTCAATTATTAGTAGGAATTTTTTTTTAATAAATGTCCCACTGTTAGAATTTGAGTAGGTAAAGAGTAGTCAGTCATCCTGTTTCAGTGTATACGTTTTTCATGTGCCAGGATGCAACAAAAAATTCTTTTGCATCAGCCTAGATGCAAAACTTTGATGCAGTGCATCAAAAGTGCTAGTTTGTATTTAATGAGAAGATGCTTTACACTGTACCTTTTGGTATTTTTTGGAGAAGTTATTACATTTGATCTATTCTGAAGCTGTTAATTTTTTTTTAATAAAAAGTTACAGGTTTTATATTGTCTTGTTCCTGTTATAATCACCTGGGCAATATACTGGTTATGTGAATTTTCTGATAGCCTGCAAGGGGTTCTTATTGATCAAATTCTTATTAAATATTCTGAAGAACACAGCAGAAAGCAACCTAACTTAAGAGGGTTCGCACTCCTTGCCCACCTTAATATTCTGACAAGAGAGCACTTACTGGAGTGGCGCTGTGGAGGCTCACTTCCATTTGAATGTGTCAGCTACTAATTAATGTTTCAGTAGCACTTCCTAACTCAGTGATTTGGTGTGGTGAGAGTACCAGATGTGTCGGCGATTGCTGCTGTGACATGTCTTGATAACGAGAATCGCTGTCATCAACACCTTGAGCTGCAGGAGCAGCCCGAGCAGCTTCCTGGCTGTGTGGGAGTGCTGTGCCAGCAGGAGGCACAAAGCACTGGAAATGCTGCTATTGATTGTCAGTGCAGGACAAAATACTGCCTGTAAATACATCTGATAAGGTGTTAAATATTGTGGTTGTCTTGCTGCTTGATTATTGACATCCTTTGTTCTTCATTATCAGCTCACGGGTGTTGGCTGCAGTATCAGGTGGGTTCAGTGGAAGCAAAATGGCATTTATTAAGATGTAGCTAAGGGTGTGGCCTTTTAATGTAATCAATCCTTAAGTTAAAAAACGTGAAGCAGTTGTTACATTTCCCACTTAGCGGAGATCTCTGCGATCTGCCCTTGTTTTGCTGCTGGCACGGGCCCGACACCCAGCAGCTGTGAGCGATGCTCACCCAGAAACCACCCTGTGACAGCCCACGTTGGCGGGAAAGCTATATTTTTAACAGTTCCAGCAGGTGTCCGGGGCGGCGATCCCCTTGCACACCGGCTGAGCCGAGGCGGGCGGGAAGACGCGGCCCCGAGGAGCGGCTGGCTCGGCCCGGCTCGGCCCGGCTCGGACGGACGCGGTGCCCGCGCGGTCCCGGAGCCGCCGGGCGGCGGCCGCGCATGCGCCCCTGCCGCGCGCTCTGGCATGCGCTGTCCGGCCGGGCTGTGGCGGGGAAATGGCGGCGCCGGAGGGCGGCTCTGCCGCGATGCCCGCGGCTTGTCCCGCTCCGCCCGGTCCCTCGGCTCCCGGCTCCTGGAGCCGCTCCTTGGACCGAGCCCTGGAAGAAGCGGCGATCAGCGGGACCCTCAGTTTGAGCGGCAGGAAGCTCCGGGACTATCCGCGGGCCAGCGCCGCCAACCACGATCTCAGCGACACCACCCAGGCTGGTGAGGGACAGGGCGTGAGGGGGGCGAGGCAGCGGGGAATGGGAGCGGGGGCTCTCGGCGGCTCTGGGCGTCCTGGCTGCCCTACCAGCCCCTCGCTCGGGACTGAGTCTGAGGTGACCAATTTGTTGTGTATTCGTTAAATTGAAGATGGTTTCGCCTCCTCCCTTCGCTCTCCGCCCTTCCTCTCCTAGGCTCTCGAGGCAGGATGGTGGAGCTCTGGCAGGGTTCTTCCTTTGCCCATCTGATGAGATCTCTCCCATTGTAGGGGTTTTTTTACTTTATCGTCTCTGCTGTAAAACGTTTCCCTTGTGGGGAACTGTTTTAAAGAGCGTTGTGAGTTTTTTCTCAGATTGTTGCTTGCTGCTGTGATTTTAGCTAGTCTTGTTCTTGCTCTGATACATCTATATGTGAATGTGTGTATATACACATACGTGTGCACCCTCACAGTCTCTCATCTTGTCCTGCTGACACGGGAAACCAGCTTTCCAAGAAGGGCTGTCAGGTGTGTGTATGCTAAAGAAACTATTTTTTATAAGCTCTATAAGCTCTTATCCTTCTATTATTGTAATTTCAAACAGTCATAAGAAGATATGAAAGATACCACTAATATAATCACAGCCTTTTCTTTTTTTCTCCTGTATAGCATGAATTTAAGGATATTAAAGATTGTTAATTACTTTACAAGGTACAGTAAGCATTAGGGCTTTTGTCCTCTCTAGTCTTTAAATGTATCCATAAGAACAGACTAAAAAACTTACACTTTGACTGTAAGTACCTTGATCACAAGTGAAAACACATCTGTGTTTGCATATTACTGTACTAACTAGAGAGCTGAGAGCTGGGGAATGAGAGTTTGTGCAGATGTAGAAATCTCCTTAATACATGATTTAGTTTATTTTGATTGTGCAGTTGTATAAGCAAAGTCAAACTAACTTTAAAAGGCGTCAGCATACCATCTGTTTGAAGCTTTAAAATCTAGAGCTTTTAGTCTTGAGTTGTAGCTTGAAAGTTTAAAAATAAGCTTCCAACATCACTTTTTTCAGGTTGCCATGTTTGTTTGTAAGTGTGCTGATTACACTGTCATTTAAGTAATTCAAAATGGAACCTTCTTTAAAATTGTCTTGACTTCATACTCTGTCCTGTCACATCCTACTTATGCAAAAATCTGTCGCTAACAAAAGAAACACTCATGAAAACTCAAGCAAACCTTGAGACAGCACTGGTTTGCTTGTCTTGAACCCAGCTATACATAGAAAACACTTCTCATTGGGATATAAATTTTTGGGCTGTATTTTGTTTCTTTTTTACAAGTGCAGTTGCACAATGCATGTGTAGTGGAGTTATCTGTTAGCCAATGCAGCATACACATTTGTGAGGGGTTTGGGCTTTTTGTTTATAACACTATTCATTTACTGTACTCTTAAACAATTTGTGGGAATTCTTGTTCCCACCAAGGTTCCCATCTATTGTGATGAATATTTGCATTGTAGTTGTTCAAGAAGCATTAAATGCTAATAAGCAGCAGTGCATGCCATACACTTTTGTGCATTTATCATCACAATGAACCTCAGAAAAAAGCTAGAACTGTTCTTAAGTTGTAAAAAGCAAAGCTTATTGAGTGTGTGTGGGGACACACATTATGTTTAATTCTCTGTTTTGAAGGCTGCTGTGAATAACTTCATCTTGTGCTTTTTGTTTTTTTAGCATGGTCTGTTCTGTGACTTTTTTTAATAACTCTGGGCACAATTTTGTTCATGGGAGGAGACTTAAAATTCTTTTGTATGGGACTAACCACAAATAATATGATACAATGTATTTGTGTGTTAGGTGTTATAAACACTTGAAGTAAACACTTTAAACAACACCCTACACTGTAGACTCTGAAGAACCTTCCTACATGCTGTGCCACAGACTCCAAGCACATGAGGTGCTGCATTTCTGTGTTTCATAAAAATGATTGGAATTGTTCCCAAATTACAAACTCAGTTACAAAACTGCAGACAAAACAACGATGTGCAAACCTTCTTCCTCATGTGCCTGCGTAGACACCTCTCTGGTGTGGATCATGTACTGATACAGCTCATTCCCATTCTTGGAGCAATAAAAGTAACTGCATGTCAGTGTAAGCACGTGGATGCCTATGAGGTGGGAATGAATCACATCCCTCATTAACGTAACTATCCTGCCCAGAAACCAGGATCTCTCTGCCCCAAGCCCTGACAGAGCCCCTGGCCTTGCCTGGAAGCTGCTCTGAGCGCAGGTGAACCAGCAAAGCGGGTCAGCAGGAGCAGGGTGTTAGAGATCAGAGATTTGATCGAGTTTAGTTGGTGCTCTGTGCAGATTTTGAGGTTGATGGTGGGTGATGGCAGCCATAAGGTGCATTTGCAGATGTTAAATCAACGGGAAGATCACATTTTTTTGGACTTTGTATGGGTTCAGATTTGACTAATAGTAACCCTGGTGCTCAAGCTGTAATAGCTTCTATGTACCATTCTTAACCACTCACCAAACTGTCACCAGAGCAGCAAAACCAGGTCAGGTTTGCTGCACTTTATTTTTGAACTTTATAATACAGTATTTCTTTTAGGTGGAAAAGTTGAGTTTGTCATTAATCATTTTCTTCAGTGCATAAACTTTTCACTGGAAAGTGATTTTCTAATCATGTCAGAGCCTTGGCTGCTTTTGGGCACTGCTGTCTTCCAGATGATGGAAACCCAGATGTGACTTTTTAAACCAAGATCAATGCTCAAAGTTACTCTCAGAACTGAGCATATAACTTCAGCAGGGAGTAAAGCAGTAGTGGGTTTCTAGTTATTTTGTGCTTTGACTGGAATTAAAATCACCTATAAAATCAAATTGAAGATGGGATAGTCTGGAGAGCTTTGGCATGGATCAGCAGGAAGGTAACTCTGCCGTGTGTGATGCAGTTGCCCATCTCATGTTCTCATTTGTGAGGGATGTGCAAGAAATGCAGTGTAGTAATAACTAATAACTTAGATATTGAAAGAGTATCTCATTCCTTTCTGTTCCTCCCTCACAGCTTAATTGGACCTTTAGAAAGTGAGCAGGTTTACAAAGCTCATTGATAATGAAGAATGAGCAAGCTCCTTCATTATCAAATGTAGGATATGCTTCTATTCTTTTCATTTTCTTTCATACTTTCATTTAGCATTCATTATCTCTCCCAAATTTATCTGAGTTACAACCCATTTGTTCATTCCACTCATGTTCTTGACCACAGAATAGGAAAAAGAAAGGCTATAAACCACCTGAGCTAAATGTGAAAGGAAGCACAGTTGCATTTTGCCAGCATTGATGTAGATTGTGATGTCATTATTTGACAGCTTTCCCAGTGGCCTAAAGCATACATTGAGCAGAAAAGTTATTTGTCAAACCCTCCGTGACAGCTGTAATTACTTAAACCACTCACTGTCTCCATTTTAAAAGGAGAAGATGGCAATATGTGGGTTTATGCAATAAAAGAAATGTCTGTTGTATGGAAATTGAGTAAAATAATGACATGCAGCTCACTATGTCTTGTTTCTGGAATATATTAGTAGTAAAAAAAGGATAGAAGGACTCTGAACAGGAAGAATAAAATGGTCTGCTGTGCCTTTTCAATGGCTTTGCCAATAAGGCATCTCTGTAGTTTTATTCTTACTAGTTCTCCATAGAAATGGTAAAATCTGACCATAGTGTCAGTAAATATTCTATATGCCAAGTGCTTGCATGCATCTAGAAGGACTGCAGCGAGTATGTGAGTATTCTGCACTAAAGGTCTCGCTGGTGTTTTTCATTCCTGCTAGAAGTTCAGTTGATACTGCCTAATGAAATGTAAAATGGCTTGAGAAGCACAGCATGGCTCAGATAGCACTGGCCCTGTTAGCCAAACATTTGTTCTTAAAGCCACAACAGCACAGTCAAAACCAGCCTAAAAGTAATTTTGTTTTAAATCTCTTTGGATTACTGCATTTTGAATGTAAATTTATTGTGATCGTTAAGGTAACTGGGAAGGAATTGGGATTATTCTTTGTTCAAATCTCAGACTATTTGCTAGCAGTGTGTACAGTTTTAATACTTAGATCATCTAAAGTTTCAATATTAAAACCCAAAACCTAATATGTCAGTAGGGTCATTGAGATTCTTGGAATTGCATTTGTGTCCTTGTCTCTACCCTTACCAAAACCCAAAGAGAAATGCCCTGTCCAGAGGTTCTAGTAGCTGTAGGAGTGGGAAGGAGAGAGGATCACAGCCCTTCCCCTGACTTTGGACAGTAATCCAGCTTGGTCCATTTGGCTGCATTTTTTGATCTTAGCCCCTACTTCTGTCAGTCCTTATTTAATTTGATTATTGCTCCCTTTTGTTTTTGTTCTTGTTGTGTGTCTGTTATTAGGAAGTCTTGATCTCATGTGGTCTGTGTATAAATACTGGCAATTCTTGGCCTAATGGAGTTGTCTGAGAGTGGTGCTTTGGTAAATTGCTAAATTGAGGTCAGTTCTCTGGCTTTTTTTTTTTTTGTTACCGTGAAAACACGGAGTAGTAGACTGTGGTAGTTTGTAGTTTACAGTTCATTTTTGTTGCATGTGTTGGGATTGGATGGAGACCTGAGGACTGCAGTAATGCTCAGCTGCTCTTTGCACACAGGAAATCTTTTTGCCTCACGTTTTATGGCAACTGGGAATATGCAATCTGAGTTTGTGGCTTCTAATCCTTGTGGCAATAAAAGCAATACGTGACATTCAGAATGCGTTTGTTTAGTGAGTTTATCTTTTAAAACAAACAATAAAGTCCTACCATCAAATTTTACTACCAGTGAGTTCTTGTAAGTGGTGCTCAGTGGTATTGCATGTGTTTCTAGTTACTTCCCTAGTCTTCCCCTTCCTTGACTCCATCATGATCAGATTTAATTTTTTTAATACTGTCCTGACTGCATATGCCCTTGTGGTTATATTTGTGGAGATAACTGTAACTACATAAAGAGGGTAGGGATTAATAGTTGAATATATTGAGGCCTGTAGTCACATGAAGGACAAATTAGAATTTAGGGGAAAAAGAAAATATCTGTGTTTCTTTCATAATGTTTCCAGCTGTGTTCTCCTGTGGTTGTACCTGTGCTTGGAGGTAGAAAATTTATCCTGGCTAAATACTCCCTGAAGACTGTCATAAATACACAGCCTAATGTGATCCAAGTTCTATGCTGATGCCAAAAGGGGAAGAAGTTCTGTCTTCATCTCCTGCTACACAGTCAACACCAGCAATCCTAGTGCCTTCCAGCAAGCTGTTTCATACTTACCTGGCTGAAAATCCAGCCAATAACTCTGTGTATCAAATCCTTGGACAGTTCACTGGGTTTTCAGGTGCATGTGTATGCCAGCAAATGGAAAGGATGGAAGCACTGCATGGATGGTGGGAGTGAGAGGATCTGTTTTGGCAGATGTGTAAGCTTAAATTGACTCTCACCAATTGTGAAAGTACACCTTGACTCTGTTTTGTAACTTTTTACCACTGACCTGCTGTAAATTTGCTAATCATTTTCTGTCAAACAATCTGCTGCCCTTTGACTCAATGAGCGTAAGAATTTTTTATTCTACAATATGGCTTATAGAGTTGGATTTCATTCAGTGAAACTTTACTCCTGATAGGTTTGGCTCTTGTGCATCCATTTGGCAAAATACATAGTTTTGTGTAAGTAGTTTTAAACTGATGGTTCAGGTTTAGAATGCAATAGATGTAATTAGTTTGTTTGGCAGAAGAACCAGCAGTAAAGAATTAGTTGCAACAAACACTACAAATTATGTAGCATGTGTTAAAAATAAAATTACATGGTAGCTAACAAAAAGGCTGTAGCTCAATTCAAGGGTTTTTCTCTCTGTAATAACTAATCAGTCTTGGATCTCATGGTTTCTGATGTTGGCCAAACAGCTTGAATGAATTGCAGTTGTGTATTCATCTGAAGCCATGGGCTGTGCAGGCTGCTTTCTTCTTCATCTCCTGTGGCCCTCTCTGTGAAGTGGAGGGGTGGAAATCCATTCATGTTAGAAATGTCTTGTGGTTTGATTTATCAGAGCATCAGAGTTTAAAATATTGCCTTAATTCCCTGAATTACAGATACTTAGAGAAGATGCAAAGGGTACAACATTGTGGCCTTTTCTTTATAGGACTGTTGTGCCTAGATTAGTGCTTCTGTATATGTGCAGGAAGAGGGTTTAATGTTGCAGCTTGAAGTCCCCAAAACTGTCCCAAAAGTGTCTGGCTTCAGCCTCACTTACAATTCTACACTACAGACTGCTGCTTCTACTGGCAGCCCACAGTGTCTTTCTGGAGTGAGGAGTCTTTGTTCTCTTCTAGCTGATAATGTTACTGATTTGAAAGTTAAAGTATTTACACTCACAGCCTTCTCCCAACAAGTTTCAGGGACTCTAAAAGGAGGATATGCCAAAACCCCCCAACTTGCCATGCAGCCCAGGTGTTGGCTGCTGGAACATATGGTTTGTAACCATAATGTGCTCTGTGCAGAGGGCAGGAGGATTAGGGAGCATCTATTCAGTTCCACCCACCACCCCCACATTGTTCAGTGACCCATGTGAATTTTAGTCTCTTTATTCAGCTTATTGTTGAAACTTAGCTTTGAATACAGAAACGTGTTATTGTTGCCTTGGGCTTTTGGGTAGTGCTCCAGACTATTGAAAAGTTTTCAAACACTATTTTTCATGTAATCTCTATTCAGTTAAGCACGGTAATGTTACTGCATTTTATATGTATGAAGCTTGGAATGGTACAAAGTTTGAAAGCATCTGTTGATTTGGAGTACCAAAATTTAAAATACTCAGTGTCTGAACTTACAGGCATGATTTTTAAATGTAGCTTTTAATAAGTTCAGATGCCTTGGTGACTCCTTAGAAATACTGGGAATCAAGCCTAACAACTAGAAAAATTGCGATGAATTAATGTATTTTTGCAAGATTAGTTTAGAAAATTTGCTTAGTATTATGAAGGAAATATGTGGCACTGACAGTATGCAATCGGTTTTTCCAAAGCAGTGTTCACCTCTTTCAGGTTAACCATCTCTTTTTCTTTGTGTAATTCCCTGGGGTTTTTTCCCTCATGGTTTTTCAACAACACTCTCTTCTATAAGACTTTGACTGTGATCAGTCTTGATTCTGATTGCAATTTCATCTTGTCTGAAAAAGTCTATTTGAACAGAAAAAATTGGAAGAAGAATGAAAAGTGGTATGTGGTTTTTAATTAAAGACATGGGGACAGTAGATATGCACAGGAAACAAGCAATTAAAGTTCTGTGGGCATCTCTGATGATAGACTTCATCATCCTTGTGCTTGATTTAGCCATCTTACCTATGTTTTTAACTGAGTTTTCTCTTTACAAAATATCAGTGTGTTTTCCAGGTTGCTTTCCTGATACTGAATTCTAAATTCAGGGTGAGTTTTAGAGATGCAGTCTGAATTCTCTAGAATGGTCAAGTGGAATAAAGCTGGCATCTGTGTGACTCCTCAGGACAATTCAAACCTTTACATTTCTCTGAGGTGAGCAGCAAGAAAGCAGGAGGTTGTCATTCCCTGGAACCTGTTTGTAGGGTGGGATGCTGTACTTCCAAGTTGTACAGATGTTTGAGGGCAGAGGTGATGGTTTGATCAGATCTTAGGTTCTGTGTTTGGGTGTTCTGGAGGTGATTATGTTCTACCAGGTGATTATGTTCTACACAGGTTCCTCCCTGTCTTCGTGTCACGTCTTGTTCCCAGCAATGTTTGTCACCTCAGTTCTGTCTCTTCTGCCCATGGTTTTTTTCATCTCCTTTATCCCAACTTCCATATCTTAACACTTTTTTCTTTTCTTGTGAATCATGCCTGGTCATAAACACCTCTTTCATCACCAACTCCAGTCTTCTCATCCAAGTTGTTAGCATGATAAAAAGAGAAATAACTGGTATCTTAACATTTGGTAGGAAATACCTTTTAAATCAAATCAAAAAATTCATTTTAGGATGCTGAGGCGACAAGTAATAATTTGAACATGCCTAACTCGTGATTACTGTTATTTATGGTCACATATATTAGTTATCTTTTAGTTCAGTCATAGACCAAAGCTTCTGCTGGTCTTTGAGCTGGTGTCAGTCACGCTGTACTCAGGGACTGAGAGTCACTGAGCACAATAATAGCAGGACAATTAGGAGCTTGTCATTACACTGGTCCCCAGCTCAGCTATGGAATAAATGTTTTTGTAGAGTGAATGTGGTTGTGAGCCATAAAATATCTGCTGTTTCCTTTCATTCTGCTGGCTTGCAAAGGACTGGGGAGATTTGTGCTTAGCAAGGTAAAAAAATTATCTTTGGAACCCATCTATGCTAAAACAGCAGATCATCCATTGGAGCTGTAAACTTATTGCAAATATTCAGATGTTAAATATTCATGGCTCTGTTCTGGGTGCAAATTGTGTCACGTCATGCAGGGATGGCTGTGTGTCAGAAGATTGTTATAATCACCATTAAATGTTAGTGTGGAAATCCCAGGAGCTTCACTGTTGGTAACAGTCATCAAACCTTCACTGGTGATTAGCTCGGAACTGGTGTTGTTGTTCTGAGCATGGTGAAGGAAATCACAAACACACATTTCTAGTGCTCGTGATTTGGCTGTGAATTATGTAACTGAGTAATGCAGATGTGATGTTTTAAACATCTGTCATCTCTGCTTTCACAGATACGGTCAAATGAGAAATGCATCTGTTAGTTCTTTTATCAGCATTATTGCACTTCAGTTTCTGTTTACAGCCCCCATATTGCCCTGTAGTGGTTAAGAAATAAGTCTGTGGAAATTCCATTTGAAAAACACGTTATCAGTTTGAAACCAGACTGCTTAAGTAGCTTTCCACATATAAAGAAAATTAAACGTTATTCAGTTCATATTCCTTTTACTTAAAACACATTTTTCCTCTTTGGATGCATAAAACAAAAGTTAAAAATATGGATTTTCATTAATAATGCAATTGTTGTTCCAGTGCTGCCCGATTTGCAGTATATAAATGGAAGAAAAACTTTTAACACTTTTAATAATGACTGTAATTGTTTCTGTCTAATTAGATTTTCAGACAGAAATGTGATTTATTTTTTTTTTTATTAACTAACTTTGGCTGTACTCTTGCCATATGATACAGTTCTTTTCAATTCTTAACCATGCTGAAAATGTTACAAATAGAAATAGAAGGGTTTTTAGAAGCATGCATTGCAGGCTGTATGAGCAGATTGTGGGATAACACAAATGAGGTGTTGTTCTTTCTGGTTTGGGGAAGCAGTTTTCTCTTCTAGTGAATGTCTACAGCACATGTCCCTGGGGCTTTCTCAGTATAGGAAGGAGAAATGTGTCTGGTACCTGACAGTTGTTAGGGATAACAAAAGCAAACAAACAAACAAAAAGACCTGAGTAGAGCCCTGAGATTTTCTGTTCTCCAGTCTGTGGGCTGCCTGCCACTTCATCTGCTTGGAGAAGTACTTTGTACTTCTGTTTTCCTCAGCAGGTGTTTCAATCTGCTGAGCACTGGTGTCTGTTTTTAAATCATATTAGAAGAAAGTGTGTTCATATTTATAGTATGCTTTTTAGATTGGCCTGTTCTATTTCTATTCTGGTTTGGACCATAAAGAAATCCTGCTATCAATGCATTTCCCAGCTCTTTGTATGTTACTTTCTATTTTGTGTGGTACATTCTGCTTCCTTCCTATGTGCACCACGACATCCTTATGTCACAGAATTTAGAGAAGCATTTAGAGAAGAACTTGTCTGGTGTATTGTTTTACTTCTCAGGCAAAAACATGACATTTTAAAGCTGGAAAGCATAGTTTGTGCTCCATGAAGAGAGGAGGAAAAAAGAAATTATAAGACATACCTTATGTGGGGGACTTCTTTTTAATCTCATTTCAAGGTTTATATGGCATATAAGTGAATTAATTGAAACAGGTTTTTCATATGCCTTTGTATTTCATTTCCATTCCAAATGATTTGAAGCTCTGTGACTACATAATATCATAAAATTGCACGTTGTGCAGAAGAGTCATTTTGGGTGTAACGTTGGTATTTTTTGTCAGTTTATGGCAACATGTCCTATGGTCCTGCCACTCTTGCTGTCTTACTGTGAACCAGTGAAATGCAGAACTCCCAATTTCTTTTACTTAATATTTCTTGTCACAGTTACAACAGTTGTTTCTTCTTTGCTGTAGGTGCTGTTTAAATAAAAAGTTCTTGTTTGTTAAATACTATCAGGAGAAATACAAACTAAAATAGTTTTATTTTCAAGTATAGTTTGTGTTGAGACTTTTCACAAGTTTCTCATTCTTTCTTTATAGTGGCCATGGAGTTTTATTTTACTTCTGTTAGAAGTAGAGATGCATTTCTGTGCCTCTGATGATTTCAGGATAGATTTTCTTCATCATATTGTGCTTACAGTAATAAACTCAGTTTCAGGGCAAGAGAAATATTCTGTACTACCATTATTGTTAGTGTTTTATCATGATTTTTTTTATATAACTTCAGATATCCTGGTTGACTCACATTTTCCTACTCTTAATATTTTATTCTTTTTGCTGATCACTTCCATATTTATACTGAAGTTAGATGAATCTTTTAATACTGTGCCACTTTTATGATATTATTCAAATATTGCATATGAGGACCAATTATTTTCAGTGTATAATCAGCCCTTCCAGTTTGCTGTGTGTGGTTCAATGGCTCATTTGCTATTCAGTGAATATCAAATCTGTAGTTTCTTTGCTGCATCAAAGCCCTTCTCTCTTATCTCCCCACAGCCTGTGTAGACTTTAAGTTGTTAAAGCCAAATTATTTCTGTTGACTAAAATCCAGGGAGTGGTTTTTGCATTGGGACTATTTCTGTTGTTTGGGGCTGGATTTCTTTGGGATATTTTTGCAGTCTCTGACTATTCATTTGCCTCGTGTTCACACAAGTTGGAGGCTGTTGACCCTCTTTGTACCAAAGCCTGTTATCCTAGTGAAGTTTTGGGAAAGGTAAGTGGATTTAATAAATATCAAATACATGTTTTAACAATACTCACAATTTTTGATAGGAAAAAATAATAGATGGGTCCAGAGGTTTGCACATGGACTTAAATCTGGCAATAGTTTTAGCTCCATTTTCAAAGTTTTTATGTGTTTTGCTTTAAATCGATGTTTTTAAAAGTTATTTGGGTAATTCCTTTTGTACATGAAGGAACTTTATCTAAGGGGCTGGGGGGATGAGTTCATTTACTGCACACTTCCCCTCACTGCTAGCTTTGTGAAGCAGTCTTGGAAAATGAAACCCTGCTCTGCTGGAACTCAGTCAAGTATTTCAGGAGCAGCGGGCAGAAGGCAGTGTCGTGTTGCCGAGGAGCACTGAATGCTCTCACACATCTCGAGTGTCTCTGCCTGTGGCCCTCTCTTAGCAGGGGTGAGGCGCTTTCTCTGTTACTTGGAGATTTTTCCACTTGAAATTCTTACATGCTTTCAAATGAACGCTTTTTAAATTACAGTTTTATATACATGTACAGCTAAAAATAGCAGCAGTTGAAATAGTCATTATGAAACAGAATAATAGAGATCTCTGGAAGTGGAATTCTCATCATTGTTGTGCAGTGTGGGCAGTGGCTGCACAGCTTCTCTTCTGTGACACAGTGTTTGTCAAGAATTCTCCTAGCAAGGCAAAAAGCTTTCATTTTCCTCAGCTTGCACTGAGCTGGTATAGATAAAAGTTTTCACATGCAGAAAACTGTTTCACTGAAAGACATGGAAAGATAGAACCAACTAGCCAAAAATTTTCAAAGTGACTACTGCAGTTTGAGATTAATTTTCATGACAGCAATGTTTACTGTTAAACCTCAACTTAAGCATTTCCCTGAAGAGGAATCGGTTTGGTTTGGATTTGAAAAAAAAAAAATCATTTGTGGTCAGATGAGTTTGGATTTTGTTTTATAAAACACGTTTGCTTCCAGCATTCATAATGTTAATTTTATTTTGTGAAAAGAACTGCATACAATTCAGCTCAAATGCTAACTGGAGAATGTAGCCGTCATTTTAATAGCCTTGCTACTACTTTTTAGCACGCTTAGAAGTGTTTTTTTTTTAAAGTGAAGATGAATGAAATGGTGAGCTCCATAGCCCTTGATCCTGTAGCCCTTGATCCCTGGTAATGTCTGCATGGTGTGTTTTTGACTGAAGGTGACTTTTATGGTTTCCTGAGTCAAAATTTATTTCATATTTTAAACATATATTTTGGCAATTGCTGCCATTTATCTCCTCCTCCCTCTGATAAGGGACATTTTCCATGCATATCCTATACTGTTGTTTTATTCTTTGACACTAAAATGGCTTGTACTGCACAGATGGCTTTGTAAGACTCCAGCTCTCTTTCTAGAATTCTGGCAATAATTGTCCTATTGAAATTGAAACACTGCTTGTGTAAAGTGTAACAGGCTTTTTTTGTTAGGGATGATGTCAGCATGAGAGATGGCCTCAAGGAGCCATTAAAAGAACATAGGACTTTTGACTGTTGGCCTTTATTGACTTTTCTCCTCAGTAAAATACAGTTCTGCAGAAGATGGATCAGTGTCTGCAGTGGTATGAGACGTTTTTGTTGACTTTTCTGTGCAGTCTGATGAATCTGTATCTCAGGGCCATAAATACAGAGGCACTCTATTAATAATGTCAGAGAAATGCAGTAATAAGAGGCATAAAATTTTATAGAAATGCTTGCCTTTCTCTGAAAGTAATAGGCCTTTTAATGTGAAATTACTCACTTTGCTTTTTAGGACCTTTGATTTTTCAGTTCTGGTTTGTTTCTAACTCTTCCCTTAAGACATTTTGAAATGTATTCACAGCTAGCAATTTTTCTTTATTGCCTGTCTATCTATTGCAGACTTTATCATTCCATTTAAACTGTTGGGGGAAAAAAAGGACTTTAGTAATACATTTTGAACTGATGGGTGAAATATATAGGGGGAATATGCAGAATTAATGTGGCAATAGGTAAATAGCAGCTGTTATATTAACTGACATTTACATGTGAAAATGCGTGTAGATGGAGAATTTTATGTCCAGTATTAAGATGAATTGAAGCGTTTAGTAAAATAAATAGATGAACCGTAGAAATAAGAAGTCTTTGTTAGTTGTATTTTATGTTTCCAACCCTCCTGACTGACACATTCCTCCTGCTTTTATTCCCTGCCAGGTTGTCCTTCCCCAAGTTACAGTTTACTCCCAGGGCTATTAGAATGGCTGTATATAGGAGATATTTTACTGATGGAGATGAAAGCCAGGGCAGAACATCCAGCAAAGTGACAGTACCACACCGTCTTCCTCACTCGTGATCTCTCCAGGTGTGACTCTGACAGCCATGAACAGATTGTTGAGGGTTGTTTATCAGTGTGGTCCATGTACATGGGATGCCTGAGCTAGGTGTGGAAGGACCACCTTGGACAGTGTAAATGGACTCAAAAGGCACTGTGCTGCCTTGCAGGGTTTTTCTAGCCTGGCTCTGTCCTTCTAGAGGTCCTTGACTCTTCTGTCACCAGTGTCATTACCTATGATTGTGCATGCTCTGCATTATTAACCTGTGATTTTGCTTTGTCCTGGTTATCTGACCCTTCCTTCCCCTCCCTTTTATGAATACCTGAAGGTTGGCTGTGGATTTTAAACTACAGACTATGGTATCTAGCATAGTATCTAAAAGTCTTATTGTGAAATGGAGGAACTAATATTTATCATATTCTTGATTTCCTATCTGTTTTGTGAGAAGCTGTATGTGCAGCATAGTTCCTTGGCAGGAGTCTTTTCTATTTTTCATGTCTGCTTCTGTGCACAGCCTTTGTTCATACTGTGTGCCCTATGTTTTCCATGTAAAATCGGAAAAGAGGGAGAAATGGGTTTGAGGAGACAATAATGTGTGTGAAGACCTTGAAGCCTTCTGAGTGCTTACTGACCAGTCTCTGGAGCATGAGAAAAATGTGGTACTTTTAACTTGTAAAAGTAAGGAAAAGTAAAGTTGCCCCATAGAGCACAGAGCCTTCTCTCCTCTTGCTGAGAGCAGACATCTCCCTGTTCCACTGGCTCAGCCCTTGCTCTGGAGGTGGTAGCCTGCACTGTGTCCTGTAGTGAAGTTTATTTTCGAATACAACTTACCATGATGTGAGGACAAACATAACAACATTAGCAAGCTTTTAATTAAAAACAATATAAAAATATGTATTAAGTGACTTGACTTTGAAATTCAGCATTTCAACTCGAGCCTGCAAAAGAATGTCTTCAGCTGAACTTTTTTGCAGCCCTTTGCTACGTTTGTTCCTGTTTCTGCATGGCAGCTCAACTGCCCTCTGCACAACCAGCCAGATCACTAAGAACAAGTTGCTGTAAGTTATGAACTGACAGCCAGGTTAGTTCTGCCCCTGTGGACATGACAAGTTATACTCAAGTCTTGGGCCATCAGCTGTCTTGAAGTGTTCATGGGAAAGTGAAGAGATGATGTCAAAGAAAATGAGGAATTGTTTTCTGATTGGGAGAGTCCATAGGAGGGAGGTATGTTGATGGTTTTGGTAGGAGTATGTTCATATACTGGTATTTATTCTCCATGGTCCTGAGTGTGAGAACTGAGAAAAGCAGATGTCCTAGATAAAAACAGATGATGAAGAAATACAGAAGAGGTAAATTTTGGTTTTTGTATGCTGGGAATCAAAACAGCAAACCATGTAATGATTTTAAGTGATTGTGTTGCAGTGAGACATTTACAAAACAAGATTAGTCTCCTTTGTTTTAGCCAAGATGGTTGCATAATGCTACAAGAAAATGGAATGCTTAAGTAATGAAGACTTTGATCTTATTCAATTCAAAGTAATGTCAACTTAGAAAATCCTGATGAAAGATTTTCTTTCAAAAGTTGTTTTCTTACTTCTCCTTTTCTCAGTTCTTTTTTAAGGCAAGACTTCAGCTTATTTGTCAATGTGCTGATAACAGCTAATTTAAGGAAACTGTGCTGCCAAAGGAAGTCACTGCCCTCATACATCCAGTAGGGAGACAGTTCATGTAAGTCCTCCCCAAGTTTGCTTCAGGCAAAATTTGCAAGAGAAGTTTAAACAGCTTCAAAAATCATGTGAGCTAACTTGACGGTTTTTCTGCCTGATGTGAATTGGGAAATGCTCACACAGGCATTGCAGAATTAGTAGCTTACAGCAAAGGGCTGGTAGGGAGGACCCAAGAGCGGGGATAATTTTAAACCAGTAAAGTTGGATCCCAGAGGGTGGGGATCTCCAAGGCTTTCAGATGTCATTGAACTGTCTTTGTTATACTGTATAAAAGGATGGACATGAGGGTTTCATGCTATCATTTGACTTTTTTGTTTTTCTTTTTTAGTTTTAAATCAACAAGGAGTACATTTGGGCCAAACCCAAACAGCTTCTTTTAAACCAGTTTTATCAATGGAGGGGTGTAGGCTGCCATACCAGCTTTGTAGGTGTAGTCTAAGGGCTGCTTTCCTTGGAGATAAATACTGTGTCTATGTATATTCTGCAAAAAAAAAGCAGAGGGGCTGCACTGCAGCTGGACAATGAGGAACTGAGCTTCCCTGATTTAACTGGCTTTGGTGAACTGGAGACTCTCGTTCATTTACTCAATGATACATCTTTTGCAGAGTTACTTCTCCAAGTTCCAATTAGTTTTAGAGTTGTTTGAAAGAGAAGCACGACTATGCTGTTGGGTAAGTGCCAAGTTTAGTGAGGAAAGGGATTGAAATGGCTAGAAAAGACAAGAGGGGGGGCTGTCACTGGGAAGTTGGAAGTAGAGCGCATGTAAAAACTTCTTTAACCGCAAACCGCATGTGAAGGGGTTAGAATTAATTCCTGTTTTCAGACATGGATAAACAGTTCAACTTTGCATCATCTCTGCTGTAGCAGTACATGAGTTGCAGTTTGTATTCTGTCTGTAATCTGTCCTCTTGTTTACTGGTCGGTCATAAGGCCCAGCTGGCAGGTCACCTGATTTCCTTCTGCCTCCCTTTTAAAGCTATTGAAAATCTACCCCTGCTCATCTGAAAAGTGGTTTCATCTCACTCTCAAAGTATTTGCCTAGCTCCACTGTGTGCCATCCTTAAAATACCATGATGTGTACAGTACACAAGGACATACCATGCTTTGTACTGAGGTATGTATCCATAAAGAGCAAAACTTGGGTATAAATCCCTGACCACATTCCTGTATTTGCTACTCTGAAAAGACCTGTTTTATTAGAAGTGTTTGTGAGTTAAGGAATCAAAAAAACAAAAAAGGGGCAGTTTCATGTTGTTATTAACCAGCTAGTCCAAATCCCAGGTACTGCCAGAAGTCCTAATCTTGTTCTTCAGTACTCATAAAGCCACATTCTCATCCTCTCCCTTGTGTTGATATTAGAGATTACTCAACTGCAGCAGGAACTGGATCATGCCTCAGAAGGGCTGAAGAATATTTGTGGCTTTGTTTTTTTTTTCAGGATTTGTTCTCAGTAATGAGGCCCAACTGGCAGTGTGGCTGCACAGGCTGGTGCAAGGGAGAGAATGGGAACACATGGCCAGTAAGGAATTGCTCCGTGGCTTCAAGTGGCTGACTGTGAAGGCAGGGTCTACATTGAATAATGAATAAACAATAGTTGATGTAACAGTTTGATCCATTCAGGCTACAGATTTTTCTGCTCTAGAGCCAATTAGAGGAAAAGCAACTGGAGTTGTTAGAATATGAAAAATTTTCAGTTCCTGCAGGGACTGGAGCTTGTCGCTCTTGCCTGCTCTCCAGTAGCCACACAAGAGCTATGTAATGGTGTTCTATAGTTGTCACTGTTTGGGTTTTTTTTTGTTTGTTTGTTTTTAATAAACAAACAATATTTTTCCTTGCAAAAGGAAAATGAAATCATTTTGCAGGGGAAGTGGTATTGTATTCCAAGCTATTACTCTTGTTAGAATGTTTATCCTCTTCTCACAGTACTCAGATGTTCTGCTCTAGCAAGACATCATGCTTTCCTTGGAAATGTGCTTTCTTGTCAATGGTCATACAGCAGCTTACATTAAGGGTAGGACTGTAATATGTGTTTGTGTTTAGTCAGTGTCTTTTATGGTGACACCTCCAAGGTTTTCCTTCATATGTAAAAGAGAAAGGTAAACCACAGCAAATATGCATTAAAATCATGTGAAGAGAAAAAAGGGAAGGAGAATGGGAGTTGGTGTTTAGAATCTTCTGTTTTCCTTTTTGATCCCAGGTATGATTGAGTTTTCTTACTTAGTATAATTGAAGTTCTTACAGATCTTTGTGAATAGATTTTTCTAGTCTTAAGAGCAAATGGTAAATGTTGCAGAGACTAGGCCAGGTAAGAGGGTTGTACTTGCTTAATTTTTTTTTTTTTGTTAATATGATGTGTTTTAACAGAAAAGAGTTGCTAAAAAAGCCTAGTGTAGTTCAAGTAACTTGGAAGCCAGATTCTGCAAATCTCCCTTGTGTGACTGTTCTTAGGATGCTTCTGAATTAGAAAACAAAAAAGCCAGCCAGGTTTCATGGGTAATCTGGGTGTTGAAGGGAAAAAAAAAGGTAAAGGCTTTGGCCATAGTTCTCACTTCATTAAACTTGCTTCAAGCAAGGGATTTGTGGGAGTTCTTCAGAGAAGTGAGGAGTTTTCTTGTTTTTTAACAGCTTTGGCAAGAAGCTTTGTTATTTGTATTGAATATTCCAAAATAAAACTGTAGCCAGAGGAAATAGCATCTGTGAAACTTTGATTCACACATGTGAAACTTGACAATGATTTGGCAGTGATTTGAAGCAGGTTTTATAAAGGACAGTTAAGCAGCCTTGGTCAAAAGCTCCAAACCTTGTCTTTAGCACTCAAGGCAATCCTGAGGGCCCATTTCAGTGTGATGTGTAATCTTCTATTTGTGTTTCATGTTATGCAGTGAATTCTCAGGTTGGTGGAACAAGTTTTGATGGTCACTCTGCATTCCAAATGTAGCACCACCAAGTCAACATTTGGAAGAAACCACTACCCTTTGCTTTGTTTTCTGGAACTGCAGAAATCACAGCCTGTGCATGGTGCCAAAAGCAGCAGGTTGGAGATTCTGAGTTCCAAACTGTTAGTTCATGGAAATGGTTAAAGTGCAGTTTAATGCTGCTGATGCTGCTGCTAAGCAGGAATGTGATCATGCATATCAAGCATGGATCTGCTGAGAATTGAAATGTGATAAGTATATCAAGGATGGATCATGTCTGAACTTAATCGTCCTTCATGAAATGCTGGAAATTGAAACTGGAAAGTCCATATTTCATTACAGGGCTACAGAAATAATGCAGGTGAAAACAGTCTTTGTTACATCTGTTCTGTGGGTATCTGGCTTGGGCAGTGGGGCTGTCCTTGACAGTTTACCTGGGGAAAACACAGAAGGAACAAATGCATTTTGGTTCAGTAAATGCTACCTTACCTTAATTGGTTTACACAAAGAGTATCTTGATGCCTGAGGAAATAATTGGGAAAAGTTCAGGTTTGACAGGGCTGGCAGGTAGAAGATGAGTCAGAAGATGACATTTTTGAGGTTTGTTTTAAATTAGGGTATGGCAAAAGTGGTAGTCTTGTATCACAACAGGCAGGAAGAGGTAAAGTCACCCCTCCTGTGTCAGGAAATCCTCCAGGTGTGAAATGAAGCTTGAAGGATGCCAACATTTTCAGTGTTTAGAAAGAAAAACACTCCCAGTAACTGAGTGCAGGGACCAGCAGCATCAGAAGTATATCACAGAGGTATTCTCTTATGATGATTTCTGGTTTCCTTGTGCAACAAAAGTCAGTACCATAATACCAGTGGCTCATCTGCTTGGGGCTATGCTTTCATTATATTAATTTTCTCTTAATAGCTTTATGGGAGTGCTTCCTAAAAAGTCAGCAGAATCACAAGGATTGTTGCTCTTAGGTTATCAAGTTCTGAAGTGTTTGAGAAGTGAAAAAAAATTCATAAAACCAGGATAAAGATGTATGCATTTACTTGGTTAAGAGAATGAGTGAAAGGTAAAGGTGGAGCTGCGGTTTGTATAACAATGTGCCCCAAATCCATTTGGAAATGTTGTTGTTCTAATAGAGTTGATTCAAAATGTCAGCATTGAGCAATCAGATGGCATCAAATTCCTCAAAAGATGGTTTTAGTGACATTATCTGAGAGGGGGCTGTACCTAAGCAGTCACTTTCCAGGGAGCAGTAACTGTAAATGAGCTGTTCCAGTGAGCTGCTTTCCATATCATCAAGGCTACATCACCCAATTCAAGGATATTCTCCAGTGCAATGGTGGTTTTGTTGTTATCAGTGTGAAAGTGTGGAGTTTGCTTCTGGTCTTTAAGTTGTGTATGTGGGGGGAAAAAAAGGCTGTTTATGCAGTTCCAGATTTTGGTATTTCTTCTTAAACAGCTGCATCTTCTCCTCCTAAAGCAGTTAGTGCTGCTTTTTGCCTTCTGTCGCTGTATTGGCTGTCAGCCTTCTCATCATTGATTGGCTTCTTTAATTATTCATAAGAAAACATGATTTCCTCTGTCAGCTGCAAGCTCATATGTCTTAGATTTGTCTATTATTAAAGGAAACCATGAATGTGCTTTCAAGCTACAATACATGTCTCAATAGTTTTTGGGAAAAAAGAACATTTGCTTGCCATAGAAATGAAATCATTCTAGTTTAGGGCAATCTTTTCACCATTGGGATTCAGATCAAATCACAGATACCAGGGTTGTTGCATCACTGCAGCAAGTTCATGGCTGACATCACACAGCTGCAAAGGGGCTGTTCTGGAGCCGTTTTACATCATGGGTGGGAGCCCACAGCTGACAGTGTCACAGTCTCTCATACATCAGTGTTGCCAGCAGGTGTTGTAGTGGTAGCAGACATTTGGTTTTGAGTAGACAGCCAAAATCTGGGCCTTGCTGGTTTAAATTTTAAAAAAAATAAAAATTCAGAGTGTGGGGGGAACATGTGCAGGTCTCTGATGACAAAAGGCAGATTTTTATTAACAAAATTTTATATCAAAGCCCAGGTCTAGAGTGTCTGCCTTTGTCATAGTTAATTGGAATGAGAGCAGAAGCTGTATTCCCATTACAACAGGATTATGGACTGATCCCATCAGCATCTGGTGATGAATTGGAATTCCCCACCACCTAGCTGGTCTGAGTGCCAGCAACAGTTGAGCTGCAGCTCCCTCTCTTTGTAGTGTAGGTCCTGGGTACCCCATATGTTGGACAGTGCATCTTTGTGCATCACTGATTGTCCTTTGGAGACAAAATTTGTGTTACAGCTGAAGTTAAAAATGTGTGAACACAGACCTGCTAATGTTTGATGTTAGAGGAACATTCTTCTTTGAGCAGGAGGAGTTTGCATTTAATGCCAAATGATGCAATTTGAAGCACAGTGTATCTCTAGTCACAGTTAACATTGGACTTGCTGGCTTTCTCCACAGAACTCTGATTAAGATGGAAAAGGTCAGCAATCTGACTCTGCTCCGAGATTTCATTTTGTATCTGTACTGTTGGCTTTTTTATCTTTCACGAAGAGCTTAGTTCCAAAGAATGCTTCCTCTTTGCCAAAATTCCACATGATCTTGCCTTCAAGGAAACACATCCATTTTTAGTAAACTAGGAGAGCCTTTTTTTTTAAAGAAGATTTCTGGTAACAGTGATTTTAACCCATGAAATGTGGACACAAATGAGTTAATACTAGTTCAAATTATAACAGCTGTATTTCATTCATATGATTATTCATAGTGAAATTCAGTATTTGTGTTTATATGGGGGAATTAGTAATTTGTTTTTTGCAGTTTAAGGTGTGAGAAGCAGCAAGGGTGTGCACCTACTTGTTAAAGAAAATAACCTGCATCTCATTGATTACTTCTTGCTTGCTAAAAAATATGAAAATTTAAATAGTACCTCATTACAGCATCTGTTATTTTCTCTGAGAAATAGAAATCTTTGCAGAAATTTTAGTTTACACAGTATATATCACTTATACTTTCTCTTTTGAGAAAAACACCAGCTAGTGCTGTGCTGCTGGGCAGCAAATACATCACTGTATAACCAATCACTGGAGTGATTTTGTTATTTTCTGGTTTTGTTGTAGCTGTGCCTCTCATTCAGGTGTTTTGAGGAAGGTGATGGGGGAGAGGATGGAATTGCTGAATTGTTCCATGCAGTAACTGCTGCACTCCGCCCTATTTCTGGTCACATTTAGGGTCTTTTCTGGCATGGGGAAGGATTCCAGAGAAATTGAACAAAATAAAAAATGTCACTGTATCTTAGGGATGCTGTGTTCTGAACTTTAGGAAATTTAAATACCTATTGAAGGTTGGGGGGGGACAAAGCAAGGATTGCAAATAACTAGAAGAGGTTCTTGATTTTGCAGGTTCAGAATTCACACTATTTTGTCATACGTTGCTTCTGTCTAAGTCTCAACTCTCGTTTTAGCTTAGTTGTTGTTCTCCTACTGCTTGTCTGTTTTTATGGTCCTGGCCAACCCTCCCTTTTGGCTCCCTCTTTGGGTACATGAAATCACAGATGCTGTGTATAAGACAGCATTCTCATGGCCATAATGAGTAAAAATGCTCTAAACTTATTAACCAAACTTGTAACTGGTTAGACCCATTTTGAATGATTTGAGAGACTATACTGCAGCATCAAAATTCAGCTGATTTAATCCGTTTCCCACTGAATATCTACTGCTAAATAGGAATGCCTAGTTTTAAAAATCACTGTAGATTGAGGGAAGTCTGGAAAAACCTATTCATTGGTGCTAACCAGCTTTGGTGTCTCTTTCCTATCACACTCTGAGCTCGTTTGTGGCTTAAAAAACTGTGTTTTCATTTCTTCATACCTAGTGTTATTTTTGTAGGGAGTCATTTCTGTAGCAATACTAAATCATAGTTCAGAGCATGTGAAGTTCTTGACAAATTCATGCTTTATGGTCTGCACAATGTGTAAAAAATAGTTTTTAGACGTTCTTTGGTAAGGTAAAGTGAAACAAAAAGCAAATAAGAATGTTCATATTTGTGGTTAAACCCTTTCCAAAACAGAGTAGAAAGAAACTTTTTGTCACTTTTCTGCCAGAAAATAGGGCTCACTACTTGGGATGCCTGTTTCTCTGTTAAAATGGGTAGAATTCAAGCTGCCTTTGGCAGCACAGCTGTGTGAAGGAAGGATAAAGCTGTGAGCTGAAGGATGCTCCTATGTTGTGAGAGAAGTGGTGGAATTCAGAAACTTTTACACCTTATACATAAACCGGTGTTGTAATAATTCTTCAAACAGATGGTTAAACATCCAGTCAATGTGGGAAATAAGTATTTTTTCTAAATTACTGGTGCTTACTTCTTGTCTTCTCTGAAATAATTTGCATTTTTCTCTCTTTGTTGCATGGTAACATACAATTGTATTGTGAAACCTCGTAGCAAATTGTGTGGATGGTAGATAATTCCAGTGTGGTTAGCTGCACTTGGTAGAAATGTTTCAGGATACATGACTTATGTTGGGACAGTATGATTGAAAACCGCTCTTCTCCTGTTGTGTTTTAGAACAGTGTTGGCACACAGAGATCCCTCTAGGAATGTCACAGTTTTGGACACCACAGTGTAGCACAGCACTAAAACTCTGTATTAAATCTGCTGCAGCTCTGCAACTTGGAGGGGAGGGCTGGAGTGTGCTGTCATTTTCACTAAATCTTTAATTAGAATTAAACTACGGAAGTAGAGCAGGAGGGACTTTAGGACATACTAGAGCACTCTGGGAGATAGCTAGTGCAAAATAAGCATCCATTGCATAAATTCTTGGAAGTGTATGCTGTGTTCTGCAGGATATATACAATTACTTTACTGACTCCTTTGTTAGCTACAGATTCTTAAGCAGGCTGTGATCAGTCCAATTAATTTGCTGCTTCCACTTAAGCTGGAGTTCAGTGAGTGCTTTAAAATGCCAAGAATAGTCTCTGCCACCAAAGTAGGGATTCTTCTGCCTGAACCAACATTTTCCCTGGTTCTGGTATAGGGTTTTTGGGAGAGCTGATCAGAAAACCACTGCATTTCTGATCAGTTTCTCTCACATACTCTGGCAATGCAAAGCACCTGGGACAAGCTGTAGAGATAGGAAAGTTCTGCTTTGGCAGTTGCAGGAAGCAGGATCCAACAGACTGATATTTCTTTGCATTGATGCATTTATCTGATGTTTTATCCGGATTAGCAAAAATGGTAAGATCAGGATGTTTATAGAGCCTGTCTTTAGCAATCTGTAAGTGCAAGTTTTTCATCACTCTTGGAAGAAAAAGGGAAAAATGTTTTCTTTTTCACAAAAAGTAGAAAAGTAGGGCAAAGATCTCAAACTGCTTTCTGTCATAAAATAATAAAACTATTCTAGATATGCAGTGCAAACTTATTGATGCCTTCTATCACTTTGTAATTTTTACTCCCACTATTAGAGCTGTCAGAAACATTCATTTCAAGTGTTGATTTTTCAAAATCAAGTTTGGACAAGTTGAAGCTGAGGTCATGTTTGAGCCTGATACCAGCTGGAAAGAAGCACTTGGTGTTTGTGCATTGGCGGGGGAGTGATTTTTAATTTATTTATTTTTTAAAATTTTTATTGGTGAATGGACAAGGGGTTTCATAATGTTCCTCATTAACTTTTTGTATTAATGGATTAGAAGTTTTCATGACTTTCATGCTTTCTTACCTGTGTGCACCCTGCTGAACTTTATATCCATCACAGCCTCTGCTGTAGTGAGCTTTTGTCATACCTGGAGGTTGGATAATGCTTCTATCAGAACTCAGAGCTGGGTGTGTCAGGAAGTGGGGACTGTAGGTGTGTGTCTGTGGGAACTGCCCTTTGGAACTTATAAGCAGCAGCTTTCCTTGACCTTTAAAAAAAAAGAACCCTTTGCAACTGCATTATTTATCAGAGTGCAGCTTGTGAAGGACAATAATGCTCATGGGTATTTGTGCCCATAGACTGGTAATTGGAACTGTCCCAGGAAACATACAGATTCTTCAAGTATAAACATTTGGTAGGTGTTTTGGTTAGAGAAGTTTAACCAAAACAACCTTGCCAAGCAAGGAACTTTTGAAGTTCTAAGACAGCTTTACTGAATCTTTCTTGTTTCCCTCTCTGCAGACTTGTCACGGAACAGACTGTCGGAGCTTCCAGCAGAAGCCTGCCACTTTGTCTCCCTGGAGACTCTGAATCTGTACCAGAACTGCATTAGATATATCCCAGAGGCTGTTTTGAACTTACAGTCTCTAACATTTCTAAATATCAGGTAACAGTTGTCTTACCAATTCTGCTTTAGCATGAGGAAAGCTTTTGCACTCAGACCAAACACACTCCTTTGTGACAGAGCATGGCCACTTATCAGAGCACCTGAAAGGACACAAAAACCTCACGTTGCTTCACATTGAGTTCAAAAGCTTCTGATCAGCCTTGATACTTGATATTCAGAGTTTGTTCACACATAACTAGATAAAGCAAGTAATGAAGAAACGTCTCATGGGACCACTTTGTAGTAATTACATAAAAACTGATTTGATCATCTAAGTGGAGTGTGCTTTTTGTATGTGTCTTTCATTGCATAAATATTGCTCATTAGACTTATTATTTTGTTTTCTTTCTGTCCAAAAGTCGAAACCAGCTTTCAACATTGCCAGTATACCTCTGTAGTCTACCACTAAAAGTTTTGATAGCAAGTAATAATAAGCTGGTTTCAATACCTGAAGAAATTGGACGACTCAGACAGCTGACAGAGCTTGTGAGTATACACTTGATTTCCAGCTATTACTGTTCTGCTCTTGGCCTAAGGATGATCTGTGTCTGCCACAGTGTCTCTGTGTTTGGTTTTATATAGAGGTGTTAGAAAAGAGTTTTAAATACTCTGAGATTTCAGAAGAATTTTAGGTGAGGGAAAGATGCACTGAAGAGCAACTGATCCATGTCAATTTAAATGTCTTCCCTATTCTAGGAAAGGTCTGGTGGAATTAGAGTTCTTGCTATGTTTATTTCTGACAGAAAGCTTTTATGTAGCAAATTGTGCTATCTGATATACTATGGAGTAACTTGAAATAAATTTCCACATCTGAATGCTCAGTCTTTTAAAGCTTTTATTTCCCTTTGTTCATTTTAACTTTTTGTTTAAAATGAGAACAATGCTTCATGTCAGCAGTGAGATTGAATGAATATATTGATCTGAGGTGTTATATAGATGGCTGTCCTTTTTTTTCAGTCCCTAAATACACCTGTGTATTTTAGTCACCAGAGACTTAGACAGTGATAACTCATTCTTTGCTCTTCTTTTTAGGATGTGAGCTGTAATGAAATACAGACAATACCTCCACAGATTGGCAGTTTGGAGTCCTTGCGAGACCTAAATGTCAGAAGAAATAATTTGGTGCGTTTACCTGAAGGTGAGAAAATGGTTCTCCACTATAACAGCAGAAATTTCAAACACTTCTCTGTTTTCAGTCCCTTTTTCTTCCCCTGAGAGCTAGAAGCAGCTTAACTGTTTTGTGAAACACATGTTTTTGTACCCTTGCTTTTTCTTACCCTCTTTTAATCTTCTGAATTGTATGTTTGTTTTCTGTCTCCAGAGCTTGCTGAGTTGCCTTTGATTCGATTAGATTTCTCCTGCAATAAAATAACAACGATACCAGTTTGTTATAGGAACCTCAGACATCTTCAGTCCATCATGTTAGAAAACAACCCTCTCCAGTCCCCCCCTGCACAGGTAAACTGCAGCTACAAAATCAGATTACTAGTTCAGCTAACAAGGGCAGAACTAAGTTATAAAGTGAAAGATTATATTACATATTTGTTATTTAAGAACAAGAGAACTTTAAATGCATTCTATTGTCTACAAATATTAAATATGTAGCACAGCTTGAAAAATCCATTTTCTTCTCTTTACTGTATTAATAGTCTCTGCTGTGGAATATTACAAAAAATTTCACTAATGTTGGCTTGAATATTTCTGCTTTCAGCAGAGAAGAGAGGAAACTCTGTTAGGCAAGTCTGATTTTCTGTCACTCAAATGTCACAATTTTGACTGAGGCCTCAGTGCTGCAGTTTGCTGATCCACTTTGCAGCAGAGCACTCAAATTGGCCTTTGAGCTAGAAACTGCAATATTATTAATGACTAATTTAATTTTAAGTGTGGGTATTGGCACCCCTGAGTATTACAGGTTCTACTGTGAGCTGCTGCATCAGAGTCAAGAGGGGCACTTGCTGAAACTTGTAGTTTCAGTAGGGTTTTGCTTTCCTTGTGAAAGCAGAGACAGCTGTTACTGCCTTCATTGACTATAAATTTGAGCTGGCTTTGGCAGTCTGCCACTGCCATTCAAATATGGGCATGGGTGGGATGCATCTGTTCTGATGCCAAGGGTATAAATTCTGGTACTTGTGAATGCTCATGTCTTGTTTGCATGATGAAATTTCAGCATCCAGCTGACAGAATTGCCTGCAGACCAGATGTACTTAGAGGACGGCTTCCATTTGTCTACCACAGGCATCCCATGATGCTCCACTCTAGTTGTTCCTCTAAAATGCAGTGATATTAGAATAAAAGATACATTGATTGATGTAAATGTGCTCATTTGTTATTATTCTCAACTACATCTTGAATGTCTGTAATGTATTTTGAAAATATATTGTCAAATTATACTTACTTGATTTTTTATTTTTTTTTTGAAGATATGTATAAAAGGAAAAATTCATATATTTAAATACCTGAACATAGAAGCATGCAAGATAGCTCCAGACTTGCCTGATTATGATAGGAGACCCATGGGATTTGGATCATGGTAAGTTTTGCACAAACCACATTCCCAGTTTTAATGGCATTCACGAAAATTCTGTCAGTCCACCTTGAGTTTATTAAAAAAAAAAACAGATCAAGGATTGTTCTTTCTTTGGCAAGTGCATTGAGGAGGCTTTGAAAAATTTTGTTTATGGTATTTCATGGTGCATTCTAGTACGGTACCACTGTGTAAGAACTGAGAATTAGTTCAGGAGATGACCTGGGCAGTGTCATGGGAAAGGCAGTGTCAGAGATGATATGCAGTAAGAAGAGAATACTAATAAATAATACAGGGGGTATGCTCCCATGTTGTTAACATCTATGTTCAGTTTACAAGATCTTAATATTTTCCACAGACTTACTGAATCATATCTCAGCTGTGATTTTTAACCTTTTGTACAGAATTTTATAATGACTGTGCTCAAACTGCAGGTGTAAATGCTGATCTCCACCCCGTTAGTAAACTGTTATTTCTGGCAAGCTGTCACTTGGCTCTGCTGCTTGGCATTGTAACACAAATATTGGAACAGTCAGCCATATCAGCTGCTAAATTAAGATGTCTAGCAAAAAGCAGGAGTTAAGATTTATTTCTGTTATGTGATACAGAAGAAAGGCAGTCAGTGAAGTATGAAACTGAATATCTATAAAAATCACTTCAGTCATCTTTGAAGGTAGTAATAATGTGTGGAGGAGTAAGTTGCTGAAGGATATACTGCTGCCTTAGCAGCAATAAAACACAAATCAGGGGGCTTCACAATAAATCATCATGAGTCAGATTGATGAAGAAGAATTTGCATGAGGGGCTGACAGAGTGATTCCTCATCAGCACTGAATGTCCTAAGTTACTGTTCTAGATGAGGTCAGCATATGAACATGTCAAGGGTTAATTGATTTCCAGTACAAGCTGGTCCAGCTGGTTTCTGCATCATACTGAGGATACTGTCCTTTTTCTGGAAGGAAAAGGCTCTAAATGAGAAAATGTCATGATCTGTTTAGCTCTAACATAGTTTGGTAATTTTTAAGAATAATTCAAAACCAGGTGGGCTGTAGGCTTACTGATTCATTGTTGTCTGTAGCTGTATATTGCTCTGGAAATTTTCATAAATTGCTTTTGTGAAATGAGAATAATTAATATATTTTAATCATAGCTTGAAATTGTAAATGTAAAAACAAGGGCAGAACATCCTCAACTTGTAAAAACAAGTGGAGGATGTTTTCTCTAGAATTTTTATCAGACTCAGCAATATGAAATGAGCTTCAACTGGCTTTGCCTTAACTGTATTTCTGTACCCAAGAAGAGATAAGAGTTGGTGGTGGAATTATTTGTTGTACTGTGCTGTTTAGGGCATTTAGTGTTGCAGGTGATTCTTTCCACCTTCATGTAGCTATGGAAGAACTGTCTGTGGAGCAGAGCACATATTAGGAGAAAATTGTGGAATGATCTTGTGAAAGAGAAAATCCCCGATTATTATATTTTTATGCAACTTCAGGTGAAAGGAATGAAATCCTTCAGCTGTGAAACAGTTAATATTTCCAGGCAAGGCACAAGAGCTTTGTGTTTGTTATCTTCAAAGGTGACCAATAGAAATACGGTATCAGTCAGTCCACCTAGACTTGGTTGCTGGTTTATCTGATCAGCTTGGTGTAATACCGTGCAGGTTGAGAGTCTGAGTGGTAGAAATTTTTAAAGTTTAAGGAAGTTTACGTCATGCTGTCCGTTCAAATTGGTTCAAACATTTTTAATAGCAAGGCTGTTGGTACTGCTAATGAAACAAGATGCTCTGAAACATCATGGCAGGACGTGGGTTGGAGGTTCTAGCACAGCTAATTGATTGATTTAGCCTTGTCAAATTATATCAATCTGTTTAACCAGAATGTTAACAGTGGTCCTTTTCTAAAGGACAGTCCTTTTTCTAAACATAAGCTATGTGAAATTTATCTTGTAGCAAGTTTTGTTCAGCTGCAGCAAGCTGGTCTCATTTGCAGCAGTGAAACTCAGAGCAGCTCAGGTGCTGGAGGGAATGAGGTTGAGAGGAGGCAGAACTGTCGAAGCTGTGTAGCAGTTGTTGGCAGACTGGCACAGTCTGGAGCTAGAAGGTTTAAGATATCAAGTACTCATGGGTGAGCCAGTGTAATGAATATTCTGGGACCTGGGCAACTGTTCTTGCTTACGGGAGGTAAAGATACAGGTTTTAGTGTGACATGGAAATGGCAGCAAGTACTGTCTTTCATTGTTGGTCTTAGCAGGCATTTGGCTTCTCATCCTTTGATTTCAAGCCTTACACAGCTTCCTGTAAGCTGTAGTTGCCCCAAAATGGTCTGATCTCTCCAAATGCCTAATGGTTGTTCCTTGTGGCTTGTTGGTCAGGGAGGTATAAAAATCTTAAGTCTCAGCTGATTTTAGGATGGCTGCTGTATGATTGCAAATGTGTAAAGTGTGTAGCATTGGATAGGTGGGTTTAGTTGTGAGAGCTGGGAAGACAGATAGGAGTTTTGTTGTTAAAAAGGAGAAGTCCTGGGCACAGTTTATGTATTTTTGAGCTTCCAGCTAACTTTAGTCTTAGATGTAAATCTTTGCAAATTCTCCAATTGAAAAGGGAGGCTAAAAGAAAATTTGTATCAAAACACTTCCTCATTTTTGAGCTCCTTAATTTGCAATAATTGTTCAGTTTACAACAGGGTGCTCAGGTGATGCTGAAAATGTTGATTCATTTAAAATTGAATTCTACTGCAGATTGATTTTTCTTTGACCCATGTTTTAAAAATATGTGTAAGTTCTATGAACTGTTAGTATAGTTATGGTTCTGTTGTCAGTTATTCAGATTAGTAGCTCTTTAACTACATTGGGTGGCTTCATACTCATTCCTTTTTCTTCCTACCCAGAAAAAGGGAGTTGGTTTTTTTCTTTGGATTTTTTCTTTCTGGTGGTTTATTATGCAGATGATCTTTCTGTTCAAATACAGGGCTGTAAAAGTGGATTTGAGTTAATCAAAACTCCATGCAGATGCAAGAGCTTGTCTTATAGTCTACATCTGCGTAGAAACAGATGCATAGCTTAATGTGTCTCATCTGTAGCCTCCATCCCTCCTGGAAGGATCCCTTCTTTGCTATTTCATGTCTATCTGAAAACTAAAATAGGCCTTGAGAGTAGTCTGTCGGTATAATAATAATAATGATAATAATAATTTGAAAATAAGTATTTCCTGAAAGTGGAATTTCAGAGAGAGCAGCAACTTGAGAGCAGTGCCAGTGAGAAAATGACCCGCAATTTACTTATGATGGGGTGAAGCAATTAGCTTCCTGAAATTCATTCTTCCTTGTGCATTATGTAGTAATTACTGCTGCAGTTCTCCCTGGGGCATCGAGTGCCAATAGGACAGTTGAACCATTGTGAAATGCCATCTGCAGTGGATCAGACAAGTCCCATTGTCTCTTTCACTGTAGCTATCTGCAGCAGTTGCCAGAGTTGACATCTGTGATGGCTATACTGCTGAATTACGTAGTTTCTAAGCCCAGAAATTTAAAGAACTGTATGCCTGTTTGGTTATGTGTATTGTAACAGTGGGCACATGTCTAATGCCTTTGTCTAGACATGTCATTGACAAAGCTCTGTAAATGAGAACTGTACTTCTACAGTTATTACATTATGATGTATCTGAAGTACTGTTACTTACTGCAGTTTCTTATGTAATTATGACACAGAAGACATTTATGTGATACATGCTGCATACTTTTGAGTAAAAGTAGTATATGCTGTACTTTTAGTGATTTTGTACATATTTATGCTTATTTATGTAAAAGTTTGTTTGACAGTGGTTTTCAACCAAAACATATGAGTAGTAGAAAATGAAAGTTTGTCTTGCTAAACAGAGAAATATGAGATCAGTTTGCAGTTTGCTTTGTCATAATTTCTCTTTGGGAAATGTTTGAAGAGTGGATCTCTCCTTTGAATCCGCTGAGCTCAGAGGGCCAGGCAGTGGCAGGTGACAGCTGAGTGACAAGGATGGTGAGCTGTCAACATGTACTTCCTGCTCTATTGTAGCAAGTGCAGAGTGAGGTTTTCAGACATGCTGAGCTTGTGAACACGCTGCAAGTGTGCTTGGTGGCTTATTCTGCTGCTGTTGTGTAATGGCTGAGAAGCTTTTGGTGGTGGTTTATACAGTAATATAAACTGTGTGTTTGACAGCCATGAGGAGCTCTATTCCAGTCGTCCATACGGAGCACTCGATTCTGGCTTCAATAGTGTGGACAGCGGAGACAAAAGATGGTCAGGCAATGAAGTAAGTGTTGCAGCTTTACTTTTGTTGAGTGCAGTATTGTACAGTAAAGAGAACTAAATGTATGTATCTGGAAGCACAGTCCATGGGTAACATGCATGTGCTGGTGTGCAGGTTGGCTTGAGCCAATATTACTTGTTTTATTGGAGAAAAAGCAAGGTTAATTTATATGGGATAGATCCCAAGTTGGAAGTATTAACAGAAATGTATAAAGCAGTGCATGAGAGGTTAATTTACTGGAGCATAAAAATGAGAAAAATCGGGTTCCTCATTTTAAAAACTTTTTATGTAACAGTATCAAATTACAATGCTGAGTCAACTGTAATTTTTCATGAAAAGATGTTTCAATAAAATAAATCTGAACATGAATATTCAGCTTTGGAAATCAGGTGGAAATTTGTCTTCTTCCTTTGTTTAAAACATTAAAACCTGCTTGCTATTTACAAGGAGGAAAATAGGATCTCTTAGCAAAAAGATTGTCAATTATTACTGCCAGGAAGAAGTTCCCTTTTCCTCTTGTTACATCTAGAAAATAGCCAAGACCTAAAGTGCCGCAGCAAGCTTTACTCCATACTTGCACTCCTAACTTGATTTTAGAGAAGGTGCTAGGATTTTCCATCCTGGGATATTTTCAGTTGCGTGCAGGTACTGCAGTCAAAACTATAGGTAGCTGGTTTCTAAAGAAAGCTGAACTCTATGGTTTTTTAAAACAATATATTATAGCTGTCTTTTGCTTTAAATTAGTGTTTTGTAGTTGTAAAACAGTTGTAAAATTGAAATACAAATCAAGGACAAATCAAGAAGTAGTAGATTACAAAATTTGTTTCTGAGGAGAAATATTTCTAGACTTCACTGTTTGTTTTCCAAAGCCAACAGATGAGTTCTCAGATCTCCCATTACGTGTAGCAGAGTTCACCAAAGAGCAGAGACTGAGAAGAGAAAGTCAGTACCAAGAAAACAGAGGGGGTGCAGTTGTAATTAATGGTGGAGGTAAGTAGTGACTTTTGGCTAACAGTATTTATTGTTATCATTATTAAAGTTCCAGAATGTTTCCTACAGATAGTAGCTTGTTTAAAGAGGAAAAAAACCCAGAAAGGTGTCGGTGGAATTACACAAAACCAGTGTTGTTAAAACTGTAAAAATACTGTTGTTTTAAGGATGTTAAAGGCAAAATCAAATAGCAGCAGAATTGGTATTTTCTTGAAAACTTTGTCAGCTTTTGCCTATGTCCTATGTTAAAGTCTCAACTGCTTCACATGGTATTTTGGAATATTGAATTTCAGTGCATGGATATTGAATTTTGCTGTTTGAGCTTCTGGGGAAAATTTACTGCAGTAGTAAATTGTCAGTGCTCTGTGCCAACTGCTGTCAGAACAGGATGAGCAATTTTGTCAGGAAATTTCGTATTTCCGACTGGTACTAGTGTCTCATTCCAGTTTTGGATTTTAATCCAAACTTTAATATCATCCAGGAGGGCTGGTGGTTGTGAATGGCAGTGCTTTGTTGTGCTTTCTCATTTGGTGTCCTGCAGTCTCACAGGATCACCTTCATGATTGTTCAAGAGATGATCATGCTTTCCATGTTTCTTGATCTCCAATCCTCTTTCATTTTAACTTCCAGAAATCCGCTGCTCCCAGTGTCTCCTTTTGTTTATATGCCTTAATTTTAACAGTGTTTCAGGTTTGTTTTTTCAATCATTCCTTCTTCTCCATTGTTCTGCAGTACTTATTATTAGATCTCTTGTGCATATACTTTGATCTCCTTCTTTGTCAGCTGCTCCCTGGTTTTCATTTTCCCTGATGGCTACAGTTCATTTTTTCTAAGTGTTGCTCTTCCCAGCTACATCTAATGTCCTATGCCCAGCTCCCACATTTTCTTCTCTCTTCCCTCCTCTTCCTATCTTTACCTTTTGCCATCTTCTTTTCTTGGTCTTAGTCTTCTGTGCCACAAGTTTTTGTTTTCTTTGTCACCTTCTAGAAAGATCTGAAACTTTTTAGTTAACTCAAGGTCTTTCACACATTAATGGGGACAATATTCATTTCAAACAGTTAAATTCTGGCAGTTAGAAGAATTGAAGACATGGTGTCATGGGGAGCGTTGGGCAGCCTTAATAACAGGTAGTGCTGCCAGCTCTGCCTCCAAGACTAACTTTATTTTGTTCTTTGGCTTTTGCACACCAGGGATTTCAAAATGCCTAGCAGACTTTTAAGCTGGAGCATGATCAGTTCATGAGTAGGTGTGTCTGAGAGGGGCACAAACCGTAGCATGTGGCTGTCAGAGATCCACATGTTTTGCAGTTTTATGTTCCTAACACAGCTACTAATATGTTTCACCTTTTTCTCTATTATTGTTGTTATTATCATCATCATTATTTAATAAGCAAGCCTGGAAAAAAGGGAAGTTTGGGTTTTTGGGTTTTTTAAGATTTGAAACTGAGATGGAAATTTAATGAAGCCACAGTATATAGGAATGTAGTTTTGGATGGTTGTAGTAGCAGAGGGGGTGGCTTTGGCAGTAACAGTTGCTAGATTGTGTGGTGAGGCAAAGAGAAGTCTGTTTTACACAAGCAGGAAAGGGGCGGAGGAGTAAAGAAGAATGTCTGCAAGAGTCTGGAGCAAGTTTGGGGAGAATTTCAAGAAAAAAGAAAGTTCTAGTGCTCTGAAAGGGAATTTATACTTTCCCCTGCATCCCCAGTGCAATATTTTTCACCAGGGGCGTTTGCTTAATGTCATGACTCTCAGAATCCCTGGGCAGAATGTGGAAAAGCAGTGACAAGTGAAAAAATTGCCCTACATAGTATCTCCCACACAAAGAAAAATCAATACCAGCCAAACCTTGCTGTTTCTTGCTCTCATTTCAGTGATTCCTAGTTTCTTTTTCATTCTTCTTTTAAAATAAAATTGTAAGTGCCTTATATTGTTTTAGAGGAATTTTGTTGTTTTCTGTAGTGCTGTTCATTATTTCCACATACACTTCTTATATTTATTGTATTTTCATCCAGATAACTTAGACATGCTGCTCTCTATTTTGTTGTAGTACTAACACTAGTAGAAGGATCTGTCATATGCATTCTGATTTTTCTGACAGAGAACCAAAAGAAATTATTCCAAAATATACACAGGTCATTGTGCAGTCTTGATATTAGCTGAAATACTTTGATATATAGTTTTTGGTTTTGAAAAGGAAATCACAGTATTTACTTTTTCAGTCACTGCAAAAGTATTTGAAGCCAGCAGTATAAAACTACCTCCTTGATACATGTTGCTTGTTGCTTTTTAAAAGGCATGAATTTTACAAGTATTTCAAAATTTGTTGATCTAATGTTAGTGGGCCTGACAAAATCCAGGAGCTTTCAGGCTGAGCTTTCCCAGATGGCAGAAAAAGCAGGGCCTTAGCTCCTGACCGTGCTGCATTGCTGGGTTTTGTCCTGTCTCATGGGTTATCTAATTGTGGGTATTTTCTCTGTGTATGTTTGTCAAGTGGACCACGATCTCGATCAGATCGACTACATTGACAGCTGTGCCACGGAGGAGGAGGAGGAGGAGGTGAGGCAGCCCAAGTGCCAGGACTCAGACAGCCTCAGCTCCCAGTTCATGGCCTACATCGACCAGCGGCGCATCTCCAATGAGGTGAGGCTTTCCCTTGTGTTCACTCAGCTCACACACCCCAGCACAGCCCTTGGGAAAGCTGTTCCCTGTTAAGTCATTTGGATGTTACCCTTCTGGAGAGAGTCCTCAGAAACTGAACCTATAGAAACAGATTTTTAGCCACATCGTGTTTCCTTCTTTGTTCTGTCGGTCTTAATTAATGCCTATGTACAGTTTCACAGCTGAGTGGCTCACTGTACAGACTGCATGAATAACTTGTCTGAAAAAATCTTAGTGGCTGCTCTGCTTAAACAGTAACTGTGGTGCTGTGATTCAGATGTGTCCTTTCAAAGTTCTTAATGTTTTGAAGCAGAAAGATATTTGCTATGTGAAGAAAAAAAAAAAAAAGGGGGGGGGATCTTCCGCTTTTATGTAGGAGCTTGGTCCCTATCTTGTGAACTTTATATTACTGTGTTTAAAATCAGTCACACAGATATGAGAGATGTATTCATTTTGCAAGGCTCGTAAATTCAGTATCAGATCACAGTGAAGCACAGGCACAAGAGCAAAACTTTTCTAAGTCAACTGTAGGCAATACAACCCAAGGACTCCTTGCTGTAGATAGGAAAAAGGCATTGGTCAGCATCACAACAGCTATTCTTCAGGGTCTATCTTGTCATACAAATTAAACTGCTTTTAGCTGAAGGAGTAGTTTCTCTAAACAGACTATCCAAAATACTCTACTGCTTAGGAAGGCTGACTGCACTGTAGCAGCATGCATGCAGGCATGAGTGAAAATTGGCAAGCTAATCTTGAAAAGTTTCTATTTTCTTATATTAACGGTTGTCAGTGGAAGTTTTTAAATAACACCAAAGGCAATATGTCTCTGTTCCCAATAGGATAAATTATTTCATTGCTCAAATTAAACCTAAAGCATTCTTATGAATCCCATGTTTTGCTTTCTTAGTCCTTCTGGGACCTGTCTTTAGAATGTCATGAAAGACAATCAGCTCCTTTATTCTGTATTTTTGAGAATCCAATCTTCACTACTCTGCACTTGTAGAGCTAAACTCCAAAGAGTGTATTTACATTTCAGTACAAATTTTATACCTACATGAACTTCTCTCCATGATTCTTAATACTGGAGGTTTTAAACTCCTAAAGTTACCAGCATGCATATTTAATCTTGAAAGTATTATTTATTTAAATTGGAGAAAAAAAATAAGAGTGAGCTTGCTTGGTTTGAAATAAACATCCCTGACTTGTGTTTTGTGCTTTGCTGTCAGGTGTTTTAAATACCAGTAGTTACAGATGGAGCTGTACAGAGAGATTGTTTGGCATTAATGTACAGTTTTCTGAATAAATTGCTAGCTTAGTCTTTTGTGGTTTTTTGCTTAGAGCTCACCAGTAAGGCCTGTATCCATCAGAGAATTTCAGAGAACAGAGGATTCAAGACGACATTTACATCAAAACAGGTACGAATTACTGTGGCAACAATAATTTTATCCAGAATTTTGTGATGAATGCAGAGCATGTATTTACTGAACATGTTTAGAAAATGGCATTGTTTCCTGTTGCTTTGCCAGAAGTGTGTATGACACTTCTTTGATAAGTTATTGCTCCAAATTAGGAATTGGAATTCTAATAACAGCAGTGAGCAAAAGGCATAACTGTTCTATGCCAGTACTTGACTTAAAATCAGTTGGTTAAAGAAATCTGCATAATTAAAGTCCATATTTTTTAACTGATTTGATACCTGCTTTTTGTGATTTAATTTGTGCTTTGGTTGAATAGTTGATTTAGGCTGTAGTACATAGAGGACAAAAGGGATAAAGGTACTTGCAGGAAGGATAGAGATACTGTGGAGTGTCTGATGTGCCGTGAGGACGCATTGTTGGTTGACTCCTGCTGGTTTTGGTATCATGGAAGAATATTTTTAAAAGTACCTTTCTGTGCCATAATCATGAGCCTACATCAGCAGAAGGGATAGAATGGGAATCAATTCTGAACAAGTTGTTTATTTTGATGAAGTATGCCCATGCTCTTTAATGATTACTTTAATGATTATTGGAGAGAATGCTTATCTGTAAAATAAAGGTCCGAATTGGACGGAGTATCAATGAGGGGTGGTTAGGTTTCTGAAAAGAATTTTGGATGTCTAGTTAAAAAAATAAGCAAATAAAAGATAAAAAACAAGCAAATTCTTGCAAATGAAAATTGATAGAACCTTTTTTATACTGTTGAAGCATTTCAGTATTCTGTGGACTGAAAGTGAATTTGCAGGGACTCCACAGAAAACCAGCCCAGTTGTACTTGGAATGTTTGGGGGGTGGGGGCGTGGTGGAAAAGACAAGTGCTAGTCCTAAGTAGGTGATTACTTATACCGTCAGTAGAAACCAATTTTTAATGGATTCTAAAATGGTATTGAAAGAGCAGATGAAACCAAGATTAGTGTATAAATTTTTCCAGAGTTTTGGCAATGTTTTAATAGGCATTTTGAAATGTGCAGAAAATGTGCAGATACAGTAGCTGTACTGATACAAGGGAGGGTAGCTATTTCAGCATGTGTCAGCAGTCCTTATCCTGTCCACAGGTCAGGCATAAAATGATATAGCAATTCTGCCATGTTCTCCCCCAAAAAAGTGAGTGCTCTTGGTTTGAAAATTTGATTTTTTGCCTTTTTTTTACTTTTTTTAATTTGAACATTTGTGGTCAACATGGAAATAATTAAACTTTGCAAACCCTGGTTGCCGTGATAAATCTGAAGGAAATTGGAGAAGGCTGGTTAGCTGGGGAGAGCTGCTGTTTACATAGACAGATGTTAATGATAAAGGAAGTTGTAGCTCAGTAAGCTATCCAGTGATTTTAAAATTTAACTTGAGGATAGCAGCAGATCTCCATGCAGAAGTAGTTAATCAGCAATCCGAATGAATTGTAGCTTACTATGCTGCAGCAGAGTAAAATTGTTAAGGCACTAAAACCAGATCGTGTTGTTATTGCCTTCAAAATTGTGTAAAAACAGCCATATGACAATGAGTAATTTTTTTGTATTTTAAGCTTGTATTAGTCAAATATTTTATTTTGTGGCAACCACAAGCTGTAAAGTGCTTCCACAGTAATTCTGTGCAAATGCCTTGGCAGCCAGCCTCTTTTTTTTTTTTTTTTCTTTAGCATGCTGGAGCCATTAAAACTCTGAAAGTTGGATGTAACACAGACTTCATCTCAAGAGTACTTATATTAGTTGATTCAATTAAATAAATACAGTTTATGCCTCTGGACAGACTGTGGTGCATTCCTGATGCACCAAAGCTGTGTGTACTCTGCTCTGAACACACTCCTTGGCACTGAGCTGAACCCAGTCCTGTCTGTTCAAAACAACTCTAAGTAATGGGTTTGTCATGTGCTACAGTGCTAATTTAAGTAACAGAAGGGACCTGTAACATCTGGGTCTTCCACATCTCATCTCCATGAGGAAAAGGCCCTAAGTGTGCACACAGCCAGCTGGACTGACTTTTTTTTTTTTGGAAGTGCATGGTGAAGTGTGTCTGTGTTCCATGGCTGCCCCAGGAGTGAAGGTCACAGAGTTTAGGCTGTCAAGAGTATGGTCCTCGATTTCCATCAACTTTGTTTCTAGGCAGCAACATGTCAGGGTACATGCTGTAGGCTGTGGACCTTGGGAATTGTTTCAGTGCTAACTAACAGCTGCCTTCTGGCAAAGAACTGACTGAAAATTTCTCTCTTATTGTTGATATGATGGATAAGAGCCAGATGGGTTCTTGTTTACCTTGTGACTTTGAGGGCTTGTGTCACTGGCAGTCACCTGATTGGTGAGGTGAGCAGATGTGTGCTGAAAATACCCAGGGGTCCTGATGTTTAAAATAATTTTGCTCTTTCCAGAGCAGAATAAGGCCTGCAATAACCCAAATATTGTCTTAAAAGAGAGAATCCATCTTTGTGTATTTTTAAGTCATTGTTAATTCAGCATGTTATGTTTAATTACGAACTGCAGTTGTGATCTGACTTGGTATCACATTGTGATTTCTTTAGTCCAGATTTCACTTTTGTGATTATCTGAAGCTAATTATTTGGGCATTTCTCTCACAAAAACAGCTGTAATCTAGAGTAGAATTAATCTGACAGTAGTCTATATGCGTCAGTGGCCAAATCCCCTTCCACCTGATGTCTTACCTGCAGGGATACAGATGAATTACGAAGACCTGAAACTCTAAATTTGATGCAGGACAGAGAGCATCAAGTACTAAGGAGTTATGTGGACAGGACAGAGAGGTAGGGAAAAAGAAATTGAGTGTTTCTGCTGATTCATTTCATTATTTTCCCCACCCTCAAATAACCATACTACAACCATACAGTTTTTCCTCTAAACGAGGATCATGTGAAAAATTCCTGGTTTGGTTACTCTTAGAGAATGGGTATAAAGTACTGAGTATCTCAATGTAGTAGGCCAAGTGTACGACACCACTGGTACATCTTGTGCTGTAAAAAATGTTACTACGGTTCAGGAGAAGAAATAGAAATTACTCACAAAATCTGTCATTCACAGTGTTAAGTCATCATCACAGCTGCTAGTAGACAGTTACTCTTCTGATTTCATCAGCTACTTGTGTGTCGCTGACAATTCATGTATGCAGAATTTTTGGTTTTGAGATTAAAAGTCTGCTTACTCTCTGTTTTTGCATTTGTCAGACCCCTGCCTGATTCACCTTATTTTCTCTCGCTATCAAGTCACCACACCCAGGTAACACATAGAATTCAAATGGTTTTGAATGAGTTTGATGTGAAACCAAAGTGATGTTCCCCATAAGATGTGGGCTGTTTCTCCATAACCCATCTGCAGCCTCACAGCCTGGTGCCCTGTTTGGTTGCAGGTCCCCAGTGCAGACTCGGAGCTGCAGCGCCAGCACATCGAGCGCACGCGCCAGGAGGCCCAACTGGCAGCCCTTCAGTACGAGGAGGAGAGGAAGAGAACTAAGCAGATCCAGAGAGAAGCTGTCCGTGACTTTGTTAAGGTGCCTCCTTTCAGTACCTACTTCATATTTTATCTTTTCTAAATCCTTTAATTATAACTAATTGCCATGATAATTACTGCTTGTATGTTACACTCCTGGCACTTTATAAAGAATTTGGACAAATACCATTTAAGTCCATTAAGTGTTGGTGCTGTAGCTTAATACAGGCAAAGCTAGAACTGAGTAGAAAGATGGAAGATTTATCCAAAATATGATTGTTGCGAAGAATTCTGATTTTTGCATATTTCACCTCATACTTTCAAATTTCATTTGCATAGATGTGATGGCATTGGTTTAAGAAAGAAGAGACCTTTATCTGAGAAGGCATAGAGGCAGTTTAATTTTGAAGACAAATTTGGCAGGGAGGAAATAATCATACACACAAAAATTTAATGCTGCCTGATCTATTTTGCTATTTTGTGATAATAAGTTTGTTCTGGGTAAAGCATGGGTGCAGACCTATACATCAGGCACTCACTCTGAACACTGTCTTCACTGTATCTCTGCACTCATGCCTTCTGCTTAGCATGCCAGTTTTTTTATATGATAGCTGATTTAAATTTGGTTTACTGTTTGCTGCTCTGGTCACTTACCTGACTCTTACCATCACAAATTTAAGAAATATTACAGTTAATATTTATTTTGCGTTTAGAGTGGTCTGCAGAGAGGCAAAGCATGGTTTACTGCTTATATTTAATGTATAAAGTTAGTCTAGAAAAAGGTCTTAGCTGCCTAAAACTAGGCTTTTCATTAGCAACAACTATTCTTAGGCCTCTGGCACTATTTTGTAGTAAAGCTGCTTATTAAAGATTCAGCTCAGTCTTTTAGTTAAAGATTAAGCTTATAGAATGCATGTTGTTCATTGATGAGTCTCCTGGGGTTTTTGGTTTGGGTTTGATTTTTGGGTATTTTTCTTCTGTTTCCTTTGTTGTTCATGACCACTTTATTCTCAACAGTTAAATTCCTCCCATGAGTTATATTTTGGGTTTATTGTGCATCTTTCATATGCATAATTTTAAATTTTTGTTTGTTTGAATGTGAAATAAAGGCTGATTTTTACTAATATCGGGGAAATTTCAGCTCAGTGAACCCAGTGCATGTTCTATTTAAAAAAACTGAGACCTCTGTTTTCAATCACTTATAAGTTATGCTGCTTGCTTGTGAGCTTTTGTTTCTCTGTGACATTATATTAAGTTTTGTTTTTTCTTTTTCTGTGTAGCAAAAAGCCTCCTTAAGTCCTCAGAAACACAGTCCAATGGATAGTGAGGTAAGAGTCCAGTAAGAGCATTAGTAGGGATGTCACCACTTAAATTCCTAGCTCTCCATCAGAGTTATTATCCTCATTGTGGAAAATACCTTAAAACTGGGTTACAGCATAGTTTTTTCACATATTATTAAGCCTTGAGTTGGGGTTTTTTTAATGGACTCAGCCTAGTATTTTCTTTTGTTCATCTAGATTGCCTGTCCAAGTGTGTTGTTTTATTGTTTTTTGTATGTTTTCCTCTGTTCTCTTCAGAAAATAAATTTCATATTCTATTCTGACGTGCTCCTTGTGAGCAGTACAGTTTATATTCTAACAGGACTATTCAGTCAAGTTACAGTGTTATAGTCATCCTTCACAAATCAGTTTTCTCCCAGTTTCCTGCTATTAGATCACCAGTTGTCCCAGAAATATTAAGCTTTAGAATTTTGAGGGTTGTCAGAAAAAAGAATAAATATTTTTTAAGTTTTTTTCTACTATAGTTTTACAATAATGTAGTATTTATAATCAAAATCAGGTAGTGATTTTGATTATAAATTCACTTGGTAGTGTTAATTAGATCAAAACTTTTAATATTATAACAAATATATTAGTTCTTTAGCAGTGTTTTGCAGCTAACTCTTTTTGTTAGAAAATTAGCAAAACATGGGGTAATTGAAATAGTTTTTTGCTCCTTTTTCTTCTTAATGTTTTTCTGTTCTTAATTTATTCTTTTAGAAGGTCCTTTGTTCTACCAGAGTCAGCACTGTGAATGCCTAGTGTTCTGTATTTGCTTGACACAACACAGAAAGCAGAATAATTGATTCCTTAAGTAATGTGACTGCACTGTAGTTCCTGGGTCATGAGGCTGTGTATTCCTACAGAATTACAGACACTTCAGGGATTGTTTTAAAGAGCCTCACAGTGCTATAAGCAAGCAGTACATGTTCCAAAATGTCTGTCTGTTCACATACCATGTGTTTCTGGCATTGTGTGTGTTTCTGACATTGCTCCATCTCTCCCACCTCCCAGTGTCCCTTTCCATCCAGAAGGTCTCAGCATACTGATGATAGTGCCTTGCTAGTGGTAAGATCCTGCACGTAATGGCCTTTTTCTGTGGCAGATTCTAGAGCATAGAAATGACAACATGTAATGATTGTCTCAGATTAGACCAACTCTTTTAGAGCTAATCTGTATAGCATAAAACATGACCATCTCCTTTGAAAAGTAGCTTAGCTGTGAACTATGATGTTATGAGTATGTTGACACCTTTGCTATCAGACATTTGCTAATAATACAATGATGTTTTTTCCACAAAATAATTAAAGCTTATATTTTGTTTGAGAGCAGAAGACAATTACTGATAGTAAAGAACAGTTTCTAAAATGAAAAATTCATCTCTAGTTGTTCTGATTTGATTTCTTTGATTCAGCTTGCTTCCTAATTGATGTGCTCTTCAGTGGCAAGGAAGCAGTTTTAATGCTTAGTACAGCCTTGTGCTTTAACTTGTCTGTGTCCTGCACATGGGGGTTAGAAATACTTGACACAAGTGTTCTGCTTATGAATGCTACAAATCATGAAATACTCCTCATACAGTTTTATTGTTTATTAATGCAAATGTCTTAAAAATAATTTATTTTGAACACTTATCAAAAATAAAAACAACTGTGCACATATTTCATGTTTTATGCTATTTCTTCCTTTGTGGCATCTTAGCAATGTAGCGTAACTAAAAAATCTAATTAATGCCATAATCCATGTCTAGAAAATTAAAAATACACCTGATTTGCCTGCTATTGCATGACTGCATGCCTAGAATTTATTTTCTTGATTTATGTGCTTCCATTATCTGCCTAAATTTTCTTTAGGCAGTGCTCTTGGTTAGAGTGTCTCTCTCCTAAATGTGTTGGTCAAGGTATTTACTGTGTCTTTATTCAGAATTTCTGGGTTTTCTGCTTTTGTAAGACTAGCACTTTGTGGCTAAGAAAGAAAGCTTAAAATGTTAGAGAGAAATTTAATAATCATGTGACTGTTTAGAGAAATCACTATCAATGAGCATATTAAAATGTGCTTTCATAGTTAGGTCATAAAAAGCAGAACAGCAGTAGTTTGGATTGAGATGGTTCTCTGTTGTCAGTGAATTTGCCTTTGGAACATATTTGAAGATGCCTCTAGGAACCCCATTTTTATTTGATTTTGTGATCACATGGCTTTTGTTGTAAATTAAGATACAGAATTTTCAGAAACTACACTGAAACTGGCTTTCATTGCCGTTTGTTTCCTTTCTTGTCTTTAACCAAGTTACATCCTTTTACTTCACAAAAAGAGTGACCAGGCTGGCAGGAAAGGATTGAAAGCAATAATTTTTCTGTTCATTTTTCTTTTGGTTCCTCACATTTTTCAGCAGCACTAAATTATAATAGTATATGAAATGCAGGGGTTTGTGATCTGTAGCTGTCTTCAGTGGTGGAAATCCACACTGTGCCTGATTATCACATATGCCAGGGCAGCTGTTTCTGGCAATTACTGTAACTGAAACATTGGATCCACACTAGCTCATGAATTTGTGCCATCTTTTGCTTAAAAGTAAAAACTTGTTCACCATCAAGGAAATGGTCATTAGTTTGCTTTAAAAAATTTATTAGATACTTTTACCTTTTTATATTCTCTTGTGTTTCATTTGACATTTCCCCTATCCTTATGTGTTTGAATTTTAGCTAGGTCTAATTTCTGAGGCCATACGGAAAAGGTTTTAAAAGTACTAAATCTAATATGTTGTTAGAAAGCAAGTAAAAAGCAATTAAAAGCAGGGCTTTTATTTTACTACTTTGCTCTTCTGGCATTGTTACTGCTTTAACAAAAAATTGCAGTTGTGAATCCTTTTTTTAAAATCTTTGGTATTTCTTGTGGTCATCTTGTTGTTGTCTTTAATCACTAATAAAAATTAAAATGTATTCATGTTGCACAGGTTACTGTGACCACTTCCTTCTGTTTATAAACAATGTCAGGACAGTTGGTTTGAAGTCCCAGAATGATTGCCCATGCCTTCTGTGGATGTTAATGGTTCCCTTTAGCTGTAGTTCCTCCTGCATACCTGTGATTTGAAGTGGAGTCTGGCTGTAGAACTTCATTGCACTCTGAGGTGGATTTCTTTGGGTTGACCTGTGATAGATAACCAGACTAAAATGTTGTTGAAGAAGTGTAATCACTGGCCTCTCTGAAAAAATAAGTTTTATGTTAGTCAGAACCTCTAGCTGCTCTCACAAGGATAGTTCCATTTGTTACAAGGGAGATTACTTTTAGAGCTGGTGTTAAGCTTTCAGGCTTGGCTAATGACTTGGTTTCAGCCTTCATTGCTTCTAAATCTGATTTTCTCCAAATAGTTTCTTGTTTTCTCCTATACTGTCCCTTACAACATTGGTGCTGTCAAAGGGGGAGAAAACCCCAAAACATCCTCTCAACTACAGCTCAGTTTCTCTGTTGTGAAGCCACAAGGTACTTGAGAAGCATCAGGCAGCTGCTGTGACCTCTTCCCCTCACAACCTTTGTGTCATTGCTGCCTTATGCTCCCTTCCTTGTGTTCTTTTCTTCTTGTAGTCTCAAATGTGGCCTGAGTCTGTCATATTACTGTTACCATATAGGATCTCTGAAACATTTGAAGTTAAGACTACATTTAAGTTAAGCACCAGTGTTACAAATAATAATGGTTGTGGATAAAGTAATCAGGACTTGACTTATGCAGACTTGTACCCTGGAGTTTTCTCTCAGACCATTGGCGTTCATTTGTGTATTCAAATGTTTAATAACTGAATTCTCTTAAAATATCCTTATTTGGTTCATGCGGAGTTCTGGTTGGGCTCTCCTTTGGCACTCCCTGTATCTGCAGTTGTTTCTGGCACAGGGAAATTTTTGTGACTTCAGTGCTAGGCCTGAAGACTGTGTGCAGCATGTGCAGAGGGTGGTGTAAGTCTGAGCTGCAGCCTCCTGACTCCTTTAGTGTTGTGGTTGCCTTTTCTCACAGTCGTTCTTTGCATCACTTCTTCCTTTCTTCCCTCTCTCTCTTCCCTCACTGTCCCTGACAGAATGGCTTTGAGCCTGTCTTTGTGTTTGAGATTGACAATAACACCAATACCATTAAAAGGAGGCCAGGCACTCGCAAACAGGTGAAGAGCATGCGGTGTGTTGGTGTTGTGATTGTCCCTGCCTGTGCTGTGCTGTGTCCCTTTCCCTGTGCCCACTGCTGGCTCTGTGTATAGTGATCCCTTCTTCTTAATCTGTGTCAAGCTTGCCCTGCTCTGTTCACACAGGAATAAGCAGATACAATGATGTTACAGACCACCTAGTTCTGGTTTATTTTAATGTTCTCATGTGCTAGCTAATGTGTTGTCTAAGACAAGTGATATTTGAAACTCTTAAAAATTGAAAAGAAACCCACCATTTCCACCATTTTGGCGCTGCCCTGCTCTGGAGAAAGAGGCAATCTTGACGATCAGCTGTAAGTCTCTACAGGGCCTAAAAACATTTGTGTTTAAGGCTTGCCCTGAGTGTAAACCTTCCCTTCTAGTACTTCTGGCTGTGCTGGTCTGAAGTGGCAGAAAAGTTGCAAATGTTTTAAAAACTAACTCCCAAATGTGTCTTTCACTACCTGTAGAGTTTCTGGGTGTCATTTGATGTTGTTTCCTGTGCTGAACTGTCACTTTGCTATTTGAATGCTGTTTCAGAAGGCATAGTGAGCCATTCAGTCCTCAAGTGTTAAAGTTCTGATGGTGCTTTCAGTGAGACACAGGATTTGTCCTTTTAGATCTGCCTGTCAGTGACAGATGGGCACAACTACAGCCCCTGTTCTATAAACAGGAAAAGTTATTTATTTGGCTGATTTTGATATTGGTCATAATTGAAATGTGTCTACACTTTATTTGTGGCAACACTGTAAATCCTGACACTGATATCTTCCCCAGGAGTGAGATTCTATGCACAGAATCTCATCTACTTTGTGTGTAATCACAAGGACCAGTTGTTAGTGTTTGTGGCAGATACAGAAGTGTGTATTACTGAGCCTCTTGTACGTAGGTTTCCCTGATTTTTCAGACATGCATAACATCCTCAAAACACTAAAAAGGAAGCTATTTATTTTTAATGATAGCCTAGAATGGACCATTGTAGGGTAAAATTTCTTTTTTTCTGACAGCATAGGTGTTACTAAAGAAGCTTTTGCCTCACTTACTGTTCTTAATTCTCTTTTTAATGTCACTGCATTATATGTAAAAGAAGCACTATACCTCCCAGAAGGTTCAGGAGGGTAGGAAGTAACTAACTAAACTATAATTCAGCAGGTATTGATGTTTTGCTTGTTGAGTGTTTCTAAGAATGTGATTGTGATCACTTCTTCAATTTTACTTCCACCTTTGTGTATAACCTGTCAGCTACTCACTAACTCTGCTACTGCCTTTCTTTCTTTCTGCATTCAGTCACTCTCAGGGTTGAACCAAGAAAGCTGTGCTACTACCCTGCCTAGTGCCTCTACCTTCAGTCCTGTCAAGGTATCTCTTGCTATTATCATTCACCACTAGAGCCAAGAAAAAAATCTTGGATCCACACATCGGTTTAAACAGGTGTTAGTCTGTCAGCATCTAATCAAAAGTTCAGGTAGGGCATGAACCTGATTCCCCTGATTAAACTGTAGTATATATTACCTCATCTTAGCTTTAGGCTGTGTCTACAGGAGGCCTGATGTATAAAACATGGTAACCCATCTCTGCTCCAAGGGGTTCTTGGTTCTCTTTGATGTTGCTTTTTCTGTACAAGTTCATTTACTCTTGATCAAGTTGAGTTCATCAAAAGTACACTTGTATTCTTTGCCTGTTTCTTTCTTTTCTGTGGAAACTGCTGTGCTGAATTCATTCCTCACAAGGATTCGTTAGTCTGTGTAAGCACTGTGATGAAACCACAGTGTGTTTCACTGGGGACAGATGTTCAGTAAATAGCAGTTCTGCATTAGCAAAGGTGTCAAAGAGGAGTGTCCTTGTTGGGGTGCTGTATTGCCAATTATGCATGTTGCTTAATTCCTGATTTTTGCTGTCCCCTTTGCAAAGAGCACTTCTCAGTTTGAGTTGGAAGGAAAAGTTAACAATGATCTGTCACTGCACGGTCAGCACTGTTTCATGATTCTTTTTCCTAAGGAAAAAGAGCTGTTGTGTCATTTCTGTAAAAGAAAAAACTTTGTCTCTGCAGAGATAAGACTAGGGAAACAACATACAGTGGTTTTTCTTATTTCTGGTTATTTTTCTGAAACACATTTAGATGGATGGAGCTTTTCTTAAAACACAGCAAATTAAAATGTAGTCAAAGCTTTTCCAGATTAGGACCATTCATACTCTTCTGCTTTTTCGTTCACAGAGTGATGACAGATCTACCATCTCCCCTGGCTCACCTACTGCTCAGACAGGTAACAGGGACAGGAAGAAAATTCTGAAAAATAAGATCAAAATGTCTGCTTGCTTATTTGTCCTGTGAAGAAAGGGGAGCATCTGTTCCCACCTCTGTCTGTGGCACTGCTGTGTGTGAGAATTTACCAGTTACTTGGGTCCCCTTAGAAAAACACAAGGGAAGAAACAAAAGGGATGAAGCATATCCTTAGGCAGAGCACAAGGTTTGGCTGGTTTAGGCCTTCATAGAGACTTTGGCACAGAGATGCATTCAGCAAGAGTCAGAACAGTTGTTGGAATTGGTATGTGGAATGTGCTTTGCATGCAAGTGTCCTTGGAAGTGCCTTTTCCTGCTCTGCTTTTATCATGCATGGCTGTAATTTATTTTGTCGTCATTACATTAAAATTTTTGGTTTGTTCTTTTAATTACCACATTGCTGTACCCATTTCCTATTTAACTCTAACCATTTCCTTCTTCCTCCTTCCTTTCCTGTGCCTTTCCACATTTGTTTAGTCCACCTTTCCCCTCCATATCCTGGCCATGCAGCCCTGCCTTCCTATAGAAACCCTTCCCAGCGACCCGAGAGTTTCCTTTTCCGAACAGCTGTCAGGGATGGAGCCAAGAAAGGTAGGTTATATAGCTCAGAAATCAGCTAGTTTTGCTACATTATATTGACATCTGCATTACCTGAGGCTTGCAGTGTTTTGTTACTTCAGGTCTTTATCATCAAACTACTTCTAGAATTCCATTTGTAGACAGATGACATCAGGTATACTGTGGACAAACAGGGTTTTATTTGGAGCTGCCCAATATTCTTTTGTCATACCTGTACAAGTGTGAGAATTTGCTCATCCTGGTCTGCACTTACACCTTTGCTGCACAAGCCTTCAACAACTTGATAATTCTTGCATTGCCCAGGAGCCTGTAACAGAATTGCAATTTTTGGAGAAAGACAGAACCATTTCAACATACTGCATGTGGCAGAACTTTGTCGTCATTTGTGCATGACTATTATCCAACAGAAAGATCACAATCTAAACAGTGAGGGAATTGTGTTGACATCTGATTTAGGTTGGTAGACCATTAGTTTGATTCATAATCAAAGGTAAGAAAGAGATTTGTGAAAAGGAATGTAACGTACCCATTCTGGAGCTTTGTGTGCAGTGCAGTAGCAAACAACATGAAGCCAAACTGTGCTTAGTGATTTTCTTTCCTTCATGCTGCTGTTTTAGCTGTTGCTTCATCCTCTACCTGTGCCTTGTCTCCTGCTAATGATTCTGCAGACCCTCGAGTGAGACAAAACTCCAAGCAGCGGGAGGAGGAGCTGGAGCTGATAGAGCAGCTACGCAAGGTCAGTGCTGCCAGGAGCCAGAACTTGGACATAGCAGGAAATGCACTTTGTGACCCTGCTAAGTCTGCCTTTGTCTTATGGACAAGTTTCACTGAACCAATATGGGGCACAGTTGAAAATGAAATGTGGGGTACAGTCTGTGCACTTCTTTCAGATGGGTGCAGTGGTGTTCACTTGGTTGTTTGTGGTAGTTAAAGTCAGCTTCAAATTCTGTATAATAAATTATGTCAAGTCCTGCTCTTAAATGTCTGGTGAACTCTGCTTTTATGTGTGCTTCCTTTCTTCCTTATCATCTTTCACACTTGTAAGGAGCTGCCTGGAAAGCTGCCTTTACTGTTTCCTTTTAATCTCTTTTTTTAAATTCGTTTTTGCTATAAAGCTGACAGATGAGCAGATGGAGTGCAGAGACTGCTGCCAGTCATGCTGCCATCATGGTTTCCTCGTGTACTCTAGATCTGTCTGTTGATTCTTGCCTTATCCTTAGTTAAGTGCAGAACACTTGAGCCAATAATGTTTCTAATATTTATGGTTTTTGTCTGCCCAGGGGCACCACACTCCTGGTTTATGCCCAGGTACAATGACAATAAACAGAAATATTGGAAATGCCACATGGCATTAAGGTACTGCTCTGCTTTGCCCCAGACTTGTTTCTGCAGAGCATGAAGGGATTTCTTGAGGTGCTGTAATTAATTGTTGAATTTTCCCAATAAATAAGAATATACTTACTGAAGCTAATCTTAAAAGTCAAGCTAATCTTAAAAGTCATAAGCATTCCAGATAGAAAAAATTCCCTCTCTTTGGGGGGAAGTTTTGAAGTAAGGACAGTCTCCTTTCTCTAAAGGAGACAGGCAACTATGTTAGATAAAATTTGATGGTGTCTGCAGACCCTCACTTATGTTGTCTCAGATTGCATTCTCTGTAGTCTGTCTCTTGTTCTGCTCCCCAGGTAAGCTTAATTTTTTTTAATACTTAAATTTTGTACAGTATTACAAGTTGGTGATATTCACACAGCATTTTAATTGAGTTTGAAAGCCTAAATTGAATTTTTATTCGTTCTCTTAAACAAATGCTAACTGCCTTCTTTTTAAAAGACTGCTTATGCCAAATAGTTCAGTTTTTATTTTAAAGGCAAAAATATTGTCTTGACTTTTGTTAATTGTGTTGTCCTCCAACCCACAAAGACAATTATTTTCACTTCCCTTGGCAGAACCATTCTCTGAGAACATGTACGGTTAAGAATACTGTTCCTAGAGCCTGATTTCCATTATTTTTGAATAATGGTTGTATTAGTCCACTGTGCTGTACAATGAAAGCTGTTCTTCGTTGAACTCAGTTGCTCCCAGACTGTGGCCAGCCCTGGGCACAGTAATGCACAGGGCTTTCCTCGGGGTTATTCAGCAAGCTGGTTGGAAATGCCATGAGGACAGACAGAGTTGTAGTGCAGGAACTCTGCAGAGTTGCCTGCAGGAGCTCTGAGCCCCCTGTGTGTCCCTGTTGGTGTCCCACAGAACATCGAGTCGCGGCTGAAGGTGTCCCTGCCCAGCGACCTCGGCGCGGCTCTCACCGACGGCGTCGTCCTGTGCCACTTGGCCAACCACGTGCGGCCCCGCTCTGTCCCCAGCATCCACGTGCCCTCGCCTGCAGTTGTAAGTGTGCAGCAGTGACACTGCTTTGTGGCTGTCCAGAGTGATAGCCTGCAAAGTCCTGTCATCCAGACAGACACTAAAATCAGCATTCTCCTCAGTGAATGTATGTGACAAAAAATAACCATCTGTACTGTTACAAAAGGTCTGTAGTGTCACTAAAGGAAATTCTGTTCGGGTTTTTTTCATTTAAAGGAAATTACTTGTAACAGCTTGTAAGCAAATGCTAACATTTTTATGTGCTCCCTAAACACATTAATTTCAAAATCAGTGAAATACGAGACAGTTCAGCGTGAAAACTAAAATTTTAAAAGATCAAAATGACTGAGAAGTTCAGGAAAACATAGTAGGGAATTACAACAAGTAGGATCCCACTACACAAGACAGTGAAACCAAGTAGAGACTAAGTTGATTCCTGTGTCTGCAGCACTACAAATTCCTCTGCTTAGGAATTTTAGCAGAACACACTCAAGATACTTGGAGAACGTCATCTCCTGGAACAAAACAAATCCTGTCGTACCTTTCTGATAACAGGAAAAAAAGGTGGCTTTGTCAGGGGACTGTTGAGAGCAGGGAAGTATTGTAGTCTATTTGGTAGGAAAAGCACAGAATTAGAGGAAGATCAAAATCTGTGAGATACCAACAGATTATTTATCCAGTTTGTGTTTGTGGCAATCAGAAAGTTCAGTGAAAATATTTAGGATCAGCTACTTGAAAGTAATGTGGACAGGCAGATTGCTTGTTGTGCACCTTTAAATTGTATGAATAAGGAAAAAAACGAGAGATTGTTCCTTGGGGAAGAAGTTGAAATGTGCATGTAGTTTTCACTTATCCTTCCTTTGGAGTGAGTCTTCGTGTTGATTGGAATCTGAACAGATGCTTCCAGGGCTGCCGAGTGTGTCATTGTGTCCCTGGGACTGGATGTGACCAGGCAGATGGCCCCGTTATTTTAAGAATGACTGAGCTGGACACACCAACACTTTAGGCAGATTGTGGGATCATTCCAAGCAAAGACAGGGACCCACTGCTCAGGAGACTTGCATCAGTGAGATCTTTTCAATGGCCTGGTTTGATGTGCAGTGAATGTTCTGTGTTAGGAATTAAATTGTGGCTTTGTCATGTGAATCCCAAGGAAGAGGCAGCCTGGAGTCGTGTGGCTCCAGGAGCAGAAGAGGCATCACATCATGCCCAGGCACAGTGTGATCTTTGTACTCCCTTGGTCCTTTGGGAGAAAGAGGCCAGTGCTGGCCTTTAACCTGCTTCCTTGGTGGGGAACACAGCACAGGAAGGGGACAGAGGAAACCCCATCACTTAGGGAAGTGTTGAACACCTGGAGGCTGCTGCCTGCTGCTCCAAAATATGTTCATAGGAGCAGGGAACTTGTGTCTCTTGAACCAGAAGAGAATAAGCTTTGAGAGCAGGAACAAGACAGAGCCTGTGCTGTGGTATGTCTGAAGAGGTGTGAAAACTGACTGCAGAAAAAAAACTCAGTTGAAAAAATGCCAGTGAGTGCAATTCAGACAGCTCCATTAAACACATCTACAAGAGACTGACAAGCAGCAAGCTTCACTTCCAGTTTTCTGACATTATTTTTTTTTCACCTAGCCTTTTTTTTTTTACCTCTTTGTTAATTGAAGTATGGTTTGATATTTATATAGTTTTACATTATAGTAATCCAAAACAGATTCTTGATTGCTTTATGTCATGAAATTGCTCTGAAATCACAGCCTGGAAGCCATGGATGTGCATTTCATCAAAAGACATTTTTTAAGTGATTATAATGTAGTCACTAAAAGTGTTAGCCAGTTTTATATAACACTGTGTATATAAATATTGCAGGGCTTAGAACTGTCCTTTTTTTAAAATCATCCAGCATTCATAACTTAGCTTTTCATAAAACAACTTTGAAAACTGGGATGGTTTTCTAAGAAAAGCAAACTTCAGCAGAGCCTGCTTTGAATTAGACAAGCTTATGTCAGCGCAGTGTTTTGGCAAAGAGATTTATTAACAGTTTTATTTAAATAAAATGTAAAATCTTTTCAAACCTTGCCAGTTAAGAACACTGTATGCCTTTGCTCCTTTGCAGCCTAAACTTACAATGGCAAAATGCAGACGAAACGTGGAGAATTTCTTGGAAGCTTGCAGAAGGATTGGAGTGCCTCAGGTATGTATTTCTGATGCCTTGATATGTTTTAGATGTATTTTTGCCTGGTGCTTCACAAAATAAAACTTTTTTTGGAATATTGGATTAAAACAAAATGATTAAAAGTTTAAAAGGTTCAGGTACAAGCTGTCCTGCAGTATACATCAGACTTACCTTGCGTGGTCTTCCAGAGCAAAATGAAGCCAGGTACAGTTTATCAGGGTGTAGTATATAGGTTTTATATTTCAGTATAGATTCACTTAAATACTGTACATCAAATTCATAATAGCTGATGGACTTTGAGTCTGCCTTTAGAACTGGCAGGTTCTATAAAACCAGTTACATTTTCTCAATATTAGGTATGTGACAGCTTAAAAGTGGGATAAAAATCTGGATGATGGTTTGCATGTCTTTTTTGTTTTTATCCCAAAGCTTTTCATGTTCCTTCCCAATAATTCTCTTACATAAATGTCTTTACTGTCTTACCATCAAGTCACAGAATTATTGGCCTTTCTCTGATGGTAGCTGTCTTTGCATAGTTCCTACTTTTGTTATGTACCAATGGTAGAAGTCTGTCTTTCTTGTCCCCTTTTGAAACTTGTAATATCTAGGAGGTGGACACATAATAAATAGTCCATCTTATCCTTTTGGTCCCAGTTATCCCGTTTTATGCTGTCCTGTCCTTTGCACTTTGTCTTATTCAGCAGCTCTCTCAATACAAATAGTTTTAATATATTATATTTTTCCTAATTTCCCTTCCAGTGCACTAATTGATTTGGGTTTTTACATTGCTGAGCATTGGTGTTTCTGTTGTAGCTGCTGGTTTCTTTTGTATTCTGAGAGGGAGAAGTAGACCCTATGACTCATTTCCCAGCTACATCTAAATCAGTTCTTGAGTCAGTCATGCAGGATTTTCTGGTGTTTTCAGATCACTTGCAGACATTTGAGCCACTGGCACTTTAGGATGACTTATTTATTGAGCTGCCTAGCAGTTTTACATGGCTCAGTGGTGAATTGTGTTAGAAGGGGCTAGGGAGTTGTAAGTGATCCTTAGTGCTGGGAGATCCTGCACTGCTTTGTCCCCTTAAAACCTTTGAACTTTCAATCCCAGCAGAACTGCACAATATAAATTCATCTGCGGCATTGTGCAATTCCATCCCAGCTTCCCTATTTATAGCTCCCTCAAGTATGAAGATGTCATTTTTATGGGATTGCAGTACGAAGATCATTGGAATGACCCACAATCAAAACCAAACAAACACAAAGGCCAATCAAGAAAAAGTCCCCTGTAAACCCAGGCTGCTGCATCTGCTATCCCTGCTGTGTAGGGCTCTCCTGTTTTCTCATATATCTTGTTTTAATGTGAAAGAGTTCAAGGAGTTCTCTCTGGGAAAACTTAGTAAAATACCCCCCCTGAACCCAGAGCTGCTCTCACATGTCTGCATTAAATCTCTGCTGAGATGTGAACATCAGATACCTGTATGGTACCAGAATGGCATCGCAGCCTGGTATGTTTTTCTTGAAAAGTTGCTTGAAGGTTTTTCATTTCATTTCCATTCTAATTACAAAAATAATAGGCTTTCTGAAAGCATGGATCCATGTAGGAGTACTTGCCTTTTAAGGGGAAGGCTACTTTCAGAAAGGGCTAATTACAGGCACCACAGCAGAGCAGCAATTTCCTTAGGACTTTGGTGGTTTTAAAGCCCTTGGATCAAAGGAAGCCCTCAGCTGAACAGGTTGATCCATGCATCTAGATTTCACTGATTATTAGCAGTTACCTGTGGGAAAGGGAGATGGGAGACACACAATGGGAATACTTAGAGAACTCTTAAACTCTAATTAGTAATAGATATTTCTGCAGGATGCTGCATTCAAGCATCAGTTACACATAAATTATTCCTTGTCCTGCTGTTTTCATTAAGTTACATGTGGAGGCTGAACTGTGGTGAGTACTCAATGCCAGCAGCATCTCAGATACCTGTAACCTCTTCACTTCTGGAGAAAAATGGGTCTCACTAAGGCTTGTGTAAACTGCTGTTTTTAACAACAAGGAATAATTACGTCTGGGAGCTGGAGAGGTGACAGGCACCTCACTGCACACTAAACACTGACATTGAGTTCTTTGCAATGGGAGTCTTGCAGATTTCTGTGTGAGAATTAACCAGCTGTGATGTGCTTCTCAAATGTGTAGGTTGTATCTGAGATGTCTGATAACTGCTTCGTGGATGTTGCTATGGCTAACTGACTGACCTTTTTTTTCTGTCTGTTTTCCCTTCCTGCTCACACACTCTGGACAGGACAATCTTTGTTCCCCTTCTGACATTCTCCAGCTAAACCTCAGCGTTAAAAGAACAGTTGAGACTCTTCTTTCCCTGGGGACAGATTCAGAAGAATCCAGTCTTGTGTCCCTTTCCGTTCAGCTCTGGGGCTTTGTGGTGTTTTACTGTACTCTAATGCTAACGCTCTGTATGTTCTATCGCTGGGTCTTTTTTCTCTAGTGAAGGATAGTGGTGCTGCTTCCTCCCTCCATCACTCCAGTGCTTGGGAACAGATTCTGGGCTTTGCCAAGACTGTGTGTATGAAGTGCTTTGTTTCCCACGGATGGGACAGAGGTGACAAGTACAATGTACAAACACGTTGGTGCACCCACGGCACCGTCCGTGACCCAATTCCCATTTGTATTTGCTGTGTCACGTTGAGCAGATGAAATGCCTTCCAAGGGAGGAGGTGCTGTCCCTGGGCTCCAGCGAGGGCTGAGGTCAGGACATGTGGTGCATGCTGTAGTCTGCTGACCAGTGGTATAGTGAAAACTGCAGTGTCAGTTGGTGCCTCTGTTCCCCCATCTGTGTAATGGGAAATGCAACCACTTTGAGGATTATCTGATGAAAAATGTTAAACAATGTGAAGTATTTTTTTCAATGTCAATGTTCTTGATGTGATCTCCCAGTCTTAGGAGACATGGTCTGGTGTCATTCACAGAACTCTATAACTGGTTTGTTTTTTTACCCCCAGTCCTTTATCCTGCATCTAAGAGCATTTGATTTCTCAAATGTATAGGCTCTGCTGTATTACTTTGATTCAGGATTTTCAAAACAACTGTCAGTGAATCCTGAGCTACTTGAACATTATAACAGTTCAAGCAGAAAAATTTCAGAGAAATTAAGATCTTCAACAGCTTTAAGAGAAAAGTTTTCTGTCAGAGAAAGAAAAATCTTTATGATCCTGTCAGGTGCTACAGAATGTCACAGCATTTTACTGTGATCTGGATAAGACTTACCAAAAACTTGTTGAATTGTCCATTGATCTTGGGCACTCCAACCCAAGCTTGTTCCATGCTTATTCCCTTCTTCCTCTTATCCTGTCATTTTCAGAAACACTTGTATCATGCAATTGCACAAACATAAGGCCTGGCTGCACAAGCACTCTTCACTGTTTTACAAAACTCAGTTAGTCTTCCATAAAGCTTCACAGCCTTTCCCTCCCCAGGGAAAGCATCCTGGTGCTTTAATGCTTTAATGTCTCAGGGACACCTCAGAACTTCAGGGCACTTCCCATGTGTGTAACAGACCATGTCTCCTCACAGTGGAGATCCATTCAGGGAGCTCTGCTCAGATACCAGTGACAGGTAAGTGTTCAGGAAATGGCTGTTCCAAATCTGTCTTCAATAAATTTTGTTATATCTGCAAGTGCAGTAAATGGCTTGGAAGCCCAGTGCAAGTGGTGTTGGTATTCCAGCCATATCCTGGAACACCTCTGAAGCACAGTTTAAGGTACACAGGAGTTCAGTTGCAAATGTGGTCACTACCAGTAAAAATGTGTTATGTGTATGTGGGTCTCACAAGCTCTTGTACCATGAAGTGAGTTTTTATCAAAGGAGCAAGTAAGAGCTGCTGCCTTCTGTCCAAGCCACACAAAGTGTTCTGTCCAAGCCAAACATCACTGAGTAAAGAAGGGACTTTTGACAGGGGAAGATTGTTTTACTTTTAAGTAAGCTATTTTTGCACTGCTTACTGGTATGAACTAAAATGAACTCGGTTCCTGTGTTTTTTAACTTCTAATGAACACTGTGATAAAAGCTGCAAGGGGTTTTACACTAACAGTGCCTTCCAGTTTTTAAATTTTGTTTGTCATTACTGTCTGTGGTATGGAGTCATTCCAAAGCTTTTTCCCCCTTATCTGTTTGCATACGTAAGAAAAAGATAAGGCATATTTACTCAAGTTTACAAGTATTTTCTCAAAAAGCACACTTTTTTCAAAGTAATATACATTTGCTGGAAGAAAAATGTATTTTAGCCTGAACATACGGCTTTCTATGAGAATTGCAGTCGGGGCTCACTTGTTTTCTCTCTGCTCGGAGTTTGAGGGAGGAGTGTTGGCTGCCACTGTTTGTGCTGTAGGATTTCTTTAACCTCAAAAATCAGTAAAGACTCAAGGAGTGGAGAAATGCCAGTTGATGTGGAAATGACCCATGAAAAATAGTCTCTGTAGTTCTATAGGAAGGACACACTTGGGTTGTTTTCTGCAGATACAGAGAACTGTTGGACATGTATCCTGGCTGTTGTGGAGTGAGGATGGCCAGGAGGTGCCAAGGACTTCTGTAGGATGAGGCTTTAAATACATCTTAGACTGAGAATAGCACAACTGTTAATAAACACTTTGAAACCTCTTTTTGCATGTTGTGTATTACTGTTACTCCTCAGGATGATTTTGGGGGCCACCCACGAAGCAGGGGCACTTTGGGGAGGTGAGTGAGTGACAGTGGCTCATTCCCTGCTCCCCAGCAGGGCTTCCCTCACAGCTGTAGCTGAACAGGCTTGTCCCAGGAGGACTCTCTCCAGAAGGTGATTTGGGAAGGAAGCTGTGGTTCCTCTCCTGCGCTGTGTTGTAGCACATTGATCGTATTGAAGCAACCCCCTCCTCAAGTTCATCTACTTTGGTTTCATAAACTGCTGCCATCTCAGTGTGGGCAGGGATGGAGGACAATTTGCTATTCCCCTTTTCTCCCACACTTCTTTTTCAAATTTTATTTATAGAGTTTTCTATTAAAAGAACACAAGAGATTAGCCCAAGGCCACCTTTCTTGAGTAGCCATGGTCATGGTTCCTTTGTCACAAGCAGAAATCTCATGTCCTACCCCTGTGTGTGTGCTGCCTGTCCATAACATTTCATATTTCAGTCACCTTTTGCTTAATTTTTTTTCTTTTCAGTTGAGTGGTTTTCATCCATTTTGTTTTTGTCTTTGTTTTGTTCCCCATTCAGGAGCAATTATGTTTGCCTCTGCATATTTTAGAAGAGAAAGGTTTGACACAGGTAGCTGTGACTGTCCAGGCGCTCCTGGAGCTGGCACCCCCAAAGCAGCAGCCACTGCACCACTTGTCTGCTGTGTAAAGACCTCCGGGACCTTTTGGGTTACCTTGGCTAAGCAGAAGGACCTGAAGACTTTACTGCCCATGCAGTGCATCCAAACACACAGAGCTCTGTTCTAAGGAAATGAGTTTCCGTGATTCCTGACAGGAATGTTTTACTTCATTTCTCCATTTTTTTTGGAGATCACAGCAGTTTCCAGGAACATTTTTATTACCAATATTTTTGCCCCTTATTTAAAAAATGAGAGTTCATTGGGAGGAGGGCAGGGAATTCTAGTGGCTGGCTGTTGGAGCCAGCTGTAGAAATGGATCTTGCAGGATGAAGAAATGGGTTTAGAGTCTGGAAAGCAATTCCTAGGGGAATTTGTAAAAAGAAAAAAAAAAGGGTGTTGCTGCAGTGGGCACATAGGGAATTAAATTACTTTCCTTACCCACAGGGTGCAAAGAAATTGAGTTTCTTTGCCTCCAAAGAATGGCTATTTCTATTATAATATTTTTTTTAATTGCATCACACAATCTTAACCTGCAGTGTTTGATAACAGGGTCAAACTTCACACAGCTGTCACTTGCCTTGGTAGGTCCTCATCACTAAAAGTTGAAGAAAAAAACACTTTTTTTTTCCCCAATGAAAAAATTACTGCATGTTTTCTCTGACAGAAACACGTTAGTAAAAGATACTAAGTCAGATCTGCTCAAATGGGATTAATCCCATCAGCATTCTTGCTGGGTTCACTTTCTGTTTGGGTTTTAACATGTCTTTATCTGAACACTTTTCCAACAGCAGTGGAGGGAGATTGCCCCTGTCCTCACATCCCCTTCTGGTGGTTTTGTGGGATCACCAGAATCCCGTGCATTCCCCTGCAGTGGGAACAGTGCCAGCCTGCCCTGCTGGTCATTAGAAATCCTCAAAGCTAACGCATTTATGAGGGGCTGAAGCATCCGCTGCAGGCACAGCATGGATCGTGTTAAGAGCACAGTTCTCAAGTTCCCCAGGTGGGCTGGGTGTTGTCAGAGCAGCTCTGTGCTAAGGCAGCTCTGAAGGGTTAGACAAGGCTTTCAATAAAGCCCTTTATTAGTTGGAGTTTATGTAGAGATGTGCTGGTTTTACAGAACTGCTGTTACTTGATTCCTCAATAATGGAAATTCACAGTACAGAAGTGGGAGAGGCAACTGACAAATTTTGCATTTTCCTGGAAAGCTGATGTGCAAAATAGAGACAGGTCTCTATGCTCTGGTCCTAGTGACAAGGCCAAGCTCACTACCAGACCAATTAACAATTCTTTCCCCCCTGCCCCCCAAAAAGGCCTCACAAAATCCAGTTTCCACCCATGTGGTTCCTTTGTCCCTGAACATTGTGCTACTAATACATGGTACATGTTCTGAAAGCAACTCCAGGCATCAGCCATATTCTGTCTGGGATATATTTGAAGCAGAACACACTGAGAGGATTTTATGCAGATAAAGGAAGAAGAAATGGAAACAAATTAGCTAAAAGTCATTTTTGCAGCAGTAAAATCTGCTGTGGGAGTGCCAAGGACTGGTCTTAGCTGCATTTTAATTTTCCCCCTTTTGAGTTGCAGTTTTGTTTCCATTTTGTTTTGCTTCGTGTATTTCTTTCAAGGGCGGTTGTGGTGATTGCTGAATCCCCTATTTCTCATAATTATTCCAGTTGCTTTATGGCATTGGTTGGTCACATTTCAAGTGAAGAACACCTTAAGAGTGCCCAGCTGCAAAGAGAAACCTCCTCACACGCTGGGCAAATACAGTGCCCTGAGCCCTGCAGGGAATAGAGGTGACAGGAACTCACAGTACCCACAGGAAGAGCAGCTCCACACATTCTCACTCCCTTAAGTAGTTTTTGTGTTTAACTTGATGCCGTTGGTGAGGAGCCTTGGTCATTCCCACAGGGTTACACAGAGGTGTCTGAAGTGTCTGCTGCAGTTTGCTGGGGGGAAGATGCTGCCTCTCACAAGCAACACCACAGACTCAGTCAGAGTGTTCCTGGTGTGTTTGTCTCTGCACGTCATTTGAGAGGGAGGGAGGTGTCCAACATTCGGTCACCTGTTGTTACAGGGACTGTTGCATTTACCAGCACACCCATCATGGGCTGTTTAAATACCCCTGTTTGAAGAAAACCATTCCCTTCATGGAATTGCGAGGGTGTGGTGATTGCTCCAGCACTTAAGAAAAGTGAAACTTAACAGTATTCAGGTTGGTGGAAATTCTGTCATTTAATTAACAGTAGTTTTCAATGGGGTGGGGGCTTGAGTCTGGCCTGCAAGAAAGAGCCATTTCCTCTTGCCATGTGTGGCTCACAACCTGAGTGGCTCATGGCCACCTGTGGCTGGAGGCCGGGCAGGCAGAAGGTCCCTGGCACCAGGTACTTTGTTGTAAGCAACATTCACTCTGGAGTTTCAGTGTAGGTAATTGTGTTAGTTTGACATTTGTAATCTTAGGTTTTCAGGCTGGCAAGCACTAAATCTTGTCCAGATGCTTAGGACAAAGATCCAAACCTGAAGTTTCATCATGCGGTTTATTTAATGTGTTATAACCAATCCCACTTCAGTTGTCTCTTGCAAAATGGGTTGGGATTTTTCAGTGTAGTTATGTGCAATTTTTGTTGTAGCCCATGAAAAGAGTATTTGAAAGAAAACATGTATAAAGTTCTATTCTGTGTGTTAAAGCAAAGAAGAGATGCTCTTTTCTCTTAGGGGCATTTGTGCTGGAGGATGTGGGAGGGACCCACCTCAGTGTTCTGTGCTGCTGGTGTTCCTACACTGACTCCATGGTGCCACACTCCATCCTCAAGCCTGGCGAGCCCTGGGCACTGTCTGAGGCTCTGCAAGGTCACACACTCCAGGTGGAGCAGCCCAGGCACTTGGGAGCCCCTGATGGCACTGGGGGGCCAGGGCAGAGCAGCTGGGGGTTCCCCTTTAGGAGAGGCTTTTGTAAAGGCCCTGCCCCCTGCTTAAAAACTCTGCACAGTACCAGGGCACCTCTGCTCTTGGTAGCAGCAGGATGGCAAATGGTATTCTTACCCTTTATGACTATAAATGGTTCTTTGAAAAACTGTTTTGGAAACAGAGGACTTGTAAGGTGGATTTGGACATCAGAAAATTCTTTTGTATAGATATTGTGATGTTCTACAAAGTGATCTAATTTTGTTATTTCTGAAAACAGTGTAAACGTGTAAGTAATAGAGTAAAGGATTTTAAAGCTTCATCCCATGCTGTATGTCTGTAAATACATTCCATCATTTCTGTTACATATAAATGTGTCTGAATATTGTATATTTTAAATCGCCTGTATTCTGCCAGTAGTGTGAACTTCTAGCACATTGATAATATAAAAGGAAACTATGGGTATTTGAAATAAAGTTCTAAAACTTACATGAATTGTAGTATTTCTTCTTGCTGTTTTTCTGTTGCACCAACGAACATCACATCCTCTGTGTCAGGTATTTATTCCCCTTCCACATCATCCCAGTTCACATTTGATGGACCTGCTTTGATTTTCTATTTTTCATAGTTAACCAGGACAGGAGAATCACAGTATTTTTTACACATATGTTGCAGCCACATCAAAAGCTTTTTCTTAGGTATTTTTAGCCTTCCCAGAGAGTGATTTTGTACAGAATCTTTTGCTCATATCTCCACAGCTCCTTGTTTTTTCCTTGGTCAGAAGGTGCATGGAGCTGTTCTGTCTGTGCACTGACACTGTGCAGGACTGTGGGAATGGAAACCTGCATGCTCTGACTGCACTTGTGTTTACACTGCAGACTTGCCCATGTTCTCCCTGCTGACCTGATGCCAGCGCTGGAGGCATGGAGAGCACAGAGGGAGCCCAGCTGGGGCTGCCTCAGCCTCCCTGCCTGACCCAGAGCCACAGCCAGTGCTTTGGGGGCAGCAGAGGAGGTTCTGGGTGCAGAACATCCCAGGCTCCTGAGTTACTGGGCTGGTAACAGATTACCTCCCACTGTCTTGTTTCCATAAAGCACTTCACAGGGGATATAGTGTTTCTCACTGCTTTGATGCAAATCCCCTTTCTGCTGGGAAAAAAAGGCTGTACAAGGGCAGCTTTAAGATCTTTAGTGCAACTTCACCATAACTGTGTCTGCAGGAACTGTATTCTCCAAAATTGCCTAAGCTCTGTTACATGGTTTATTTTGTCCTGTCAGACATACCACAGTGCCCGGCCCAGCAGCAGTCCTGGAGCACATCTGTGACCACTTTCTTTACTTAGCTCTTTTCTTCTTTGCTCCAGATTTTTCCTTGCCTGTTTCCTTCTCTTCTTTTCCCTTCAAATACTTCTCAAGCTCCTGGTAGGGGCCGAGGAATCTGCGCACCATTGTACCTTTCCACCAGGCCTGCACCTGGAAGTGAGAGAGAGAGAGGCCTGAGGGGAAATCACTTGCTGGGGTACCTGGTACAGCTCAATGCCTGGAAAGTCTTTCCTGTGCTCCCCAGCCACATGCAGCAGCCTTTGGGCCTGTGCTGATTGTGCCAAAGGCATCCATAGCTGGGCTGAGGGCACCTGTTGCTGGTGGCAAGGGAAAAGCAGGGGCACTACCCCGTGACCCTCCCTGTATCACCTGTGCAGTGATATTTGCAGGAGACTGGCTGCTCCCCTTTCATTTCCCATCTCAGACCTGCAGCCAGCTCCTGGCTCTGAGTGTGCCCAAGCAAGAGGAACAGGCTTTGTCCTTTGCTTGTGCCATCACACACCAGCCATCTTTCTTGGGCTGTTTTCTGCCTGGACAAAACCTGTGGCACAGGTTATTAATTCTCAGCTGCTGCTAGAGCAGCACTGCCTCAGCTTTGCTCCCCTTTACCTTCACAGCACTCTTCAGCTCCAGGGCTTCCCGCTCTCTTTGTTTCCTCTTGGTCTCCTTGTCTGTCCGGTCAATGATGATGGTTGTCTGGAATGTCAGGCACTGCAGGAAAGCACAGGGATGGCAAAAGCCATGACAAACACATCCCCTGAACTGCACAGCCAGCCTTCAGGGCTCACTGTGCCCAGCCACTTGCCAGGGCAGGGCTCATCTGGACCCTGGTGCAAGGATTCTTTCCCTCTGCTGCCTACAGGTCTCATCCTTACTACACACTTCCCACAGCCCTGCCAGGACTGCTCAGGCCCGTGGGTTGTGGTGTCCCTCTGCACCAGGGAGCTCCAGGGCAGCCTAGGGATAATGTGTGAGTGGGGGCTTTCCCCCCCACCTCCATTATTTGATCTTTCCTAAATCCAGATGACAAATGTTGCTCATTACCACCATCAGTCCTCAGGCACTTGGAGCTGCTGCCAAAGTGAAACCTCTCACGGCCTGGATGTAATTAACCCCCTGATCCTGTGCTGTAAAATGGCTGCCTCATGGCTTCCCAGGCAGCAGCTGGTGGTGGGGAGGACACTTGGTCCCCCAGGCCAAGCAGCAGATGATCTACAAACACACTTGGGACACTGAGATGACAGTGTACAGAGTGAAAAATGAGCCCACAAGCAGGGAAACATCCAGCTCCATCCCATCATTTCCAAGCCACGGACGGTAAGGAATGTTTACAAGTAGATTCCTTTTGGTTTTAAAGCACACATTTTTCTAGATGCTTTTCTCTGTTCTGTGCTGCTGTTCTGCTGTGATCAGAGCTCAGCAGTTAACCAAGAACCCAGCGGGGCAGGAATGGTTGTACCTAGAATCAACTCCCTGATAACAGAGCTTTGTGCAGTCTGCAGGAAGGGATGAGCTTCCAGTCTCAGCTTGTCTTATCCTGATCTTCCTAGAAGGAGCAGATTTGTTCAGACTCAGGCAGCAAAGTAAGGTGAGGCATACTGATGGGATGGGACAGTACCTCTGCCCCTCACAAAGGCTGCCAGTGGCTCTCTCATTACTTGCCGGTATTTGAAAATAGCTATAGGGGAAACATCATCATCCCTCCTTGATGTCACAGCTGGCAAATAGAAGATGACATCTCAGCCATTGTCTTCCCAAGACAAGTGCTATAATCACAGCCTATGCCTCAAAATTACTGATTTTTTCCTGTAGTCCTGGTTCCTTACCCAAATGAGTGTAGGAAAAAGCCCAATGCAATTTTGCATGGCTGAACACTGCTGATGTCTTACCTCCTTGGCAAATCTCTGCATTGTTTCCAAGTTCTCTGCTTTCAATGCTCTTAGATCATCCAGTTCTACATCTTTTGCAGCAGTGTCTTTTTGATACTTGTCTAGCCAGTATTCCAGCTTCTCTTTCACCTTCTGCATGGGGAGAGTGATACTCAGCATGGTGCAAAGAGGGCACAGGTGAGAGGTTTGCTACTATTACATGGCCTGCTTTCAGGATGGGGGTGAGAGTCCTGTAAATTGTGCATGGTCAGTGTTTCCTTCTCATCTTGAAAGCATCAACCCCCTAAGACTACTCATAAATTTCTGCAGGGCAGTTATTTTGTGCAGTCAGTTCTGATGTAGCAAGTGACAGCCAGAAGCCATTTGTTGTGTGTGTATACAGAAGGAGGGGGCTTAAAAAGCACAGTTTGTCAGTGGGAGAGCTTTTTTCCTCTGCCTGACTCCCTCCCCGCTTTCTGGATTAAGCTCAGGAATAAGGTCCCAGGGGACAGCACTTCACACTATTTCAGGTTGTGAACTTGGCTTTATGTTCATGAATAGGGCAGGTGTTTCTGAAACAGTCACCCAGATGACTTCCTCCTATTCACCAATAACTTCTCCATAGCAACCACCGTGATTGCTTCCATGGAAAAATAATCTGAGGAAAAGCATCAATCTCATTACAGCATCACAGCTGGACACACAAGGGGGATGGAGGGTATGGCCATCCTCCTGTCTGCAGGCCCCTGCAAAGCCAGCAGCTGCTGTCTGAGCACTGAGGGGCTGCTGCTGGGCTGGCTGCTGGAGCTCAGCCAGGCTCAGCATGTGCTGGGGCAGTCCCCTCGCTGGGAGCATTGATCACACCAAAGCTCTGGGGAGCAGAGCACACTGTCCAACTGCTCACAAGATACACCACTGGTTTGCACTCAAATTACATTTTTAAAAAGGTATTATCTCCTATTAAATTCTGTACTGGCAGTGACCTCGGGTACCCTGCAGCAGTCCAGGTTTTCTTCTCGTTGTACCATTTGTAAGAGGCTTTGCAGCATTATTCACTGTCAAGTTATTCACTGTTAATGATAGGAATGCTCTGAACCTCTGAATCAAGACCACAAGGACATTTATGCTGCTGAAAATGTGTACAATAGTTGTGGGTTAGCAATGATCCAACCCCAATTCTTCCTCAGATAAGGCTGGACTGGCAGTTTGTGTCATTCCCTACCCAGTGTCCCTCCCTTCTGCACAGCCCTTACTTTACTTTGGGCTCTTCACTGGGGGTGTTGGGAGCCCCAGTGACTGCCAAGTAGGGTCTAAAAAAATTCCAATTAGCCAAATACAACTATCTGAGAGAGGAAAAAATCCATAACACCTGAATAAACAAAGTAATTCACTACACGAACCCTAATTTTAAGGAAATATATCTGTATGTAGCAAATCCCAAGCTTTGGAGAGCTGGGTTAATTAAGATTTGAGGACAAATAATCATTCAAACTGCAGCAGTCATGAACCTGGTACATTTGATAGAGCAATAACTGTTTTCCTTTGGGCACTAATCAATGATATGGTGTTTATAGGTTGCTATTTTAAGCATTAGCTGACAGTCACACATACCTGATACTCTTGCATGAGGAAATTTTCAGTCTCCGTGTGAAGCTGAATCTCCTCATCAATTTTGCTCTTCAGTTTCTGTGATCAGAGCAGACAGAACACGTGTGAGACAATGTTGGTGTCTGTGTGTGCACACACTGCTGCTGAAAGCTGAGTAACAAATGCTGGAGCTCTGTGTAGTCCACAGACATTTTTCCCAGTGATAAAATCAGCCAAGGCAGTCCTTGCTCCTGGCCATCCATGAAAAAGGGACAATTAGATCAGACCTTGATCAGTCAAAAAAAGATGCTTGCAAAACCAGAACAATTTTCTAGTCCTGATCACGTTATGACCACAGAAGCAGCTCTATGTGTATAATCAATCTGCTGGAGCACTGCTGGGAGCTCAGGCTGCTAATACCTTTGTAACCACCCCTTTGGATATACTTCTGGGTCTGGTTTTCTGGCCATGGCATTGCTTTAAGCATTCCCTGTCTCCTAAAGCCATGCCATCCTTGTTGTTGCTGTTTGCAGCATCATACAGAGAAACAATAGAAGAGATAAAGGTGTCTAGCCCCAGTGAGCTTCCTGATCCAGCTCAAACAGCTGTGCTGGTGACTGCAGAGAGAACAGAGAGGGCATCTGGGGAACAAGGGAGGGCTCTTCCCTTAATAGATGGAGAGGCCTTTCAGTATGGGCCATGGGGAAGGGCTTACCTGGATTTCCTTCTCCAGGGCATTCTCTGCACTGCTGCACTTTTTCTGGGTTAGTTGGATCTGGAGATCTGTGTTTTTCTTCATGTAGTTGCTCTCTGTGTCCACTTTGGCTGTGATCTCTTGAAGCTTGTCTTTGAGGCGATCAATAACCGTGTCTCGGCTCTAGTGGAGACAAAAGTAGCACAAAAGCATGCCTGGACACTGAGGTCAGCTCACCTTTCTTAATCTCTCCACTCCCTGATAAGGTCAGAAGAGACAAAGCTATAGGCTTCACTTTCCCTGAATGTTGCTCCGTTTCAAGGAGCATTTCAAAGGTTAGTTTGATCTGTTACCCATATAGACAGCAATAAACCCATCAGCAAGGAGTGATTGCCTCTGGAGAGAGCAGACTGTGGAATGGAGTGGGACAAGAAGGCAGGCCTGCTCTCTGGTCAAGAAATGGATTCAGTTATGCTTAGGATAAACATGAAAAAAAGCCAAAGAATTTTAACCACTTAAAGTTAGGCTTTACTTTTACTAACAACTTGCATTAGACTATCTCAGTGAGTGAGCCTCTGTAAGAGGCGGATCACGTCTCAGCCCCACAAAAGCCAAAGTTTGTTATCCTAAAGTATACTCTATTCCCTGGATTTATTTTTTTTTCTAGTTATGCAGCAAGTGTATAAACACAGCCTTAGGAATAAGTGCAAATCTAATACTGACTTGCTCGTATTTTCAAACAGTTCTTTCTTGAAATCTTACAAGGTAGATGGTGCCCACTTCATTATGAAAACACACGCAGGGCAAGGAAGCAGTGTCAAGGAAAAGCTGGCTATGAGGTCCCAGCCTCTCCCCATGCCTTGCTCTGCCATGGAGATGAGCTTTCCTGGGGCAGAAAGCTCAGTTTTCTATTCCCTAGAGTTCTCCCATAGGCCAGAATCCTGGGTGGTTTGTCCAGCTTTTGGAGCGTGCTCAGGAAGCAAAGTGCATTTGCTTGATTTGGGATTGCTGTTGTTTACTCCTTTTTAATTAATTTATTTGAATAGCAGATAAAGGTTCATTACCCTGGGGATGGAACTTGGGACAAATGCCTGTAAAATGAAGCCTTTTTTATTGAGTTAAAAAGGTCATCAAAGCTTCCTGTGTAATTATGCAAGATCAATGTGAATGCACCCAACTGCTCCATTACAGCCTTTCTCTTTGCTTCCCTGCCATGCTGTGGTGGGTTTGATATTCATCAGCCAAACCTCCACAGCTGAAGATGAAATACCAAAGGGCTGACGTTTTTTGAAGCCCACATATCTTGTCTCTGAAGCACCTCACACTCCTTAGCTGTGTAAACATGGAAAAATGCCACTAAAAGAAGCCAGCTCAATAGTGCTGCGTTTGAAAGCCCTTGTAGCATGACTCATCTGGGAAAAGTCTCCTTATAAGAAGAGTTTGGAGCAGTTAAAAGGAAAGTCCTTCCTTCTGCACCCCTTGTCATACATAGGAAGAGTAGAGTACATTTATGAGGCTCAGGATAATTGGGGCCTTGGCTGATGCTGTTTTGTGGGTTCAAAGATGTTCACATGTTTTTGAATGTTTCAAACATCAGATTTTATGGCCATATCATCATATGACTGCAGACAGCTACAGACATGAGCTGTTTGTGCCTTTTTAAGGTTTCTGGTCATGGCCTTTATTTTCCCTGGCATGGAATTTTGGTGGCCTTTGGGAGGAGTTGTGTTCCTGGTCAGTAGACAGGGGATGTGAGTGTACCACTCTATTTTGAGATGGTCTTCCTGGGTCATAGTGGAATGATGTCTAAACTGAAGAACCAGCAGAGAGACTGAGGAGTTGCTAATTTAAAAAAAGCAAACCCACAGCTTTTTGTAGCGCTGAGGCTCAGGGAAGTCAAACACTGCTGATGTTGGTGTGTTACTGCTATCTGCTCATGATCTGCAAACTTGCCAGAAAATAAGAGTTCAGCCTAGGTTACAAAGTACTCAGATAGTTGGGGCAGAGCATGAACTTCTCACCAGGTTATTTTCTTTTTAATTTCACATTTTATTAAAGAAAAAAGTGCTTTTGATTCTCGTGCCCCAGGCCTCAGCTGGGATGGGGGCCCATCTGCTCTGTTGTTTTCTCAGTGAATGGCATGTCTGTGGTTTGGATTTGGTCTGCAGTGTTGTAAAACACACTGGTTAGAGGTGGGGAGTCTGGGGGCTTGGTTACACAATCCAAAGCAGACAGGAAGTGAAATGCAAAACCCACGGGTGGTTTACAGCAGCATCTGCCTGGCCAAGGAATGCCGGCTGCAGGCGTGGGGGCAGCTCCTGCTGCAGGACCTGCAGAGCTGGGGCACGTTTGGGATTTAGCTGTAATGGCTGAAGGCTGTAAATGCAGCAGTAAATGCCCACTAGCTGTGGGTGCCATCTGCAGAATGTACTGTTCCCCAAACTTCAGGGACAATAATTGGGAAAATGAGTTAATATTTATTCATTCTGGTTTATCATAGCAAAGGTCCATGCCAGGACACGGAATGCTTTCATAGCTGATGCAGTAAATCTCTGGGCTGCTTATTTGGGATGACTTCAGCGTTGAATCTGCCAAACCAAATTATCCCTCGTGTCCAAAACTATCAGAAAACTGGCAGAGACCAAGATCAAAACCCAGGAAATAATTGTCAGGAGCCAGTCTGCTTCACAAGCAGGTAAACAGGCTGATTTTCTCTGATCTCTCAGCTCACAGACATCAGCTCAGGGGCCTGTCTGCTGTCACCTGGTGCCACTGGAGTCATCCCCACAGATGCTATTTGGCTGCAAAAGCAGCTGCACTTAGCTGGAAACCTCATCCACACTCCTGTGTTTTCATTTGCTTTGATTTATCTCTCTTGTAAGTGCCACCAAGCTCTTCCACAGCAATTAGTGTTTACAGTCATAAAATACAGCTGGTTACAAAAATAGCCCCCAGGAGTAAACAGTCTGAAGAATTCTCCAGCAGTGCAATGCTGCCCATTTGGCAGGGGAAGGAGTGCTGTGCTCTGCTGACAGAGGCCCTGCTCTGCCTTGCTCCCACACCAAGTGCTCAGAGCTCAAAGCTCTTCCTGGCAGCTGTGGTATCTCAGCTTGCAGGGCCTGGAGATGTGCTTGGATCCACACACCTGCTGCAGCCTGGGCTCGCTCTCCTGAAACCACAACAGGGGAGCAGCAGCCCTGCAGGCACTTCAACGGGGCTCTGCCTGCATCGCTGTTCCAGCTCCACAACACCCTCAGGAGTGTCTGTGCCCAAGGGACAGCAGGGCTGGCTGTCACCTGGCATGGACAGAATGTTTCTGCAGCCCTTGGCCAGCTCAGCTCCAATGCCAGCAGCTGCAGGAGAGCCCCTAGAGGGGCACTTTGCTGGCAGGGGGAGCAGACCTGTTGGCAGCAGCACTCCTATGGAAAACCCTGCCCCTCTGGATTTAGTGCACCAGCTCCAGGTCCTGCAGTGCTCCCTGGGGCTCTGCCAGCAGTGAAGCTCAGGACCATCACAAAACTTGTGCCTTCTGCTGTAATCATCCTGTGCATATCTCCAGTAGAAACATGCACCAGTGGGTGTGTGTATGTGTTTAAAATATTCCACAGAACACTCTGTTGATGCATTTGTCCTCCTGGGAGAGGAAAAGTGAAGAAACATGATGGATTTTAATCTTACTACTAAAAGCATGACTGAGTGATGCACTGATAGAGTGGGTCTGGGTGTGTGAGAACTGACAAAGAATTAAAGTTACAGATCTGTTTTCACTGGTACTCTGGTGCAGTGGCTTGGATTTCTGTCTGTTTGGCAGCTGTAACATCACTGCGTGTTACAAAATGACACCACTACCTGCACACATGTATAACATGAGTACACCACAAAACCTACAGGACATAAAAAGTATTTGGGTGAAGAACAATGCAGGAATGCTAAATTTTACATTCCTAAATTTTTATCTTACGCTGCCTAATCCTATATGATATTAATACGTTTCAAAAGCTACACAGGCTGCTGTTACTTGTCCAGGAAACCAAAGAAAGTGAGTATTTTGATAGAAACTATGAAATGAATACTGCAGCAGCAAACAGACCTCCTGCAGCCAAACCTGAGCTACCAGTGCTGCTCCTGCACAGAGAGGTAAGAGCAAAACCAGACGCACCATTTCAGCTCCTTTAGAGACACCAGTGCTTTCCAAGAGAAAACAAAATAAAGCACATTTAGCATTAGATTTGTGTTCCATTAGAAAGAAAAATGAGCTGAGCAGGTTAATACACTATTAATTAGCATCTTATTAAGAGGTAGAAAGGCTGAAAATACAAATTCACAGCAACATGAGTGAGACAAAGGCCGTGTTTTTCTGGTTCTAGGATTAGATTTGCTCGCTTTTGTTTTCTCAGCAATGTAGGCTTTTGTCTACAGGTCTGTGCATTATTATTGCTGTTCAAAGTACTCCAAACTCAGTAAAGCTGTATTTTTATTTTTAATTAGTTGGCAAGGTGACAAATCGTGCAAGTGTCTGTAAAACTGCCTATGGGAAAATCCCATATGAAGCAAATAGAAATTTTTCTCCCTTGGGAGACACAGTGAGACACCATTATTTTTGGCACAGGAGGAAAGCAGTACTTTAAAGTAGTCTTGTCTTTGATTTATCAAAGCTGAAACTAAAAGGAAGCTCAGAAAAGGACTTTTAAGCTTGAAATATTAAAAAAAGAAAATCGCAGATAAGTGCAAATCCCACTTGATGAGGCAAAACCCAAGAACTGAATTAGCACTGAAAGGACAAAAAGAAGACACCCCCCCATCCCCTCAGCTACACACATTTTAATGACTGCAGGAGGTAGGAGAGGTGCAGGGCAGGACACAGAGAAGTGGCCCCCTGGCTGTGGAGTGCCAGGACATTGCTGCTGATACAAGACAGGATGATTACAGCCCCTGGGAAGGCATTAAACCAGGACTGGGTACGTATATTGTGTGCATGGACATGGTGAGGTTTGAAGAGCACTACATAGATGGAGAAGTATCTCATAACATTCACCAGCCTGGGGAATGGGAGAGCAGGAACTTCCCAGGAGCCATCAGAGTCTGACTGAGAAGGGACAGTGTGAGAAGCAAATAGGTCTCCCCTGTATTTACAATTAAACTTTCCACTGTGTATGCATCCAGGCTGACAACACAAAACCTTTGTGTTCTACAAACCAAACTTCACCAGCATGTCTGGAGCTTAAAATTTCTCTCTGCAGTCAACTATATCCTGGCTTGATTACTCTCCACACTTTTTTGCCAAGACAGAACTCAGTGACTCCAATTCTTTCCTCAGGTGCCCTCGCTGTCCTCTTGCTCACTGCTGAACCAAGTGTCAGATTCTTGTTCCTCCCCCCAGCCCCTGTACAGCTCTGCCCCAGCTTGCCTTCTGCTTGTTTGCTATCACACATCTGCCTCAGCAGGGCCAGGCTACATTTCCATGTTGAATGAGCATCTAGTCTGAGCTGTCTGGTGAGCATCAGAGTGACAGTGATAAGCCTTTCAATTGATCTGCACTAGTGTAGCAAGTTTTATATTTCCAGAATGCCCCATATTTACTGTGCATGCACACACCCTTTGCATGATGCAGACAGAAGGGCTGAAGCTTTCCAGAAAGATTAAGTTGACAGCATATGTGCAATAACATTGATCTGCCCTTGTGTAGGCATGTTTGGGATTTTCTGATGTCTGGAAGCCTAGAAAAATAGATTAATAGAATGACACTTTTTCCAGATGAAAATGTAGGTAGAAAAATGGCCTGCCCCCATGATAGGTGTCTTTCTCACTCCCTTTGGCACACTTCCTTCTGTGCCAAATGATCTGTCATGACTGAGTATGACAGGACCTTAGATACTGTTATCTGCAGATAACCTCTTTCTTACTGATTGCAGTATCTGTGCTCTGTCACTCCCAGCAGAGTTTTTGGGATATTCTAATTTGACCACAGTCTCTCATGATTATGAGCATTTTGAGCTCCCATTTGAAAACCATCAGACACTGCTCTTGAAGTCATCAGTGGGCTTATTCCAAATACAAATCTTTATTGTAATTTTTCTGGTCCTGTACCCTTAAGTGGTGGCTCATTGTGTATGGCCATGGCCTCCCTGAGTGCTGGGCAGCAGAGGCCAGCTTCCTAACAGGCTTCCCCCTGGCAAGGTGCCCAGTGCTAAGTGCTCTCACCTGAAGGTCTTGACCAGTTTGTTTCTTGACTTCTTGCAGCTGTTTCTGGAGTGCCTTTATGTCCTTCTTTCCTTTTTCCTCCCTGAGGTGGGAAAATACAATCACTTGAATATATCAAAAAAGACAAGAGCTGTTTACCTAGAAGAGGAACTTCCTGTTCCCCGATACATTGTGGTAAGATAAACAAAGACTTCTCACTAATACTACTGACTTGGTCAGTAAATCCTGAAAGAAGAGGTGCGCAGACTGAGCAAGGCAGATGGGAACAAAAGGGAGAACAAGCCAAAAAAACAGGGGATGCTCTTATTGAAGGCCTGGAATGGATTTGAGGATGATGCAATTTTTATAGCAGAGATGGAAGATGCCTGTCATTGAGTCACAGTTTCTACAGTTAGGCAAAAATGCCTGAGATTCTGTGCAGAAGCAAGCCTGAGCAGCAGAGTGCCAAATTGTGTTATGTGTATGAGAATGTTTCTTTCATATCAGACCTAAAATCTTCCAAAGAGCACTGCCCCAGGTTCTGAGATCCATGAAAGGACCTGAGTGAAGACCAAAAGCTAGAGAAGTGTCCATCTGTCTATAACAAAACAGATGCAGTAAATATTCTAGGTATTATTATCTTGTTTCACTCAGAGTGCTTCTCTTAGATTTTATGCTTATGATTAGTTTTAAAACCAGTAAATACTACAATTGGTCCCTGAAACTTTGTATCCTATTCCAACCTTACAATCCCGCATGCATTTCATTTTCAGAGTCCTTATCTGGGTGACTGATGAAGAAAAGCTCCTGATAAGGAGTCTCCCATCATCTCACTGCAGGTGGCTTTCAGAATAGTGTATTTACACAAAACAAGGCAAGTATTTATTATCTTGAAATACAGATCAAGTTCATTCCATGAAAAGAATGTATAGACATGGCTAGATATGATTGACAGAAGGGGATAAAAAGGATTATGTCCTTTCTGATTATAATTTGTCTGCTCGTTTCTACCTGTCAGTATTGGATAGTTAGTCTGCAGTCAATTGCTAATCTCATTCTTCCTTTCTGTCCCTTCCATGGATAAACAATAAATCCCTTGGTTTTAGGCAGTGGAAGTGGAAGAGTTGGGTTTCATGCTTGAAGTCACACATTGCACTGAAGCTGGGGATTTGCCCTGGAGGCAGATCCCTGAGTCACCACAAGAGCAGTTCCAGTAGGTTGGACTCCTGGCAAATCATGACCGAGAACAGCTTTGCTGTGCACCCTCAATGATGGGCCTGAGCTGCTACACTGAGGTAGCTTTAAAGTGGTGAAATATTTGTCTGCAATTGTCTCTGACAGTTTTGGGATTGAATCAGAGGTTTGCATGCTAAAAAAACTCCAAACCTCTAGAGCTCAAAAGTTTGAGCTGAGAAATCACCAGTTTGAGCTGAGATTGTAACAAATGTGTACCCTGGAAGATTTGGGGCAAAAGAGAATCACAGCACAGTGGCTGGTGGATTAGCCTTAAATAAGACACCTCTGTCACCATCTGTGCTAACCCCTCACTGCTGCTGGGAAAAGGGAGCCCATTAGCATATGGGTCAGAGCAGATTCTCCTGGGCATCAGACAACCTAAAGGCCATATGTTGCTGGCCCTGATTTGAACAGATTCTCTGGCTTTCACTGGGGACAGAAGTTAAAGATCAAGGAGCTCCTACATCACATTATGTTTTAATTGAAATGAGGCATTTGCACTAATTCAGCCACTGGTGTCCACTGTGGTCAAAGCTCAGGCAATTCCTAGCTCAGATCAGTATCAGACCCATCCACTGTTTCTTTCCAAAGGGGAAAACTTGCAGTTTGCAAAGCAAACAGAATAGTTCAAGTTGTAAAAGGTATCCCTTCTGTAGTTTAGTTTTATTGGGTTTTATTTCCTTTTCAGCATGTACTGAGTGGGAATGGCTTTCAGCATTTAAACAGGAAAGAACTGAACACAATACTGACCTGATGAGGATGTCATAAAACTTGCCATTTCTTGCCTTCTCTCTCTCATTAGCATCTGTTAGGCTACTAAATGTTCCCAATTCCTCCATCTTTTTAATAGTGACTGTGATTACATCACTTGCATACTGCCTGCCAGGAAGAAAAGGAACACAACGATACTTTACAGGTGCTGGTAGTATCCATTACTGTTTACAGTAAAATGTAGGGAAATAAAAGATCCCTTTTCTGGTCTTATGTCCTATCAAACCCAGGAGTGTTTCTCCCATAAGTATCTGTTTATTGTACATCTGAAGAACTCAGTATTAGGAGCTGCTTGAAGTTTATAATTTAAAATGCTGCCTTGCATGCTACTCTGGGAAATTGCAAAGAGGCACAAACATATCCATGCTGTGCCAGACTATGTTGCCATTAAGAAGGCTGCTGGCCTGCAGTAGTGATGACAGGTGGATCTTGGAAAATGAGACCTGGCCATGCAATACATGGGCTTGTCCAGTTTATTGAATGTCATGATGCACGTAGCATTTACGTTTTAGCTGCATTTTCCTCATTTGTGTTAGAATCTTCCTTAAACCTATTGTTGAAATGACATGAAATGACAGAAGCCAGGATGTAGAAAAATGCATACTGAGCATTCAGCTCCATAATCTCTTTCAAACCAAAGGCTGCTAGTATTTCTGCAAATCAGGGCACTGGTTTAGGTGCAGGAATAAAGTATTTTTTTTTAAAAGAAAGAAAATCTTTAGTCTTTATATACATTACCTTTTCTATAATGGCTATAACTGCCACAGAAGCTCTCTGTGCCCTGCAGAATGACTGAGTTCAAAAACAAGGCTCAGATCTCCCTTTGCATGTGGGATCAGCTAAAGGAATCTGAATCCAGGTACCAGAACATGAGCACTGATTAGTGCCTGGCATGATTTCTACCCAGGCAACCATTATCAACAGGGTAATGTTTTACAGCTCCATTCAAAATAAACTGCTGGTCATCAGGTAGCATCCAGAAGCAAGCAAAGGCTGGAGCTAAATGATCTATGAAGGATACTCCTCCTATCCCTAGAGGAACTCCTTTCAGACAGAGACTGATGTACACTGGCAGTGGGAGAGCAAGGAATTTGTATTTTTGTTTTCAAGAGATAGACTGAGAACTTTACATCTCTGAGCATCCCTCACAGGTGCTTCACTCACCTGTCAGCATAAATTTTTTTGAGCTTCTCTAGAGCCCGAGTGATGTGTTTCTTGGGGGTTTTGGAAGAATGCTGGGTGCTTTTTTGATCTTCAGTTTTCCCCTGCTGCTGCTCTTGTTCGGTGCTTTCCAGGACTGTTTGCTCACTCTCTTGCTTTTCTGACATAAGCTCTGGGAATGTGATACCCAGCTCCTCCTGGATAATTTCTTTCGTTTCCTGGATGGGAATGAAAGGGGATAAGGGAAATAAGAGAATAAGGGAAGAGGGAAAAGGGAATAAGAGAGACCTGCTTGCACATTGCACAGCAGAACGAAACCGTCTAAAACATTATGTGATAGGCAGGAAAATAAGTAATTAACTAGAATGAAGCTACAGTGAGAACAACTGATAGTGCATGTTACGTTTTGCAAAGAGTGGAAGATCAGAAACATTTATGTTGGTTAGTTTTGAGCACACAGTGTAGCTCATTGAAGTTTATGGGCTCAGAAGTCCTAAAATGACAGGACTGGAAAAGGCCTAAAAAGGTGAATCATCCACTCCAAGAGATGATGGTTCAGACTGTTCTTAATCTGACATGTTCTTAATGGCCTCCAGCAGTGGAGACTACACACCCTCCTGTCAATGCCAGCACCTCACAATTTTCTTTACCATAAGAAATTTTTTTCTCCTCAACAGTATTTGAACTCCTGGCTTGTTGTTCTGGTCTCTAGGCACAGAGAACAAGTCCTTCCCTCCTTTTTTGCAGCAGTTTTTACAAACTGTTAGCCTGTTTCTCCTCCTCCTTCTCTCCATCTTAGACATTTCCCACTGCCTGTCACCACAACCTTTCCCTACAATATAATTGTTATAACTAGAGCTGTGTGGAAATAATTGTAATAGACTTTCTGTCTGCTATCTGCTTAGCAGGTTTTTGGAGAGAGTAACAGCAGAGGAAATATAACATGAATTCAAAGGATAAATTCAAAATATTGGCATCTCTCTCCTTCATGGAAAGTTATCTTGTGATTGAGTACAATTCCATTAAAAAAGGAAAAGCCCCCAAAAATGCAAAAGCGCACTATAAAATCAGCTAAGCTCTTGCTTCTAGGAAACTCTCTGCTTTATGTGTTATGGATAAAATGCAGGTGAATACACTGGGACACGAAAAGAGAACATTTTCTTGCTTGCCTACCAGCATTTCTGTGGCTGAACACTTCCTAACAGCACTGCTGACTGCAGCTAACACAGTCTCTGCCAGCCCCATCCCTGTCCACAGCTGCCTGCTCCCCACCCCGGCTGCTTGGGGAAGCAGACAGAGAACTCACTGTGATGAAACATTTTCCAGCAAAAAGGAAAAAAAAAGTTATTTTTAGCAGCATCAGTTCTCAGTCCAGATCCTTCCACAACCACACACACATTTGTGCCAGCAGAGCAGAGAAAACAAGTGGTCAGGGCAGCAGCTGTGGATGCCAGGAGTACTTCCAAAAGTTACTTGTCAGGCAAGTCAGGCAAGGCTCTGTCAGAGGTCGGAGGTGCTGCTGCAGTCTGTGAGGGCACTGCAACAAACTGCTTCACACTGAGTGTTTTGGACAGCTCTGGCTTGGGATGGATCAGCCTCTGGCAGTGCCTGACTCATCAGTGACTACAGAAGGAGGTTAAGTGACTATGTGCTTAATTTTTGGACTGTTAAATTTACTTTAAATGAATCATATACAAAACATACACTGTCCAATGAAAATTGCATTGTTAATTAGTAAAAAAAGGGCTTAAATAGCTGGTTGGTGACAACTGTACTTCAGAAAGAACTAATTTTGCAAACAAACTGCTTTAATATCATGTAGATTTTATGAATGTTCTGATTGATGTTTTTTATGTCTGGGAAAGTTCAAGACAGGCAATAACTGAGTTGTCTGTAAACAGTAGGTACATACACACTAATAATCAACAAATAACTACATAAAAGCAAGAAGTTTGTAAAGTGCATGTGTTACCATCTGTGTAGTCTCCTAAGTGCTGGTCTGTTGCCCAAAATTCAGCAAATAGAAAGGCTGCCTTCCTCTGGGGCATGTACTGTGTGAAGCAATGTGCAAGAGCATCCAATCTAGAAAATCAGTGAAGTGCTGGCCAACACTGTGATTAATTCTCTCAGAAATGTCATCAACTGAAATTTAGATGTCAGTCTTTGAAGATGCCATTGATTTGTCTGCCTGATAGAACTCCAGGGTACTTTGCAAATACAGATCTTGTACAAATACAATGCAAACAGCCAAATGTAATCTGGGAAACAGGGAGGAGTAGCAAATTACAGAGCACCAAAGTTAGCAAGTAGCTTCCCTAAGCCATTTTCTTGTTTCTAAATTGTTTCCTCCTCAAATTGTTTTGAAATCTTTAAGAACACAAGTAGGGTTTCTAACATGTGAGAAAGTTGTGTTCTAAGATATGACTTGGTGAAAATGAGCATCTGTGATTGAAGAGAAAAGCAAAGGTGTTTTCTCTGTAATTTACATGTCCCTTCAGTAGATCTATCAGCCTGAGTCTGTGTGTCTGAAGAGGACAGCTCCTGCTGTCCCAGAGATATGCTCTTTCTGTGTGTTTTGCTGCTGCCACATAAGAGAGGGAGAAGCATCCTCTGGGAGCAGTTGAGACCGGCTCCCAGGAGTATTTCAGGGGAGCAGTGCCCTCTATGGCACAGTCTCAGCATCGTTCCCGCCCTGAAATTCACTGTAAGTCCAGCTGCTGCTGCTGCTTTGCCATGGCTTTTTTGAAAAGGTAATATGGAAAGGAAGCACATAGAAAAATTTGATTTAACTTCCTCTGGCATTCTTAAGTGGTACATTAGACAGAGTGAATGTCATTAGATGTCGAAACTCAGATCCCGTTTTTTATTTCCATCCTGGTTGTGAACTTTTTTCTTGAGTTCATCTTAAAAAAGTTGCAAACCTGCTAGAACTGGAAAGAGCCTGCTGTGTCACATATAGAGCACAGTACCTAGAGCCATTTACCCCTCAGGACGGTCCCATCCTGATTCCTATGTCTAACAGCCACTAGAAATGCCACACCACCTTCCTCCACAGCAACAAACCCCTGCCTGAGCATTAGGAATTCTCTGTTCTCCATATCTCTGCCCAACCATCTTAGCTATGATGCCTATTAGAAATCAACTAATAATTAATAATCACTGAGAAAGGGTAGTTACTAATATATTTTGAAGTGCATCTTTCTTAATACATTGTGGGAACAAAAGGATCATTGACACGGGACTGGAGAGGAACAGAATTAACCTGGTTTTGAATACTTTGAAATAACCTATATGTTTCTACTTTTAAAATAGCTCTGTATCTACAGAAGAACCTACATATGTTTTGCTTCCTTTTCCCAATTCTTTGCTTATTGTCTAACCACTGAGATTTTGAAATTATAATCTTAGGAACTTCATCCTGGATCAGAAGAGTCCTTTGCACAAATTCTTGACCAAGGCTTCTCAGTAATGCTGCAATATAAATATTTAAATTAGGTAACTTTTATTGTGTTTCTTCACCCAAGAGTCATAGAATCACAGAATATATTTGAGTTAATTTTTTTAAAATGCTGGTAAAATATATAAAACCAAGACAAAGAAATACATATATATGATATACATCTTTTTAAGCAGTGGCACATACAATGTTGATGTCTGTCTTGTCCGTATGTGGAACTGGCATGATATATCCAAGAATTGTAAGTTGATCCACACAGCTCTCCAGCACAGCACTAAACATCAGAGCTTCCAGATGAGTGATTTTTTCCATTTGTTTAGTCTCTGTGTTCTTGCTAGGAGGAACAAAGATAAAAGATACCAATCAGAAAAATGCTGTGGTGTTAGTAATGTCAGTAAGAGTAGTTTAAACTAAAGGTAGACCCGAAATAGCCTTATTGCAGCTTTACATATACTTCCTTGGCTTTGTTTATAACCTTCCATACACTGTTTATAAGAGGAGCTGTGCTCTGCTAATGGCTGCATTCAGGGACAGTGGGAATGTTTAGCTTTCACAAAACAAAGAGGTCCTGGTCCTTCCTCCAGCAGATCTGGGTAGACAGGCTGAGAAGGGAATGGGTATGGAGGGCACAAACTGGGTGAGGTGCCTCATTGTTCAGTTCAGGGGGGAGCAGTGGTTCAGAGTGGACTTTGGGAAAGGACACAAGAAAGGTACCTTTTTAAAAGAAAAAAATAAATCTATATCCTATAAAGTCTCAAGGATGAACCTTCAAGCTTTAATCATTCCTCAATATTACAGTGTAGCCTTCAAACTTTTATAATCTCAGTCCCCTCTCAGCAGGAACTGTTACCATCTTAAGATGCTGAAAGTTAAACAAGAACCAATATCTGGACTGAGTAAATAATCTTTAACTTTCTGAATTATTTTATTTTAACTTACAATTCAAACATGAAACTGATCTGACATACGCTTAAGCACCCCTCTGCCTTGCCTACAGATGGAATATTGTGTAAGCATATCTACGGAAAAGTGAAAATTCACTATTAATCCAAAAATACCTAAGAAAACACCTGCATAACAATGGGAAAATTCTCTGAGAATTGTAATGTTTTGATATGCCATTGGACAATCCCTCCAAAACCTGTACATACAAAACAGGTATTTCTTGTACAACATATAGCCCAACTGCAGTCTGAGGTGGCTGAGATCCTGAGTGTCATTGCAATGGAAGTATCAACAATCACTAACAAAATCTTAATTTGGCTGCTCTACCTACAACTGGATTTGTGCCATCTGTAAAACCCTTGCATAAACATATCCTAAGCCTGCAAAATATTACAGCCCAACCTGTAAGCATGCCAAGGAAACACATCAGGCAGTCCCTGTTAGCATAGGACATGGCCATACCCTATGAAAATTAAAGAGGCTTGGATGCAGCTTTGCTCTGCATCACTGGGAATCAGTGATAGTTCATAAGCAAGTGTCTAAAAAGATTCACACTTGCTATAACATTTCTGTAGCAGTTATCATTTGTCCTCCTCCTTTTTTGTTGTTTTTTTGAAGAAAATATGTAATTTACAGGTGGAGCATGAAGTTAATTTCCCTTGGCAGAAAAGAAGAGCCACTTTTCAGTGCAGGTTTATTTGATGTCTGTTGGTACAGAATAGGTAAAACAAACAGAAGATTCAAACTCAAAACAAACTCAGATTTCACACATCTATTTCCTGACATCCCTGTCTGTTGCAGGAAGTTGTTTAATGCAACACGTGCTGAAATGTGCTGGAAGAGGACATGGCTCTCCCTGGGGATGAGATTAGAAAGTGTGCCCAGAGCAGTGACTGGGATTGCTCTCAGTAAATTCATAGGAAGGGCAGGTAGCAGGGAGAGACAGAGGTATTTTAAAGTAGAGGATAATACTGCTCTGGGTCAAGGGAGAGTAAATTCCCCTAAGCCAGGCAATTGTGATTTGGTTTCTCACTCCTGAATGGATGAAGATACAGAACAGCTTTTCAGCCAAGGTAATGGTAAAGGTATCCTGATTTATTTCAAGAAGCTTGTTTAAATCATGGCAGGAAAAGATGACAGCAAAGTAATGATTCTGAATATTATCAGTATGTTCACTATACTTGTATTGTTTGCAACCACTTACATCTAATTCCTCTGAGCAGGGCTTTTGATGGTCACCTAGGACAAAGAAGGAAGTGATTTCATCCCTTTGCTTTTGAAATTTTTTTCCTCTCTTTTATCTTAATTATTAAAAAAATGTAACAACTTGAGATAGGAATCTGATAAAAGTGTTAACCAAAAAAAAATGGCAACTGATCTGTGTAATACACTAAACCCATCACTTTTCTTGTCAACCTTGGAATCAATTATAGAAGTGGAGATGCAGTATTTTTACATCAAGAAAGCCAGGCAGTGTCTTCAGTCAACAGGCACTAATAAAATATTATTCATTTTTTATCTTTTTCAGAAATTCATGATTCATATTTTGAGTCTAAACAACCTAAGAATAATCTATTACATGTGGAGTCATAATGCTAAAAATATGGTGAAAAAAGATGTGTTGGGAGATAGCTGTGACAGATGATTGCAGCAGCATTTTTGGAAGAAAAAAGTAACACATGCAGCTCTCATAGGAAAAAGGGACTTATTTGGAAACAAAGGAGGATGCAGCAGCTTTTCCTCTTTTCCATTAGCAGCTTCTGACCAGGAGAGAATTAATTCAGGATATTAATATGTTTCAAGACAGCTGGCAGCTGGAATGTTTCTCTAAAGCCCCTTTGCTGCTTTGCTCCTCCTGTGTATCTTCTCTTACATCCCCATCCTTGCTCAGCAGATCCATGTGCCAAGCCAGCAGGGTCTGGGCTTGTGTTAAGTTGGACTTGAGAAGGAAAACCACTGTCTGTGAATTAGCACACACTAAGATTTGAGCTGCTTGCTCTGGATTTTACTGTCAGCACAGTGCCTCTCAGATCATCCACTGGCACCACCCTGCACTGTTGTGTTAGCTGAACTCCCTCATTAAACTTTATTAATAAAAAAAAAAATTTTAAAAAGTATTCCCCCATGAGTTTTGGATGACATTCTTTCCCTGCTGATATAAAGGGAAAGAAAAACATATCAAGTAATAATTTTTAAAGCAACTGTATAAAAGGTCTGGCCTCCTGCTCCTTTGGGGATTGCAACTCCCTCTGCTGTGTGAGAGTCCTGGATGTTCATTTCTCCCACCCTGCTGCCTGATAAAGGAAAATGGATACAAGAGCAGCATTTTGTGCAGCATTCCTTGTAACCAAGAGAAGAGACTCCAGTGAATTCCAGTGATAAAATGCACAGCTGAGAATGTCACATCCTCTTTAGATCTGCTTGGCAAATGATCAGCAAAGAGAGGTTCTGAATATCCACGGGAGCAGCAGTTGAACCAGAAATCACAAGTAACTTCATTTTTACCAAAGAAAGGTCTCTTGAAAAGCAAAATAGGTGTGGCCTTACCTTACACAGTTCTGCCTCCTGCTAGAAATATTAGGACAGCAAGGTGCTCATTGAAAAAAAAAATAAGGGGGGAGGCAGAAGAGGCAAGGAAAGGAGAGGAAAGAGGAGGAATGAGAGAGGAAAGGGAAGCGAAAGGGATGGGAAGAGAAGGAAAGGGAAAGGGAATGGGAAAGGGACCATCAAGGTTCCTCAAGGTTTCCCTTCCCTTCAGCTTCCTTCCCCTAAATCACTTCAAGTGCTCTGAAAATGTATCTGAATTTCTGGCAGTGTGAGGGAAGTGGCAGAAATCGAGAGTGAATAACCCTGACGTGAGCAAATGGGTAAGTATATGCTTCCAGATCTTATTTTGGAAAATAAAGGAATGTGAGACTTGGTTACAGGGATTTCAGTGTCGAAATATGTTTTCTGCCTCCAAGGCGATATCAGAAGTAAAATAAATGTGGAGATGATTCATTGACTCAGGGTGAGAACATCGGACGACGGGCAGGGCCCGGAGCCCACCCCGAACACCAAGGGCTGCTCTCTCCCCCCGCGCTGCCTCTCTTCGGGCCCCTCGGCTCGTTCCACCGCTGCAGCCCGTTTTCATTCGCCCTGCCCCGAGCGGCCCGTGCTCCCCTCAACCTCTCACCAGGATCAGCCCTCATTTCCCCCGCTCCCGGTCCCAATCCCAATCCCGGTCCTGCTCCCGCCCTCACCGGGATGCGCCGCCCGTCTCCATGGCAACCACCACGCTCGGGGGCCTCGCGGGGCTGCCCGGCGGGTGCCTGAGTAGCGGAGCTGGGGCTGCCCCTACCGGGATCGCTCTTGCGGGGATCACCCCCGGGGCACGCGGGCACAGGACACAGGACACAGGACACAGGAACAGGGGACACGGCACGGGCGGTACCTTCCTCACTTGGTGCTGCTCACTCCGGCAGCCACGGCCGCCCGCTCGGGTCCTGGCGGCGCATTTCCCGGCAGGCAGCGGGGCGCGGGTCTCTTTCGCCGCCATCTTGGGGCGCTGCGGGTGAGGAGCAGTGGGGCTGCAGGCCGGGAGCGGGGCTGGGGAGTGCTGCCCCCGTTGTGGGGCCGCCGGCAGGCGCGGGACTCCCGGGGCGCCGCGAATGGCGCGATCCGGGGCGGAGATAAGGCGGGATGGCGCCGATATGGGGCGGATGGTCCCAGTCGCGGGTTGGGGCCTTCGACTGGAGCGGAGCTGAGGCGGCTCCTCTGGGGGGGAGCGGCGGCTCCCGGAGCTCTGGGTGGCTCCCGGGCAGCCCTCGGGTGTTCGAGGTCCTGCTCGCTGGGCCGGGTGGAGATGCCGGCCCGAGGCTCATGGCTGTGTGTCGTTTCCAGGCCTGCCGGGACCGAGTCTGCGGGAGGACACCATGACCGGGAGGTGAGTGCGTGCTGGCTCTCGGCTCGGTGCTGTTGGAACGTTCCTGAGAGCGTTTGTTGAAGCCGTGGGCCATGAGCTGTGTTCCTCTGCCCAGTGTCCTGCTGGGCCCTGTTGAACGCCCACGGCTGTGTCCCTGTTCTGAAATCTCTTGAGCTGGTTGTAGTTGCTGTTGCAGTGTGCTGCGCTCTCCCTGGCCTGTCAGTAAATATCAGTGTGGAATTGATGGGTTTGTTAATCTGCAGTGTACCGTGGAGCTTTGACGTAGACTGTTTTCTTGAGTAAAACGTGCAGCGTGTTTTTCCTATGGGTAAATTTTCTAATGTGCCACCGAAATTTCTTTAAGGATGTAGGGATTGAGTTGGCAGGGGAGTCAGAACTGGGTGGTCTTAAATGTCCTTTCCAGTCCAAACCATTCGATGGTTCTGTGCATCACAGCTTTATTATCTGTGGAGTTTATGTCCTGTTACACTGTGGCAGGTAGAACTGGGTATCTCAGTTGGATCCTGCTGGATCCCGTGGCAGGTGCTGGCTGCCCTTGGGCCGGATGTGCTGTCTGCTCGGTGTGTCAGACAAGTCTTATAATGACTTTATGTGGGCAGTGCCTGAAGAATTGCTGGGGAGTCTGTGCAATGTCTGTGTCCAGACATTGGATGTCTGGCTGTTCACTCCTTTAAAGCTACAAATCAGGGGCAGCTCATGCCTTCTATAGCAGTTACTGCAACACAGGAGACTTCCTGTGGTGTGTAGAAAAAAAGCAATGTTCACTCCTCCATGTTAGTAGACATTTGAAAACAATAAATGTACTAATGCTGAAGCATTTGAAACTTGGTATGAAGCCAGTATTGTAGTGCCTGGAGTTTATGACAAGCAGAAAATGCAATGTTCTCATAAATCGTCCACGTACTCAGCTTTCCTCTGTTCATTGAATGTAAGTATTTGCAGTGATTTGTAAAAGTTGGCTGTTTCCTGTGCTAATTTCTACTGGTGTGGAATTAATTTCTGCTGAAGCAGCCTGTGATTTGTTTTTATTTTTCTTACTTTGGAGTGAATCATAATTTGCAGATGTTTTCCATGTCTTTAGGCTGTGGTGCAAGGCCATTTTTGCTGGTTACAAACGTGGCCTCCGAAACCAGCGGGAGCACACGGCCCTTCTGAAAATTGAAGGTGTTTATGCCCGTCAGGAGACAGACTTCTACCTGGGCAAGAGGTGTGCCTATGTGTACAAAGCTAAAAAGTAAGTAATGTTTTATTCTTGGGCTGAATTAGCCAATTCCTGTATTGGCTTTGTAAGTGCTAGGAGATAATGATATTACATGATACATTAGAGTGGGATGAGAAACAAGTTTTGCCTAAACTTGACAAAAACTGAAGGTGGGTTGACGGAGTAAATTGAAGTGAGTGAATTTGTGTTAAATACTTTGAGCTGTTGAGTTAAACAGTAAAGTGATTTTGTGAAGCCTGGATGAATTTGTATTCTGACTTTCATGTGCCCATGTCTGTTACTGCTGCCATTGGTAGACACGACACCTTGGGAACAGCTGCATGTTACTTCCACTTCCTTTTTTTTTCTTGAGTGCTGTCAGAATTTCCTTGAATAAAACTGATCAAACTGGTAACTTGACCACCATCATTTCCAGCATGGTCCGTGGCTCTTCATTTAAGACAATTTCTGCCATCTATCCCAAAGGCCTATTCTTCTCCCTTCAGTGTGTCTGGAGAAATAAGGTGTTGGCAATTTCATATTGTTGATGAATTATTGTCACTGCTGGTGACAGCAGAGCTGTGACTGTCCTGCTGAGCTGTTCTTTGCCTCCTTTTCCCCAGCAACACGGTCACCCCCGGAGGCAAACCCAACAGGACACGCGTGATCTGGGGGAAGGTGACACGCGCCCATGGGAACAGTGGCATGGTGCGCGCCAAGTTCCGCTCCAACCTTCCTGCCAAGGCCATTGGACACAGAATCCGGGTGGTAAGTGGATGTGGTTTAGCAGCAAGATATTTATTGGCAGTTTTGGGGGTGCCTTTTAATTCTACATAGTATGAGGGAACATTTGAATTCTGGTTTTGTTGTATTGCTCTTGGGTATTCAGCATGGCTCAGTGACTGTTTGTTTTGTAGCCTAGAGAGGCTTTTTCCCAGCTTCATATGCTGAAGGGGTTTGTCTCTGTCAGGGGTTTGTGTGCTTGCTCTGGTTGTCTGGAAAGACTCTCCAAGTTCCAGGACTCAGCTCCTTTCTAAAGCTGCCTTGATTTCTTTTCCACCAATCTGTTCTGTATATTTTTGCACCCTTCTACTCCTCCACCTTCTGATTTTTCTCCTGCATCCCAAATGTTTTAACTGAGGGCAGTGCTCTCCTGTCATGGCCGCTCCCACCTGTCCCCACTGTTGGCATTTTAGCCACAGGGCTTCAGTGGAACTGTCCTTTCAGGTCTCTCACCCAGAGTTGTGATGTAATATTTTCATAGTGATGTTGTCAAAAGGAGTACAAGAGGGGTGCAGTCCTTTCTTTCTGTCTTTCTCCTGTGCCTTAGAAAAAGCACAGTAGGAGCAGCACAGATAATTCCTGAAATCCAGAGCCATGGGAACTCTTGTTGGTGCACAGGAGGGTTGACTGCCACAGAGTCTGTGCCACCAGCAAAGTGCTCTTGCAAGTCATTCTCACACTCTTCTGCATAAACTGGGGATTGCTTTGATAGCAGTTGAAGAGATTCATGGTCTAGATTGTAACTGCAAAACTCGTGTTTGAATACAAGATTTCTAACATGATTCTCTGGTTTTGTGTTTTACAGATGCTGTATCCATCTAGGATCTAAATTTTTATTCAAAATAAAATGGAGAATCTGTTTGACTTTTGTATATTTCTGGTTTTATTGCCTCCACCAATTTTGAGAGACCTCTTTCTCTGTTGTGTATCAGTTGACAGCACAGACAGAGACACTAAATCCTGGCAGGTGCAAAGCTTCTCACATCTCACAATAGTAGTTCTGGTGGAATCCCTGATTATGCGCCCATGTGTACCTGGGCAGCAGTGTGCCTGTAGTGTCTGCTTTGTGGAAATAATTTAAACATGTTTTCGTTGTACGGTTCTGTGGTGCCCAAGTGTTAATGCTGTTTTCTTGGCCACCCTTATCCCAGCGTGTCATGTAGGGCAGTGAGCATCTTCTCAGCACTTCCTTAGTTCTTTTAGTTTTGTTGAACAATAAGGTGGTGAAAAATGAATTTACAGTCATGAAGTGCAAGGCTCAGTTTCTTATCTCTGAAAATCTTCCCAAAATACTGGGTAGTTTAAAGGGAGGTTTGAGGCAGTTACAGGTTGTCATGGTTGCTGCTGATGTCACAGTCCCAAAATGACCTGTGGATACCCTGTGAGAGCAGTTCCACATACACCAAGTAGTTCCATCATTTTCACTGCATCCTAGTCGGTCAGGCAGGTGAGTCTGTTGGCTGAACCGCACCTTGAGCCCACTCCAGTGCAGTCCCTCCTTCCCAGGGCATGAGAGCTTCCTTCTCTGTGCCTGGCCCTGCTGCCAGTGTGTGTCATGGAGCCCTCTGAGCTGTTGGCTTTGCAAGTCTGCAGTGGGCTGGTATTTCACAGCTAATCCTCTTCCTTCTGAAAGAGGTGGAGTAGTTGTGTGTGCAGAATACATCGTTGGGTTAATCAAACCTTTCGTGTGAATTGGAATTAAAAAACTTGACCCAACTACTCAGCTCTGGTACAGAAACTAGTTTGCTGATTTAAAGACCTAAGCCTCCTGCCAGTGCTGTCCTTCACAGCAGGAGAGCCTTTGCCATGGAAAACTGCCTTTTTTCAGTCTGTGTAGAGAAATTGCAGCTTATGGGATACTGGGCCAGGTTAGGCAGGGCTTTTAGTCTTCCACAGCTACCAGAAGTAGGTTGGACACGTTGGATTCAAAGAAGGATGGATGGGATTTCCAGCTTTAAGCTCAGAGGAACGAGGAGGAAATGTAATGAGCAAAGTGAACTGTAACAACAGGTTTGTAGGCCTGTGGTCACTATCATATAGTTGGGTTTTGCTAATGAGAAGGTAGTAAGTCCTAAGTTTGATACAAGATGCCCAAAAATACAAGTGACAGGGGAAAGAGAAGGCATGATTATGTTTCTATTGTACCAGACTGCCAAGGTACAAAGCCTTTTTCTGGGAGGTCCAGCCCCAAAGAGCATATGGCTGCAATTGGTGAATCTTAGTATCAAAACTGGTATTTTCACAATTATTTGGTCCCACCCAACCCAGCGCTGGCTGCTCAGAGCAGCAGGTATTGCCTGTTTTGAGCCTGTGCTGTACAGTTGCCTTTGCTACTTCCACTCCTTTCCCCAGCAGCACAGTAAACTGACGTGTGAGAGGAAGCTATGGCATCCAAGGAGTCAGCCTCCTTCGTGGACAGAACCACCTGGGATTTCCTCAACCTACTGGACATGCTGGGGAGCCGGAACGGACGGGTGGGTGTGATGGAGGTGGACCATGCTGAGTCAAGAGCTCCCTCATTGCTGGTGGATTTTACCCGGGACCTGTGTGGCACAGGGGACATCAAGCACAAACCACAGCAGGCAGAGAATGAGGGAAAGGAAGAGGAGGACCTGGTTCCCCCGCATCTGATTTTTATGCTATGGCAAGCCAGTGTGTTGAAAAGGCTCATGCAGTGGGATCACCTGGAGGAAGCTGTCCGGGATGTGAGGAGCCTCCTCCCCTGCCTGCCAAATGTGCTGGTGCTTGTGATGATCCGTCCTGACTCCCAGGAGCAGCTGGACCAGGCAGTGAGAGCGCTGAGGAGAATGCAGTGTGTGCTGGATGGGGCCTTGCAACTGACTGTAGAGACTGCAATTTACAGCCCAGGCCAGCCTGGAGGTGTCCTGGAGGCAAAGAGAGCTGCCTGTAGGGCACTGAGAGAAGCCTTGAACTGCCATGAAGGTAACTGGGTGACACAGGGGTGAGGGACACAAAAACAAGCTCAGGGCAGAGCTTGAGGGACAGTGTAGATGGAAGTGGTGCTTGTTGACTGGATTCAGATACAAGAGGGAAGACAAGCTGGACCTTGCAGGTAATATGAGCCAGAAATGAGAATGAGGGTTTACATGCTGGGGTGGGGATGGACCATGTGTCCAAGCTAAGTGTGTTCCCTCTTCCAAGTCAGATGGTGTTGGGTCTACCTTGCCCCAAAACACACATGGCAGTGGAAATGGCTGCTCACTGTAAGAGCTGCAGTTCTGACTCCCTGATGGAGCTTTCTGTGATGTTAACTGCTCCACAGCCTCACTGACACTGAGTTCTTCATTGGAGGGATCTGCCAACCTTTTTTGGATTGCCACAGACCTTAGCTTTGAAAGGATGGTGTCAGGTGTTCTATCATTTGTGTTTCTTCCCCTAGAAGTCGACTCCCAGGAGCCATTTGTTATTTCACTCCCGGAGCTCAGATACTGCCGAGTTCTGCCTGAACGTAGGCAAGAGAAGATATCAAAGACAGATGGAGAATGAATTCCCTTGGGCAGCCAAATCTGTCAGGTTGGTTTTAGCACTGTCCTCCTGGATGTCCCTTTGCAGAACGCTTCCTTCCTGCTGACTTGCTTGTCTGCCCAGACCTTCTGCATGGATGAGATTCAGTGTGTGGCTGCTGCAAGAAGGGGACAGTGCACCCTCAGCATCACACTGTCCTTGCCACAAAGCTCAGAGTTCTTTGCTGCATTGTCTGAACAATCTGCCCAGGGAAACTTTTATCAAAAATCACTGGGCTTCTGCTTCGCATTAAATGCCTTGATTATCAAAATGTCCCTAAGAAACCTGTCCCTAAGAAAGCTGTCAGCAGAGAGGGAATCGGAGCAGGCCAGAAGCCTCCAGATTTGAAACTGTCCCAAAACAGAAATAGTGAGAGAAACTCAAGACTAAGGCCTCAGACCATGTTTTCCCAGCAGAACCTGGATGGAGGAGTCTTTGGTACATCGTTCTCATCAGGAACAAAGCTCCTGAAACCCTCCCAGGTTCTTTGTAGCAGGGGGTTGACCTTACATACAAGCATGTACACATCCAGCAGATTGAGTTTCTGGGATGGGTTATTTTGGATGGGAGGAACTGTGGGAGCAGTAGAATATTTTTAAGTCCAATTACCCACATAATAGCTGAATTAATTCCCCATCCTCTCTGGGCATGGCAAAGCAATATAGGTAGCTGCACTTTTTTGCATTGGGAGTTTATATATATTTTTCTCTCGTGTTTTTTGTAGATCTTTTGTCATCCTAAGATCTTCATTATCATCAAAAAAAGGATTAAACGCTTGATATTTATCTCATTTCTCTGTGTCTATGTGTATCTATAAGCTTTAAAGGTTTTATCTAAGACTGCAAAACTTGCTGAAGCTGCAGGTTTGTGCAGTATGGGACAGAAGGGGTGGGATTTGAGGGCAGTACAGATCCTGTAAACCAGTGTTTGTCAGAGAAAGGATTCTCCAGGTTATTTTTCAAATTCAGATTCTTTCCAGATCCTTAAGGATGTGGCTTTATGAAGCAAAACAACCTTGCTCTAAGTGTTTGGGTGGTGCTGGTGCTTGGCAGACTTTTGGAATGAGGTAACCCAGTCGTTCTGTTGTGGAGGAGACTTTCCACGAGCATTTCCACTAGATGAATTCTGCCTTTCATTACTGAGGACACCAGTTTTTGGTCAAGCTAATGAAGAAATAGTTCCCTTGAGTCAAAGGAAGACATGTACATGTTCAGGCTGTTTGTGAGTGAAGAAAGTTTGGCTTTAAAAGATCAGCATATTAGGACATCCTCAAAGCAAGAAGCCACAATGAGGTCCTGTGTCTGTTATTTCCTGTAGCATCTGAAACACACAGATAACCATCCAAATCCAGGCATAGTCCATGCAGCTCTCAAGTTTTTCCTCTGGCAGCATGTTTGTACTTTGTCCAGGCACTTCTGTGCAACGCGATGTTGGGCACTGTCAAGATGAAACAGGGAAGAAACTCTGAGATGTGGCTGAAATCCTGACCAGAGCTTGGGAGCACAGGAATGCCCTGCAAGGGCAAGTGCTGTACCCACAGGAATGTGTGGCTGGGACAATGAGGAGCGTGGTCACCCACAAAGCTGAGGAGGAGAGGAGGCAGAAGGCCATCCATGGGTGCTCTCAAGCTGCGCCCTTGCTGCATTCTCCACCTAATCCTGGGTGGATACAGAAAAATCTCAGAGTGAAGAAGAGAAGGGCATTCTTAGAGAAGGGCCCCTTTGTGGCCTCTTTCAGGGCTGGCAAACCAGGCAGATCCACATTGACCTGCTCTGCTCATTCCAGTAACTCAAGGGAAGCTATGGATCTGCCCTTTGCCTTATAAAAGGGAGCAGTTCTGAGAACCTGGGAGCTTGGCCATGCCAAGAAGGGGCTTTGTGAGAGGGAAGTAGGAGAATGCACAAGGCAGGGTTAGGGAGGCAGGAGGGGCTGTGTCTGTGTGCAGTGGTCCCAGTTATTGCTCCCCAGCTTGGTGAGGTCTGAGGTGATTTTTAAGAGGAGCTGCAAAAGGTAAGTGCAGAAAAGCTGGATTGTTGGTGTCAAAGGTATGTGTGTACTGGGAAAGAATGAAGACTGATAGCTGTGAATAGCTACTCTTGTGTCCTGTTTTCAAACCAAAGGTAAGGATCCAGCTGAGGACAGCCAGAAAAAAGGCCAGAAGAGGCAGCTTGGTCTTTTGGTCTGATTTCATACTCATTGCCACTTCTTTAACATCTTCCAATGGAGGATTCAGGAGTGGAATAGGCTGATAGGCTGGCTCCATCCTTCCCTGCCCTCCATCCCTGAGGGGCGTCCCTCTATTGTCTGACCAGGACTGACCAACACTTTGGGCTCTCTGCGCATGGCCCTGTGCCAGGTTTCCATCCTCCTCTTCAGCCATACCTTCCTATGCCACTCTGCCATCCAGAAGGGGACAGTGACTCAAGGAAACATGAGGAAACTTAGGACAGCTGCAGAGATGGGCAGCTTTTAGAGGGAACAGAATTTTGGAGAAAAGAGACAAGAAAAAGGTTTGAGATCAGGAAAGCCAGGCTGTGTCCCAGATGTGGAGTGCCAAGGACTTCCCAACTTTATTTGCTTATGGTGTATAACCTCCCCTGAGTGGAGCCCAGAGGGCTGTGATGACTTGGATAGATCAGGCCAGGGCTGAGCTGGTACAGGCTGCCTTGGGACCAAAAGTGGGGCTGCCTCAGCTGGCCCTGGAGGTGGTTGGATCTGGGGCGAGGGACCTGGGTCAGAACAGTGTGACCATCCAGTTTGGATTCAGTTGTGACTGAACTCGTCACAGAAGGGGTTCATGTCTGGTTTGATACAAAGTTCAAGCTCCAATGGGTGAAAAGTGGGAAGGTGTTTGGGTTCAGGGGCCAGAAAGATTGAGAGGATGTTGGAGAAGGTCAGTGGAGGAGATAGGAAGAGCCATGGAGGAGTGAACAGGAGGCAGGCTAGAAGGGAATCAGTGGGACTGGGATGTTGGGGGCAGGAGTGGGGTTTGGGGTATTTTCTTCTCTCACAATTACCTCCTCTCCTACTTCTTTGGGCGGCCCAAGGAGGTCTCCATGGATTAAGAGCTCAGTGAGTGCTGGTGCCTTGCAGCAATGCCCTGGAAACAACTGGTAGTGCTACACAAGTAAAGCATGTGCTTTCCAGCATCTAGTAAGGATGTGTTTTTCAAAGTAATAATTGAAGCAAGTTTGGAGAACAAATCAGTGGAAGAGCAAATGTACAAAGGTCTGCTGAGGCTTAGCTTAGGAGCTGGAACTGCAGCCAGTTCCAGCTCCTACCTGGCTCAGAGGCTTTTCCAAGTGTCCCTGTGAGCACCAAAGCTACTGAAAGCATGAATTTATGGAGCTGGGCTGGGTCATCAGACATCAGACTCAGAACAGCTCCTACAGATTCCTTCTTGCTCATTCAGTCTCTTTGCTCTTCTATCATCAAAACTGGCACAAGAATCCTTTATCCCTGTCCTCTTTTTACTCTCTTCAGAAGAAAGGTTAATCTTGGTAAATGCAGGCTATAATGCAATAGACCTTTTTTTGTTGTTTAGGCTTCAAGGCATTACTAATGCACTTCACTCCTTTTCTGAAGTCAAAAATGAATAGATGTTTTGTCTTCTCTGGGCAGCTAAAGCATATGTAAGAGATGTGATGACCCTCACTTAGGGCTGTCTATAGTGATTCTCTGCTACTGTGACTGTCAGATGGATGTTTGATGGAGTGTCAGGTTTTCTAAATACGTCTGAGTTCTTGCTCAGATTCCTGACAGAGCTCTGAAGACGTTTTATGGAAGACTACAAATGCTGCTGAGCTCATGACTGCCTCGGAACTGTTTGAGTTGTACCTCTTTAAGTAACACAAAGGGAGTTGTATGTGTTAGATCTTACCCCTGTTAATGAGTAAAGAAATGTAAACAAAGTTGTTTGGGCATTGTGGGTGACATTCACCTTTCCAATCAGCCTGTGCTGACAGTGTTACATGTGTACCCAACAGAAACTAAAGAATTGCAGTGGCCATGAAGAACAGCTCTATGTGGTCCCAAATACTAGTTTTTAGTGGCTGTGCTGGCAGTTTGAACATCGAGGCCACTGCAGAGAATAGCCAGTGGTGTACCTGAGTTAGGAAGAAAACTCCAATTTTTTATGTACCTTCTCTGCAAGAATTATCTTCATAAATCTGGGGAACTGCCAGCTAGAAAGCCAGCTTCCCAATGCCTGAGGCATCTTGGCATCTCTAGGCAAATCAGTGGCATAGTGCTGCTCTGGGGTATGAGATGCTACACCATAGGGGACACCTTGGGGATGATGATCATGATTGCATGATCATCTGCTCCTCTATCATTGACTACGGGCTCTCTGCAATTTGCAAGCAGTTACAGCTGCAGTTTTCAGTGTGTCCCACTTTGCAGCCACCACGACCTCTCCTCATCCCCTCTCACATTTCAAGCCCCTCCACAGCACAGTTTTTTGCCTGAATTTTATCAACTCCTCATTGGCAAGAAGACCAGCCTGTGCGAGGGCTCTGAGTCTGGTCGTGTGGCAGATCCAGGGGCTCTTTACTAGCCTCTCTGCTGTGCCCACCCGGCAGCAGGCAGGGGCTGTTCACCCTGCGTGCGGGTCCGGGACGGGGCTGGAAGCGGGGGGGATCCTTGATACCCTCTCGCCCCGCTGCTCCGGGGTGTTGCTCTGCGCGGGGCCGGGGCTGGTGCCAGGTGCTGGGGCGGGCGCGGGCCAGTGGGCGGTGCGGAGCCGGGGAACAGGCGGATGCGGGCCGGACAGGGAGCACGGCGGAGGATGGCGGCGGCGGACCTGCAGGAGCTGCGGGCGCTGGTGGAGCGGGCGGGCGGCCGGCGGGCAGTACTGCTGGTGGCTGAGGTGGCGGAGGGGGCCCCGGCGGCGCCCGCACTGGTCGCCTTCGCCCGCGACCTCCTGGGCGACGAGGCGCCGCGCGCAGCGTGCCCGGGGCCGGGGTGCCGGGCGCGGCGCTCGCCAGGCGCCGGAGGCCGGGCGCTGGGAGCCCGGCTGCTGCTGGTGCTGTGCGGCGGCGGGGCGGCGCGGGACCGCGGGGCGAGGACTCGCCTGCGGGAGGTAGTGCGGGACGTGCGCGGCCGCCTGCCCGCGGGGCCGCCGCCCGCCGTCGTGGGCGTCCTGCTGCCCGGCGGGGACGGAGAGGACGCGGCCGTGCTGGACGCGGCGCTGCGGCGGCACTTCCCGGCGCCCGGCACGGTGCAGGCGGCCCGGTACAGCCCGGGCAGCCCCGGCGATTGCCGTGCCGCCGCCTGCCGCGCCCTGCGGGCTGCCCTGCAGCGCCCCGCAGGTACCAGGGTTGGGGGACCCATCCTCCCTCCCTCCCTCACCCGGGCCCGGTTTTTACAGTGGGATTTGCTCCGTTTTCCTGTGGGATCTTCCCCTTCTCAGTGGGATCTACCCCATCCTAATGGGTTCTGATCTCTCCTCATGGGATCTCCCCTACAATGGTGTCAGGCTTTTCCCATTAGGATCTAAAAATTCCTGATGGGAGCTTCCTCTGACCCAATGGGATCGGGCTTTTCTCGTTAGCATTGGACCACTCACTACTGATGGGATCTTTACACACACACAATCTGATCTGCCTTTTCCCAATGAAATCTCTTTCATGCTGATGGGATCAGAGCCTTTCCAGTGGGATCTGCCTTTTTCTGGTGAGGTTCCCAGACCTGGCAGCCAGGATGGACAAACTTCCCAGCAGTTTGGGAAACACTAGAGTAGCTCATGGATAACAGGGATACGGCAGCTGACAGCCATGTGGCCATCCATGACATGGTGGCCTTCCATACATATTGGATTTGTGGTTTTGGGGGAAGCAGGACTGGGATATGGCCTGTGCCACAGGGTGCAGGCAGAACCTGACCTTCCTGCAGGAGGAGGATGCTTGTGCTGATTTTGCATAATGAATAAGTAACAAAGCAAGTTGTTGTTCGTGTGTAAAACAATATGTCAGGGTAAGGATGGCAGGATGAAAGCTGGGTGTCAGCCAGGCCTGAAGAGCAGCATTTGCCCTGGGGTGAAAGGGGAGTTGGGTTTGTGCGTCAATGTGGGGTGATGGGCAGCTGGGCAGGCTCTACTCTCACAGCTACCACATAAAACACTTAATTCTTTGGCACTGTTTGTCTTGGGCTGTTTCCCTTTCCTCCTCCCTTCTTTCATTTTTTTCCCACTTTTACCTTGCTCCCCAGGATTTCCAGGGGCTTGGGTGTTTTGCTGTCTTGCTGGCTTTACCTTGAGGGATCCTGCCACTTGCCTTCAGCACCACAAGGCTGACAGGGTCTCCTGGGATCCCTGGGACATGGGGATGATTGGCTGCAGTTCAGGTGCTTCTTTCTATCAGCTCAGCCCAGAATCCTGGACCTGAATGTTGAGCAGCTTTGAGGTGGCTGGTGGTGAGGGCACAGGCCTGTCTTCTGCCACCTCTCTACTGAGGCACACAGCTCTTTCCTTTCACATGCTTTTGTCTTCCTCACATTGTTCCTGCTGCAAGAATTTCTGGTGTGCTCCCAGACATCTGTGAATCCTCCAGTTCTGGTCGTAGCAGTCTGGTGGGACAGCAGCTGCAGAGGCAGAAAAGCATCCCTGCATCCCTTTTTCTGCCTTGGCAGAAAAGCACTTTGCTAGTGCTTGGCTCAGTATATGTATTTTTGTGGCTGGCTATGGAAAATGAGGAGCAGGAGGAACTGGATTGGGTGTTATAGCCTGATTGTGTGTGCTCACTCACTTCTGATGCTCCGCTTGGTGCTCTGAGTCATGTAAGTGTCCCAGTGTGTATAATGAGGACACTCATCACCTTCAGTGTTCAACCTTAGGCAGGAACAACCCCTTTCCATTCTTCTGTGAGCTTTGCCTTCCAAAATCTCCACCGGGACAGAGGGATCCCAAGTGTAGCTGTGCCTCCAAAGAGCAGTTGAACACTTCAGGCACTGCACCCCAGGCAGTGCACTGGAGTTTTTTGTTTGTTGACTGCCAGAATGACACTGAGCCCTTTAGTGTCGCAATGGCTCAATAAAGTGAAGGACACTGAAGTGGTTTATCATTTGTCATCTGATTAAGAGGTGAAAGGCTGGATGATATTTCAATGGGAATACTGAACTGCTGCTGTTGGAGACCATATAAAATTATGCTGCTGTAGTATTTTACAGGCTGCTGTAGAGTTTTACTAAAATGGTTGGAAAGTCTGTAGTAACTTTGTTGTCTTCTAGAATAATTACCACACATTGACTACATGTTCTCTGCAATTTGCAAGCAGTTTCAGCTGCTGCAAGACCCTGGGTCCAGCAGGTCTCCGTGGGAGGGAGGAATTGCTTAATAAAGCAGGGAGAAGTAAACAGGTTGATGTGGCAGAAGCTGTGTGAAAATGCAAAAGGAAAACTTCCTTCTGTGGGAATTCCCTAACTGTGTCAGTCCCCAGCCTCGCCATGTGTGCCGGCTGAGCTGCTGCCAGGTTTCTTGCTCACTCTCGGCTGCCGCATCCAGGCTGGTTTTGGCAGTGAGGTGGCAAAGTACAAACTGACATCAGGGTAGCAGAGAGGTTTCAGTCAAAAATAAGGACTACCAGGAGTTGCTCTGTGCTTTCTAGTGGTGGGCTTTATGGAGTGGACCTGATTTTGTTGCTAGGACCCGGCTCATGGAGGGAGATGTGAAGAAGCAGCAGGGCTGACCTGCTGCCAGTCTGAACTCATCTTCTCTGGTTTATTCAGAAGACATGAAAGACAGGGAGAGGTGGAGGCTGCCATCCTTCCTGCAGTGCATTTCTTGGAACCAGAGGAGCTGGAGAAAAGATTACAAAGCAAAAGCTGAAAACAACATTCATGAAGGTATGCCCAGCTCCCTCCCTTGTACTCTGTTGTGATTGTCAGAAGCTCCCCATGATTCCCTGGTGGTTCTGGTGCCCAAACCCCTTGCTGGTAGCCTCTTCCACCTTCCAGCTCTGCAGTTGACCTTGCTTCTCTGGCTGTGGTTTAGCCCAAACCTGAAGAGAACCAGCATATATGTCTGCTTTGTTGCCATTTCCTTGTTTTCTGACCTTTTGCTTGTCTAAACAAAATCACGCTGAGTCTGGTGCCCAAATGCATCCTTGGAAGCACTGCTGAACTCAGCATTGCTGCATTTTATTTGAACGTCTGGAAGCAGAACTACTCTCTGTCTAATCAATGAATTGGAAGCACCCTGATATTGTGTGATGTTTTCTGCAAACATGGGTGGAAGAAGTGTTCCCAAAACATTTGCTTTTAGGGCTGGCAGAGAGAAGGAAGAGGGCAGTTCAGCCTTTGTGCATAGTTGGCACTTTGGCTTGCACTTCCCAGTAGTGACTTTATTTTTTGCAGGAGTGCCTCATGCAGGAGGCTACAAGGCTTGTGCTGTGGAGATCCAGGTTGTACTATGAAGCACAAAGAGGAGGGAAAGATCCTTCACTGTAAAAATTAAGACTAGACTAGACTAGAATAGAATGTTATATTTTCACTTGAAAGGGATCTACAATAATCATCTAGCCCAACTGCCTGACCACTTCAGGGCTCACCAGATTTTAAAGGATGTTATTAAAGGCCTTGTACAAATGCCTCTTAAATATATAAAATACTTAAAGAGCATAAGAGTCAGACAAAACAACTGAAATGAATGCCCAATTTATGGAGCTTTGAGACATGTGAGACATATGAGGCTTGTGAGATCCACTCTCCATGGTCAGAAAATGGAAGTGCCTGATCTTGCTGTCAGTGCCAGGCAGGCAACACCCTGTGGCCATGCAACTTCTTTTGAGATTGCTGAGACTTCAGGAGGCCAGGAGCCAGGCCCTGTGCTCCTTTGCTCTATTTGCTGAAGCAATGTTAAGTTTGTAAAACAAAATGAAAATCAGTTTTGAAAAAAAAAATCAGCTGTGCTTAGGTTGTGAGTATATAGCAATTGCTTCAGCCCATGCTTTTTTTCATCTTAAGTTGCATTTTCTGGGAAGAGGGGTTTTCCATTCAGGTCTGCCTTGACCTCTCTCTGCTCCCTGCAGATGACCTGCAGGACCCTGAGGAAGAAGTGGCTCTGGCCAGCCTTTCCCCCAATGGAAACTGTGAAGAAGCTGCTGGAGGCACAGGCACCTAGAGCTGCTGGGCATCCCACACAGTCCACATCCCAGACCTGCCCAGTGGATTTGGAGCAATGGGAGGAGGAGCTGGTGCAGGCCCTCTCCTCCAAGGACCCACAGTTCCAGGGAAAAGCTGCTTGGCTGAACTCATCAGGGTTTTTTTAGCTGCCACCAGCACAGAGGGTCTGCGCCAGAAAGCCATTCCCTGCTGCCCCGGGGCACTTGGAGCTGCTGCTGGACACTGGGCTTCTGAGAAGCCCTTTGGGATGTACCCCACATCCTGGGCAATATGACTTTGGGACTTTGAGTGTGAAATGCAGCCACCTGTTTGAAGAATGAGAAATGTTTTTTAATTCTGAGCAAAGTTCCCTGCTGAGGTTGCTGGGGCTGGCCTCCCTGACAGACTGATTCTGCTGCCTTGTTTTCCTACTTTATTGGTGCTTGGAAGTTCCTACCCTCTTTGTGATCAAAAACCAAACCAAACCAGAACAGAAAAAAAAAAAAACCCAACCAAGTAACACATGAGCTTGGAGACTGCAGTGAGACTCAATGTGAGTGAGCTCTGGGATCTACCAGCTACTGAAAAGGCTTGAATGTAACAGTGTAACATGAAGAATGCAGTAACAGCCCAGCTTGAGGGGCAAGAGTAACATGAAGGATACGGATGGTACGGGCATCTACATCACAGCGGGCTTTGGGAGCAGGATCTGTCCCTCTGGCTTGTCCTGGTGCTCATAGGCTAACTGGGTTGGTGGGGTGGCAGGTGGGCACTAAGGTGTGGCTGCTGCTAGATGGGGCTACAAGAGAGGGCCATCTTACCTGGGAGATCTCCACAGGCATGGTGGCACATCTTGGAGGTGGCCTGCAGCACAACAACAGGTGGCTGTTTCATAAATAAACATAAAAATATAAAAAATATCTATTTAAGTAGTTCCAAAGTGTTGCCTGTAGCCTGTGGGGCAACACAACTAACTAGAATTCCTTGGTTTACAAGGAATATTACTACAATGCTAAAAATATCTTTAAAATTCTTTATGCAACATAAAAGAGGTCTTGTTTTATTTTGAGCACAAGCTTGGAGCTGGCTTTCCTTTAGGAGTTTCCTCCAGCTCAGATCAGAAATTTCAACCTGCTACCTCTACTTTGGGTTAATTGTCAAAGGGCATCCTCTGTGCATGCCTGTCCTCTCTCTGGCTCCTTTTTCCCCACTGGCAGTAGAAGTGTCTGGAGTCCTGCCAGCTCTGGCCAGCACTCTGCCCCAGAAGTTTGCCTTTGGCATCCCTCTAGCTCTTACCTGGAGCAGGGGATGCTGCTCTGCACAGAGGGCACTGACCCACTCCTTCCAGCCTCCAGGATTTCTGTGCTTATGACCTGTGGAAAACACAAATGTAACCAAGTGACTTGGTGTGAGTGGCTGCATTACCAGCCCCAGATTTCAGCACTGAGCACTCAGTTCATCTTGGTGAGATTAAGGTTCCCTCCTGCTCCATCCCTGTACAGCCTAGGTCACTGCACAGGTCTGTATTTCCCAGTAAAGCCCTTGGTTGGGTGGGTCAAGTGGGACTCACCAGGAGGAATCTTTATTTTCTTGCAGCATTTAGCCTTTGCTGCTAAGCATTCTCCAATGAAGCGGTGGTCCAAGAGCACAGACTGGCATTAAACCTCCCTTAGTGCTGCAAATCCACTGGATTTATTTACTGGTAATTTTTAGGTAAATCATGCAAGTTTATCCCTGCAAGAGACTGGTGGAAGTGGATGAATTGCCTGGGCCTTAGGGGGTGTGAGTGAGAATACATTTGACCAAAAGTATTGTTTTTCTTTGACTGAGGAATAAAAGTGACTTGAATTACTTTTTTTTAAGCTTTTCTCTTTTCACTATCTGTGCACTTGGAGATGCAAGCAGATAGTTTTACATGTTTAATTGATTGAATAATTTAAGGGCACTATTACATGCTTGTCGAATAAAGAAATTTTCCAAATTGGAATGTGCTTATTTGTTTGCCATGGTGTTATTCTCAAAGTAGCATTACGTACAGCTTAACTCATATTTACCTTGGCTTGAAAAAACTGGATATTGGGATGAAATGGAAGTGACCCCAGTGTCTGAAATGCAGAAGATCAGAACTGAGTGCAGCCCAGGTGGGGCAATCGAGAAAGCTGGACATCTTCCCAGTTGTCCAAGAGCGGGGCAGCTCCTCTTGGCATTTGGGTAGGGGTCTGATAAGTCATTCGTAACTTTCATTAATAATTTTCACTAACTGATACCATTATGCATCCGCAAGGAATTCAATCCCTTCATAGGGTATTTCTTCCTATTCAGTTGCATCAAGGAGAAATGAATGCTGCCGAAGTCTGGGCACCTCGGTCTCTTGTGTAGCATCGCTGCTCCTGAGCTGGACTTTCCCTGCTGCAAATCCCCCAGCCTGGGTATCCCATCTGTCTTGTGCCGCAGAGGCGGCCGGCATGTGTTAAACCCATGGGATAAAATCGCTGATCCTTGCACTGCCCTGGGACACGCGGTGCCCCTGCAGATGCCCGCCCGCTGAGGCCGGCCTGTCCCGGCGGGGGAAGCAGCGGCTTCTGTGGGCACGGCACAAACGCGGGCACCGGCGGGGTCACTCGCGGGGAGCTCGCAGCTCCGGTCCCGCTCGAGCAGGCAGCGGTGTGGGGTCCCATGGGGGCTGTGAGGGAGCCCCGGGAGGTCGCGGGGGCACCGGGGTGTCCGTGAGGGGCGGTGGACGGTGCGAGGCCCCCGGCGGCAGGGCTGCCCCGCTCTTGCCTGCCTGGTTCTCCGCCGTCCCGCGCAGGCGATCGCACGGGCACCCCTCCCGGCGCAGCGCGGAGCCGCCGGAAGAGGCCCTTGGCTGCACTTCCGGGCCGGGCAGCGGCGGCGGCGGTGAAACCGCGGTTGGGCCGGACCGGACCCGACCCGACCCCCCCCGGACCCTTCGGACCTCCCCGAGCCCCCTTCCGAGGGCAGCCGGGCGGCACCATGATCACCTCGGCCGGTGAGGCAGCGGCGCGTGGCGGCGTTGTCCGCCGGGGTTTCGCTGAGTCAGGGCCGTGACTGAGCACCGCCGCAGCTCCGCGGGGCCGCCCGTCACGGGGCTCCCCCGCCCCGAACACCCCCGGACGGCAGGGAGAGGCCACCCCCGTGCCCGGCGGTCCGGCACGAGCGGCTCCTGAAGCCCGGTGCCGTGTCCGTCTCCTGCCGGTGTCTCACGGGGGCTCCGGTGGCGGTGCCGCGGCGGGAGCGGCCGGGTTCCGCTGCTTGGAGCGAACGGCGCAGTTCGGGTGTGAAACCGGAGCGCGTTCGGGAGTGCAGCAGGGAGTGAGAGGGGCAGGAGGAGGAAGGACTTGGGAGTTCAGAAACGCAAATGCCTTGCACAGGAAACATCGGTCTGAGGAGTGCGGGATAGTGAAGCGTGTGAGGAGTTGGATGTTCCGCCGTGTTTGTGCGTCTGCTGGGAATTGATAGTGTGAGAAACCATGGGAAGTATTCCCAGAGATACTCAGGCCAGAAATTAACAAGAGGCTGGTTGTGACTTGGTGAGAGAAACCGTGCAGAGGGTGACAGTGTCCAGGGAGCTTTCTCTTCTGAATCTTTTGCTTTGTTTAAGTCTTTATTTTAATTGAGGTAAAGTGGGAATTAATTTCAGAGGCATTTAAAAAAATGTAAAAATGGTATGTGGGAGCGAGGTATGTAGGTGGCATGTAGGAATGAGATTGTATTGTCCTGACAGACCAGGTAAATGCAGGGACTTATTTTAAATAATAATAATAATAATAATAATAATAATAATAATAATAATAATAATAATAATAATAATAATAATAATAAAAGCCCAAAGCAAACATTTGGTGCAGAGATGCAGAAGACAGCTGGGAGGAGCTGGAAGTGGGATGGCTGCTAAATGCCTTCTTTGCCCAAGAGCCACGTTGATGTTCCTTCAATTCCTGTTACTGATGGATGTGTCTAACCTGGTCTTTAAGAACAATACCTGATAATGGAGGATCTGCAACTTCATGAGGCAAAGGAATAAATGTCTTCTTGTGAGAAGAATCATCAGATCATCAGACCTCATTCTTTGAGGCTTCACTAATGCTTGGTGTGAGCGGCGAGGAAGGGAATACTGAGATATTATCTGTTCCTGTTAATACTGAGATATTAACTCTTCCTGTTAATATCTGACAAAAAGATCAGATTATTCCCTTCCTGCTGGCAGCTGCCCTGAAGGCTGCACCCTTCCCAGGTGTCTGTAGAGCAGCCAGTGAGAAGCCTCCAGCCCCCCTTGAGGAGCTGCCTGCCAGAGCTCCTGTTCCCAGCACCCTGGTTTGCCCATGACTCAAATGTGGTGCCCAGCACTGGGCACAGGCTCTGGCCAGTGGGTGCCAAGGGAAGGGAAGGTGCCCCATGGAGCTGCCAAGAGCTGCTCTCACTTACACATCTGTGTGAGGTTTGGGTTCTCTGCCTCCCCTTGCAGCCAAATGATATTATTGATCATATTTTATCTTAAGCCTCTGTACTGTTCAGATTCTATATTTGTACATTTTGGTTTGGACCTGCACATGCTCCTTTTAGATTTGTCAAGATCTTTTGGAAGCCCAGTTCAGTCCTCCAGAGGCTTGCTGGCCTTTTCAGTTTCATGTGTTTTTTCAGATTTAAAAAAGTTGTCAAGCTGTACAACAGATTAAAGATTGAAAGCAGTGAATTGTGTTGGACTTTGATCAGATCATATTCCAACCCTTTCCGTTGCATCTTTGCAGTCTGGCAATGAAACCACCTATCCCTGTTCTTCAGATTAGCTCCTGTGAACCTCTCAGTCATGTCAGTTAAACAATATTTCTGTAACTGTACAAATGTTCTGGGACAAGATCAACAGTCAAAAGCATAAAGCTGTGAGGTACATCTCCTCTCATCCAAGTTTCCTTGGCATGGAAAAATTCTTTGTTTTCCCCTAGGAAGGATCACCTTATATAAATAATGTACGTTTTCACTTATAAATTCTGAGCTATTTTATATTTAATACAAACTTGAATCTGATCTTTGAAGTTTTATACTGGAGATGTAAAATCAGCATTCCAGAGACAGCTTTCTTTCCTGTTCTGTTAATTTTGAACTAAATGACAAGCTTACTTCTGATACAGAGAAACCAAAAGTAACTATGATTTTGTTTTGCAGCTGGAATTATCTCTCTTCTGGATGAAGAAGAGCCACAGCTCAAGGTAAGCTCTTACATCTGAGAGCAAATAACAGCAAATGCATTATGTGGAGAGCTTAAAATCAAAAAGGAGCAGATCTCAGTAATTTCTGGTTGGACAGCAGCAGGTGGGCACCAAATAGTATCTAGCCTGGAAGCTAAAAGAAAGGGCTTAAATAAATGATAACAGATTGAAAACATCCTTGTTTTGAGCATGGTTCAAACAGGAGCTTCAAATGCAAAAATCTCTCTTAATGAAAGCTCCCTCCTCTCTGGTGGTAATGGAGCTTTACTTAAAATTGTTCCAGAGGCTGCATTTTTGCTATGTAAAATACAAAGCTGAAGAGCAGCTCAGCTTTTTAGAATAATTTAATCAATGTAGAACAAAATCACAGTTACAGTTTTCACTTGGAAAAGAAATCACAGTAATAGTACAACAAGAAGAAAACAGCAACAGAAACTTTCCAGTGCACAGATGGTATGAATCCACAGGGCACCAACACTCAGATGGTAGTGTGTTGACGCATTTTTGAACGTGCACTTTTCAATATTTGTAATTCCCTAATTTTTTTGCTGGATACAGGCATAGGTAGTAATGGATCTGAATGATCCCTGATTTTGCTGTGAGCTGATTACAAGTGGGCTGATTGTGGTTTGTTTATCATCTGAAGTACTGTGTCCATATAGATAAATAGAGTTGGCTGCTGTAGGCCACAGGTTGATTCCATGTGCTGCACAAAGGTTGTCACAATTTTGTCTGTCAGACACTTCAGCCAGTCATTCATCAGAGACAGGCCATGGAAAGGAATGCTAGAGTTCTCTTACCTGTGAAGTGAACAGCTCTTTATTTGCAAAGGACTTGCAAAGAATAGTGAATGCTTGCAAAGATCTTTTAAAAAAGAATTTGCTGTTGAAATGGGTCAAAGTTGATGGTACTCATCCTGGAATGTACTTCATTTTTACTAGGGAAAGATGGTAAATGCATTTTTAATATAATATAACTTTACTTTTTTTTTTTTAGGAGTTTGCTCTTCACAAGTTGAATGCTGTTGTCAATGACTTCTGGGCAGAAATCTCTGAGTCAGTGGACAAAATGTAAGAGAAGACATTTAATACTGCTTAAAAAGAACATGGGATACGAAGTGGATGTAGTTCTGGTTTCTTGACAATGGTTAATACAGCATGTAGCTCCATATTTCCTAGAAAGCTGTAATGTGTGTGGTTGTGGGGTTGGAGCTGTGGTCCCAAAGATTCAAGTTCAGTCAAGCTTGTACTTGAGTCATGTGGCCTTAAGGAGATCTGAGCACACAGAGCTGATGCTCTTCTCTCCCTCCTCTGCAGTGAAGTTCTCTATGAAGACGAAGGTTTTCGGAGCCGCCAGTTTGCTGCTCTGGTTGCTTCTAAAGTTTTTTACCACCTGGGAGCCTTTGAGGAGTCCCTGAACTATGCCCTGGGAGCTGGTGACCTCTTCAATGTCAACGACAACTCGGAATATGTGGAGACCATCATTGGTAAAGAACTGTTGCTGCAAAGGAAAAACTCTGTGTTGTCAAAGCTACTGTAACTTTGAAATTTTACTTGGTTTAGCTTTTTTGTCTGTATTCTTCTGGCTGTCTTTGTGTTCATTTAAACCAATGCTGCAGCTAATTTTACCCAGTTTATTTGTACTTTCTTATAATTTGGGATTCTATAATGGAACTGACTTTGGAGTTCTGGAGTTCTTTTCCTATTCTTAACCTTTATTCTACAGTGAATTCCTAATAAGAGAATTGCTTTGGTTGTTTATTGTCCTTTCTCTCATTTGCATGCTGATGTTATCAATTTCAGCATGACTTTGAAAACAATTGACTGGTACGTGTAGCTGCACACCTGATTGAGAGGGACAGTTGTGTTTATCCACCCACAACAAGATAGCAAGTCTGCAGTATAATTTGAATGCCTTTTAAAAATCTCATCTGCTGGAGTAATTTGCTTTTTACAGCATATTTTACAGGATATGATGGAGCTGGGCTGGCTTTCAGTCTCCCAGCTGGTGTTTGCAGTGGAGCTAGGAAGTCTCCTGCTGCTGTTTTCTCATTTATTTGACATGATACTTGAGAAAAGATCATATCCTTGGTTTAATTTTTAAAATACCTACTTGATTTCAGCACTAAAATCAGAGTTTGTTAGGAGATAAGAGAAGTGTGTAATTTCCCATACTGTACTTGCTGGTAGAACATGTTCATGCACATGCTGGTCTCTTCACCTGTACAAAATTGCAAAAATCTGAGAACTTGACTTTTTCCCCCCATATTTGTTTATACCTCTTCAGCAAAATGTATCGACCACTATACCAAGCAGTGTGTGGAGAATGCAGAGCTGCCAGAAGGGGAGAAGAAGCCTGTGGATGAGAGGCTGGAAGGGATAGTGAACAAAATGTTCCAGCGATGCTTGGATGACCACAAGTACAAGCAGGCCATTGGCATCGCTCTGGAGACACGCAGGCTGGACATCTTTGAGAAAACCATCCTTGAGTCGGTATGTGCAACAGGCAGGAGGTGCCTGTAGCTAGGCTTTTCCAGCTAGGGATCCAGAAGTCAAGTGCAAGATCCATATTGCTGTGGAACTTGCCCTGTTTCGTATGGAGAGAACAAAAGATAAAACTCAGGGGTGTTCAGTTCAGTGTGTTCATGGAAAGCAGAGCCACTCAGGAATGTCAAGTATAGGAAGATCCCCCTGCTACCTTTAGGAAATCCTTGAGCTACTGGTTTATGGGACAATATTCCCAGGAAGCTTGGCTATGTGCCCTCTTGTTAAAGTATTCCCTGTCAGCTACTGGCAGAGATACAATACTGGTATAATGTTAGAACAGCCCTTTTATTTACCACACAGTCTATCACCTGCTGTAATTCACTGTGGGAAGGAATCCTTAGGGCTGGAAAAGTCATTATTAATGGCAAGCAAAAGAAAAAACTCCAGTAGGTGGGTGAGCTGCTGTAATTTTGAGTGACTGTGTGCAGTCTTGGCCTGCCCTGACTCCAAGGTGGTGCACCTTGGCTTTAAAGTCTTTCGCTGAGGCTTTAAGGTAAGTCATGTTACTGTTAGTGGCAGTAGGAGAAGCAGGCCTATAGTCATCTGCAGCAGCTCAGCAGTTGTGTGCAATTTTGTTATGCTGTAGTATCTCAGTCATATCCCAGACATGTAGCTTGAATCCTTTAAATTTTACAGCTTTTCAGTTTAAAACTTTTATGTATGTTTGGATGTTTCCCATTTCTGTGTATGAGTGATAATCATAAGGCATCCATCTTGCTTTCATTGTTCTCTTTGTTGTCCTATGCATTTAATAACTTGCCCATTATAAATCCTTCATTTTGAATTACCTTCCTGAGGTCTAGTAACCAATTCAGTTTCTCAGGCTTAATCTTTTCTTGGTGCATGGGTTGTTTTGCTGACATTTAATGTTAGTGCAGTGAATTTCACTGCATTTAAAACTGATTGTTTGAACAAGAAGGGTGAAGGGAAGATAGGTGTTGTACTTTTAAGTTAATATTTTGCATGTTTTAGCTTCTGAATTAAATATTGGTCCTGCATGATTTTGATAGTGTTCTTTGAACTGCAATACACCTGTATATAAACTTTTCTGAAAATAGGAAAGGAAACTGAAGATTAAAAGCAGACCAAATGTGCATATATAAATAGAAAAAGGGCAGCTTTATTTTCCTCTCTAAATCCTTCTTGTCAGTCTGATGTTTGATATCCCTGAATTTTATTTCAGAATGATGTTCCTGGGATGCTGGCCTACAGCTTGAAGCTCTGTATGTCTTTGATGCAGAATAAACAGTTTCGTAACAAAGTCTTGAGAGTTCTAGTTAAAATCTATATGAATCTGGAGAAACCAGACTTCATCAATGTGTGCCAGGTAAACTTTTCAAAGTCATCTTTAAAGATAATAAAAAGTTGCACTTCTGTAGGTATATTTGGTGTGACATCTACCTGTTCTCTGTCTTTTGTTCAGTTAAATGAAATATATTTTCCTGATTGTGTGCTTCCAACGTATATCAGAGTGAGACCAACTTGAAAAAGAGATGTAAAGATTGCATATTTGGTCAATTTGTAGAGAAAGAAATCCGTTCAAAGGCAGATTGAGGATACAGACAGCTCTGACAGAATATTTTAAGCCTATGTAGGGAGTATCAGATGGTAGGTTCACAGCTTGGAATTTTATTTATTCCTCACAAGAACAGTGCTTTATTTTTTTTGGTAAGCTATTGTCTGAAAGTGTTTGGACAGCCAGTTGTGAAGTTACTCAGAGTCTGATGTTCTCAGATCTTTGCCAGTCTTGGTATGCCATGTACGCATGACTCAGTATTATGCCTGTTTCATTTCAGCTGAGGCATCCCTACAGAATGACTGGTGCTTCTTCAATGTGCTTTTGAATTTCTGTGTCTAGTAGGACAAGTCTTGGTTTTCTGTGAAAACCCTTCTGAGTTTTCTATTGTCTTCAATGAAAGAGAGAAAAATTTTCTTTCTTTGAAGGGAATGTTCTGTGGAGCAGCAGATGAGGGCATTGGAGTGTGGCCTTGGGTACTGTTGCTTTCTCATTCTGAAGTATCTAATGTCTTCTCCTATTTTTTTCTGTTCTTCCCTTTCTCCTGCTCAGTGCCTGATATTCCTGGATGACCCACAGGCTGTGAGTGACATCTTGGAAAAATTGGTGAAGGATGATAACCTTCTCATGGCCTACCAAATTTGCTTTGACCTGTATGAAAGTGCGAGCCAGCAGTTCCTGTCTTCTGTCATCCAGAATCTGCGCACGGTTGGAACTCCCATTGCCTCCGTGCCTGGGTCCACCAACACTGGCACTGTCCCTGGATCAGAGAAAGACAGGTGAGGAGATTGACTTGAGAGGTGGTGGAGTTCTTTGGCTCCAGTCCTGCTCTAAGGCAGCCTCATATTCCATGTGTATTCCTCATATTCCATGGATGCTTTTTACAAGCTATTAAGTTACTCCCCTTTGCTTAAGTATAGGCAAGACATGCTATTTGCTCAAAACAAAATTGTATATCACCAAAATCTACTGGTTTTTAAGGGGATTTTCTTTGCAGTTGAAATAAGCACAGAACAGTTATATTGGGGTTCAGCTAGCTGAGCAGTAATTCATTAAGCTACAGCATGAGTTGCTTGAGAATGCTGATTCTGTATGGTCTTGGCAGCAACTTGCAGAGCTTAGGAATGGGGGAGTTCAGAAGAAAAAAGCTCATCACAGCTATGTGCAAGTTTGGTTTCACATAACAGCTTATGGGAAGAGTGACCTCAGATGGTAATGTGGTGTCAATAGACCCTTTTGTACTTGCAATTTAGAAGAGCTACTTCAAATCTACTTTGAGTTTTTAAAAATGTGGTCAGTATCACAGATTTTAACTGCAGGAAGCTGCTGTTAAGTAAAATCCAAGTTGGCACTAACCATTCTGTCATCTTTATTTCTTCTTTTGGTGACTTACAGGAGAACTGGCCAATCTGTGCTAAGGTTGCTGCCCAGTTCAGGGGCAGCATGGAAGAAGTTTGTTCTCCATCTGTTGTGTAATCACCACAGAATGCTTAGTGGTACTTTCACTAGAGCTCTCATGTCTGTGCACAACCTGCTCCCAGCACTCTTTGATAGTGTGTGGTGGAGAATCCCACCTAGATCCAGGCTGGCTGAATATAAGGGTTTATCCTGCTGTGGAGCTGATTTATACTTTTGAATCAGTGACACAGGCATGGCAAGCATTTTCCTCTTCCTCTCTTCTTTTCCAGTGAAATAAAAGGAAAGACACAGAATAATTTGTCAGCCTGTGAAGCATTAGAACAAGGTGCTAACAACAGCTTAATATGTTTAATTTCCTTGTCAACACTCTAGGATCCATGCTAATAGTGACAAGCACAAGGCTTCTAGGGGAGGATATAATTATCCTTGATGCCTTGTTTGTTGACTTTGTTTTCTCACCTATGTCTGTTCATTCCCTACAAGAATCTTCATTTTTTGTCTCTGTAGGTGGAATAAGAGAATAGGGTTTTCCAGGCTTTTGTCTTCAAGTTCAAAATTGAGTGGAGGGGGAGTTTTCTGCTCAGCAGTAAGCTCCAGATAGTCAGCCCTTGTTCTGTCAAACTCCTCTTTTCCAGTCATCATCTCCAAATCCTAGGCTGCTCCTTCAGGACAATGTTCAGCCATAATTACAGTTCCTGACTTGTTGCAAGTGATGCATTTTTCATTTCTGTTTTATTTCAGTGATGCTATGGAAGCAGAAGAGAAACCAGGAAGCACTTGTGCAGCAGGGAGGTCTACAGAAATTGTGAGTGCTATTTCTGAAACAGACCTTAGTTTTTCTTACGTGTTCTCTTTGGATGTCTAGGATTTCTAAATTTGTTTGGCTAATAAAGAATGGAATTCCTTTTCTGTGTACAAGGTGGCAGATGATCTCTGAGGGCCAGAAGTCTGACTCAATGTCCAGCAGTTCAGATACTGAAAGGTGTGTGAGAGTGAGAAATGCTCAGAGTTCAGTAGGAGTTACTGAGTTCTGAAAAAGGACACAGAAGGATCTGGCTCATGTGTTTGCTTTTTGATATTGAAACAATTAACTCATCCGAAAAGAAAAGGCCTGAAATTTAACTGCTGCTGAGAACCTTAGGGAGTGAATTAGCTCGATGCATTTTTTTTTCCTCTCTTTCAAAATCCCACCTGTAGTTCTGGTGGATAGAACTGATGCTGTTCTGCAGGAGTGCCAGGAGGGGATGCTGATGTAACATAGTTTCTTTTCCATGAAGGTGTGAAGTTACCTCTGGCCTACATGGTGCTGTGTTGCTGGGCCAGTTGGTTGGAATCTTTTTGTTTGGTTTCTTTTGTCAAGTATTGGAGAAAGTGAGTTCACTTCTAACATGCACATACAGTTGCAATTCAGCATGTAGAATCGTTAATGCAGTTTTGACATTTCCAATGGTGGAGACAAGGAGTGTTACCAGAGAGGAGGGTAAAACCCAAGACAAGTTGTTTTTTGTTTTTCTTCTTTTTCCCCAAGGTAAATGTTTGCAAAGAAAACTTGAGAATATTTGAGAGATTCTTGCAGAACACTTAAAAATTAATTAAGGGCAAACAGAAGTGTTTCCTTCAAGTTATATTTCACACAGAAAACAAAAGGGATCGAGTTTCTTGCCCCAGCAAGGAACCTTGACAGTGCTTTTGTACAGGAAAGGTGTCTTGAATCAGTTTTTGCTACATTGGTTTTGCTGATTGTGCCAAGTACACCAAAACAATCTGTGTGGCCAGAAATGTTCTTTAGCTTAATCTTCCACAATTAAGAATGCTGACTACAAAGAAATAATTGAGGGAATTAGTTTAAGGGCTGAACTACTTATGCTTGACTGGTCTGTGACCAGCTAAATGTCAGGACAAAGAGCTGCACTGTACTTTTCACCCTGCTCAGAATGAACTTCTGCTTCTACAGATCCATTTTCAGCTGTTCCATCAGGAGGAAGGAGACTTTTCACAAAGTGCTCTTGAGGATGAATGTATCTGCTTGCTAGTTCTACTAGCTGTTGTTCTAAATAAAGCTTGTAGCTCACAAGAATGGTGCTGCAGCTCAGCACAGGCTCATGCAAAGTATTGTAGCTTTGTGGCCCTGTCTGTGAAAGCTTCCATGGAAATACAGGTTCATTTATAAGAGGGTTTGCCTCTGGCAGGAGACTTACTGTCTCTGTAATGCCAAACAGCAGCTTGCAGAATGTCAGATGTGGCCTGTATTCTTTTGCTATCAATGAAAGAATACATTTCTTTTTGAAGAGTCTCTTTTCCCACCTGCACTGCTGTGCACAAAAGCTTTGATTTCTGGGAGGTTTGGGCTTGTGCACCAAGGACAATGTCTTTTTAGTCCTAAAACCTGATAGCTTTTGGAATATGGTGATGGGAACATACCAGAGTAGCTTCTCATGAATTGTATTTTAACAGAGTCATAGCTGGGTTCTCATGGAATTTTTTTCTTTTTTGCTTGTATGTGAAGAACCCAGAGCCTAAGGACCAGATCTCAAAAATGATTAAAATTTTAAGTGGCGAAATGGCCATTGAGTTACATCTGCAGTTTTTAATACGAAACAACAATACAGATCTCATGATCCTCAAAAACACAAAGGTAAGAGACTTTGTTAAACATGATTGTCTTTGATTTATCTGATTCATCCTGTGTTGGTTTTGACCATGCTGCTGTTGTTTTTAATTATAGGATGCTAGTAGGATGTTGATATTTTCATTAGGTTTTTTTTTTATTGGTTATAGCAACTCATCTTTTTCTCACCCTTTTTTTGGTGGGTTTGTTTTTCATCTGTTCAGTAAGATGGGCAAAATTTACCCTCCAGCTCCATGTCAGATCCAATGCAAATGCTTCTTGTTGGAAAGGGAGGAGTCAGCCAGGACTACAGGTTACACTATGTTGGTATCTTGGTTGAGATGTTAGGAAAGCCCTTCAGCTTGGCAAGGGAATCCTGGTATGTAGTAAAAAAACAGTATTTCCACATTGGAGACAAAACCAATCAGATACTGTGATGTAGACAGAGTTAGTGAATGGAGTAACTGGTTTTGTTTTGGAAGATGCTACTCAAGGGTGGGCAAATGAAAAATTACAGGCAAACTGGAATCTGAAAAGCCTACTAGAAACTATAGGAGAAGTTTTTTATTTGTGAAATAAGATGCACATTGTCAGTAAAAGTAATAGGGGTTGCTTGTTAGTGGGTTCATTTATTTCAGATGACATTTCAAATGTATTGGAAAATCTTTTCCATCTGCTGGTAAAGTGTTCAGGATTCTGCAGTGGAGTTCTGGGAACAGCCTGGAAACGTCAGCAGCGCTCGCTGTGAGTGCTCGGTTCTGGGAAGCAGAGCGGGGTGGTTCTCCAGTTAAGTGGCAATTGGAGTAATCACATCTCTGAAAGAAACTCACATAAAGGATCATTTTGCATGGGAAAGATGGCTAGAGGATATGTTAGAGTGTATTAGCAATCTATTAGCTGATTACAGGGAAATTGCTGGTTAAATTGAGGATCATTACAGTCCATTTTTCTACTGTTCTGGCTAGCTTGTTAAGTGACCTTGGGCAGATCTTTTGCTGAGTGATGCTACTGATTGTTCTTGTTGTTTCAGGATGCAGTGAGGAATTCTGTGTGTCATACTGCAACTGTTATAGCAAACTCCTTTATGCACTGTGGGACAACCAGTGACCAGTTCCTTAGGTAAATCTATGGCAAGGAAGCTGCAATGTCATTTAGAGGTGTTTGAACAACATTGTTGCCCTCCTTAACTTGATACGTCCAGAGTGGTAACTGCAGAACTCTAATGGTGTTAGAGAACTGTTTCCTTTTCTCTGTCCTCATAAACTGGTTTTGTTTGACTGCTAACTGTATGAGCAGCTTGGAGGGTGAAGATCTGGAATTTCTCTTCTCTTTGTTTACCAGTGAGAGAGTTTCTGAGATGTATCTTCTTACAGAAGAGACTGACAGTACTGAATGACTCTTGTAGGGGAAATGCTAGGGCTGACCTTACAAGGGACTTAAGGAAAGCTGCAGTAACTCTGCTAAAATTTCTCCCAGAGAATTGGTGGGACTGCATATTGAGCAGTTCTCTATCTTTCACTGAGATCACCCATGTCTAGAAGCTTGACTACAATCAGGCAAAAATCAGGACTGATGAAGGGGAGGGAAATGTAAAGTGGAGATGTGTTTAGCTGCCTTCCCTTCTGGAGCTGCTTTTTAGTTTGAAAGCAGTCTTCAGTGCCCTTAAACCCTGTTTGCAGGATTAGGAACAGGCTGTATGAGAAACTTTGTTTAACCTTTCTCTTTTCATCTTCTAGAGACAATTTGGAGTGGCTGGCCAGGGCCACTAACTGGGCTAAGTTTACTGCTACTGCCAGCTTGGGTGTTATACACAAGGTAACATTGCATTCGTTTCTGTCTGCTCAGTGTAAATGCTTGACTTGTGAACAGTGAAAATGTGGAAATGGGGATTCTGGATAGTGCCTGCAGTCCAGTGTACCTGGCACAGCTATGATATATTTGTGTCTTTACACTAAAAAGTTCCTTACTGTAGAAACTTTCAGTAAGTTTGAACGGTGATGTGTGGCACTGAAATACTGATTTTAGTGGAGAAAATAATGGCTATAACACATGTTTAAATGTGTTTAAATTACTTTGCTGTTTTTTCCCATTTCACTTCCCACTCTCTTCCGTTTCTGCTGCTGGACACTGGATATCCAGGGTCATGAGAAAGAAGCATTACAGCTAATGGCAACCTACCTGCCCAAGGACACCTCTCCAGGGTCAGCCTACCAGGAGGGAGGAGGCCTCTATGCCTTGGGTCTCATCCATGCCAACCACGGCGGGGACATCATTGACTACTTGCTGAACCAGCTGAAGAATGCCAGTAATGATGTGTGTACTGCAATGAGCCTTTGCTTTGTTGGGAATATGTAGGAGGGTGCTGGCTGGTTACGTAGTGGGGGGGTAGAGGTAATTAAGCAGCAGTGTGGTACTTAAACCTCCTCTGGGTCTTAAAGATTGGTTAAAGGTTGGTTCTAACAACCTGTTGCTTAAGATTTAGGTAAGATTTTTAGGAATTTCTTATGTACTTGACAGTGACTGTAGTTTCATCATATTTACTACTTGTTATATCTGCTTTGTTTTGCTAGTGGACCTGCAGCATTCAGGCACTGTTATTGTTTACAGCTTAGTTGTCAGGGAAATAAGCCACTAAATGTTTCTGCTGACATGACCTGTAGTTTTAATGCATCTTGCACAGTAAGAAGTGTTTTACTTCTGCACTTAGTGTTTGTAGACCTCTACGAAAAATATCTTTTTAAGTTGGGGATAGGTCATTGTCTCAGCATGTTGCCTCTTTCTCCTTGTGGAATCTAATTACTTTTTTTTTTAAATTCCATGAACAGATCCTACTAGTCTTTCTGCAAATGTATCCATGGTTAGAGCAAAAGAGGTTATAGATTGTTTTTAAGTGGGTACCTTTTTACCTTTTTATTTAAAAGCTATTATTAGCTAGTGGTTTTTACACATGGCAAAGATTTATGATTTTACCTAAATCACTCAGTGGGGGAAAAGATTTTGAAGTTACTAGAAAGTCTTCTGTGATATGTGTTAAGCTTCTGTTACTTACTGTTTATGGGCTTTTGAACTCTTTTTCTTCTATTTTCTGCCTCTTTCACTGGACCTGCTGCCTGGGACTGTGAAAGTGGTATTTCTAGCAGGTCAAGAGATCATTTTGGTTTGGTTTGGGGCTAAAAGGTTGCATGTTTATATTGATGGAAAGATGTCTGCTTCAGTTGAAGCCATACTGTTCCCTGCTTTATGACTGAACTTGCATGTGCTTCTCTAGATTGTGCGACATGGTGGCAGCCTGGGCTTGGGGCTGGCTGCCATGGGGACAGCACGTCAGGATGTGTATGATCTGCTGAAAACAAATCTATACCAGGATGATGCAGTGACAGGTAAATGTTCTGCTTTCAAAGCAAATAACCATCTGAGACTTTATCAGGCACCTGGGGGTTTTTTGTCATGTTTTTTTTTCCTCAGGTTTTCTGTTAGCAGCATAGATTGTTTCTAGCTGTGTTTTACTTATTGACCTTTTCCTGATCATTATCGTTCTTTGGTTATGTGTCAGTAATGTTCAGAGATCCTGTCATGACTGGCACTGTGGCAAGTTTTGATAAGACACACTAGGTCTTTAAACAGCTCCTTTTTTGCTCTGTTCCTTTCTTTGTCATATGCTTTGCATTAGTGTGGCTGTTCTCCTTGTGTGCTTTTTTGAGCTGAGAGACAGGCTTGGAGAAACTTGTGGGAGTTACTGCTGCATTGGTGGGGCTCATAGGAAAGTGATCTCAACAGTTCTTGGCCCAAGGAAGGGATAATTGAACTTGGTAGAGAAATGTACTAAACTGTGGTTACAAACGTGTTTTGCCATGAATAGTGGAGTTGTTAGGCATGGGGATGTCCAAAGTGACCTATTGGCCTACATCTGGTGTGATTCTCTAGATACAGTATTTATTACTTTTGGGAACAGGGTTGACTTTTTTGCTTTTCTGTGCTTTTCAGGTGAGGCAGCTGGCCTGGCACTGGGGTTGGTTATGTTGGGATCTAAAAATGCCCAGGCTATTGAGGACATGGTTGGCTACGCACAGGAAACGCAGCATGAAAAGATCCTGCGAGGCCTCGCCGTTGGAATTGCTCTGGTCATGTATGGGAGGATGGAGGAGGCTGATGCTCTCATTGAGAGTCTCTGCAGAGATAAGGTAAACTGAGCTGTGACTTAATCCCTGACTCTTGTGTTACATGGCTGACCTTCCTGTCCATTTGTGAATCTCCAGCTGTGGTCTGTTGGCTCTTTTGAACCAGAGAAGTTCTTACATAGGTCTGAAGTAGGACTGTTTCACAAGTTGTTGCACTCTGATCAAACATTCAAGAACAGCACTGCTTAGCTCTGTATTTCTTTAGCCTTATACTTGGTCTTCATAGTCATGTGAGCAGCAGCAGGGAGTAGATCAGGATGCAGTGGTTAAAAACAGACGAGACTTACTGTAAGTGGGTCATCTTAATCTCAAGGCTCTGGTAGTGATCATTGCAGATAGCAAGTAAGAAGCAGAATGACACCTCTGCCCTATACTCTTGGGCAGCCTGCAGCGTAGCAGGCTCTCTGTCCCCCTGAACTTGGTAGTGACAGCCCTGCTTTGGCAATTGTCCTGTTACTTGTCCCAAATAAACAATTAAGCAATGAGGCTGACCTGTGACCTGTTTGCAAGTTCAAGACACAACAGTGGAACAGATTTAAAGTTAGAATTACTGAGTCACCATTTGGATGGATGTGAAATATTGATGCTTTCTCTTCCAGGATCCAATTCTCCGTCGTTCTGGCATGTACACTGTGGCTATGGCATACTGTGGCTCAGGGAACAACAAGGCTATCAGGCGCCTGCTGCATGTGGCTGTAAGTACTGTGACCTTAGGAGCACATAGGAGGAAATTCTTGGTCAGAAAGCGAGCACATCGCTTTGTCAGGCTTTGTGTCTGCAGTGTTAATATTCTGGTCCAAATCAGAGATTGTGAAGTGGCGAAAGCTTTATTTAGTATTATGAGCAGAACTAACAGGGCCTTCTGACATTAGGGTAAGTAGACTTTCAGACTTTCAACCTGGTATCACAGAAAAGGCACCTATTAAAAATTAAAACATGAACCTAAACTACCCAGCTAACAGGTTTGCAGTGAATAGTCTGTGTAATGATAGGCTAGAGAAAAAATAAATTAAGCTCTAAAGGATGAGGTCTGTCTGTTCTTAATCATCTTGCAGTTGGTGTGCAAACATGAGTGAGGCTGTTTGGGCTAAGGCTGAACATGATTTTAACTAACTTTCTCTATAATCCTGTCTTCTGGTCTGAAACATGGTCCTCATGTGTTTTAACTGTATTCTGAATATCCTGTTTTTCCTTTTGTAGGTGAGTGATGTGAATGATGACGTGAGGCGGGCAGCTGTGGAGTCACTTGGTTTCATTCTGTTCAGGTAAAGTGTCTTCCTTGGTCACTCCTGCAGCCTTCAATTTAATGTCTGTTACTTTTTTAAAAAATTAGTATGCTACTGCTTTCACAAAGTGACTCAACTGCTAACTGAATGAATTCTGAGAAGTTAAAAAACTGAGAGATTGGTTTAGGATTAGAACCCTTTCTTAATGTTCAGCAGATGTTTAATGAGTGTTTCTGTGGGTTTCTGGACTTGTGGCTTAATTGTCTGAACAGAGATAGATGAAGTTGACAAATAGAATGAAAAATTAATATTTGCAGGATTGAGAGTTAATTAAAAATTAAATATACTGTGCTCGTGCCAAGCCTCTTAAGGGCAGCAGTGCCCAGACAAATATATCTGCCTAATGGCTGTCTAAAATGTTGTGACTTTGATTAACAAAAAAAAAAAACAAACTGAAGGATGATCTTGAAATAGTCTTTGTTTCTTGAGTATCCACTGTTAAATCATGAAAAGTTCCCGGGCTTACATTGTAACATGAGCCCATCACAAAACCGTCACAATGTTTTCTTTGGTTGTCTAAAGTAAATCCTATTGCTGAAATGGTATTTTGTAGTGCCCTACAGATCCCTTGGTTAAGGGGTGGTTGGAGAATTAGAAGGCTCCCCAAGGATGTACCTGCGTCTGTTAATACAATAATTTGTGTTCTGTTAATACAATAATCTGTGTTATCTGAGCACTGAGCCAAACTGCAGCCTCTGAGTGTGGCTGAGAGGAGTTGGTGCAGACTTGGGTCCATAATTGTAATTTTAAAATTGTTCTTCCCATCTTCTTTTGGGTTGGTAGCTGTCCTTAAAAGCAGGATGAGAGATTTTTAAAGATGGGGTTAAAACTTGGGTTACTGATGTGAGCAGCCAGCTTTTCTGTACCGAGTTGTTCCCCACATGGAAGTGACTGCACCATTCTGCTCTATCTGAAGGATAATTGAATGTGGTTTGCAAAGAGGACAGACTCTCTCAGTGGGCAGCAGGTGTCTCTCAAGTGCTTCTGCTCTGTTACTTCCAAGCAGCACAGCTCCTTCCTTGCAGCTTAGGGATCTGTGCCTCTCCTGAAGCCAAGGGATCTGTTTAGCTGACTTCTGTATCTGTGTACAGAACAAAAATTCCATGCATGCTTTCCATAGTTTCAGGCATCTTTTTTCAAAACAGGTTGTGACAAAGCCCTTTTGAGCTCAGATTTCAGTGTAATTTTTCTTTTCAACAAATGCAAAACACAATTGGACATGGATATCTCTTACCAAAATAAGGAACCTTCAAGGCTCCGAGCTAAACCATTTACCGTGTAAATGGTAAATGGCATCTTGCTGCAACAACATAGTTCAGGGCCTGTTCTCTCCATATCCAGCAATAAGGAAATGAGTGCCACCTTCTTTGACTCTTTCACCTTCTGTACAGTGGTTCAGATGTTATCCTGCCTCTTCTCCTCCCTCTCTGTAGACTTGCAGTCCAGAACCTACTTGTGCAATAAGGAGGAGCATTTCCTTGTAAATTCTAGTGTCCACCTTTCTTGGTAGTCAAGGACTAACACTTTTTAGCTGATTAGCACTGGCTCCTGGAGGCAAAAGGTTTGTGTTAGGCTGTGGTAGTTGCCAACACTTTTCACTTGATAACTGGTTGTGTGTACCCTGAACAATGCCAGTGTAGAGAGACATAAAGACCAAGTGAGTTGTGAGTTTGTCAGATTTCATGGCTAAAATGACATTTCTTTCTTATGACTATTGTTTGTTGAAGTCTAACTGGATTTACCTGTAAAAACCACTAACACAGCATTGAATACTGCCAAGAGTCAGTGATTTGTCAGCTGCTGAGTACGTAGAGCTTTTGAGTGAAGTGTTTTGGAGATGAGCAGGTCTGAGACACAGTGGGCTAAATCCCAGAAATTAATCTCATTTTAAATGAAGGAAACATGACTGAAGGTCCTATGAAAAGAGTTCTCATCGAAGTCTTTGTATGTGGTTCCAGAAAGGGAACTGTGAAGTCAGGATTGAAATAAGAGAATACATTTGTTTAATGCAGTCTACATTTTTCTTGGGGAATTCATGGCGTTCATGAGGTTGAGTATGCTGGAGGTGTGAGTTTGTCTGTTGGATTATACACTCTAGCAGCCTCAGACTTGTGCTTCTGTCTGTTCCTCCTATAGGAATGGTAAAACCCATATAAGGGTGGAGGTTGCACAGTCAGAGGGTGATAATTTCCTTAAAAGCACTGTTGCTTGAACATGACAGAACTACAGCCCACAAACTCACATTGTGTCATAAATATCCAGTTTGTTTTCTCCTGTTGTTACAACTATCTATGAATAAATGTTCTTCCTCTTGGATTTGAACTAAAAGTGTCGTAAACATCACAAAACTGCTAATTTTAGGTAACGCATCTGCATAGCAGAACATTCTGTGAGCCTTTGCTGTCCTTGTTTTCCTCTGTGAGTCTTCCTTGCATTCACATGCATACAACCCTGCATACACTCACTCAAGAGTCCATCTTGACTTTTATTGTTGGTAATAAAAACAGCACAGTATCAAAGTAAAATGAAGAACATAATGTAATAAAACATGACATTTAATTTTTAGAGCAATAAGGTTTTACTTGAACTTGAAGATTACCTCTTTTATATTTTTTTAAGCATGGTACTTTTTTTTTTCATTAGGCTTTTGAATTACTGGAAAAAATATACAAAAGAATGTATGTGGCTTTTTTCAGTATTCATAATTCATGAATCAAGGTTTAGATAGAATATTCTAGTCTAGGTTCTTAATTTTTACCTAAGAATTGCAAGATTGAAATTTCTGGTGTGTTGTGAAAGATGATAGATCACCCAGTTACAATCCCTGGAGGGACTGGGGGAGCAGGGGTTAGTGCTGCTGTTACAGTTTCACTCTGGGATGTTGGATGTGCACTTCCCTGGCTGTGGGAATGTCTGCAGTCACCCAAGTGAGCAGAGCAGTATCAATCACATTGCTTGTGTGCAGGATATGTTGCAGGTCCTATTCATATAGCACAAAAACTTCCTTGTCCGATTCTTGGGCTCCCCAAAACTTTCCAGGGGACCCTGTGTGTAGAATTGAACCTTGACCAGCAGAGTTGCTGCTGTTAATTCTGGTTTTGCTGACTATTGAGAAGCAGTCCATAGGTTCAGGCTGCAGATGGAAAGCACAGCTTGCTGGCTATAGGACTTGGTGTGGCTTTTTTCCCTTCTTGGCTTAGTCCCATACAAAAATTAGGCACTAGTTATGGATTTTGGAGCAGATAATTTTCATGCCACTATATTAAATTATCAGAAAATGTTCTGGTGCAAGAGAATTGTTTCAAAATTGCCTCCTCTTTTCTTCCTTTTGCTATCTAAAAAAACCAGTCAAAATTGTGTAGAGCAAAAACCTGAGACTTCACATCTTCTCTCTTTTTAAAAATGGCCACCTCTTACAGGAGGCACTTCTAAGTAAAATGTTATTGTAAAGTGATACAGAGGCACTAATAAAGCTTGGGGTGTTTGGTGCAGGGCTGAACAAGAAGCTGTGTTGTGAAATAGGGAAAAATGATGTATTGAGTTGGCGACTGTAAGGTGTCTCTGTTTTCCCAGTCCTGCTCCTTTTGCCATTGATCACAGATAGCAAATTTACCTAATTGTTGATGTTTATATACTGGTGGCTCTTCCTGCTGAAGTGGTTTATAAAATATTTATGGTTGTTGGAAACAGCATTTAAATCACCTGTAATTTTCGGTCAGCTTTTTAAAATTATTATGATGCAATGGAAAACATGATCAATATAAAGTGTTATGCGTTTTAAAAATTGAAAGACTTACTTTTATCATAATTTTTACCACTTTAGATCATGAATTCTTTGTTGGTATTGCAGAGTGAGATGTGATTGGATTATGTAGCCAGCCTTATTTTTACATTGTTAGAGCAGTGCTGCAGAGTATCTAAACACTTTATGTACAAAATGAGGAGATAGATGTTTTATGGATAGAAGAAATCTGACTGGTAGAAAGCTTCAGTGTGGGATGGAACAGTGCTCGCAAGCATGAACTAAAAACGTTTAATGCTCTCATAGCAGTTGTTAAATCCAGAGGAATGAGACTCTTGGGGAAGTGGGACTTGAGTTGTAGGATGCTGCTTTTATCTTCATGCAATACTGTTGAGAAAAGGCTGAGGGCTGGAGAGGGAACAATGCAGCCTCTAGAGAGTCCCAAAGGGAAGATGTAGTCTCAGATGATAAGTGTAGGCTACCCAAACATGAAGAACTCTGCATGGCTTCTGTTCAATTTTTCATTTTAGGATGATGCAAGTGAAATAGTAATGTTTCCTGCTTTTGTATGCTTTGTGTTTACGTAGCCTTTGGTATTTTAAGGCTATATATTTGTTATAAGGCAAACAGATCAGATGCTTGGATTTTATTCCAGGAAGACTGGGACAGTTTGTTTTCTTTATATCTTCTAACCTACCTTTATCCAGAAGGCAGATAGCAGATGATCTGGGTAATTGAGTGTGAGGCTGACAGTCACCCTAATGTGATCTGCACCAGTGACTTTTTCAATGTTTTAATTGTGAAGAGGAATTTAGTGAAATGTATCTGCTTGTTAATTCTTGCATAGGAAAGATTAAAAGGGTTTTGTTTACAATCCAACACATTTTATCTTGTCATATTCAGTCTTCCTGGTAGAGAAGAATGAAGGCCCCTTTCAAAGAAATACTAGCAGAAATCTTACTATAATCAGAAGAAGCCTTAGACTTTCACTGAAGTTGTGCAGGGTTTAATGAATTTGAAAATGATTTGCCGTTACCTGTGTAGAGCATTTATAAAGAGGATTCTTTAGAGAGTAAAAAGCTCTTAATTTTTAAGAGTGTGATATTGCTTTTCAGAGGTTGGAAAGGACCTGAATACCTGGATGCAAGGAACTGTAGCTGTGACTTGATAAATAGGGTTGACATGAATTATTAAAAAATGGACATTTTTAGCAAGCCATCTTTCCTATTTTTGTACCTAGCTTCCCATTGTAAAATGAAAGGTCTTCCTCTCCTCTGCAGGGTAAACATCTTCCTTTTCCACTGGAGAAAACATTGTTTCTCATGGGACTGGACACTGATAGTAAACACCATGTTGTTATGCCAAAGACAAAGTGATGGAAGTTATGTCTCTCCTGCCTGTTGTTTTTGCCATGTTAATGGTTGCCTAGAGAGCCAAAGGGGAAGTGAAACAAAGGAGGGCTTCTGAGCAGTTGTACATAGGCATCTTTATCAATGTGAAGAAAAAAGTCTAAAGCTTCGTGGTAATATTAACTCAGTGCTGAGAACTGGCCAGAACTCTGGGACTCTTGGCTCCAGCTTGCAAGGTAAAAAGCCAGAAGAGCTCTGGCAATGTTCTGCCTCTCTGGGTTCCAATGTCCCAGGTTGTTCAGCGTGCCTTTACCATGTTTACTCTGCTTACACTGCTTTGCTTTTTAAGTCTGATGTTACATACTGCAGCCTAGAAAAAGATTCAGGGGAGTTATGTTTTTGTTTTCTTTTACCAGCTTGCAGTGATGTGGATGTTTCCACAGTATGGAAATGGTGTAGAAAAGCAGCACTTTCTGTAAAACACTATAAAAAATTCCTATGTGCCTCTTGTGTGCAGGTGATACAGCATCAGCTTGTAGCATCAGCCTCTCTTCTCAGTGCCTTGTGCTTAACACTTGATTTTAACTGTATTTGCATTTGAACATTGATGCTAGTATGGCCTAGTGTGATACAGTCAGGAAGAGTTTTATACTTATAGGATATAAGATAACGGAATAGTATGTTTTTCTAGCTGCCTGTAGGTTTCCTGACAGCTAAAAGCCTGCAGCTTATAGATGGTTTAGGACTGACTTCACAAAAGGCATTTTACATCATAGCTGGGATTAGCTGAATTTCTTCCTTCTCTGTTTCTGAATGAATTAAAGGTTGGGATATTTTTTGGTTGACTTTTCTGGCTTTGTCTGTTTCATGTGTATTTTGTGGCTGTTTTGTTTAGTTTTTTGTAAAGTAATACCTTTATTTGCATTTCAAGACACTTATTCTGTTAGGCTTCGAACTCCATTATTTTCCTCTCTGCAAGACTGCTGAGTCCTTATGTGCATGTCTGTACTGTAATTTTTAATTAGATAGGCAGACAGAACATTGACTGAATGTCTCCTAATGTATTTTAAATAATTAAACAACAAAACAACCACCATACTTGTCCATTGTTCTTCTAAAATGTTCTTCCCATAGTGCTTGGGTGTTGCAGATAAGCTTTGACTTATCTTGCTTTTCAGTAGTTTAAAAAGAAATTAAATATGCCATATAAAGATCTTTGTGATAATGAGAAAAGTTGGACTAGGTATCTCTAAGTTATTATTTTATGGACTTTATTATTTTGTTATTTTATTGCCTCTCTACAGTAATAACTTGGAGTTATTACTGTATTGAGACTTTAGAGCTGGCCAGGTGGCTGATTTGGTGTGGGTCAGGTTAGGAAAGAACTTGCAGCATTTTGCTCCAGAGAAAGGAATCCGTTTTTTAATTTGTGTGTATTAAGGGGAAAGTGCATAACCCCTTCCTTCTGTAAAAGCGTCTTGTTTTCTACAGCCAAATGTCTGCAAAGCATTATCAGTTATTGTACTGCTATCTTTATGAAAAAAGCTGTAAAATACTATAATACTATGAAAATACTTTCTCTTTGCAGACAGCATATAAAAGTATATTTCATAAATTTTATAAATTTGTGTTACCTAAAGGCAGTACTCATGGATGTAGTCCTGAGGCTCCTGTTGTGCTTGTTGATGCCATAAGAGCAGTGTTGTCTGTAGTTACCATACAACAAACTGGTGCTTTCTTTCAGGAGCTTGCAGTGACTCTTCCATTATGTCTTACTAATGAAGGTGATGTCTTTGTTCAGAGCTGTTCTTGTAGCTACAGTTGCTAAAACAAGAACTCCACTGTCCATTATGTTTTCTTACTTCATAGTTCTGAATCTTCATTTTTTTTCTTGCTCTGTCCTGCTTTCCAAGGCTGTTACCTGAATTCTCAGCTTGTTTGCTTTGTAAGCAGACAAGCTCTGAGCAATGTCTTCTTGCACTTAGCATGTAAAGTGGAATGTTTTCCACTTGGAAAGTGGAAGCATGGAATGTGCATGCTTTCTTGGCTGATGTGTTTCTGTCTATGGAGAAATTTTCTTTGCCTGTAGAAAGACTGGATTTTTTATTAGTCACTAGTTCTTTAGATTGAGGTTTGTTGTTGCTGACTGAACTCAGTAACTGGAACATGATGAGCTTCTATTTACAGTTACTAAAACTGAGAAACCTGTATACTGACTTGAGAAAATTCATCTCTGCTGGGTGAGACTTTTTCAAGGATGATTTCCTGTTGGTGGAGGTCTAAACACTGATTGCAAAGAAGCCTTGGAATCTTTCTCTGTGGGACATTTAGGGCAAATTACTCCTCGTGTAAGACAGATTGCAGATTTGACAGCTATACAAGAACAGGGTCAGACAGAAAAGAGCTGAGTTTCCTCTCAGTTTTTCTATGTGCTGTGAGCCAGCTGTGATGTTTCTGCTGGAAAGGGAAAATATAAGTTGCTGCTCAAAGTAGGTGATAGCTGCCTGCTATATGAACTTTTTTTTTTGTTTAATTAATATGGATTTATTTAAGTATCAAGAGAGTTTCCAAAGATGACAGCTTCTTGCTTTCTGACTGCTGGACAATAACCCCTCAGGAATGGTGGTTGCCTTTTGGTGTTACTGCTCATGAAGGTGTCTTTTACAGCTATCACACTCCATCCATTCTGGCTCTTAACTACAGCATCCTCCTAAACAAATTTTGATTAAGTGAAGAGGAGGGAGAGCAGTTAGAATTTACTCTGATTTAAGTGGCTAGTGATTATCACCAAAATTGGGAAGAAGACAACTTACTGCAAGTACCACAGATGTATTTTTAATGCTTTCGCCTGAAAATCTCTGGCAGTTGTTACAGTAAGCTCTGTTTTGAACTTGCATATGTTTTAAATTAAATATATATAAATAAAGTTTGGAGGGACATGTTAGCTTTAGTACTTTCTGTTCTGCAGATGAAAAAAACCTAAGCCTTTTGCTGTACATAATTTTAGTGTAACTGAAGAATGCTGAAAATATTAAAAATGAAAACAAAGCCCAAGCTGAAAATTTTACTGTAAATGGAAACTATGGAAAAAATGGTGAGCTGGCTGCTTGATGTAAGAACTCTGGTACTTTGGGGAAATCAGATTTCTTTTCCCAAAGAGTCTGGAACTGTCAGAAGTTTCTGATTTCCCAAATAATAGACTCTGGTAGCTTTTATGGATTGTGAGGACCAATTTTTGCTATTAATTTTGTGCTCATACTAAAGTCTTGACCATGTTTGAGAGAGTGCAAATTGGGACCTGTAATTGGCCATTAGTCCAATTAAATAATTTTGAGCTCAGCTAAACTGTGAATATATTCAGGTGCAGCCAGTACTGTTGTCTCTGCTGTCTCTTAAATATTTGCTCTTGTTTTCTTGTGAAGTAGCTGCTCTGTCTGTGATTTCTCTGCTTCTGTGAACTGCATTGGATGAGGGGAGGCTTTCACTGAAGTTTCCATGGTCATTGAAAAGGAAGCTTGTCATATAAATTATTGGGATGTTCCAGGCATTGTGTATCCTGCTTTTCTTATGATCATTGATTGTGTGTTGTGTTATTTTGATTAAAAAATTCATTTCCTTTGTATGAAAAGAAAAAAGGGCAGTTTTCAGTGAATAATCTGGCAACACTGAGCTTATGCATATGTAATGGAGATGAAATTCAAGTAGGTGAAATTCTGCCCATCCCTACAGTACAGGGATAATTTCCATACATGGAATTTTTAATTGTGCCTTGTGGAATGGGCTTGTACATTGGTCTCTAGAGCAAGTGATTCTGCTTGTGTTTTACACACCCTTAGAGAACAAGGAAAGCTCCTATGTGGATACTCAGTCTCAGCAGAGGAATGTATCTGTAGGAGGGAACGCGGTGAGCTTGTGTGCTGCTCTGTTTGCAGACATTTAAATTGAAACCAGTGAGCTTGTATCCCTCTGCTGCTTCCATTGTAGAGCATCAACCTACAAAGTTTTGTCTTCTTGGCAGAGCAAATGTTAGTGTAGTGTTTGTACAGAAACGGTTTTCTTATAAAGATGTGCTTTGAAGAGACTGAAGGTGATGAGAACTGAAGTCAGATACTTAAACTGATTTAGCTTTTATTTATTTCCCTCTTCCTTAGGCTACAGTTCTGCATGAGTCATTTGTCATGGAATGAAGTTGTGGTTGCCACCATGGGGTTGGGGTTAAAGTAGAGGAGACTTTGAAGGAGAGGAATTAATATAAATTTGTAAGATATTGCTTGCATAAATAACAGAAAACAATAGTATTTATACCCTCTTACAGTGCAGTTATCTAGAATAATACATACAGTAATGCTGTAGGGGCATGGCTGCCATTCCACTATACATAGCTGACTTGTTCTTCTGTTTTATCAACCTCATTCTTGGTGAGCAGCAACGTATCCAGCGAAATGGCCGATGATGCTTGGATGGGTGAGCTCCTCAGCCTCATTGGGCTCTGGTACATAATGGGGTTAATCCCATTTCTCATCCCATTCATGACAAAGAGCTTGGAATTTTCTGCTACAGAGTTTCTGAAAGAGATCCTGCTGGAGCGCTGCCGAAGGGCCTTGATAGGCTTTGTGGTCCGATAGTTGCAAGTGATGTATCTGCTGAAAGCCTCCCTAAATGTTTTGTTGAAGAGTGTATATACAAGAGGGTTCACTCCTGAGGATACATACCCTATCCAAACAAATATCTCCAAAAGCTTTTGAAAAACCTCCTTGTTGCAGGAGTTGCACAGAACTGAGCTGATGTTTGTTATGAAGAATGGGCACCACATCAGCAAGAAAAGAAAAAACACAATCCCCAGAACTTTTGACGCCCTTTGTTCATTGGTTATCGTTTGCATGGACTTCCTCCCAATGGTGGATGTCCTGCCGATAGGCATGTCACTGGACAAAGTCTGGTCCTTTCTGGAGCCATTTAGCATGGCCACCTTTTCTGGTGAGGAGGCAGGTGTTGTGTCACGCTGAAAAACTGTGGACACTGTTGACCAGGTGAAGCGCTGAGGCGGCTTGTTGATCAAATAGGCCTTTTTGCGCAGCACTTGGATTGTCAGTAAATAAGTGACGATCATGATAGCGAGGGGAATGAAGAAGGAAGCCACTGATCCGTACAGAATGAAGTAATGAAAACGATCAGGCGTCAGGAAACACGTGATGTTTGTAGAGGTGCCATTTCCATCCTCAATGCCTCTGATAGGGACTGGAATTGCAATGCCTGTAGGAGAAAAAACAAGTGCTTCAGCAGAGGGTAATCGCTTGCAATCGCTTCACTGAGCCTGAAGCCTCGGGGTTTCTAAAGAAAGGTAATTCCTGAGCTCTGGAGCAGGCACAGGAACACAACGTGAAGTGTGGAGAGCATCACATGGGTAATTGGGCAAACAGTACTTTGTAAGACTTGGCAGGCTGAGCTTTAACAGAGTGCCCTTTCTAAGGAGATTGGGCCTAACTCATAGAGATTGAGGAAGCAGTATGAAGTTGCCAACTTTTCAAGTGTAAAACACATGAATTGCTTTGACTCTGGTTATTAGAATTAGTATGGCTTTTCCTCCAGTGAAATATGTTTCCCTAATGCCATCTCCCCCTTTTTTTTTCTCTTCCCCAGGGTAACCTTTGCACTTTTTGAAGGGCAGTTTTGTAAATACATAAATCTTGTCTTTCCCTCTTCTATTAACCACATCAAGTGACTGGACACAGACAGCTGATTTTTTTCACCCTGCTCGACTCTTTCATATATACAAGTAGCAAAATAGTTGCCAGAATTATGCAGTGTGTGTTTGAGATGGATTTGTTGTTTAAAGTCTCCTGCATATTTAAGAGTGTTTAAATGAGGCTGGCTAGCTCTGTAATTCACCACTCGTTTAAAAAAAACGTTAACAGTCTTGTCTTTTAAATGAATTTTTTATAACCACTAAATTACAGTCAGCACTTCATTTGCCAGCAGTCTGACATTACAGCAAAAACAACAGGTTCCTTGCTGTCTGGTGAAGGTGATTTGTGCAGTTTTCTGATACCACTTAATGAGATATAGGGATTTACTGTATTCCTCTGCTACTCGGCTTACTGAAGTAGGTTTAAAGCAGCAAGAGCAAAATGGGTTACCTTTCAGCAACTTGATCCCTTTCTTAATTAGAAGCACACCTTCAGATACAAAAAGCATTTAAAATAAAGATTGAACCAAATTAACCTTTGATTTGGAGAACCTAGCTCAACTGCAGAGTAGTTTTATGTTAGATAAAAAGAAATTGAAAAGTACAGTGCTGTTTAATGGCAATAAATCACACATTAAAAGGTCAACTTGTGAGTGTCTTGTCATGCTAAGTTTTTTTTTTTGGGAGGAGTGGGGAGTTGGTGATAGAATATAGATAGGAGAAAAGATGCTATCATCACAGCTCTTCCAGAATTTTTTTCAACTCAGAAATTTGGGGTTTGCTTTAGCCAAGAAGGTGGCTGTACCCATTCTCCTATGCATCTCTGGCCTTCATAATCCAGAATAATTTTGTTTGGTCTTGCACACAGAGCATACAGCACTAAGGCTGTCTGAAGTATGTATTAAATTATTTGAATTACATGTTTTCACTTCCTTAGCTCATTTAACAGATTCATTTTTTAAGCATTAAAGATAGATGACATGCCACATGCACATGACAGAGACACTGATACCTTAGAAGTTTGTATGTTGGTATAAACTTCTTCATTTAAACTGTTCAAGGTTTGTTGTTTTGATTGTTTGGGGGTTTTTTTGTTAGACATTAGCCTTTCTGTATGCTGTCTCAGCCTTCAGTGTTAGCCTGGATGTTACCAGCCACTGATTCATATCTTTGCTATAAATAATTGACCCTTTTGTACTTCCTTTATGTGAAATTTTACCAACATCTGTCCAAGTCTTAAAGTTGTGTTTGGGACAAAATATAGCACCACAGGAACACGAAATCTTGTTTTCCCAGGAGATGTGCATGCATGATCTGCATACTAATACTGTGCATGCAGATATTATTTTCTCATTTCTGAGCTTTCAGGACCATGAAGAGGAGTGATGATTAATACTCTGACTCAAAATCCTTGGCCTTTCTGGTGAACCTAATAAGGAGCAGTGGTTCAGGCAAATTTTTATGATGTAGCTATGTATGATCCAAGAGGTGGACTTCGACCAGCCTGAGTGTTACGGTCCTCCAATCACTAGTACTTGGCCAAATTTTCCATTTTCCCCACATTTCACCTATTGTTTTGGACATGAAAAGCTTCTGTGTTCCTTTTCCAGTCTCCAGGTCCCACATACCTATTGAAATGAGCCAAACCACGATGATTTTGATGATTGTTGTAGCCCATGAATTGTACTGGCTGGCCTGGATTGGCTTTTTTATGGCAATGTAGCGGTCCAGGGAGATGGCACAGAGGTGCATGATGGAAGCTGTGGAAAAGAGGACATCAAGGAACAGCCAGATAGGACACAAGGCAGTTGGTAAAGGCCAGGTATTGTCTGAAAGAGAAGAAAAAACTAATTAGAATCTAAGCTTTTTGAGAACTTTCAGTGTGTCATTTTCCTGTGGCATCAGTATGTTTGAAAAGTTCATAGTACTACAGGAACTGAGCTTTGTCACTGCCTCAGATGGGTTCTGTCTTATATTGTAATTAGCTCCTAACTGGCATGGTTGTTGCCATCATATTCATCAGGCTACTTGTGTGCTATAAACCTTTCCCTGTCTTTTTGTCTTTTTGTGGCAAGGACTCTGGATTTAAAAGTTTATTAAAAATGGACCGTGACTGTTTGGTTCTTGTGAGCCTACTGTTAAATGATTATTTTCAGCTGTTTCTCATGGTAGAAGTTGATCTACTAAATGTATTTTCCTCCCTTAGAGAATTCTGCTGTACTCAATCAGTAAGTACATTATTAGTATTGCCAGGGAAATCAATTCTTTGTTGAATGACGATTAGGGGAAAAAAATTGCATTTCTAGTAAATCAGATTTGTTTTAATTTCCTTGGTCAGCATAAATAGACCTGTGTGCTGAGATTACAAAATGAGCTGGACTTTTGTAATGTTCAGTCTTATCACTGTAGTAACATTGCAGCCATTTGAGATTTAAAACATTTTTTCGTAACGTGACTGATAGATGGAGATGATAACGGTGCTGCTTTGACTTGAATTATAAACTCCAGTGGATGGAAAATTTTATGAAGACAAACATAGCAAGTACTTGTCTGCACTCTTACCTATGCTGGGAAACCTTCTGTGTTAAACAAAGAGAATGGATGGATGGAGCCCTGAACTGAACCTCAGCCATCCCCAAAGCAGAGGACTCCAGGTGAGGGTGACATAGGCAGTGAGGCAGAAGGGGAAGAGGCAGTCTGCTTTCAATTTATTAACCAGAAAATTTTAGTATCTGCCATAATTATTTCCTAAAATAGATTCTATCATTGAAATTATGCTTCAAGAAGCTTAGTCTATCAGGCAGGTATGAGAAAGTTGTAACTAGTAAATTATGAAACATTTACTCATCTTTAGTTTTCATGCCTAGACTTTTAGCTGGCTGTAAGGTACCATGCATTTCTGAAACAGATTTCCTTTAAAAAGAAAAACCAAAATGTATTGTGGCTTATGTAGCCAGCTGTAATTAAAAAAAAACCCAGTTAAAAGAAGTAACTGATTTGATGGGCTTGAAATGTTTTTGCTCACTCCAGAAAATTGACAGCTTCTTTTGACTTTGTAATGAGGGATTAGTTCAGGTAAAACATGAACAATAGAAAGTGCGTTCTACAACTTTAAGGATGGCAGATAACACAGCTGGATTTCAAGTGAACAGCTAATACTTCTTTTGCATAGTACTCGCATGCCATTCCCTGGATTATAACTGCTTTGAGTTCTGGAGAATCCCAGTGTAAGAAGTCTTTCCTTTTTTAGTTAATTTACTGTTTGTGGAAGAAAATATTTTGCAACAAAAGGCCCTTTTGCTTCTTTGAAATAAAGATACATTTAAACACTGATCTGATACAAAGCAGTCTTGTACATTTAACTTTTAAGAGCTTTTGTGAGTTGCCAAGTGCAACTGAATAGAGAAAGCTTTCCATTTTCTTTATTTTTGTCTATTTTTGTACTGGGTGCAGAAGGCAGCAGGTTATCACATTCGTGATTAGAGCATTATCTTCTGCTGTATTTGTGTGTACAAGATGCTGGTTTTTATCCAACAAAATCAAAGTAAACTTTAAATGCAATAACTGATAAGAACTGAAGATTATGGTTATTATTTAAATGAAACAAATATCACAAAACTGATACCTTAAAGTCCAGAAGAAGAGTCACACAGTTTTCTAGGATTCATTCTGTGGTGTATTTTGCTATAAGTTACTTTGATTTGTTGGTTACATCTACAAATGGAAGCTAGAAGCTGTGTCCATTGTTTGAGGCAATGCTCTGGGCTGAGTTCTTGTGCTTTACTGGTGAAGGTGGTGCTATCACTGTTGGCTTATTCTATTTATTTAGGATTAGGGAAATAATGGAATATTAATTTCCTTTCATGGCTCAGAAAGCATCTCTGACCCTTGAATTTGATGGTGACCTGCTTGGTTGCTGTCCTGCTTTATAATTCAGAATGTAAAATGAGTATGTCCTGCCAAGTAGTGTTACAAAGACATCAGCAGGTCATGCTCAGTTTGGACTGTTCTGATTCTCCTACTATGGATCTACATTGTGGAAGCAGACCGGAGCATTTACAGGGTAGAGATTCTCCACTCCCAATTTTCTTGGGAGCTAACAGGGATTGGATTTTTAAGCCTTTTTTTTAAATGCCTCAGTTACCTGACAAAGATGCCTGCCTGAAAATTTGTCTGGTTTCTCCAGCTGTCAGGTGGTATGAGTTAAAAAGAAATTCCTTCTACCTACAAACCTTGCCTCAGATCCTCCCAGCACTGTAGCAGTGCTACTCTTGAAGATTTTGCGTATTTTGAGTCAAAATAAGACCAAATACATGCTTTAAAATTTGTCTTGCACCTTTAGAGTAGTAAAATGAACTTTTACTGCAACTGTCTACCCTTGATTAATCTTTATTTAAGAAAAGCTTTATTTATAGGAAATACCTTAGAAATGTGTAATCCTTAAAACAAAGTACAGTATAGAAGAGCTGCTCTTGCTGTAACCCAAAATGTTTTCAGAAAGCTTAAGAGAAAGCACAGCTTGTGTACAAGTATAGTATGATTGAGAGAAGTCTTTAAATAGACTTGGAAACCATTTATTCTCCTGTTCTAGGGGGTACAGAAATGTGTTACCTGTAAAGGACCTTCTTGTTGTTATATAATGATGCTTTTGCTGAGATGGAAATGGATATTTTCAGTCACCATCTCCTTTAAGCCTAAGCTTCAATTTTCACACTGGTGTGTGTGTCTGCATTTGCATGTGCAGTGCTCACCCCCGTGTGCTTGGCTCCCTGGGCTGCCAAGGCCTGGTGTCTGCAGGCTGTTCTCTAGGATTTTTAATCAAAGTGGTTTTTTTCAATTAGGCTTACTTTCTGATAAACCCTTGATATCTTTAGATTTGAGATTGTGGAGAGTAGTCCTCGATTAAAGTTTTCTCTGGCAGTTTGCACTAGCAAGAAGGGAAAATTTGTTGTGGTTATCGTCAGTAATGGGGGAAGATTAGGACTGGTTGCTTGCGATAGATTAAAATAATGGTTTGCAACCTAGGATAATGAGCATTGCTTTCTGATTTTAAGTGGATGATTATTAGGAGGAGAGAATGTATTTTTAAAAATGGTACATGTGTTGTTTTCAAGTAGCCCATTGCCCACCAAGCTGTGGACATCAGACTTCTTCCTGCTGCAGGCTTTGCAAATGGGAGAATCTCTCAAGTTTGTTTGCTAATTTCACTATTCAGTGAATTTCAGTAGTGCTGAATGTTAGAAATTTGGGTAACTCTTTGGAAAGCTAGATTTCAGAGAATGCAGTTATCTCCTAGTGGGCACTCTTTTTTTTTTAAGAAATGAGAAATATTTAGCAAGCTGTAAAAGCTATGAAATGTTTATGTGTTCTGACACTCACACTCCTAAATTAAAATTGTTGTGTATGCTTGTACCAGAGTACATTTTGGTTGCTCTGCTGAGAATAACTAAAGTGCTGCTCATGGCATACACCTGCAAGTGAGTTTACAGATTCATTTATTTACTTAGTTTTAAAGGGGGCCGCTCTTTATTATAGATACAGTCAGTTTCTGAAGATTTTTTTGTGAATGTTCTGTCAGGGTGTGGAGCCAATGCCTGTAGCAGATTTTGATTTTGAAGACCCTGTGACACATTAGTTTGTACAGTCAGGATCTTAATGTGACTGCACTTCTGTTCACACCTTTTCCTTCAAATCATCTCCACATAATTAGATATCAGTCCCAAATCAGAAGCATAATATTTGTACTCTGTATCTAGAAGCTGCACCCAGCTCTTTCATTATTATGGAAACATTCCTGTGTGGAGGTGCCAGGAGGCTGGATTTAGTTTGCTGTCTGGCTGTCAATGACTTCTTTGTTCACATAGTTGTCTGGCTAATGTAGCTTCAAGATTTAGACTTGTTATGTATTTAATGTCTGTTCTGTCTCCATTCCAGTAACTCCTCATGTTTTGCTCATGCTTTGAACTTCTATAAACACCTCAGCATCTTCTCCCAGTTGGTGAAGAGGCAAAGCAGTTTTTCTGGTTGGCTGCCAAAGAGAGACTTGTGTGCAAGAAATTTCAGTTTTAACCACTGCTGTGTGGAAGGCAGGTTGTGGTCTTAATCAATTATAATTGATTTTACTACTTTCTGGTAAATTTCCTGCACTATGAAAGACATTTTTGTTTGACTTTTGAATTAAGATTCCTAGCATGCTTTAAACTGTTGTAACCAGGGTTTAGCAGTGGATTAATTGAGAGATTAAGGAGCAATGGAGTCCTTATGAAGTTATAAAGGAAAGATTTGTTAGTCTAGCAGAATTAAAATAATAATAAAATCCAAAACAAGAGAACTCTACCACTACCAAAAACCTACTCCACAAAATCCAGGATTTGCCTTTCCTTTATATTGATTGCTAGTAAACACTAGTACTTTTTATGGCTAGTAACTTAATTGTTGTTAGTAATGAGACCTGTGGCAGGCACTAAACAGTTACAGCATCCATGTGTAGGTATGGAAATGCATATCTGCTTCTTGCCTCCCACTCACGTGCACATTCATGACATACCAATGTTTTCTATAAGTGGCTGATGTTTTTTTGAGTTAGAAATCACTGTCTCAGTTACGTACATTCAGTTTTCTTTTTAGAAACTATTGCTTTGGGGAAAAAAAATCCCTGTTCTATGATCTCAACACTGAATTCTGACCTCCTGTTCACAATTCTGTTTAGGGAATAGAAGTTCGTAACACACAGAAATTCTCAAGGTATTTAATGAATGAATAAACACATTGGTTAATAAAGTGATACCAGTTTTCTGTACAGAAACTAATGATGGCCTTTCTGAAATATAGTTTGATTGTGTTTGCTTGTTGCTCAGGCAACTCTTAGAGTCTGACCTAGGAAAAATGAACTCCTGAAGCCTGTCTTAGGACCCAGTGTACCTTAAAGGTAATTCTATAAATCATTAAGTTTCTTTAAAAACCTGTCTCATTGATTTTTTTCCTTTTATGATATGAAAATAAACAATTTAAAATGTATTCTTAAAGAAAATTTAACAGTACAAGAGACAGACTTTCCCATGGAGTTGCCTCTAATTAGTTGTCAGAAGCAGTATCAGAAATAAAGCTGTATGTGAGAGGCTGTGGAAAAATCATGCTTGTTCTGTAAGGACTAACGAGAAAGAAAATGTCACATCCAATGTTTGTTCAAGTGAAAAAGACCTATTTTATTTCATATGAAGCAGACTAAATGACAAATGCTTATCTCAAACATTAGGTACTTGGATTGAGGCTTCCTTGGCTTGACAGATGATTTACTTGTGATGTCTTATGAACCTGTGGCTTTCCCCAGGGTGGGAGGAAATCAGTTTCTCTGAAAGCAGTGCTGATAAAGTTTGTCATCACTGATAGTGCCAGGGACCAGCTCTGACTGACCATGTAAATATATGACTGCTCATGGAGTCTATACTCAGATAAAATCAGGTGCGTTACTCATAGACAGTTCAAAACCCGTTCAGTGTACTAAACAGATATCTAGCCTTGATTTCAAGTTTTTTTAAGAGAATACTGTCTGCAATTAGTGTAATATGATATAGCAAATACCAGCATTGTGCTATGTTGTTAAAAATATATTATACTGTACAAAATGTAATTCCCTGTGCTTCAGCTCATATTTGAATATTTTTAAGTCTTGCATGATTTTTGGATGGTTTGTTTCAAAGGAAAGAATATCCACATTGTTGTACTTCCCATAAAGACATTAAGCTGTATTAAGGTGAGAGGAAGAGAAGATTTAGCATCCCTCGTCCAAGTGATTTTTAAAATTGTAACGCTGGAAAGCAAACAACTTTTCTTTTTAAATTAGACCTCCCAGAATTGTACCCCATATGCAAACCTGATGAAACAAACATGCTGCGCTTACCAAATAATATCATGAGAAGGGCAATTGGCATCACAAACAGACCCACGAGCAAATCTGCCACCGCCAAGGACGTCAGAAAGTAGTTGGTAGCATATTGCAACTTCTTCTCCAGGGACACCGCCAGAATGACAAGTATGTTCCCCCCGATGGTGGGGATTATCAGCAGGAGGATCAGCAGTGCTGCCCAGTGCACTTTGTTTCCTTGTTCCTCACTTTGGTAGTCCTGCTTGGGTGCTCCTGTTACTGAGAGAGGCGACAGAGATCCATTGCCAGCTCCAGGTCCGTTCAAGGAGTGTAAAGGATGGGACATTTTTGTGTGCAGAGGAATGTCTTCAGGGGCTGTCTTTTGCGCAGGAGTTGCGTACGATGTAAGAGTTCTCTGTTCCTCTCTGGTCCAGGATGGTCCTGAAGATAGGCCAGCATGGTCAGTATAGTGAACTGGTCATCTGCTATTTCGAGGTACTGTAACCATGTCCAAGCTGGTATCCACTTCTTTTATTCTGTGCCTTGCTGGGCGCAAAAGAGTTTTAAAAATGCAAGTCCTGTCTTGTGTCCATCTCTGGTCGGTGAGGTTCAGGGGTCTGGTCTCCCCTTTATAGCAATGTTCAGATTTCAGAAGACTAAAAGGAAAAAATCAGTAGCTGTCAAAAATAAGCAGTGCATTAGCTTCCTTTTTTTTTTTTTTCTGCAGCAGTAAAGAGTGATAGATGAATCTGAATGCAAAACAATTCCCTTTAGGTGCAGTCTATGTAGATTTGCTCCTTCTGAGTACAAACTGATGCAGAGGCAGATGCTCGAGTTGTGTATGTGCAACTCCTCCTCTCCCGAGTGTCTCGTCTCCAGCAGCATGTGCGTAGGCAGACAGCAGTTCCCATATTTCCCCTTATTAAGAATCCTATTTCTCCTCAGAGGGTAACCCCAAAAATATCTTCAGAAATTATGTATGAGGTTTCCGTTTTAATCTCAGCACTTCCTAATTTATCAGGTGAGGGTCAGGAAGCTGCAGACAATAAAACACTGCTGACAGTCTCAAGGGGACCATAGAGATTTATCGAACTGAGACATCTAAATTTACTCCTTACTTGAAGGGGTCGGGGTGAGTAAAATGCTTGTTTTTGTAATCTGAGCAAGGCTTTTATTAAGCACAGCCCGTTCTCTCCTGTCTTTCTCTGTCTCTGTCAACCCTGCTAAAGACTTAAGGCTTGCATTTCCCCCTTCAAGCAGAGACTCAAACAGCTGTCCCCACATTAGGCTGAACAAATGCTCAGTTACTGAGAAGATTTCATGTGTTGCAGTTTTCAGGTGAAGAAAGCCTTACCTCTTTCTCTTGCATTTTAGTAGAGTTCACTTTGCATCCAGGAAGATCCTTTATAATTTTCTTTTTCATCATATGGTGGAAGTTGAGATTTTTCACTACTTTCTGGAAAACAAGTTGTTCATTTGCTTTTGGCTTCTATAATATTTCTGAAGCTTGTCTCTTAGTGTGCTTTTTTTTTAGCACATTTCTTCTATCACGAAGATTAAGATTTTCTATTTTGGGAAAACTGTGTTTCTTCTCATTCAGGTATTTTCTCCAACTCTGAAATGGAAGGGAAGAATAATTCTTACCACGTGTAAAAAAGGATAGAAATAAGATTGTGTTCGCTTTTGCTGTTCTTTAACTTCCATTCTTTGCTGATTCTGCTGAGATGATCAGCAGAGTCTGTGTGCAGTTCTCTCTTTGTTCACAAGCAAAGCTCGCAGTTTGCTGCTACCCTTGTTCCTTGAGTGACTCCTTCCAGTGTATCCAGCTCCAGTGTTTGGAAAGCAGGGAAGGGAGTGGGTGGGGGGTTTGGAAATGAGACAGAGAGGGTTAATTGATTCACTGCTCCAGCACTAGAGTGTGTGCTCCCTGGAGCTGGATCAGGATGTGCAGGTCCTGGAAATGACCCTTCACACTACAGCATTCTGTCTCTGTGCACCGTAGTGTGTCTGTCTGTCTGTCTGTCTGCTGCTCGCTCTCTGGGCTCTCTTGCTCACTTGCTTTCTGGATGGAAGCACAGTTAACCCTAAAAAGTTCTGCAACCCTGCAAAAACTCCAGGTTTTTTCTTGCCTAACTTTATAAAAGTATTGTCTAGCACAGTTACTTTAAGTGTGTGCACTATTACTTTAAAACTTTCCTTCTGCAGCTGCTTTTTATTATCCTGAGTGTTCTCTTTTGTTACCTTCCAACTTCCAGTCAGATGGGTGTATAGCCTCAGCGTCATCTTATAGTTCTGCATTAAAATGGAAATAGAGTTCACTTCCAAGGACATTAGCTGCAAAATTGGGTAATAAGTCCTTGAGTAAAGGCCAGAAGAGACCGTGAGATCATGGTTTGAAACTCTGTATGACACCAGCTATTACATTCCATGAATTGCTAGTGCTTACCAGCCTTGAGCTGGAAATCAGGTCCTCAGTGAACTGTGCATCAATTCATATTTCTTTAAAAAAGGAAAAAAAATGTTTCTGGAATGCAGGTAATGTGGGGCCAAAGAGAGAGGACTGCTGTCAGAAATTAACAGAAATACTTAGTATATTCAGATCATACAATAGAATTTTCAGTAGCTTTTACTTGTTCCTTACTTTTCCTGTTTAAAGGAAACAGTCAATAAGATTGATTTACAACTGAGAGTTGATTTTTTTATTAATCAGTAAAGTATACATTACAAAAATAAAGCCAGCTATTGTAACAGAGTTTCCTTATCTGGCCACCTCCCTATTATCACCACTGACAGTACTGAGAGAGCAGAGCACATGAAAACAAATAAAAAGTGGAAACTGAGACAGGGCAATACCTTACTTGGCTAATGGGCATTTGGATTCAGTTTTTCTTAAGCTCCACTATGTCTAATCAAGTTCTGGTTTAAATTTTAAAAATCTTGAAGGATATCCTGACATTAATCTAGCTGTACTTGAAGTTTTTACTGCAGATTGTTCTGATGAAAGCTAATGAATACATTTATATCTAATTGAAAAGGAAATTATTCTTAAAATACATATAAAACCAATTATCTTAGGAACTTGCGGAAGATGATACAAGTTTAGTGGTAGATTGGCTTGCAAGCATTTTTACCTCTTTGGTGCATTGTTTAATTTCAGAGAGATGAAAAACATACCTGCCCTTTATGATGTTTTCTGAACTTTACCAGGTTTGAATCAATTGAGAAACACATCCTGCTTTATATCCATTACAGATCTGCAGCAGGTTCTTCGCTGTATTTTCTGGCCAGGCTTTTTGTGCAGGCCACTGTCCTGCCCCTGTGTCCAGATGTGTTAATGATGGTTAACCTTAAATCTTGCTAGACCCCACTCCTGGTCCACTGTAAACTGAATATTTGAACCAAAAATAGATACTATTTTTATTTCCCATCCCTTGCTGTTACTTCTGTTTTCAAGCTGCCAGTGTGATTTTATAGAGCCATGTCCCCATCAGATATGAGCTGTCTCTGGTGAGTGCTGTTCAGTCAGTACATATAATTTAAGTTCACTTGCTGTGCTGTACATGAGACAGTTGCAGGAAATTCCTGGTTTGGGAATAGCTGGGATCATTTTTGTCCAGAGAGAGAGACTGAATGTTTAGTCTACACTGAATATATCAGTTTGTTGCATTTTTCTCTGCAAGTTTTCTGTTTTCTATATATTTCCCTTTCTGTTGCACATCCTCTCCTTCAGAAATGACCACAAACTGTGTAGTTAATTTCTGCATTTCTCCTTCGTTAACTCATTCATGGATGAAATGAAACTTCTGTTAAGCTTTTTTTATTTTTTTTAATTGCCACTGCACCACTAAAACAACTTGTGGAAATAGTTCTGTATAAAATGATTAATTCATGACCAATAGTTTAAAAAAGTTATAAATATTTAGAATCTTTTGAAATATGACTGAGGACACTTAATGAGGACTTTGGAAGATATATTTGACATTGTTCTTCAATTCTCTGATGTTTCATTTTTCAATGAGTTGTATAGTCCTTAAATATTTAGACTAAAATATAAGTGCTTGTTAGTGATGCTTCAGATGCTTCCATTTTTAGTCTCAATCATGAGACCAGTGTGATGGTTTTTTTCAGTATTCTGTATCTTTACTTACTGATGCTACCATATATTTACATATATATAATTTCATGTTTAAAAATTGCTGAAATATAAAGAAAAATGGCAGTAATGCATTAACCTTGAAGAGTGCAGCTTACAGGATTGGAGATAAGCTACTCAAAGGATGGGGTTTTAACTGGTCTGTGATCTAAGACACTTGAAGTGGAATGTGCTCCAAGTTATGGCAGTCTGAGCTTTTAGTTTATCTTGTTGCATGCCTCCTGGGGAAAACAGATTACAGTGGATTGTTAAGAGCCAATGTAGCTCACTGTGATCCTCAACTTTCAGTAGCCCAATAGGGCTCTTGAAGGCAAAGCCTAATGAGAAATACAATATCTGCAGATGTTGCAATTGTAAAGACTTTCAGAAAAAAAACAGTTTAGGTCAACACCAGAAGGAATCTGACCACCTTCTGTGTCCGGTTGAGCTGGGCGGGCTTTTCTCGTATTAGTCTGTGCTAACAATCAACATCCTGGTTTTCATTCTGTTAATTTTTGCACTGAAGGCTTAAGAAAGGTTTTCTTTCATCTCTCTTTGGAAGTAATGAAGAATTCAAAATTATCTTTGGTTTCTCAGAAATTCTAGGCTACTTACAAGCTAAGTTTCAGCTTTTTATGGAGAGAATATGGCATTTATTTTTTTTTATATATGTCCTTATATATATGAAAGAAATAACAGCACCAGAAAGGAGTTCAGAATTGAGGCTAAGGCAGTTGGGCTGGAGTCAGGCAGCTCCTCTGTGTTTTCACTGGTTCTAGTTTCTGGGAAGATTCAAAATCCATAGTGTAGGGTGTTTGTTTCTTGCAGAGGTTTCAAGAGTGACCAGTTGGTGAGTAAAACTAATAAAATGCCAGCTGTTATGTTTTGCTGAGAATCTCTTATTGCTGTCTTGCTGCATCTTTATTTTTCTTTATGATTTTGTTTGACTTCTGAAACAAACCAAACTTGGAGGAAGTCCTTCATCTGCAGCCCATTTATCACAACAGCAAAACTGATCGTGATGTAGGGTGGAAACAAAACTGTAGCTGACCACACTGTTGAAGTCCCATGGAAGAAACTTCTTGAGATTTTTGGCTTCTTTATTCATTTAGTTTCCTGGTAACAGAACGAAGTTCAAGCTAGTTATGATGTTGGCTTTTTTTTTGTGTACCGGTCTGGGTTCACTGACGTCTGTGGTTTCATGGCTTATGTAGGAGCAGCTGAGCAATTTTCAGATAAAATGAAGGAAATAATTGGGCCATTTTTTTGTCATCATTTTGCTCTTGTAGTAAAGTGTAATTGCAAAAGCACACTGCTTGAGTAAAACCAGTGTTAGGAAAAAAGGAAGGAACCAGTGCATTAAAGATAATTTGGTTTTCAAAAATAGACGTTGCCTATCTTTCTAAGATACACAGTCCAGTTTCAAGACATGCCTTAGGCTTTAATGTAGGAATTTTAAGATGAAATTACTGGACTGTGTTATGGGAAGGTCATGCTAGAGGACTATGGTACATTGCTTCTGTCCTCAAAATATATTAAATCTACTCCAGGCTTAGAATTTTTACTGTGACTTTAAAGATGGGAGAAAAAATTTGTGTCTGGAGATAAAATGTCCGCCCACTGAATCTCCAAAGGTTATTCTGGTATTTCATGTGATGTTATTTTCTGTGTTTAACTTGCAGTAATGACAGATATCTGCATTAGGACTGAGTAGGAGTAGAGGGTTGCTAAGTGTGAGTTGTGACAAACCATTTCTCTTTTTTAGGAGTGTTATTAAGATTTCTCACACTCTTCATTATTTCTCTCCATCTCCCACCAGTATGTGCTCCCAGTGAAGGGCCAGGGGAAGGAGAACATGGTCATGTTTAAACATAGTCCCCAACTGGATTACCAGATGGAAGTAACACCCATGGGAGCACAGTTGCAGCCTAGGACTGCTTATGAGGGTTTTTTAACTTTTCTTTTGATCACTTGACAGAATTGTGTTGGGTTTTATAAATTTTATGGAGTGTGGGTTAGGGTTTATATGGGCTGACCTTTGTCAACAATGTGTAGGACTTTGTAATTACAAACATCTCAGCACTAAAGGAGTAAACAAATGTTACCGCTTAAGCATTGATGCCAACAATGCTGTTGTGCACTGAGGTCCTGTTCCTCCAATACACACTTTTGCAAGACTCCCACTTTTTGATCTGCCTTCTAGATCTCTCTTAAGTGAGAAGACATTTTTTGAAGATTAAGGTTTTGAGAAAACTGAGGAACATGGTGGGACCCATTAAGTTGCTGCAACTCCCAAAGTGGATTTATGGAAGGCCTCCCATCAAAATGTTTGACTGTTTTATGGATAGATTTGAGATAAAAGTATTTCAAATAATCGGCACAAATAAATTAAGTCTGGCCAAGAATTCAAAAAACAATTAGTGTACATTAATCCTGATTTTATAATAAAAACTGTGTTAGAACTTCTGAGCCTGCAGACGCAAATATGTGTCCAAGTTAGTGACTCCATAAAATCCAGTTTTCTGAACTGGATTTAATGATTAATGCCTCAGAGTGCATAATCACATCTTTGCCAGAAAGTGTTTTTCTCTACTTTGGCTCACAATCTGCCTGTTTAACATTATCTGAAGTAAGGCAAACACAAAGGTGTTAAGGGTCTTTGTGCAAGAGCTGAAGTTTTCTGTGCAGCTGAATGCTTGGCCTCATTTATTATAGGATATGTGTCTCCTGGTCTCCACATCAGCTCATTTTTTAAAAAAACATTGTCTAAGCTGTTATTTGAGCAAGAGACTGATAGGTATTTTTAAATGTGCCTTTTAGTTTGTTGTCTTCACTCATAGGGCATGACAGAATTGTTCTGTTGCCCAGCTTTTCTCCCTTTCTTAACATTTGTCATCATGGCTTCATCTTAGAGGCAGCAGTTTCCAGCAGCTTGGTGTTTTCTTCTCTCTTGTGGATTGTTTTTTTTTGCTGCTGTTGAAGGCCAGGGGGGTTGTAAGGTGATGTTGGTAGGTGGGATTCTTTCCCCATGTGGATGCTTTGGGAAGATTCAGATGGAAGTGGTGGGTGCGGGGAAGATGTGGGTGCTTGCTGCCATTACTGCTGAGGCATGTCCTTATCAGTAGCCACTGGAGCCTGTGTGGTGGTGCTGCCTGTCTGTGGTCAGCTGGAGTAGCAGAGAGGAGTGCAAAGAGGAGTTCAGGACCAGTTGTCAGAGGAGACCATGGGAAAGTGTTGAAATGGGAATAGCTAGAGTAGAAATTAATTGATTACGTGTATAGAGTATAACTGAAGTATGAGTGTGTCATTATATGAACACGTTTTCTGTCCCCCATCACGATGAAAGAAGAGAATGAACTAGATTATTGCTCAAAGTCTTTTTGAAAAACCATATTCTATGGTTTTTCTCTCTCTTGAGTTCTTGAGTGCCTTGACAGGTACTGCTGCCACCCTCCACCCTCCATCTTTCAGTGTAGCAAATGTAAGAAAGCAAGCTAAAACTAATGTGCTCTTGCCTTCTTCCTAGGTACACTTTAGTCTGAAATCAGTTTACAGCAGAAGTAAATGGCTTGCAAGACTGCTTATAGGATTGTGAATGTGACAATTAAAATGCTAGTCTGGGCTGCAAGACACAGTGAGATAGCATGAAGAGCCAGATGATGTTCACCCTATAAACAGATATAATGAAATCACTTAGAATTTATAGTTTAACATCTTTCTTCTTCATGAGCTTTTACCTTCCAACTGCATTCCTGCATTCCTCTTCTGTTCATCATGCCATGAGACTCAGTATGCTGAAATTGGCAGTATTTGATATTATGGAGTGGTTTGTGTGGCATTAAAATTAAACCAGGGATAAATATGACCATGAAGACAGGTAGGATATCAATATATTAACACCCATGAGTTCTGCACTATTTCGGAAATACTCAATATTTACAAAGCTGTGTGCACGAGCAACAGATGCTTCTGGCTGTGGGAAATTAAGGCTCTCTTTCATCTTCCAGCACTGGGCTGGAAGTTTTGTTGCTGTAGTGACCAGCAGGACACTGGTTCCCAGCTGGTGAGGCATAGAGCATATATACTCATTTCAGATCTCTTAAAAGGCAGCAACAGTCCCAGGATGACACTGTAAGGAGGCAGCAGTAGACATTGCTCATAAACTGATTGGAAGTGTGTGTTGTATCAGCATTTCCTCCCGTGCTGTGATTTACAGCAGTAGGTGGGAGTGAGGAGGAGCTGGCAGAAGCCATGATTGCAAAAGGGAGTTTGGGACCCACCAACCTTGAAGGCTGATTGAATGCTGGAGGTGGGAAATATAGTACTGTGTGTCTCATGGAGGGTAAACCTCTGCTAATGGAAAGCCTGTCAAAAAGGCATTATTTCTGGAGATGAAGACTTCAGCCTCAATAGATGCATCATTCTGCTGGGTGATCTTTTAAAGGTGGAAAATAAGCACTAAGGAAGGCTTCAGTAGTGGGAACTGTGTGTGATTATCTGCAGTGATGGGGAAGTTTATGAATGTGTTTTTTAATCTCTTCTCTTCGCCCATTTGTTCCTCCCCTCTGGTTAAGTTTTGAGAAATGAAAAAACATAGTGTGGAAGAACAATTTGAAATTTTCAGGTATGAACAGAGTGAAGTAACCATATTTTAAAGCACAATACCATATTTTGAAGAACACTCATAATAAACAATATTCTGTTTTTGCCTTTCTCTAGGACTCCGGAGCAGTGTCCGAGCGTGGTTTCTTTGCTGTCAGAGAGCTACAATCCCCACGTGCGGTATGGGGCTGCCATGGCTTTGGGGATCTGCTGTGCAGGCACTGGAAACAAGGTGAGGGCCACAAAGAAGCATCTGTGGCCAAGACTGTTCCTGCTCCCTCCTGTGACATACACATTGTGTGCAGACATCACACATGCAGATGGATTTCTCACACATGTACACTACCAGCCAGCTGGAGTACAGCACTACTTTAAATTCTTTAACTTTTCTGGGCAGAGTTTCTTTTCCTGCTTGTACAGAATAGGTAAATTAGATTTTTTTTTTTATACATTACTGCCACATTCTTGGAATTTTGTCTTCAAAACTTTTCTTAGAGTTTTCTTACTGTCAAGTTTCCACTGAACTTTAAATGAATGTTCAGTACTCCAAAATCAATATTCCTTTGCCCTTGCAGTGCCAGTGAAGAGCAGGTGTTTTGCTTAACTTCTAGCTCTTTTCATCTTTCCTGTGATACATGATTCATAGAAGATCCATGTAGTAAAGCCAAGTGCAATGAAATTTAATTAAATATATTGTAGTTTCAGGAGTGTAATTAACAACCAGTACATTTTATGTATTCTCACTTTACAAGTATCAGTGAGGGTTAATTCTCATGGATGGTAACAGACCATTTATAGTAGGATTCCTGCTTCTGCTGAGGGAAGTGAGCACTCCTTGGAACAAGCAGCCTGTAAACTTGGGAATAACCTCCCTCTGCTTCTCCCACATGTGTATAATAATCTGTAGTGGTACAGAAATGCAATTTCAGAACAGGTGCACAGACAAAGTAATATGTCATGCTTCTGAGTCTTTGATAAATCTCTTGCTTATCTGTCTCATCTCTTCCTGTATTAAACATTTGGTCTGTGGCTCTTGCGTGAGCGCTCCCGAGTGTCGCTGGTGCTGCCAAAAGCACAGAATGCTGACGTGCACTGCCTGCCATCTTTAGTAGCTCAAGCATGCAGATTTGAAAGCAGATCTCAGAGTCCTATTTTTATCCAGGTCGCTTTATTCTCAAGTGGAAGGTGGAATCAAGGAGTTAGTTATTTTTAACCTGCTGCATCTGACAAGTTAATTTAAGTGGAAATGCTTTTAGTCGCAAGAATGAGTCTTGTTTTATTTCCAGATACATTGTATGATGACCTAAACCATCTGATTACACAGAAACATGTCTTCCAGAGTTTCTATTAGTAGGTTTTGAAGGCCCAAATAGATTCAGTTTTGGAGATCAGAAAGTTCAGCTTTTTGTCATAGTGGGTGTTTCATCCATGGTACTGAATGCTTGCCAAAGAGTGAATGAGTCACCTTCAGGTGAAGAAGTACAGCCTCCAACATAGCTCAGATGGCAAAAGCAGTCTTAATGAAGGCATGATGTTATTTTAGAAGTGGTTCTTTGAAATAATGTTCTGTATAAAATTAACTTGTTTTTAAAAGCCTTACCTAATGGAAGTAACACCAAGAGTGGTCTGAACTGGGAATCTCTTGCACTCTGCACTCAGCTACGTTTGCTCATCCTCAGTTTAAGTATGGACAGAAGGACACTCTGAACAAGAGATTACTTAAAAGATGCTAAATGCTACAGGTCCTAACAATAAAGTGTAAGGCCAAGAATTTGGAATTTAATGAGATGTATGCATCTATTGCTTATACCTGTTGTTTAGCTGTTGCCCTGTTTCTGCAGGTAGATCTTGTTCCATCCATCGATCACTTGTTTTTAGTGTTTCTTTTCTTTTTCTTCACAATTTTTAGATTAAAATCTACAGTAATACAGATTTCTGCTTCATTTGCCAAGAACAGGCAAAACATTTTTTAAAGTATATCTGATAGCATCAATCTGATAACCTTCCATTGGAGAATTGAATCCTGGCATTCTAAAAATAGTAGTATTAACTCTATGACTGTGTATTTCTTCATTTCTTTTAGGAAGCAATCAATTTGCTTGAGCCAATGACAAATGATCCTGTGAACTACGTGCGTCAAGGAGCTCTGATTGCATCTGCCCTTATCATGATCCAGCAGACTGAGATCACCTGCCCAAAGGTAGCATGTCACACCTCACGTGCCTCACATACCTCATGTGCCTCACGTGCCTCTTAGGCGGGAAATTGTCTTGGATGCCAAATCTTTAGTGCCTGGCACTGCATGTAAGCACTGGCAAGAGGCTGAACATGTCTGGTAAAGAGCCAGAGCTGAATGTTCAGTGGGAAGCTCCTGCTTGGATCAGAATATGTGCTCTGAATGATGGGAACATGCCTGATGGATGGCAGCATTCTAATCCTGAGCACTACAAGAATAAATGCTCTTCCTTAAAAGCTCTCAAAGCATCTTGTAATGATAGGAAAGTGACTGTAAAGACATTGGTTTTGATGATAGTAAGCTTAGTTTTGGATGTCATCACCATGCAGAGAGATTCTGTTACAGCAATGTTTCCTTTATAGTTAATTTTTCAGACATAACAACATCAGAACTTTCAGAACTGGCTTAGTGAGTTTATAACAAATACTCCATATTTTAATGGAGTTTTCTGTTCATAAGGTGAAAAGGGTTGCATATGCTGTGTTTAGCTTTTAAAAGTAGGTTCCCTGTGAGTGTGTGACAGGTGATGATATGCAAACATTTATACAGACTAAAAGTCCACATTGGAGAAGCTCTGAGGTTCCACATTTCACCTGCTTTAGTGAGTGCTGAGGCAGAGCAGTAGCTGGTACTTTGCTACTCATCTGCTGCATATTGGTTACTTTTATTGATGTCATTTTAGAAATTGAACTGTGATAAAAACAGACACCTTTTTACTGCATTTGGATGAGAAGAAGGAAAAAAACCTCTGTCCAGTGGCAGATTTTACTTGGGAAAGTCAGAGAAGGAGATCTACAAATGCAGGTGTTTGGGTATTTCTAAGTCACGGAACATGAAAATTTGCTGGCAGACAGTTTGTTCCTTCAAATTATTTTTTTTTTTAAAGAAAGAAAAATGTTAGTTTTCACTGAGCAGAATCTGGGAATGTTGTTTATATTATCAGAATTGTAGTTCAAGTGAATAAGCCAAGAACAGTAGTTCACTTGAGTAAGCCAGTGGAGAGAACAGTAGATTTCTGTTAGATCCCCCTGTCCTCCAAGATACAAAGTTTCTGTAATGTGAAGTTGAATTATCTCTCTGTGGAAAGAAATTAATTGTTGTTTTTATTGTTTGTTCCTTGGTCAGGTGACTGGAATGCCAGGCCTCAATGTAGGAGATCAGGTTTAATCATTCTGTGTTGCTCTAGTACTGGACAAATTATACAGCTCTCTTGTGCCTCAGTTTCCCAGCAGAAAGAATTAATGATTTATATGTGAAAGGACATTATGAGGATTGATTCATTTTAGTTTGCAAAGCACCCTAATCCTTTTGGGATGGGAATTACAGTCTGCTCTGAATCAGTCAGCCTTCCTAAAACATGAATCACTTTCTGAGTCTGCCTGTTGGAGTTTCTGGCTTTTTGAGATGATAGGTGAAAGACTCTGTTTGTCCTAAAGAAAAATGTGGGTAGGAAAATAGCTAGTGAAAACATGGATTATTTGAGGTGTGTAATAAGGCAGATCTCTTTTCCCAAAGAGGCCTGAAAACCTTGACTTCCAAGTCATATGTGATACTTCTGCTTGATAAAAGAGTGGTTAAAATAGTTGGCCAGCAAATACAGGATGAGATGTATAGTTTGAGAGTCAGTGGCTTGTTTAAAAATGGGGCCAGAAACTGAAACACTTTAATGCCAAATTGTTGCCTGATATAGATACAGAAGGCAATTAATTGTCTAGTCATAGAAGCACTACAGATATTAAAAAACAAACGGAAACAAAATTCCAGATTAAAAATTAATAAAAAATACCTGAAATATTCTGCCAGTTCAGGAACTAAACACAGAATACACAAATTTTGCTTTTTATAAATACCCCAAAAGTTGGTTATAACCATTATTGTTTCTTGCTCAGAAGTAAATATTTTGAGGGATATGCTTCCAATTAAGTTATTTATTATCCATGGGAAACTTTTTGGAGATCTCTGCCAATCTGAAAAAAATTACTTAACTCTGATGTGAAGTCGTGGAGTTCTTCAGAAAAGGAGCCATTTTTAGATTGCCAGGACATATTTTGATCTGATTAGATTCCTGAGTGACATGCTGGACATTGTGTGCCAAAGGATCTGACTTGATGGGTGTGGGATTTTGCACTGCTGAATAAGCACCTAGGAAGAGCAGTGTGGTGATTTTTGTATCCCACAAGCTGTACAGTCTTGATGGGGCTACAGAGAAGCAAAAGTTTATATATCATCATCTCACTGCTTCTAAATACCTGGTGATGCTTTGCATGTGAGAGATGGTGATTTTAAAAAAGACTGTGTCATAGAGCCTGGCCAGCTTCCTGTCATTGCTGCTCAGTTTGTCTCTTCTGGGATTTGATATTTTTTTTTAGTTAACTTATTATTTGTGAGCTTAGGGTTAGAAATACTTTCAGTTCTCTGCTGATCATTTGGGGAAGATGCTAGCAAATAATCTTCCTTAAATAGTTCAGGATGTTTTTGGGAATAAAATGTTGTCAGAGTTTGAGAGCTGAGCATTGCAACACCAAAATGCCAGGAATAAACAGAGATTTAAGATTCAAAGTATTTTGGTTTAAAAAAAGCCATTTTTATTGTGGGAAAGGGTAGATGTATGCCTTTGAATTAACTTCATTGTGATCTTCCCTTTGTGTTTGTCCTCCTCTTTGTTGTGCTCAGTCTTTGTTTAAATGAATAATTCAAAAAAATTTAAATTTAAATAGTTTAAATAAAGGATTGTGAAATAAAGAATTGTAATTACATTAACTCCTTGAACTTGCAAGTTGCTTAAGGGCCAAAAAGGCGTAGCAGGTGTTAAGTAAAGGTGGTTTGGTCTCTTTGGAATTGAGACAATTCCTCCATGTGCAGCCAACATGATTTTTCCTGACCTCTGTTGGTAGATTTGAGAACCATATTAGTACCAGATATAAAATATTAAGAAGTTTATTTTATGAAATGGAATCCAAAGTTACAGATGTGGTGAGGTCATCATAAGAGAAATCAATGACAACTTCAGGCTATGTTTGTGACCTGCAGGGCAATGAAGTCAGCAGTTTTGGAGACAAACTAGGTGTTGAACTACTTGAAAAAGTAAATTCAATTCCTGGTTTTGTGTTAGGATAGTCATCTTGGCAAAATGAGAAAATAATAAGCAAGGTCAAGGCTTTTCCTCCATCCTCCTTCAGTCATAATGGCCTTTTTCTTCATCTTCCTTCAATCATATTGGCCTGTTGTCTTTAAGATGTGAAGAAACCAGGACCAGATTGCTGTTGGGATTTTTCCCCCCATTTAGATGAAATGCTAGGTCTTGCTAGGGTGCAAGAATGATTTTGCAATATTCTGGTAGCACCTTTACTTTATGAGAGCCCTCTGCTGTGAGATGCTTCTGCATGCTCCTTCAAGAGGGCAAGTGTATGCAGAATAACTTCATCTTTTGAAGAAGATAGATGCAACATGCAAACAGTTTAAAACCTATTTTATTAGATTTTATTAATGCTCTTGTCCTTAAGAGCTTGCATTTGCCAGAAGCATTGTGCAAATCACCTGCCAATATTTCCTGTAATTAACTGTTTATAAAATCTTGTTCTTGACAATCTCCTGGGCTTCATGTGCATGAATATTGACTGGTGGAGGGAGAAGTGATAAATAGCCTGATAAGTGGCAGCTCTTGGTGGTAGGAAATGGTGCTGTAACGTTCTCATATCTCAAAGTCTCTGTTGTTTCCTCGCTGTTTCCAAGGTTCTGTGTTTGGCTTCATTTGAACTCACTGCCATGTCATTTTGGCCAGCACTAGTTATCCGAATGGGGTGTGTGTTTTGTTAGAAGGATGAAATGAGTCATTGTCTATATTTTAGTGTTCCTCCTGGAAGCTGCCCAAATAAATTTCTAGGTAGCATTTCCAAATGCTGTAGAATTTTTGAAGTGCTTGAAGATTTCAAGGGAGAAACAAAGCTTGTGGGTTTCATAGCATATTAAATATACTTACACAGTAGTTTGGGTTGTGCTTGTTGCTGTAGTTTGAAGGAAAAATAATAGCAGATAAAAGGGCTTTACTGGACAAACTCTGGCAGGTTTTGCTTCAACAGCTTAAGAAATGGCTGGCTGTTGACATCTTGCTCCATTTTGTAGGAGGTGAGTGCCCCAGCCCCTTCTCCCAAGAGAGAAGCATTGCCTCCATGTGAGGTAAATACCTTCCTGAACTGCTGCAGCCAGAGCTGCCAAAGCCGGCTTTCCCCTGCAGCAAGGAATGTTTTCAGCTGGGAGCTGATCCAGTCAAAATTCCCATTCCTGTAAAGCATTTGCTTTGTAGGAACAGCCTGAACAAGCATGTGGGCCTATTATGCATTTTAGTGTTGAGACCTTCGGTCTCAATCCTTGGGCTGGGTTGGCCTGGCCCCTAAGTCTGAGCAGGATAGTCTCTCACCCTTTCGTAGAACAATTTTGCTTCCATTGACTTTAAACTCTGGAAAGGGCACACTTACTTAGTGCATTTTCCAGGCCTGGCAGTGATCCATAGCTCACAATGCACAGGTATGCAGAACTGATACGAACACAGAATGCTCTTGGGATGGAATTACATATTTTGTACTTTTATAAGAGATGGCATAAGGACTGTTCCCTACTGCAGCTGGTTCAGTGCTTGTTCACTGAATGCCTGCTCTCAGCTGATCTGCTGTAACCTGTCCCTGTCACCTGGAGAGGTGGCAGTTGACGTGCTCAGGTAGAGCAGCCAGGTTTCTGTCCTTGGTCCCTTGTCAGTGTCTCAGACACCTCTCTGCCCTGCACAGGGTCCTGCTGCCAAAGCTGGCAGGTTCCTGGTGGGCTTGTTGCCTCGGTGTTCTGTTCATGTGCTCTGTTAATGCACACATGAGTAGGAGCTGAGGAAGGTGTATTAGGGAAGGGTGCTCACAGGGTCATCACCATGACCAGGGAGGTGGATGATTTCCCTTTCTAGCTCTCCCTCACCTTCCCAAGTGAGCTGTTCCTGCCCTCTATTCCAAGACTGCTGTCAGTTCAGACACCAGTGTGAACATCAGCAGTTCTGCTGAATGCCTTCTCACTCCACCCAGGGTTTAGTTCTCTGAAGATTTGATTACAGGGTAAATTCTGGATTACAGTCCACCAAATGAGCTTTGTAACATATGTCTGTTTTCATAAATATTCCAAACCCAGAGGCTGAGCCCAGAGTCAAATGATGTTCTCTAAACAGAGGCACTGGAATTCTGCTGCTCAGCTCAACAAGTAGTTTCACCTGTTACTTCTGTTTCCCGGTGTGTTTGTTCCAAACAATACCTCAAGGCTTAGGTTCACCTGTCTGCATGTGGCTGCCTTTGAGGCCCTGTTCCAGGCTGCAAATGCAAACTAAGGTGTTTTTTCACTGTACAAAGAGGTCAGATGTAAGAAGCAAACCATTTACACTGAACATGTAAACCTCAGTGTAAGCTTTTCTAGTAAAAATCGTGAGAGCTTGAAAAAGCATAAATGGAGTGAAGCAAGAGCAGAGTTTGGTCTGAATACCCAGAATAAACCCTGCATTGTGTGTGCAGTATCTCCCTGCCACACATCTGTCTGTGTGGCTGCCCTGATAATTTATGTTGCTCCTTTTTCTTAGTTTTAATAATTGCAAAATAACTAAAAACATTTTAACGCAAAAAGGAATTGGTGAGTAGAGAACTAGTATTAGCACACAAATTAGAAGTTTGGACTTCAGTGGAAAAATGGAAACTGCTGCTGTTTTCCCCTGACAGTTCTAATAAACGCATGCTGCTCTTCCAGAGAATTGTTGTCTTGTTCAGCTTTGCTGCTGTTGCTCTGGTGCTCCATGCTAATGAGACTGTCCACTGGTGTGAAACAGCCATTTTAATGCAGTCCTATTGAGCAGGACAGGACTTGCTTGTATGAATGTTAATGTCTTCTGGTATCACAAAGTGGCTCAATGAGGTTAGATGTCATCAGTGCTGAGTGAATTGAGGTGACAAGTAGTATCACTGGGTTACTGGCTGAAGGAGTGAAGGCAGGGAAGATGTCACCTAGAGAGTGTCTGTTCATTTAGGACACCTGTGTTTTAAGTGGGGTGATGAGTTACCCTGCATTGAAAACTCTTTTGCAGAAAGCGTTGTCTTACTCTGAACTGTGCAGGGCTGCCAAGCAATGCTGCAGCTCTTGGGTATAATGCTTATGGTTGGAGAGGTGGTCTCTGTCTTTTGTTTCCACCCCAGATATTGGACATAATATCTCAAAGGTCTGGTCTCAGCTTCTTACTGCCACTGATCAAAAATTCACACGTGAAATGCACTGCTAGCATTGCCTTAGCTGCAGGATTGCCTTGTGGCTCAGATGTGCTTTTACAGGGGAATCTGATCTTGTGCCTTGCTGAGAAACCCCTGCAGTGTGATTCATCCCCTCAGACAGCTCTTCATTCTGTTTCAATGTTTATTTTTTTACATTGATGAATCCCAGTTTAACAAAATGTTATTCTCAAGCACAGTTCTCATGTCACCGAGTCAGTTGTATGAATGGAGGTTTTTTCACAGGTGTGAAAGCTTTCTGCAAAGGTTTGCAAAATGGAATTTGGAAATGCACATCCATCCTGAATATTTTAAAATCAGTATATGGATATCTTCAAGTGGGGAAAATCTCTCTAATTAATTATTAATGGGGTGATTTGTAGTACCAGTGACTAAAGTTGTTGAAAATGCAAATGTCATTGTAGGGTGCAGAAATTGAAGGTGCTTCTACTAAAGATGGACAATTTGACTCATGCAGTCAGTTTTATAATCTCTCTCTCTTTCTTTTTTTTCCCCTTTTTATTATTTTTAACCAGGTCAGCCAGTTCAGGCAGCTCTATTCCAAAGTGATCAATGATAAGCATGATGATGTTATGGCAAAGTTTGGAGCAATCCTGGCACAAGGCATTTTGGATGCAGGTAATTTCTTAAACATTAAAGGCTGCTAAAATTTCTTAAACTTGTTTGGTTGCAATCACTGTAACAGCAAATTCCATTTGGGAGATGTGCAGGTTTTATGCCTGTCATGTCATAGTAGCAAGAAATCTCAGTTTTCATGGAATTTTAGCTAACTAAAGAATAAGCCCTGTTTTGTAGTTTCAGCTTGTATCAGCATGTTTCTGCTAGGAGAGACTCAGCACAGTCATTTGGGCTGAATTTATGTCAAGAAGTCTGGACAAATAGAATATTTCTTCTCTGAGTCTGTTTTCTCACCCCAGATGTTGATTTATTATAGCATGGTGGGCTGCTTCTTTATTTTTCTGAATCATCACCTGCTCCAGAAATTCAGAAATCATGTGGTATCCAGTGCTCATATTTTTTTTCTGTTAAAACTTTACATAACCAGTTTTTTAAATCATATATAAGTTATTATATATATGTCTTTAATAACTAGTTTTTGCTACTTTCAAGGTTTCACAAAGGAAGAAGCACAGTTAACTGCATCAGTGTTTTTTCAGAAGACCCAGTTAGTTTCACAGGGTACTGCTATCTTTTTCTAGCAAAGAAAACATAATTTCATGAATGTTAATGACTCAGTGTTGAGTCAGGAAGAGGATTCTCTAAGGCCATCAGCATTTCACAAGGGCTGAGTTGCAGGGCCTATTAAGGACAGTTTCTGTAAGCAAAGAGGACAGACAATGTTTTGAATTTTTCCTTCTGCTGAGGTAGCATTTGTACAATGCTGTGTCTGTCAGTGGCACTTCTTCTGCAAGTTTCCAAACACAATCTCTCCCATCTGGTCTCTTGTGCTGAGGCCTTCTCTTGCCATACACCTCTTTATCCCCTGTAATAGGCAGAAACAAGCTGGTTTTTCCTGTGCTCTTGAGATCAAGATTAGTCCTGAAGTCCACAAGCAAAGGAGCCTCAGAATTTGTCTCTGTGCTGTGGCTCAGGCACAGCAGCCTGCAGTGGGTGCAGTGTCGGTGTGAAATCTCTGCACCTCCAAGCTGTGCCATGGGGCAGAAGAACATGGTGCTGCCTGCCCCTGTCTGCATGGAATCAGGTTTAAAAAGCTTCCCTGCTGGCAATGGCAGGCTGCTCTGTCACAGAGGGCCAGGCCTGCTCAGTGACAGGCACCACCTTCCTGCCTCCTGGTGCCCCTCCTGGAGCTCAGGCTGAGCAATGTTCTTGGCATGAGACTCAGAATAATTTTGGTTGTTCCCATACTCACACTCAGTTCCTGGGAAGTCAGGGACTAGCTGGCTCTGGGATTTTTCTCTCAGCAATACAGACCTGTTTTGAATTCTGACCCTTAAGATTAAATCATAAAAACACAACTAAAATCTTATTTGCCTCCTGTGTCACCCATGTATTGTATGATTTGGAAACCAGAAATGTCCTGTTATAATAAACTTGATTGGAATTTGTGCAAACTTTAACCTCTTTTTCTTCCTGAGAGACTCAGGGAAGGCTGTGAACTCCTTTTCTTAACCTATTGCCACTTTCATTAGAGCCTCCTAAAAGAACAAATTCCTTTTATCCCTCCTATACAACTGGAAGTACTTACCTGAAACAATGAGTTATAGAATTTAATTATTACCAATAAGAAAATGTTCTTTGTGTTATCTGCCACAGCTGGGGCAATTGAATTTAGTTTTGTGTCTTTTTTTTTTGGTGGGGTGAGGAGAAAAGCCCAATTTTCTTCCAATGACAGGGTTTGATTAGAAGTGCAAGATTTCCAATGTATGCCTGGGAAATGAGCTGGAGGTGGGATTTTTGCTCTGACAATGAGGCAGCCATTTAGGCTGATAATTTAATGGAAGGAGTGGGGTACCTTGGAAGCACTGAAGTGGAAATGAAGATTTTTGGTCTTTGCCATTGCTGGCGCATTGATAAGCCCCAGCAGCAACATTTTTCTTTAATAAAATAAGAAAACAGTAGACACTAAATTTAACTTAGTGCTTGGGGTTTTTCCCTAAACTCCCCTTGCCCCAGTGGCAGTGTGAATTTTGGGAGATGGACCTTATAGTACAAGGATGCCTGAAATTTTTTCTTTAGTGTTTTTTGAATTTTTTTTTCCAGGCATCATGTTACAGCTTTTATTCATCCAGCTAAAGATCTGGAATGTGTTCCCTTCCAGGCAGTCAGGGCTGCTATTTAATCATGAAGATAAACCACAATTGTGCAGTATTATGTCTCCCCACCTTTCCTGCTCCCTGCAAAATCCTGGGAGTGAGGGTGGACTGTTTGTGGGTATAAAACTGCAGAAAAAAAGTAGCATGACAGCATCTTTTGAACATTAAATCTGTTGCTCATTCAGTAAATTCCAGAGATTGTATAATTCTAGGCTTTATCTGAATTATAGGTTAAAATTCTGAAAATTAAAGTGCACAAGTTTGATAGTTAAGCTGCTTGTGCAACATTCACTGAGCTGCTTGATTCAGAAAATGTGCTGATAACCAGGGCCTGGTCGTTACACAGTGATGCAGTAAAATAAAATTTAAAGTGAAGATGGAGGAGAAGACCAGAAATTTGAGTGTGCTCTGCTTGGCATGTTTAGGGATAGCACCTCAGGCAGTCCCCCCACAGTGCTGTGGCAATTTCAGATGAAAGGGCAAGAGATTGCTATCAGAGAAAATACTAAACAGCAGAGCAGACCTAGCAGTAGAAAAAGAAAGGACCATATCTTAGTCTTTCTTCAAAGATGTAGCAGGAAGGAGTTTTCCTGTCAAATAGCAGGAGATCTATTGCTACACAAAAGGAAGACGAAGGAGATAGAATGTAAGCAGAGCATCCTGCAGGAGGGCATTAAAATGTCCCACCTGGCACTGCCTCTGCTGGGACTAACCCTGACAGATGCCCAAGATGACAGTACTGCTTCAGTCAGGGCTTTCATTAGTTTTGGCAGCAGAAGAGAATTCTGTTTGTCTTTAAAACTCAGACAGCTCCATTGCTGTCTGGCCCTGCCTGAGGTGGCTGTTTGTGCAAGCCTGGGAAAAGCTACTCCAGTTTGGGATTTTCAGCTATAAAGTGGCCTGAGGAGTGGGTGTTTGTGTTTTAACAAAGTTAACCTCCCTGCACCGGCTCTTGTCAGCGGTAATGGACTTGCCTGGTGCCCTCTTCAACTCTAATGCACTGTGTTTATCAGCAGACAGAAGATCAGATTAACACTTTCTCACTCTGTCTGCAAGTCTAGTCTTTCAAATTTTTTCTAGCTGGATGTTTCTGCACTACATCAACATGTGGAGTTGTTTGGGTCTCTGCTTTGCAAGTACAAATCTAAGACTTGGTTGTCTGGCAGAGATGTAATTTTTCTGCAAAGGCTGCAGGAGCTTGTCTCTGTGCAGCTTAGATTGATAATGTCTAGAAACAACTTCTGAAGTTGCTGCTGTTTACATTTTTTTTTTCTACTGAGATGGTGTAAGATAAAAACCTAGGGATATTTCTTCTGAATAACTGATTGTTCAGGGAGGCAGTCACAGAAAGAAAAGTTTCTGTGTGCTCAGCTGTATATGTACTGTATTCCTCTTGAGCCTTGTCTTGGGGATCGTTTATATGCCATGTTTTAAAACTGTTTATGGCACAAGTTTGTCTTTTCCTTTCCCTCTCACTGCTTGTACTTTTGTCTAACCTGTATCCTGGCAAAATGAGCATGGAAGAAGGGCTGTATTCCCTGATTGTTTGGGTACTTTGGAGCAGTGTGGTTGCTGTGCTGTACATCTGTTTTACTGAGTAAGCTGACCTCACAATAAAGGAGGGAAGTGTGTTCCAGAGGAGGAAACTGGCAGCACTGTGGCCTGTGCAGGCCTTTGACAGAAACTGTTTGACATTCATTGTTCAGGTGTCTTTGTGGAGTACCCAGGAATCAATAATTCACTGACTTTTATGATTCCTTACAGGGGGCCATAATGTCACCATTTCACTGCAGTCGAGGACAGGACATACACACATGCCTTCTGTGGTGGGGGTTTTGGTCTTCACCCAGTTCTGGTTCTGGTTCCCTCTGTCACACTTTCTGTCACTGGCGTTCACCCCAACCTGTGTCATTGGCCTTAACAAGGATCTTAAGGTACGTAACAAGAAGAGAGAAGAGACTGAAAAGTTGCTTGGAATATTCGAGTGGTCTACAAGGTGTGGTCATGGATTTGTTGGTTTTCTTTGCATGTTTCCGACTTGTTTGTGCCAGAAAAGGCACAAACTAACTGGAAGAAATCTGAAAAATGGGCTTAAATTGTAGAGCTGGTAGTGGGAATGGGAACAAGAAAAATGTAGAGAGCAGACACTGACCTCTTTACTTCAAAGTAGCTTAAAAAGAAAGGAACTCTAAATAGAGTATTTTGGCAGAGGCCACCCCATTATCACTCTTGAAGGTCAGGGTTATTTTTTTAAAAAACGTGTTGCCCCCCTGGCCTCCCAGATAAATTATGTGATGTTCTCCCCTAAGAAAGTTAGCAGTGGGAAAAGAGGATTTGTTTGGATTCCTTGGGGACTAAACATTAAACTGAGTAGCCATGGGTACTGCACTTTTCTTGTGCATCTATTCTTCCAGCTATCAGGTGTGGCACAGCCCCTGTAAGCTGTGTACCATGCTGGGCCTCCTGTGCTGAAGAACCAAGCAAGGAATTTCCACAAAAAAGCTTCTGGATGTGACAGCATGGGGATGTTTAAGAACTTGGATTGGCTATCAAAAGATGCTTTCTACCATTGCTTAAGTAGCCAAGAATAAGAGAATGTGTGTCACTGGTAACTCACCCCCAAATGTACAGTCCTTTGGCAGGAAGGGAGTGTCAGTGCTTGGTTTGCCCTCGCGTGCATTGACAGAGCAGATCTTCACTTAGATCTTAAACCAATTTTGTGTTAATACACACAAACACAGCAACAACATCAAAACCACAAAAGCTTTGAAGCAATGAAAACAAAGCATGGTGTGAATAGGATAGGGTGTATGGAGAGGGCTAGGAGAGCTTGCCAGAGTCAAATTATAGAATAATTAAATAACATTGTTCTAGTTGAACCACTGCCACTGATAACAGTTTCTCAGCTTCCGGAGAGGGAGAAGGGGAAGCTTGTATTCTTTAGAGGATCTGTGTTTGTCTCTGCTGGAAGGAAAATGAAGCTAAAGCAATTATTCTGCTGTGGATTTTTTCCGTGCTTTTCTAGTTTCTAACATTGTTTTAAACTCTTTGTCTTAGATGCCAAAAGTCCAGTACAAGTCCAACTGTAAGCCGTCCACATTTGCCTACCCCCCACCTCTTGAGGTACCAAAGGAAAAGGAGAAAGAAAAGGTATTTGAGCTGGCTTTCTGTGTAAAGACTAACCTCTTCTCCCTCCTAGCATAAACATTGACTTTGGTGGTACTACTAGGGAATCTAAAGACCAAAGGAAAAATTGGCAGATGCTATAGTCTCCAAAAGAGAATTCTAGGTGAATTTTCCTGCTGTGCCTGGGACTGTTGATGATGGTGGCATACAAGTGCTTTGCTACTGAATTGCTGCAACCTCCCTTGTCTGAAGTGGTCAAGCAGAAGTATTGAATAAAAAAACTGCTTTCCATGTCCTACTGACTTGTATGTGCATCATCCAGCACAGCAGGGTCCTTTTCTGTGGCTTGAGCTCCAAATGCTGCTCCAGTGCAACCATTGAAAATATTAGTTGAGACACTTCTCAAATAGTCCCATATGGATGGAGCAGTGGGCCCATGTGCTAGAATAATACCTGTCAGCTCCATGGATTGCAAATAGGTGAGTGTGGTACTGAGAATATCTCGGTATTGAAAAGGAGAAGATGACACCTGTGGGGTCACAAGTGGGACAATAGTGGAAGCAATTTGTCTCCTGGCACAGGATGGTAAAAGCTGTTGAGCAGAGCATGACAGCAGGCACAGCAGCCCTTAGGGAGCAATTGTGGAGCAATGGAGACCCCAGGCATGTCATCCTGATGAATGACATGGTGTGAAAACTGTAAAACAACTTACCAGACAGATTTCCAGGCCACCAAGGAATCCAGAAATTAACTCTGATGAAAGGCAAAGCTCACTGCTTATAGCTGTTTTCTTGCCTTTGAATAGGATGTGAATTGGACAAATCTTTTCTCTTTAAACTTCCCTGGCCAAAAGTTAAAATGTGCCAAGAGCCCACATTTATTCTCACCAGCAATGTGACAAATGCTGTTGCTCCCTGACCCTCTCAGAAAGTTTCTGCCATTTGTTCCCAAAAGACTCCAGCCTGGTGGGCTGAAACTCAGTGTACTGTGTTGGGTCACACTGAATGCCTCATCTGTTGCCATATCCAGGTTTCCACTGCTGTGCTGTCCATCACTGCAAAAGCCAAGAAGAAGGAGAAGGAAAAGGAGAAAGAGAAGAAGGAAGAGGAAAAGATGGAAGTGGTGGGTGCACACATTGAAACTTTAATGTCTTCTTCCCCCTCCCACCCTTATAAATGTGGAAGGTGTGTCATGGAAGTTGACACACACTTATCTCTGTCCTCTTGCAGCCTGTGTTATGAGCAAAGCTCTGACACACATCCCTGCAGACACTGGTTAGCACCTTTAGTCTGTGTGTGCACTGTTAAAAGCAAGAGGTGCTATTAATTGTGAATCTGTTATTTCTGACAAATAAATCTTCCTCAGTGTTGTTAAGTAACTGACTTCCTGAATGGCAAAAGCTTGTTTTGACAGGTTTATGTGCCTTTACCTGCATAAACCTTATGAGTATTATTACATGACCTGCTGGTTTTAGGCCCAGAGGAATCTTCTCTCTTATCCAAGTAATTTTGTTACTAATGCAGAAAAAGCTTAGTAATTTCATGTCCTTGGGACCTCTGACCTTTTAAAAGGAGTGTTGTAGCAGTTGCTTGATTGTGTCTAATTCACTGTGAGAGCACTGAAGAGTTTAAACATTCTGGTTTTGCACATACTTAACCTTCTATTCTGAAACATTCACTTTTTGGCAGCAGTCTCTTACGTGCTTTACCCATCTATCAAAATGGCAAACATTTATCCACACCCAGCTCAGAACCAGCTGAGGTTTGAGCACAGGCTCCATATGCTGCTCAGTAGTTATGGTGATTGCTTTGGTTCTCTGATGATTTCTTTCAGCTCATAGATGTGACACTGGAAGTTGTCATCCTCATCTGTGAATAATGTCTCAACCTGGAGCAAACTGAGTAATGGAGAAATGAATTTTTGGTGGTTGCTGTAATTTGGAAAACATATGGCAGCTAAAATTCTTGTAGTACTGACAAAAGACCCTTTCAATTGTGCCCTACTCATAAAGGGAAATATTCCAAGAACAACTGTAAGCTGAAAGTGCATTGTGGACCCATAGAATTCTTTAGGTTTGAAAGACCTCTAAAGTCCAACTTGACCCCAGAAATGCCAAGGTCACCACCAAACCATGTCCCCAAGAGTCTTAGCTACCCATCTTTTAAATACTACCAAAGATGGTGACTCCACCACTCCCTTGGGCATCCTCTTCAAATGCTTGACAACCTTTTTGAAGAAGAAATTCTTATTAATATCCAACCTAAACCTCCCCTGGCACAACCTGAGGTCATTTCTTCTTGTCCTGTGTCTCGTTACCAGGGGGAATGACCCCCACTTATCTCCACCCCCTGTCAGGGAGTTGTTGACAGTGGTAAGGTCCCCATTGAGCCTTCTCTTCTCCAGGCTGAGCCCCTCCAGCTCTTTCAGATGCTCCTCACAGATCTGGTGCCTCAGTTCTGTTGCTCTTTTCTGGACACACTCCAGCACCTCAATGTCTATCTTGTAGGGAGGGACCCAAAACTTGACACAGGGTGCAAGGTGTCCAGTCACCTCACCAGTCCCAAGCACAGGGGACAGTCCCTGCCCTGGTCCTGCTGTGCACACTGCTGCTGACACAACGCACAATGCCATTGACCTTCTTGGCCACATGCTGCCTCATGTTCAGTCACTGTCAACCAGAACCCCCAGCTGCTTTCCCTTTTGGCCTCTTTAATTTAAATTTTAGTCTAACAAATCCCACACATGTGGCATAAGATCAAACTTCTGTATATAAAATAACCTTCCCAGACCTACATAGGTGTGACCACATTGTAGGCACTGAATGTCATGCAGCTGGCCCAGAAAATTCATTATCTCATGCATGCAAGGTATAATCTCTGGGTTTTGGTTTTGTTCTCCTTTGTCAAGTTTCCTTGTCACCAAACATTGCCTTTTCTTTGAATTATTCTTACAGTTCTATGTAGTAAGCAAAATGTGCAGAATAGATGCATATGTCTTCTAAAATTGCTGCAATCTACATTTAAATGCAGGTGTTGAGTGGAAGCAGTATATTAGAAGGGGTTCATATGTTGTGTCTGTGTGTGGCCAGATTTTTGAAAAGTTTATTTGGCTGAATTGAGCAGAAAAGCAAGGATAGTAAACAGGGAGCTTGCTGCCACCTGCTGTGTTTGAGTGTTTTGCCATTGTCCTAATGTTTTAGAGGTATCATTGCTTTCACGTTTCCCTCTTATGCTTGTTATATGACTAGTAATCCATAGCTTCCAAGGGATCTGCAGAGCAATGAGCAGCTGCTGTGCCAGAGAAAGTCCTGTCTGCTGTTACAGGACATGCCATGCATTCAGTGGTGTTCCCAATAGTTTCCTGTTAGTTGTTCCCATCTCTTCTGCCTTTTTTTTTTTTTTTTTTGTTGTTGTTGTTGTTTGCTACTCAAATGTTTCTGAGAAAGAGGGAAAAAATGACCCATCTTTTGAAGTATGTAAAGGATAGTGGTTTTTTTCCTTCTGCTTTTTGCCTCTAGCTGCTGAATCATTGATAAGGGAGGGATTCACTGTAATTCCCTATCGAGTTGCTGAGGTCGAGTCATTTTAGGTGAACTGCTGTCACTGCCAGTACTGTGAAATGTCAGTGACAGCTTTATAGCTGCAAAAATACAAGGGCAGCTTTTGGCAATTTTCATATGCTCAGTAATGATATTAAAGAATCTTCAGTTGTGACAAAAAGTGGTGAGTTTACAGAAAAGGTAGGAGAAAGGGAAAGCAGAGGTTAAACCATTCCACTGCTACCTCTCACTGAATTTGCTTTCATCTGCAGCTGAGAGTGAGGCATTGCCTTGTCAAGAGCACTTAGATCCACGCTGGCATTTTCTGTGCCAGCTGATAGACAAATATTAGCATGTTCCTCAGCAAAAGAATGGTTTCTCACCACACTGTGCAATTGCTGCCTGACTGCACATTGCCCTGCTGAACTGTGAAAGGTTAGAGGTTACTGCTGAAATCATGTCAATCTCTTCTCCCTCTACAGGATGAGAATGAAAAGAAGGATGAAAAAGAAAAGAAAAAAGAGCCTGAACCCAACTTCCAGCTTTTGGACAACCCAGCCAGAGTCATGCCTGCTCAGCTCAAAGTTCTCACTATGACAGAGAGCTGCCGGTACCAGCCTTTCAAACCAGTAAGTGTCACCTTCCCAGTCCGTGTGCTTGGCAGAGCATTCCCAGTGCTGGGCTTGTGTGTAAGGCCCAGAAGTTCTGTGTGTACATGAGAACTCACAGCTGGTGCAGCACTGGAATGTGTTGCAGAGATTTGCAGCTTTGCTGTCAACATATTTCCTTTTTTAATGTCCCTTTCTGCAAATGGTCACAGGCAGTTCTAGCTGGGAGGAAGTCAAAGCTGCTGCAAACCTTTTCACCATGCTAATGCTGCTTTATTTTTCTTTCTTCTTGTGTCTGTGTCAAATGTGCAGCATGAAAATCAATCAGACATACTCTGTATTAATGACATTGCTGGAAACATAAAGACTGAGCCATGAACTTTAAAACAGGCTGAGAAGTTGTACAGGTTCAGTGTCAAAGCAGTGAAATACATCAGGACTTGTGCTGGAGCTTTATTACTCTGCAGTGGGATTTATACCTACATGGAGGGCTTTTTTCATTGAATGTACTTCCTATTGAGTTACATCTGGCTTTAGAAAAGTTCCTTCAGCTCCTATAAACATAGAGAAGAGAGAGGTGTGATTGTCAGATGGAGAATGAAGAAGGTCTTTCAGCACTCAGCCCAAAGGGTAACTAACTTCTCTGTGAGATGCTCAGATATATTGCAAATCTGATAAGCTGGCTCCTGAACTCTAAATCTCCTGAGTCAAAGTCTTCTGTCCTTTATTTTTGTTCAAGAAATAACATGCTTGACTTAACCCCATTTCCAGGATTATGCATGGGAAAATGGTGTTCAGTAGTAGCAATACTTTTTCCTGGAAAATAGTGATGTTTTTAATAAATTGATTTCCTGGAATTCCATCAGCACATTGGAATTCTCTGTGCGCTGTTCCCTTTTGAAACATCTCCTTTAGCAAAGCAGTGGAAGGGTTTTTTAGTTTCTATCCTTTAAAACAAGGTGACCCAACTGCTGTTTGGATTGGGAAGATCTGCTGTGTGTTCCAATAAGTGTCCACTCACTGAAATGTGTCTGTTTGCTTAAATTTCAAAAGAAGCAGAGTCCTTGGTGGGGGAGTTCGGTTTCCTGCCTTAAAGCCCCATAAATAGGTTTTGAAGAGAACAGTGCAGTTTTTGCTGGGATTAGGGTGTGTATCCAAGGAGCCTCTTGGAATGGAGCTGTTCTGGACCTTTGCTCTGCTTTGGGGAATGCCAGAGTAAAAGACCTCTTTGAAATGCTGTTTATAGCCCAAAATCCTGCTGTGGCCAAAGCCGTGATCCCAGCCAGGCGTGACACAGCACTGCCTCTTTTGCCTTGTGTTTCACTCCCAGAGGTGCTGCAGCCTGCCAACGTGTTTGGTTGTGATCTTTGTAATTAATTCCCCTTTGGTTTTGTGAGGGTCTGCTAATAGGATTCCTCACTCTGTGGAAACTAGTGATCAGATTAGTCTTTGTTTCAGAGAATCTCCTGGGAGGCAGCTACACAGAGAGGAGGCTTCACTAAGTATTGTAAACCTCAAAAGATGAGCCTTATAAAGCAATTACAGTTCAATTAGTTTTCATGTGGAAAGCCCCAGCCTGGGAATGGAGTAAAGCTGTGAATCCAGATGTCACTTTCTACTGAACTCATATAGAGGAAATATAAAAAGTAGCCTGGATAGACTCTGCCTGTTCTATGCTCTGATCAGGCAGAGATCCAGGTGAGCATCAGATGCTTTGCTCTCTGAAACTCATTCCTGCTGAGGAGTCTCATATGGCCTAGGATAGACTCTGTGGCCACAAACACTCCACCATAAGGCAGAGGCAAGCAGCTCTAAATGCTCATGACACTTGTCTTGCAGCTTTCCATTGGAGGCATCATCATCCTGAAGGACACTAGTGAGGATATGGAGGAGCTGGTTGAACCTGTGGCAGCTCATGGTCCGAAGATTGAGGAAGAGGAGCAAGAACCTGAACCACCAGAGCCCTTTGAGTACATTGATGATTAAGGCCTGAGGTACAGTGTAGTGTGCAGTCTCCTTTTTAAATCCCAGTGAAGGAAAAGCCTCTTTGTACCAACTGAAGCAGTTACCAGCACTCAGCACTCTTGGTTTAGCTCTTTGACAGCTTCTGTGGAAGATTTAGAAAAAGCTCTGTCCTAATTTTAAGAGTTTGGCAGCTTAGAAACCCACAAATTCATTCTTTTTGCTCAGGCCTGACCCAGTTGTACTGGATCTGCTCTCTAATCTGGCAGGTTTAACTGCTCTTGAGTAGAGCCTGGCTGGGCAGAGAGCAGTGCAGGGGTCACAGGAACAAGTCAGCTCCTGAAAGATGGTCCCGGAGGGGCAAGTAGTTTGCATAACAAAGCTGACATTTACTTGACCTCAGGGTGCCAGGATTTGTCAAGAACTACTGTTCTGCTTCCTGGAGTTGCCTTGTCTTCCCAGCAGTTATTCTTAGCAGAATTTAAAGACACTTCAGTCATGGGTTCTGAATGGTAGTAGTAGATCTGTTTCAGGCAATAAATGGTGCAGTTCTCAGGTTCCTTGGTTAAACTGCCTGAATGGATTTGCCAGTTTCTCACCGAGAGGCAGAAATCCAGTTGCTTTATTTCCAAATATGGGCTGGCATGGCTCAGGGCTCCCACAGCAGAGATTATGCACTTGAATTGGTGGACAGGCAGGGAAACAAACTCCTTGCTAAAAACTATAAACGTTGTGTCAGTGACAGGCTTGGGTGAGTGTGTGGGGCCAACCACAAGAAGCCTTAATTAAATACATTTAATTTTCTGGTTTCTCTCTCTCCCTCCTCTAGGTCATGTCATCTAAAGAAGACACCATGCTTGATATCAGAAAGACAGGCATGAAGACCTTCCTATTGAGATCTGATGTTCAGTGCATGCAGCCCCAATCTGTGCTGAGCTGAAGCTGATAGTCCGTGTTTTATGGCTGAAGAACAGATATATGCTATTTAGTGTACTCTTTCACAAAACCTTGTTTTCAAATAAATATATTAAAAACTCTTGACATAAAACTTGCTAAAAACAAACAAAAAAAAAAAGGAAGTCTGACAACTTTTGCTCTCCCCAGATTTTAAAAACTAAACTCAAGTTGTGCATCCTTGTCCAGCAGAGCTTGATTGACTCCTCTGTGCAATTATCAGGATCTGTGTACACCTCTGCACTTATTGAGGCTGAGCAAGGTCTCTGCTTGCCAGCAGCTGCACAGATGAGGTCTGCTTTCAGATTCCCTGTGATCTTCCCCCTTGCTTATCCTGGTATTCCTGTGATGGTGTGGGGCTGACAAAAGGGCTCTGGGTATTAATGATGGGGAAATAGGGGCATGTTTCTCCTTGTTTCACAGAAACCCTTTTCTTTTGTGTGTGTGCTTTCACCAAATATGAGCAAAATAGCTGATATGAGCAGGTTACATTGCAGGCCTAGATGGAGTGGACCCAGACATGTAACTTGTCACACTGATGTGTATCATTAGCTAAGGGGGAATTTTAGTCAGGAATATGGAATAAGGAGCAGTCAGAAGAAGGAATGGTGCTCAGCCATTCACTATCCAGATGGCACTTCACCTTTTGGGCTGTAACACTTCAAAGGGTGTCTCAGCAGCAAGCCAGGGACTGCAGCCTTGGTCTGCTGCCAGCAAATGCTGGGTGAAGCTCCATTATTGGAAACAGCATGTAAATGGAATGAGGTTTTTATTGTATGTGTGTGTGGGGAGAGTATTTTATCCATGTGAACATACCACCATCTCACGTGCATTGATAATAATGGAAGATAAATCTTGCATGTAGTGCTAGGACGCTTCTCCAGCAGATGGCTTATTTTGTTGAATGCTACCATAGCAATGGGATAGTCTGCCTTTGTTCTCTACAAAGCTAAGGAATACTGAGCAGAGATGTGGGACTGAAAACCAGTTTTGAGTCCTAGGCTTCAGGCAGAAGTCCCTCAAGTTGAAATGTCTCAGCTTACTGGTTAGAGCTTGCAGTTCTCAGCATCATCCAGATCTGTTCTCCAATGGAGTAGAGCCAAGAATGAACCTGAAATGCCTACAGACAGTGCTACTGTCAGTATAGCTGGAAACAAAGAGGGAACCACTGCTCCAATCCTGTGGTCAAAGACCTGGTATTGTGGTGTAAGAGACAGAAGCTGGACAAATGTACATTGGTGAGTCTTCTGGTGCTGCAATTCCTTCCCTTTGAATGGATACCTGTATCCCTTACTCCAGCATGTTCTGCCAATGCCAACCAATAATGGTGTGTGGTGTTTTTCAGGTAATTTGTTAGTAATGCCTTGTGTGGTAAAAGACTGTGGAGAGGGAAAGACATTGTGAGGAGAAAACCCCTCATTTCAGGCTGTTCAGCAACCTGCCAGAGGCCAGACATTGCTAGAGGATTTCTGAAGTCCAAGTAGAAATGCTGGGAACAGCTGGCTCAGAAGGACCTAAAGTCCTGCATTAGTGCTTTGGCCAAGCTGTGAACAATGCTGCTTTTCATGGGACTTTTGGCCACACTTTTCTAATTGCAACAGATTTTTCAGGTTGCAGGTCCTCAGTGAGGCTGTGTAAATCTGTATGTGCAGAGCAGCTCCCACCAAACCACTGGGTATGCCTGGGGCACCATAGAGGACTCCTGATTCTTGTGCTAAATTATTCTCTTGTGCCTCTGGCAGTGATGTTTCCCCAGAGCTCCCTTAGCACAGGCAAATGTAAAAACCTCAATCCCAAACTGATTGCTGAGCTGCTATTCTGGGGCCACGAGGTAAGGTTACACACACAGATTTTTAGAGGAGATTTTGGTGACTGTGGAAGAAAAAGGCCATGTGTGCCAGGCTGGGGACACCAGGAGGGAACTGGGAATTGGCCTGTCCTCACTTCCCCATCTCTGTCACGCTGTGGTTTCTTCTCTGTGTAAAGGATTGAGAGCACTTATAGAAAAGCATCCACTGTTTTGATTTTGTCCCCCAGCTGCTGTTTTTACCTCCTGGGACAGGAAGATGCTGGTCTGTGTCTCATGAGACACGTGTGTAGCTCAGGCTGTTTCCTCACAGGACAGTCCTCAAAAGACTCCAGACAGGACTAGAAATGCTCCCACAGAGTGCTTTTGAGAGTTTGTGTTACAAAACATGTCCAGACTATAGAATGATCCCATACATGCAATTTTATTTTTTTTTAAATCTCAACATAATTCCTCAGTTTACTAATCAGGCTGCTGAGGGTGCTGCTCTGTGACCACTTGAGGTCATGTGGTGCTTGAATGAGGTGCTGAGCTTTGCTCAGTTTCCAGGGTGCCACTTGGGAAATTTGGAAATGGCCAACCTGTGAGAGTTGAAAACAATACAAAGAGGCTTATATAGCCCTAAGGGGGTTCTAGTACACCTCTAGGAAGAGTCTAGGAATGTTCTGGAGATACAACAGGAAACCTCCAGAAAGATTAGAAAAACATCAATGAAATGGCCAGGAAATGTCCAGAAATCTTCTGGAAAGCTGCTAGAAAACCTCTGAGAAGGCTCTGAAACCCTGTGGGATCCTGCCCCAGTTCTAAGGGGTCTGACCAGTTTCTCTCAGGCAGATGAAGCCAATAACAGTGGGGCTGGCTCAGTGCTTTGAATAATGTCATTTGTTTCAGTGACTCATTAGTGCTGAGGAAGTGCTGCTCTCCAGGGCCTGTCTGGGGATGCTGCAGAGGGACCCACCCTGATTGTTTGTCAGGGGCTAATTGGACCTAAACATTCCTGACTTTGCCAGAGGGAGAGGCGGGGGTAACAGGAAGCTGCTTCTGTCCCTCCTGACTAATGGGTTTCATCTCAATTAACCCTAGTGCAAATTAAATCACTTCTAAAACATGCTGCTCTGACAGATCCCAGAGTCCCTCCAGGAGGCCCTGGACATTTCCTTAGCCTCCATTTTCCACTCCTTAACTCGGGTGCAAGCCCCTGCTTGGCACCATGCTGGGACTGAAGTGGTGATGGAGATGTTGGAGGTAAAGCTCCCAAGGCAAGAGGTCTTCATGGAGGGGGCTGAGAGCCCTAAACCCCCCAGCATTGCTGTTCCTCCCCTGCAGGCATTCAGTGGCCTCATCCTCTCACCTCTCCCCATCACCTCTCCCCTTCCTTCCAGGGCCAGGCAAAGCTCTTCCTCTTTGCCTTTCAGAGAGAAGGGTGGGCACTGCTGATAATGATGATGATGTTGGCCATTTATCTCCTGCATCCTGTCTGCTGAAGCACCCTCCACCCTCACCCCTGCCAGATGCCAGCCAGCCCCAGGCTCTTCCCTTGCTTGCTGCTCTTGGCATTGGTGATGGGTTGAGTTTTCAGCCCAGCTCTGGGGCCACCTTGAGCCTGCAGCATTGGCAGGATGGGAGAGCTGGTAATCATGGACATTTCAGGACTGTGCAAGCCTTGTGTGGTTTGCTTGTAACCTCTGATGGGACCAATGGGCCTGAAGGCCTTCAACCGAGAGTGCTGATCTTTGCCCAGGTGGTTTTATGTGGAAGCAAAGGTCTTTGGTCCCTCAGTGAAAGTAACTGCTTGGGCACACCTGGTTCAATGTGTTCCTCCAGCACTTGTGGGATTAGCCTGGCCCATGCTCTGTGTCTTGGGAGGAGATGCTGCCCCAGCCTCTGGAACTGGCTTGACTTGGCCTCTGAAATCCTGTTCTGCGGGCAAATGTTCCAGCTGGCAGCAGCCCGGATCTGGAGTTTTGTTTTGAGCTCCATACTCCAGTTCCTGGCATTGGTTGCACAGGTAAAGCTCTGGGTTTTGCTTAGAAGAAATACCTGTGCAGGTGCTCAGGTGAGCCATCAGTGTCTCTGCCACTGGGGAATCAGTGTCACCCACATATAACACTGAGAGGTGACTCAAGACCATAATCCCAGACATCTCTGCCCAGTGCACTTATTCTGGTGGGCCCTGCTGCCTGACAGGGTTTGGTTCAGCAATGTGTATGTCTGGGTTTTTTTCTTTGTATTTGCAGAGCATGAGCAGAAAATGGGCACAGGAGGGTCTACCCAGTAAGGGTCCTGGTGCAGCAGGTCCTGGGGAGCAGGGCAGAGTGCTTGGGGGGACACCCTGGGCTTGCTGCCCACTGCCTGGGTGCAGGGTTGGCCAAGGGGAAGGACAGTGGTTTGGTGGCAACAGCATCCCTGGCCAAGGGTATAAATAGCTGCTCTGGTGACCCAGGGAAGAATGGCTGCACAGGCGAGGTTAATTGTCAGCAGAAATTATGGGGACATTGCTCCTCCCAAGATAAGCTGCAAGGGATGAAGCATGGAACAAATTTTTCCCCTTCAGAGTGAAGGAAAAAGGGCCTGAAATATTGGTGTAGTGTCTTTGTTCTCAGTTTTAGGGTGGCTCTCCCATTTCATTGTTTTTTTCCATTCCGTGTCAATGAGAACCAAGATGGATTAACTTTTTGTCTCCCCACCATGCCCTCCCAGAGGAGGAACTGAGATAGCTCCTGCAGGGCTGGGCAAATTCTCTGTTTAATTTAACCTCACATCAAGGTCTTTTTTATTTTTAGATTAAGCATGAAATCTGGGGTTCAGGGGTGGACAAGAAGCAGCTGAAAATAATATTTGCTGGAAACATCTGCATTGGACAGCAGAGTTCATGGGCTCCTTTATAGATGAAACCTGATGCTTGCTTCCCATGCAGACCTGGAGGTTTTGCAGTTTCCTCCTGAGTGACTGGGCAGGTGGCCATTGGTCTGTGTCGGTGGCAGCACCAAAGCTGTGCTGGTGTGATGAGGGCAGTGAGGCTCACCAGACTGGGGATGTTTCTCCTGATGCTGAAGCTCTCTGCGCTGCTGTTTCTGTGCACCCAGTTCCCAGGCTATTTTGTCCATATTCTTTTTTTCTAACGGAGCATCTCTAGCTCTTCCTTTCTCCCAGCCCCCTGCCATTTTGGGCTGGAATGCCTCGCTGTGACTGAAAAGCAACTCTCTCACACCGAGACCCCGAGCAGCACCTACCCGATCATACAACGCTGTCTTACAGCGCGCAGCTAACGTGCGCTGGAAACTGATCATAGTGGGAAAAAGTTCATTAGCACTGTTAATTGAAAAGGGACAAAGACTCAATAAGGGGCTTGGCCAATCCTCCCCTTTGCTTTGGCGGGGCTTCCATCAGGTAAGCACTTGTCGGTCCCGGCTCATCGCACCATGCCAAGGCCGGGCTCAGCCTCCTTCCGCCCCGCTCGCTTCCTGCAAAGCTCCCCCCTCCTCGCCCGACATCTCTTTCAGATGAAACTTTCAAGCGAGAAGGCTCTTCCCGGCCCAAGGCGGAGCGGGGCCACAAGAGCCCCGGTTGCGGCCGCTCGTCCTTTCCAAACCCGAACCGTCCCCAGAGCCCTCCGCAGCCGCCTCAGGCCGCCGCTGCAGCTCCGCCGCCGCGCCACAGGGGGCGCTGCCCGCCCCACAGCCGCGGCCACGCCCCCGCCGCGTGACGCGCCGGCCCCGGGTGGCGATTGGCTGAGAGCGGTCACGTGTGCGGGACGCGGCGCGGGGGCGGGGCTGCGGTTGCCGGGGCGACACCGGCGGCGGCTGAGGGGAGATTGGGACAGGTGAGAATGGGGGACGGGGGATTGGGACAGGTGAGAATGGAGGAAAGGGGGGATTGGGACAGATGCGAATGGGGGACAGGGAGGAATTGGACACGTGGGAATGGGCGGGTGGGAGTGGGGGATAGGGGGGATTGGGGCAGGTGAAGTTGAGGGACAGAGGGATTGGGGCGGGTGGGACTGTGGGAGGAGTGGGACTGGGACAAGGCAGAATGTGGGGCAGGAGGGGCTGGGACAAGGAGGATGTGAGGCAGTGGGATGTGCTGCAGGTGAGAGTGGGGCAGGTAGACCGTGTGCACCTGTGTGTGTGTGTGTGTGCCTGCCTGCCTGCCTGTGTCTCTCCTCATGCCCTCTGGAGATGCCGTGGCTGAGGGGCTGTGCTGTGTGAGCCCTGTGCTCTGCACTAACACCCCCTTCTTTGCCATTTTCCAGCTTTATCAGCGATGAGAAGTAGCAGCAGCCCTTAGCAATGGGTGATGTTTTAGCATATGAGGCCGAGTTACTTGGACTAGTGAAAGAGGTTGGTTTTCTCTCTTTATTTCTTTTTTTTTTTTTTAATGATTCTTGCAAGGCAAAATTTCTCAGTGTTTGCATTCAGAGCCAAGCATTGTAACTGAGGCCTAAATTCTGGAGTTATGTGGCTGAGTGTTGCTACACTCTGAAATTGTGCTGACTTCTGTCATGCTCTGTCAGTTCAAAACGCTCAATGTCCATTAAATGCCAGCAGTAAATTTTCTTCTTTGGTTGAATGAAATTACTGGCTAAACCAAGAGGCATCATTCTTTCAGAGATGGTGTACTCAGTTGTCTCTAGGATGCAGGAGGAAATTGAGAGATGGTGTTTGCCTGCCACGAGGTACCAGTTCTTGGTTTATCACTTTGCAGTCTTTGGCATTTGTGGACCATCCTGCAGAGGAACTTTGGCATTTCATGGGCCATTCATTGAAGCATTAATCACCTAAAAAAGGATTAATCATTTACTGAAGCAATAATCATCTAACAAATGTTGTTCCTCTGTGTTTTTGTATTGCAGTATTTGGATTTTGCTGGATTTCAAGAAACAGTGAAAGTATTTAAAAAGGAATGTAAAATAAAAGGGAAGCCACTACCTAAACCAGCAGATGTTTCCTCAGAAGATTCATTGCCTGTTCAGGTAATGCATCATTTACACTCACTTTGAGTAAGAATGAAAACAGAGGTCATGAACCATCCTGTGAGTTATTACAACAGTGAATTGTCTGAACACATTCTTGATTATTTGAAGGAATCTCCTAGTAGTCTTCTTCCAGCACAGGAACCTTCAGGTTTGGGTTGGGGTTATTTTGTTTCACAACTGCAGTCATTTTGAACTTAAGGCACTAGTTTTGATTTATGCTACTTTAAACTTTTACTGATACACTTGAAAATGTGGGCTTTTCTTCTTGTATGGATGGTTGATTCAGGCTCTCAAAGATACTAAAGATACATGAAGAAAGAATATTTGGATGGTCATTGAATGGTGGGACATTTGTGAATAAAACTTTTAGTTGAAAGTGTTCAGATGGCACTGGAATTCTTCATTCACTAACCTGCTGCTAAGAATATGTGGCTTTTCGTGTTTGGATTTTCACTTGATGCTTTTCCCTTTCACAGGAAGAAATGCTTACAGCATTTGAAGATGGTGATCAGAAAGTTTTCTTCCAGCTCTGGGAGGAGCATATTTTGTCTTCATTCCATGACAGTGATCCAGTTGCTCAGAACCTGGAGTTCTATCTCCATATCTACTTTGCCACCTTCCTCTTGAAACAAACAATGGGAAAGCCTGTAAGTATAGTTCACAATTCAAACCTCAGATTGCTGTTGTTTGTTTTACTTCATTTGTTTGTCTTTAGTGTGGATGAGGATGGGATATTTTCTAATAATCATTCCAAGAATATGTATCCAGTTTTGGCCACAGTCTGCATTTTAGTTCAGCCAGATCTTTTGTATTGTGGAGTACAGAGATGGAAGTTGGAGCTGTCCTTATCGCAAAGTTCCTGAAGTATTTCAACTCAGAAAACACCAAAATGGCAATACTTTCACACTTGTAATTGTAGATCACAGTGGATTCTTAAAACATTATTTTGCTTGAAGTTTGGACTGGAACTGTGAGTTGAAATACAATAATTTCTGATTAAATGGCAAAGCTCAGTTTTGTCCAACTCAATATATCATGCTGAGAAATATAAATCCCAAGATGTTATAAACCAAAATCTCTGTTACATGGAACTTTTATGATGAAGAGACATTTAGGTAGCCTGGATTCAGCCAGATCAGCCAGAGCTTAATAGCTCCTGGCCTTCACCTGTCAGCTGCTACAGGAGTATTTGGATGCCTGCAGTCTGTTTTCCAGCCTCTAAGGAGCTTTTGTTCTGTTCTGTGTGCCAGCTCTGCTTCCCACTGCTGTGCAAGTGGATTTTTTTGTTTCTGCACTTACCACTGAAATAAAGTATGTCTAAAGTATGTGTTTTCTCTCTGCCCTGAGTGGAGCAATGGCATTTTTCTTTAAAAGTCTAGCCTGAAGTGAACAGGAATAATTTACATGCAAAAAGCAATTGTATGTCTCTTCTTTTGTTGGACCTGGATGAGAGAAACAACAGCATTGGTTTACATTTTCCTTTATGACTGGTGAAAACATGCAGTATGTTCTCTAGTTAAATAAATTCTGGTTTTTAGATAACAAATATTCTGGAATTTCAAATTTGGTATTAATATACTTGGGCCTCTTCTTTTATTTGCCACCTTTACAGTTCATTTAGAATGGTAGTTTTCTAAATTCAAAATGCTGCTTTATTTCCTAGGACAAAGCTGAACTTGATGAAAGGATTTCTTATTTCAAGGCATACCTGGAAACAAAAGGAGCTGCACTGAGCCAGACTACAGAGTTTCTTCCCTTCTATGCTTTGCCATTTGTTCCAAACCCCATGGTACATCCTTCCTTTAAAGAACTTTTCCAGGTAAGTATCTGTGTGGCAGAGATGGTTTTGTGGTGACTTACACTGACATACCTACACAAATTTGTTTGTAAAGCATGTTTGGTATTTTTTAGAGTTATTTGCTCTGAATGCTTCCCTGACCATGTGGACAGTTGTGCTGCCTGGCTGAGCAGCTCTGGGCAGCCACTCTGGTGCGAGGAGATGTCTTCAGCCTGCATTGTTGCCACCCTGCTTTTGATACCAAATCAAAGCTTAAGTGCTACTTTCCCTAGGGCTGACTTTGGATGTACCAGCTGATGAGAAGCTCCAGTTTAACACTAAAAAAAGGCATATCCTGCCATTTTCCTTTGGGACTAGCTATAAATAATGAGATAGATGGTTGACCTCAGAGATGGAATATGACTACTCTTTTTTAATTATACTTAGCAGCATTTTTTAAATGTGTTATCTAAGACGAGATCCTCAGGTTTATTCTGAGTAACCCAGGGCCCAAGCTCTTAGTCCACACTCACTCATATTTTCTTGTGGGAATTGTTCAACTCATTCCATGTTAGTGTTGAAACACGGATTGTTTTATGTTTGCGAAAGAGCAACAGTGAGTCACTAGTTTATGAAGCAGAGTTCTTATGGCATATATTTTTCTCAGGCATCTGATGCTTTATATAGCTGGAGTTCCTGTCAGTTTGTGTAATACATCTTGAAAAATCATATGCACTCCTCTCTGTAGGAGACAAGGTTCCTTTGGTAATATACAGCATGCTGTGGTACACCACTGTCTGGATACTGAGTTGGTAAATGCAACAAGTAAATTCTGTACACTCTCCAGCATGGTGAAATAAGGGCAAATCTGAGCTGTGAGAACAGCTTGCAACATATATGTATACAGCAGTAAATTTAGGGAGCTCCTGGTACTTGTTGGAAGACAGAGCTTTTTTTTCGTTGGCTGGCTTTTCCTCAAGCAGAAACCAGCTTCACTGAAGGCTTGAAATAGAAGGCATGAGTATTTGGTCGATTCCTAGGTGTCGTATGACATTTTTCTTTAACTGTTATTTCCTTGTCAGTATGAGACACTATGTCAGGCAGAGGACAGCATTCCAGTTAATGCTCTGAGTCTATTCTGCTGGTCTGTTTTTTCTGCATTGGCTGTTTTTCTCCAAATCCTTATTTTAGAAACATTGTACCCACCAGTGTCGTGTCATGATGCTTGCAGTAGTTATTGACAAAACTTTAAAATTCCTAAATCTTTTTGGGAGCAAAGGATGGAAACTCAGCAGTGCAAAATTACAAATTTCGTACTCTATTTAATACATGTGAAAATATTTTTTTTATCTTTTTCTCAAGTTGCTTGTCTTTTAAAGGTGCTTTTACTTTCAGGACAGTTGTTGTGTGTGTATATAAGCCACCAACACTATGTGACAGTTTTGTACTTTAAATAAAGATACATTGTTTTTCTAGAACTCTTATCTAGGAATAGTACTCAACTCCCCTCTGACTTCTGTATGCTTTCATGAGGACGGAGCAAACACATTCACATCAGTAACAGTGAAGGGAAAATCTTTTAAATCCAGTGCTGGCTGCCTTGTTTACTAGTGGGAAGTTGCTGTGATTCAAGCAGTACTTTCTGCAGAGTGTACATATTTGGTGAACAACTGTCATTATTTGTTTCTCTTTTCAAGGATTCTTGGACACTGGATTTAAGGACACGATTGGAAACGTTCCTGTCTCTGGCTCTCAAAGCCAGACAGACTCCTCGGCTTCTCACTATATTTGTATCCTTCTAAGAAAACACTCTGCAGATAATTAGAAATACTGTAAAGAGGCAATATAATTTATTGCAAGAGTGTGCTGATAAGATTTATTGCAGAATTGCAGTAACATTGCAGTTCAGTGTTTTTATGACAGGAAACGTTTATATTCCACATTCAAAAATAAACTTTTGAAAAAGTCATATAAAGACCATGTCCAGATCCATATGAACCTCCATACTTATCATGTATTCATTCTTTGTTTCTATGTATAAATACAGGATACCCAAAGGCACAAACCTGACCTGACTTCTTTCTTAGCATTTCTAAAGCTGTTAGTCTTTTAAATTAGCCTTTTCAGGGACTAGCTGAAAGTTTTTCAGGGCTTTTATTTGGGGCATATTATCCAGGGAAAATTATTTGGTCACTCATAGGTCAGCAAAAGATCCCAAGTCCCTAGGCAACATTGTGAGTTGTGCACTTACGAGATTTTTATGTATTTATTGTTGATTTATGTATTCTGTAGAGCATCAGGCACTTGCTGTGTGCTGGGGTAGTAGGAATACCTGGCTTGGTTGAGGTTCTCATTCTGAGTCTCTGGAGCAAACACTGAAAAGGTGCAGATTTTCCTGATCTGCTTTTACTCGTGCCACAGAAGGAGAGTGGACAGTGCAACAAAGGTAAATACTGGGCTGTGGTAAGGATGTTCTGTAAAATTGTCAGGGGCTGTGAAAGTAGTGGGAGATTTACCTGCAGGGGTGGGGAAACCAGTGATGCATAGCAGAAAGTCTTTGGAAATCCAGACCGCAGCTTTGGTAATAGCTATTGATAGCTTTTCAACTCAGTAAGGTTCAAGCAGTCAATAAGTATCAGTAGATATGGACTAGAAATGGGAAAGGACCTAGTAGTGGGATTTGTATTAAACATCTATTCTGTTCTGAAACATGGTAAAAACAAGTGGAAAACTCCATACAAAGTGCATACCAGCTTTCCTTTTCTAGTTCTGATGAAAGTAAGTTGCCTTAGATTCCTTTCCCTTGCTTCCAGGTTTTATATCTCATTCTGATGATCTTAGACAAAGTTGATTTTTGTTCCTATTTACTCATTTTGTTTAAATAGCACCTCCTAAAATAGTGCATATTAATATATCCTGAATAAGAATGTGTTCATTTAAATGTGACTGGCTGATGTGTTGCATTTTGAGGTAAGCTGCTTATACACACTTTAATGTGTGTGTAACTTGTAGTCCTTTAGAAATAATAATTACGGCACAGAATCCTGTTAGATGGTGGTAACACTTGAAACATGTGCCTTTTACAAATCAGTTCAATAAATAGAACTTAGGATTTCCAACTACCTTTCATTGATTTTTTCACTTGACTTTCTGCATATACTTTCTAGTTAGGGATTTGTATGAGACCAGTTGGATTCTTAAAATTACTTTTCCTCTTGAGTTATTTTATCTGTAGGTTTATCCTGAAGATTTACTTTTTGTAGATTGAATTAGGCAGAAAGTTAGGTATTCCCTCAGTGTGAGTTCCATGTGTTTTCTTTGTTATTTTGTGTTTTGTGTTGTTGCATTAGACTTTCATTGAATAATAGAAAGGTCTCTTGGATTTTTATTTTCCAGAAGTTACACTTTTTCCTTGTGGAGGACTTTCCTGAAGGGAATAATTCCATGCTCTTATTAAAAAGAAATAACTACCCAATTATACCTGACTTATTTGGGGCCTAATTAGTTTTAATTTGGGCAGGTTCTGTGCTTTGTGCAGGGATGGTCATGGAATTCAATTCATGCAGGTCACCCTGAATTTGCAGATCTGTTATGTGCCTTGGAGTTTGAGTCAGTTTGGACTTTTCATAAAGGTTACTTGAGGACTGTCTCATATGAAGGTTTTGGATCCAAGAGGTTGTTTTTGCAGTATCCTGCTCACATCACATGGGATCCACAGCACTTACTTGCTGCTGGAGAATATTTACTTTATCAGTGAAGGGGAAATGCAAAGGAAATTTATAGGCAACACATGAATGAAGAGCAGTATGGCAGAATCCTGAAAACACCTTTTTTAAATAGTTGCCAGTCATCAGTCTGACATGCTGAAATACTTCAAGTTTGGGTGGGGTGGTATAAATGCTCTTGAGGGTGGCCTGGAGTGTTCATTGTGTTTACCTTGCCTGCTTTACCTGCTACAGTCTGGCTTCTTACCCATTTGCTAAAAAATTTCAGTTCCTGTATGACTTCCAAAGCTATTTGTGTGGCAGTTGTGCTTAACTTACAGTTCTCCCATATGTTTTCAGTTTAGCTGGAAAGGAAAAAATTGCAGAATGGTTGGCATCTTCCACAGAGAGCTTCAGACCTTCTTTGTGTCCTCTCTGCTAACAGGAACTGAGGGGATGAGGTATTTGGAAGTGTGTTCAGCTGCTGTTCCCTTCACTGCCTCGTTACAAACCTGTGGATGAGTTCACAACCACTCTTCAACCCTTTTGGGGAGGGGGAGAGTGGCAGAAGTGTCTCAGGCTCCTGCACTGGAGAAGGTGGACCGTAACCTACCTGTCTGTGAAGATTTGCTAAAGCTTGACTATTTATGTGGAAAAATGTCAGTTTAGAGTATGAGTAGTAATTTTTGAGCAAGAAGGAGACTCCTGCTTGTCCTGAGAGCAAGATTTGGTGTCCAACAGCAGCTCCTGAGACCTGCAGCTCCTCTGCTCACAGCTCTGCTTCGCTGTGTGCAGGAACTCAGCTGGCTGGAGTCACTGCTTCTGGACAAGTATGTGAAGGTGGGCTGAGATTAGACAGAGAGAGACAGAGCAAGCACAAGTTCAGGAAACAAGTGTTTCAGGTGTAGGTAAGTTGTAAAGGAGTCTCTACTTAGAGAGAAAAGGTTATCATGGAATTAATGCATATATGTAACTCTTTGGCTGCTTGTAGGAACTGGAGTTAGAAGACTTGACAATTACACACATGAGAGAGCAGGCAAGAATTCTGGTAGAAACATGCAGTGGTTAAGATGATACCCCATGCCAGCATCTTCATTTGGCAGAGTCACAAGCTTTACTGTATCTTGTATCTTCCTACACCAGGAAGTTAGTCTTCTGTGCTGTATTTTTCCCTCTTTTCATCAACATATGAATAATGTTTCTGGTAGGTGTTTGATCCAGAGCTTTTTTTACCTTCTTGATAAGCTTATCACATGTACAAAGCATTTGTCAGTGCTGGGAGTTGTGTCTGGGAAAGAGAGAAGCCACAGTGTTACTCTGGTTCCTGTAATGGTGCAGGATGACATAAATATCAGCTGAAATGCCTCTGAAAGGTACCCTTTTCTTTTACCAAATCTGGACTGGGATGGTAATGATTTAACATTTTAAACAAGGAGTTTAATACTAATTTTTACCTGGGCTGGTAGCTCCCTGATTTGTCTAAATGAATGCTGTTAGAGGGATATGGCAGGAATGCAATGAGGGAATGGGGCAGCACAGGACCAGCTCTTCCAGCAGCTGTCTGAAGTTGGAACAGCTGCTTGCTGTTGTACAGTGATGAGAGCTTCCTGCTCTTCAGCAGGAGAAGCTGTCATGAAAGACTTCCCCCTTTTCAGTAAAATTACTTAGCTGTGAGAAGATAGTGATACAAAATTGCAAGATATGCCAAGACTTTGTGATTTCTTTCTGACACCCGTTTCTCAGTTTATTATTGACAATCCCTGGATTTAACAGCCAAGAGGTAAAATTGGACCCTGTTTCTGAATTTCCAAGAGTAGTGTTCATGAGCTGCATTGAGATTTGGTTATGTAGTTTTTTCCTGCTGACTGCAGTTGGAAGACATATTTTCATCACTGGAAATTTTCCCCACTGGGCTATGAAAAGTAAGCAAACTCTGAGAAGGTTTATGCTTTGTGATTTGGTGCTTCCAACTTTCCTCTGAGTGAAAGTCACGCTCTAGATATGTCCGTTGGAAATTCACGAATTGAATATGTTATGTCACAGTTAAATAAAAATATATTCCCATTTGCTCATCTAGGCAACAGAATAAAGTGCTGGAGTAGCTAGGTTTGTGCAGTTGTTGCTCTCAGAATCTTTTTTTACTTTAGAAAAATGTTCTTGTTTTGAAGCTGTATCGTATTAAAGCTGTGGTAGCATTTTAACAGTAATGGCTGTGAAATAAAAACAAAATCAAAGTTTAATTATTATCATCAAGGCTGAATAATTTGGTTGTTTTTGGAAGTCATCTCAACTCTACTGATTTTTAAGTTAATATTGATTGAAATTGAGATTAGTATAATAGCTTACAGAATTGTAAAAAGCTTAGCAGGATTGCTTTATGTTACTGTTCTAGTGGTGTTTTGGTTATTGGTCTGGGGGTTTTTTAAGTACATTTTGCTGGATTTGAACAGGATCTGGGGCTTATTGTTTATCAGTGAGATAAACTGTTTCATATTGGGCTGTTTAGAATGCTTTACTTTAACCCAGAAAAATTTTCAATCTGTGAGAGGGAATCCTACTGTTTTCTGAAACTTCACAGTCAAGCTGGTTCCTTCCCACTGTTTAACAAAACCTCCTATGGTAAATATTGTATCTGTTTGCAGATGGGCCCAGTGCCACTTTCACAGCACTAAAGCAGGGCTGGCTTCTCAGCAAACTAATTTAAAACATAATGTTCTAGCAAAATACACAGCATCAGCTGTAACAACAGAATTATTGTGCCTCCTTTCATGGTTTTGTCTGGTCACAGAAATCTGCACTGTGGACCGCAGCTCCGGGTTCAGTGCCCAGTTCCATGCAGAACACTGGCTTGGCTAGGTCTGAGACTGGGGTGGAGTACACAGATTCTGGTACTCAGCTTGCTTTTGTCTCGAAAGTAAGTGAACCCGAAGGAACAAAATGTATCAGAAATGTAACTTTTTTATTATTCAGATAGAAAGGAAAGACAAATTTTCAGAAACTTAGGATATTAAAAATAAGCGATAGAGTTTGCCATTAACCACTGAGTAATTGATCATCCTCTTCACAAATGTATTCAGTGATGTTTACTGCCTTATAGTTGTGTTGCTGCTGTAACTGTGAAGCAGTTGGTTCTTTGGACAATTAAGGCTTAATAACTACTCGTAGGTGTTGCAATGAAATGGAATCTTGCTAGAGGCATGAAATTATCCTTGTAGGCAAATTCCACACCTCAGAAATTGAGGTTGTCCCTTCAGAGCAGTAAAAAGGCTTGTGGGTTCTTTTGTCCTTTTGTTTGAATAGGTGATGTTATTTCTTTTTTTATTATTCTCTTGACAGAAATGATGCAACACCTTCATCAGCAGTTAGTGAAGCGTGAGCACAGGTACATGACCAACCTGAAACGATTGCGCAAGTTGCAGATGGACTACCGTGGTCTCCTTGAAGTCACTACAGAGCTGGTGGATTCTTTGGAGGCCACAGTCACTGGCAAGATGGTAAGAGATGACCCAGATATGCACTTGCTTCCACACACCCTAGAAGATGGAGACCAAAGGGTGAATTAAGCTTTGTAGTTATGAACATTTCTGTTAAGGCTGTGGCCCTTTACTAATGAAACACAGCATTTTGGATGAGCTGTTCTCTCATTGCCCTGGTGAAGGAGGATAAAAGAAGTGCAAAAAGTGGGTTGAATTGTGCTGGCTCAGAAATCTTGAAAAAATTATCACCATCTCACAAGACATCTCAGGTCTCTTGTGCAAGTCCCCTTTTGAGCTTTGGCAGCAGCAGTTATTAGAGGGCATTTTGGTGATTACTGATTGAAGTCCAGCCCATCAACAATTGTTGTGTATTTAAAATTTCAGTCAGGTCTGTTTTAAATTCCACAGTAGTGGAAACAATCTTCTTATCCAAAATTTTGGTGAGGAAAAGCTTTGATCTCTGTTCTGCTAGACAGGACTTGTTAATTTAATTGATAAAAGGAACAGGGAGATAGGAGTGAATGAGTGATGTGAAATGAGCCACATGTATGTAAGTGGAGAAGGTACAACTTTCTTAGGAGTATTTTTTGTATGAAGTTGACTGTCTTTTTCATGTGTTGTGCTCCTCTGGGGGCATGAGTTCTGTGTAACCTGAAGGCTGTTCCTATGGCAGATGTTAGTGGCCTCTAGGTGCTTTTAAAGGAACTGTGAATTGTTAGCAGGGAGAGTGACCTGGCATTTCCTGGGCTGCCTGCTGAAAAGTCAATATGTACCTTCCTCCTGTCATCAGCATGAACACCATATGGCTTGTTACTCTGCTCTGGGATCACTGCTGCTATTACTGCAGGGAAGAATTTGCTTTTGGGTGGATTATGCTTTACAGGAGATTAGGGAAGGTATCTGCTCAACAATAAAATCACAGTCATTTATTTGCTGCCTCCCATTTACACCTCCGTGCTCTCCAGCAATATCCAATTACCCTCTGTGGTCAGGAGCCGGACCCTGGCTCTCTTCTGTTGCGGATGTTCAGTTTCCTTTGTGAGCCTTGTGCGGGGCACTCGCTTGGTGTTTCCCAGGTGTGTCCAGCTGAGGGTGCTCTTCTGCTAGGGATCCTGGATTCTGTCAGTTCTGAATCTAAAGTGGAGCTGGGTACTGAATAAAGTGATATTGAACTTAGAGCGTTCTGAATTTGAAGGGGTTCATTGTCCTGCTGAAGGTCTGGGAAGTGTCCCCAGTTGCATTTCTATAATCTCAGTCCTCTCATCTCTTTTCTGGGGAAGGTAATAGCTCTCCTGAAACTAAGGTGTTCTGTTGAAGTATAGATTTGCCAAAACAAAAACACTAAACCCACTGAGATGTTTTGCATTGAAAAACAAAGTTCTGTACTGTGTAATTCGTATTTATTCTCTCTGCTGTACAAGACAGTTGTGTAAGTTCTGCTCTTTAGGTAAACAACACATCAGCATTGTTTCAAGCTCAAAACTGCTTCATTTTTTAATTTGATTTGATTTTGAACCTTTTGATTCACAAAAATCTGTATGCAAATAGAGGTGTGACAAAATCTGGTTTTCTCCTAGACTCTCTGAACGTGTTAAACACTAGTTTTGTGAATAGCATAACAATTCCTAGATAAAGAGAATTTACAGTTTTAAAATTTCTGTACACAATTGTAGTTGCAGTATATAACTTGTGCTTGTGTCAGTGAGCCTCAGGTGTATGATTTCTTACTTTTAAAAAAAACCAAACAAACAGCCTTTAATATAGAAACACTTCTCTGGTAGAGAGTGTAAGTTTTATGTAATCCTGTTCTCATTTTGTTTCCTAATTTTTAGATTACACCAGAGTACATTCAAAATGTTTGTGCTTGCTTGTTTAGCAATCATTTGAAACAAACTGTAGCACACAACATTGACTTCACAAGGCCTGGAACTGTAAGTATAAATGTTTGGCATTTTTACAGCAACTGTCTAAAATGACAATACTACTTAAGCGACATATAGAACAATAAATGTTCTGTAATGGGAAAGACAAAACATAATATGTTCAAGCTTGTATAAGAATATGGCAATACATTGTTTTGTTGATCTCAGATGCTGGTCAATGACCTGATTGTGTAGTTATAGCTGTGTAAGTATGGTTAATTCTGTTATTGTGAGGACAGTAAAATTTGTGTCTGTTAAAATGCTAACAAAATGCTGTAAATAAACATTAATCATAAAAGTGCATCAAAATGTTTTACTAAGAAAATATTGTATACCAAAGTTCTACAAAGACAAGCCAAAATCATGAACTGTGCTTATTGTTTTTGCCATGGCAGGCATTCATGTGTACTTAACTTTGTAGCAGGAGAACTTAGTGAAGTGTCAAAGGAAAAGCAGAAGAAAATAAAATTCCTGCTTCTTATTCTAGCCAAGGTTTTTAATAACAATGATGCTATGGGTACATTTTGTTCTTCTTGAAAATTTGCTACAGAGAGATAAGGAGATAATATAAATGCTTCCTTTTCTTTTCTACGTGCTAGTATTTTCAGAGATAAGTATTATTCCTCATTGCTCTTTAGGCTGTTCTAAATGCCCTCACTTTGCTGTTAATGGTCAGAACTCCTTTCTCTGACCTGCCATGAGTTTAGGAGGTGCACTCTTATGCAGCCTGCAAAAGCTGCTATTTCAGGGTTTCAGGAAGGAACCAGCATCTGTTTGTCTGTTACCTCAATATTAGGTGCTGTCTGCTGCTCCCCTCTCTTCAGATTGATATCATATCCCTAGCTTATCTCATCTCCCATCCCATAATGTCCTCCTCCCACCCCATCTTTCTTCTAACCAACAACTTTCAGAAGTCTTTGCTCTTTCCTTGACAGTGGCTTTTTGAGATAATGCTTTAGGTACCTCAGTAGTCTTCTGTATTTTTGCCATCTGATGTTGAGGTTGTGTGTGTTTCTCCTTCCCTGTACTGAGATCACCCATTCTGTACAGCCACGTGCCCTCTTCTCTCTGCTCCTGCTCTCTGCTTGCATCAAGACTTCTCTTTTTCTCCTGTGCTTTCAAGGTGCTTCATTTGCCTAGGGTTTTGCTTATTATTCTTCTTATCATACATTGATCCTCTAGTCTCTTGAACCCTTTTAGGAAAGGGGCAGAGGGAAATGTCATTATTAAGCATGGTTCTGCTTTCTGCTTGCCTGAAAGTGTCTCTAAAAGCATTTCTGCTCCAAAAGCACCTTTACCACTAGACTTATGGCACTATGGCCACTTTGACACAGTCTCCACCAATGCAGATAGGTTAGAGAAAGAGAATATGTTGGTGGTGGATTTTTTTCCCTGCTGAGGAAAATTTTTGTCTCCCTTAACTAGGTTAACTTGATCAAAGCTGTGTTCTCCTGGCACAGTTGTATCTATTTTTATACTAGTCTTTGCTAGCAGAACTATTTCTATGTGGCTTTGTGGCTCATTTATGCACACTATTTGAGGTAGGTGCTGTGAGAGCCAAGCTCTCTAGTGAAGGACCAGTCCAGTTTTAGCCCTGAGACTGTTTAGATTAAGGGTTTCTAGACTGGTTTAGGTCACGCCTTGACATTGAGGTTCTAGCAGCTACTGTGGTTGAACTCTCATGTTGTTTCTATAAGCAGATCCACACAGGCTCTCTGAGGCATTAGCCAAGTTTTGGAGGGCTAATCACAGTCTTTGCATACAGACATTAACTACATTATAATCAGGTTCCCTCATCTTATCCTTTTGTCCCCTCTTGATCATATTTTCTTGTTTATTTCCCATGTAAAGGGTTCTGGTTTTATACATGAATAGCAAACATGTAGAAACACAAATAAATGTTAGAAGGAAAAATAGATATTGTCTTATGAAAAGAAAAATGAGATTCTTTTCTCATCCCAGAATATTTCTAACCACTCCCTGGCTTTGTTGATGCAGGAAGCCAGATGAGATGACCTAAAATTCTGACTATTTGCTACTAGGCCACTCAGGCATGCCATTACTTTTTCTTCAAGGATTCAAGTACTTCATTGTTATACACTCAGATGTTATTGTTCTACTCTTAAGTGGTTTCAGGTTTTTGCATAAGTTTTGGAATAAAGCTGGAGGCACCGTGACCCAGACTGAGTAGCAGCACGAGTTTCACAGCATCTGTGCTGGATTTGTGTTGGAAGATTCATTCACTTTTTGCCCATAACTACTTAGAGCCACTGGAGTGTGGTCTTTCCAGCTACTCCATTTCTCAAACCTCCTACTGTCAGGGGCAGCCAGCTGCATAATTACAGAGAGAAGAGACTAGCAGAGGGGCAGCTACTTTGTTCATCCTTACCTTACCATTATCTTACCTCATTCTGTAGGCAAGATGAGTGAGAAGCTTAAAAAAACAGTCATTGTCTAAAGAGTTTTATCAGGCATTAAATATGGTGGTTTGTTGTTAGGTTTTTTTTTTCCCCCACTTCATCTTGAGTGTTCAGGATGATCCTGTCTCACTGACATCACCAATGTCAGGACAAGGCCCTGAAATAAATTGGTTCTGCTGGATCAATATCTCTACATAAATGAGCAGAAAAAGGAATCGTTAGCAAGGAAATTACTTTTTTTTTTTTGTACTGTCATGCAGCCTTAAATTTCCACCACTATTATTTAGGGTATGAGTGATGCATTACATAGTTTGGAAAGAGGAGGTGCTTGAGTTCACAGCCAGTTGTACTGATGCAACTCAGGGGACAGTCCAGGTTTTGGGTCAGGTTCTGAGAGCAGAAAATGCTAAAACTGCATCATTCTCTGAGATTTGTACTTGAGCTTTAGAGTATATTTTGTTAAATCAGCTACACTGGTAGTTTTTTAGTTACACTGGGAAGGAGGATTATATGAGTACTGTAACCAAAATGAAGTATTGTCCAAGGAAATTAAGGAGTATACCTTGGGTTATATCCTTGGTAGCATTATTTGTATGCAGAGTTGATTTTGTTCCCAGTACATTGCTCAACTTTTAATGTTGGGAAAGTCATATTGTGTAGTAGAAAGCTGTAGAAAGTAGAAAGTTCAGGCTTTGAAATTACAATAAAGGTGACCTGTATCAGTTGTTAATGTGCAAACATCAGCTTCCTGGCTTGCCCCCCACCACGGCTGAAGGCCTGTCCTTTCAAACTGGAGAAATTTGTATTTGTATTTGTATTTGAGAACAACTTGTATTTGAGAACAAATTTGAGAACAAATCCCAGAGGCAAGTCTTACTGAGCTGGCTTTAAGACCTGAGGCAATGACAGCCAAAAGAGTTTTCCATTGTAATCACACCCTGAAATCTTAGCAAGGGCTTCTGGTGTCAGCTCTGTGTTCTCTGGTGAGCTGGATTGGATCTCATTCTTTTGCAGAACAGCTCCATGTCTCTTGCCTGCTCTGTGACTTCCTGGGTCAGCTTGTGAGCCTGATGTATCATCCATGAACAGGATGCATGTGCTGCATGCAGTGGCAGAGAGGTCACACTACTGTGTTACAGCTGGGAGATGTTTCCAAGGCCTCTGAAGCTCTGTTTCACCCTAAGGTTTTTCTCTTAGCTGCAGTTGAATGTTATCTCCACCTTCCATCATGTCATTTGACATGTGTGGTCCTAAATTGGGAGATAAGAAACCTGAGAGAATTGTCAGAGCAGAAGGTGGGGATTTAAGAATAGAAGGTCAGAGCAGCAGGTCTGACAAGCTGAAGAAAACATTTATTTGAGGAGTTAATAGATTCCTGACTTTTTAGTGTTCCTTTGGATAGGGAACTGATGTGGGTAATGGTAAATTTGAAAAGTATACTTTCAAGTACAGTAATCTATTACAGGACTATCACAGTCCTTTGTATTTTTAACACTCTTGAGATAAGTCAAGTTTTAATTTTTTTTTACCGTTTTCCTTTTCTAGACTTGATTTGTCCAGTGGATAAGAAGCAGGGGTTGTAGTTTTTGATGCCTGCAGTTTTCTGTTCAATGCACACCATGAATCCAAGAGCATTCTGGCTTTTTATCACAAACAGAGTACATTCACACTCCACCAAAAGTAGCACAGGCTCAAGTCTGAAACCAAAAACCAGGGTTTTTTTTATTGAAGTGAGGTGTACCTTCCTGGAATATTTTGAATTAGGGATAAGGTAATAAGGTTCTCTAAGTTTTGGAATACAGGCAAAACAGGAACTGCTTCTTCAGATGTGCACTTTCTGTCAATAGTAGAGATGGATGTAAACCACTGGAGAATCTTTCTGTGACCTGAAAGCTGTGAAATTGTTTGCATGTATTGCACCTGTGTCATGGAGTAGAATACATGCCCATTATGTTTTTGCTGCTATTCATTCTGATTATATTTACCTGTAGCTGCAATTAGGTGAATTAATGTCCCTTGCAAATTTTGGGTCTCTTTGGATGGGTCTCTACCACTCTTGAAGCTGTGGAAAACTAGTGGGGTGGTTTTTTTAAGTTCTGTCACTGGACAGAATTACCAGCTCATCTGGAAAGTTAAACTGTCACTTACAAACTGTGAACAAGAAAGATTTTTTAAATTTATTTTTGGGATAGTTGTAATGACTACTGTGGGCTCCTATTTTTCTTGTACTATTTGCTTTTTTCCTCAAACGTGGTTTTTACTGCAACTGTGCACTTGCCATCAAGCTGTAATAGCTGGTGGCAAGTATTCCATTTCTTACTTACGAAATTTCTGCACCAGTAGACCACATGAAACCTAGGATGAGGGTAACAGAAGGTTTTTATTTTGTTTTTTTTAAGCACTCTCTAAACCATTCAGAGTGGATTCACCAGGCATTATTATGCAGATGTTTGCTCTTTCATTTAAAAATAAAGTGCTCATTGCAGCAAACAGCATCTACCCTAAGTGAACTTTTCTTTGGATGACATAATCAGTTTTCTACATCTCTGTCCCTGGGATTATTTTATATATTCCCATTTATGTATGGAAAAGAAGAAACAAGCCTACCTCTTCATGTAAGCAAGAAGTTCATATTTTTCTGCTGATACAGTGTATAATGCCCTTTTCACAAGTTGCTGCAAGGTTTTTTGTTTACATGAACTCTTTAAGGGTAAGGTATTGACTTCAGTAGGGGTTTCCACAAGTTTTTCCTGTTACTGTCCTCAAATCATAGAATAGCCCAGTTTGGAAGGGACTTTGAAAGGTTGTCTGGTCCAAACTTTTGTGATTTCCTTTAATGTTAAAACTTTACTTTAATGTCATCTTTTGTCTTGATGCCTACATCCTTTTTCACTGGCTCAGGTCGTGCATGTGTTGAAATGTCTCTCATCATGATGCAGTTTATCTCCTGGTTTCTTTTGCTCACTTATTGGTCTCTATTGATGTCATCCTTTGTCTTAAATTTAATTTTAAATTGTCTTTGCCAGGAACTCTCTGTATGTGTGCATAGCACCATGAAAGTTAAAGTAATCATTCACATCAGGGAATTCTAAGTATTGTAGTAATAAAAAGAAGAATGCCAGATTTTTAAAATTGGTTAAAGAATAAAAAGAACTTTATTTTCTGCTCAAAGTGAAAAGTGGCAAGTTTCTTGTGTCTTCTGTGTAAGGATGTATGTGTCTGTTAAAGAGCAGCCTGCTACATAGGGTGTTTATGTGCTTATTATTCTGTACAAATATGTCCTCTAAGGTACTGGAAGGTTTGCACAAAAAGGCAAGTAATTAATGTTGGTCTTATTTCATTGTGTTGAACTGTGTACTTTTATTTTTAATTAAGACTGTTCTTTTTAGATACCAAGCTGTTCTAAGTGTTTTAGTCTAATTAAGGAGAACACGGCATATTTTGTACTAAACTACTCAAAGCGTGAATTAGCACCATTCTTTATTTCAGTTACTACATACTAGGTTTCCTTCCAGAGACTTCTTTAGTTTATCCCTGGAACCTTTTAGCATGAAGAATTGATAACATTGCTGAAACACCTTAAATTGTCTCTCTCAGTCTTTGTAATGTGCTGGTCAGAAATTCCAGTCAAAGCAAGTATGGAGAATAGTGGCAGGCGCTTTTTCAGGAGCTGAGGTCTTTGATCCAGCCCATGTTCAGGGTTTCTCTCTTGGCTACCTTAGTGGAGTGAGCAGCACAGGTCATATATTCCTGTCAATTTGTCAGTGCTTTGTGTGTAGGTGTTCTGACTGACAGTGTGGAACAATGTGCAGACTAGGTGTGTTTGCCAAGTGTTGAGAGGAGAACTTCCAAATATATCACAAGAGAGACACAGCAATTTCAGTTCTAAGACATACAAGTATGAGGATTGGGAGAACATGTTTATACTTTTCTTTTCAAAGCTAATAGTCTGTTAATTTTTAGCTAATTTCTATTGGTTGTTTTTTTTTTTTGAACTGTGCATTTCTCTGTGATTTATTTCTGTTAACTTATTTTTTAATCTTCTTTATTTTAATGTGTGTCTCTTTGCCTATAAAGGGATATTACTCTATGAGCCCTTGTGATGACGGATATGTAAGTGTCTATCTTTATTTCCTTTCATGTTGCCTCCTCAGTCTGTCACAGTCTGTATTTCTCTTTATTTCACAATGTGCAGCAATTTTCCCTGCATTTTAACTTGTCATGACACTAACTGTGTGGTTTATGAAGAGCCAGAAAATGTACAGGGCTTGGAAATTCTGCATGGGGAATGGAATAGATGTTCTAAGTAACTTTATGGCTTCATAATGCACTTAACACAGCATGTCAACATAAGAGCAGCTTTGTCCACAACTTTCACATGAAACTCAGCTTCTTACAGCATGCAGAAAGCAATTGTTTCTTCCATGGGATCATCTGTGTATAGTATACATTCTCTCTGAAGTATGCCAAAACCAGCTGACCCCACAACACCTTTGACAAAGCAAATAAATATTATTGCTCAAGATAATTCAGCAAGTTGATTCATGCTTTTCAGAGGGGTGTTGTATTCTACATATTTTTATTTTTTGTTCCTAAAGTCAAACTTCCTTTCGGTAGTAAAGATTATGAAATTCTTTCACACAGCTAAAATGATCCTCTTTCACTGAAAACACAAAATTATATTCTCTGTACTGCCTGTGACTTCTGTAACCCAGATGGAAGTTTGTATTCTGGCAATACTACAAGTACACCATAAGTATCTAATTTTGCCCATAGTCAGTGCATTCTTTGTGAAGAAAGGAAATGAGTCTACTTCTAAGTAACTCAGTATGTATTCACTTCATAAAAGTGATTGACACCAATTCTGAAAGATGCCAGTCAATTTCAAGTAATACGTATTTATATTTTTATCACTTTCTTTAGGTAAAACTAGATTTTGTCTTTCAAGAAAAGCTGCCTAAATTTCAAACATATATATCACCTGGAATTAAAGTAAACCCTTGTGGGCATTCAACTTTCCATTTAGAACAGCATTTTATTTTGAGAAATAGTTGTAAAAGTATTGAATGCAATGGACTATTCCTTACATACTTATTTTTATCTGGATGTAGAGAACATGGCCCACATCCACCCATGGTGAAAGATCACCTGTATCAATCAACCTGTTCCCATTGGTGACATGAATGTTCATAATGGACACTTTTTGCTTGATGTTAAGCATTTTGCTCCTTCATATAATTCTCTGTTTTGAGATTGAGAAAGGTTGATGACAGATAAGCAATTATGAGTCAAATGACTTTTGCTAAAGAAAAACTTTTTCCTTATCCAGATTAGTATAAAACATTAATTAAATGTAACTTTATACAATGTAGAATGCAATAGCTTACTGTGCAGAGTTGTTTATAAAACTTTTGTAAAGCTGTCTGATTCTGATTCTGAGGTATTTCTTGAATATATGGGTAGCTTTCAGCTCCCCTCACTGTTTATGTATAGTATTTTATACTTGTTTCTGACATTTGTGTTGTCATTACATTATCACACAGTACTACTGTGTGACTTTTTAATGTACACATCAGATGTCTTAGAGAACCTGTTTTATATGGCAAGTGGGAAGTTTTCCTAACAGCATATCTCTAGTATAAGTAGGAAAAAAATAATTAAAAACATTTGCGGATCTACTTATGAAATAATACTTTGCATAGCCCCAGTAGACCTGCCAGGTTACACAAGCTCAGGGTCGAACCCTCACAGGCTGTGTGGAGCAGTCTTCTTGTTATTAGTGTGTAACAAATGAACTCAGCATAGATTTGTGAGTTCTGATGATTTGTAGAAATCTGCTCAAATTTTGGTTTTACTCTTCACATATTCATCACGTACCTTTGATTATTAATTCTGAATCTGCATTGAATTTGCACTGAATTCTTGCAGCACATTTTCAGAGTGGGAACTGAGGACAGAATCTGACTTTCAGCTTTGCCTTTAGCATATTATGAATATATACATCAAACAGCAAATGGATATGGTTTGAATATAGGGCTGCAGTATTTGATAAAATCAGTTGTGGTTTTGGCTTGCACATGAAGTGCATCTGCTTTCTTTTATAGATACTGGGTTTTTTTCCCTTTGAACTTCTTTGGTTTATTCCATGCTGTTCATATTCATGCCTGTCTTTGTTCAAAAATAAAGGGATGCCATCTGGGCCTTATGTGCATCGTGACAGAATTATTTGACTTAATGTGGCACCTGGTTTGGCTTTGGCAAGAACCAACACAAATATAAGTCATACCCATGATCCTACCAGAATGAGCTATGCTTGGGCTGTTTTTTCTTGTGTTTCTTCTTCTTTCCTTAAGACACTGAGCTTCTGCATGTCTTTCAGTTATGACAAATGATGCTCTCTCAAGATAGGTTTTGCATGAAATGTATTTTATTCAAGATGACGTCTATGAATGTTGGGACATAGGAACGTGTTTGCCACAGGTTTTTCACACTCTGCCTTTCATTGGCAATCTAAGGTATACTGTCACTCAAAAGGTTAAAATCAATGGTTAACGTGTTCCAGGAAAGACTGGGGGAAGGGCTTCATAGAAAATGCTGAAGAAATAAATGTTATAATCTAAGAAAAATTAGTAGAAGGGGAGCTACTAAATAATTTCTATTTATGGTGACTGTGCTATAAGCATTCAATTGTTTAATAGCAAAATAATGACATTTAGCTCTTGCACTCTGCCATTCATTGGTAGATCTCAAAACCCAGCTTGTTCAAGAGATTGATGCCTGTATCTGCTTTTCAGATTAAAAAAATTGAGGCCCAGAGACATGGAATGATGTGTTTGGATTCTGTCCGCAGTTGGTGGCTGAATCAGGACTAGAAGTGTATGTCCTGAGCCAATGCCTTACTCAGCATGCCACAGATACAAATTAGCTTACTTATGACTAATTGCAATCATGCAGATGAAAAGGAAGAGAGGAAACCTCTGCCTGTAACATGCTTGCATTCTTTCTGCTTATCAGTGGTGCTGACCATTGTCAGATTGAGGAATGACAGTGCAGTGAAGAACAAACTAGCCCCCCAAAACTTTCTCCATTCCTGTTTAGCCTTGACAATTGAACCTTGACAATTGAACCATATGTAATACGAATTTTATCCGTATTGCTTTCCCAGAAACACCAAAAGCCTGAAAAAACTTCCTTCTTCCTGTGCAGGTTCTAGACTGATAAACTGGGTCTGATCAGCAAAGTGACCAGAAATTTTTCCAGCTCAGTGGTTCTGCCCTCAGAGCCCCAGTGCAGGGCCTGCCTCACTCTCTGGTGCCTTTTTGGTGTAGGAAGAATACAGAAGGAAACCATCCTAAATACTTTGCTGTGCTCCATCTGCTGGCTTAAAAAATAATTTGGGAATTAATAGGACTTTGTCCCATTTGATCTGAATGTTTTTCCAGGTGAATTTTCTGTAGTTTGAAATTTTATAAAAGCTTGTAAAATCCTACAATTGCCAAAAAGTTTTATTTGTGTAGAAGAGTGATATGTGCATCTTAACCAGTAATCCTCTGGTTGGATTTTGGATGGAGCATGTTTTTCTTTCTAAGACAGCAAAGAAGTGCATTAAAAAAAACCTTTATTGAGAAGCAGAGAATCTTTGTATGCATTTATGTAGCCCTAGTTCCCTGCTCTGTTTCTTTACACATTGCTATTCTCTGTTTGACCTTCCATCTCCAAGGGCTCTGCAATTTTTTTTGCATTCAAGTGCTATAGTCACTTTCTTCCATTTCCCCTAATGGACAAAGGAGAAAGGTGCTGACAGAGGCAACAAAAGTGATTTGTGATTTCATTGCACATGCAGCTACAAGGCTTTAGGTTTTGACTGGGAAAACAGTTTTGTTGAAATAAAATTAACTCTTTATACATACTGAAAATGCTAAGGAAAATGAATGAGGGCAAAACAGTCTAGGGGCAGATATGATACTTAGAAAGAATTTTGTGTTGTGTAAGATAAACTATGATGTGAGAACTGCTAGTCCAGACAGTTTACTTTTGAGGTGTATGACCTGTTTATTGTATATAAATCATTCATTGACATAATATAAAATGCTTTCCACTGTGCACATAAGCTTATTTCACATCTAATAGAGCAGTTCCTTGTATTACAAGGATACCCACGAGGTTGTTTTCAGGAATATGTCAGCTGGTGTAATTCAATATTCTCTATGGTATTTAATGCTTTTTGTCTCCTAAATCCCAGTTTTAAATCTGACAATAGACATTGATTATATAGTTCCCATTGAAAGAGGCTCAGTTAGGAGACAAGACCAGTTTTACAGGCATAAGTGGTAATGAGAGATTTTTAGCAGAGAGATCAGCTTAAAGAGATGACATTGAATATTCTGCAAATACAGCATGTAGTTGACATCAGAATGCATGACATGAAGTATTCTTATGCCAGAATTGCTGCTTCTTTGCTTACCTACAATTAAATCTAGCAAAAAATACTCACTGAGGCAGACAATTTTCATGTGGAACTTTTATGTGGTGTTGATGTTCATTGTTGCACAGTGGTCCTGCACAGGCACTGTGTCACCCTGCATCAGAGAGGAAATATCCAGGATTTAATTATAATATCTTAGGCAGAACCACTTAGATATGGCACACTATTTCATATTGGTTTTATCCATACCAGAATACATAATCCTGTCTTTACATATTAATAATTATATATAGGGATATATTTTGGTAGCAGCAGGCACTTGATAACATTAGTGTTGGAGCAAAGAATTACAATAAATTTATATGCAGGAATGCATGCTGGGTCTCCAATGAAATATTATTGCAATTTTAAAGAGATGAAAATTTATGAAGACAGTGAATGTGCTTAGCAAGTTCTTCATCTTCCTCAGCGGGCTCAGATAGTGGTTTCTATTCATTTATTATTACTATTTCTTAAAATGTTTCAAGCATAGGTAATTTTTGGACTATGTGGGTGAGGATAATATAGCCAAATCATAACAAAAGAGATTTTGACCTGTAAAACACTCTAAGGGAAAAGAAAGATAAACACTGAAGTGCTCTTTCTTCAGCTGTGTTTCTGGTTTACAGCACAGGTTTTTATAGGAAAAGAGCTGCAGAATCTTAGTGAAAGAATTCACTTTGGACCTCATTAATAACATTATGTGAAATTTGGACTTATATGCTGTAATTTCCTTTTTTCTTTCTTTTTGTGATTCAGGCTTCCACACTGTTAAGAGCATCTTTATCCTCTATGTAAGTATTTGTTGCTGAGCTCCATTTCTGTCTATAGAGAAGAGGAGGGGTTTGTAAGTACACACTGCCAGTTGTCCTCAAATGGGACTCACTCCTCCTCTGTGCTGCCTCTGACCTCAGTGAACATTGATGCAAATATTGTGTGATCTGTGTTCTTCTGCTGAGCAGCTTCAGTAATGTTCTAATTTCAGCAGAATATTGTTAATCCAGTAAATCTGCCATTCCACACATGTGAGGTTGTTGCTCTATTTTTAGTGTTTCCACATATTTCAGTCCTATTGTTGTAATTGGTTTGATTCTCACAAATCCAGGAAAAGGGGGAATCACTAATATGGATTTTTGGGTGTCTTAACTTTGATTTTTTTGTGTCTGACATAATAAATTTTGGCTTGTAATACTGAATAGAAATGTAATATTCAAAGTGAAGTTTTATTAAATTTTTGAGACACTGTTTTTATCCTGTTGTTTACAAGATAATGGACAATTATACATAGGACATAAAATTTGTTTTGAAAAGTGGTAGGATGGAAAGATACTAAAACATTTTAGTAGATTATATGTAAATATGAAGATTGAAACACTGACTGGAAGCAGTTTTCTTAAGGGAAACTTCTATTGCGGTGCTAAATTTCAAAATAGCAAGATAGTATTGATGCATAGAAAGTAGTCCTGTATTAAGTCTCATGTTAATTCAGCATACTCCAGGCTGTAAAAATCCATTCAGTGCACACCAGCTCTGCTTTGGAGAAGACATTTCTGTGTGCATAAGGACTTGGAGGTGGAGATGGAGCTGCAGCTTTTTACTGCATCTGTTTCTAACTGTTTTCATGCCCTTGTGGCCCAGTAGGGGAGGGAAAAAAAGGATGTTACTGCACTGTTTTGTGCCAGTAAAAATCTCAGATCATCAGGTGGCTTGTTGTCAGTTTGCTGTCTGCAAGTTGTAATGGTAAGCAAGCTGCATGCATAAGTAAGAAATAACCCCAAATTTAACAAGTCTATTGTTCTAACACTATAATGGTAACAAAAGTAATAAAAATGTGAAAATCTGGAAGTTCTTTTCCTGAAGCAGACTTCCTGTTTTGGCTCTTCTCACCTCAGTAACATCAGCTGCACTGAACGAGGAGAGAGAGTTTTGATGAATGTCTTTTCCTTTAGGAAGGTGCAGGATGTGCCATTGCTGCCCTCTCTGGATTATGAGAAGCTGAAGAAAGATTTGATTTCAGGGAGTGATCGTCTCAAGGCCCTCCTACTGCAGGCTCTGCGCTGGGTAAGGACAAGAGGCATCCAAACTAAAATCCATTTTGCAAACAAGATGGTTGTTCTGGTGATGAATTCAACATCACAGGCAAATTCCTGTTGGTGAAGCTTCCTAAGGCTGTTGAGATGATGAAGGCAGCCCAGGCAGGAGGTGTCTATTTGTAGTGTAGCAGTGTCCTTCTCATCTGAGGAGAGACAGATTTCTCACATAAGGATTTCCCAGATTTCTGGGATATTCAGTGGAAATAATTTCTGATGTGCTTTCAAATAAATTGTTATTTTAGGCAGTTCCCTTTTCCACATATTCTTTTGGTTTATATTTATATAAATACTGCTGTATCCAAGACATACCTGACTCTAATCAGCAGTTTTCCTTTATAATCAATATTTTACAGAAACCTACCTTTTGGTTGACTTGGCTCATGTAATGACATATAAGAAAAATTACAGGTGACAACAGGAAGTTACATTTTCCTGCTGAAAAGGAAGCTGATGTCTTCAAAGTGACAGTCATGAAAGTTGATAATAGTGGAATTCTGATCAAGTTTCAGTGTCCATTTTCACATAAAAACAATCTGTTTGTTCTAACCAAAAATGCTTCTTGCCCAATGCTCTGTCTCAAATGATTAAGAAAAGCACCACATCTGTAACTATTAGAGGGGCTTTTTTAACTTTATGGAAAGTAATTCTGTATCCTTCCTGTATGGACAGTGATGACAGCTCCCAAATAACAGTTTTGTAGTGGATCATAGAGCTGAGGTCAGGTCAGTTCATTTCATCTCTTTCCCTTAAGTCATTGAGGTTGAATTACTTCCCCATGAAAGAGGTTCTCAGCTATTGAGTATCAGCACCTTTAAAATCTCCAGGGGTCACCAATCCATAGTTTTGGCTTTTTGTGGTTTTTTTTCTCTTGTTTATTTATGTTGTTATTTATTTTAGCGCTTGACAACATCATATCCTGGAGAACAGAGAGACACTATCATGCAAGCCTACATCAGTAATGACCTCCTGGACTGCCACAGCAACTGTCAGGTCAGCTGAAACTGAGTTGCCAGTTGTCCAGCTTCTGTGGGGTATTGTTCATTTATGTCTATGAAGTGCTGATCATAAAATTTTATTGCTTTCTGGAAGAGGAGAAGGAAAAAAAGGTAGTGCCAAAACTGGGTGATACATTTAGCTCCCTGTGCTTCACTTCTGTGGGTTGAACCGAAGCCTGAGGCCCTTTAAGTCTTGCTTATCAGATGCTGTGTCTCTTTTTGAGTGATTGTGTATTGTTAAATAATACACTCAATTCATTTCACTGATCAAAGATAAGAACTAAATTAGGACTTCAGTCCCAATGCCGCTATGAAATATGTCATTTTGCACCTGCAATGATCAACTGTGTTTCTGTGAATTTGAGGTGGATTGGCACCTTTCTTTAGAAATGGGAATTCTGGTGTGTTGATTTTGAAAAGTTGTTTCAGTCCCTGATAACCCAGTACTGTTGCTAAGAAAAGCACAACTTTTTTCATTCCTGTGCATAATTGAGTTTCCCAGTGGTTCAAGGCACTGAGCCTACTTGGTTTACTGTGGCTTTATTGTCTTTGCAACAGTCTCTTGTACCACTAGGAAACATAAAGGATTATTAAATCAACCATCAGTTTTTCTCCCTCTAAATTTCTGTAAGAGGGAAGTTATATGTAAAGCCTGAAATGAAGCAGATAAATAATTTCAGTGTGGTGGTGTTGGTAAGTTACTGAGCTGCTTCCCACACTCTTTGTTGTCAAAGAAAAGCATTCTTGTTCAGGTAATATTACTGCACTTAAGTTTATCAGCAAAGCTAAGTTGTTTGGTTTGTGGGGGCTTTTTTGTCACTGACTGAATATTAATTTTAGGTACCAGCTTTAACTGGACTGTGTTGGCTCAATATAACTTCCATTCTACACCATAGAGTTTAATGGTGTTTTAACAGACTCAGATGAGAAGCTGTACTTTGCCTGTTTGTTCATTTTTCATCTGTCCTTCAGCCTGTTGCCAATAAAAAAAGAAATTGTACATCATCATGCATTCAAATGCATCAGTATGCATTCAAAGGGTTTGGGTTTTTTCTGTGTAAGTTTACTGAAGCTTTTAAAACATTATAGTAAGACTAACTTTTGTGTTTTCCTTCTTTGTGATTTATTAACATCTGCTTTCTTTTTCAGAGAAGTGTCCTCCAATTATTATATTCTAAGAGTGAAGTAGTCAGACAGTATATGGCAAGGCTCATCAATGCTTTTGCTTCACTGATAGAAGGTAAAAGATTCACTGCAAAAAATAAGATAACAATTTCATATAATGCTGTCTTATTGGTGCTTCACAAGTGCATGTCAGTGCACGTGGTAATTTAGAGCCTTATTTGCACCCTTTTTCTAGTGATTCACTATCTTTTGTAGCATGCATTCAAAACAGTTTTTCAATATCTGGAAAGTTTTCATTTTGACACTGTATATTCAGAATTTCTGACTTGTTTTGATGATTTGTGATCTGTGTGGGAACTTACTCAGATACTGCCTTTAATATATACAGTCTTCAGTTTCTCCATGAGGGTTAAAGAGAAAAACCCCCATTAATTAGGGGATTTTTTTCCATTAATTTTCCCCCATTAATTAGGTTTTCTGTGGCCAGACCTGCTACCAGGTTGTGCAATAGTAATTACTGTGGCTCCTGCATTTTCCTGGTCCTCACCTGAATAAATCTTTGTGCATCACTGCTAACAATCCAGATGCATATATATCCAGCTTTGTATCTCTGCCTGTCCCAGATTAGCTCTTGGTTTGTTGCTATTTTTGGAGCTAAGTATTGCTAGGTGCTGAAATCTCATTTGAAGTCAGTAGCAAGAGGGCACCTGACTTTCCCAAGCTCCTTGGACATTTCTATTCTTTTTCTTGATTGTACAAAACTGCTAGATCAGAAAGCATATACTGAAAGTGGATTCTGTGTGGTATTGATTTACAATTGTGGACCTCTGATACCCCAAGTGTCTGGATTGAATGCGACTGGTCTGCTACACAACTTTGTGCAGGTTTGTTTGGATCTTGGCACAAGTTTGTGGCTTGTCAAGAGGAAACTGAGGTCAATCCTGCTTACTTTTCCAAAGAGGGGAAGGTTTTCTGTCATAGCTGCTATCTCAGCATCTGTTCTTTCATCACTTTTTGCACCAGGTCGTGCCTACCTTTCTCAGAACCCAACATTGCTGCAAATGCTGGAGGACAGACTGAAAGCTGAAGACAAGGATTCCCTTACATGGGAGAATGTTCTGGGGGCTCTGCAGAAATTCAGCCTCAGGTGATGAAAGCACAGCGTGTGGTGGTGACAGCAGGGGAGGAAATACAGGCTAGTTAGGCTCTGTTCAGGGAGGAAAGAAGAGCACTTGATCTTCCCATAACAATCATCCGAACCCCTGATGGCTGATGAAAGCAATGTCACTTGTTATGGAGGAGAATTCAGTCTTGCTGACTGAATTAACCTGACTTCCTACCAGCTGTCAAATAAATGTGCATCTCCTGCCCCAGCCTTGTGTGCTTAGTATGTGTTCCTTAACTGAAGAAAGTGAAAATCTTAATGTAGAAAGCTCTGACAATCCTACACGGAAGAAAGAGTTGTGTTGCATTCCAAAGCATAAGGTTTTCATTATCCTTTCTGCAAACATTTTTCAGGGATTTCATCTTTATCCTGTTGACCCCCTTCCTGGAGCAGTCTATGCACAGACTGTCTTGTTACTTTTGCATTAGCAGTCTGACTCATGTGCCCACCACAAAAGAAATACACAAAAGCAGTAAAGGGCATGCTCTATTTATCAAATAAATATGATAGGAGCTCTGTTTTCACAGCAGTCAGGAGGAATACTGAAAATTTGGAAGTTTTTTATTTTCTAAAAAGTAACAATCTTATAGAAGGTTAATTCCAGATACTTGACATAAGGGAAACTTTTTTAATATGTGATCGCATGCTCCCTTGTTTTGCTTAGTCCATGCCACAGACCTGCTGCAATATCCAGCACTAAGAAACATATGAGCTTTCAGGACCAAAGCCAGGAAAGCACCTGCTTTGATCTTTGCAATTTAAGTATAATGCCTCTTGGAAATAATGTTATGAAAAATTCTGTTCTTCAGTAAGACTTTTCTACCAGTATATACTTCTTTTTTTGTATTGTAAGGTGCAGAATTTTTATTGTAGATCATGGTTGGCCACCTGGCATTTTATTCACCATAGTCTTTGAGGGCAACTACAAGTTGAGTTAAAAGAGCATGAGATTTAAGAATCTCTAGAGAAAAGTGCAAATAGATTCAAGCAAACAACCTCATTTGTCAAATTGGCAGTACAAAAGTGCTACAGTGCTATGGCTACCTGTGACAGAAGAAGTAATTAATTTGTTTTATGGATCTGTTGTGTGCAGCTGCCTTTTTAAACCAATTAAAAAAGACAATTGAAAATGCCATTTTAGCTGGAGTATGAAGCCCTAGAAAACAATGAAGAAATTTACCTCAGCAGTTCACAGGTTTAAAAAGAACAAAATAAAACAAAAGACAAAACCCTTTGATCTATCCAACAATGTTTTAGTCCTCTAACCATATAGGAATCTCCATCTTCAATTTCTTCAGGCTTTGTTAATTACTTAGTTTAGTGATTCTGCCAAAACAGGTAGTTTAGGGATTTAATTTTTTTGGGGGCAGGCTATTGTATTTTTAATATGCTTGTACTGGCCATAAATGTATATGAAAGCTCTTTATGTTGTGATGTGACATTTGTGATTTGCAATCTGTTTTTGTTTTTTAATCCTAGGCGCACACTGCAGTCAGCAATGATCCAGGATGGGCTCATTTTCTGGCTGGTTGATGTTCTAATAGACCCAGATTGCCTGTCTGATTACAACCTGGAGTATTGTGCTGCCTTGCTCATGAATCTTTGTCTGAGGAGTGCAGGTGTCTTACATTTTGAATTACAACCTTATTCCAAGAAATAGAGAAGATTGTGAATGTTTTTCTCCTGTTTTACCAGGATTCTTTCAAGGGGCTACAATCAGCAGCAGGAACCACAACCAGAGATATTTGAGTGTTAAAACCAATGCTTTTGAGCAAATCTCCTTTCCCAAGATTCCAGTTATGGGAATTCTAAAGAATTAAGCAATGGCACCCTTTAAGATTTGATGATTTTTTGTATTAGTATGTGAAGGCTGCCATTGCTACATTCAGGCCCACCTTTCAAAGGACACTTTGTGTCCACTTACAAACTCTGTGTAAGAGATTTCTTTGTAAACAGACAGAACTGGGTTGAGGAGTAAGGGTGAGGAGCTTAACCTTCACCTTGCTTTCACTTCTACAAAGCAGACATTCCCCCCAGGAAAATAAGATCCTCTCTGTATCCAGAGACTTAAAAAGAGCATAAATTAAATTTCCTTTTAAAAAGCAAAGTAAGGTGAAAAAGGGTGAAAAATCATCTGCTTCTTGTAAGCAAAAAAATGCCTTTGGTAAATTTTTAAATCCCCTTTGTGTTGCATCCTGTCCAAGACTACAACTGCATAAATACAGAGTAATTTCACTGATTTCAACTCAGTTGTGCTGAGCAGCATTTGTCAGGAACAAGAAACAGTATTGCTCTGTGGAAACTATATTCAATACTGATTCTAAAAAGTAAGAAAGAAACTTGCTCTGATCTGTTCTGTTTTTCAAGCTTATTTATGCGTTCTCCCTTTGCAGGGAAGAAAATATGTGCAAGTATCCCAAACGCCATGCTCAGAGTTCTTTCTGGTCTTCTTGACCATGAGAATCCTAAGGTATTTGTACATCAAACTTTGGGTTAATGAAAAGGTGGAAAGAAAAATTTAAAAAAGAAAAAAGGAAAAAATGTAAAAAATAAATTGGTTTTGTTTCCTTTATTAGATCCTTGTAAATTAAGTTGCATGAATTCTGCCTAAAATTCACAAATGCATATATTTTATTTTGGTGAGCAGAGATCTTTCTAAACAGAAGCATGTTTTGCTTTAACAAACATTGGCAGCTAAGAATGGCAGCTTTGGATGCAGTTACCATGCAGTCCATGTGCCTTGATTGCAGCTTCTGATGCTGCTTAAATGTCATGCACCAATTCATCTCAAGCTTGACTGTTCATGAGATGAACAATGTGTGATGCAAAACATCAGGTGCAGGGGAGCACATTTGCTGTGGTTTTAAGGAATGCTATAAGAAAGTAGAAGACTTGTGACATTCATGGAGCTGCTTTGGCTTTATTGTCCTGCCTGAGGCTACAAGGCTTGAAGTCTGTCTTGAGTTCATGCTGGCAGGGACTTTTCCCTGTTCTTTGTCCTGTTTTTTGTACTGCTATTAGTGTTTGTCAGAAATTAACCTTTTTTCTGCTTTTCTCTCTTTCTTTTCCTTTTTTTTTTCCTTATGGCTAGGTAAATTTGCAAGAATACATTATCAGAAGCAGGGGGGCTGTTTGGGAAATTGGCATGCAGCACACTGGTTTAGGTCAACCATATCACAGTATATTTGCATCCTAAATTTTCTTCCCATGTGGGAATTTTTGCTTCCCATGTGGGAATATTTGCTTCCCATGTGGGAATTGCTGCAAGTCCAGTCTAGCCTGGTTAAACTCTTTGAAGTATAGTAATTTTATACTTTTGCTCTTATATTTTGATAGTCAGCTGGGAGGAATGGAAGAGTTTTTCTTCATGGTATTACTATTCCTTCCTCTTAGGTCCAGTCATATGTGAATGGAGTACTGTACAGTATTCTGGCCATCCCTTCTGTCCGAGAAGAAGCCAGAGAAATGGTAAGAAGTGCTGCTTTGCAGAGCATGAAGATCAACATCTCTGCCAGAGATGGCCCAGACAGGGCACAGCAGGGCTGTGAGGTGGGAGCCAAGGCATTTTGAGAAGGGAACCCACAAGAGACCCTTCCCCTTTGATCCTCAGGGAAGTATGAATTATTTCTCTCAAACACTTCTGCCATATTTCCAGGTCTTTTTCCCAGGAGTGGAGCCCCAGTAGAGTGAAGGATTCTGTCTGAATTATAAATTAAATGTTGTTTTAGAATTGTGTGTCCTTCTAGCATTTTGTAGACTCCTTGTGGTCCCAGGAGATGCTTTCATCTCTCCTGCTACTTCTTCCACTTATTCTGCACCAGTGAGTCGCCACTAAAAGGACTTCTTGCTGCTTTTCCTTCTGCCTGTTGTAGACACGGTTATTTGGGGAAGGAGCAGGAGGAAGGTTTCAGAACTAGGAACTGATTTCCTGTGAAAGTTAGTCTAATGGTAATGACAGTGTTTCAACTTCTGTGTCCGAGGAAGCTGTTCCTGGGACAGCAGCATGTCTTTGTATCTTAAGAACTAACCCAGAGAGTCATGGAGGCATAATTGTTGTCAGATGTTCTATCTCACAGAGGATTGGAAGTGATCATAAATGATTAAAGACACAACATCAAGGCTATAAGGAGCCATAAAGAGAGAGACCAGGTTTAAAGTCAAAGCTGGTTCTGTTTTCTGCTTCCTTTCTCTGAACCTTGCACTGTTGTCTCTGTGGATGCAAATTTTACCCTGTTCTGATGACTATTGTGTAGGGAATTCAGAAGGCAAAAGCAACAGATCTATTGTAAAAATTTGCTGTTCATCCTGGACATGTCTCTGTTTAAGCCTCAAAGCAATGTAGAAAACATATTTCTTTTGTCTGTGCATCCTTGGAGCTGGCCACCATGGTTTGCTTCACACTGCCTCTGTCTTCCCTGACCAAAAAAAAAAGATATTTTAGCTAACAGATCTCTGTCACTGTGGTGACATGAAATACTGATCTTCCAATGTTTTCTGCTACATCCAGGGAATGGAAGAAATTCTGCGCTGCTTTATCAAGGAAAGAAATGAAGAGATGGTTCGACAGATGGAATTTGTTATCAAGCAACTCAATTCAGGTCAGAACACAGGCAGCTATCAGAGCTTTAAATCTTTCACAAAAGCCATAAAAAAGCTCATGTTTTTACTTGGCATTGGAAACCTCAAAGAGTAACAATGGTGTGATGGTCTGAGAGAGGGTGAATAATGAAAGTCAGGATTTGAAAGTAATGTATTTCAAAATTTCCTTTATGTTGTAGTAATAAAGAAGAAATAAAAGGCTGAGTAAGACGCAATTCCAAAGTTTTGGGATCATAAATAAAATTACCTTTGCTGTTTTCTTTCATGGCAGTGGTCTGATAGTAATGAGAGACTGCTGCCAACTGCAAAAATGCAGTAGAAATTTGTAAAATAGGATTTAGGGACTAGGTCTGTCTGTGCTCATCTCTTGCTCTATTGAGGTGTAGCTTTATGTGAAATGGCTTATCCTGAATAGGGAGCAGAGACCATCCTTTTTGGAGAGGATGTTGATGGGTTATCAGAGTTGTAGATGCTGTTAATACAGACTGAGAAGTGGAATATTTATTCCATTTTCTGTTGCCTGTGACTGAAAGGAAGACTGAAGAAAGAGAAAGCAAATAATGAAAAGGAGATTAGTTCTGGTTGCATCTTTCTGTACAGTAAACATAGAACAAGTTGAACTGCTCTGTTTGGCTTTTGGAAAGAGAACACAGCCTTTTTTTTTGTTCTTTTGCAAGTTAGAACTTTTACAAGTTCTACCTTATAAAAGAACAAATAAAATATTTATGTACTGTATTGCCACTATACAATATTTGTTCTTCAAGGTTATAGAACTGCTCCTCTTCTACCTGAAAATCGCATTTTAAGAGCTTTTGTCGGAGTCACTGATGATTCAGATTTCCAGTATAAGCCTGGCCACTCTTTTCCTGAGGAAATAATTTTGTCCAAAACTTACAATAAGTATTCTGGAGGAGTACTAACTTTTTATGTACAAAAGCAGTATAATATTAAAGTAATTTTAGGGAGAAATAGAGTCTCTTATTAAAAAATATTTGAAAAATAGACAAACTTGCAAGTGCACACACTTTCATTCAAGTCTTGTCAGTAAATACAGTGAGGTGTCACGGTGGATTTTCTGAGAAAGTAACTATTCCAGAGTGTTTCTATTTCTGCCATTTTCCAAAATATGAATTGAATTCAGTGATTTCTGGTAGAATGCTTATAGGATCAAATGATTACAATAGCTGTCCTGAAAAAGAAATGTCTGTATGAGAAGCAGGTTAAATCTTGCTCCTGTAAAACTGAGGTAATAATGAGATCCTGTTAAGTTGTACATGTGTAACTTAACTGACACCATTTTGTTTTGCTTCTTTCTAGAAGAGCCATTCAATGACAGTATTGTGTCTGATGATGATGAGGAAGAGGAGTATGAGGAAGTAAGTAAAGACTTTCTGGCACCTTTTAGAAAAATCCTTAACCTTCTAGAAAGAAAATATTTGTGTCAATAAACCAGACATTGTTTTCTGGTTTTGCTCTTGGTTTTTACATTTACTTAATTATTCTGGCATTAACAAGAAAATTGGATCTCTTTCCATTACCTTTTTTTCATTTGAAGTCCTACTCTTTTATTTTAGCAACTCACCACTTCTGTGATAATTAAAGGATTGACTGGACATAAGTGAAGAGATGAGGAGTTACTGTAGCAGTAGGAATCTTGCTTTCAAGCAGACCTATTGGATGCAGTTAAAAAAAAAGTATATTACCAGAATAGTTTATAAACAGGTTATCACTTTTTCTTAAGGTATCATTATCTATTCAGGGTGTGACTTCATTTGTTGTTTAAAAACTATGAAATATATTTAATAAATTGCTGGAATGTAAGAAAGGGAAACAGTTATTACAAATAAGAAATAAGTCCCATGAGAAAATAAAATAAAATAAGCATGAGAAACTATATAATAGTAAATATAAGATGATTAGCTTTGCATTTCCTTCTCTGCTAATAAATGCATTCTACACCCGTATTTCAACATCTTTTAAGAAACTGTCTTCATAGAGCCATGGGTGTAGACAACACAACATACTGGATCACCTTAATTAAAGCAAGATGTAAATCTTGTGAGGGAAATGTTATACCCAGTTTTCACTTGTGGTGTTGCCATTTCTGCATTGCCATAAGTGCACAGTGGAGGCTTGAAAATACAGTGTCAGCAGTTACGTGGGAGTTTTATCTTGAGGAAATCTACCCTACTGCATTTTTATTTTATTCAGAAGCCTTGCTTGAGAAATTTAAAAGAACAGCTATAGTAGTTGTCCTGGAAACAGTATTTGTGCATACTTAGGTGTGCGTATGTGTGTGTTCTTGTATTAGAAGTTCACTGAAAACCATGCTTTTAGACTAAATATAAGTTTTTTGTCCTCAACCAACAAAGAATAAGACAGATAATATTTAGTTGTGTCCACATTCTATTAGCTCATTGCACATTAATGGGAATGACAGTGACTGAGGAAAACGAAATAGAAATTTTTTCCTGTTACTGCAGCGTGACAGCATGCATTTTCTAGTGCACATTGACCTTTTCCTGTTTTGGGAGCAGATAAAAATGCAAATATCCTGACTGCAGCAGGTGCGGTGTGCTCTCAGCTGCTATGGGGTGCGGCATCATGCAGGGTCCAGCCTTTGCTTGGCAGTATCCAGGGAAGACTTGCACTGGTTGCATTATTTATTCAGTTTTTGTGTTGTGTATACCTTTTGTGTTGTGGCACAATAGCTAATAATAATCCCTTTGCCTAAAGTTAGAGCTGTGTGGAAATTCTAAGTTTAGAGCTAGAAAATAAGTTTTATTTAACAATCAACTCTCCCCTTTTTATTCTTAGGGGAGAGTTCTAAGTGAATTCTAAGGGAATACAGTAAACTTTTCTTGTAGGATTAGATTATTGTAATTGTTTCACCTCCTGCAATCCTGAAGTCTGTTTTTTATAATCTTTCCACTCCTCCAACTGAAAATCAATGCTTGTGGTGCAAGATGAGCTTCCTGGAGATTAATCATTAAAACTTCACTTTACTTAAAATGCTGCTTTACACCTTTTAACTGACGTTTCAAGGCTTTGAGTGTCTTGGGTGTATAGTGAGAATCCAAGCTGATAATACCTTTGCTTGAAGTTTAATGTACTTTTTTAAAGGATACTGTGTTTTGTTGTGAAAACACGTGAATAAGGAGCTCCTTCCTGAAAGGTGTGGCATTGAATTGCATGATAATGTTCAACACTTCCATCACTTTACCTGTTCCTGGGAATGAAAGGAAGGTGAATTCTCTTGTTCAGTCCTACCCCCTAAATGAGTTGCTGCTGCTTACAATCCCAGCAAAGGCTCTAGGTCAAGTCCTTTTGAAATGTATTTTTGCCACTGGACCATCATGTGATTAAAATGGACTTCTGGCATTTCTTATTGTTTGACTCAAAAAACAACTGCAGGCTTTTGTGTCCAATTCCAGTTTTTCATTATCTTCGCCATTATATTAAAAAGAAAAGCCAAATTTGAAACTGTTTTTAGTGTAACATTAATTGCAACACGTTCTGAATCCTTATTGCTGCTGGAAACTATAATTCTGTTCTGCTACAAGGACATCTGTTTTCTTAGTCCCTCAGTTTGGAAAATATAGTTTACAAATATAATGGCAGTAATGCATAATGTTGTTACTTTGTTAAATAAACAATGATTTGTTGACTCACTACCTCAATGATTTGAACTCTTTTGTATTTTAGAATTGCAGTGAGTTATTGTTCTCAATGGTGTTCTGTGATAACATCTGATGTTGTGATCTGGCAACAGAAAGTTTTGGAAAATTTTATCCAAAATCTTACTTTTATGTAACTTTTAAACCACTACAGACTGAATACATTTCAGGATATGTCCATATGTTGCGAATTTAGTGACATGCTGTCAGACTGCTTACTGATGTTAGAATTTGTTGCTCAATACATGTATTTATACCTTTTCAACTTAAGAAACAACAAAAAGACTCTCATGCAGCCTTAATTTGCAGGTTTTGCTCCAGCTTTAATTATTTGCAAGAGCATGCAATGTTCCCAGTGCTGTTACTATTACCTTTCATGGAGTTTTTTTGCTTTTATCTGTGTTTAATTTAGAGTTGATGAATTCTCTCCTGGCTTTGAGCAGATCTTGTGGTAATGACTACTTTCTCCTAAACACTGTGGCTAAGATGCAGTTGAGCCTGTTAGAGGAAAATTCTGTGATTTCAGAAGTTCAGGATTCTGTACTGCGTAACGCTGGAGAACATAACCATATAAAAAATGTCTCTGTGTGTGCTGTTATTGAGAAATAAATTGGCTTTTGTGTTTGGCTGGTAAGCTTTAAATTAACTAGTGTAGAGCTTAAGATACACTGGTTCCTGGAGTACATACCCAGCCCTGAGATGTCAGCCTTCTGGGGTGTGTTGACACCCACAGTCACAGTGTGTATTTCCTGGTGCTCAATATTCTCTTGACTGGTCTGTTAATACTAACTTAATTTATCTTCAATATTTGATCTTTGCGCTTGTTTTTTTATTTGACTTGGACCATCTTGAAAAGCTGCTTGTTAAAGTGAATATGTGATATTGTAGCTCTGATTCCAAAGCTTGGTTACAAGCTGCAGCTGTGTGAGGTGCCTGTACAGTGAGGATTTATCAGACACCCTGTGATCCGCTGTCACTCAGCACCTGGCAATAAAATCAGAGAGCTGCAGTGTGAAAATCCACTTCAGCCACAGAGCACATCAAAAGAAAGGGCTTAATCACAGGGCTTCCAGCCATTACCCTAAAGGGCTTGGCTTCCAACATCTGCTGCAGCCTGTGAGCAGTGGGGAACAGGGCACCAATTGTGTTATTTCAGCAGTGGAGTGATGGCACATGGGCAAAGTCCTTATTTTGTACAAGGAGGCAGAGGGGGGACGCTTGGACACTTTCAGGCTCGGTTACCTGGCAGGTTAAATAATGTCAGGGAACAGATTGGCTGCATTAAGAAACCTTGTTAAAAAAAAAAAAGTCCCTCAGACCTATTTATAGAGCTTATCTTTGCAACTTCCCCCCCCCCCCAAAATACACTATATTGCGGACTTTGGAGTGTAGTTTCTTGGTGGGGGGTGGGAGGTGATGGGTTGTTTTTTGCTTGATACAGATGATTTTTGTCTAGTCTACAAGTGTTTGTCCTTTTGCCATCATCTGTGTTATTTTTCACACATACCCAGCTTTCCAGAAAATTAAAAGCTGATTGTGACTATTTAAAACTGAGTCTAAATCTCACATCTTCATTTTCGTTGTGCTCTGGAGTTCATCAGAGTCCAGTGGACATTGTTTTTAATGGAATTTGTGCCAGACTCTCTACATAACTATGCAATATACTTTTTTAGAATGATTCCTTTACTTTTTCTCATTTACTGTTTTTGACAGTCATTTACATTTACTGTCACAACAGGTTTCAAAAGCAAAGAACATTTTCTTCATCGGGAGTGGGTCTGTCTTAGGATATCTTGTGCAGGACAGGAGAGAATTCTTCTCAATAGCAAAACACAAGCAAAAGTACTGTCTTGTTCTTGTACTACTGGTTTTGGTTTGCTGGAGGAATCCCTCAAACTTCAAAATTTCATGGTTTTTTTGATCTGTAGAAGCTGCAGATCTTCCATGAAAGATGGATCACCCATAGCTATTCTAGAAATGGGCACCAGAGAGTGAATTCTTGGTAGTTTTTACTTGTAGTTGGTTACATTTGGGTTTGTGGAATAAAATCAACAGAGGGCTGTTGCCTCGTTGTATGATCTTTTTATCCTGAAATACTGATTCCAAGCTTTTTGTACCAGCTTTTGGGGTTTTTTTTTTAATTACCAGCTTTAAAGCTTCCTTGCACACCTGAGTTTCTTGTTGCCTTGCAGGAGGACAATGACATCCTGGAGCCTGATCTGGACAAAGATGAGGTTTTGCTGCCTCAGCTGGGGGAGCTTTCAGGAGAGAAGCTGCTAACAACAGAGTACTTGGGAGTGAGTACCACTCCTTAGAATCTTTAAAAAATTAATTTCCTGGGTTAAGTGTTTCATTTCAGTAGTTTCATCACTTTATTCAGTTTGTTCCTTGAAGAGGCAGGTGCTACCTGCAGAGCAGTCTGGATCTTTCACAGTCTGTGTATGAGCTGCTGCTCAGGAGAGGCAGAACCAGTGTGAGAAAGGAGCTACCCTTTCACAGGGGGTGGTCAGGCTGTGGCTTAATAATAAGCTACAGGCAGCCTTAGGGTTCCAGCGCTACACCAGTGACTCTGAGCACACAAAGCAAAGTACTGAGCAGGTTAATAACTGGAACATTCTGCTGGTCTGAAATTATTTTAGAAAAAAGAAAAGTTGAAAAGTCAACTGCTCCTGCAGGCGTTGTGCCGGATCAAGTATTGTCTGCCTTACTTCAAGCAGCAAAAAGCTATTAAGTAAAAAAGCATAAAGTTTGTATGAATGCCATTTAGTGTGCTGTGACTAATTTGAGATATTCAGAGGGCTGGAGCACCTCTCCTGTGAAAACAGGCTTAGAGAGCAGCGTTATTCAGCCTGGAGAAGAGAAGGCTCCAGGGAGAGCTTATTGTGGGCTTTCAGTCCTAAAAGGGTCTACAAGAAAGCTGGAGAGGAGCTTTTTCACAAGAACATGTAGTGATAGGACAAGGGGGAATGGCTTCAAACTGAAAGAGGGTAGGTTAGGTTAGATACAAGGAAAAAATTCTTCCCTGTGAGGATGGTGAGGCTCTGGCACTGTTTGCCCAGGGAAGCTGTGGCAGCCCCATCCCTGGAAGTGTTTGAGGCCAGGCTGGATGAGGCTTTGAGCAACCTGATGTAGTGAAAGGTGTCCCATTGCAGGGGGGTTGGAACTGGATGGTTTTTATGAACCTTTCCAACCCAACCCATTCTATTATAAATGTGCACCTTCTGGATTCAAAAGTCCAGAATCCTGGCAATGGAAAAGTGACCTGAGAGAAGATGTTGTGAAAGAGCTTTCAGTGATTCCAGGAAGTTTTATGCAGTGACACCAGAATGCAATTAAGTTTCTGCTGCAATGTTTCTAAAGAATTTTCTCTATGGCTTCAAATACCTGTTTTTCCACTGCATTAATTTTTTTAATTCATTTTCTGTATATCAGATAATGACTCACACTCCAAAAACTAAGAAGAAGCAATTTGCTGGTGTCCATCAAAGTATAGATGAGCCTCTCCAGAGACCTGTGACACCAGGTTATCACAGAACTGCATATCAAATGTAAGTCCAAACAAATCAGACGAAGTTGGATTTTTAAGGTTTTTTAAAAAGCATAACAACAAAGAAAAGAAGCCCATAACAATGCCTAATAGCTAAACCTTCTCTATCTAAAAGTGCATGGCCATTGTCATTCATTGTGGATAATTTCAAAAAAAGGAGCAAAACATTGCAGGCAGAGAAAGGTCCACTGGCTGAGGTCACATGCTCAAAATAGTTCAATGAATATATACTGATCAGGTTGATTTAAATTTGCATTATATCCCACATGTTCTTGCATCTTCTGTAAAATATTTCACTGGAAAGTTGCACCAAATGTCTACAATGCCTGGGGTCTTCCACTTCACAAGCAATAAAGCGTATTTGCTCTGGGGAGGTTTGTTAGAGGACAGAGGAAAAAGAAAATGGATAGGATAAAAATCTTGTTATGTTGTGTTTCCCTGCTTTGGAAGAAATACATTTTCCATCAGAAGTGTTTATGGCACTTGGCTCTTGGTGTGATTTGAGTCAGAGTAGAAGGCTTATTGTAAATGGAATAAAGGAGTCTTACCATGTAGAGCTCCTTGAATATTCACTGCCTTCTGTTAGAACAAGTATATCTTAATTTCTGAGATTAGATTTGTCCTGTTCACAGTCCTGAGTGAGGAAGTAAGATATCAATGAGATCCCAAATTAAAATGATTTTTAAAATTTCAGTTGCATAATTTTGGATTTGGTAGCTATGATACAGGCATGTTTATTGTGAGGATTTAATGTTTTTTTTCTGTGGATACTTAATCTGAGACACTACAAGACTAACAAAGTGTGAATACTCAATATACATTGCCACTTTACTGTGGAGTCAGTGTTAGAGTTCAAGGTCCCACTTCCCCTGCACAGTATTTTCCCCATGGTGGGCTTGGAGACCTGGACTCATCCTGTGGAATTGGCTGTTAGGGCAGTGTTACAGTCCTGTTTTTAAAAGTTACTAGAAATTCGTCTGCCCAAATTAATGTGTTAATGAGCCCATATGCCAAAGTCAATATTGTGCATTTTATTTGATAATAAATATGAGAGAGAGAGGGAGAAGAAGGAAGAGAAAGAAACAGAAAAGAAGTGGAGGCGCAGAAAGACAGTGACAGAGACAGATTAAAGAAAGTCTCACCACTCCATGGATCCCAAGGATGTTCTGTTGATCCTCTCCAGCTCTGGTCTTCTTGGTGCTGAGGGTGCCCCAAAAAGCACAGAATGCAATGGATGAGGACATGGCCAGGCCAGGTGGGAATGCCCAGGTACCTCCCCTGGGGGGACACTTTGACTCAGTCTATTGCAGCAGGCTCTGTGGCTGTTGCATCACTTTGCCTCAGGTGCAGTCCTGTGGTGCAAGGCCTTCGGAATGAGTCTGAGGAATGCTTTGGGGCTCTTTGATGGATTGTGACACCCCCTCAGCTGCCTCCCACATCAGTGTCCCATGGATGTGGCCTGTGGGGATGGGGGTTTACACAGCTGGGCCAGTTTGTGTAAGGGAGGATGGATGTTCAGTGCCTCTGACCAGAGGCTACACCCAAAACCGCCTCCCCACCTCGTTTCAGGGGGAGTCTGTGTAAACCTGGCCTCTGTGGGCTGTGGTGTCCCTCACCCCAAACCCAGCCAGGGATGATTCTCTGCTGCATTAGGCTTTCTTGTGGATGCATTCCTTGCTCTCAGCCTTGTTTGCTTCTCCCTAGACCTGAGGTGATTGAACATATCTTTATCTTATCTAAGCTGCTTAACTCACAGTTCAAAGTTCCAGCCAGGCATCTTCAAGGAGGGGGGGCTTCTGTGGTTGCAGCTTCTTTAAACTGTTTTTGCTATAGGGCAAAACTCCTTCCTCATAATGTTTAAGGCCTGAACCATTTCAGTCCCTGACTGGCAGCCTTACAGCCTATTTAGAAAGTATATTTTCAGGAATAAATCATCATTATCACTGGAGTGTCTAAGCTTTACATTCCTGCTTTATAAGTGGAGAGAAAACCAAGCTTGTGAAAATGAAATTGCTTTCCTCTGGGAAGTCAAAAAAATGGTATCAAACCCATGGGAGTGGCTTTTATTTCCCTGTGTCATGTACTGTACTGCAATTTTTGCATCAGAAATAATCTCTGGAAGTGATTGCTGCCTCTCTTTGGCACCCTCTACCCAGGCAGGGTGTTTACTTAAATGCCCCAGGATCCTGGAGTGACTGGAGTCTTGTATTTGGCACAACTTGAATCCTCTCAGTTGTGCAGCTTGTGCCTCTGCAAGACGGCTGCAGGTCACTGCTGGATACAAATTAAAACCACATTTCTATCATGCTGGTTCTGGTAGCTCTTGGTCTAAGAGAAGTGTTAGTTTGATGGTGTGAAGCAGCCTTTACAGATTGCCTCACTATGCAAACTAAAGAGGAGAAATATAAACAGCAGAAATCCAACACTGTGAAAGTAAGTGAAAATTAATTTCCCTCCTGCTCTGCCCAAATGGTAGAAATACTATGAGTGTTTGATGCTCCCATGTTTTAAGCAGGAAACAAGCAGTACCACCCTGAATGAGAAGTTTGTCCTTTGTACCTAACTAATTTGTGTGCAGGAAACTGCAGTGAGTAGATGAAGACGTCCTCGAACTACATTTTGCAGCAAAAAAGGACAAGCTTTGATGGCTTTTATGCTGTTCTAATTTTAGTACAAATTCATTTACTAAAATAAGGAAATACTCACTTGGAAATTATTGCAGGAGGAAGACAATAAAGACTTAGCTGCCTTAATTTGAAAGCAATATCTGAACGGGATGTATTTTGTAGTTTAAATAATTTAAGTGGCTTGTATCATGTGAAATCTCACGAAAAATGTTAGACATTTTTGCCCTGGATACAGCTTGTCTACCAGATACAATCCAGGACAGTTCATTTGAATTATCTGAAGTCTCGTATTCAGCAGAGTGGTTAAACTACGTTAAAATTTTTTGTAAATGCTGCCATTCAAAATTGAAGTGAATATAACTTGTTTGAAGTTCTTCATGTGAGACTCAATGTAATATATTCCATTTAAAAACATCATGAAAGAGGAAGCAGTTGAGGAGATACTATAACGTGTCTCTTTGAGTTGTTGATTCATACCTCCAAAAGGGAGGGGGGTGAAGATCTTTAGTGCTGAATAGAAGTATTCACACAGAAAATTAATGCAGAATAGCCACTGCACATGAAGAAGCCATTTCATGCTAATTTTTCTATGACTTCCCAGTGCAGACAAGGCTCTAGTTACTTCAGATGAATTGTCATGGGATCCCTGTATGGACAAGCTCTTGCTGTATGGAGCTGAGGGAATCAGGAAATACTGGAAAGCTGCCTTTTTTTTTTTTTTTTTTTTCATTTTTCTCTCCTTCTTTAAAGACTCGCTGGCTGAGATCACTCAGGGGGCCTGAACTACTTAATATTCTGCTAGCTATTTCCTTAGAAACTGATTTAGCTGTGAAATCATTAACTGCCTCCTTGGACTGCATCCTTTTTACTAGAAATGTGGTTTAGTTACCTTAACCTGGTATTGGGCAGGGAAACTTTCCGTGTCTGCCAACTTCTTTCTTCTTTTCACACCCTTTCACTTATGCTGTGTTTTATTGCTTACTAGTAAGCAATTGTGTCCCTGTTCTGTCCTTCAGCTGCTTCAGTTTCCCACTGATCCACTTCACTTATGAAATCAAGTGTTTTATTTGTTGCCTACTTTGTTTTAAGTCAGTGTTGCATATTGCTCTTTAAAGTGAAATCCTTGGAACATTCAGAAGCAAATCTTAAATCCTTGAAAAAGCTAAGTATTGAAGATCTCTCAGGGCCATTTCTACAGTCTTTTTCTTTAAGTGTCATGGTGGTATTTTGGGTCTTCAGACTGCAGGGAGTTAGTTTCCTTTCCTCAGCTCCTTTATTGCAGTAGGAAAAAATGTTAATTTCAAATATGTTTGATGTCAGCTGGTTTGGGGGAGCTACAGTCAAACAGTTTAATTACATCCTTAGTACTGGTTTGCAATATGAAAATTAAAATAACTTCAATGTGTATTATGTCATTACAGGCAATTAGAAGAAATTAGAATTTACTCTGATTAAACTTTTTATACTGTAAGCATTCACCTTGCATTCACCTTTCTCCTCCAGGCCAGAAAATGGTTCCAGTTCCTGTCACGACAGGGATGAGAAGCTGCAGTCTCCAGCAAGTGGTGCCTCTTCCACTTGTGGTGGGAGACAGTCCAGCATTTCTGACTTCTGCATTTCCCCCTCATGTAAGGATGGCCTGTGGGTGCTGTTCTTAATTGCTGACATCTTCCTTGACTGGGGCAGGTGTGGGGGGCCTGGACTGTGTGTTGTAGATTGGGGATTCTTTTTTTGTAGTGTGGGAATGGCCCTCTGTTTATAGAGCCTGGGTCAGTCTGCAGGGCCTTGGGGCACCCTGCAGCTGAAGAATGGCCACAGAAGGGAACGTGTGGCCAGCAGACACCAATGGTCTCACTTGCCTCACTCCATCTTGCTTCCTGTGGGAGTGCCAAGGCTCAATCTCAGGGCTTCCGCTGTGTGAAGGATACTCTGCAGTGTCCCCTCCCCAGGGAAGGAGCTGCAGCCAGAGGCAGTGCACTTCCCAACAGGCAAAGGCCCTTGCTTGATCAAATATCCCTTGTTTGGATCTAAATGAATCACTGTCTGCTGGCACCTGCAGGCTCTGTTGGCTGGATCTCAGTGTTAGAGCTGAAGGCAGCTGCAGTTATCTGCTGAGATTTGCAACTGCATTCAGACCATCCAGGGCTGTGGAGGATGGGCAGCCTGGTGCTGTGTGGCTGCATTGTGGGTGATGCTGTTAAAGATTCTGCCCTTGCAGCTTCAGCTGAAATGAATGCAAACTCAGCTGGGCCTGAGAGCTCAGAAACATGTGATGGAATTTAAAAGGTTATAGCCTTCTGATCTACTCGATTGCTGAACTTCTGATATCCACGAGATCTTGCAACTTTGGATGTTGGAATTTCAACCTTCCTGCAGGGATTCATTAACATTTACAATATAGATCTAAGGCAATTTGCTCAGCAGTCATAGATAAAGGATCTTGCAGCATATCCGGGACAGAATTATTAATAAGTTCAGGCTAAGTGTGCCTTTTCTTTTCTGAAAAATATGCTTTGAAGCAGTAAAGGAATAGCATACTTTTTAATTCTATTTTTTTAAAATTTCCTAAAGGAAATGAAAAGGATTCTGAGAAAAGTAACTGAGGTCTTGCAGACAGGAATTCACTTGTGTAATGCCCAGAGCTGATAAGTGTAACATGCTGAAGGAGAGGAGGACAGGAGCAGGAGAAGCTCCTGTCCATGATGGGCACTTGGGTTCTTGCTGTTGTGCAGCAATGGGAGCTGCTGTTCTCAGCCTCACTGTGCACAGTAACACCTTGAGTACAGCTCAGGGGGTTTGGCTGCCCTTGGTCAGCAACTCACACCAGCAAAGGTTGTAAACCAAGTAAAAGCATACTGACTTGGCAGTGCTCCTGCAGAGAAGGAAAAAAAGAAAGGATTTTTACATACCTGTGCTTTGCAAAGGAAATTAAACCAAGTAGTTATCAAGGGCGTTCCTATTAGGTGTTTTAAAGTGTAACTGGATGCAGTTCCTAAGGCATTTTGCAGCCATCCAGAGCCCAAGTGAACAGATTTTGATCTCTTTCCAGTGAGATGCATGCACTCACCTCTGTCACTTTTGCTGTGCTACTGATGCTGTCTGATTGTTTTGTAGAGATTTGTGAAGAGGTTTAAACAGGCAGCCTGAGTCAGTCAGCAAAACAAATATTGTTAGTTTTTGATGAATATTGATTTAAAGTGTTCATGCTGAAGATATTTCTGCCAGCTTAAATGTTTCATTTTGTCAGAACTTTGCTTGTAGCCTCTGTTTAAAACATTCTGTTAGCTGCTTTCAGTCAAAATTATATGCAGGTGGCTACTAATAAGACTACTAGATTATATTATTTTCCTGTAGAAAAATCTGTGAGGTCAGAATATACAACATACTGCTAGTTTATATGCATTATAAATGTAAAAACAGAAATAATTTTTGTCTGTGACAGAGGAGATTTTCCCTAGCATTAATTCAGGCTTTAAAATAACACTGAGCTACTTGAAAGATGGCCTGAGGTTTGTTTTGGGTTTTTCCAAGTAGCAGTGACATATATGCTTGTCTTTCTTATCTTTTGAGATTTAGAAATGAGGTGTAAGAAAAAAAGAAGAGAAAAGAGGGACTGCACTGCTGGACCCCCTGGTTGTTATTTCAGTGACAGGACTTAATTCTGCAGGATGATAATTGAGCTGGGTCTTTGAACATCTCCACGTTTCCAAAAGGCATTGGGGATTATAATATTTAAATTAAAAAGGCTTTAATTTAAGACAATGGAAAATAAGCCCTTTCTCTTCTGTTGCCTTCTAAGATACAGCAGGGAACAGAAATGTGTAAAAATAATGGTACTGCTTCTAGAGGCTTTCATGATGCTCTGCCAAACATCTCTGCTGTGTAATAAATATGCTGTTTATTGACTTCTGATCTTGGTCTGATGGTCATTCTGCAGTACCAGGAGCCTGCTTATTTCAGAATATTTGTTTCCCAGCATCACATGAGTACCTTGGGACTCAGAGTTTCATGCAGCCAAGTCACAAAATGAATAGTAAGAGGCAATGAGTGAAAAAAACAGAATAAAACTTCATGTGAACAATTAGCCTCCTCAAGGGGCTATCTCAAGGAGGCTAAGTTTAGCCTCAAGGAACCTTGATCCTCTTTTGTTTACCAAAAATGAGCATCCTTCTTTAATGTCCTCCTGGAAATATTTTATTGTTCTTGAATTGGTCTGATTTTGTCTGGGTCCATCCTCTCCCCCTTTATGCTTTGGTAAAGAATCAATCATTCTTGCACCCTTTTTTATTTGTCTCCTGTGGGCAGAAAACTTGTGATCAAAGATGAGCCCTGGTCATCTTCCTACACTTACTATGCTGAATGCCAGACAGAACATGTGCTGGGCAGCAAAATGCTTGTCTGAGAGTGACCTGATCTGCATTCTTTTCAGCATGAGAGAGCAAACCAGGACAGCAGCCTGTCCTGAGCATGGCAGGAATGGAGCTAGGGATTTTCCCTAAACTTTCATTGAACTTGCATATCTTGGTAGCCTTGTGGTTCTAAGCAAACTGAGTGTCTTTCACTTCCCCATTAGAGTAAGGCAGAAATTGAGTCTAACAGAACTGTTACTGTGGATATGTACAACAACTGCAAGGGGTTGTGTTCCTGTGGCTTTAATGAGATATTGGATGTAGCTGATGTGTGTTAACTGCAGGTCTGCATGGTCCTATCCCATTGCAAGTGCACAGTGTAGCCAGTTTTATTTTCCAACTGCAGAGGGCTTAAATTATCACACTTGCAGCTGTTCTGCTCAGGTGACGAGCCCTAATATACTCTGCCACACAAACTCAGTAGCCTGCCAAAACCTCAAGGTTTCCTTCATACAGCAGGAGTTGTGACTTGATTGTATTTCTAATAAAACTGTAAGGAGACAACTCCTCACTGAACTGTGTTTCTTTTTTAAGCAGCAGTTGAAATGAAGTCATCTGAAGTATTTGCATCAGGCCACAGAATGGACCAACACATCCCAGCTGGTGATACCTTATCTTCTCAGTCTGCTGACTTCACTGAGGACAAAATAAATGGTCAATCACACAGGTATGATCTATCCAGAGAATACCTAAAATTGTGAGAGGAGTCTGACAGGATTTACCAGCTAATTCCATGCTGCTGTAAAGACAATCTGTGAAGTTACTTGATGTGTGATGTAGTCTGGCCTGAGACAGCTGTGGTTGTGCTTGCCAAACAAAATACCCTTTGCTGTGCCAGAGGCAGCTGCTCCATTTCTAAGCATCTGGTTCAGAATGAGGGAAGTCTCAAGCAAGACATTATTAATGAACTTCACATGTATGCTCAATGCAGCCTTGTGAAAACAAAACTTCCTGATTGCTTCCTTATATGACTCAACAGTAGTCCATGAAAATCATTTATTAGTAAAGAAATAGGTAGGACTGTGGGAACAGGAATTAACATGCAGAAGGAAGAAAAATGAAGCATTTAACTGGGTTAAGAGTGCTTAAACATTCTGAGTTGCTAGCACTGCTCACCAGAGTCCTTCATTTATGAGATCACCCAGCAATGGGTTTCAACTCTTCCTTGAAATCATTCCTGTAAAATTCAAGGTCTTGCTCTCCTTATCCTGCTTATCCTGTTCACCTTAAGCCCTCTGTGAAGCCTTTGTCACGTGTACAACTGTGATGTTATATCTTGGATAAGAACAAGGAATTAATTAGCAATTGGACTAAAGTCTACCAAAGTTTTCAGAGCCTGCATTTGTCCTTCAGACATTAACAGCTTTTTCCTATAGGTAATTAGATTGGGCCAAGTTTTAAACAGTGTAGACAAATTTTAAAAGCAAATATGTTCCAGAACTAAAACACAGAATGGGTGGAGATGTGTTAAAGGAAAGCTTTTACAACTCTTTATGCGCCTAATTTTTCAGAAGTGCTTGGTTATTTGTGTCAATTTCGGCTCTAGCACTTCAGAAAGATTCTGTGTCTAGAACTTTGTTTCCTTCATGCTTAAAGATGCCAGTGTGTGGTTTGGGGGTTTTTGGGGGGCTGGTGTGGCTTTGGTTGTTTGATTGGGTTTTTTTCCCCAGTTGTACTGTTTCCATGGGGAGATCTGAGCAATTATACATTGTCAACAAACTGTCGCTGTTTTCAACTGAAGTGATTAGGAGTCATACCTCTGGGCCAGCATTGCTGGTTTTATTTCTGTTGTCTCTTGTAACTGTAGCTAAGCACATAATAGAAATACAAACAGACCATACAAATTTATGACCAAATTGTTTGCTTTGTGGTGGAGATAGGGATATTATTTTTCAGGCTTTGCTTCCAGGAAGCAAGTAAAATTGGCAGCATCTTGTCCCCCACCTTAGTGAGATGCTTTGCTTCTCTACATAACCTATTATTAAAAAGGTGTGTTCCCCGTAATTTTTAATATTTGTTCACAAACATATGTATAAATCTCAGGATGGGATTTATAGAAGTGAAGGCACAGGTGCAGTATCCTGCAGAGGAAGATCATATCTTTTCACCCTGTGTTTCCTCAGCATGCATGCCGTAATTTGGATTTCCAAACACAGCCTTGAGTTACAGATACAGGAATGCAGCCATTCTCAGTTGAAGAGAGCACAGGGTTTTCTATGTCAAGGGTCTTTTGTTAATATGTTGGTGTTGCAATACCTGCAACTAGACCTGCCTTTTCATTCTTTCACTCCTGGACGCAGACTATAATTTGTTTGCAAAACAAACAGGACTAATAAATCACTTCTTTGCTCATAGTTTTGTCCACTGTAAGAATTGCCTCCTTCCTGGAGGCAAATACCTGTTTGACAAATACCAAGACCTTCCTAGAAGAGGTATGTATGAGAAAAGGAGGGCTGAGTTGGGCTGTGGAAGTGGACACTTCCCTTTCCCCTCTTCCTTAGCAGTGTAAATTGGGAGCCAACTTCAGAGTTGAGTGAAAGGATGCAAAATCAATTGGAGAGAAGAATGAGACCTTAGTAGTGACATTTCTGCTGCAGCTGTTTTATTTCTACAGGAACAAATGATTGTTCCAACTGATGCGGGTCAGACTGAGTTAAATGACAAAATAAGCAATAAAAATGACACTGCTATATTGCTATATGGAGCTAAAGATGTTTAAATATCTCTGTGGTCCACGCCTTGAGGTTTTATCTAGCCAGTCTTATTTTTTGGTTGTTTTACCAATCTGTTTCTGCTGCCATCGCCCACCTCCTCCTTTGAAGCTGAGACAAGTATTAACACTTGTAATAGTCAGAGGGCTGCAGAGATGGTTCTTAGCAGAGCAGTTAGCACGTCTCTGCCCTCAACAGCAGCATATACATATGCGAAATACAGACAATATGCTATTTAAAATACAAAAGGAACACTTGCTCAAATCTCCCGGCAAGGTGAAGCAGGGCTATGGAAGGGCTAATCAGTACTGACTCAGCAGCATTCCCAGGGAAGGAGGGGAGATCAAATATCTTGAAAATCCCCCTAATCACCCCTTCTGATGGTCACAAAGGGTTCTTTTGATGGAGCTAATAACACGGGGACTTTCTATTTTGAATCGCCGGTTTTTAGACGCACCTTTCGATGTCCTGCCTTTGGCTCTTTTATTTCCCTTTTTAAATATGATGAAGTTTTCATGTAGCTGTTACTTTAGTTTAACCTTTTCTCCTCTTAAGAGAAAATCGACTCACTCGGGCAAACATTAATTTAGATTCAGAATTATTTTAGAGACTTGCTATTTCCTGGTAGCCTCCATTTTTTTAACTGTGAAAAGCTATATTTATGCTGGCGGCAAGGAAGGGCAGTGTATCCTCACACAGTTATCGACTAAATTTTAAAGAATGGTATTTTTGCAGACTGTGAAATAGCAGCACCTGCTTTATGTTCTCAGTGTGAGCAAGGAACCTGTGTGTTTAGGGAATTTATTTTAGAGATGCCATCGCAGCTTTTTGCTCTCTTGACAAAGCCTTCAGGGCGTTCTACAAATCTTATCTCAGACAGGAGCCAGGGAGGCTGCCTATGTCTGCCAAGACTGACCTGTACCTGGAAGAAATCCGGGTGTCTGTGCCCTAAAAGGATGTGTTCCTGTGCTGTAGCATATCTGTGTATTTTTTGCACCCTAGAACGAGTCACTGGATGTGATAAACACAACAGAAAACAAGCTAAAGCTCAGTTCCTGGTTTGCAGGTAATTTAAGTACCCGTGTTCACTCCTCTTGTGCAGAGTGAGGTTTGGGTAGGACGGACAGGTCAAGAGCCAGGCTGGAGGCTGTGCAGTGAGCACATGGCCCAGGCAGTGCCTGTGGTGCCATGTTCCTTTCCATTTGCAGCCTCTCTGAGGTTTGAGCACCTGCCAGGCTGTCCCAGCATGTACTGCAGGTTTCACTTGCTTGCAGCCTCACTATGCAGATGTGTTTCTCCATGCATTGCTGACCCTTTCCCTCTCCTCCTCCAGTGACTTTGCCCTGGCCTTCACCAGCAAACCCAAGATCCCGCGCACTCCTGACGGGCAGAGCAGCAGCCCCAGGAAGGGAAAGGTCCCAACCATTGCCCCCCAGTTCTCTCAGTCTGGACCCCTACAATCAAGCCATCCAAGCTCCTCAGGATCTACAAGGAGTAGACAGAGTAAGTGGAAAATGTCATCGTTCTGTTTGTCATTGTTGGGTGGGAAAGGAGGGAGCGTTGTAGAAACTCTTCAGGAATGAAGTGGTAGGCTACAAATGTGCCAGGAGTGTATGACATTGTGCTTGTCATCTGCAGGATGTACAACCATGTAATTATATCCTGCTGAACACTGCTCCTATTTCCAGGCTGTCATGTGAGCAGTTAAAAGACATGCTTTTTCCTGTCTCTGGGTGGAGAAAAGTGACCCAAATTCTCAGAAGTTTTTGGGGAAGCTTATGAGTCTCAGATTAGACCTTCTCTAGATGTCATCAGAGTTTTTCCTTTTCTTTAGACACTTGTTCATCCCACTGAATAGACCTGAATCTGTCATTGCTCTGCCTATGGGCATCCTCCAGGTGCAGTTCTATGGCAAGTTTTACTATTGGCACAGTTGAGCAGATATTTTCTGTGGCAGTAACACCTACAGATGAATCAATGTAGTAAAGTGCCCTTTTATTTGCAAGAGTGAAATTTCCAGATATTAGTCAGAACATTTTAAGTTGGCAATCACAAGTAGGCCACATTTTCCATCTAAGCACATTGATGTGACACTTGTGACTTTAACCAGCTAACACAGATCATCAAGTGCAATGTTCCAAACTTATTTCAGGGTACCCAGACAGGAATTGTAACAGAACCTGCTTCAAGGGTTGAACCAATTCATCTAAGTATTTCAAGTTCCTTCCTGTAGAGATAGAAGGAATGGTGGCATAACACTGAATAAACGTCTAAATCTTTAAATTAATGCTGACTTGGATGTGAACAAGAGACGTGAGCAAATACAGTAATAAGATGAGAAGCTGGTTAGTAGCAGCTGAACTTCAAGACTGTGATTAAAAATTTCTCATTTAAAAAATCTAGAATTTTTTTCTTCAGGTTTTTTGTGTCTTCTGGATTTGCAGACTGGTCATTAAATCTTACAAAGCCCTATTCCAAGCTTTTTCCTTGGGACCATCCCTAACCCTAGGCTGATTTACCTGCCTAGGGTTAGGGTTAGGGTTAGGGTGTAACTTGAAGTCGGATCCCTGGGTGTGTCTACACTGCAGCTGAATCTAGAACAGATGTCAGGCAGCCCAGGAGATGGCTCAGGGCAGCTTGGTAAGCAGGGAGCCAAGCACAGTGTGCTGCTTCTTGCAGTCTCCTTTCTGCTGGAGACTGGTACTCCAGAGCCATGTGGCCGTGCTGTGGCCTGCAGAAGTTTATAAAAAGAACTTCATCTTTGGGGGGTTCAGAAGAAAGGGTGGCTTTGACGTGAGGATGGAGGAAAATGATGGACTCTTGCTTTGAGCCAGGCAACACAAGCTCAGTAGAGAGGAAAAACTGATCTTGGATGCTTACACATCAGTAAACACATGTGGAGTGTCAGCTGTGGAGTTTTTTGGGGTGGAGGGAGAAGAAAGGTGCATTCTTCAGTAATGAACAAACCTTTTCTCACGTGTGTGGATAGGAAAAGCTGGATTCTAATACAACTCTGTGTCCATCATCAGTGAAAATGGCAGGAGCATGGCATCATAACAAGTTTAGTGATGATTATTTGATCACAATGCAACATTAGCTCTATTCTTTAGCTGTAACTGTTACCTTGAAACATTTGACACAAACATAGTAAGTCAATACCTTCCCAAGAAACTCGAAATGTGTGTATATCATTAGCTACTCATTACAGATAGAGAAAATGAAATGAAGAGAGTTTAAATAACCCAGTAAACCACTAACAGAGCTGGAAAGAGCACGCTGAGCCTTCTGTGTTGCTCATTCATTGTTCCACACAGTTGCACATGCAGAGAAGTGGTGTGGTTTCGTTCAGGGAGTACAGGTGAGGCATTGGAAGGGAATGTTCTTGGTGGCGAAAGGAAGTTTTGACCTGGAGGCTCCTTGCTTCAACACTCCTGTGCTGAGGTAAAGCAGCTCTTTCAGCTTTACCTTTGCTGCATGTGCCCTGGGTTTTACCTCTGACACGAGTGCTCTCTGTTTCCTGTGACAGCAGCACTGTTCTGCCCTGCCTGGAATTGGTGTTAACACCCAGGAGTCTGTCCCTGGTTCCTGTTTCGGTTCATTTCCAAAAGCATTGGCCCATTGAAAAGCCCTAGTGAAGGAACAAAAAGTACAGAGTGTGTATGTATGTGTGTGTGTGTGTGTGTGTGTGCACAGAAAAATCTTCTGCATGTTCTAGTTTCTCAGGGCAGCTTTACACTCCTGGGGAGAGTGTCCTAGGAAAGATGTGACAGACCAGTGTTGCTTTCAGGAGGCTCTGGAGCAAGATCCTTTTCCAGGGGCACAGTGTTAAATATATCTTATTTTTAAATTGCTCTAAAGTAGATCACTTGGGGTCCTCTGTGGATTCAGTATATGTGATCTGTTAGTCCAGATACTTGAGCTCTTCTAACTTTTATTGTTTTATTTGTTTTACACTATACCTCTTTGCTGGGAATGTATGCTGAATGTATAGCAAGCATTCCAACCTGCTGTGGTCCATTTACCATTTCTCCCAGTTTTTTGCTTGGGAATCCAGGCTATCATTTTCTATCTGTCCACATGTGCCACAAGACAGTGTCAGCAATTAAATGTTAAGCTCTTCCTGTTAAAATACCAAATAAATTATTTTGCAAACAACTAATCTTCCACTCACTCTGTGTACATGTGTCCAGCCTTCTTGTCACAGACCACCAATTAGTTCTTGTCCATCCTGCAGGAACTTTCACACAGGTGTTTATAGGTGGGAAGAGTTACATGAAGGTTGTAAGGACCAGATTTTTTAAGGACTAAAAAGGGTTTTAAGCACTTACACTGAAACTCGAGTTTCTCAAAGGTAATTCTCAGCTTTTACTTAGAGATGCATGGAAGAGATCTGAAGCAAGTGAGCCCCTAATGTTTCCCCAGTAAAGCTGTGTGCTTACTGCTCCTTTAATTTCCTAGCTGACTCATCTGTAGGTCAAAAATGGTATCAGATGCACAGATATCAGCAATCAGTAGATTCCAGCAGTTGCTGCCTCCCATTTACCTGCTGCATAGGTATGTAGGATTTTACATATCAAGAGACTCTGTTCCAGTGGAAGACTAATTTGTGGATTTCTTAGTATTTCTGAAGAAATGCAAGTTTTTGTAGCTGATGGACATGATGAGAAAAAGATGACTTTCTGATTTTACTTACTGCATTCACTTATTTTAGAGGCACATTTTTAGCTTGATTTTAGTATTTATTACAGGTGTATTTTCTGGAAACAAGTTGATTTTATGTAAACCTACCTGAACCAGCTGGACTGCTCCTCTTGGAGCATGGAGTGTGTGGAATGCCTGAGGAATGCAGAGGAAGCCCAGGTACTTAGTGCAGCTACAGGCCTGGGGCCAGATTCCTGCCTGAGATGCAGCCCCTGCTATTAGCTGAACTCTAGAGCAAAAGCAAGCTCTTCATATAATAAATATGAAATAAAATAAATATGAAATAAAATCAGCTATGCTGGGATCCTCTGTGATTTCCACTTCCAGGCTGGTACAGGGATGACACTGGCAGCATGGCTGGAAAATAGAGTTCCACAGGGAGCACAGGCACCTCCAAATTTAGACATTTTCAACTGTGTTCCATGTGGACATGGTTGTGTGGTTTAATCCACTCTTATTCTCTGTCTGTTCCAGGCAACTCTGCATGGGTGTGCTGAAGCTGTTTGCAGTGTACCAAGTTCTAAGGCACATTGCAGCTAGGGCAGTACAAAAATCTCTACCAGAAGAATGGGGAATGTTTTTTGTTAGGAGTGTAATTGGGCCCTGGTGATGCCATTTCAGTTCTTTCAATATCCCCTGAAAAGGGGCTGCCATAAATGCATTCTGCAGTTTTGAGTTGCAGCATCACGAGTTAAAGGAGTTAAAGTGCCTCTCTGCATGTTTTTTGTGATGTTTGTGTCCCTGTACAAGTTGAACAAGCATTGCCCTCAGGCAGCTTCTGTCTTGTAAATAAATCCTGCTTTCAGCTGACAGACCCTTTCTGGATGTTTTTCTGCAGGCAGCCAGTCCTACAGGAAGTGAGAACAGTTCCTTTCCTCGAGAATCACCTGTCACATTGCTGAAGGACAGAGCCAGCTTCCTGTAATGAGCTTCACTGGTGACCTACAGAGGAGAGTGAGGTTGTTGGCACTGCAAGCCTTGCACAGGGACTGGGGATTATCTGATGGGATGTGTCTGTGGCCTCTAAAACTGCCTAAGACAAGGGCCTTGTTATTAGAATTTGAGTCTCAGCAGCAGCCCAGGACTGACACAGGAGATGGATATTTTCTGATTGTTTGCTCTAAAGTGACATTGCCACCTTGAGAAGGAACTCCTGCTCTCTGCCTTCTGTGTCAGTGTAAATGGTCTTTGGAAACAGAATGTAGGCTCAGCCCAGGAGTCTTACCAAGAAAATGTATTTTTTACTTATTGCTTGCTGAAGCAGCCTGCCAATTGCTTTTTTAAAATTTTGCTTGTGTGACTGGGTTGGGAGGTGTCTGTGTTCAAGGGATCTGTGTGAAGAGGGACAGTGTCTGCCACATGTGCTGAGCCTTCCAGCCCAGAGCACTCCTGTGTGGGGTGAGATCTTCCTGACCCTGAAGAGGAGGTATTTTATCAGCTTCTGGTTGACCTGTAGCAGATGAAAAACACTGTTACAGTGCCCAAGGCACCATCCATGCTCACCTCTGAGCTTTTTATCTGCAGCAATTACTCCTATTACTTCTTTCTGCAATTTTTTTGTTAATTCTACTGTTTAACATCTGTGGAATGAAAAATCTTTTTTTTTCCCCCTGGAATGAAGAGCTTTGCTTCTTCATTCACAGAAGAAACCATGAGAATGTGAACAGATCAGCAGCAACTTTCTCTTTACATGTAACTGTGCTCCATCATCTTTGGTGTTTGTTGGCTTTTTTATGTTCTTCACTTCAGAGCAATGACTGTTTATGTCTTTATGGAATTCGTGCTGGTCTTTGGTGCATGTGAAGTGCTGGCCAGACAAGAGAGATCAGGAATCCTTCCACTAAATAAAAAGCAGCAGTTAGTTCTGCCAGTGAATTACAAGGCTAGTGCTGTTTGTTGTTTTTTCTCAACAGTAACAGTGACCAGGAAACACTGAAGTCTTCACTGGGGGTTGGCTTTTGAGTAACACCCCTTCATGTGACAGCTGCTAGGACACATAAATGCAGTTTACACTGGGACTTGGCTGCTGCTGAGGAGGAGATGTACAAAAAGCTGACATTGTATTTGCCATAGTCAGACTTCAGAAACAAATGTTTGAATGAGTATGAAAATGGGGAAGGTAAGGCTTTGGTTTTGGAGAGCAAACAGGTGGAACACAGCCTGAAAGATAAAGCAACTGCTGTAGTGACAGTGCCTTTCCCTAAAGTAAAGAGTTGTAAAGCCATTTCTGTAGAGCCAGAAGAAAGCTTTGTGCCTCTGATAAGAGATTGAAATGGGCCTTTGCTCTGTGGTGGCAACTGAAGAGCCAAGGCCACTGATGTCATTGCTTCAGACCCACTGAGATCAGTGATGCTGTGTCAAATGTTTGCAGAAAGTTGTGTTTCCCACACACAGGTTCAGGAAACCCCTTTGGATAGACATTAAATTAGAATGGGGATGTTTTGTAGGAGAAGACCTCCTGACCTCCTTAAAATCCAGTCAATTCATGTGGAAGTTACCATTTACTACTCAGTGACACCAAGCAGGCAGAGTATGGGTGTTGCTTTAGCTCCCTGACTACTCAGGACATGAAGTGACTCCAGACACTTGCTAGCCTCTGTCCCACAGATCCCCATGCCAGACAAAGGAGTCACAGAAAATCTCTGACTTGTGCTTAGTTTCATCTGCCTCCTCTCAGAGCTGATAAACACAACTAATGGGAAAATGTCCTCTGGTTCACAAAAAGGCAGTAATGGAAAACAGCCATAAAAGTTCACCTCTGGCTTTCCAGGATAGGCAGAATTTCCTCTGAAATTGTTTTTTTCCAGCACTGTAGCATCAACAGCCAAGTTGTGAATGAAGTGCTGAGCAGTTCATTTGCATACATGAATAACAGAATGCTCCAGCAGCTGAGTTTTATTTACCTTACAGCAATGCTGTGCTTCATGTTGGATCTGTGCTATGTTCATGATAGATCTGATTGTGTAAGATGGAGAGCAGCTTTTGAAAAGTGTTGAGAGCAGACTAATTTTTTTGGGTGGGTTGGGTAACAACAACCCCAAAACTTCACTGATTCTATGAGTTAAAACTTCACCACCCCTTGCCAGACACCCCAAGATGGTTGGTAGGTGTGGCAGCTGCTCCAGCAGATCAAGATTCATGAAAACTAAAATGCACCTTGCTGAGTTGGACTGAAGGGAACCAACTGAAGTGTGTGTGCTTGTGTGTTTCTTGCTCAGGCCTGCTGCATTGCAGAACTCTGTATGTATATTTTCCCATGTTCTCTTAGCTGTGTGAGCATGGAGTTTGAAATCCAAGACTATTTTTATATTAATGCATGAGAATCCTGATTTTCCAAATACCTGAGCGAAACTATGGATGTGCTTAGAAATAAGTTATCAGCTGAACAGTAATTTGAGAGGCTGAGGAAGTAACATGTCCTCCTTTCCTCTGTCTTCACAAAAAAGCCCCTGTGATGGCTGTCAGGAGATTTGAAGCTAATAAAAAATGTCAATTCTGCCTTTGTTCATAGAACTGCACTCTTTGGGGTGGGAAGGTCCCTGAATGAAGGTCAGTAGCACACACATAGCAAATTCAGCACCTCACTCTGAAAAGTTGCTGGGTGTCTTTTGCATGTGCCTTGAAGAGGTTGCTGCTAGATTCAACACCCTCCTGGGAAATTCATAACAGGAGCAGTGGAAATTGCTGCCCTTGTGGGAGGGGTGTGATTGCACTTAGAGTAGCTGTAATTTCCTTCACAAAGAGCAAATAAAATTATTGCAAACGACACGTGGATCTGCAAGGAAAGTTTGTCTGGGACCAAAGTCCCAAGTGATGCTACCATGCCTTTTGGATGTAATTGCTGTATATTCAGTGTCATTTTGTTTATGCAGAGTGTTATCTGAGTCTGTGTAAGGATACTGAAGTTTGCATAGAGGGCTCATTCTGGACTATCTTTCCATGACTAAATAAAAATGCTCCTAAAGGGTTTTTTTTTCTTCTTTCTCTTCTGATATATTTGGGTTGGGGGTCATGCAACTTTTTTGTATGAATTTCTTTACATTTCACTCTGGTTTATTATTGATAAATTCTGTCCCCAGCAGTTTTTATCTCCATCTAAGTGGGAGACAGCTCCCTTCAGTTCAGCCTGGCCTGCCTCTGCAGAGGTAATGGTGTTTACTCAGAGGTGTTGCAAAGCAGGCATGAACCACTCATTGTTTGTGGTCTCTCATGAGAGCCCAGGTATGTGGGATGCCACCAGCGACACTGGGTTGGTGTCAGAAGTATTATTTGTTGTACAATTTAAGTGGGTAAGGGAAGACAAGCAAGGAAGTTCTCTGGAGGGAAAATATTGCTGTGATGGGAAGGGACAGTGGTTTGGTTTGGCTTTGAGTTGTCCCTTTAAACAAAGTTTCACTAATCTTTATAAATCATGGGGGAGATGGCAGTGCAGAGATAAGGAGCTCTGCGTGGTGTTCATGCACATCTTGGTGTGGTGGTAGCCAAGAACCAAACATGTCTTCCTTGCAGGTGTTTAGCTATATCCAGACTTCCTTTTGCTAGGGGCTTGAATTTATCTTTGAGACAGAACCTCCTGGCAGTTTGAACCATCCTCACACTTGCTTGCAGTCTGACTGAATATTGGAACAAGCACTTTCCCAGGAGAGGAAATGTGGGAGAGTTGGGGGGTGCTCCTTGCTTGACTCTAAGGAAGGAGTGTGTGAGCCCTGCCAGGCACCCCGGGCACCTCCTGTGCTCTGTGAGCCCGAGGAGGGTGTGGGCATGGCACAGAGGATATCTATAATATCTATATGATATCAATGTAATAGAGGATATCTACAATTACAGCCTTGCAAACCTCCACTGATCCTGCAGGAACCCTGTGCCAAATTACCTCTGTGGCTGAGCCACGTGGACTTCTCTGGGCTAGGCTGCACTTTCCCAACCTATTCATAGAAATTGTGAAAGGAGGGAGACTCTTGAGAGTTTATTGACAGGTGAAAAATAGCAAGATGTTTCAAGACAAACACAACAGACTAAGACCAGACTGTTCTGGCCAAGCTATGGCAATCTGCTGCTGATGGATTTCAAAAAGAAACCAACTTCTGGGTGCAGAAGGTAGAACGTTGCCCTGCTATTATCAGACCTGTAATTCTGTAGCCTGACATCTTGTCAGGAGTTGGGATCAGACATTTCAAAGCAGATTTCCTCCCAACTCCAGGCTCCTTTCTGCCCTGCAGTGACATTGTATTCAGTAACAGCATCATGATCCAAATTTCCACTTTTTGAGGACCTGGTGCTCTCTGAGCAGCAGGCTCAGTGGCACATCCTAGGACATCTAATAACTTTCTGGAACATGTCCTCCTTTTGGTACAAGTTCTGTCAGCAGCCCTTGGCATATGGTCCAAGTTTCCAAGAAACTAGGGCAGTAATTGATGGCAGTGAAAGTGAGAATGCTTCACATAAGTAGTAAGAAATCCAGGTGACAACTTTAATGTTTTGTTCTTATCTTCAAGTATGAGCAATGCTATTCTAATATAATTTTGAGGCAACAGATTTGGGAGTGTCAGTTATTTTGTTCACTCTGCATGCGAGTGACCTAGGACTGCTTTTAATTTCAAAAATGGTTTTCAGTATGCCTTGCTGGCTTTCATCTTAAAAGACTTTTAAAGTGTTACTTCATTTTATTTGTTTTTCCTTTAATAATGCTGAGAGCTAATTCTTCTGAGTAACCAAATAAACAGGACAAATAAAAAGCAGCGGATACCTGAAACAATAAGGTTTATTCTGTAGATCTTTAAGGTGCCTTTTATATTGGGCTGTAACTGACAGCTACAAATGCTGAGGCCATTTGACAATCAGACCACCTGCAGAGGGATTTTAGGAGTTCAAGGACACCTCCTTCTACTGATCTCAAGGAAAAATTCTGGCCTTTGTAGATCCAGATTTAGTCCTCCTCCTCTGAAGAGTGAAAAAGTCGAGCTGGAGTGAGGATGGGATGAAAGTGCTGGAAATAGCAGCTGTGTGCCAAGTGATAGAGTTCCTCATTTGGGCTGCCGTGTGCCGGCCTGTGCCCGAGCCCTCGCCTGGATCCGGCTGACTGTTGGCAGAGGTTGAATCCTTCCTGAGAACAAATCACTTTATTGTTCCTGTCTGCTCATGCACTGCCTGTTGGGAGCGTGGTTCATGTTGTTGCAAGAAGCAGAACCATTAGCACCAAATGAATTCTTTGTCAAGCAGCACAGTCTCCCTGAAATTTTTACTCTTTTCTCCAGCAGCCTTCCCCCAGGATCAAATTTGCAGTATTGTAGGGGACTGGCTCCTGGTAAGCAGATGACTTTTTTTTTGTTAATTCTGCAGATCGTGGCCTACCATGATTTTCCATGAAACTGGCACCTTTCTATTTCTTCCTCATCCAAGTGAGCAGCTGGGCAATGAAATGTGGCAGCTCTGGAACTTGAGGAAAACAGTTCTGTTTCGATTAAGCCCCTGCCACCCTCAAGGCCTGTGGAAACTGGGCTGTTTGAAACAGCCAGAATTTCCACCCTAACTGTACCAAAAGCTCCATGCCAGCATTGCAGAAATGATTGTGAACTTCCACAAATCTCAGACCACTTTGGGGCTCCTAAGGTTCACTGAAACCTCAATTACAGCAACTAAAGCAGTGTCAGCAAGAGTGTCACTGCTCAAGTCACCCAGAAATGGCAGCAGTGAGAACCAATTTCATCTCGAGTGATTTGGCTTCTGGGTCATGTCCATGAACAGGGCAGAGTCCAAGGCTTCTTAACCAAAACCAATCCAGGTGATCTGACACCTTTCTGATGACAGTAACACATTTGTGTCTGGAAAGCCCAATCTGAAAAAGAAATTTCCTTGCTCCACATGTCATTGTTTCATTATTTGTTCCTAGTGAGATGGAAACATCATCTGTGTTTCAACCCAGTCCAGCTTCCCCCAAGCAGCTCTGAGGAGGCAGCTACTTTTCTACAAGCACTTGCTCCTTGCTGGCAGCAGGGGATTGTTTAAACTCCTGCACAAAGCTGGTAAATTTTGTTCAGGTGCCTAAAATAAGTTTCAGAGGGAACCTCAGTACATTCATTAAAATCTGTCCCTTTATCCTGCAGCAGTGGCCTCTCTGAAGAGTGTCTTTGTACTTTCCTGTCTCTGCTTCCTTCCCTCTCTCTAACTTTTTGTTTTGTTTCAAGTGGGGGGGTTGCCTTATTTTTTCCTGCAATGGGAATTATTCCATGGAGCTGGATCATGTTCATGCAATACAGAGGCAAAGGAGGCTTTGAAAGATGCTTGTCCCAAGCTGGAATTCTGTGAAAACTGGCTGGGTGTTTGGTGCTTGCTGGTTGTAGCCCCTTTCATCTGTGCCACAGCCTCTTCATCCAAACAGACCTGATCCCAAAAAGATCCCAAATTAGTCTCTGGTATTAGCAGGAATTCCCTTCCTTTTGTGCTGGGGCTGATTAAAATCTCTCATTACCTGCTAACGTCAGGACTTTATGCAAAGCCATTTCCTAGTAAGAAAAGTTCAGGACAACTCAGCCCTGCAGTGTCACCTGTCCAGAGGTGAGACCTTGCTCTTCCTTAGACACCCCTCAATCCATTTCTGGGCAGTAGGAACAGGACAATGTGAGGACACATGAGCTGGCATATTTTGCTTCTTTCTCCCAACACAGACAGCTGTCCTGGGCAGAGAAGTAAACTCTCAAGCTGCCTTATCTTGTGCAGAGCTGACTGGTCCTGCAGCTTGGCACAGGTTCTGGTGTGACCCACGTGCTGCCTTGAATTAATTTTCTCTGGGCTATGAGTGTGGTTTGTACTGGGAATACCCTGTCCTTGCTAGAAAATCAGCTCCTGGGGAAATATGTTCTTGCTTAGGCATGTGGGAGATGATGGAGGGGGTGTTATCAGCACAACCTTTTGGGGTGTGTGGTGAGTTAACCCTGGGGATCAGCTCAGCCCCACACAGCCCTCATCTGCTCCCCTCCTCCCCAGAGCAATGGGGGACAGCAGCAGAAGGGCAAAAGTGACAAAATCTGTGGGCTGAGATAAAGACAGTTCAATAGGTACAGCAAAAGCTATGTGCACCAGCAAAGCAAAATAAGGAATTCATGCCTGCTTCCCTTGGGCAGGCAGGTGTTCAGCCATTCTGGGAAAGCCAGAACAGTCACTCCATCCTGCATAACTCTTATTTGGGAACACAAATGTCTAACTCCTTCTTTCTCCCGGGTTTTATTGCTGAGCACTTTGGCACACGGTCTGGGCTGTCCCTTTGACCGGCTGGGGTCTGTGCTCTGTCCCCTCCTGTTGTCTTGTGCCCCCCAGGCTGCTCACTGCTGGGGCAGCGTGGGAAACAGAGCTGGCCTTGTGCTGTGTAAGCAACAGCTACAACACCCCTGCCTTATCAGCTCTGCTTTGCTCCCAGATCCAAAACACAGCCCCACAGCAGCTGCTAGAGAGAGAGGGAGCTCTGTCCTGGCCCCAGGCAGGGCAGGGGGGTCTTCTTGTTGTGCTTTGCATGGGACTGGCCACAGCAGGTGAGGAGTGGAAGCACAGGACAGCTCAGGAGAGGCAAAAGCTCCTCTGAGCCCAGCTGGGCACCAGAGGAACTGGGTGGGTGGCAGCAGGGGCTGGCACCCAGTCACTGGATACAGACCCGTTAAAGAGTAGAAACTGTGGGTTTTCCTGAACACTTTTGGGGAGATCTGAGATGTGGCATACAACCCTGAAAGGAGACTCTTGGTCATCTGCTCCATCTCCAGAGAGTTGCTGGCAGGGACCTTTAAACCCCCAGCTGGACAGCATGGAAGAAATCAATCCTGCACTGGGAGCTGCTGCTAGCTTTTCACCACTTCAGGAAAGGTTCATGCTACTGCAGCAGCTCTTCCAAGTCAGGATGTCACTGCCTGACTGTGCCAGAGCTGTTGCAGGCTCCTTTTCAGCCCTTTGGACCAGGATATCAGTTTTTTAATCACTAAAAGCTTTTCTTCTGTGTCTCATCATGAACTGATGCAATAGATCTGTAACTGCCCCAAACAGCTGCTGCTGTGCCTGGCTTTCTGTGCAGACCTGGGCTCTGAAACAAAAGAATGGGGAAAGAAAAGAAGCTAAAACCTCTGGTTCGCTGAAGTAGCACCAAATCAACAAGGCAGCTGCATTTCAGCCTGGATTATTATTTAGAGCCATTTGAATTCAGGATTCTCTTACAGCACCTCAAACCTGGAGTTTGACCAGCGTTCGGGTGTGTATATACCAATCAGTTTGTATTAGGCTTAACCATGGTGAAGGTCATACAATAGGCTTGGTGCAGGAAAGACTGAATCACTATGAAATTGAGGTTGTGCCTGTAAAGATTCCGGAATGGAAGCTTTACCACCACCACCACACCTACTTTCAGAACTTGCATATCACAAAGAAGCTGAGGAAAACCTTTGTGGTGGGTCGTTGTCTCAAATGCAAATGTAATAGTTTAAAAGTGTCTCCTTATTTTAACTCCTTCAAGCAAGAGAGAGCTTTACAGCTGCTGCAGGGGAGATGGGGACATTGCAAGAGAAAAGCAGGGGAGATATGGGGCTTCATGGAGTGTGGGCTGCAGGGCTGGGAGGCTGCAGGGACCAGGAGCCCAAAAAGGCAGAGGGTGAGTTTTAGGAAGGGTCCTATTTTAATCCTTATTGTTTAATCTGGGGGTCCCATTTCTTGGTGGTAGGGGTGATTCTTATGATCCCTTAGTGCTGTCTCCTGTGTTCTTGCAGCAAAGTGAAATTATTTGGGCAGGGTGAGGGTGCAAGAGCTGCTCTGTGCATAGGGAGGGTGCAGCTGGAGAACAGCAGCAGTGTTGTGTTTATGGGGGCTGCTGAGATTGTCTGGAGACTTAAAATGTCAACATGATTAGTACTGGCTTCTTCTTATTTTCTTTTCCAGGCACAGTTTGAAGCTAACATGCATGACCCTGAGGGTGAGAAATAGATGGTGTTTGTCTGGACAACCACATTTCTCCCCCACTGCTGTGGTTCAGGAGGGAAGCTCCTACATACTATTAACTTCACAGTGAAATTGAAACAGTTTTGATCCTGCTTCTGCATAAACTTAGCCCATGCTCTGCCCACATCAGCTAAAGCTGTTATGTGGGATCTGACTTTTCCTCCACATCCACTGAACGTGCAACCCTCACCAAAGGCCAAAGATTGGGGCTGTGCACGCCCAGCCCAGGTTTTCATTTGCTCTGCCACCCCCAGTTAATGGGGTGCAAAATACCAGTGCTACACATCTCCTCATGCACTGTTCCTTTCCCTCTAAGCCTGAATTTTACTTTTTCCTGTTGCGTTGTTTTGCGTAGGCAGCATCCTGGTCAGGTTTCTGTTGCATCAGTGAGTTTGCTGGTATTGGGTTTTACTCAAACAATGTGTTCTGCCACAAAGGAGCAGGTTGGAGCAGGTTAGAGCTGTCCAGCCTGGCCGTGCAGGAACCAGTGACGAATAAAGCTCCATAAATACGTTATTCTGCCTCTCCCCTTCCCTCCACACATATATCAATTGCTTTTCCAGATTATTGAGAAAAGAATCTCTGTGTTTCGTGGGTGTGAAATGTGTTGGTTCTCCCTTTGCAAGCAGTGGAGATAATGTTGCTGGCAGAGCTGCAGCTTGGCCCAAGGCTCTGCCTCTGGATGGGTGATCCCAAGGCCAGCAGGAGCACTGGAGATATTTGTGTCAGCCCTGTGAGCAGATTGCTCCACTGGGACCCAGCTGGGATTCGGGACCAGCCCAAAACGGAGCTGCCTGCAGGGCAGGGCTCCCCTCCTTCCCTGCTGACCCCAGCACACAGTGCCCTGCAGGGCTTGGGGGTGGGAAATGCTCACTGGCCCTTCCTCCACTTCAGCAGCACTAGGCCTGGGAAATGGGGTCCCTCTGGGCTCTAGGAATCTCAGGGCTCTGTATATATTCAAACCTCATCCATGAACTGTCCCCCGTGGCTGCCACCACCCTCCTTCAGCATCACAACATCTGGCACAGCTACCATGCCCTGAAAGCTGGGTCTTGTCCTCCCCACACACTCCTTGGGCTGTGCTAAGGGGTTCATAGGATCCATCCCCCTCCTCCTTAACAAAACCAGGCAATGTTGGAAGGATAACTGAGGAGATGAGGAGAGGAAAGTGCTTCTGCAGCCTGATGCAGCAGCCCTTGCTCTCTGCTCCAAGGCAGTTTGAGTCTGTGGGCTGTGCTCACTACAGCATCGTGCACAAGACACGTCCCTCCCCTGGGGCAGCTGCTGCTGCTGTCCACACACGCAGCTTCACCCCACACTGCCAGGAGTGCAGTTTCCAGGTGACCTTTCACAGGTTAAGCACAGCTTGCAAAACCTCATGCCTCTTTCCAGGCTTATAAAACCCATTTATTGTGGTGGTTTCATTTGCAGTTTCATTTCAGGAGCTGAAGAGGGACTTCACTGCTACCGAAACCTGGCGAGTGCCCAGAGGGGAGGGTGGCTCTGATGCACATCTCAGCCCTTCAGCTACCACATTCCTCCCACCAAGATTTTGAGATTTCCCCTCTCTGCCCTACTTGTGGAAGAGGACAAACAAACCGTCCAAGGAGAAATGCCTGGGCAAGAGCAGAGGTTTGTCAGGCAGTCAGTAGCAAACTCCTGGTGGTGATTCCCCTTGAGCCTGTTCAGCTGCCTCTTGCAGTGGAGCACAGGCAGGGTTGCAGGGTTGTCCCATTAACCCTGTTCCCAAGCCCAGGGCTGAGCTTGGTGCAGGTCCAAATGCTCTACAGGTGAAAATCAGCACAGCTTCAGCTGCACTGCTGACCTTGCCATACTGCCCATGGTGTGAGGGTGAGTGAGACCCCTTTGTCCCCTTTGTCCCATCTGCACTGAGAGCTGTAGTAAAGGTGATCGCCCTGGACAGACAGAGGAATCTGTTTTTTGGGTATTTTGGGCATTCTGGCAAACTGAGCAGAAAATGACAGGTGAAAACCACAGCAAGAGGCAGGAAGGAAAGAGGCAGAAGATACTCGTGCAGTCTCATGCCCGGAGGTTGCTGCTGTGTCCATGCACATCCCCACTGTGTCACCCAGGGTCACAAGAGTTCACCTTGCTCTCTGTGTCCCCTGAGGCATGCACGCCTTGCTGGAGAGGCCCTGGCAGCTGAAAAGCCCTGGTGTTAGGCTGTGGCAGGTTGGTAAGGCTGCTTTTGGGGTACACCTGAGCACCACCCTCCCCTACAACTCCATGCATGGACTTTCCCAGGCTCCAGCACCTCTGGCCATTAGACACACGACTCTGGGGAGGGCCAGCACATCCCCTGGCACAAGCAGGGCCCAGGGCAGGGCAGGGGGTGGTGCTGCCCTGCAGACAGTGTGGCTCCAGCCCACTGTGCACAGCCCCAGCCCTGAGAAAGTGCAAGTGGCTTTTCCAGCAGCTCCTCAGATGGAGGATTCTTGCAAGGTTTTCAGGTGAGGGGCCGTTTGGATGGTGGTGCCCCTGCCCCTGCTGGTTTGGGAGCTGGGAACAGAGAAGCCCCTTCTCCGGCCCCATCCCCACACAGACAGAGCCCCGCTGTTGGTCAGAGGAAGTTTGGTGAAGGCAGAAAGGAGGAAAAGATTCCTGACAGGTTTCATCTGTCCAAGCCAAGAATGGTCACATTAGGAGCTTGTAAACCTCTGTCTTCTCAAACACATCTATTTATTTTTCTAACTGCTGGCCGTTGCTCAAAGCGCCCCGGTCTGTGTGTCCATCGCATTGGGTCGAGCTCCTGCGTGTGCCTCATGCTGGCCCCGATCTCTCGGGCAGCGCTTTGGCTCCCGGGCGGTGAAAGCCGCTCTCTGAGCGAGGGCGTGGATGGCTCCCCTTGGCCGGGAGCCGGGCCCGCCCGGGGGGGCTCGGCCCGGCGGCGCGGGAAGACTGGGCCAGTGTTCGGGGCCGAGGGCTCTGAAAGGGCCCAGTGTGCGCCGAGCGTGAGTCAGCCCGGCCCGAGGGCAGCTGGGAGCCGGCGAGGAGAGCGAGAGCTGCCGCAGGAGGGGCCGGCTGCCCGGGGAAAGGAGGAGAAATGGAGATCATTAGCGTGGAGTGCAGGCAGAGGGCCCGAGCAAGCAGGGAGGCTGAGCGGTGGTGTTTGCCGGGCTGGAGGGATTGAGGGAGCCTTGCACCACACCTGGGTGTCTGCCAGGGGTCAGGGATGAGAACGGGAAGGGGGCAGCGGAGGCTGGGTCTGTCTGCACTCATCACTGGACTTCAATGTGACCTTGGGAGTCAAACAAAGCCTGGGCAAGGGCTGGGAAGATCCTTGGGGTCCTTGGGATATGGAGCTGTCTTGTGTCACATTTTGGTGCCCCGAGCACTGGCTTGCAGGGCTGGGGCTCCATCCTGGGTGGTGTAAAACATCCCTGGAGCTGCTGGTTTTCCTTGGCTCACTTTGGCTGTGCACTTCCCGCTCTGCCTGACACACACCCAGGCGGCTGCTGGGCTGTGCCAGCACCTTACACATCCCTTACACATCCCCAGCATCAACTCCTGGGCCCCAGGGATGTCACCTGCAGTGGCAGAGCCAGGAGGTTTGTCACTTCCTGGAGCAGGCAACACTGCTCATAGCTCTGGGCAGTCCCAAAGGGAGAGTGGCTTCCTGGTGGTCCCAGTTAGGACCTCTGTGCCTGGCTGCATGTGAGATGAGAAGCACGGAGGGATTTCTGGTTTAGAGTAGATGCAAGCATGTATAGGAAGGTCTGGTTTTATCTCAAAAGCAAACAGCTCTGCACATGGTGGTGCTACCAGCCAGAGAGGTCCCCATCATGTATCTGAGGATTAGGCATGTCCTACTGTCTTCCAGAGGTATCATGTGCTCCTGTAAGATGAGCAAGAGAAGAGGCCCCTTGGGGTTCAGCTTTCCCCTGCTCAGGAGCCCACATCTGCTGGGGAGAGCAGGAGGGGAACCACTGGTGCAGAGAGTGTGCAGAAGGCCCTTGCAGTGGTGGTTGATCAGGAGATGCATCCTAAAGGGATGTGCTTTTTATGGGGATTTAGCTGACTGGACTGTGAGGGAGTTGAACTTTGATGAAAAGTCAGACTTAGATATTTCCTTTTTGCATAAATAGCCATGGCCCAAAGCAGAGTGAGCAAATGGCAGCTGATGGCTCTGGGCAGCCTGGCCACATCCCTGTGCCTGCAGACCTGCAGAAAACCACCCCAGAGGCTGGGAATAATCCTATCAACTTGCTGACTGACATTTCAGGGCTAGTTCACCCACCACACCTCTGGTTTGTTGATCTGTGGAGCCCCATGGCTGAACTCTGCAGCCACATGCTCGGTGTTGGCACCATGAGCTGCTTGTGCCAGGGAGCGTCCCTGCCACCTCGCCCCAAGGACTGATGGGCTTTCCATCCTGAGCCTTCCATGATGCCCAGTTCTCCATCCTTCCCAACCTCTCTCTAGTGTTGGGCAGATCCTCAAAGCATTGGCCCTGCAGGGATGACCTCTTAGGGCGGTGCATTTCTGTCCTGTAGTCACCAGTGACAGCAGGAGGATGAAGGGAAAAGTAAACCACCATGGGGAGCACAGTGTGATGATACAAATGGGCTGGAAGGACCCAGGAGAGCCATCAGTTTGTTCTCCACCCTGTGCAGGAACTGTTTTCCCATGGTGAGGCAGGGATCAACCCAGCAGCAGTGTCTGGAGCCTCCCTGCACCAAGCCACTGGAAATGCCAGAGCCACATGAGAGCCATCAGCCCAAGGGATGGCACGGGGCTGTGGCTGCTCCTGCTGTGAATCAGGGAAGGAGCTGGATCCATGCATTAACTCACTGGCCATCTCAGCTCACAGCATAGAATGACTTCACCGTCGGGTGAACATCCCACCATGGAAACCAAACCTCAGGAATGCGTCTGGGTGTGCCGACTCTCTTCTCCTCTCCAGAGGGCTCTCTTATGTCTCAGCTACTCCCAGGCTAGCAAATTGCCATTGTCACCTCTCCCAGCAGCTCCCTGAGCTGGGCTGGGGAGCAGTGCCCATGCAAGGGTCATCCCCTGTGCCCGGCGGGTGCCTGCCTGGGGGTGGCACCGCGGGTGCTGCCCTCCCTGTGTGCGCATGCAGGGAGCTTTGCCATGGCTTCAGTCCAGTAGCCCCAGCCAAAGAGGGGAAGTCTGCACTCCACATGCCCTCCTTCTCCCTCTCTCCGTCTCTTGCTGGAGACAGATCCACCAGTGGCTGTAGCAGAGCCCAGGTTTTGGCGCCGAGCAGCAGCAGAGTGATGATTAATGCTGAGCAGAGCCACAGAGCCAGGGACGTCTGAGTTGTCTCTGCCTCTCTCCTAAACCAATTTGGCCAAAAAAGGCTAATGTGAGCATTTCTGCATCTGCCAGCCTAGGAGGGGGCTCGGCCAGAGCTCAGGGTCTCAGCAGGCATGGATGGGGCTGTATGTTTTTCCACTTGGGCTGGAGAGGGGCCGTGGGCAGGCAGCCGCCGGGCTCAGGTGACTCCTGAGCCGTCCTTTCCATCTGACTCATGAGAGACGTCGTGAGCGCTCTCCTGCCCAACGGAAAACACGTCTCCTGTCTCCTTGCAGCTCATGGCTTCTGGGCCCGTGCCAGTCCCCAGGCAGCACAGCTTCCCAGGGCTGTGCTGGCACCTGGAGCCCAGCTCTTCCCAGGCTGGAGCTGGGAGAGCGGCTCCATGGGATGATGCCCAACCAGGGCTTTACCTTCAGGCTGTGCCCACAGCTGCTGTGTCAGAAAAGGCAGGGTGGCAAGGGCTGGGCAGGACTGGCCCATGGTCCCTGCGATGGGCAGGAGCATCTCTACAGGCAGGGCTCCTGATTTCATTGCTGGCATGACACTGCTTTCCTAACACTCCTGATTTCCTCTTCTCCACCTCTTTGGAGGGTCCAGGATGGAAATGACCATCTTTCAGCACCAGGACAGGTCTTTCCCTTCCCAAGGCCAAGCACCCCATCCTCCCCTTTCATTTCTGGGTTTGGGCAGCATGAGAGTGTCTCCCACCTCAAACCCCACATTCACGTCCCCTAAGATTTCTCCATCTTATGTCCTTGTGGGCTTGTTTTTTCCAGTGCCTGGATGCCATCCTACCACAGATCCTCAGGAAAAACCCAGACCCTGAGGCTTTCTGCACAAGGGAAACTGAGGCACTCTGGGGTCAGCAGCTCTCGCTGGGGCACACTGAGCTGGGAGAGACAAGCCAGGGCCTGTGGCTCACTGTGCCCAGTCTCAGGCTGTTTGCGTCACACCCCAGAGCCTGCCCCCTCTGTGCCCGCTGCCCAAGCTGCAGCACTGGGCTCCCCCTGCTCCTCTGGGAAGGGAAATGTTTTCCCTTTCCCCTCCCATTCTGCTCGCCAGCAGCCAGTGAGTCCGGTTTCCCCTGCGCGCTGCCGCCAAGCGCCTCTGGAACCACTGGAAAATGCATAAAAGGCCCGGGCAAGGCTGCGGTGAGGGTTACTCACAGTCACAGCTGGATCCAGCTGCTGTTTAAAGCAACAGCACAGCCACACAGGGCTCCCAGGACACCCAGGTGTCCCAGGGGCTTAAATCCTGTGGGAAGAGAAGGCAGCATCCTCACTGGGCAGCAGCCCTGAGGCTGGAGGGGGCCTTTTCACTGGGGAAAATGAGGAAGGGGCAGCCCAAGGACAGAAACTCTTGGGTGGGTCTGGGTTTGGGATTTGCTCACCCAGGTTTGCAGAGTGTTTCCCCCTGCCCTGCTCCTGTGGCTCCTGGCACAGTGACCAGGAGAGCACTTCCCTGCCAGCCCCAGCTGCATCCCACGGTTGAGTCTGCAAAGGGCAACAGCAGCTTGGGGACCCCGGAGCAACAAGGGCTGGCCCAGCCATCACCCTGCAAAGCAGCTTACATTCCTCCCCTGTTTTTGGAAGAAATCGTGCAAATCCCAGAGTGTTTGAATCCAGTCAGGACAGAAGGTGTGGCTTTCAGCTGTGGCTCAAGGTGTTTCAGCAGCCCCCAGTGTTTCAGTGTGTGAGATGCCGAGGCCAATGGAGTGGGATGGAGCAGCTGGCTGTGGGAAGGCAGAAAACCTCCTCCTGCATCCTGGGTGCCAGCATGGTCCTGCTCTGACAGAGGCACTGGGATGGAAACAGCCACAGGGCACTGGGGTTAATGAGTAAAATAACTCACCCTGCCTGGGGTCTGGTTTATGGCTCTGTTAGCATGGGCAAGCAGAGAGAGCTTTCTGCGGGGGTGGATGTCTTTCCCAGTGTCCCACGTCAGACTGGTCAGTCCATGACGTCTGCTTCACCTTCCAAGATGCAGCAATAAATCAGGTTAATAATTAATCCCAACTGCCTGGGGAACCTTCCCTGGGACTGAGGCAGAGCCAGTCCCGCTCACAGCTCCCAGCACTCCACGTGAGAGCTGCAATGATGGGCGAGTCTCACAGGGCTGCTCTTTACCACAGCATCATGAAAGGTTCTTATAAAACAAACATGGAAGGAGAAAGGAACATTCCCTGTCCTATCACATCCAGGATGTTTGCTCCTGAGTGTGTGCAAAGTCTTGATGTGGTGCGAGTCTGGCTCAGACAAACAAATTGCAGCCTTGACCTCCCTCCCTGCTCCAGGGTACACCACAGGTGAGTGGTTTAACAAAGAAAAACCTAAAAGGGTGACCACCCTGTGCAGCTGCTCTCGGGTCAGGCTGAGCCCTTGGTCCTGCTCCAGGCACTCAGAGGTTTGGGGAGGAGAGGGCTGGTTTGTGTGTCTCCGCAGGGCAACGGGACCTCGGCTTGTGTGGGAAACCCAGCCCAGGGACCACAGTGTTGGCACAAGCGGTCAGGAGGTGTGAGAATTCCTGGAAGAAGAAGTGAGAGTTTTTTCTGTGTATGTATAATTTGCTGGAATGAAAATAAATCAGAAAACAACACTTGCACACACACACACAAAAAAAACCATATCAAAGAAACCAGTGCAGCTTTCCCCAGTGAAACAAATTCCAAACCATCAGTGGGAAAACACTGGCTAGGTCAATCTGCCACTAGCCAGTCTTCTGGGATTACATAAACTTAATAAAAAAAGCTCACTTATTTCTTTGTAAAAAACATTTTTTTAAAATAAAACATTTTCATTCAGGTCCACTTTGAAATTAAAAGAGGATTCTTGAAGCAAAAAAAGCATTGTTGTTAGCTTTGAGAACATCTAAATGAGCCACTTGGGTATCACCCCAGTCCTTGTCCTTTCCCTTAACCCAGACAATGTCCTGGAGCCCTGTTTGATGCCAGCTCCAAAGCCTTGTTGTCCCCACAGGTTGCCCCTCCCGTCTCTGGCAGTGCCACCAGATGGGTTAATGTTTGGGGGTGAATATGTGGCACTGGGACTGGCTCTCTCCAAATGGGTCACAGGAACCATCAGATGTGGAGATGGCTGCTGCCAGCAGGAGCTGGTGTCACTTAGCTGTCACCCAGGAAGATCCATGCATTGCCTTCCCCTCTACATGCCGGTCCAATGCAACCAGTGTGTCCAAATGCTGCTCCTCACAGGTGCCCTGCCAGCTCTCCCAGGGCTGCAGTGGCCTGGCACACCTCAAATGTCACTGGTGTTGTGCAAGGAAGAGGAACTCGGCTTTTCCATGCTCAAGCAGCACCTGCCACCCAAGAGCACTTATCCAGAAATCTGCAGCTCTGCCCACAGTGCCAAAAAGGCACCTGGTGCCTCCAAATTTCAGTCTAATGGCTCAGACCTGAGAAATACAGGTGATGGGTGCTGCAGAAAAGGAGGGGCAAGGCTACAGGTTCAGCTGCTTTGCTGAAGGCAGGGCTGGGCAGGAATGGCAGGGATATGCTGCTGGCTGAGTCTGCTGGGGTGAATAAAAATATTCAGGTTTTTCTTTTTCATGTTTCATTCTCAGCAGAGTTGTTGTAGCTGCTCATGTGAAACCTGTTCTTGCTGGGTGTTGGAAAGAGGTAAAGGGAATGTGTGTGGAGTAAGACTTCCTTAAAGAAATATTCTTTCAGCTGGATTTTGTTCTTCCTGCTGCTTTTCTGCTTTCCCAGGGTGAATCTGAAGAGCTAAAAACGAGTGGATGCTGCCATCCCTGTCCACATCATGGTCCCAGGGCAAATTGCAGGGATGAAATGGTCGTTGTGCTCTCAGGGCTTCCCTGTTCACATCCCTTCATGCAAGGGCCATCCTCCGGTGGGGTCCTCCTCCACTGTGAGCCCCTCCTTGCAGAGCGGGGTGAATTCCCAGCCAAGGGCTGGCATGTGCCTAACCATCCCTTGTGCTGCAGGGATGAGGAAGGTCCTTCTCACAGCCTGTTCTGGTCAAGCTGATGCTCAGTGAATCTCATGGCCGTGATTTTCTTGGGGCCAGCAAATACAAACATTTTCTTGAATGCAGCGAATACAAACTTTCCTATAGGCACTGGGAACGGGCTAAAAAGGAATCAGGAAAGGTATGTATGGACTTTTGGTGATGATAAGGACATGGGATGCTGTAGAGCTGGTGCAGCCTGTTTGGGCAATGTTTCCTGGGGAGCTTTCACAGGCCCCAGGACATAGAGCTGCAGGGCACCTGGGAAAGAGATAAGCTGAGATAAGGAGAGAGAAGCAGATCTGGAGAAAGCAATGCAATCTTCCTCCCCAAGCTGAGCTGGACATGGATTTTTCTTGGTGCTGTTTCAGTAGCAGAGGTTGTGTGGGTCCCTCTACACGTCCAGTCTTTGAAAAAAGAGCCTTTCCCATGACAAGCTCAGTGTGTCCAGGGGGTTGTGAGAGCTGTAGGAGATCCTGATCCTCATCATGAAAAATGCAGAGGAACTGTTCAGAAAGGGACCGGGATATCTCTGCTGGACAGGAAAGGAAATATTGCAAATTTCCTGCAGGCTTCCCAGCCTGGCTTCATGGCAAACATGAGCAGCTGGTGGGATTGGGAGGGTGACAAAAAAGGGAGATATCAGAAATTAGAAAGACTGATTTTTATGGCTGAAAAACACCTGGACTGAAATGTTACATTTAAAAGGAAAAGAAGGTCTTTAATCTGCTTCTTAATGGGCAATGGGATGTCTCATACTGATTCGGCTCTAGCAGGAATGCTGGTGAAACTGCATCTGAACAAGGGCTGAAGGAACAGTTTGAGAGGACCCCTCCCCTGGCTGTGATGCTATTGGAATTTTGACCCATGAGAGGTCCCAGCAAGCTGAGCAGGCACCTTCCTGCTGCAGCAACTCCCCGACAGCTCCCTACACCCCCAGGTGTGCTGTGGGTCCCAGGAAATGTGTGAGTCCTGGGCAGAGCATGGATGTCTGGGTGAGACTGGAGTCCTGGGCAGAGTATTGGTCCTTGACAAGGTGTGGACCCTGAGTGAGATGTGGGTCGTGGGGGAAGCGTGGGTCCCAGGAGAGGTGGGTATCCCGGGAGGCGCATTAAAGACTCTGGGGCAGAGCTAATGCACCCCAGAGAGGGCACAGTACACCAGGAACCGGACTAGGACGCCCCCGAGTTTCTAGATCCTGGTGAGAGTGCCATCAGCAGTGGGGAGGGTCCTCAGGAGGACGTGTGGGGTGTCACCCTTAAACTCCTTGCCCTGGGAGCACTGGGGAGGTGTCTGTCTGCTGGGGCGGGCGGGGGGGACGGGACAGAGGGGCAGGGCAAGAGTTAACCTACCTGCTCTGCCATCCATCTCTAGGCTCCACCTCGGAGAGAGAGGGGAGGGAAAAGAGAAAAAGTAGGGGAAAAAAAAAAAAAAGAAAGAAAAAAGAAGAGGAGGAGGAAGAGTGCAGAGAGAAGCGCCCGGACCGCGGGCAGCCCGGCCAGCAGCGGAGCGGCCGCCCCGTCCCACTCCCAGCATGTTCCAGTGGTGAGTGATCTCCGGGGAGCGCGGAGCCCGAGCCCCGCTCCTGCCCCGCTCCCGCACCGAGTCCCGGTATCCCTGGCTCCGCCGTCCCTTGTCCTCCGCTCCCGCTGCCCGGCGCTGCCGTCCCGACGCTGCCCGGAGCCGGGGGAATGCGAGGACCCCTCCCCACCGAGTGCCTCTCTCTTGTCGCCCCGGGGGTGGCTGGCCGGGGAAGGACACCTCTGGTGGGGACGGTGGGCGTGCGGAAGCGGCTAAGGACGGAGTGTGTCACTCGTCCCCTGTCCGTCTGTCCCCATCCCAGGAGCGACCCTGCCGCCGCCGCGGCTCCGCGGGGCTCCCAGGCGGGGTCTCGCTGGCCGCGGTACCCCGGAGAAGGCTCTCTGGGGTCCACTCCCGACACGAATTTCTCTCCATCCCGGGGCACCGGAGCTCCGGCCCGGCGGGAGGCAGGATGGGGGCCAACGGGCAGGGGCGGCCGGTTGGTGCCCCTCAATCCCCGGGGGTGCCTTTCTCAGCTTTCCCCTGAAAAGAGCTGGTTTGTGGGGAGGGGCCGGGGGCAGCAGGGTCTCCAGCCCTGCTCGGTGGGGTCCCGTCCCACGGCAGCGCCAGCCTGGGGGCAGATGCCCTCGGCCGGGGCAATATTCGGGGTTTGGGCTCTTGCCCCTTCCCCAGAAGCGTGGTTTTACGGCCTGGTATTTAAACCAGACTTTTGTGAGGAGGGAACGCATCTCCGGGCACCCGCATGGCAAGCTGCAGCCCCGCTTGGTGCTTGTACCCAGCTATTGCACAGGCTACTTCTGGGGACATTTGGGTTCTTTCTGCCCAGCATCTGCCTCTTTATAAGATCCCCTCTCCAAATCCTTGGCGCTGCCAACAGACAGGACTCTATACTGGTGGTGCCTCCAGTGACTGGGTCTAGCTGAGGGGCCAGCAAAAGCCCCTATCACATAAATATATAGCGCTGGCGGATCAAAGAGGTTTTCACATGAATCCAAAGCGAATGGGATAGGGATAGAGAGCCCCTGTCTCCCGGGGCCTCATCTGCCCTCGAGCATCAACACCTGAAAGGGATACTGCCCACCCCTAATTTGGAGTTTATATTTAACTGCCTGGTGGCAAAGCCATCTCACAGGGAGGCTTTTGAAGTTTCCTTGGTGGATAAAAGGGAAGAGAAGGAGCGTGTCAAGACCTTTTGAAAGCTCTCTTGATGGCACCAACACCAGCTGTTGGGGCAGACAGACCTGACTGGCACCGATGGCGGCCCCCCCAAATCCTTGGTTTGATATGGGAATTGCCTGCGGTTGTGGCTCGGGGTCCTCCCAGTCCCCGCCGCTTTCCTGGCAGTGCAGGGACAGGGTTTCTGCCAGGCAGAGGTGGCTGTGGGTCTCCTGGTTCCTGCTGGACCTGGTGGGACCCCATGGTTTGCAGTCAGACCAATAGGAAAAATCCCAAATAGGTTATTGTAAAAAAGCAGGAATTGCACTGGTGAGAACAGGGAAACAGGGCCCACTGAAGGAAGGAGGAATAAGTTTCTGTGCTGTTGTGCAACACCTCACCTATAAACATACCCAGGCCACTTGACGCTCCACCTCTTAATAAAAGCTGGAGTTGTCCCCTCAGCCCTGGGTCAGAACCTTCTGTCCCAAGGAGAGTAATGGGGGTCAGTGCACCCATGCACTGTTAGGCAGAGTCTGCCAAGGCTGGGACCATCTGTGCCAGTTAATGACAGCCCTACCTATGCAAATTGTTAAAATTTGTATCAGTAATTCCCTGTCCTTTGGGTACTGGGGAACGTTTGGCCATCCTTCAGGCTGAGTATCTTATCACTCATTGTCCTTGGATGGCAGGGAGTGTAAGAATGTGGTGGGACAGGACAGGATGGGATGGGATTGATGCAAATGAAATTACTATACAGGGTGACAGGGGTTATTTCTGCAGCAGAAATTCTGCAGCATTTTCTTGCCAGGTATGGATGAGAGGTTTTAAACATTGCTTGGCTGTGCTTGGAATAAAGTTTTATTGGAACTGAAGGGTTTGTAAGAATAAGCTCAAATCTGTGCAGGCAGGGCTGGAGAGGGTTAAGGGAATGGTGAGATCTAATCAGAACTGCTCCCTCATCAGTCTCAGATGAGTGGCCACATACAAAACCGGATGAGGAATATCTATCCATTTATCCTTAATTACTTATTTCCATGCTCGCTCCCACAGTCCACACTAGTGATCACAGTTTTCCCATGACAACGTCGAGCTCAAAAGTTCTTTGTGCTTCAGAGCGAAGCCAGAGGCAGGAGCTCCTGAAAGCTCCTGGTTCCCTTCTGGGATTGCTGCATTTCAGGGTGAGTGGAATCCCCTAGCACAGTGTTGTGTCCTGCCCTGGGGAGTCTGATGATCTATAGGGTGTCCCACAGGTGTTATGGTGCAGCCTGAGGAAAACTCAGCAGCTTCATGGTGGTTCTGATCACAATCCAGTCCCCAGGTCTAGGAGAGTTTTGCAGCTTTTGGGGGGATTTTTGTCTATCTGGAAAATACTTGGGTTAAATGTTTTGATTTCAGCTCCAAGCTCCTTCTCTGGAGTGTCCTGAAGTGAAGGTGCCATCTGCCTGCTAGAGATGATTCTGGATTTTTCAGGCTCTGACAGGAGTAGGGGGTTGAGGGCTGTCCCAGTGGGTGTCACCCAGGCTGGGATGTGCTTCTGACATGAAGAGGACAAGCACAGGGGCATCCCAAGACCAGTGCCACATCTGTCTCCATCAGCTCCACAGCACAGTGGCAGGAAAAGAGTGTTCAGGGACTGCCAAGCACCTTGTGTCAGAGCAGACAGAGATGGGGCTGCCCTTGGGAAGCTGTTGGGAGTAGAGAAAAGGAGCTCAGCTGCTATCCTCCCATGCCCAGTGCTCATCTGCACAGGGAGATGGCCCAAGGCAGCTGAACACACAGGATTGAGGCAGGAGGAAGTTGGTGCAGTGTGCAAGCTGTGGAGGGAGCTGAGCGCTCAGGAGCTACGTTGTGCAGCTGGGCAGAGAGAGCAGTTCCCCTCCTCTGTGGCAGTGGGATGAGAAACCCACCTTTAGCTGAATGGAAAAGCAGGCTGGGGAGGAACTGTGCATCAATAATCTCCAAGTCCAGCCTTCCTGTAGTCCCAAGGACCTCAGGAGGATCCTGCTTAAGCTCCCCATGAACTCCAAGCAGGGTCTGTCCCTGAGCCAGCAGCTTCCCAGGGCTATAGGTCTGCAGCAGAGGAGAGCAGCAGGATGGCCCCAGGAAGAACTGGGTTTGATCTACTCATGCCCTGCACCCTAGACATGCAGACACCTGGTTTGTCACAGGCTGGGAAAATCTGCCCACCCAATCTGCCCAGCATCCGCTGCTCCTTATCACCACAAAGGAAGCAACGGGACCCAAGAGCTGCCCAAATGCCCAGGAGTGCCCCCAGAAATACTGGCTCCCAAGGTGGTTGTAGGGTTAGGGATGTCTTTTTCCCACTGAACCATGAAATTTGACTCAAACGGCTTTCCTTTTTTGTCCTGATGTGCCATTTTGAAATTAAACAGCAATGCTAGTTTCATATTGACTCCTATGGTGTGGTTTCTCAGTGCTGTGTAACCTGTGATGCCAGTCTAGGCCATGGACGGTATGTCTGTCTTGCAGCTAAGGCTTTTGTGGAAAAGATAATTCCCTCCTGCTCTTGTCCTAAACTACAATTTTCAGATGGCTGAAACAGCAGTTTCTCTTGGGATTTTCTCCTGAAACAGCTGCCTTGCTGAAACTCTCACCCTGACTTGTCTCTCTCTCAGCCCATTTTCACTTCCCTGATCTTAGTACTGAGGTTACCAGATGACACTGCAACCATTCCCCACATACTTTGTGCCTGTTCCTACAGTTAAGTATGGTCCCAAAGCCACCCCACAAGCAGGATGCAGCTGGCAAGAGTATGCATTGAGGTGTCCTGCAGCTCTTCCCACAAAGTTTTTCCTCCTCAAAAGGTGATGGAACACAGATTATGAGAATCCCATGACCTCTCAAGGAAGTACTTTTGCAGACAAGCCTCTTTAAGCCTGTATATTCTTCTCCTTAACCCCTTGTCTCTTCCCTTTAGGAAGAAGACCATCTACAAAACAGTTTGTCTCTCCTTCTTGCTGATCATTACAGTGACGGTGCTGCAGCGTGGAATGGCCCCAAACCAGTTCATGCAGGGCCAGCAGCAGAAAGAACTGCCCCCTTCAGAGCCCTTGAAATCACAGAAGAGAGACAACGCCTTCTCCATCAGCAACAGTTTCTGGAAGACCAAGAAGGAGAAGGCTCCTGTGAAGGAGGAGAGCGTGACAGCAAAGCAAACAAAATCCTGGGATGTCACCACTACCAACTGCTCAGCCAACCAGAACTTCAGCAAGGTGGATTGGTTCAAGGGGCTGGAGCCCAACTTCCAGCAGTTCCTGCTCTATCGGCACTGCCGCTACTTCCCCATGCTGATCAACCATCCAGAGAAGTGCAGCGGGGATGTCTACCTGCTCATTGTGGTCAAGTCCATCATCACACAGCACGACCGCCGCGAGGCCATCCGCAGGACCTGGGGCCAAGAGAAGGACGTGGAGGGCAAGAGGATCAGGACGCTGTTCTTGCTGGGCACCGCCTCCAAGGAGGAGGAGAGAGCCAACCACCAGAAACTGCTAGATTATGAGAACCACATCTATGGGGACATCTTGCAGTGGGATTTCCTGGATAGCTTCTTCAACCTCACCCTCAAAGAGGTCCATTTCCTGAAGTGGGTCGACATCTACTGTGACAATGTCCGCTTCATCTTCAAAGGCGACGATGATGTGTTTGTGAGTCCCAGCAATATCCTGGAGTTCCTGGAGGACAAGAAGGAGGGAGAGGACCTCTTTGTGGGGGATGTCCTCCACAGGGCCAGGCCAATCCGTAAGAAGGAGAACAAGTACTACATCCCCAGCGCCCTCTACAACAAAAACATCTACCCACCCTACGCAGGGGGTGGGGGCTTCATCATGGATGGAGCTCTGGCCAAGAGGCTGCATAAGGCCTCAGAGACACTGGAGCTGTACCCCATCGATGACGTCTTCCTAGGGATGTGCTTGGAGGTCCTTAAAGTGTCACCTGTTGGGCACGAGGGCTTCAAGACTTTTGGTATTGTGAAAAACAAGAACAGCAAGATGAACAAGGAGCCATGTTTTTACCGGAGTATGTTGGTGGTTCATAAACTGCTGCCTCCAGAGCTGCTCCAAATGTGGGACTTGGTCCACAGTAACTTGACATGCTCAAGAAAACTCAATGTCCTTTAGCTCAGTCTCTCTGGAGAGCTGGGACTGCAGGAGCTGGGACAACTGATCCCTGCTCTGGGGTGGGGTGAGCCTCCGCTGGTGGCACACAAATCCTTCAGGGGCACTGCCTTCCGGGGTGAGGAGGGCAGAGACACTGCACTCATGGGCAGGGTTTGTTCCTGTACTGTATTGTGGTTCACGTATCTCCAGCTGGGTTGGGGGTTGCTGAAAAAGAGAAAAAAACCAACAAAACATGACAAGTCTAGCACAAAATGGAGAGAGGGCAAAGAGGTTTGTGCTCTGCTTTAGGTACCTCCTCCACAGCAGCATGATGAGTGGAGGAGTGGAGGGAGGCAGGGAGGGATGTGGCACTGGCATTTTTTGGAGATGTTCAGGGTCTGGCTATCCAGGGAAGCTGCTCCAAGGGAGTTCAGCCAATTACAAGTGCATGAACCCTCCTGACTCAAAAATCATGGGATTTTGTTATCTCAAATTTCTCCTCTATGTAAGGTCTTGGTAACATTGACCCTGTGTGCATTGGGTTCACCCCCACCAAAGTCCTCTGTGTCCCCATATGCAGCTGGGGAAAGGGGCTCTTCTCCGAGGCTGGCCCTCAACAGCCCTGAGTCCCCGTTAGGGTTTCAGCCTGGCAGTTGTGGAACTGGGGTCCTTGTCCCTGCCAGAGGGACCAGGCAATGGTGGCTCCCAGCACCAGCCTGGGCTGTGCCTGGCTCCCCAGCCCCTCTGCGGCCTTACTGCATGTGTCCTCAGAGGAATGCACCCAGCTGAAATTCCTCAGGGATTTATTCCTCCTGGCAGGAAAGAGACTAGGCCAGCTGCCCTTGCCTGTAGCCAAGGAAGAAGTGGAGAAAAGTGGTGGCCCCCCTTGGAGTGCCCCAGGGATTTGTCACTTCTGGGACCCAGCTTCCTGGGCATGCCAGGGGGTGCTGTGGGAGACCCTCTCCATGCTGCACAGCTGCCTTCGTGGCTTTGCCTTGCAGGGGAACAACAGCCCCAAAGGCTCTGTGTGTGGCTGCTTCGGGTTCAGCCCTGGTTTGTCGGCAACTGTGATGCTCCAGGGTAGGCTGGAGACATTGGTCCTGCTCTGGCATGAGAAGCAGGGTCCAAGGGGACAAAGTGAAGAAAAGCCGGTGTTTCACACATCTGCTCCTCTCAGGGTTGCTGCAGTATTTATTCTGCAGGGTGAGATTGGAGCATGACAGGAAATGGCGTCACAAGACATGGCCTTTTTTCTTCGGGCTGTAAGGGCCACGAGCTCTTGAGGGGAGCCCTGGGATGGTTGCTTTGGTGGAAACCACCCAACACAGAGACATGTGCCCACACCAGGGCCACGGATACTCTCCAGCCACTGACTGCAGGCATGAGCAAAGGCCACAGGAATGTGCAAAGCCACACATGCTCACACACACGTGCTCCCAGGCACAGGCTCTACACGCACAGATGTCCCTGTGTGTAGGGCTGGCATGCCCAGATGTCCCTGCAGGGGCTGGACACACACAGCCACATCCATGGCCCTGACCACGCACAGCGAAACACAGGCACAGATGCCCTTTCTCTCTCTCCCTCTCTGGTGCCAGACATTGAAAGGAAAAAAGTTTTACTACCTCAAAGGTCCCCCTGTGCAGTGCCTTTTTTTTTTCCCCCTTTCTCTTATTTTCTTAATGCGTTTTGGAAACAGACCTGTTTCATTTACTCCAAGTACATTTCCCAGGTTAGAAAACAAATAAAAAAGAGCATAAACCAGTCAAAAAGGGCACCCACACGCCAAGCCACACCACTCTTAAAATGGCCCTGTTCAGATAAGATGCAGATTTGAAGAGAAGGAAGAGAAAGAGCCAGTGCTGCCCAGGGCTCAGCTGGTGGTGATACTGTGAAACTGGATGTACAATGCACCGGGTCCCTCAGCAGAGTCCTGAGGGCATTTTTGGTACCCACTGGGCTTAGGCAGCACACAACTCTTTCCTTTTCCCCTCCTCTCCCTCCTTCAAACAGGAGTGAGTTCGGAAACACTTTCCAAATCAATACCTCCATAATTTATGCCAGGTACAGTACTTTAGGCTGTACATTTATCGTGGATGCAGGGTCAGCTCTCGCTCTCTGTAGCAATGGGTATGGTGAGCCAGGGCTGTGTGCAGACATCTCTCAGTGTTCTTCATCTGGTGGGACCTGTACAGAGAAACCTTGTAGAGTTTGGTAAATATTCTAGTTTCTAAATAAAGGTTAAAAGAAGAAGAAAAAAGTCCTACAAGCCTTCACCTCATGTCATTATTAGTGAGTTTCTGCTGGGAACAAAACCTGGCAATGGGCTACAGTGACAAAACTGACTTCTTGGAATGGGCAACTGGGGACTGAAGCTGTCCTGTTCCAGTTTTTGGCACAGCTTCCTTCTGGAGCCGGGCACGGTAACCAGGCTGGTGGGTATTTTTTCTCTTTCATGCACTCCTCCACCTTCATCTCAAACTAAACTTCAGATCCTCCTGGTGCTCTGCAGGGAGGAGCTTCTCATGCCAACCTCTGTGGCAAAAGCCACCACAGCAGGGCTGGGAACTCACTGGTTTTGTTGAGCACTCTCTCCTTGCGCAAAACGAGATGGGCACTCCTGTCCCTGCTAACCTCCCAACAGCAGGAGGACCTTGCTCACTTCCCCAGTCAAAGCAGCACCATGGGGTAACACAGCCCCTGGTCATGAGGTTCCAACCTGGCTGGGGTGAAGAGGAGGAAAGCCACAGGTGAACCCGTGGGTGTCACCTTGGCGTCTGGGCACTGAGGGGCTGTTTCCAGGGCTGGCACCCAGCTCAGACACTCCCGGTGCTGGGGAGCAGAGAGGTCAGGGGACAAGAACACACTGTATTGGCAGGCTGGGCTGTCACTAGGGCTGGCTTCCCCAGGGCACCAAAAATTTCATACACATGGACAAAACACAAGCGCTCAGTGGATACTCCTGCCCGTTCCCTCTCCAGTGTGACCCCACGCTGTCACATGCCACTGTATGCCACGTGTCCGGCGGGGGGAGCAGGGCCCCTGTGCGGTGTGGAGGCAGCTCCGGCCGCGGCTCCCCGGCAGTGCCCTCAGAGCTGCCCCGGTGTGGAGGGGGCTCCGGCCGCGGCTCCCCGGCAGTGCCCTCAGAGCTGCCCCGGTGTGGAGGCGGCTCCGGCCGCGGCTCCCCGGCAGTGCCCTCAGAGCTGCCCCGGTGTGGAGGCGGCTCCGGCCGCGGCTCCCCGCAGTGCCCTCAGAGCCGCCCCCTCACGCAGGGCGGGAAGGACGCGGAACGCTGGCCGGTGCTGCCCCCTGGCGGCCGCGCCCGCCCGTCCGACCATTTACCACTGGGCCGCGGGTGCGGCTCCAAAATGGCCGATGGCGAAGGGCCGGGGGCGATGACACAAACCGTACAGCTGTCCAGCTGAAGCGACCCCAGACGCCACTGGTTTAGTTTTGGCCGCATGGAATGGCCTTTGGCAGGGCTCGATGTTGGGAAGCCAAGGAGAAATGGCCACAGCAGCGGGAGCGGCTGCAGAGGCTGGGCAGGGCAGGGAAGGTCGCAGCAGTGGCTGTGTGCCAGGAGGGTGGGACAGTCTGACCACGGCTGCAGCCAGAGGCCACTGGCACAGGCCAAATGCCAAATGCCAGGGCACGATCTTTGAGCCAGGCAGGGGTAGAGAACACTAAGAGACCATATGCCCAGCCAAGCTCGGCTACACAGCCCTGCTTTCTGTGCCTGTTTTCTGCACCCACCAGTCTGGGAAAACCATGGACTCAACAGCTACCATTGCAGGGCAGCACACTGTGCCTGGCTAGAAAAACCAGCCAGTGACCACTGCCACAGGACTGGCCAGGACTGAGGCCCTTCATGCCCAGGCTGCTGCCTGACCTTGGGTGAGGAAGGACAGCAGGCCTGAGTTTGGCCACAACCAAACAGCCACTCAAGCCCAAACTCCTGCTCACACTTAGGGGCAAGAGGAGACAATTCCAAATGAAGTACAATAGAAAACTTGTAGGAGAGAGCAACTGAACTGCAGGGCCTTAGTACAAGATCTGATTTACTTTGTTTAAAAAGAAAGTAGAAAAGCAAATGGCTAGCAAGCACCATCACAGCATCTTCAGTTTAAAAAAAAAAAAGGTTGTGGTTACAGAGCTTACCTTGGCCACCATAATCCTTTCCCCTACTTCCTGCTAACAGCATGCATACACTGCTGGAGCAGAGCAGGACAGAAGCTGCTGCTGTGACACCAATGACCTTAACCCAAAAGAGGGAAGGCTACAGACAGCCTGTTTCTCACAGCCTGGCTTCATCTAGTGGCACAGAAGTAACACGAACCAGTTTAGGTCCTTTAATCTGTCCAAGACAGGGTGCTAAAGCACAAATGATAAAACATTCTGCATTTTTACAGCAAAAATGCTACAGAAGTTTATAGGAAAAAAAAAATTTGTACATGGGTAAAACATTATAAATTCAAGACAACTCACAGACAAGGGGTAAATTCCCACATCTATCACTCTTTGTTTTAAAAAGTTCGTTTGAACAGGCAAGCAGTCAAAATGGCTTGCTCTCTCTTCCTTGAAATGAAAATTTTATCTTCCAAGCGGCTCACAGTACTGCTTCGCTTCTTGGAATGTCCTCCGAAGGCTCCGCCAAGATCAAAGGAGAATAAAAACCCCCGGAGTCCTTTCAGATAGTCTCAGAGAGCAGGAAAAGGGAAAGGAAAGGGGAAGTTTATTCAAACTTGATCTTCTTCCCTTGCGGCTTGTGATCTCCACCTCCTCCTCTGCCTCCTCGGAAGCCACCTCCTCCTCTACCTAGAAATAAAATTTTGCAAAAAGCAGAGTTACCACTATAGTATTTATATTAAATGCACACAAATATATTGCAGTGGTGTAATTGTACTACTGCCCTTCCAAACCCATCCTGGCACAGGACAGAAAATAAATTCACATCCAATATTCTCTGGTAGCTCTACACCATAACCCCAAGATGGCTTTGGGTTCATTTCGGAGCACACCCCCTCCAAACAGCAGCATTTGCTTCCTCTTACCTCCAAATCCACCTCTGCCACCTCCTCTGCCACCAAATCCACCTCTTCCTCCTCGGCCACCTCCTCTGCCACCACGACCACCAAATCCACCACCACGCTGAAAGTCACCCTTTGGCTTGGCAAAATCAAGGGTCACTTTGTTTCCATCTATCTCTCCATCTTCCATGGCTTCCTTGGCTGCTTTGGCATCTTCTGCAGAGCTGAAGTCCACAAAACCAAACCTAGGAAACAGGTTACAAAAGCAACAGTCAGTCAGATTTCACGAGCTGCAGCACCACCTGCAGGTTCCTGACAGAAATCCTTTCGGAATCAAACACCAGCACTTCTGCATCCCACAGGATGTGTCACTTGTAGGACAGCAGTGGCTAATCACAATCGATGGAGCCCCACTGTGAGTTTGCCAGTACTGTACAGTTAATTTCCTTCTCGTGCGAATCCATCAACTGCCACGGAGATTTGCTGGCAGGAAGGAGCTCATTGAGAAGAGGTGAGGAGTGAGCACGTGTTGCCCTCCACCAATGGACCCAAAGCTGTGTGTTTCCTGCTCCCACCCCATTTACCAGTTTCACAGAACCATCCACATGAGCGTGAGAAACACCCTGCATTGCAGAGATCAGCTGAAGTGAGGTGCTATGTAGCACCTGAAGCCAGCCCAGGTGATGTTCAACCCACCCTTTAGATGATCCAGTGTCTCTGTCTGTGACTATTCTTGCACTTATTGAGCCTTCAAACGATTCTCTTAACGTCTCCTCTGTGGTGTCCTCAGAAAGGCCTCTGACAAACAATGTTTTGCTTTGCTCTGTGAAAAGGGAGCACATTCAGAATTCATTCAGCTTGAGCAAGGCAGCCTTCAGCTTCGTAACATCACATCCAGCTTGCGTTACTGGCTCCCAGAACAGCTCTCAGGGATAAAGGGATTGTTTTCAAGGAACAGCCCAAGAACCTGGAGTCCATGGAAGCTTTTTCAGGACTGCAGTTAGAGCCTGACATCAAAGGATTTCCATCAGCCAACCTGATACTGCCAAATTAAGTTTGCCCCCCTCCTTTTTTTAAAATACATGCTTCCACCTTGTCAACAATGATAACAACTAACTGTACAGACACCGCTGGATCAGCACTTGACTATCTAGAGGAATTTGACAACAGTTTCATCAGCATTTCAGATAATCAGTCATCATATCCAGCATACTTGCTTACGTCTGGCATGTTTGTTGTTTTTTTTAAGCAGCCCCAGATTTGCCTGGATGGTGCTCTCCTGCCACAGCTGGAGATCAAACATGAAACACTTACGACTGAATCCTCCTCCTCGTGCGTTCGTGTTCCCTTTCTGTGCACTGAATTCCAGTCTGATTGTTCTGCCTTCAATCTCTGTGTTGTTATAGGAATTCAATGCCTCTCTGGCATCTTCAGTTGTGGCAAAATCTACAAATGCATACCTGTGTGGAGAGGAAGATTCCAGTCAGCCTGGGGGAGGCAAGTCACTTGCAATGCCAGCCTGGGGGTCAAGTGGAAGGCACAACCTACCCTTTAGGCCTGCCCTGGTTGTTCTGTGGCACCTTGATGGAAGAAGCTTTCTTAAACACTTCTTGGAGAGTCTCTTCTGTAGCAGCATACGAGAGGTTGTTGACAATTAGGGTCTTCGACTCTCCTATGGGGAAAAGTCAATGCTGTTACGTGCAGGTTTGGAGAAGGAGAGCTCTTGTTCTCTACTTACCAGATTCTGCCAAGGGGTTAAGAATACCTGTTGCCCTTTCCTCACCTCAGGGTGAGGCACAAAGCAAAATCCAACCCTGTTTTATTCACTGAGACCAATTGCCCCCCTTGTCTGAAACATGCAATAGAGACAAAGTGCATAGGATGCAGAACACAAGTCAGGCAAAAGATCTGGCTGGTATCTTAATCTTCTTGCAGTATTTTAAGTTGGCATACCCCCAGGAACTTCTGAAGCAAGTGGAAATGAACCCTGAATGCCATCTGTATGCATGTTATCAGTATGGAAAGTACCTTTCTGATGTTCTTGCTGGCTCTTCTCACCAGTGAAGTCAATGACCACGGCACGACCCTCAATTTCTGTGCCCTGCTTCTCCTCCAGAGCTTTGTTTGCCTCAGCTTCTGTTTTAAATTCAATGTAGGCCATCCTACAACACAGAGAAGAATGTAAGCAAACGCCTCCTTCCAGGAACAACAAAGTTTGCGAATGAGGGGGGGAAGATGTAAAAGAAAAATGCTGCAAAAAGTAGGACAACAATGCAGCAGGTTCCTTAGGGTAGCCAAAGGACATGTAAGCTTATCAGAATATGCCAAGAGCTAAAGGAACAGCAAACACACAACAGTTTTCTCAGCTACACACCCTTTGCTGCTCCCGTCCTTGTTCATCACTATCCGGACCTCCACTGCATTTTCAAACACCTCCTTGATGTCATCCTCGGTTATGCGGTAGGGCAGGTTCTTCAAAAACAGCGTTCTGGCATCTCTCTCTGCAAAGGCAAGTTACTTTCAGGTTAGCAGCTAAAAATCCCTCCTCATCTACACTGCCAGTTCAGTGAGACTCAGCAAGTTGATCCAGAAAGTAAGAGCAAGCATTCACATTCTCAGAAGCTGCAAAAGTAACTGTAACAAAAGTTAATGAAACTACTGTGCTTCTCTTAAGGGCATCAAGTTCAAAAAAACAGGTCCTAAAGTTTCAGAAAGAAACTTATTTCTTCCTCAGCCCTCCCAACATGCACTATTTCTTGGGATCACATTTGCAGATATTCCAGTCTGAACTTGTATACGTGTATGTAAGCATTTTAGAAACTCTTAATTGGGCCATACCTTTCTTGTCTTCTTTCATAGCTTCCTTGCTTTTTGCTTTTTCCAGTTTGATTTCCAAACCCATTAATTTCTTTCCATTCATCTGGAGAGCTTTATCCAGATCCTCAGCAGAGGAGAAGTCCACATAGCCGAACCGCCTGTAAGAACAGCATCCTTGAGGTTCTCTGATCCACCTCTGGCAGCAGAGACCACAAACACAAACCTAACACCACAGAGGTCCTGGCTGGTCAGGTTCCAGGCAAAGTCAAACCCTCGCCACTACCAAGCAACCACTCCAGCATCTTGAGGGGAACCAGCACCAGCACACTTGGACCCCTATGAACAATTTAGTGCTAAATAAAAGAAATTAGTAGCAAAATTCTACTGATGAACTCACTTGGAAGCACCAATTCTGACATCTACAACTTCAATATTCTTCTTCCCAAAGAATTCTCTGAGTCCCGTCTTCAGCTCCTCAAACTCCTTGGTGCAGACCAAATTTCCAACAAATACAGAGAAAGCTGATGTGGGCCCTTTAAATGAAAAGACAGTCAAGTGGGGTTTTTTAAAGGCAGCTTTCAAAACTGGGAGCCAGAGTCCAGACAGCTTTAGCACATCAGTTTTTGTTTAAAAGTGACATCACACTTCAGTATTAAGTCCCTTATGATCATCATTTGTGCTGAGAAACCCCACCCCTGACATCCTGGACCTTCAGTTATATTTCCCATGCAACAGAGTCCAACCACAGTCCATTAAACAAGCATCATTTGATGATCCCACGCCACTTACCATCTGTTTTCTTTTTCTTGGGCTCTGGTGCACTTTTATTGGTCATTTCTTTCTTCCTCTTTCCAGGTGCTTCCTTGACAGGTTCTGAGCCAGAAAACAAAACAACACTGAAAAATGCACAACTCTTCCTAAACTGGATCAACACAGGAGCATTAATCTTTACACCAGTCATACACAAGACTTCCTGTTACTCAGCAACTGTAACATTTTAAACTTTAACTCACTTTCATCTTCACTTTCCTCCTCGGCATCCTCTTCATCTTCCTCCTCTTCATCGTCATCCTCATCGTCATCCTCCTCCTCATCTTCCTCATCTTCAGATTCTGCTGCCTTGGCTTTCACTGGTGCAGCCTTGGCTGGAGTGGTTTTCTTCACTGGAACAGGGGCTGTGTCCATAGCTTCATCTTCAGACTCTGGAACAAGATGAGCACAGTATTTAGACAGTTCCACATTAAGCACCTTTGGAAACCAAGAAAACAAAATGCTGTTGAGCAAAATGTTTCTCATGCCTCCTGAAATTTTTATGTTCTCAGGAAAAAAGCTTAATACACTTAATTTTTACAAAAGATGTCTCTCTTCCTTGAGTTTTATTGCATTAAAAAAACCCAAAACCTGTTCACCAACAGTAAAAAGTTTTACTGACAATAGGGAAATTAACACCCATTCAGCAATATGGACAACAGCAACCAGCTAAAACCAGCTCAGCAAACACTGCATCACTCCCATTATCCTTTGAGCTACCTCCCTCCCCCAGGTCCCTGTAAGTGTTCAATAATAAAACATTTTATACCATCATCTTCTTCATCATCCTCATCATCCTCTTCATCCTCATCCTCCTCCTCAGATTCCTGCTTTGCTGGCACAGCTGCAGGCTTTTTGGCTGGTACTGCTGCAGGCTTTTTGGCTGCAGGCTTCACAGGCATTGGTGGTTCCTCCTCCTCATCTGCACCAACAGTACCACAAGTCTTTACTACTAGGGTTCAATTAGTTAGGTAAAAAGTACTTAGGGCTTCCCAAAATTTTGTCCAAGAGTTTAGGAAAGAGCAATCAAGAAACAAGATGTTTTGCAGGCTGCATGTAAGGTAGCTGCAGCTCAAGCTCTCCTCCAAACTTCACCCATTGCCCACATCTCCTTTGTAACCCCTCTTTAATCCATGAACCCCCCCAAGTATTAAATCACACAAATCTCTTCATTCCAAAGGTACTCATATTTAATGATTTGATTGAACCATCTTTAGTCCATGTGTATTTCAAAGGTAACTTACCAGAATCTTCTTCATCCTCCTCCTCATCATCATCATCTTCGTCATCATCTTCATCATCTTCTTCTTCACTCTCCTCCTTCTTGGCATTCTTTCCATTTTTTGCTCCTTTGGTTAGGACAGCAGCCTTTTTAGGAGTTGGAGTAACAGCCTTTTTGGGCTGTGGAGTAGCCACAACCTTCTTTGCAGGTGTAACTGCCTTTTTTGCAGGAGTAGCAACTTTTTTGGCAGGAGTTGCAGCCTTCTTGGCTGGGGTAACAGCAACTTTTTGTGGTTTCTTCTGGGGGATCATCTGAAAGACAAAATAGTGTAAAACTCATGCTAGCCTGTTTAATCTACCATTACTCCACTATCAGACAAACATACAGCAAGTAAAATCTAAAGAATATCCTTCTGACAGTTTCTGTTAAGTTACCTCAAATGCCCACCCTGATGAATCAATAAAGCTCCAAGTCAGCTTTTTCATGCTTTCAGGAGCCTACTCATGGAACATCAAAGCACCTCTAAATTCCCTGGTCCTGAACCAAGACCTGTGGTGTATATCAGCATTCAGCATCTTGGAACTTCTACACTTGCACATTAACCAGATGTGACAAAAGTCATACTGCTCATTACTAGGGTAATTAGGTACCCACTTGATTATCAGCTTTAGGACAGCTTTAGGACCCCACCAGTACTTGCACAAGCCTGGAAGTACAGACTTAGCAGTTGAGCTATTTTTCCTCACGCGGCTTTAGCCTTATAAAATCCAGTTTATTCTTTAGCCACAGTTTAGTGAGGAACACCGACTGTTTATTGACACCCTGTTACAGTGTAACCCAAAACCCTCACGACACTTCTGTAACACGTGCACCCTTCTGACTCCATCTCTAGATCAATCACCTCTTCTCCGCTGCTCTCGTCTAGGTCAGAGGACTCCTCTTCCTCACTTTCCTCGAACTTTTTCGGAGGAGGAGCCATTTTTTTCTGTTTGATTTGATTCTTCGGGGTCTGAAAGAGAGCGGGAGCAGGACGTTTAGCTCCCGTGCTCACCCGGGCTGCCTGCGAGCGCTCCCTCCGGCGGGCAATTGTCCCCACCACGTGGCCGCCCTCCGGCCCCGGCGGCGCTCAGGGGGCGGCCCGGGGGCTGCGGGGTCGCTCCCGCCGGTGTGCGGGGCCTTCCCGGGAGCGCGGGGCCTTCCCGGGAGCAGGGCGCGCTCCCACGTGCTCGCTGGCCCCGCGCCCCACGTGGCCGCACTGTGACGTAGCCCCGCCCCCCCCATCCGCGCGCGCTCGCACGCGGGGCCCACCCGCGCCCCTCACACACACGGACCCCGAACCCGCTCCCCGCCGCCCGCTCCCCTCCCGCCCCGCGCCCCCGCCCGCGGCCGCCGCACGGAGCGCAGCGGGACAAGGGGGACTTGAATCCGCTGCCTCCGGGCCCGCGGCCCCTCCCCTCGCCGCCATCTTCACGGCGACCGAGAGCAGGCCTAGATCCACCGCGCGGCCCGAGCGCACGGCGGCGAAAGCGGCCCGGCTCCCTCCCCGATCCGCCGCCGTCCGCACCCGCCCGCCCCGTCATGGCGGCGTCCGCCAGCTGCCCGCCCGGCGGCTGCGCCCCCCCACGCCCTCACCTTGGTAATCTTCACCATGATGGCGGCGGTGCCTGGCGGCGCAGGGGCGGCGGCCGAGCTGTGTCGGGAGCGGGGTGGGCGCGTCCGGCGGGGCGGCGGCGCGGGGGGATCGGGCCGCGGGCGGGCGGCGGGAGCAGCGGGGACGCGCGGGCGGCCGGGCCGAGCACTGACACGAAAGAGCGAGCGCGCGCCCCTTCCGCCCCCTTTGCTAGCACCGCGCCAGGCTCCGCCCCCACCGCCCCCGCCCCGACCAATCGCCGTGCGCGCCGCGCCGCCCGGCCAATGGCAGCCCCCGCCCCTCGAGCCGCCGCGCCAATGGCCGGCGCCCTGCGATCGGCCAACGGGAGGGCGCCTTCCAGCCCCGGGGCCGTGCGGCGGGGGGCGAGCGCGGGGGGACGCACCCCCGCCCGCCCGGGAGGACTCGGCCGCAGCCAATGGGACGGAGGCAGCTCGGCGCCTGCGCGCTGATTGGGCGGCGTGGCCGGGCCACGGGCGAGCACGTGGCGGGCGGCGGCCACGTGGTGGGGCCGGGCGGGGGTCCCGGGGGTCCGGCAGAGACCGGGGCGGTGTGTTGGGTCCTGGGGTCCGGAAGGGACCAGGGGTGTGACGGGTCCCGGGGGTCCGGCAGAGAACCGGGGGTGTGACGGGTCCCGGGGTCCGGCAGAGACCGGGCGTTCGTCAGAGACCGGCTCCGGGAGAGACGGTGCCGTTGCCCGGCAGTCCCGGCTGCCCGGCCGGCCCCGCGGCAGCTCGGCGTGCAGCTGTGCCGAACACGCTTTTGCCTTCCGCTTTGGGACTGGGTTCGCCCCGGCGCTGTCCCTGCCACCCATTCCGCCTGGCCCCGCGTCCCCTCCCCGACCCTCGGGAGGCACCAAGCACCCGTGGACAGCTCGAGGAGGCGTCCGTAGGAGCCGGTCAGTGTCCTGCTGCTGCTGCTGAGGTTGCAGTTGGCACAGGAGCACTCTGCAGTTGCCAGCCTCCACTGCTTTAGGCTGGGAGAAAAGGCCTAAAGTGGAAGAAAAAAATAAGCCTGAGCTTGCCTGATGGATGCTTTTGAATTCAGTCACTGCAAGAAGACGCCACCTTTCTCCCTGTGGAATTTTCCCCCAGTGGCTATAAAGTCGGGATAGAAATGGCCCCAGGGCAGAATCGGTATCCCTGTTTCACTTGTCACTCTGCTGGCAGGGCTGGGTGCTGCCTTTCCCCTACCTAACAGAGCAACCTGCATTGCTGGGGTTTCCCCAGTGCCTTACCTCCCCTACGACTTCAGACTGGGCATCCAGCCAGCTCCTGGGGGCTGCTCACTCAGCCATGGGTGACTCGAGCAGTTTGCTCTTCCAAGGCCTACTTGAGATAAGCACCTGACTTGGGGAACGTGAGATCCTGGTGAGCCCTAGAATAAAAATGCAGACTCTCAATGAATGCCGTCCTGCACAGCCCTGGTGCCCTTGAGGGCACACCCAGGATTGTTCAGTGCCACCTGAAGCAAGGGACACGCTGTGGCTGAGGCAATATACCTGGCCCTAGGCTGTCCTGGTGCCTCTTTCTCCTCTGCTGGGTAAGGAGAGGCAGTTTCCAGGCAAGCTGAGCCATAGCTAAGGGCAACTCACTGCGAGGTGATGGGATCAATCAGCATCTCCAGGAGTAAGCCAAGCCTGTGGAGAGCCTGCCACCATCAGCCATGGGGAGGGAAGGAGATGGAATGGAGCGGGAGAGTGCCCCATTCCAGCCCTGGTCACATACATGCAGGCAGGTGGGGATCCCACCTGGGAAAACCCCTTGTGTAGGGCAGCTGGGCCCTGCCTGTGAAATAGCAATGTCTGGCTCCTGTCCCACTGTGTGCTGCGGGAGCTGTCCCCAAGCGGGGACACTGCATGGGGGAAGCAGTGACACAGACCAAGTGTGGCCCAAGGGCATGCAGAGGGATGGAATGGAAGACAAGAGAGACCTGAAAGTGATTTTTAACTGTCTGGAGCAAGAACTGAGTGCACTCTCCTCACCATGCATGTGGTGCCATAACTGTGTGTACCATGGCTGCCTGAACAGCTCTGCTGCCTGTGCTGGGGCTGGCCTTGGTTCCTCCACGTGCTGTGGGAGGCTGATTTGTCATGAGAAAGGTACAACTGCTGCTTTAGCCAGGGGCAGTTTTGGCAGCTGGGACACTGCATGTGTCCAGTAACAGTGCCAGCAGTGGGATCTGCACAGGGCTGGGCTGGCAGCTGGCCAGTCTTGGTTCCCAACCCTGGCAGGGGACTTCTCAGTATGGCCTGTGTTCTGTCCCTTTCCCCAGGAGTGTGTTAGAAGGTTCTCCTTGCCTCTGGCATCTCTGAGACTGCAGCAGAGCTCAGCATTTGGGGGAAGAAGCACAGCACCCTGTGCAGAGGAGTGAGAACCAGCGCTGCCCACAGGGCTGTGTCAATCCATGCTCCATATCAATCCATGCTCTGTGTTAATCCATGCTCTGCATTAATCCATGCTCTGTGTTAATCCATGTTCTGTGTCAATCCATGCTCCATGTCAATCCATGCTTCATGTTAATCCATGCTCTGGATCAATTCATGCACTGTATTAATCCATTCTCCATGTCAATCAATGCACTGTATCAATCCATGCACTGTATTAATCAATGCACTCTGCATCAATCCATGCACTGTGTCAATCCATACTCTGCATCAATCCATTCTCCATGTCAATCCATGCACTGTTATCCACACACCATTGAGCAGGTCTGGATATGACCCAACCCTGCCAGCTGCTGTTATGGCCAAAAAGGGCCCAGGATACTGCAGGGAGGAAAGTAGCCAGGACTTTGCAGATGCCAGTGTTTAGGCTGGGCTGTTCCCTGTATCCCATGTGTGGCCAGGATTTTTCAGCCCTAGCCCTGGGCAGGGTGATGCCAGAGTGGAGCAAGGCCAGCCCTTTATCTGGGACACACCACATTGTAGGGCTGTCCCTGCTGTGGCACTGCACAGCCCAGCTCCTCTGCAGGCAGCTCCAGGAATTTCAAGGCTGAGGGAAATCTCACAGAGAAGCATCAGTGAGAAGGGTAATTTGGCCAACAGAGCAGGTTTGACAGCTCTATTTGTGCAGTAAATATACTTCTGGTCCTCTTATGGCTGTCTCTTGTTGCATGTCTGTGGCTTGGAGTGTTGATAAAAGTTAGAGAGAGTTTAGCTGGTTCAGTGGAGACCCCAGGAGGGATTTGCCATGGATTCTCAGTTTCTGGCATGGCAGATGCTCACCCCTGTGCAGCGCTGGGAACACCTTACCCGGCTGCTGCTGCCCAGGGCTGGGGGGAACCGGGCTGCGAGGCAAACGCGGCCCCAAAAGCCAGGAGAGTTGGGTGGCCAGCCCGAGGGGGAGCCCCGCAGGAATCACCGAGGAGGTGAGTGAGTGTTCCAAACGCCCTGTTCAGCCTGTGGCCGGTCGTGGCTGCGTGTTTCCACTAGATGGTGACAAAAGGCTGCGTGTCCCGGGTGAGAACCCGGGGACACCCGGCTCCCCCAGCGCCTCCCCGGGCGCAGCGGAGCGGGACATCCCGCCCTGCCTCCTCCGTCCCTCCCGGGACATCCCGGGGTGCATTTGGTATGAGCGCCAGCCAAGTGCAGTCAGGAGGGGAAAAGTCTTACCTGTGGCTGGTGCAGGCGTCTGCTGCCAAAAGTTGTCAGGGATCTCCAACAACCACCCAGTGAATGCTCAGAGAAGGCGAAACAGCTTGAAAAGCAATGAAACGTGTCCCTGAGCACTCCAACCTGACATCACCTGCTGTGTGGTCTGAGCAGTGGCATGGCAAAGGTGACAGAAAACCAACCAACCAACCAACCAACCAACCAACCAACCAACCAACCAAACAACCACTACCAAAAACCCTATAAAAGCAAATTTACAAATCCCAGGTCTAGGTGCTACTCAAAACCTCTTGAACAACCCCATGTTCCACTGGCAAATCCTTTTCTCCTCTTGGTGCCCACCTCACCCCACCATGGTGCTCCTATGCCAGCAGGTACCACAGCTGATGGATGGTGACACAGCAGCACCAGGCACTCAGGGCTTGGCCTCTCTCTTCCCGACTGCACAGGTCCCCAGGCCCTGATTAATGCAGGACAGAAAATGAGATGGGGCTGTGTGGCCATCTAATTAAGTATTTTCTTCATTATCCCCGTCTGTGCCAAGAGGAGAGTCCTCAAGAATGATGAGTATGAAGTGGGTGCAGGGCTTGCTGTGACAAATGGCACTTAATTCAAGTAGTCACAGACAAGTGCATGTCCTCTGCCTTGAAATGGGCAGCTTGGGACACGCTGGCCTGCAGGGATGAAAGTCAGCAGTGCCTGGCAGAGTATGGGGTTTCTTCTCTGGGAAGTATCCTTTCTTGAGGTGGGATGCTGCAGGAATTGGCATGGGCCCCTGGAGCCAGGCATGCCCACTGTCACTCTGGCAGATGCTGGGTGATAACCCAGCACCTCCCTGTGCCATTTCCAGGGGTTCATGGACAAGGAAGCCTACAGGTGACTCCAACAGGGAGTTTTGTACATGCAGATTTAGTCTCCACATGACCTCCAAGTATTCCTTGTAGTGATAATTTCTGGTACACTGCAGAAAAGAAGGGGGGTTTTATTTCCAGGAGGAGCCAATTCCCCTAAGATGTCCCTTTTGGCAGGCCAGTTCCTCTCCCCAACATCCCTTGCCTGGAGCTGGCAGCAGGATCTTGTGGTCTGCCTGTGAGCCCCAGCAAGCCCACAGAGCCACCCAGAGCCTCCCAGCCAGGTGGGCTCCCCTCTGGATCTGCTCAGCAGGAGAACAAGTGCAGCCCTGGAAAACAGGATGTGTGAGAGAAAAGTGGGACCGGAAGAGGATTGCAGTAGGTGTGAGATAAAGAGGACAAACCAGGACTGGGAAATGTGGAGCCATTTGGGTGGTGAGAGGAGACCTTGGGAGCACCCTTCTCTCTCTATTGGAGTAGAGAAACTCCAAATGGAGAAAGTTAGTGAGATGGGAATAGGCAGGCATGTTGAAGCAATGCATGCAAATCCTTTATAAGCCAGGGGAGGTCAATCTGGAGCAAAGCTACAGGTGATCCCAGTTCAGCAATGCCAGGCCAGCAGCCAGAGCATGTCGCAGTTCCATGCAACTGCACATCTTCCTGCATTGCCCTGCAGCATTTGGGAAGGCTTTCCAGCACCTTTGTGGAGACAGCCCAGAGGAGGAAGCTCCTCTTTGCATGGGCATTTCTGTGCATCCTATTCATCTCCCAGAGCTGGGAATAGAATAGGGAATAGAATCCAGACAAGCACTGGGTCTCCAGGGATGGCTGTCAAGGCATTCAGGTAAAACATCTGCACACTCTTGTGGCTCAGCACATCTGCCCCTTGGTACAGCCCCATGGAGCAGTGACCTGGGGCTTTGTCTCTGTTCCCATTTTACCTGCTGGAAGCTCCCTCTGCTCCCAGGCCTGTGTTGGGCTATTTCCATTTCACGGCAGCTCCTGGGCACAAGGCCAGTGGAAGGCAGACGCTCTGCCTGGAACAAACTCAAACCAGGGATTTTTTTTCCTTTTTTTCCCTTCTCAATCAAAAAAGAGAAAAAAATTGAATCTTTGTTGAGTTCAAACTGGAAAAGCAGGAGTGTCTCCTCACTCCCCTTTTAATGTCACCCGTTTGATCCCCATATAGACCATTAATTTAACAATTGAACTCAATGATTCTTGTGGGTCCTTTCCAAGTCAGAAGATTCTGTGATATCAGTTTATTTTTGTGTTTGTATCTGAGTGAGGGGATGAGCTCATCCCTGCTTGGGAGCCATCCTCAGCAAAGGCAGTGGGCAGCATGGCATGGTGAGCCTGGGGCTGCCCCATGTGCCCACCTCTAGCACCAGAACAGAGCCAAATAACATCAGGGAGAGCAGAGCCACACACACAAACACACACGTGCCCCCAGTATAGCATGTCCCAGCCTCTGCCAGGGAGCAAGAGCCAAAACCGCTCTAGGAAACAGGCATCAGTGCCAGTGGGAAATGCTGGCTGGCTTCTTAAGCTCAGTGGAAAATGTTCTATCATTCCCCCTGAGAGCTTCTGTCCTGTGCTCTCCCAGCTAAAGTTGCCCACTGAGCCCCATCCATGGAATTTGCAAAGGCCCTGTCCCAGCTTGCTGCTGAGAGGGAACAGCCACCCCAAGGGCTCTCATGGATGCATGGTCCAGCCATGGGCTGAGCTTTTTGGAAAGGGTTACTTTGCACTTCACTGTGCCTGCAGAGCTGAAGGACCTGGGCAGGTGTCAAGGTGTACAGACCACCTGTGAGCCTGGGGGAGGTCAGAGCTTGGGAGTCAGGGAGACTGAGCCCATCCAGACTTCACCCTCCATCTGCTCCCCTGCAGCAAGCTCCATCAAAAGGAGGTCAAAAGTAAGAGCTGAAAGTGCTTTTCCAGCCCAGACCGCTCTCAGACTGTTTGTGCCTCATCCCAGCAGCACACTGGGCTGTTTCACTTACCAGCTCTCACCACAGAAATTCCCACTTGCAGGATGTGAGATGAAACCACTGCTTTGAAACTTCCTACGACCATAGTTAAAAATAAGACTCAGAGCAATAATTTCCCCACTGTTGGTGCCTCAGACCTGAAAAACCTAGTCCTGAACGACCCAGTGGTGTCTCATTTAGCCGGGCAAGCTGTGATCATGATGTCTGCATCCTGGGAGGGAAGCAAGAACATGGTTTCTTGGGGAAAAGTCCTCTCCTTCCCATCCTGTGCAAGCCATCAGCTCATCTCCCTGTGTACGAAAAGGCAGAGGAAGCTTAAAGCAGACTGAAAATTACACTGAGAATTGCACTGCATCTCTCCTGCTCAGTTTTAATTGTAGAGCAAAGAAAGCAGCCCATCGATTCATCCCGCTGGGTAATTAAATGCTTAATGCTATTGACTATAAAGACATTATGGTTCAGCAGCCCAACACTAATGCATTAATAATCACTTATATCATGGCTAGGAAAGGGCACGAGCTGCTCCCGAGGAGCACCAGAGTTACATGGGATGGGGGCAACAGTGAAAAACCTCAGGGACTGAATTAGTGCCATGACAGCCTCAGGAGTGAGAGCTTATCCCAGGGAGCAGGGCCACAGAGAAGGGCCAGAAGGACCATGGAGGAGAGGGCAGCCCCTACCCCAGGGAAATCCCCCTGGCCATGGCAGTGGGAGGGGAGTCTGGGCTCTGAGCATCAGCGCTGCCCCCAGCACAGCTCTGGGATGTTGTCAGACATGGGATCAGGAATATGAATCTGAGCAGTGCAACCCTTTTATAACAAGCCATGGCAAAGGCAGAGAACGTCTGCCCACCTCCTGCCGGGCTCTCCATTCCCAGTAATTAGCCGTCTGCTTTAGCCTGTTTATTATGCACATGATGTGGAGCACAGGGCAGAGCCTACACATTGCCTGGCATTAAGCACATGAAAGTGAGCTGAGCGAGCTCTGCTCCAAGCTGGAGAGGCTGATTTGCTTGCTGGGAGAAGCAGAGTCAGCCCTCAGAACGTGCTGTGCCGGTGCCTACAGCGCCCTTCCCGGGGGAGGTCTCACCAGTGAAGGATGGAGGCTGCACTGCCTCCCACCTGCAGGGACCTCAGAGCCCAGCACAGGCCAGGAATCCCATGTCCCGTGGACAGGGGGGATGCTTAAGAGCCATTTATAGAAGATGGAGGAAGGAAGGACCTGCAGCATCACGGGGAGAACAACCCTTCTCAAGACCGTCCTCTGCTGAGTTCTTCTCCACTTCCCCAGGATCGAGGTGCTGTCCCTCCCATGATGGCACGCTGGGTTACCCCACCTGTTGTCCCTCCAGCCATGGCACGCTGGGTTACCCCCCCTGCAGCCACCTCAGGGACACAGCAGACATGGCCTAAAAAGCCACCAGAGGCAAAAGTTCCACCTAAGCTCTCAAAGTCATGTCAACAACCCCCTGCCCAAGGATAAGGGGAGCCCACACAGCCCTTCCTGACCTCCAGCGCGAAAACCCAAAGCACTTGCAATTTTCTCTGAGCAAATCCAAGTACAGATCATGCTGTCAAATCCTTATTTGATTTGTTTTTCTGGTAGCTCTGCTCTGTTTGCCTTCATTACTTTCTCTGCCCTGTGCCATAGTCCAATAATGCAGCATCTGCCCAATAAAAGGTCCAGGAATATGATTTACAAGTAGTTGGCACCTCCTGCCTTGTCTGGGAGGGCGGGCTCCCTGGGTACACTGCCGACTGGAAAACGTGGATTTTATAGTCATTCTCAGTGGGGTAAATAACCTCTGAGCGCTGTTTGTAGCTTGATTTATCTTCGTGAGGTTGCAATTCTCCCAAACATTTGATTCATGGTTGGAAATTGAACCTCTCTGAGTATATTTCTTTACCGAGTCTTAAAAAAAAAATAAGTCTGGAAAGAAAGAAGGGAAGGTGCTTTCTGACAGCCTCAGGGATGAGGAGGAAGGTGCCTCTGGTGCTTTGGATGTATCTGAAGGGGAACACTGAGCCTGGGGAGAAGGAGCACTGGTGCTCCCAGTGTCCCACCTCCCCAGGTAAGGCAGCCCTGGCTGGGTGAGCTGCTGCATTTCCTCTAAAAAAGCCTCTCTGAGACCGAGAATACACACCCATGTTGGTACATATGTGTGTACAGCAGCCTCAGCAAGGGATTGTTGTTGGGTTATTAGGAAAGAAGCATTTCCTGAGGATGCTGTGAGGGCAAGGGAACACATTGCTGCCTCCACACTCCTTTGCTCTGAGGCTTTGGGATGTGCCTGTGCAGTGATGGGCAGAGCTTGGGGGCTGTGCTGAGGAGCAGTTCTTGCTCTGCTCCCTTTTTCAGGAGCAGAATGAATCATCCCCACTATGGGTGCCAAACCCTGCACCCTCCGGACTGGAGCCTCAGAGCCTCGTGCCTAAACCTGCTGACATTGGTGCAGGTGGCATCACCCTGTGCCTCTGGGCTGGGCAGTGCCCAAACTGGTCCTGCCACCTGCTGGGGCTCGTCCTGAGCCTGATCCTCACCCTGCTCTGGGTATCACTCCCAGGGAAACTGAGCTGCTCCACACAAAGTGCTTCCTGCTGCAGGGCCAGCATCCTCCAGACCTTGAAGGTGGTAAAAGATCCCCAGTGGATGAGCCACAGCCTGGGAGGGAGCAAACCTGTTGGCAAAAGGAGATCTCACTGGGAGAAAGGTCCAAAAGAAAAATTGGAAATTAAGGGAAAGTCCAAACATTTCCAGCCACAATGGTGCCAGATTTCTCTGTTTTAATGGGTTCTCTTTGGCCCCACCACACTGTGTCATGACTGCAGGGTTTGTGCAGCCTGAGCTTCACCCTCTTGGTGCTGAAAGGTGCATTTAGCACAGAAATGACTGGAGGGTGCAGAAATGCACCAAGCAGGAATAGTCACACTTTGCTTACTCATTACCTCTCTTTTGCCCAGTGCCTCAGACCAAAGGGGCACAAAATCAGGACCCATTTTTGACCTCTGCTGCCCTTGCTCTCACCTGCAGAAAGGAGATTCTGCTCCTGCCACCACTGGGTCTGGGGTGCAGGCAGTGAATGGGGGGAGGGTCAGAGGTACAGCAGCAACCTGGGGGTCACAGCAAAATGCCTGGTTGTTTTCTGGGGAAAAAAAAAAGTTAAATCCTTCTCTTGTGGGATAAGCCTGGTTTTGTAGGGCACAGAGCAGCCTCTTGGAGGAGGGAAAATTAGAGAAGAAGGTGCTGAAGATGCCAACAAGTGCTCTCTGGCCACAGCACACTTATGAGTGTCCCAGCTACCAAAAGCAGTTGCTGTGGGGTGACGTGAGCTCACACCCTCTGGAGCTGCAGCACAGGAGGGGACCTGCCCTCAGCAGCAAGGAGGGGACACAGCTGGAGCAGAGCAGGACTGCAGTGGGACCATGTCTGTGCTTGGAGATGCTCTGGCTCCCTCTGGGTATTAAAGCAAGAGGATACCAGATTGCTTGGCCTGGTCTCTCCTGTTGTTTAAAATTGTTATCCCAACTCCTGGCTTGAGCACAGTGACCAAAATCATCACAGTGGCAGAAAAGCTGAGTGTTGGGACATCCTGAACTGGGCTGAAGATCCCCAAACCTGTTTCTAGTAGGTTTGGAGAGGAAACCATGGAGGATGATGCAGAGGATGCCTCACTGCTGACCCCAGCCTCTCCCACCACACACCTGCAGAATAAAATTGTACCAGTGTTAGCAAAGGACCTGTTCAGCTCTGTAGCTGCTGGGCTGGGGAGATGTTGAACTTCTGGGGCAAGGAAGCAGGCCAGGAGCTGGGAGGAGCAGCAAGAAGAGACAGAGAATTCCTCCCAGCAACTGAGGAGATGCTCACAGATGCAGACAGATAAGACAGGAGATGCTCACCCTTCAGACCAATCTCAGCTCCAAAGGCAGGTGGTTTCCTACTGCAACCACTGGCTTTTGGAATAGGGTTAAACTGTTGTATCTGCCAGCTATGTCTGCCCAGAGACAATCAGCACAGAGACAAAAATCTTACTAGGAAGAAAAACCTTTAAATGCTACTGTCACACTCACCCCACCCCACTGGGTGCAAATGGGTGCTTTTCAACCCAATTATTACCACTTACTGTGCTTTCTTTCTTTTAGCTTTTTGCTGCTGTACATCTAATTCAACCATCCTTGACTGAATCACTAGAAATGCATCTTAGATATCTCCCTTCCTCCATGGGAAGGGCCTGAAGGGATCCTCACCCAGCCCTCATCTTGCAGATGATGCTTGAGCACAGCACTTGCTGCTATGTTTCAGGGTCCTGCCAGATGGACTCGCCGCCTGTCGGTCGGGATTGCCACGGAAAAATAGGAACGAAACCCAGCTCTGACCATTTGCTTTTCCATCTGTGCAGGCGGTTGTTGAAATACAGAGAGGTTTGGAGCTGATGCCAGGATAAGTTTGGAGAAGTGAAGAGAGATGTGGATCTTCCTTTAGCCAGAGCAGAAATCACTGGAAAACACCAGAGGGGCAAAAAAGTCAGCCTGAGCCTGGCACTGCTGGCTGGCTCCCAGGATGGCTTGGGGCAGGAGGTGTGGGAGATAAGAGCAGAGCAGGCAGCAGCAATATCCTCCTGCTCCTTATTAATACAGCACTGAGGCTTGATGGGTCTCCTAAATTATCATGTCTTTCTTGTCATTAACTTGATTTCTTTCTGGTGACAGCAGCAGCAAATTGGCCCCAGCTGCTCTGAGCAAGGGATGAGAAATTAAAAGGAATTAAACAAGCCAAGTGCTGGAGGGGTTGGTGTGCAGGGGAGGGGGTGCTTGGGGCCAGAGATGGACAAGGAGGGGGGATGGGATGGGATGGGATGGGATGGGATGGGATGGGATGGGATGGGATGGGATGGGATGGGATGCAGTCATGGGGGGTGGTAGGAAATGCCAGGAAGGGAGAAATGGGCTCAGGGCTCATGCTTCTCCCTGTAAGCAGGACACTGAAAAGCAGGTGCCTGCCACAGTCAGGTCTGTCCAGGGAGGGAACAGCCCTGTGTGTGCTGAGGTTCCTGCCATGCAAGAGGACACATGGGAGCCCCTCAGGGATTCCCCCTCCAAGGAACATTCCCTGCCTGGGGATGAAGGAGGACAGTGCTGCTGAGCTTCTTTGCAAGCCGGTACAAGCAAGTCTCAGGCAGCAAGGAGTTTTTATCCGCTGTCCTGGAAGAGGTCAGGCACAGGAACTGAGGAAAAACACATCTATGTCTGTGTCTCCATTTTCTGCCACCTGTTGGCAGCTCTTGCCCCTGAGGCACTGCCAGGGCATGGAGACACTCTTGGAGAACCAGTCCATCAGTCTCTGCCAAATACCTGCTGGGAACCTGTGTCCTCCTATCCTGGCAGCCCCAGGCTGATTGCTGTGTGAAATACAGCTTTTGACCTGGCTGGTAGCCCCAGGGCCAGCTGGAGCCATCCTGTGCCTGATGCAGGCTCTGGGGTGGGCAGGAAGGGATGTCTCATGCTCAGTCTCAGCATCCTCAATGTGACACGGTCATTAATGTGACACAGTCCCTCCACCCACCCAGGAAAGATAACAAGAAAGACGAGTTTGGCCTCCCAGTCCTCTCAGACAGCTTTCTGCAATGTGCCACATTAAATAGTCCTGAACTGAGAAGACAAACTCGCCCTGGCTGCCCTGATAAGCACAAAGAGTGATAAACCCACATAATTAAAGTCTGCCACTGCAATAACATTGCAGCAGAGACAGCTGGAGCCTAGCCCTGAGTCTGGGTCCATAACTTGGGTTTTACTTGTTTTCATTCAAACTTACTTTGGAGAGACTCAGCCCAAGCACTGCCAAGTGCCAGGAGGGAGGGAAATGCCATCTGGGCATGGTGCAGTGCAGGAGCAAGGGGTGGCTCTTGTTCCCTTCCTGGCTGGAACACAGAGAAGTCCTTAGCAGAAGTAAACACACTCAGAACCATATTTAAAGAGGAGCTGACCTTACAGAAAAGCACAAGGTTCATAAGGAGGCGTTTGCCCTCAAGGTACTACACCCTTGCCCTTAGAAGCCTGGGCAGAAACAACAGGGACTGGTCAGGGACCACTTTCACTGGTCCTAAATATATAGAACACCAGATAAAAGTCAGCTTTTTCCAGTCTGGGCTTCCCAGCCTTCCTCTTCGTGCTGGAATTTACTCCACCCCAATGAGACCTGGAGGGCTGATGCCCTCTCATCCACCACATCCCAGCCAGGGCAGCCCCTGGGATGTGTGCTGGGGGCCCTGAGCACAGCCTGTGGGGCTGTAGGAAAGCCCCTTGCAGACTGTTGTCCTCAGGGTCAGTCTCAGGGCCCTGAGCCCAGTCCCCCAGTCCTGCCAGCAATCACAGCCAGCTGTTAGCAGTCCCCCTTGCCTCAGAGCTCAGCCATCCAGCCGAATTTAATCCACTTACTGCCGTGCTAATTATCTTTCCTCACTTTCGTTTTTTAACCAAAGTGTCCCCATGAACAAAATTAAGCATCACAGAGGCTTCTCTGACATAAATTCTGCCATCTTTAGCAACCATAGTTGCTACAGGAGAAGATGTGGGCTAACCCCTCTAACCCACTGTGGTGGGGTTTTAACCCTGCCCCAGCTGATGCCTCTGAAGTGGCTTTAATTGTCCCTGCTAGGCTGTGGGGAAGGGCACTGTGCATGGCACCTCTGTCCTTCCCCTCACCCTGCCAGCAGGACAGTGGGATTTCATACACAGGAGCACACACAGTCCTTCACTTCTTAGAGACGCCCTTTGTCCCTCTGGCTCTGGTGTTTTCCCCCTCTGTGTGCCCCAAGGTCAGGAGAGGTGGGGTGCAAGGGCCCCATCACTTCCCTGCACGTGGCCTCATCCCTGCAGGGCTGTTGGGGTTGCTGTGACATGGAGGACACTGTCCCTAGTGACAGTCCCAGGGCAGCACTGCTGAGTCAGCCTGAGCACCCAGAGCTGCACCTGAGCTCCTCCACCAGGCCCTTGGCTGGGCTCTGCTCCCCACCCTGCCCTTCCCTGCCTCCCTGCAGTGCCTGCCTGGAAGCTGATTTATTCCTGTGAGAATCCTGGCTCTTGGGGAAGCCAATGAGGAGCCAGGCAGGAAGAGGGGCTGCCTCTGATCTGGGCCTAAAAACTGAGCCCAGGCGAGTCCCTGAGGAGCAGAATCAAATTCTACATATACACACTAGGGGCTGAACTAGAAAACATTCAAAGGTCCCTTCCAACCTGGACTATTCCATGATTCTGTGATTTCTTGCTGTCTGTCTCCGTGCCCATCTTGTGCTGCCCATCACCATCTGCAGGCACTGTGTGTTGGCTTTTCACCACCACCACCACTAGCCTGGAATAAGGGGAACAAATGAAATATGGTTTGAAAAGCAGCCTAAGCCCAAACCCAGCACAGTTTCCTGACATCTACATTTTCCTGCTTCCCTCCTCCCCTAACAAAGGCTGGGATATTGCTGGGAAAGGCTGCTGTGCTGCATCCATGGCTGGGCAGCCCAAACCTGCCCCCCTGCCCAGCCCTAGACAGGGACTGCTCATTCCCAGGCTCACAAGGGCTTTGCCAAATTCACACTGTACGTGTTTTCCCCATCCCATGGCTGTGTGAAGGAAAGGAAAAACAACTCTTCCCTTGAAACCATTTTCCCTTGAAAAGGGGCAGCAAAAAATCCGCTGGCACACTCTGGAGCCATTTATCATGGCTACAAATATGCAAGGCAATTGCTGTAAAACTTGAGTTTGGCTCTGCAAAGGAAAAAAAAAAGAAACCCACCCCATGCTTGTTGCAAATAATCACAGCACAAAAAAAAGCCTTACAAGGCTGGGGCAGCCTCATAGATGAATTGCTTTTTAATCCCCAAAGCTATGGTGATAAATCTTTTCACTGGGAGCTCTGGAGACACTGTGTCACTCAGGGCATGCCGCAGCGTGGGGGGAACAGCTCCAGGAGCTGAGCTGGCATGGGGGGCAGGAGGGCTCCTGCAGCCAGGAGCAGGTGATGGGGCAGGAGCTGGCAGTTGGACAGAAGCTGCTGTAAGTCTGGGAGGACAGATGGACAAGTTTTGGGGAACAGCTCTTCAGAAACAAAGTGTTTGGAGAGGAGAGGTGGCATGGAGCCCAACCTGACCACGTGCTCCATATTGCAGGGACAGAGAGATGCTTCTCCCTGCTCTGAGCAAAGACACGGAGCAATGGCATCCACACACTCCCTGCATCTCCTGGCCCCTCAGTTTACCTCTACTCTGACCCCTCTGGGGTCCCTTGGGCTCTGAAATATTTATTTGACTCCCAGGCAGTGTTTTGGAGTGCTCCTTCTGCCCACCCATCCTGAAGCACCAGTCACTCCCCCTGGCCAGTTACAGGGGTGGGAGCAGAGGGAACAGCTTGTCCATCCTTGCCTTCCCCATCCCACAGGGCCCTTTGCTTCTAAATCACCTCCCTGGGAGGGATAATCCCTCTAATTTATACTGGGAAGGTGGCAGGGGCCAGGCTGGCCCTGAGGGCTCGGGGCAGTGGGGAGCATTGTTCTTGGAGCAAACAGCTCGGTAATTCCCTTCCTGGGGGCTGCAATGAGCCTGAGGCAGGAAGGAGTCCTCAAGCACTGCCTTCCCAGTGGTGGAGAGGTGTAAAATGCTCTTCATGAAACCACTCTCCCTGAGGAGATCAGTTCCTTCTTTATTAGGTTTCATGCATTCATTAATTACAGGATTAAAGGACTTGCCCAGCAGCCTTTGAGTCCAGCATCTCTTGGGAGCCCGCCTGGCACTGGTACCCAGGAAGTCATCAAAACCCAGCCAGGGGAGCAAATACATCTCCACCCCGGAAATGCCCCCAGCCATGCTGCAGCTACATCTCTGACAAGGCTTGGGATGCTTTGCAGGGTGATCCTGGCCCAGCTGTGCATGTGGAGTGGGTGGGAGGGCACCACCACCCAATATATCAGGGCTTGGGCTGCATAATCCCCTTGTGTGTCTCAGAGAGGAGAATTTCGGGTCACCAAGGAAGATGGGGAGTCCCAGGTCAGGAGATGTCTGAATTTGGGGTCACCAAGGAGGATGGGGAGTCCCAGGTTCTGGGCAGCTGGGAACACAAGGCTGGGTAAAGGCAAAGGCAGTGCCTCACCTTTCTGGCTGCTCTGGACTCCATCCCAGCTGTGCTGCAACCAAAGATCCTGTAGAAAAGCCCTGGGAACACACGCTCTGACACACGGTGACACTGGCCAAGGCCCAGGAGCTGTATCCCTGCACAGTCTGGCTGCTCAGGGACAGCAGGACACGTTTGCCCTCGTGCAGCACGAGGGACCCAAAACTCCACACAGGCGTCTGTCACTGCATTATAAAATACTATTGACTGCCTATTAAAAAGCCATTCCCTGGAGATTTGTGGCTGAGGAAGCAGCTGGGTGAAGTGAGACAGGGCAATAATGGCCATCAAGGAGGCATCAGTCACATCCACCCACGCAGCAGCCACAAGGGGCCCCACATGGCTGCCAGGGTGCTGTGCCCTGCCAGGACCATCACCCACAGGAGAGGCAGAGGATGAAACAGACAGATCTCAGTGCCCTCGGTCACACTGACATCCTCCAGACAGAGGCTGCAAGCAGCCAGCACGACCCTGAAACACAAAGTTACTGCAGCCCAACACCCACCCTCATCTGCAGCACCCACCAGGACCTCTCAAAGGCCAAGGAAGGGCTTTGCCCATGGCAGTCCTGGCCATGGGATGGGGAGCAGGGGAAGCCAGCTGCACTGCCTCTGAACTAGGGACTGGGTAGCTGGGGGCAGGAGGGTGTGTGCAAGCCCCAAACCCTGCCTCTGCTCGGCTATGGTCCCATGCAATGTACTTAGGAGGGGCTGGAAGCAGAGCAGCATCTGCCAGTGCTCTGCCTGGGGCTTGCTCATCCAGTATTTCTGCTCAAGCGAGCCCCAGGCTAGCGCATGCTGACCAGAGGCATGGCCATGTGATGCTGAGCCAGGGGAGCGTCCAGAGCTGGCTGTGAGGGAGTTGGGGTTGAGTAAGTAGTGGAAAACAAGAGCTCAAACTGCTCGGGTGGTCCCTCACCTCCCATTTCATATCTTCAATATTTCATCCTGCAGGAGCTGGTGTGCACAGGGAAGGCAGCAGCATTGATCTCAGGCAGGAAATCGATGGGTCCTTCCAGCCTGGAGAGCATGACCAGCCAGCCCATGCTCCCTGGCATTTTCATGACATTTTCCAAGCCGTGTGTCTGGGGAAAGACTGATGGCCACAGCTCCAGAGGCAGCTGTCCCTCTGCACAGGCCCCAGCCCCAGCTCAGCCTAAGAGGCCAGGAAGAGTGCAGGGATCCCACTTGTGCCCTCCCTGCCATGCCCTCAGTGTCCCTGGATCTGCAGACCCAGCACAGCTGCAGAGCCCCCAGGCAGATCTGGTGAAGCAACCCTGGTGTCCATCACCCTGCACATGGCTCATCCACCGCCCTGCCCAGGAGCATGGCCTGGGTTCAGTCCCATGCTGGGAGCAGAGCTGGGTGCTTGGGGACACAACCAGGGCACAAATCAGGCCAGTGGCTTTTTTAATTCTCAGTGAGGCTCAGCCCATGCAGGGCAGGGATGGAGGAGGGCTCCCCACATTCCCCACAAGTTCAGGTGACCACGGTGGACAGAGGAAGAACAGATTGGCACCCAGCACATGCTGGTCAGAGGGCAGCATATTCATGTGACACATACAGCTATGGAGCTCTGCCTTGGCACTACAGACAACCTGGAGATCCCTTTGTCCCATATTTCCCCCCCCCAGACTCCAGCTCTGGAGGGAGCAGCCATGCTCCTTCCTTTGCCCTCAAAGGGTGGGAATGCAGGGCATGAGAAAGGCTGGGAGCAAGGAGCTGTACCAGCACCCTGCATCCAGGCACCAGCTGGCATCACTGAAGAGATGTGCCAGAAAATCAGGGTTACACTGGTGCCAGACAGCCCTGAAGAGGTCTCAAGGGAGAAGGCACCCACAGACCATTTTTTCCCCCATGAATGGGGTTTTTCCACAAACCCATGCAAACTTCTCACACAGCCCTGGATATCAGCCCAAGAGCAAGCACCTCTGGGGGCCCCCATCCATCCCTGTGTCCCAAAACAGCCTGGGATGCCTAAGCCCCCATCTCCAGTACCTGCGGGTTCACCCCACTGGGCCAGGAGGGAGGGAATATTTTTAGGGATTGCTGACATACCCCTGACATGGAAATCAGCTGTCCCACACCACAAGGGATGCCCTGGCCTTGGCCAGGCCTGGTGCTCAGGATGCACTGCTGTGCATCCAGGGCACAGAAAGGTCACTGCCAGCATGTCCTTGGAGCAGTGCTGCTGGCACAAGCAGCCTTTCCATGCCGGTGGGACAGCACAGAGAGGCAGGGACCCTCCCTCGCTCCTGCCGCGCTCCCCACCACAGCACGAGCGCCACGGTCAGATGGATGCCGGCAGTGAGGAAAGCCGGTCCCAGAGTCCCTGTGCTCCCACTCTTCAGCAGAGGGACAGTGTGTGGCTGGTGGCCTGGCCCCTCCCCATGTCCTGCAGCTCATACTCCTCGGCGTGGGCGAGGGGCAGCGGCGCGGGCTCGCACTCGGTGCTGCGGCTGGCGGTGCGGGTGACGATGGGCGAGTGTCCCCAGGGCGGGCGGCGCGCGGGCCGGCACAGGGCCTCCCTGAACATCTCCCGGAAATGGCTGGACATCAGGTTGTACAGGATGGGGTTGGCGGCCAAGCTCAGGTAGAAGAAGATGCCCGAGATGATGTGGACGTACTGGAACATGTGGTGCATGTTGCTGGTCCAGGTGGATACAAAACTCCAGACGAGGCGGTCGGTGTGGAAGGGAGCCCAGCAGATGCCAAACACCACCACCAGCACGACTGTGGGGAGACAAGGAGCTGGTGTTACTGGGGGCATGGGGATTGCCAACCTCACTGAGATCTCCAGTCCCTGGCCAAGCACTGCCCCATTTCAGCTTTGGCCATAGCAAAAGAGAGAGAGAGAGAGGAGAGGGGAAATGTCCCCTCAGTGCCTTCTGGACTTGTCATGGAAGGCCTGGAGGTCTGGACAGGATCTCCTCCCTCCATCTCCCGCCAGTGCTACTTCTGTGCTGCACTTCTCCACTCCCCACTGGCAGGCAGCTGGCCCTGTCACAGCCATGCAGCACAGCTGGGGAACTCACTCCCCAGTTAGCATCCAGCCTCCAGAAACCTGCCACCTTCACCAGCAAAGTCCAAGGAGCACGAGCTATTTGAGACCTTTCCTTGTGCTCTGCTGTTGATTTTGTTTTATTTTTGTTTTAAAACCCAGCTCTGCTGATGGAAAGGAAAAGCTGTAGGTACGTGTTTGTACAGGTAGTCCTGGGATCCTCTCCCATACCCATGCCACAGTGCATCTCTGGGGTATGCAGGGCAGGTCCGCCTTTGTCCCCAGCCCAGCCCAGGTGCATTGGAAAGCAGAGTTACCACTTGTCTGGGAGGTGGCAGAGAAGCAGCCTGGCCATGCTGTTGGACTGGGCTGGGCAATCTGCCATGGCTGTGCCATCATGGGACTGGGAGCATGTGGAGGAGCTACCCAAGGGCAGGCAGCTCCCACTCCTGGGAAGGGGCCAGATGCTCTGGGAACCGTGCTGGAGAGGGGAGCAAGAGTGAAAAGCAGTAGGAAAGAGGATGCTTCAATCCAGCCTTGGGTCATTGCCCCATTAGAGTCACAGAGGCTGTAGGGCTGGGCAGAAGTTCTGCCCTTCTGGGAAACCCCACCACTGCCACCAGCATCTGAGGTCTGGGTGGAGGGATGGGGAGTGAGCTCCCCCATCCCAACTCACCTCCTTTCTCACCCTGCACTTCCCTCGAGGAGAGGATACAGTATGGCTTAGAGGGAGCTGGCCCAAGCAATCCTACTGCTGGACTAGAATCACCAGATCTGCCTTTGCCCCAACACCCCGCAAGCCAGACCCACAGCCTTCCTCCGGGATGACCCAGCCACGGTGCTCTGGACTGTCCATGACTCAGTTTCCCCCCAGCACCCTCCCAGGACAGCCTTGGGAGATAGTCCCTGTCTCTGCCCTGGCCAGCATCGACTCACATAGCATCTTTGTGACCTGCCTCCTCTTGACTTTCTTCTGCCCCTGGCGGCTGTGGCAGTTGCAGCTGCTGCTGGTCTTGGCTCCCAAGGCTTCCAGCATCTTTTCTTTCTTGAGCTGCAGCCCAATAAGAAGGTAGAGGACACTGATGGTCCCCATGGGCAGGAAGAAGAAGAGGATGGTGGTGACCTGGATGATGAGATTGTAAGTCAAGCGTGGTTTCACCAGGGTGCAGATCTCTGAATCAGGCACCCGCCCCCGTCCTGGCACGTAGAGAGGCTGCAACCCATGGAGGCTGGTGTTGGGGATGGAGCAGATGACTGACAAGACCCAGATGGTGACAATGACCCTCCTGGCATGGTTCCTGGTCACCACGTACTTGGCTTTGAGTGGGTGCACCACAGCGATGTAGCGCTCCACGCTCAGGGCCGTGACGTTGAGGATGGAGGTGAAGCAGACGGCCTCGAAGAGCAGCGTCTTGAAATAGCAGCCACTGGCCCCCAGCAGGAAGGGGTAGTTGCTCCACATGTCGTAGAGCTCCAGAGGCATCCCCAGCAGCAGCACCAGCAGGTCAGACACAGCCAGGCTGAACAGGTAATAGTTGGTGGGCGTCCTCATGAACCGGTGCCGGAGGATGACGATGCAGGTGAGTGTGTTGCCCACAGCCCCCACCAAGAAGATCAGCAGGTAAATGACACAGACTGGGACAAAGAAGTTGGACCGTCGAGGTCCCAGGTACTTATCCCGCAGCTGCTCCTCTGTCAGGTTGGCATCCTTAGGGTCCAAAAAGGTCTCGGGGTGAGTCCTGTTGCTGAGATCAGGGCTGATGAGCTCCACAGGGAAGTCTTGCTGGGGCAGGGGGAACTCGGAACTGGAGCAGTTGACACAGGGATTCATGGCTGTGGAGAGATGGAGAGGTTTGCGGGATGCTTTCCCAACTTCTCTGCTCCCCATGCTCCCACTGTCCCTCTCCCCACTGGTGTCAGGGTGCTGGGATTCTGTTGATCACCAGGGCTCTGCACTCCTGCACCCATCCTGCCCCAGACACCGCCTTTCCTCTGCAAAATCACACAAAACTTCCACCTAAACTCCCTCAGGCTTCCCAAGTGCTTCCTGCCCCATATCCCATCCAAAACCAGCCCTGGCAGCTCCCCAGTCCACCTCAGCCCCTTTGCCCCATCAGGGGAATATCAGCAGGGTTGTCCTCTTTTCCTGCTCTGTAAGCAGAGCGGGATATAGCCCCAAAAATCCCTCCTGGCAGCAATTCTGCCGGATATGTAGAAGGGCTGGCAGGGCCACCAATAAAACAGCCAGAGGGAAAATTGATTTTCCAACATGATAAGGACTTACGGCTCGTTGGGGAACTCCAGATGAACGCTGAGGTCCCACCACCCCTGCGCCGGACAGGGTCAGGGCTGGGGAGGGAACGTGGGAGGGGATGGAGACTTCACTGCCTTAAGAGGCAGGCAAATGAAATCCTGCCGCTGCTTTCCCCTCGGAGCTCAGCTCGGAGAAGCCGTCTGCCCTTATCCACCTTCTCCCTCTTGTCCGCTGTCAGCTGAGAGCCTGGGGGCTGTGCCGGTGGCTTCCCTTCCCACCGCTGGCCAAACAAATCGCGGTGCCGAGACCCTGCCCCTGCCAGGGGCTGGGTCCTTATCTGCAAAGCAGCACTGCCAAAAAGCTGCCCTTCAGAGAGAGGAAATAACGTTAAGGTAATAAACTCCATCGACTCTGAGAGTCCCAGGGGAGGGCGGCACAGACGTCTCCTGCCCCTCCGGCAGCCGTCACAACGCCGGCGTTTGTCATCGGCGTGGCCTCGGTGGTGAGTAAAGCATCGATCAGCCCCGGCACCGTCCGGCACGGGAGCCTGCGCAGCGCCCGCTTGTCCGGGCTCACCTCGGGGACATGCGGATGGACCCAGCGGCTTCCCGAGGTCTCTCACTTCCAGATGTGCCATCCCTGGGTCACCCGAATCACTCCCCCGTGGAGCAGGTGCCTCCAGCCGGCTCCCGTCACACTTGGGTGCGAGAAAGTTACTGCGCTCGCAGCATCGCCCCGTGCTCCGCTCAGCGCCCTCCCCGTGTCCGGTGTCTGTCCGTCCCGGTGTCTGTCCGCTCCCGCCTGCCCTCCCCGTGCCCGGTGTCTGTCCGGTCCCTCCTGCCCTCTGTGCGGCCACCCCCGTGCCGGGGAGCTCCAGACCCACATGTCGCACACACATGGACACGCCGCACACACATGGACCCACTCACGGTTCCTGAGCCCCACGGACGCGTGTCAAGGCTGCGTGTCCCGGCTCCGCCCGCGGCTCCTCTCCTCCTCGGGACGTGCTGGACGCGCTGGCCCGGTCCGAGACCCGCCCGAGCCGGAGAAGCCCCCGGGCTCCCGCTCCGCCTGCGGGGTGGGGGCTCCGCGGCTCCGGCTCTGCAGCCCCAGCCCCGCAGCTGGGGAGGGGATGCGGGGTCGGCAGCGCATCGCTCCGCTGGTGGCACTGCCACCCCGCGGGACCGGGAGGCGCCCCTGGGCACAGGGACACGAGCCGGCCCCTTCAACCCCTCCGAGGGTGGCAGGGCGCAGGTGGACCCGGTGCCCCACAGGGGGGCATCTCGGGATTCACCTCCTTCTGCCTGTCCCTGCACATCCCACCTGCACAGAGGCTGAGCTGAAAGAGCCCCAGCAGGGCTCTCCCCCAGGGATCTGGAGAAGGAACCTGGAGAGACCTGCCAGGAGAGCCCTGCTGCCAGCCCCACACGGGCTGAGCCCAGCACAGCCGGCTGCATTGCCCAGCCTGGTGCTTGTGGCCAGGATGTGAGGTGCTACCTGGATCTGGGGGCCTCCAGCACCAGGACACAGCCCCTGGGTCCTGCACGGTCCAGTGCTCCTCCGGATGCCAGAGCACACAGCAGATGGAGCAGCACCACTCCCTCCTCCTTGACTTTGCTCAAAGAAATTTCAGAGCAGGTGAGGGATCACAGGACAAGGCCAGCAAAGCCCTGGGCTGTCTTGGTAGTCTTGACCTGGGCCTACCTCTGCTCTCTGCAGCAAAAAAAGCATCAAGCAGAAGGGAGCTGGCAGGGCAAACACTCCAAGGGCACAGAGGGTCTGTGGCTGCCCTGAGCCGTTCCTCAGGAAACCATCTTTTCCCCCAGAGGGGAGGAACTGCTGAAGCCAAAGCCTGGAGGGTAAATGAGTGTAAACAAGACATTACTCAAGGGAAGAAATCAACAAACTGGAAACAGTGTCTGAAACTGGGAGGGAGAAGGAGAAGAGTTGCTGCCTGCTTCTATGGAAGTGAGGAAATGAAACTTCATCCCCTCTGGGGATGGAGACACAGTAAAACAGGGTTATGGCATAGTGCTGGTGACAGCTGGGACAGGACACAGGGACAGCAGCAGGATGATGCTGGCAAGGGCTCAGCAGGGCTGTTTCTGCAGATGCCAGGATGGGTGACAGTGCCAGGGAAGTGGCACACGTCAGGTCACACCCCCTGGGTGGCAGAGCTACAAACAGTAAGTGATGAGGCAGGGATTTCTTCCCCTGCCTCCAGACTGTGCACAGGCTGTTTTCCTGGGGGGATGCCCGAGGCAGGGAACAGAACTGTGCCAGTGCAGAGGCACAAGGAGCCTCAGCATGAGCCCACTTCAGGGATTATAACATGGAAAGAAGCATTCTGCTCCCTTCCATTCCTTCTCTGTTTTCTGACTGCCCTGATAAGCACAGTGACACACAGCCAGCTCCCAGCACAGTCCCAGGTGCTGAGCACAGTCACACACAGCCAGGTCCCAGCACAATCACACACAGCCAGCTCCCAGCACAGTCCCTCCTCCTCTTGGTCTGTCACAGCCCAGCCCTCTCCACGGCCAGAGCACCTCTGGGTTAGGCTGGAAGAAGACAAGCAAGGGCACCATGAGACTCCCTCTGTAAGCCCAGTGCAGAGCCTGTCCCTGCTGGCAGCTGCCTCTCCCCACCAGTGGGTTAAAGCTGCCACACAGAAGCTGAGCAAGGCCCAGCTCTGCAGCTGTGCCAGGAGAATTAAGAAGCCAAAAGAGAAAGCAAACCTCAGTTTCAGAGCTCGAGAGGCACAGCCCTAATAACCCACTGCACCCACTCGTGGCTCCTTTCCAGAGGGCATCACACAGTGATTGCAGGGCAGCCCAGCCCAGCACAGCCTTGTGGAGCTGCGTGTGCTCCATCCCCATTTCTTCCTGCACTTTGCAGATTTAATTAACACCCTCTGCTTCTGAACACAAAAAGCCACCAAGCCACAGAGTAACATTGCATCCAAGAGGGAAACTGAGGCACAGACAGTGCCTTGTCCCCTCTGTGCTATCCTGCAGCAGGCAAGAGCCCCTGGGTTGCATTCTGCAGCCACAGAAGGAAGCAGATGAGCAGCCCCTTCTCAGGGAATTGCTGCAGCAAATTTTCCAGGGCAGGGATAGCCAGCACAGACAGATCAGGGTCATGAAGCTTTTGGGCAAGAATGAGCCCCCTGTCCTTGGAGAGGAAGCAAATCTCTTGGCCATGAGGATGTAAAAGGGGCTTCTCTCTCTGCTGGGAGCTGCCTACTCAAAGCTGCCCCTCTTTAGAGACGACAAGCCTAGAGGATGAATTTCAGAGAGCAGGAGGATGCTTTTTTCAGACCTCAAGGCCAGGAAGGGGCACACAGACACACAGAGCTTCAAACAGGCCCAGATCTGGATAATTTTGCACAGATAGGTCAATGGGGTGGCCTTTTCAAAGCAGCCCTGCTGTGTTTTACCCAGCAGAGCCCACCCACCCATCCTTGTCTGTGTGGGACACCCTCCTGTAATAATTCTTTAGCCATCACTCTCCTGTGCATCTCCACTCACTAACTCTCCAGAGGCCTTTTTCACTGTGTAACAGCTGTGCCCAGTCCCAAACATCTCACCTCAGCATTTTTACCTTCTCCTCCCCTCTCACACAGCCTAAGCAGGTGACATCTTAACCTCTCAAAATAGTAGCAGCTGTTTCTAGATTTCCAAATCCTTTTTCTGAGCTGGTCATAAACTGGCCGGCACCTTTTCCAGAGTGCAGGCATCTGGTAAGGGAACAGCAGGGAGCCTTTTCTCCCCTGGGACAGCAGCCCTGGGCTGGGGCCCTGCTCACAGCCTGGCATTTCTCCCTGCAAGGTCTGCACCCAGAGCCCCACAGCTCCTCTGACGAGTAGCTGGGGAGGGACATTTCTCCTCTACCCCAAACGACACTGAAAGAAGGAAGGAAAAAAGAAAATATAGACCATTTCAACATTCACTGGGATGAAAGCAATGAGCTTTCTGAGGAACAGCAAAACTGGCCTCTGCTCCACAGCTTGTGTCCCCTGGGTCTGCAGAGGGGACAGGGGAGGCAGGCACTCTACTAGCAGGTATTCAGGCTCCATGGCAACCATAGTTTTGCTAATCAGGGCTGGCACAGACTTGAAGTGCTTTTTCACCTGGCAGGAGCACTGGGCTTTGGCCATTAGGCTGAGTTAGCCAGGGCTGCTGCCTTGGCCGTGCCCCCGGGCAGTGATGGAATTGCATGAGGGCTGGCTGCAGGATCTGCACGGCTCCAGCTCTGGGCCCTCCATTCAGCACCAGGCTGGGGACCATGTTTTTTTACTGAGGTCAGAATGAATCACCCAAGATCAAAAAAGGGTCAGATTACTTCACCCCAAGCTGTGGATGTGTCTGCTGGCCAGGGCTCTGCTAATAGCACATTGTTTTCCTGTCTCCCCACCTCGTGGCTCCTGTTTGATGCTGCTCCATGGCACCATGCAGGGTCATCTGAGGTGGCAGAGCCAAGACTGGGATTGCAACCAGTGATGGAGGTGGCATTTTGTGCCTGGGGGTGACAGATGCAGCTGCAAGGAGGGGTGTCTTGTGGGCCTTGGTCCCAGACTAGAGGCAGAGCTACCACCACATTTTCCTTAATCTGAAAAAGCCAAGCCTGGGGAGGATGAGAGGTGGCCCAAGGCAGGTCCCAGGGCTGCACAGAGTGCTGTGCCAGCCCCAGAAGCAGCAAGCAAGCTGTGATGGAAATGCCTCACCCTGGCTGAGATCTGCTCCATGTCAGAGCTGTGGCACTCTCAGCACCTGGCCAAAGCTGCCCTGCCTTCCCTCAGCAGCACAGCCAAGCCAGGGACACCCAAAGGAGCATTTTGCCAGCTGAAAACATCCTGGCCAACACATAATGAGCTTGGGACCACCTCATCTACAGCAAGTCCATCTCCAAAATACATTTAAATGGAGCTTCAGTCTAGGGCGTTTTACCAGGCGCCAAGAAGTCACTTCATGGCTTTATTTACTACTTTCCAAGTCTCCTCCTTTTTGAGTTACCAAACCTATGTAACGACACGGCACAGCACAGGGATGGCCTCTCTCCCCTCCCCTTGGTTCAGAGCCACTTGGCACTCACAGGGTGATTTATGGTGGCCCCCAGGCCTCCCAGGATTGATTGCCAGGACTTGTTACATCTCCCACTGGGCCAGGGGAGATATTAATTCCCTGCCTATGCACAGCTCTCAGCACCCAGTTCATGTCTGTAAATGTGCCTGGGAAGAGGCTTTCAGCTGGAAGGAAAAACAGCTGCTCAAGCCCTGCAAAACCTCATTTGCAAAGAACACCGGGTGAGGAAATGACATCCCTGGGATGGGATCCCATTTGCCATGCAGTGACTCACTCTGCAAGCCAAGATCAAAACCTCCAGTCATAAAGAAACCCCAATCAGCCACAACAGCATCCCAATGAAGGACAAGCATGGCAGCAAATAGAGATGCATGATAGGGGGGGAAACTCATCACAGGACCTGCAGCACTTCCACATGAATTTATTTGTGAACAAGCATCTCCCAGGTCTGGCATGGGACAGGGCTGAGGGGCAGGACATGGGGGTGGCAGGGATGAGGATGTGAGAGCTTTGTTCTTCATGCTGACACCTCCAGATGCCAATTTAATCATCACATTAATGACACCACAATTTTCCTTATTGCTTTGTTCTCTGCAGTGCACAGCTGGCAGCTGGGGAGGGTGGGAGCATCTTACACTGGTTGTTGGAACTTCTGCTGCTCCGCTGGAAGAAAAAAGGGCTGGGGTACACCTTCCCTGTGCAAGAATACCACACTCTGCTCTGTGTCCTGTGACAGGATTTCACTCTGAGCCTCAATTTCCAGGTACCAATAAACTTCAGGGCTGTACTTCTTCCACTCTTGTTTTGCATCCAAAAGAAATTCCACTAAAAAAGGAAAAAAAAAAGGGGGCAGGTGCATACTTTCATTTTTTTTCCATCAGAAAGTTTATGCTGCATATAGAGATAATTAAAGCTCAAAGAACATCATGACCTCTCAGAGATAGGAATATGGAAACTTCAGCATGAAGTTCTTCCCTAAGAGGACGGACTAAGTGGAGAGACTCTCAGCCTGATTTTCACACTCTGAAGGAAATTGAAAGCAAAAATTAAACATCCCACCTGCACCCACTAAGGATAATCCCAAAGCCACATCTCACAAGCACAACAGGTCCAGCTGGTCCAGTTCCCCTCTCCAGCAGGATGGTGGTGAGTGGGTGAAAGCCACCAGGCTGGCACAGTCATGCCACAGGAAAACTCCCAGTGCTGTGCAGCACAACAGCTCCCAGGGCAGGGAACAGGCCCTGGTGGGGCAGCACAGCCCTGCTGCCACCACCTTTCAAGCCTGGAGCCAGCAGCCTCTCCCTTCTGCCCCATCAGCCCTTCCTGCAGCTTCCCCCAGCCCTTTTGTAGTCCTGGCACCACCTGGGCCAGGCTGGGCAGCACCTGGGAAGGGCTGGGCAGGGTTAACCCTACACTTGCCAGCCACCTAATGCCCCCCTCACCAGCAGCTCTAGAGAAGAGGGTTGGGGAACAGCTCTGCACCCACACATTTCAACTGCCCTGTCCCAACCCATCCCACCAGTCCACTCTCCCATGCCTCAGTTTCCCTCTGTGTTCCTGCCTGCCACGGTAGTTCTAAGGAAATTCCTGTTTTCTCCTCTCTTCCCTCCTTGAGGTGTTCCCCAGACGGACAAGCAACTTTCCCATCTCAGCTGTCTCACCACAAGGCTGGGGACATGCACACCCTCCTTCCAGCATCCCTGGGGCTGCTGTGAAGTGTCTGGGGCACAAACCCAACCCATAGAAGTATTTTCCTCCTGCTGGCCATGCTGGGGTTTCCCAGCCAGGCTTGATGGCCTCCCTCAAGTGTCTTGGCCTCTCATTGCTCCCGTGCCCCAAAGTCCCCAAGAGCTGAACATTTTCAGCCACTTCGCCAGAAAGTCAGGATTAAATTCCAGGTCTGGCTGGGATTCCCTCTCCTTGTCTGTGCCAGACTGCTCTGGCAGCAGTTCCGAGTAGCAGCCTGGCACTGTCTGCCTGGATTTGGCCCAGATCCCATTTATTCCATGATTTTCCCTGGCCCACAGCCTCCCCACTTCTTGTTGATGCTGTGGCAGCCTCCTGCTTGCAGCCCCAGCCTCTCCTGTGCCCAAAATTTCCCTCGTGCAGGGGAAGGGCTGGAGCCCCCAGACCTCCTGGCTGATGGAGAAAGCATCAGTTTTCAGTGGAAAGCAGGATTTGGAGAGGACTTTGGTAGATTAGACACATGGTCAAAATGTGGCACCTAATTCACTCAGGACTGGTTTAAATCCCCTTCCACATGGCTGCCACTAATGATGGGCTTTAAATAAACCAGCAAATGCTGGGCAAATGGGAGGGACTTTCCTCTGACATCATGAAGCATTGCCTGCAATATTTCTTCTCCCTCCACCCATCTCCCATCCCCATCTGGCAGGTTATTTCCATCCTGCTCCCTTTTCCCACCAACAATGTGTCCAACAGTACCCAAACCTGTGGAACGACAAGGTGTGAATGGGAGATCTTCTGGTGCAGTGCCACGAGCCGAGGATGGTCCAAAAGCACCAGGAGCTTCACTTCAAACCCTCCCTTTCTGCTGCTTTGCTTCTGCATTGATTTAGGCTAACTGCGCCCACCATAAAGGATCAGAGCAGAGATGCTTCACCATGCTCTGAGTTTGGATGTGGTGTCGGGTGGTGGCTTCAACTGGGGGAAATCCACTTGTCAGAGCGATTGCTGGGGCTGCCCCGAGTCTGGGTACACCCTGTGCTGCCACAGCCGCTGCTTTCCCATGTGTCCGGCCCCAAATTCCCTGCACAGGGGCCTGGGCTGGAGGGGAGCTCTGGCAGGGGGTGCAACCCCCGGACAGGGGTGGCTCACACAGGGACAGACACGAGGGATTTCTGCCCGGGGTGTGTGGCGGCTGGAAGGAGCTTTGGGGGCATTTGCGAACTGCTTAGAGGGGTGGCAGTCCCCGCTCGGAGGGGTGACAGTGACAGTCCCCGCTCAGAGGGGTGACAGTGACAGTCCCGCTCGCCCCCCGGCCGCGCCCACCATCCGCGCCCTTTGGGCTCCCTCTGCTGGGAGCGCCGGGGAGCTCCGGCAGCCCCGCGGCCACCGCCGGCCCCGCCGGGCCGGGGCTCCCGGGCAGGGCAGGCCCGGTCGGGATCCGCCGCGGTCGCTCATGCAGCGGTGATGGGGCACCCTGGGGATGCGCTGCCCTGGTGACCCCCGGGGAAAAGGGGGGTCTGGAGCACATCTGGGACTGTCCATGGAGAGGTGTGCAGGGTTTCCTGGAAAATGGGCAAGAAGGAGTATTAAATGGGGGAAGAAGGGATGGAAAATCTGGAGAGAAAGTTTACACGTGGCAGAGAGCCTCTCTTAAGACTCGGGGAGCAGAGCAGGTTCCCCCCAGTCCCATCATATCTTTCCATGTCTGTCCACTTGTGGTCATTTATTTTCCCCTTTCCTTTGCCCAGGGGGCTTGGGGGATTCCCCCCCAGATCAGCAGGTACCTGACCCCTCAATGTAGTCACAATCTGGGGGTGGCCAGAGCAGGTGGGGTACAGCTATAGGGCTGATGGCTTGGAGAGGGAAGGCGCAGCACTGACGGCTGAGCGGGAGATCCAGACAGTGGGCAAGATTTTGGGAGACTTGGGGTGGTGGGAGTGGGACAAAAACCCCTTTGGTGCTCGGTGCAGCCTGGGGGAGCTGTGCTGCCGAGATTGGTCTCTCCGCCAGGGAAAGGGACAAGGGTTCCTGCAAGTGTCGTGTGTCCACACGATGGCACCAGACCCGGAGCAGTGTCCCCAGCCATGGTGGCATGGCAGGACCCTGTCCCCGAGCCCTAGAGCTTCATCTGGGAGCTTTTTTGGCTGTGCCCCACTCGAGGGCACGAGCTGTGCAGCAGCTCCCTGCCAGCAGCTCCTCTCAGCATCCCTCCAGCTCTGGATCTTCCTGCTTTTGCTCCTGATGTAAAACAGGGGAAAGCTGTCTAAACTTGATCCTTGATTCTCTGCTTCATCCCCCGGTTACATCTTCTGCCTCCTCTCTAAAAGCCTCACCTGGCTCAGGTGTGCACAGAGCTGCCCTGCCTGGCAGGAATTCTCTGCCAGGGACAGAGCTTCCCACCTCTCTGCCCTCTGGACAAACCACAGCCCCCTCTCCTGGGAAAGAGGGGGGCACTGGGTGGAAGAGGTGGGTGCAGGGGAGCTGGAGCTTGGGGGTCCTACCTTGTCCTCCAGCAGCTGACAGGGCACCTGGGGGCTGCCCAGTGGGGACCAGGATTCCTTGCCTGGGGTCTGGCAGATGAGGGCTTTGAATATCCTCTGCTGTCCCATAACAGTCTGGTGAGGAGCAGGAGCCAGGCTGGAGCCACCACAGAGGGCCTGGGAGTGTAAGGACTGTGATAATGGTGACCCTGCAAATACCTGGGTTAAACCACAGGCTCTGTGAGGGTCCTGCACAGGCTCAGTGCCAGCAGGACTAACCCCAAACCTGCCAGTGGGCAGTCAGGCTCTCCTCAAGCCCCAGGGCAGCCTTTGCTCTGGTCTGGCTGCTGCAGGACAGGATTCCCTTGGCTACTTTACCTGATGACCTCTTCCCTAGGGAAACAGGATATCCTTCCTATCCCCTCATTGCAGCCAGATTTTCCCCTGAGCTTCTGCCCATAAGGCACCAGAGAATCCTGTTAGCAGAGGATAAGGCCACCAGATGGGCTTTGAAGAGCCCAGAGCAGGCCCAAGGTCCCTCAGATGGAGCTCCTGCTTTGCCCATGTGCTGTGGCAGGGTGGGTGGGGGCTTTCCACTGCTCTCAGCTTCACCTGCTCCAAAGTTTTACACAGGCTTGGGGTGGAGTTTTCCTTGTGGTCTCTGCAGTGATCCAGGAGGTCCAACAGAGCAGGAGTGCACACGGAGGCCCCTGTGCCATCAACAGGAGAGGAACGTGTCCCACATGGGGCTGTGGGCCCCCTCCCCCCTGCTCCATCCCCCAGCCACAGCTCCAGCCAGACCCCTCATCTCCACAGCTCCAGCAGAAAGCCTGTGCCTGCTCTTTCCCCAGCTGCTCCTTTCCCTGGGGAGCCGCCCGAGCTCCCCATCCCCTCTGTCTGTCCCTCCGGAGCCCCGCAGCCCCCAGCCCCGGGAAGCTCAGCAGCTGTTGAGCCAGCAGTGAGCCAAGATCCCGTCACAGCAAAGAGCGTCTGGGTGCAGCCTCACTCTCCTCTGTGTGCCCGCCTCCATCTGCCAGCTCTTGTCCTACATCTTGGCTGGCAGCGCTGTGTGAGCGGCGTCTGCCCCTTCCCGTCCCTCTGTCCTCTCCAGCCCGCCTGCACAGGGTGGACTTTTGGCTCACAGGTCTCCACAAAGCTTTGGAAATAACACAGAGGCTGAGGAAATAACACAGAGGCTGAGGGCTCACCAGGGCAAGGGAAGACACTGCAGGACACATGGCCAAACCCAGGGTTCCACCGTGAGATGCTGAGCTATTAACCCCGGGAAAGCCCCTTTCCTTCTCAGCATCCTTAGGAGGGCTCAGGCCGCGTGTCCTGGCTTTCCCCATCTCCCTCTCTCCAACCGAGCTGGCTGCTGCCTGCACCCTGTGGCTCTGATTGGCTTTGGCTAAATCCCCATCCAGAGGAGGCTGCTAATCCCCGTGGCTTCATGGCCAGCGGGATCACTGGGGAGGGCAGCGGCCTGGGGGGTGGCAGGGTGGAGGGATGGGGCAGGTCCCCAGGGAAAAGGGGCAGTGAGGGGACATGCCCGCAGGAGCATGAGCAAAGCCACTGGCCGGGGTCCCAGAGCCAGTGGCAGGACAGGAGCAGGGATTCGTGCCTCGGAAGGAGCAGCTCCATCGATTTCCAAGGAGCAGATGTCAGGGTTTAGGAATAAACCGCCTCCTGCAGGAATGCAAGCTGGGGAGATGTAAAACCCACGGTCTCCGAGTCTCCGCGGGGCCTGGGAGCAGAGCAGAAAATGGGCTGCAGCCCGGGGAGGTGGCCGGGCCCCCCGATCCCCCCTCCCTCCAGTGCCCCCTCCCCACGGAGCCCAGCCCCACCGCTGCCTGTTTCCACGGGGAAGAGCGTTTCCCGTGGAACGAGAGGACCTTCCCGACGCAGGCAGCTTTTCCGCCAGGATTTCTAAAAATAATATCTGGGGACAAGCCAAAAGAAAAAAAAAAAGCTTTATTTTCCTTTTTTCACTCTTTTAATGCGAAGCTTTTGCCGTTCCCCTGGGAGGACACCACCCTCGCCGCCTCCGTGCCCGCCTCCCGCCCGGGGGTGCGTGGGGGGAGCTCCGCGGCCCCGGGACCGCCCCCCGGCCCCGGGGGAGGCCCCGCATCCCCCCCGCACCCCCCTCCGCCGCACCGGCCGTCGCCATAGCGACAGTGACCTCACAGGGGGATGGGCGAGCGGACCGGTCGCGTAGCAACAGCCCCGGTGACATCAGAAGCCCGGTGCGGTTCCCACGGCAACCCGCGGGGCAGGGAGGGAGGCAGGGGCCGTTCGCGGGGGGACCCGGGGCTGGAGGGGCCGGGGCAGCGAAGGGGTCCCCCCACCCCACTGCCGCCGCCACCCCGAGGTCCCCCAAGCCCCGCGGGAAAAGGGTTAATGTGAATAAATCAGCATATTTTAGGGACGTCACCCCCAGTGCAGCCAACGGCGTGGGGGGGGGCAGAGCGGGAAATGAGCCCCAGCCGGACCTCACGGGGGTCTCGGGGGGCAAAAAGAGGTAACGTACACCCCTCGTCCCCAAAACTCTCAGCATCGCTCAGCAGCACCTCAACGCCGCCCGGGAACACCAGCCCCGCCCCGGGTCCCCCCCTCGCTGGGCAGGGGACGGGGCTGATGCACCGTGGGGGACACGGCAATAGCGGCTCCTGATGGAGAAGCATGGAAAGGTTTGGGCTGCGCGCTCCGGGGTGGGGGAGCGGCTGAGTGCATGTCCTGGGCGAAGGACCTGGAGTGAGCTGCTTGCTGCCCTCAGGCAAACCCAGGCGCACCCTTCATCCACGGGAGCTGAATCCTTCCCCCACCCCACCGAGGGCACCTCTCACCCCGGCAAGCACACCCCCAGGCCCTGCTCACTCTGCCGTGGCTCCCAGCCCTGGATGTCCCTCCAACCCAAGCGAGGCCAGGGAAAGGACAGCGTTTTTGGACCCTCGATAAACCTCTGGCCACCCTGGGCTACCAGTCCCCGAGTTGGGACGGTGAGGGGACGCTCAGAGAGGCGCCCGGTGTCACCGGAGACCTTTGCAGAAGTTAATCCCCAGCGTCCGCGGCGTCCCCAGCGGGATTAGCCGCTAGATTGCAGTCTTGCTTTGCGCAGGGCGAGGGAGCTGCAGGTACTTGGCAGCAGGAGCGGATACTGGAGGCAGCCTGCTCACCCAAGCGCTGCCCACCACGCGAGACGCAATTCCGAACGGGACGCGCTGCAGCAGCTGGGAGAGAGCCAGCTCCTCCGGCCCCGCCGGCAGCCAAAAATAACCACGGCAGGGTGACTTTCAGCGGGGAAATGATCTGCATGGCTCTACGGGCAGGGCGCTGCGTGCTGAAATGCTGCTGCCTCCAGGGCAGCCACTGCTCATCCCTCGGGATGAAAGTGGCAAGGATCAGGGGATGCTTTCGGTGGGGGAAGAGGACCGGAGCTGTTTTGCAGCTCGTCTGGACACATTGTCTGGACACATTCCTGTCAGTGGGATAAACAGCCCTTCCTGGGACAGCTGGCTCCACAGGAGAGCACCTACGTGCCAGCCACTCACCATCCCTGGGAGAGGCTGGATTCATCCCCGTGACCCAGTGCATTCTGCAAATTCCCCTCCTGCATTTATTTCCCTCTCGGTCACTGTGACTCACGCTCTCCATCTGCCTGTTTACAGGCTGTTTTCCCAAGGTCCCTGCGGAGGCAATGACTGGTTGGGAGGAACTGGGCTATTTGCCCAGATCCTTGAGGGAAAGCCCCCAGAAGTCTGGGAGCAGGAGGGACGGGCAGGGGCTGGACGCCTGCATGCTGGGACCTCTCTCGAAGGGACAGAGGCCACTGTGTATCCCACAGCCTGGCTACACCCACAAACTGGCTACACCCAGGGGCCCAGAGCAACGCCGGGTCTGCCGCCACTAGCCCTGCCTGGCATTGCCCTGGCAGCTGGGTGGGTACCACCCACACGGCTCCAGCTCCAAAAGGTCAAGTGTCACCAGCCTGGAAATGGTGCCCACGCTGCCTCCCTTCATCTCCCATCAGTGGGGGTCTGGCATGCCAAGCCCTCTTGGGACAGGGAGGTGACTCGAGAGTCACAAAGAAATGGAGAACTGATGACAAGGGAAGGGCAGGAAGATGGAGGGAACTCCCAAGGGCTGGCAGGTCACCCTTGAAATAGCTCCAAAGGAAGGATCCCAGCGGGAGCATCCCCTCTGCGCATCCCAGCTCTGCCTCCCTGGGGATGCTGAGGCACAGGGGAGGGGGAGCGTTGAGGGAGGCTGTGCTTTGTGGTTTCACGGTGCATCTGTGCCCTTTGAATCCCCATGGGAATGTGGAGGTGGTAAAATGTCACCAGCTGGGCCACGGGGGCCGGACGCATAAAACCCCAACAAAGGGTGGCCATTGCCTGGGGAGAGGCAGTGGGGGGCCGGCAGGGGAGCCCGCTGAGTGCCCCTCGCCCCCAGCCCCCACTGCCCCACCGCTCAGGTGCCGATGGAAAGGCAGCTTTATCCCCTGGGCCCTTGGTGGGAGGCCATGCAGATCCCTGGCATCCTGGGCCATGGCCCACGAGTGCCCCCCAGGGAAGCAGGGGGAGGTGGAGGGGAGCACGGTGTGTCCCAGCCTCCTGAACCCACTCCACGCTGCTGGAACTGCTCTCCTCCATCCAGCCTCCCATTCCCACTTCCTGGCAAGCCTGACCTGCGTGGGAAGACAGGAAGATCCCATTCAGGCTGGAGAAGCAGCCCGCTCCCCCCCCCCAACTTCTCCATTTCAGGGCCTTTTATGGCCATTGCCTGAGGCAGGGTGCCGGGTCCCTGCCAGGCAGGGGGAAGGGACACTGGTGGGGTCACCTGGGGATGCCCTGAAGGCGGCTCACCCAGGCAATCCCTGGCACTGGGTCCTTGTGTAGAACAGCAGCGTTTGTGGGGGCATTGCATCCTGTACACTTCCAGGTTTTCCTTGTGCCTGCTGCCGTGCACTGAGACAGATGGAGCGAGGGCTAGTCCCAAATACTTGGCAAGAGTGTTGCAAACTCCACAGTGGAAGAATTGTAGCACAAAAAGCCCCTTTCCCTGCCATGGAACAGGGCTGAACAGCCCAGCCAGACTTTGGGGTGAGGTGTCAGAGAGCTGGTGGGCACAGGTGAGTGGAGGAAGGTGAATCCTCACCTCCATCCTTGGGCTGTTGAGATCCCATGCTCTACCCTAGAGCCAGCTGCACAGAGGCAGAGGCAAAGCAGCCCCCCAGCCCCAGGATGAAAGGTGTTCCCGCAAACATCACCCGTCATTTCCTCCTCCGTGGCAGGAGCTATGGAACAGGTTCTTCAGCAGCCCCCTGGCACGGGGACAGGACAGGGAGAGGCCGGGAAGGGAGCCAGCCGAGACTTGGCACTGCCACCCAGAACCGCCCTGCGCGCCGTCAGGAAAGACGCACCCCAAACCCTGTCTGTGCCGGGGGAAGCCAAGCTGGATGGGTGCTGGAGGGTGCTGTGTGGGCCACTAATCTCGACCAAAACCCCCTGGAAGGCAGCTGATGGGAAAAACATGGATTTAGTGTGTTCACAGTGCTGGGACCCAAATCTAGCCAGCAGCTGAGCCAGGTGGCCAAGGCTGCATCCTACTCCAGTGGTTCAGTGGTGAGATCCTCCCAGCTGTAAACCAGGGTCCCAGCCAGGGTCCCCATCCCTGTTCCTGGGCCAGGGGCTGCTGGAAGTGGGGGCCAGACGAGCTGGCAGCTCGGCAGCACATGTATCCCAGTGTGAGCCCAAGTGTGGGAGTTTACGGGGCTTTGACGCAGGAGATGTGTGATGGAGGAATTGTTGCCAGGCTTGGGGAAGGATCCAATCACACCAGGGTGCTCTCAGCAGATTAAGGATTGGAAAGCTCTGGTAATTACTTTGCAGTGTAAAAATAGGCCTGGCTTTATCCCTCGCCCTGATCTCCCACTCCTGCCTCTCCCTGCCCTACTCCTTCCCCCACCCAACAGTGAGCAGATGCCAGGCACCCCATGAGCATGGCAGGAGGGCACAACACAGCTGTTGGCCTGGTGCTGGCATTTCTGGGTGGAGGGGGTAAAAAAGATGGAGAGGGGGTCTGGAATAGGGTGGTGACAGCAGCACAGCAATGGCATCTGGATGGCACGTGCAAACTGTGAGGATCAGGAGACTGGGAGAGGAGCCGGGGCACGCACAGAGGCGTCCCCACACACTGCGAGGCTTTGTGCCAGGGAAGCCAGAGCCTGGAGACATCAGCAGAGCAGATGTCTGGTCAGGAGAGGACCACGTCTGTGGGACCATCTGACACAAAGAGGGAACATGGCTCTGGCACTGGCCGTCACCACATGCTGGTAGGTCCAGCAGGACCCAAGAGAAGGCTGCCCCACGCAAAGGGTATGGAGCAGGATAGATTGACTCGGGGCAGTTCCCTGACCTCTCATTTCCCTTTACTGGGGTCTGGGAGCACGTGGTGGTTGGAATCACAGGGACAAAGCATGTGGAAAACACTCCTGGATATGCAGCCCCACCTGCCTTCTCACCTTCCCCCGCAATAGCTCTGGCCAATCTGTGTCTCACCGCAAAGTCAAAACACAAACTCTCCCTCTGGCCCCCATCCTTGCACAGTGGTGTACTCCTTTGCCAGAGCCTGGCTGGCCTGAGCCAAAGCAAAAGCTGCTCCCTGCACCCTCCCTGTGAGGCCTCCGCAGCACCCAGCATGCAGGCAGCACTGCAGGCAGCATTGCAGGCAGCATTGCAGGCAGCAGAGCACGCAGGAGCCTGTAAACTGGCAGCGAGCCCCAGCATGTTCCATGCAGCCCGTTCAGCCCTGCGGGCTCCCACCCACCCAAACGGCTCAGCTGCATCCAGAGGCTTCTGGGTGGGGGGCAGCAGCTGCCAGCCCCGTTCCAGGCCGTGCAAACCTCGGGCTAGTGGAGCAGGGCTATAAATATCTCCCCTTGCGAGACCCGGTCACGCAGCCGAGATCACGTAAGGGGAAGCGCTGCCCTCCTGCAGGTCTCGGAGTCTCGGTGCCTGCACAGCCCCTGGAGTTCCCCCACGTCCTGGTTCATGGCCAGGGCACTGGGGTGCAGTGCCCAGAGGTGGCTGGCACAGCAGTGTGCGGATCATGTGGGCAAGCACAGGCGGCATTTCTGCCACCAGCACAGAGAGTAGCAAATGCCAGCCCCACGGATCCCCCACCTGCCCCCCAGCCACCCCCAATCCTCCTTTACAAGCACAACACCCCTAAGCCCACCTCGTGCAGTACCACACATGCCCTGCATGAGACCCCCACGCCCACCTACACATTTACCCCTTCCTGCTGCTCTCTGAGCACTCTGCACCCCCTGACCCAGATGCAAACCCTCCAGCCCTTCTGTACCATTAAACCTGTGGCAGGATGACTGGGGGGGCAGAAACCCCTCAGACGTGGGGATGGCTGCAATCCCTGTTCCCTGCAGAGCCCCCAGCCCTGAGCAGCCCCCAGCCCGGGGAGGGGGGGAAGTGCTGCCCTGGCACACCCAGCCCTGGCACCACGCACCGTCGCCCCCAGCCCAGTTTGCAGCCGATCAACGCTCCCCTCCCGCCGGTACTTTTCCATACACACCCTCCATGGTCCTTTGTTCTGTGCAAATCCCGGATCCGGCCCGCTCTCGGCATGGGGGTTGCATATACCCTGCGCCTTCCCGGATTCACCCCACAGCCAATCCCCCCTGCGTGCGCCCCTGCCCTCGGAGGGGGTGCGGGCGAGGGTCCCGGCACTCGGGGGGCTGAGCTCGGGCCCGGCCGCCCCCGCCCGCTTGCCTGGCTGCGGCCGCTGCCTCCTTCGCCTCTGCCCGGAGCCGAGACACCGGAGCCGCCGGGGTGCGCAGCCGCCACGGGGCAGCGGAGCCTTCCAGTGGTACCGGAGCCGCCCGGGGCACCGGAGCCGCCCGCGGGTACGGGAGGTGCCGAGCTGCCCGGCTGCGGAGCCGCCGCGGAGCCGGGGCCGCCGGAGCCCGCCGGGTACCGGCCCACCGCGGTGCCCTGGCCGCCGGGACCGGTCTCGGTGCCGCCGCTCTCCTCCGCTCCTCCCCGCCCCGCGCCGCTGCCTCCCGCTCCCCCGGGCCGCCACCGCGGGGCCCGGCCGGGGGGGCTGCGTGCTCCCCGCCCCGCTGCCGGGGAACCGGGACCAGGACTGAGGCTGAGGAAGGACCCCGGTTCCCCCCGCCCTTCAATGCCTACTGCAGTGGCGGATCTGGGCTCACACACCCCACTTCGCTGCAGGTCTCCCCCGCTCCCCGCCCCAAATATCTGCTCCTGCAAGCTCTGCCTGGCCCCCACAGCTCCCCCCACAACAATGCCGTTTCCCGTGTTCCTGGTCTCTGCTCCCTAGCATCCCCCTCCACCTACGTGCAGAGTTCTGCTCTTAGCAGACCCCTTTCTTCCACCCACTCTTCAATCTCTGCTTCCAGGGGTGCTGCTGGTGGGGTGGCCCACAGCTCTCCCTTTTCTGGGGCGTAGATGACCACCCCTCCCCTCCCCAGCCACAGATGCCCCAGCAGCAGCATTCAGTCCCACCACGGACACAGCTTCATCCGTGTGTCTTCCCCCAGGGAAGTGGGGCTCCCTGCCTCTCTCAAAGCAGGTCTCACCTCCCTTTCCTCTTGCCATAGGGACCATCTGTGCTGTAGGGAGAGGTTGCTCTGCTCAAGGATCTGCAGCTGGATCAAGCAAGACCCCAAGATGAGAGTGAGGTAGGATGTCAAGGGGGCAGGGGAGAGGGGTGCAGAGCCACCCCCCATGGAAACCAAAAGGGTCTCCCAGTGTGCACCATGGAACATGCTGGGGCTGTTATGAGGACAGGGAGGTTCAGCAGGTACTTGAGGAGCTCAGGGAAGGGATGACCAGTCCCTCCTGCTTGACCCTGGTCCTAAACTTCCCATACAGCGATGGAGGGATGCAGCCAACTGGCTGCAGAGGGATCCCAGCAGGGCCACAGCAGTCCCAGCTTAGGGCTGTGCTGAGAAACCCAAGCAGCACCAGACGGACTCTTTGCTTGCCTTGGCTGTGCCCCCTGCCTGGCAAAGCGCCCATGGGCAGCCACAGGCCACCCACAGATACAACCTGTCTCTGGCCACCACCTCCTGAGCCCAGTTCTGGGTCACTGCCACCACCTTGTCCCTGCCCCTGCCCTGAGCTGCTGCAGACGAGCTGATGCTGATCTGCTCTCTCTGTGGTGGAGAATGACTCGCTGGAAGAAAGAGAAGCTGAGCTGCTCTGGCAGGGAAAAGGCAAGTTAAACCCCCTCACTGCCTGTTTTAGTGGGGAAATCTGCACAAATCCAGTGTTATCCTGGTGGTTTGGGGCTGGGGCAGTGCCCAGCTGCTGGCAGTGCCTGCACAGCCTGGCACAGCCCTCCCTGGCCACCCGGTCTCTGTGCTGAGACCGCGCCAACTCGCTTCACCCAGGGCGAGCAATGACAGCTCCCTGCGGAGCATGGCTGGACCGGGCAGCCCAGCAGCTTCTTGGCTTTGCCTGCTGGAATGAGCCGAGGAGGAGGGCTGGTGCTCCAGCAGGGAGGAGGGGCTGTCACCAATCTCCTGGTGACACTTGGCCAACTCACTGCTTCCAGTCTCTGCTGCTCCCATCCAGCTGCCTGGGCTGGGCTGGAGCTGCCTGGCTGGAGATGGCTGTCCTGCGAGCCATGTGTCCCCAGGCAGTCATTAGGGGCAGGGGACACCGTGGATGTGAAGGGGACGAGTGTGGCAGCTCAGGGCTCTTTGTGGGGTGAAAGAAGGTGTATTACAGCAGTGTGATGGGGGGTGGAACCATAGAACAGTGTGCAGAAGGGAAACTGAGGCACGGTGGCTGCACCCAGGGGCAGTTGGCCCTGTCCAGCTCTTTGGAGAGCAGTGCCCGGGTGGAGTGGGCACAGCACTTCCCGGGAGGGCGGCAGAGCTGATGGCAACTGAGATAACGCTGAAAATGCGCCAGTGGCTTTGTTGCTGGTGACAATGGCCCGCAGTATTTTTAGCTGTTGTGGCCTTAGCTACAGAACAGCCTCTCCAGTCCAGCTGCTGCCCCATCCCGCCCTCAGTGTCGCCGGGTACCCATGGCCCCCAGGGCTGCTTCCCGGCGCTGTGGAAACCGTAACGTTAGAAACTAAACACAAACACCTCACCTGCTGCCACCCCCGGCTGAGTCACGGCACTGCCTGCTCTCCTTGCCCCTGCCTCTCCCTCCCTCCTGCCCACCCCCAGCCCCTAAAGCAGTAGCTGGTGCCCCCCAAGCCAGCCCCACTCTCACTTATGGGGTATTGCCTCTCCCAGGGCAAAGCTTGGGGTTGGCTTCACGTGCTCCCAGCTCAGGACTTCAAGAGATGGGGATTTGTGGAGAAGGTGGCACTGTTCCCATCTCACTCTCCCCAACCCCATGACACTAGGACGTCCCCACTGCAGAGTCAGACCCTGAGTGGCTCCCAGCATAACCCCAGCCCTTACCCCCAGACCTCAGGGATAAAAAGTCAGACAGGAACAGGCAGAGGCAGGAGCTGCTTTGCACTCTGTGTCAAGGGCCAGGCTGGGGTGCTGGCCTCCTTGTCCCATGGAAGGAGAATGGGGTGTAGGAGCAGGAGGAGTTCTGGAGCCACAGTGGTGGTGGGACATGGGGGAATGAGGCAGCTCTGCTTGACCCGCACGGGCGGTGTCAGTACCTGACTCCTGCCAGACCCAGGATATTGATGCTCTCATTTCCCCTTGGAGGGGAACAAGGGATGAGTGGGACCCCATCCAACCTCCCTGGGGTGATGGGGTGTCCCACTGCTGCGCTGTCCCAGCTCCCATGGGAATTTTGGGCTGCTTTTTTGTGGAGCTGGCAGGCTGCTGTAGGGCAGATGTGGCTGTGGCCCCATAGTCAAAGCCACACACACTGGGACGGCTGACCTCCTTCCACGACCCACATCTCAGGGCCCTCAGCACCCAGGGGTGTTCAAGGGCTGGGAGAGCAGCTGCACCACCTCTTCCCTAAAATAAAGCCGTGGCCAGCAGGGAGGCTGGGGTGGGCGGCCGTGGCTGTGACTATGTTAGGATGTTCTGGGGCCGAGGGCAGATCACATCGCAGGGACGAATTAATTAACACTTGGCAGTTTTGGATGATGTCCCAGGCTTCTTTTCTATTTTCATTTTAGCAAACTCCCAAGTCTGCTTGGCGCCTGCCGGGTCCCGAGTCTGGTGCTTGGGGGGTGGGAGCACCCATGTAGCTGCCTAAGTACCTGCAGGTGCTGGGTGGCATCACAGACACCCCACATGCCTCCCTGCTCCCCAAAATTTGGGTGCTTTCACTGACCCTGGAGGCCAATGCAGTCAAAAGCACTTTTCAGGGCCTGATGGAGCCCCTACTTTCCTGCTGTTTGTTTCCTTAAATCTCCATCCTGCCTGCAAGAGGCTCACACACACACACCTCGTGCCTGGCTTACGGCCCTGAAAATTATCTGGGAAAGGGATTTTAAAATAAAAGTTGTAAACACCCTCAAATAGTACTTTTATTATGCAAAAATGGCGTGGGGATGAAGGACCAGGGCTGTGGGGTGCATTGTGGGAATGGCTGGCTCCAGGTGAAGGAGTCTGGTGGGGTGTCAGCGTGTCCAGCTGTGTGCATGTGTCTGGCTGGGTGTGAGCAGTACAGCTGCTAGACAGCGTGTGGGTCTGGGGGAGCTTGCATGGAACAGGTCAGGGCTGTGCTGGGGCATTGATGTCCCTGCTGGGGCACATGGCACTGCTCAAGCTCAGTCCTCAGCCTCATTTCCCGCTGATGAAACCGGCGCCTCTCCCCGTCAGGCCTCCCCAGTCAAAGAAAGGGTGCGGCGGTGCAAACATGCCCGTGCCTCCCGTGCAGGCAGACAGGGAGAAGCCCCGCGCCAGGCAGCCTCACCCACCCGCCCCCCCATACCTTCAAATTTAGCTCTTCCCTCTCCAGCTGTGCGAGCCGGGCTGGCAGCCAAAACCTCTGCAGCCGAACACGCCCCTTGGAGAGCAGCCGCTGCTGCCTCGGCGGGCTCGGAGCCCCAGGAAGTGCCCTGTGCCCGCTCCCCATGCGATGTCTCACACCTGCGCTCACCTCAGCCTGTGCCCCGGGCAAGCGGGAAGGGTTCACAGGCCCAAGGTCCTCCCAGGGAATTTGGGGCAGAGCTGAAAATGACTCCCCAGGCTCAAGGAGGGAGCAATAAAAGCCAGTCCAGCCCTGCTACCCCAGAGGAGCAGGGAATCCAGCAGGCATGCCCTGTGCTCACCTTCTCAGGACTGCCTGCCCGGCTGAAACTCGGAGGACTCAGCGCTGCTCACCTGTGCACACACGTCACCTGCCTGTGTGTGCATGCTCAGACATGGCACAGGCCTGGCACAGGTGGCCCACCGAGCCTCACACTCACCCCATGGCTGTGCCAGCACCCGTGGGCTCACCTGGGCACCCGTGGCTTGGCTGGGCACCCACCTGTGAGTGCCTGCAGCCCTGTGCGAGCGAGCACACATGCAAGCACGGAGGTGTGCGTTGACACGTGGGGTTGTGTGTACGTGTATGCGCTCTGGGCACGTGTGTGCACACACACACACGAGTTCTGGGCACTGGGGTGCACACACGTGTGTGCACAGCGCGTGGGGCCTCACTGGGAGTCAGTGTGGGTGGGCAGCTCTCGTGTGGGCTGGCATGTGCTGTGCCTAGGCACCAGCAGATGGTGCCCTGCCTCCGTGTCACCTTCTGGGGACACAAACCTGCTCCCTGCGCAAGGACATGGGGGGGTTCATGAGGGGACACCTCCCTGTGTGCCAGGCAGAGCCCCCCACCATAGCCAGGGGAGAGTGACAGCCACGGTGACACCTGCCTGTGCCAATGCTTTCTTGGGGACGATCAAGGGGGTGGATCAGCACCTTGGTGGCACTGGAGGAGGGGGCTTTGCTGCAGGGGGTGGGCTGGTGGCAGGGAAGCAGGCACAGGTCGGAGAAGCCGCAGGGTCTGTGTATGATTTGGGTGGGTGGGCAGCTTCCCCCTCCCCTATTATGTCTGCACATTTTTGGGTATCAATGGCCCCCAGCCTGCAGCAACCATAAACCTGCCCAGAATGTGAGATGCTCGAGTCACACCTGCGGGCGTGGGGTGGGGGCTGCAGCGTGTCCTCACCCTCACTTCGCCAGGCTGAGACCCGACCAAACTCACCACACGCAGGCACGGTAGAGATGAGAGGGAAGACTAAAGAGGGGGGAGCTGCAATTTCTGGTCCATCCCTCTCCCAGCTCTACGGGCTTCTGTCCCCACAGCTCCTGCCGGTCTGCCCCATGTGCACGGGTCACTCCCAGGCTCCCCACCAGCTCCCCGTGGGTGCTGTGTGCCCCGAGGAGCTGCCATCGGGCCGGGCGGGAGGATCGGGAGCCTCCCCGGCCCCGCAGCTCCTCCAAACCGGCTCTACCGGCCGAGGAGCCCAGACCGGCTGGGGAGCCCCGGCGGGTCCGCTCCGCAGCGCCTGCCTTTGCCGCAGGGACGGGCCCATCCCCACAAGCAAGGCGAGCAGGCCCAGCGGGGCCACGCGTGCTCCTGACCCGCGGCTGGGAAAGGCTCTCGCTGCCCGGGAGGCACCGGCCGTGGGCGCCACTGCTCGGCCGTGTCAGCCCTTCCCTCACACAAAGAGCCCGGCACACACCGCCCTGTGCCCGGCCTCACCGCGTGCTCCCGCCCGCCGCAGCACGGCCCTGCCTGGGAAATCCCGGGACACGCACAGCCGGGAGTCCCGGTACCGGCGGCACCCTGTCACGGCTGAGCTCGGTTGTGCCGTGAGCTGGGCTGGGCTGAGCACAACGGAGCCATCCCCATGCGCCGGCACTGGGCGCGCAGCCCAACTGCCCCCCGAACTGGGACGGACCCGCGGGCACGGTGCGGGACACGGGGCTGCGGAGCCGGGGAGCGTGCGCGCAGAGCGGGTCACACAGAGCTGCGAAGGCAGGGGCGGGCAGGAGGGCCCCGGCGAGGCCACTCCGCACCCCCCGCTGCCCTCCGTGTTTTCCCTGCAGCCTTTTGTGTGCGCGGCGCCGAGCGCGGGGAGGGCGCCCGGCCTTCCCCTTCCCCCTCCTCCTCCTCCCCGATCCCGCCCCCCCGGCCGCCATTTCGCAGCGCCGGCCTCACCCGCGCCCTCTCCACATCATGGAGGACCGGCGGAGGCAGGAACAAAGAGCCCCCGTCCGCCTCTGCCCCGCGGCTGGGCACGCGTGTTCCCCGGTCCCCCCGCACCGCGGGCACCCCCCGCCATGCCCGGGCTGTGTCTGACGAGCGGCGTCATTTCAGACCTGTCCCGAATCCACGTGTGATGAGTTTGTGGCGGTCTCAGCCCGGCAGAAGCAGCACGTCCCATGCCCGGGGCTCAGCCGGCCGGCGGTGCTCCCCAAAGCGCCGTGCAAGGGAGGCTCGGAGAGGGGCTGTGTGTGCACCCCTGTGTGCCGGTGTGCCCACGTGTGCACAGAGTGGGGCACCGCTGTGGCAGTCTGTGCACATGGGAGAGCACATGGCACATGTGATGGATGGGCTGTGGGTGCGGGGTGACAGGACAGCCGGCACAGGTGGCCATGTGCTGGGGTGTGACAGTGCAGGTGTGTCTGCACATGTGGCTGTGAGAGTGCCAGGCTGTGGGGGTGTGACGGCAGGAGTGTGTGCAAGTGTGCACATCAGCACCAGGGGGGTGTACGTGGGAGCCTGTGTGTGGCTCAGGGGGGTGTGAGTGTGCATATGGGGGCACACACATCTGGCACCCACATCTGGCAGCCACGTTGTACATCCAGGCTGTGTTCCCCATTTTTTCACTCAGTGAGGGCAGAGGGATGAGTCGGGGCCAAGCAGAGGGGACTGCAGTGCACAGCACAGGGCACAGCCCCAGCCCACAGGCAGGCTGGACTGAAGCCCTATGGGAACCAGCAGCAGGGTTCCCAGACAGAGCAGTTCTGCTCTTCCTCCTTTCCCTATTAGTTCAGTTCCAGCTGTGCCCCAGTCACTGGTCACACTGAAGCCAACATTAGGGCTGGGAGGAGAGCCTGGGGTCCCTGCTGCCCTGTCCTGCCCCCTGTGCCCATGGGTATGGCCCCAAGTGCCCCAGGGAGGGGCATGGAGGGAATGGTGACACTGGAAGGCACGTGTGGCTGGGAATGCAGGAGGCAGCTGGGATGCTGCTCCCTGGCTCTGCCCAGCCCTCCATGCCATGGACCCCATGCAAGGACCTCATCCTGTCCTCTGAAGCCCATGGCATTCCTGACTCCTCCCTCCATATTCCACCTGGTTTTCATTCTGTCCCCCCTTTCAGCTTTATCTTGTCCTGGCAATGACAGCCCTGTCTCTTCCACCTCCCACTACACACCAGTCGTTCCCAGCTCACCCTGGCTTTGGGCACCACTCATTCTTTAAGCTGGGTGCAACCAAAACATCTCACCTTGCACAGGGCTTGTATTGCCCCCCTCCCCGCCATATCCTTCCAAGGAGAAACCAATCCAAGCAGCAGTGCAGGGCACAGCTTACCTGCAAACGGGCTGGGACCAGTGCCTGGTGTCATCCTCAGCATGAGCCCCCAGCCCCTGTTGTGCCCCAGTACTCTACCCCATGGTGCTCTTGCTGGGTACCAGTCAGGGCTGTTGACCCATAAATCTGCCTTCATCAGCTCAGGGTACAAAACACCAAGGCAGAGGCTGCGCTGGTGCCGCCCTGCCCTGTGTGAGCTGTGCACAGTGAGCAGTACCCTGATCACGGCTCCCGGCCCTCCCTGGCGCCTTCCAGCCACCAGCATCAAGGCACTTTGTCGGCATTAAATATTCAGTCCTGTTCTCATTCCCTGCCTGCGCAGGAGCTCAGCATGGCAATGAACCCGCTGGCCTGCCCGTGCCCTGCTGTGCTGGGATGTGTCTGGGCCATGCTGCATGCCAGCCTCCCGCTGCAGCGCCTGGGAGCACGGGAGGGGAGAGCCACATCCCCAGCACACGGCTGGGTGGTGGCCCTGGGGACCAGGGTCACCTTCCCCGCTCTCCAGCTGCTCTGCTATGCTGCAATACAGGCTTCAGCTGTCCCTGCATCTCTAGCCCTGGTTCGGATCTGTCCAGGAGCAGCTCCCTCTTTGCTACCCTCATGCCTCTCCACCCCTCAAGTAGCAGCTGGCCTGTTCACCCAGTGGCCTGTTGAGCACAGATTAATAGCCATCAGGCCCCAAACAAGGTCGCTTGAGGGCAGTGGGAGCTCCCTGCAGGCTGCAGCAGAAGCAGGCTGAGTGGCGGGTGTCTGTCCCCCTGTGGAGATCCCATGGGATGGTCAGCAGGCAGCAGAGCTAATGAGTGTCTGCAAGGAGAGAAATATGATCGAGAGGGCAGCCCTGAGTGCTGGACGAGTGCTGGGGCTTGAGGGTCCTTCTGTGAAGCAGAGCAACAGCAAACCCTGACCCAGAGGCGAGGCTGGAGAAGAGCCTTGGTGACAGAGATGTGTGAGCATCCCGGCTTTGGGAGTCCACGCCAGCACCCTGGGCTGTGAGGGAGGGAAGCTCACCAAAAGCGGCAATCTCAGTATCCACCAGGGCAACTGGGAGCCCAGGGCAACTGGGAGGCAGGACAGAGTGAGGGCAGTGGGAAGAAACAGCTGTCACAGTGTGGCAGGGACTGTGTTCTGCTGCCTGGGTATCACAGGGCAGGACAATGGCAGGAGTGATATTTTTTGAAGAGAAATAAATATTATAGTTGGGGAAAGATAAGTGAATTCTGGTTGAGGAGAGGCTGGAAAGTGCCACACCACATCCCACACTACAGCTGCCTACAATCCCCTGGGAGAGGGGTAGGCAAGGGACTCCTTTTCACCTTCAGGTCCATTTTCAGGCTTCCCTCTGTGACCGCAAAGACCAGGAATGTGCAGTGTGTGCTGGAAATGAGAGCTCGCTCCTGCTCACGAGCACAAAGCACGCAAGGGACCAGACACCAGGTCACAGCAATGTCCCCACGCTTACTTCAAGGCAGAAGTTCCCTGTCCGCAGCCGGGAGGGGGCACATCCAGAGCAGCACCATCCCGGGGTGCACCGCCGGGAAGGTTCGGGACCCCCCACGGACGCAGGGCACGGCTGAATGAGCGCTGGTCCCAGCCTGGCGGCTCGCGGGAGCCCCAGGACAGAGGCGAGCCACCCCTGCCATTCCTGCAGCGTGGCATCATCGCGGAGCGATGCCGCTGCAGTAATTGCCGCCGGGCTGGGTGCCAGCGCAGCGCCGCCCTCAGCCCCCGGCACAGAGATAACTCAATCTGCCCTTCCTGCCTCCTCCACACAACGGGGGCCCCCCGCTCCCCTCTGCTCCGCCCAGGGACCCCCCCGGGCTGGCTGAGGGGGGAGGGAGGCGATGTGGGGCACTGGGGCAGCCTCCCGGCGCTCAAAGGCCGATCCTTGCATCCCCCTACCCTAATTTGAGGCATCTGCTTGGCAAAGCCCGAGGGCTTCCCGTTGCAAAGGCCACCGGAGCATTTCAATAGCGTGCTTTTGCCTGGCTTCCTTCCTGGGAATAAACCACGTCCTGGCGATAAGGAGCAGAAACCCCCAGCGTTAAGGGCCAGCGGCCAAAGCTGCAAGCGGGCAGAGCTGTGCCTGCCCCTGCCCAAGCCCAGCCCCGCCGGGCTGGGGGGACACGGCCTCCAGAGCCCTGCCACGGCCCGGCCCTGCAAAACAGGGCACAATAAAACCCCATTTGGAGCCCGAGTGACAGCAGGGAAGGGTGGAGGGATGGCTGGCTCGTGCTGGGTGGCTGCTGCAGGCCCCATGCCTGCCCTGTGGAGCAGCGCGTTTGGGGGGCTGTCTCCCCGTGCCCGGCAGCCCTTGCTTGCCCAGAACTGGATGCCACTGTCCCAGAGGAGTGACATCTCAGGAAGGTGAGCTTGACCCCCATCGAGTGCCTCTGTGATCCCCCCGGAGCACTGCCTGCATCCTGGGGACAGAAAGGGACACTTGTCCCAAGCCATGTCCAGGAGTCACATCTTCACCAAGCAGTGAAGGTGCTTTGAGTCCCCCACTGCCATAGAATCTGGGAGGGTTCTGTCCTTGGCCTGCTCAACCTGAAGCTCTTCCCAAAGTGTATTTTAATAATTGAAACTACATTTTAGACTGAACAAGGTGAAGGAAGAGCATCCCATGGGGCACTGTGAGTTACCCACTCACTGTCCCCAGCCTGTGGGCAGCTCCAGCTCGAACCCCCATCACCCCAGGCACCCCACTGCTGAGAGAGCACAGAAACACAGTGGTAACACCAAGGCCAGAGGGGAACTTTCTGGAAAACTGTGTCAGATAAATCACTCCAACGCCTGTGTTCTCAGCCTAAATACTGATGGGTGGATTCTGCAGGGAGGTTTGGGCAGTTGTGCCTTTTTTGGAGGGAAAATGGAGTGGGGGACCTGTGGGGTGAGCACATTTGGTGTCACCTTGCTGCCTCTGGGTTGCCTGACTCTGTGCTAAAGGAAGGGAAAGCCTCTCTCTCCCTCCCCCAGCTGCACATTTTTGCCAGCTCCGTTGACCTCAGCATGTTTGCAGGTTGCCGCCCCTCTGTCCACAGGGATGGAAATGTGGTCAAAGTTTATCAGAAGGATGCCAGCCCCACACACACGTGTGTGTGTGTTTGTGTGTGTGTATATAGGCAAAGTGTGAGGCTGTGACCTTTATTTTCTTGGGAAGCTGCACTGAATGCAGTAGGTGTATTTTGTATTTTCAGCTGTGCTCTGCCTCCCTGCAGCATGGGAAGGCAGCTGGGAAGAAGGCACAGGGACAAATGGCAGCAGCAGCAGCCAGAACCCAGAGAGGGGCAGAGGGGATCAGCCTTTGCACCGTACTGGAGGAGTGTGTCCCACTGGAACAACGTTTTGCTGGTCTGTGTCACAGGCACCTGGCCTCTGTCACGAAAAGGTGCATTCAGGATTATTACAGGCCATTTATCCTGCAGGGAACAGCCTGGGGGCTGTTCACATCCCATCCTCTGGGATTCCCATCTTCCTGGCACAAGGGCATTTACCCCCTGGTGCCTTGCTTGTGCCAGAGGGAATCTGCCTGTCAGTGAACTTCCAGCAGGCACTGGGCACTGGTGTGTGGTGATGGGGACCTTCAGCTGCTGTGACTAATCTTCTTCCCCATGCCATGCCAGGCTCTGGCCAGGCTTGTCCCCTCCCACCATACCAGAGACTGCTGAGGGCTGGGCTCTGCTCCTGTGTTGGGTAGGTGACATCCCACTCACCTGTGGCTTGGTCTGCAGGAAGGAGCCATGGCTGCCAGGCTGGCCACACTGCTGTGCCTGGTGGTGGCTGTCACTCAGAGCTGTCACTCCCTGTGTCCCTCCTGTGGAGTGAGGAAGTGGCAGAAACTTGGGTGTGCTTTGCCCACGGGTACTGGCCTCTCTTGCTCACACACACATGTTGCTCCTGTTGCATCTGACAGGAGGCTGCTGCCTCCAGCCTGGCCACTGGTATGTGAAATCACAGGGTCCACAGCACCTCATTCCCTGGGGACAGCCACTGCCTGTGCCCACTGCTTGGGTCACCAGGGTGCAAAGAGCAGGGCAGAGTGTGGCTGTGATGGTACTTGGGGGATGTGTGGGGCTGTGGTGTTTCTTTGGCACTCCTGGGCAGGCAAGGACATCATCCCCTGCTGCTGCCAAGGGGCTGTGACAAAGGACAGTGTGCAAGAGGGGACAGAGCAGAGCAAACCAGCCCCTGCCCTCCTGGGGATGGCAGGGATCCCAAACTCACTGCTAACCCCCAGGTATGTGCCATAAGGAATATACCAGGATGACTTTCAGGAGACGACACCAGCACCACATCCTTACTCATTTCATGCTTGCAGCCAGTGCCACTTTTCCAGGGCAAAGGAGAGTTCCCTCCATCCGGGCCCTGCAGCAGTCCCACTGTCCCTTGAGGCTGTTTATGAAGCCTTACATGGAAGGACCCTGGGGACAGAGACTGAGCTTAGAACAGCCAGTATTGGTCCTTTCCCAAAACTGCACCTACTCTGTCCCACCACCAGCCCCCCCAGTCACCACTGCACATTGCTCCCAGCCCCTTCCCAGAACAGCTGTAGGTCATGGCTGTGCTGACAGAGTTGCAGAACCAGGATGGAGACCACGAGGCTGTGCCATTCCCGGGGGGCAAGCCTGGGAGCAGGGACACATTCAGTGCCCAGCCCTGCCCAGATATGGGGACAAGGACCAGCCAGTGCCAGGTGCCAGAGCAATGCCGTGTTGGAAGGATCCCAGCCAAGAATCTCATCAGGCACCACCACAGCATCTTGGAGCCAGGGAAGTCAGCACTGGTGACTCAGAGCAGAGAGGGGAAATTCAGACTCCTCTGCCCTCCGACTGGTTTCCTGGCTCCTCTATATTTGCATAACAGCCCCTCAGCTGTTCCCTGGGGCCAACGGGACCCCGCAGCGGCAGCCACGGGTTCCTGCGGTCAGCGCCAGCTCTTGCTCTTGCTCATGCAAATAACTGCACCAACGGCTCCTGCCTGCACGTGGGGGCTGCCGAGGCCCGCCCTTGGTCCCCAGCCAGGGCTCAGGGCTCGTCCCCATCCCAAGTGCCGCGGGGGACTGCACGCCCAGCCAGAGTGCCTGGCGCTGTGTGGCTGCTCCATCACACTCCAGGCAGCAATCCGGGCAGCAGTGTCCCTCTAACAACAGGGGTGAGGAAGGGTGGCTCCGTGGGTGGCTGTGACCGATGTCTTCTCCATCCTGTGCTTGCGCAGGGCTGGTGGCTTTGGCACAGCAGTGCCGCGGTGGCATCCAAGTTCACCAACGTTCGCTGGGTGACTTCCCACGGGGCAAAGGTCTAGGCCCCTCGCACTTCCCAGCCAAGCCTGATGAACCCAGGAGCCGAGAGCAAGCCCGGGGGGATAGCTCACCACCACATCCCTGAACCCACTCCCCAGTCTCCCAGCTCCAGCCTGAGCCACCAGTGTATCCCCCCAGCCCAGCCCGGGGGCGGGGGAGTCAGGGACAGGGACGGAAATGACGGCCCAGACCCAGTGCCTGTGGTGCTGTTAGCCAGCTCCAGCCACCGCTGCTCAGCCCAGGAGGAGCCTTTCTGCTTCCAAGGACACAGCACAGCTTTGGGACCGCAGCAGAGCTTTCACCAAAATGCAGAGGTGGGGCAGGGCTGAGCTGAGGGCTGCAGGGATGCAGGCAGGTCCCAGCTCTGCAGGGCTGCCTGGGGACAGGGCACAGCTGCAGTTGCTCGTGGTACTACTTGGTGACAAGGCAGCTGCAGGGACATCCCAGGCCAGTTTGGCGTCCCCCTAAAGCTGGTAGCTGAGCTGTAAGACTGTTTAGGGCCAAATTTCAAAGGGTTTGGTAAAGGTCGGCCCATAGGCACTGGGAAGAGAGTCTGGAGGTGCCCACAGAGCACCCAGTGCGGGGCAGCAGCAACCCGTAGTGCTGATCCCACCCCCTCGAGAGACCGTACAATGCCAGACTCCGCGGAGCCGCTCTGTGCCCCCCCCCACCCTCAGCAGCAGTGACACTGAGCTGTCCCCAACGAGCCCCGACACATCCACCAGCGGGCAGCATCCCGGCTCCAGCAGCCCTGTCACCTCGGCCTGCTCCAGTGCCACCAGCACAATACCCTCAGCCCCAACATCCCAACCCAGCGGGTGCGAGGGAGGGAAGAAGGAAGACGGGTAAAGGAAAACAAAAAAAAAGGAAATAAAAAAAGAAGTAAATAGATAATAAAAGCCGACCAGGCCAGACCCGGCAAATCGGCGAGCGGGGCAAGCCGGGCACGTTTATTGGGGTGCAGGGGGGGAGGATGAAATACCTGCCGAGGGGGATGCTCGGGTCCCGGGGCTGCCGGTGCAGCGAGGTCCAGGGCTCCTCCCGGCGGCGGCGGCACGGCACGGTACATCCCGGCACGGCACGGTACATCCCGGCACGGCACGGCACGGCACATCCCGGCAGCTGCCGGTGCGGGGCTCCGGCGGGCTCCAGCGCACAAAGGGCTCCGCTTTTAAAGCCGCTGCCGGAGCCCCCCAGCCCCGCAGGGCCCGGATTGGCGGGGCGGGCAACACTGCGGGGGGAGCCGCGCAGCGGGGGGAGCAGAATTAAACAAAACAAAACAAAAAAAAAAAAAAAAAAAAAAAAAGAAAAAAAAAAGAAAAGCAAACAGCGAAGGGGAAAGTGCAATCCAGCCGCAAGCGTCGGAAAAAACAGCCCCGGGGGTGCCCCGGGCACGGCCCCGCCGGCCCCTCCCGCCTGCGGGGCTGGGGGGGCTCAGAGGGGTCCCGGGTGCTGCGCGGAGGGGCCGGGTGGGAAAGGCTGGAAACCGCAAACCTCTGGAGGAAAAAACTTGTAAATGCCGGGCCTGGCGAGACGGGGTGGGCGGGTGTTTCACTCCTGCTGTGGGCGACTCCCGGCTCCAACCCCTAGCCGAGCCCGGCCCTTCTCCAGCCGCCGGGCTTCACCTCCGGGCTGCCCCAGCCCCGCCACGCCCGGTTCCATCCCATGGTTGAAGCTGGTTTGGGTTTGGTTGGTTTTTTCGGGGGGAGGGTGTGTTGTCCGGAGAGCTGTGTTTTTCCAGCTCGTCGGCAGGGGGTATGCTTGTACCGAATAATCCAGCTCTTTTGTCCGGGATGCTGGCCCCCATCCCCATCCCATCCCATCCCATCCCGTCCCGTCCTGCAGACAGGCCGGGCCCCCGCGGGCTGCCAGCCCCCGAGGCTGGAGGAGAACCTGCCTTTGCTGACACCAGCACTGGCACGGTGGAGGGAGCTGCTGCACCCCACAGGGTGGTGGGTGAGAGAACAACTCTCTTCACCCTGTCCCACCTGTTGGAAGGTGTTTCCAGCCCCACCAAAGCTGCTCTAAACGGCACTGGCAGAAGGGGGATATTCTGGGGCTCAATGGCTCTAATGGAGCACATTTGGTGTTTAGGATGTCAGGACAGGGATGCTCACAGTAGTGTGTCACCCCTTTTCAGTAGCTGCATGTTTGGCCCAGGGTTATCATGCCTTCACATGCTAAATCCCACCCTGATGGGAAAAAATTCCAGCCTCATCATGCTTCAGCCTTGGCACTTCGCTGTCCTACTCTTGAGTCCAAAGTGTTCCTGACTAGGTTTCTTGTAATAAATTTTGGGGTTTGCATGTGAAGCATCACCCCTAGTGGCTGGGTACACCTTCTGTCAGGAGCAAAGGTACAGGGGTAGGACAGCAAGCAGTGTCCATGTGCAGCTGGGAGTTGTGCAGGTGCAGGGCAGCTCCAAGGCCCTGCTCAGACAGCATGGATGCTGTGGGGATGGCTGTAGGAAGGGGAGGACCCAGTGGGGAAGTGAGGGGTCCTGGCACAGGCAGGGGGGCGAGTGCCTCTGGGGACACCAATCCCAATCCCCTCGTGTGCTGTGAATTTCACTTGCACTGGGCTTTGTTCACAGGGCAGGGGGCAAATGCCTCTCCCGGGCCCCCAGCCCGTCCTCTTTGCCCCGCTGCCAAGCTCCAGGCCCTGGGCAACAATGTGTCAGGACAGAGAGCCATGAGCAGTTCAGTAATGACCTTCCTTGTTGTTAATTGGAAAGCCAAATTAACTCGGTGACTCCACTCTCAAATCCGTGCGCTGTGGCTGCCGTCTCATGGCCTCAGGAAGAATTTCCCCTGGCAATGCCAGTGGATATGGAGTTGGATGCTGTTGCCTCTTCCCCTCTCCACACATCTTTTGTTGCAATTGTCGGACTCTGCCTGGGCAGCTGGTATCCTCTGGCAGGGAGGGTGGGGGAAACTGACCCACAGAAGTTAGGCTGGCACCTGTGGCAAGACTGTTCACCTACCAAAAAAAAAAGTTCTAACTCAAAGCCAGGATCCAGGAGGCCTCAGCACTGCTCTTGCCCCCCAGCCCCTGTACTAGTTTCCAAAGGGCTCATCTGCACACTGTGAGGGACACATACTAAGGGCAAGCTGGCTCCTGAGGCTCTTCATAGAGGGGCAGACCCAGCTGTGGCAAGTCCGTCTTGAAGATCAGTGGGTATATAGAAGAAAAATAAGGCTACATCACACAGGCTGCATCCAGGCTCAGTTTCTTTGATTTGTCTTTTCTTTTCTAATATGGAACCTGACCTGACTCTGGATTTCTGCTTTGCAGGTAGGTAAAACCATAGAGGGATTGTGGCTGGCTGGCTTTGGAATTAGCCCCAGAGCTGAGCAGTCTGGGTTAGCAGTGCTCAAGGCTCCTCGACAGACAGTGCTAATGATGACACAGCACTGTGCTCACAACTTGTTAAAACCCAGACTTTAACGAGATTGCTGGGTATTTAAACCCACACAGCCCTGTCGCAGCGCCCATGTGTGCAACCAGAACTGCTCAGAAGTGCACCTCAGAAGTGCACCAGGATGAGAACTCATCCCGGCTACACAGGTCTCCAGGCTTCCAGCACTGGCACAAGTGGGACAGGCCTGGTGGGCACTGGGTGTTTGAAGGTTCTGGGCTCTGCTTGGGTAGGGATGCAGGCAGGGAAGGATGGCATGTTGCTTTGGGATGCCCTGTCCTTCCACAGGGCTCACCTTGCTGCTTAAACCTTCCCAAGGCTGTTGGAAGTTGCTCAGCTCAGGCCATGCACATTAAGCTCACCCTTAGCCATGCATGGCCCAAAATGGGCTGGATCCCAAAGGAGACATATGCCACCAAATCCAGCTGCCTTTTCTCTCTTGGAGGTAAATCTCTCACTACAGCCCAGGCAACGGGATCAAACAAACACAAATATTGAGCAGGATAAGTTTGGCTGTTCCAACTTTTTGCCTGGAGCTGGCTGGAGCATCCTGGCAAAGCAAACATCCCCCTAGTGTTTGTTCCAGTTTTCCTGTTAGCCCCCTATTTTATTAAACAGGGTCCTGGCCAGTTTGCTCCACCGCCCATTGGAGCAGCCCTGCGGGGCCAGGCTGGCTGCAGGAGGGAGATGTGGAGCCAGAAAGGCCTGACCCCACCCCAGCCCTTATTGCTTCTTTCAGCAAGAAAGAAGCATCATGATCCTTGGTGACACCGAGGGACTGTTTGTCATCGGGAGAAATGCACTGGCAGGCAGCAGGAGGAGAGCCAAAGGCTACAGCCAAGGAAGGGGCAGACGTGGCTCCAGCATGCCAGCACCACGCGCTGCTGGTGCTCAGGGTCCTGCCTTCAGTGCCCCCCTGGGCTCGGGCATGTGTCGGGCAAGGCTCCCCTGCACACAGAGCCACACACACACACTGCCCTGCCTCCATGGGGACACCACGGGGCAGACTGGCTGCTTGTCCTCAGCTGAGAGCAGGAGCTGAACCGGAGCTGCTGGGGCAGGGGGATGCGGTGTCACAGCAAGGAGCAGGGCTGGCATCGAGTTTGGGACAGGCTTCTCTGTAGGAGCAGCTCAGCTCCTCCTCTGCCTGCAGTGATGTCTTCCCAGGGACCACAGCTTCACAGATGTTGCACTGATGGACTGGAATTCCTCCCCTTCAACACACTGCAGCCAGGTGCTTGTTCAGGCAGCCCTGGCTTGCAATAAATTTGATGCAAGGATTCAAAGCTGAAATAGCTCTTCTGAAATCCTCCGTAAACTATGGGAGAAAGAGTCAGGTCTGATCAAGGATTTTCAGCCACTCTGGACCAGCATCCAACTCCACCCACTGTTCTAAGGGATTACAAGGCTGAGGCAGCCAGGAAATCAGTTTCAAGATGGTCTTTCATGTCCCATGCACTCCTGGGACTGGGTTCAAGAATCCATGACAAAAATTTAATATAAAGGGGGTGGTTTGAAGTTCGAGGTGGGAGATAAGCAAGAGCTGGAGCCCAGGAGGGAGCCTGGCCACCAGCCCTGGTCCTGCTCATCCCTAGTGCAGCCCCTCTGGGATGAGCTCTCTTCTCTGCTCTAAACCTGACAGCTGTCTTGCAGATCACTTAGCAACAAGCAGGTGTGAAGCATTTGTCACATCACAGGTGTGCATCCAGGTCTAGACACAAGGTCCAGTCACTGCCTCTGCTTGATCCCTGGCATCATCTCCTCCTGTTGTTTTTGAAGCAGTGTGGATGAGGACACTCACCAGCCTCCCTGTAATGTGCACACGTGTTCCTGTGCCTTCAGTGGCTTCTCCTGGGCTTTCCTCCTGCTCCACTTAATTAGGCACTGAGGGAGAGGGACAGTAACCAACAATTAGGTGAGCTGGAGAAGTGCCCTGGTTTTCTGGCCTCGCTGCTCTGAGCACCTTGGGAACTACTTTCCCCTGAGAGAGGAGAAGGAGAGGGAGGGAGCCAAGGCTCTCAGAAACATGAAGCAAAGCAGCATCAGCTGGGAAGAGCAGACAGTGGGTTAAGTTGTGCAGGCATAATAGGATGAGGCAGGAGAGTCCCTGGAAAGGAGTGAGGCAATGGGTTTTGATCCTGGTTCTGAATCAGTGGGGTTATGGGATTGTCATTGGGCACCTGGGAACAACAGGAAGTGTTTAGGAGTGACAGGTCAGTGTGGCTGCCCAAACTTGGCTCTATGGTCCCTTGTCACTGGCATGGTCAGCTTATGTGGCTGTGATGTCCTGAGAACTGGCTCCCACCCTTGGAGCTTGTGAGGTCTGTCTATCCATAATTCTTCTGTGATCACAGTGGCATCCCTGGGGAGGGATTACATCCTCTGCCGACTGTGTGCCTGGCCCAGCTGGAAACAGTTCCGAGCAGCCTCTGCCTCTCAGTCTGCTGCCAATTCAAGGCCTTGGAGCTAATCTCCAGTGTTGCCAAGAGATCAAGTCTTGGCCCTGCTGGTAATGGTGTGATCCCAAAACATTTCAGGAACAGAGGACTTGAGATGCTGAGCCAGATGCTGAGCTCCTGGAGAAGACAAAAGGGGATGGAGGATCTGACTGCATCCAGGTGAGTCTGTAATTCAGTGAAGGCTATGTGGGTGATTGACAGAGGTGACACTGTCCCAGAGTGACCTGGAAATGCAATGGGAACCAGCTGAAGTGCAGCAGTCCAAGGCTTGGGAGCATCCAACTGTTCTCCTCACTGTCTGGGAGCTACCCAAAAGGTGCTGCAGGAGCCCCACAAACTGCTGCTGCAGGACAGGAGGACAATGCTTGGGGCCCTGGTGCCTGCACTCCCCTGGAAGTCTAAGTGATCAGAGACTTTCTTGGTCCTGGTCTCTCTGAAAGGTTCACTGTTGGCCTTGCCAAGGCCAGAGCTGTCTCTACATCTTACCAAGAAATTCCTGCCAAGATGTTATTTGGCCAAAGTCCTGGAGGCAGGATAAATCAGTCTGGATTTGCAAATACCAGGCATGTGTGCTCAGACACACCCCACCAAGAGCAGCCGTTCCTTATCTGCATCCACCTCTGCCAATCCCCCTTTGCTCAAGGTAGTCTCAGCCCTTACTCCTGCTCCTGGCTCAGCTCCTTTAGCTTCAAATTTCATTAGGCTTCAGCAGCATCCTCTCAGGAGGCTTTTGAGAAGGGTTGTGCCCCATTTCCACTCAACTGGGGAGCTCTGGCAAGTGACACAGCATTCAAGGAGTGCATGCAATAAAAATCACTCCTTTGTCCCCACAGCAAATGGCCTGGCAGTGGCAAGAAACTGCTCTTCCATCCACAAATCACATGCAGCTCCTCATAGGCTCACTCTACCTTCTCTTTCTCCGGAACTAGTCGTGCATCCCCAGGTCCATATTCCCTCCAGCTGAGGTCACTGGATATGAGACTCCCATCCCTGCTGCTGTGGAGGGGAGAGTTACTGATTGCTGCTGTTGAGCTCTGCCTCACAGGGAAATCCCTGGTGGGGAGGAAGATCTTGTACCTGCCAAATTTTTCCCTGGAAATGTGAAATGAACTGGTCCCATGCCTGGCTGTCACTGCTGGCTCCTCTGACTCCACTCCTCTGCTGCGCTGGGTCCCAACTGTCTGTGCGTGATGCCACCAGCAAAGGAGTGACAAGGGGCACAGGTCCAGCCGTGCAGAATGAGAGAGGCTCTGGGGGAAGGCTGGAGGAGAGGAGTCCATCTGGGTGAGACACATCGATCGCCTGTTATGTGATACATTCATTATTCATACCCAACCTGGGCTGCAGCTTAGGAGAAAGTGGTGAGCACGCACTTCTCCTCGGGAAATGTACCCATGAGAGAGGAAGAGCCCTGGGCTCCAGCTCACCAAACACCCTGCTAGGCAGTCACAACATACCAGCTTCCTTTTGGCTTTTGTGCCCGCATCCACTGGTGCTCATGGCATCAAAGACTGGCCAGTGAGTCCCAGCACCCACTGTCACATTGTACCAGGGAGTGTTTCTGTCCAGGACTGGTCTCTCTAAGGGCAGAGCGGCTTTTCTTTGCTGGGACACCCCAGTCCTTTTCACAAACATATGTGACTCCACCTTGACCAGTAAGTTAAGGATGTTCTGCTTCCTAGCCTGGACATGAGCACAGCTCTTGGCAGCAAGGGATGTGGGCCCCATCATGCTTGCCCAGGGTGACGTAATGGTGACAGAGAGGAAGGCAGGGGCATATGATCAGGACATGGCTTCACGTTGCGTGACTTTCAGTGTAGAAGTCCCAGCCTGGATGGGTGCAGTCCCAGGGCTGATCACATCTGGAAGACTTTGGAGAGGATACTAGGGAAGGGACCTTCCTCCTGAAATGTCCAAGGAACCAGTGCACCTGGAGAACCCATCCCTGGCCAGCTGGGGTTTCTCTGGGAACCTGATCCTGTTCTAGTGGGGTGCAACATTCACATGGACTTCAGCCCAGCTGTCCAGGGGAGCCATGGTCAGGGCAGCAAGGCACAGTGGTGTGACAGCAGGATCACCCGTGGGACCTGCTGTCCCACCACTGCAGGAATCCCTTGGGAAGCAAGGCAGTTGCATGCTCCATGGGACAATCCACTCACTGTGACACTTGGCATGATGCCACCACACTGTGGAGGGACTGTGGCTGGGAGGAGAACTGGGGTGGGGTGTGTCAGGCTGGAAGTGCTCTGGCATTTGGGCTAGGGAGCGATTCTAATGGGGAAAAATTAGGTTGTGAGGCATTAAGGACAGGCACACTCTACATTTTGAGAGGTGCCCTTAGAGATGCCTTGCTCTTGGTTTTACACCCTTCTGCCCACAGCAGCAGGCCCATGAGGCAGGGGGGGCTCACACCCACCCCTCCAGCCCCACGGGCATCTCCTGTGATGCTCCTTCTCCTCCTGAACCCATTTCTTCCTCTTTCCTGCACTCGAGGATGTGCTGCCTTGCCTCTCTGGAGGTTTTATTCTGCAAATAAACCAGCCAGGCCTGGGACACTTCCAGGCTTTCTCCCTGGAAATATCACTGCTGTAATTCCCAGCAGACCCGAGGTCGGTTCCATATGGCTGTGGGCTCCCTGCTGCGCGGCTGCCTCGCTGCTTCTCCCTGGAGCAATATGGCACCTCAAAGCCCAGCGCCAGCACTCGGGGATTAGCTCGCTTTTTTCTCCTGTTGTTATTGCTTTATTAGCTAAACCTAACGAGGCAGCATTTGTGCTGGCCCTTGAGGGCAGGTGGCCAGGATTTATGACTGCAGCGCTGCCGGGTGACCTGGAGTAGAATCGGGCATTCAGTGCCGGGGAAGAGAGACCAGCACCCGCGTCCCTGGGGATGCCGGGAGGGCCGGGACAGCTGCGCTGCCCAGCGGCTTTTGCCGGTGCCGTGTTTGCCCCGAGAGAGCTGCCGCGGGCCGGGGGCACTCGCTGGCATCGCTCTCGCCGGAGCTGGCAAGGACGCTGTGCCATGCTGAGAGAGCGCCCGCATTGCGAGAGTCACAGCTGGCACGGGCACGGCGCGGCTCTGAAGGGGCATTTCACTGCTCAGACGGCCGCTGCGCATGAAAAGGGCATTGTAGGGGAGCGTGTGTGGCTGGGGAGCAGCTGGCGTTGGCAAAGCATCGCAGCGTCTTAAAGGGACACAAAGACCACCGCCTCCTTCCCCAAAGGGCATGTTGGAGCTGGGGTGGGGGCGGGGGAAAGGGCAGGAGATCGCTGCGGGGGCAGTGGACATCACTTTGGGGCCGTGAGCACAAAGGGGACAGACACGGAAGTCCTGACTGTGATTTGGGGCAGATGGGTCCCTGCTCCAAGCACCCAGTGTGTGGCATGAACAGGGGAGTTGCTGCCCTGTGCCACTTCCCACCAGTGCCATAAGGTGCTGCACCCCTGGAGTGGTGACCCCAGATCTGCCCAAATGGTGAGGACACCTTCGTTCCTTGCCATGGTCCCTTGCAGAATCAGGGCACCTGCCCCCACAGCTGCCCCCATCCCTGTTGTGCCCGTGCTGTGAACACCTCTCCCATGCCCTGCCCAGGGGTGCAGCGTTCCCCCGTACCTGTCTGCCTAGGCCTGGTTCACACCAAGGGATCACAGAAGTTTCGTCCTGAAACTGGTTTTTGAACGGGCTTGGCTCACCCAGCGTGAAGAGCAGGACGGGTAACGCTTTATTTCAGGCGGCGGCATAAATCAGCCCCTGGCTGGTGTCGGGCTCTGCCAGACGCTCCCCTGGGGAAGCGGAGGCAGCCGCAGGGGATGTTTCTTCAGGCCCAGGTTTGGAGCTAGGGGCCTGAGTACAAATCCACGGCCACGTTCAGGTTCAAAAAAGGGACCAGGGACACACAAGGAACATGCAGGACCCTCTGGCAGCAGAGGAGAACAGCCAGCTGGATGCTGTGATGTTTCAGCTCACCACTGCCAGCTTTGCTGGAGCCAGTTTGCCAAAACAGGGCGCATAAAGCAGCTTGGGAATGCTTGGAAGGAGGCACGACTTCCTCTGAGAAAGGACCAGAAAGAGACAGGGACTGCAGGAGAGTCGGGAGGCAGCGGGGTGCAGGGGAAGGAGCCACAAAGACAAAAAGCACTTGGAAAAGTCCTCGGCAGCCAAACCCACGAGCCCAGACACGCCGCAAAGTACCTCTCACTTGGGAGCCGCTGCTTGAAAAGAGCCTTTGAGGAAAAGCTGGGGAGCACAAACACGTTTCTCCTCCTTCCCCTGGAGGGAAAGCTCCCGCTCCACAGCAGGGTGCTGCGCCCTGCATGGAGGGGAACACTAGCTGTGGGGCTTGTCACAGCATCCCCGGTTTGGGAATGGGGGGCTGGGGGTGAGCAGGAGAAGTGGGATCCAGACTTTCCAAGTGGAGGGAAGGGGGGATGCTGCCTTGCTGCCTGCCCTGCTGTCGTGACGGGGCTGCCGAGAGCGGGGTGAGAGGCTCGGGGGCGGCCGCCTCGCCCCCGCCCGCCCGCCCGCTGCCGGCAGTGCCGCTCTCTCGCGGCAGAGGGCGCCCCGCTCCACGCTTGTGAGTGCCGGCATGGGGCGGGGGACAGGGACAGGGACAGGGGACAGGGACAGGGACAGGGGACAGGGGACAGGGGATAGGAGACAGACACAGGGACAGGGGACAGGGGATGGGGACAGGGGGCCGCTTCCCAAAGCCCACAGCAAACCCCACTGCCTCCCGAAACAGGAACCCTGCCACTGCCCCGCAGAGGGTGAGGTGGTGTGCATCCCTGCATCCCTGCTTCCCTGCATCCCTGCTTCCCTGCTTCCCTGCATCCCTGCATCCCTGCATCCCTGCATCCCTGCCCCGTAAAGGGTGAGGTGGCTGGCAGCTTGCATCCTTGCTTCCCTGCATCCCTGCCCCATTAAGGACAAGGTGGTTTGCAGCTTGCATCCCTGCCCTTGGCAGGTCCTGCCCCTGCCACTCCAGCTTTCATATTTCCTAAGGATCCTCCAGAGATGGATGAGGCTCAGAGTGGCACTTCAAGGATGTTCTGTGGAGGGAACAGCTGTGATGTCCACGTGGGTGAAGAGACACCAAGGGGAGATGATAGAGTTCAACTACTACCCCAAGTGTCAGGGAAAAGGTGAGGAGGGGTGACAGCTCCTGCTGCCTCCAACAGAAAAGCCATTGGGGCAGCAAATGAAGACTGAAGGTGGAGAAACAAAATGGGTGGTGTAGGGCACTCAAGGACTCTCTGCAGGACTCCCCCCAGCAAGAAGAAAAATCCATGGAAGTCTGTTAGATACAAAAGCTCAGACATACCTGAGCTGGCAGTGGTGAGAGATGAGAGGACCATGGTCCATCCTGTGGTTCCTGCTCCTGCACTGCTCCCTGCACATCTGAGAGACATCCAGGCTGGCAACCATGGGGTAGTGATGGAGAAAGATGTCTGGGCTGGGCTGTCCTGCTTCCCTTCTTGCTCAGTCTAGAGCAAGAAAAATTAAAAACTAATATGATTTTTTGGGATTTTTTTTTTGTTTGGTTTGATGGGTTTTCTTTTTCTTTTCTTTTCTTTTCTTTTTTTTTTTTTTTTTGGTTCCTAAAAGAAAGCAGTTGCTCCTACCCAGGAATACCTGTCCCATCTGGCTTCCGAGTTGCTCATTTTCATTGCATGAGCAAAGGACCAAGAAATAGACCATAAAAATAACTGCCTCCAGCTGAACCTCTCTGGGAAGCTGGGATACACAAAGGAGGTGGATTTAGGGGCGGCCTGTGACACAGGATCTAGGCTATAAACCACCTCCTTCTGCTGCAGGGACAGAGGCTGTGCTCATGCAGAGGAATGATCGGTGCTGTAATTCAGATGCTCCTGCAATTGTAGAGTGTGTCAGCGCTGGGAAATCCCCAAAGCTCAGGGCCAGATTAAGAATTAGCTGCAGATCATAGTGAGATGCATTGGAGTCATGGCATGGCACCTTCAGCAGCCCCTCAGAGCTGCTCCTGCTGTGTCTGATGCCACCGGTCCCTGCTGCCAACGGGAAGGAAGCACTGGGAAAGGAACCAAAACAAGAGGATGAGGAGCTGGCACTGTGCCCTCAGACTCTGTCCTGATCCTGATGGCCTGAGCCCTGAGCTGATTACCAGCAGCTTGATCTCTCCTCTAATGCCACAGCCTGGTGCCTGTGCAGGGCTGCCTGGGGGGAGCTGGTACACCTGGCTGCCAGCTTTTATGGATGCAGTTGTTTCCAGCCTGGCTTTGCTGGCTCTGCATTGTGTTTCTCACCTTCCCCAGCAATGAAATGCATGGTGCAGGGAGAGAGAAAGCATCATGCTAAACCACCCTCATCTGAGTGCCCAGGCAGCCTGGCAAGCCTTTGGCTGGCAGCCTGAAGGCCAGGAGTTACCAGCATTGCCCAGGCATGAGAAAGGTCTCCTGGGGACAGCACTGGGGTGACAGAGGACACCTTGGGAAAAGCCACTTTGCAGAAGGCAGCGCTTTGGGAGGACAAGGGCTGGTGTCACAGTGAGGGAGTGGCACGAATGCAGGTTGTGTGTCTCCCCAAACAAGAGCCCTCTCACCTCTGTGACCTTCTTCATCCTCCTCTCCCCCTCCCAGGGCTGGGACACAGAAAATATTTGTTGTGGTTTTCCTTACACTACTGCTGTCAGAAAATTTTTCTGCACGGGAAACTTTGCAAAAGTCCTTGGGGACACACTGGAGGGGGTAGGGAGGGCTGTTAGACCCCAAAGCAGAAGGATCTCATAGAAGGACAAGAAGACTGTCTCACATGTGGACTCTAGAGCCCCAAACTGCCATCTCTGTTTGCAGAAGACAACCCTCAGCCCTGGGCTGCCAGCCTTTCCTGACAAGCCACAGCACACCGAGCCTAGCCAGGCTGGGATCTGAATCATGACAGCTTCCTGACTGCCTGCACACAAGGGAAGAGGGGAGGATGCTGCTTCTCTCCTCTCTGTGCTCCCCTGGTCTCTCTGAGCTGCCAGGAGATGCTCTGGGCTTTTCCTCTCCCTAGCCTTTATCCCCCCAGCTGAGAGCCCATCACCTTGGCCTCTTGGCTGCAGGGCTATGAGGTTCCCAACATCCTTTGCCAGCTGAGTGATTTCTCCTGGAAATTACACCTTTATCTTGTCCCTTTTCTTGCCCCACAGTCCTGGCAGGTGGGTGTAAAACACCACACACACTTCCTGCTCCCTGTGCCACAAGGTGCCCAGGGCATCTTATCCAGCACTGAGACACCCTGGGGACCTCATGGATTTGGGACCCTCTGGGCACTCAGACAAATGGTGCCACAGGCACTTGGAGAAGAAAGATTATACGTTATAGAAGGAGAATTAAAGTCTGGGGCTGAGAGCTAAAAACTAAATGGAGATGCTTAAATAGCCCAGGAGCTATAGGGCATGCTGCTGTGGTTTCTCCTGGAAGAAGGGATGTAGTTGTGAGGCCAGGTGGAATTGTGAAGTTGTCTGGTAAGTCTTTGTTGATGTTAACACACAGCAGAATGGTGAACAACCTACTGGATTGTTCAGAGAAATTACACCAGGGTGAAGACCATCCTGAAGGTCTGGCACATCCACTAGTTAAAAAAACAAAGAATGAAGGTTGCTGAAACCATAGGTAATAATCTGACATGAAAGGAACCACACAGGATGCAAAATAAAGTGACTTTGGACCTCATTATGACAGATACAGTTGAATTAATTGCTGGGCTGGAAGGCAGGGGTTGTCCTGATTGGCCGACCTGATTCTGCTTGTTCTGGGCAAAAAAAAAAGCTGTTCTGGCTCATTTAAGTGTGATGCTCCATAGGGTTAATTTTTCCAAAGGTGAAAGGAGAAGAGGAATTCAGATTGGGAGGAATAATTTAGAAAAAAATGTGAGAAAATATTGTGAGCTCTTCAGAAAGAGTTTTTCATATGTGGCATGTCACAGTGCAAACAGAGAGGAAATGGGTCTGGCTACAAGCCCATTCTGATTCAGTGGTACATTGGAAACCAAAGAGCTACAGATGACAAGTGGAAGGGAAGAAGGACTGACTAAAAACCAGTCAATAAAATGGAAATTCAAGATGTTGATTACAAATGCTAAAATAAAACAAGCAAAAAAGTCCATACAGGGCCAGGGTGAGGACAACAGAAGTGCAGATAGATGGAGTAGAAAAGAAGCAACAGCATTGATACAGTCTCCACCTAACATCATGGAGATGGTAAAACTGACAGTGATACATAAAAGCTGATGTGCTCAGTAAGTAATTCCAGGAGGGGATATACTTGTATCAGATGAGATATCATATACACCACTGGAATCTTAGAGCTTAGACATCTTAGAACACATACAGGAGTAAACTCACAAGCCCAGATGAGTCCTTGGAGAGCTGGCAGAGGTGTCCTGCCCTACTAATCCTTATTTGCAAGAAGATCAGAGAAATGCTAATGTTTTGCCAGAATTTCTAAAAAAGGCAAATGAGATCACTGGATAAATCAGACCTGTTAACCTGGCATCATGCAAAAGAGTGGAAGAAAATCTGAGCATTAGCCAACACAGAGCTAACAGAATATAAATAATGAATTGCCCAGTTTTTGTGGCAACGATGTTTGGGTTTGGTGTGTGAAGGTCACTGCATGACCACAACATTGTTCTCGTGAACATTTTGACTGAGAACTCTGAGATGCGATAGGATAAAGTATTTCCTGCAAGAGTTAGCTGCAGGTGAGCCTCAGGAAGAGATGACCTCTGTTGATACACGGGAATCTTCCCCACGGATAGGTGGATGCTCCTGAATCCTTCTCACGGCTGGCGCATGGCGGAAGGATGGGTAGTGAGATAAGGGCATCACATCCTTCTCAGTGGTTTGTTACTTTGGTGAACTCAACCCATTCAAACAAAACATCTTAGCAAGTCAAATGCAAGGAGGAAGGAGCAAACTGTGGACTTCAGTTACCAAGTGGGAAGATGGAAATGGAGATGGATGGAGATGGTCAGAGCAAACAACTCAAGCAGAGCTCCTGCTGTGATATGGGAGTGCAAGGAGTAGCACAGGTTTTGGATGTTTGAATGGAGAGTAATGACATGGCTGATGCAAGTCATGCCTATGGTTTTCAGTTCAGTTCAGTTCAGTTCAGTTTTGTTTGGTTTTGTTTTGTCTTGTTTTGTTTTTAATGGAGATGAAACATGGGAGAAGAGGCAGAAAAGAATCACTGCAAGGAAGCCTGAGCATGGGAGAGAACGAGAGCACACATGCCTAGTCTGGTTATCTAAATGAAACAGAGATTAAGAGGTGTATGAGTGCTTTCCTAAGGCCACGGGAAAGCTAATTTCAGTTGTTGTAGACAACACCAAACATTTACAGAGGAGAAACCGACAAGACAATTCCTCAGCCTGCTGCCGACATGAGGGGTGCGTTCTATCAAAGTTAAACCTCCAGCCTTTTCTCATCATGTTCCCAATCTCTCTGGCTTGGCAGAGGAAAGATCCACCACAGGTTTTGGAGACCTCACCCTGGGAAACAAAACCCTCAGACACGCCCTTTGATCCCCTACAGCAATCCAAACGTACATATTCATCTCAACCTACTCCAAGCAGGTATCCCACAGCACATACCTTGGATACCTAGCTCTGCTGGCTAACTTCACACTCCTATCAGTTCCTCCTTAGTCGAAGCATTAGGGCCACTTTGCGTATCGTTATCGGAGCTTGATCTCACAAGTGTCTTAAGGAAGGTGATGTTCATACAGCCTGACTTTGTTAACATCTTATGAGAATAGGCAATGCTAAAATATCCTTATTGCTCCTTCTACGCCCATTTTAATCTAGCACCTTTACACATCGAGAGATTTATCATTTTATTGCTCCATTAACAAAATTGTCCACCATCTTCTTCATCTGGGGTCCTTTGACCCTTTTCTTTATGCTGACAAAACCTTTAACTAGGAGTTAAAGTTTTTTAAATTAAAACTCTCTCAGGAGCCTAATTACCTCAATTTCAATGCTAAATGCTTTCATATAGGCAAAAAACCAAAGGCCAAATTCTAAAGCCAGGGTGAACTCACATAAGAAATTATCAGGCTTCCTCCACAAGATGCATGATTAATCACCAGAACCAACCAGCTAATGAGACTCTATGGGTTTATCTTCAGATCAAGACTTGGTTCCCTCCTGGAAGAGGTGTTTGCTTTGGCATCCATTGAAGCAGTAAGTGGGCAAGATACAAGGGCCTTCGGTGTAAAGGAAGCCACATGGGAGGGGTGGTCATTTTTTCTGGTCTGATCCTCTCAAAGCAATGCACTCCACCTGCTTCACCAAGAACCGGAGGTGAGCAAATTGGCTCCCTGATATCGGGGCTGGGGAGACAACTCATCCAGCCTGCCCTCCTCTCTGCCTTCAAGGGATCCCTTGATATGTGTGTAAAGCAGTGAAGGGCAGAGAGCCAAAGTGTGGCTAACCCCAGCCCAGAGTCACCAAAGGCCTGGAAGCCTCTCTGATACATAAATCTTTGACACGTGTCTGGAACTGTCACCAACCCAAAAGACCAAACAGAGCCTTCCTTGGAGGTCACAACTTGGAGAACTTGCTCCCAACCAAATCCTCAACCCCAGCCTGAGGCTGATCATGGTCCTGAAGGGAAATTCCATTAGAATGTGCTGTTCTGTGCTTTATAGCAGCAATGCCAGCATTGTCCTCCCAGATGAAACCCAAGAGGTTGTCTTGAGATATCTCATTAACTGAGAGGTACCTCTGGACACAGAGAGCCTCCTTTTCCTTGTTACTTGGTGGAACGTCACTAACCCAATGAGATGGGTAAAAGGTGGGAGAATGAGCTGTGCACTGATGGTGGTTCTCCCTCCTGCTTGATGATAGAAGGCATCCCAGTAATGGCTGGGTGTCTTAGGAGTAGTAAAATCTCATCTTCTGTTGTGACCTTGATCCATACCTCATAAAGCTTTGCTCCAGCTGGCAGACCTCATCTTGCCCTTCTGGACATGGCCACATCTCTGGCATCTCTTCCATTTCCCACAACCATTTCTGGCTGCCTTAGCAGCACAGCACCCTGGGTATAAGGACTTTTGCTCTGAGAAGATAGCAGAGAGCACACAGCTTTGCCATATTTATCTCCAGTGACCCATGCCAAGTATGTCCTATGCTTTTCATACAGCATCTCTGGGTTGGAGGTCACAGGGGCTGACAAGGGTCAGTGCTTTGCTCTTGATGCTGTTCTGGAAATGATTGTTGAATCTTTGAAATGGATGCAAGCCCTTGACTTCCAACAGGATATACTTCTGATATCTTTACAGAGGTGAGTTTAAGCTCTTCTCTGTCTTTGGGTGCTCCATGGTGTTTGTGTGGTCAACATTTGAGGACAACCATAATGCCTCTTCTGGGACCTCTTCAGGAGACAGTCCAAATGTTGCAACCAACTTCTCCAAAAGGGACAGGCCCAGTTTCCCTGAAACCGTCTCTGTTTCTTTTCCTGCTGCACATGCACAGAGCAAGGGGCATGGCTGGGAAACATGGGCAGATGTGGACTATCAAAACATGACTCCATGGACTTGCCATTCCCGGGGATCACATGGGAATGAAACCAATAGCACTTTGGGGAAGGTCTCCCAGATCCCACTTGGCTGCCAGACAGGGGAACCTGAATAGGAGCAGGAGTGCAAGGAGGGGGTGGGTCAGTCTGTAGTGCTTGGGAGCAGAGCTGCCCCATACGCTTGGAGCTGCAGCCCCACACGCTTAATGAGCACCAAATGTGCATAAAGTGAACAGAGGGAAAGCCTTTGTCAGGCAACAGCAGCAAGCAGCACTGCGGAAACAGTCAGAAAAGCCTTTCCCCTTAAAGTTTACTACTTTTACTACTAGCCTGGCCTGGAAGCCTTTATTGCTGCCGGCAAAGCCAGGACTTTGCTCTCGAGCCAGCCAATGGGAAGCATCAGAAAACCTGCATGCACATAGATGAGCCTGGTGCACCTTTGTGTGCATTCCTCGGTGTGTGGGTGCCTGGCTGTGTGCGCATGCCAAGGGCTCCGAGCGGAGCGTGGGTTTGGGTGAGGCGGGAGCTCACCTCGCCCTCCCGGTGCTGCTGGGGAGCCAGGCAGGGGCAGCCAGCGGCTCCAGGCACCCTCCCGCTGCTGGGAGGCTCAGGGGGGGAAGTTCAGCAGTTCTGCAAACAGAGGCCTCTCTCAGAAATGCCGACAGCCACTTCAGGGGCAGGTCTGCAGAGGAGCTCAGTGCCCCTTTGCAGAACTGGAAGGAAGCAAGTGGCTTCTGCAGGGGGCCTGTCACCTCGAGGCCTCCTCCCAGCTCTTTGGAGGGTCTTCCCCCACTCTGCCACACACCTGCCTGTGCAACTCAGAAACACTGCTGGAGCTTTTTGGAGAGCCTTGGTGAACATGTGCACATGGATGTGGATCCTATGGGTGCAGAGTGGGGCAGGGTTGGTGCTTGAGCTACCACTGGCAAGGCCCCAGCAGAAACCATGCTCTTGGTTTCCACTGAGCCCCAACCAGGACTGGGGGTTTCCAACAACAGGGAGGTGTGAAAGGTGCTGAGGCCATCTGGAAGGGACATGCTCTTTGCTGATGCAGGTGGCAAAGCCCCCCCCCAGCTCCAGAGCAGCTGCCAGGAGCTATGGAAGCCAGTGTACTGTGACTGTCTTCCCCCATATTCTGGCTATCAGACCCCTGCCAGCAGCAGGGCAGGTGCCTGGTGACTCCTGGCTGGAGGGTCACTCCTGCAGCTTGAGATCTCAGTTAAGCCATGCATCCCATGCTCTTGGGGGGAGACCCAAAGCTGGAGCATCCTGTGGTCTGCACCATCTGATGGGCACTGCTGCATTGCCTGAATCCTGCCCTTGGGGTGCTTCTCCCAGGACTGACATCGACCTCCTTGTATCCATGGCAGGTGGAGGTATTCAGCTACATTTCATCTGCTCGTCCAGGATGGCAAAGGAAAGCTGAATCCTGGCATCCTCTGCTGCTGCTGGCCCTCCCACGGCCCACAGTGTCTGGGAGCTGTGGCAGGCATGCCTGCCGCACCATGCGGCGTTTCTGCAGGCGAGGAGGCCTTTGAGAGGCCAGGATAATGGCTAATAGTGCTGTTTTCCTCTGCTCTGCTTTCCTTCAAGTGAATTACCAGGGTCTTGCTGGGAATTATCCTGCCATTACCCAGCGCTCTGGGGAGCTGCCAGTGATTTACTTAACAGCAAACAACACAAAGAGCCGGACACGGCGGGAGCTACACAGCTGAACAAGCTGGGGAACGTGCAAGAGGAAGAAAAATGCTGCAACAGCAGCCAGGGTGCAGGGATCTGGCCAGGGCTGCCAGCCACAGATGGGCACAAGGATGTCCCCAGGACCTGCCCTCTGTTTGCACATGGAGGTGTTCCTGCCAAGGGTACATTTGGTCCATGGAAATGTCAAAGGGCAGAGGTCCCACAGTTCTGTGCCCGACTGGCCAGGGGGAAGCCCAGGGCTGTGGCACAGAAGAAAATCCAGTTCTCCCTGCTCCTGGAGAGGTATTGGATTCAGGGATGGTGGAAGGCTGTGAGTGGGTTGGCAGTGGAGCCAGGACTGACCCCCTACTCTACACCAAGGCCCACCAGTGCCTTTATAAGGGGTGCAGCAGAGACAAAGAGTCCTGATCTCTCTCACTGCCTCTTTGTATCTTCCAGATTTTGTCCTTATCACTCTTTATTATCCCATGGGTGAGCAGGGCCCTCAGACACCCACGGCCTGGCTTGCCCCAGCCACACTGCTGCCTGTGACAGCCTCAGCTCCAGCAGATCACCACAACGCCAAGCTGCCCCAGGCTGCTCCTGCCTTCCTCCGGGAACTGCCCTCTGCACACAACAGGGTGCGGACACCCTGACAGACACTATGTGTCCCCAGCATTTGTGCTGCACCCTCCCCACAGGCTCTCACGCTTGCCATGTGTCCCCTCTCCTCGCACAGGCTGCCCCTGCACAGCCGCCACGTGGCCCCCCAAGCCCCCCACAAGAACCCCCTTGTCCTCCTGCCCCGTGCACGGCTCTGCACACACACGCACTCTCCTCTCGACACTTCACAGGCGCCGGCGAAGGAGGGGCTCCTCGAGTGCTAGAAAGTTGTTCCTACTCTGCGCTGGGAGAAACCACATTACTCACGAGTCCCTTTTTAGCGCAGCTATGTGTTTCCCCCTTCCATCTCCAGTCCATTAGCTACTATGGAAACAACATGTCATTGCCCGGAGGTGGAGTTCAGCCACAGCCAAAACAGCCGCGGATAAATTCCAGCGCCCAAATTCACATCCTGGGGCAAAGCCTGTGCAGTTCGGCTGGGGAATGGGAGCAGAGTCCTGGTTGTGCTGAAGGAGCAGACCTCAGTCAGGGCATGCTTGCTGCAGGATGTGTGGGGTGCAGAAAGCACCCGTGGGGACCCCATGGCATCCCTGGGGAGGGCCAGGATGATTTACACTCCCAGAGCCTGACCAAGGGCGTGTGTGTGGAGATAAGCAGCAGATCCACAGGGGCTTGGCTGCCTAATGTCTGCTGTATCCTGCAGCACCCACTGCCCAGCCTGCGGCAGCTCTCAGCTGTGGATTTTGGGTGTCCAACCTGAGTGCTTCATGCATCTCAGCCACACCCCCATTGTGGGGCAGAAGCTGGGGTCCCCATTGCACCAGGGTGGCCAAAGTGCTTGAGCTGAGCTGCAGCAGGTGAGCACTGTCCTCCTCACACTCTGTCCCCATCCCCTGAGTCACCTTGATGTGGAGAGGGACTATCAGTGTCCCAAAGCCTGCCTGGCTCTGCATGGGGAGATACACGCAAGGTGGGGCAGAAGCTGTAGGGACCCAAGGGAATCACAGTTTAATGGTGGCTGTCCCTTGTCATATCCCCTCGGGACCCTGGGGAGGAGGAGGGCAGGCAGGGATGGTGGCATCTGCCTGGAGGTGGGTCCTGCCTGGAGGCTTTCATAGCAAGGAGTCCTGGCTCCAGTCTTCCCTGGCAGATAGGAAATGCAGGAGATAGGAAGCAAAGCCATTAGGAGAAAGAACTTTCCTCAGCAGAAGCCAGCACTCCATGATGGAGATGTGACATCCAACACTGGTGCTGCCCAGTTGTCTGCTGCTGTCTGTGGGCACCCTCCCAGCCTGGGCTGATCAGGAGCTGCCATGTCCCACTCTGGTGGCTTTGCTACCCTGCAGTGCCAGTGCCTGGGGACAGCAGTGCCACATAGGGTGGGCAGTAACTACCCCAGCACTTCCAACAGCTCAGCCAAGGACATGCACCAGAGCCAGCTCTGGCCTAGCTTGGACACTCCCTTCCTTCCCCAGCTTCTTCAGGAGATAGAGCAGGAAAACCTGTCAGTCCCCAGGGCAGCCTTGGAGTGATCCACTGGCTTTCAAGTTGCAGCAGTGACCTGTGTAAGTGCCTGCCTGGATCAGGGCCAGTGAGAGCAAACTCTGGCCATGAGGTTCCATCAGAGGAGGGAGGGAGAGACCAGAGGCAAGCAGAGATGTCTTTCCAAAACAGGAAGAGGAATTGCCTGTTAGCAAGGCTTCTCTGCAAAGAGGTGAGCACCATCTCTGAAAAACAACAGAACAAACATTGTGAGGAAGGAAAAAATAATGCTGGTTTCTAGAGCAGGGATTTTCAACCTGTTCTGCTTTGCTGATCTCCAAAAATATCCCACCCGAGATGCAAGTTCCTTTGTAGCAAACCCACACCACCTGGCAAGACACTTCCTGGCCTCAGTTACTCTTCCTTAAAAGTAGCCACGGAGCCATGGGGATCCCCCAGCCACAAAAGCTGCAGCTCCCGAGAGCACTGGAAACACAAACCAGGCTTGTTTACCCTCATGGAAGCCCCATGAAATGGACTGTAGCCCCAAAGTCCCAGGGCATGGTATTGAAAGAATAATGCTTGTCCCACACCCACTAAGGAGTGAGCAGGAGGGTACCCAGTGAAGCTGGGAAAAGCTGAGGTGCACCCCTGGGGAGCACTGGGGACATTGCAGTTTCAAAGCCATGCTTCAGACGGGGTGCTTGGTGAGGATTCTTTGCTGACTAATAGAAGACAGTGCATCTGCAGTGGCAGGTCTCTTGGGGTGGGCTCCAGTGAGTGTGCCCACCTGCTGAGCCACTTGTTTCCAGGACATTGCAAGAAGATCTAGAATCTCCCCCTCATATCACCACCAAATTTGTTTAAAATTGGTCCCATGGGTTTGCAGCAATTAGAAGAGAATGAGCAGCAAAAATGGGAGAAAGGCTCCTTTTCTTTGGAAACCAACATGGACAGTAGGTAAAATAAATGCTAAGGGATGCAGGAAGGTGTAATGGAAAGAAGTAGGAAGAGAATGATCCTGCTAAAATATCTCTTCTCTCCAAAATCCTGCCTATGACAGGTGTCTCCATTTAAGTAGGATTCCTGAGCATCCTTAACAAGTGGGGGACAGTCCTGAGATACAGATTGGTCACCATGTCCCCAAACCTTGTCTAGAATCTCAGAAATGCCACCCAAGAAAATCTCTTGGCAGGGATCTTCCCTGTGTTCCCATCCTGGGGCTAGGAGTGTGAACACAGACTCCATAAACTCTGCAGCTGAGTGACACTGTGACCCTGTGGGGATGGCATTTCCCCCATATGCCCTTTGCTTTCAGCCACTGGTGTAAGGAGCATTCTTATATCTCCCAGACCAGACGAGCTCCCTAAAGCGTGCACAGCCATGAGACAAGTTGGCCAAATAAACTTTAAAAAATTAAAAAAAAAAAAAGGAAAAAAGGCAGAGTCCATTCCCTGATTTCCTCTTGTTGCACAAGCAGTGAGGGAGGCTGCACACCGGCAGGGCTGGACGGCTCCTTTGGCAGCGGCACAGATTTCGATCGGCTTGAAGCAATCATGAAAATGCAGCCTGAACTTCCAGTGACTCACTCAGAGAAGGGAAACTTCCTGGCTTGTGTGTTTGAGCATTTCTGGAAAAACTGCTATATTTGGCATGGAAAATAGGAAGGATTCCTCCAGTTGCTTGAAACGGGAGCAGCAGAAATGAGTCAATGGGCAGTTGAAGAACATTGAACAAGGACGTTCTCTTAAATTATTCATTGTTATTCTCCACATTGTGTATTTTCCTCACAACAGGCTCAACAGTGACAGCCCAGGATGGCCCAGGCTCTACCAGGAAGGTGGTCAATTTATGGCTCTGACAGCCACCCCAGCACTGCATGTTGGCTGTGTGTTATTGACTATGGACATTATGGGCTGCTCCCCTCTGTTTACCAACAAATACTGCTCCTAAAGGTATGGCATTGTGCTTATCACTACACATTGACCCAGCGTGGAAAATCTCCCAATTTATATTTTCATGACATCAGTAGCTAGAAATGCAGTTCTCGCCAGCTTCAAACACTCTCAAATGTTTCATCTAGTATGCTGGGGGAAAAAAATTAAGGAATTGCTCTTCTGCAAATTACTGAAGTTGGTGGAAGGGGGAGCTATTTTGAGGATTTCAAATGCATTCTTCTCTCCTTTTTTTTTTCCAATAGTTGTCCAAATGGTTATTGAAACAGCTTGTTCATTAAAATCCTGAGTTGGTAAATGAAAATTGTTATTTTCAGATCATATTGTTATTACCTAAAGGAAAAAAAAAAAGAAGAAATTGCAAGCAAAAAAAAGCAACAACTTTTCATGAAAAATCTGCTAAAAAATGAGAAAGAGGGCAGCAAATATTTTCCATTGGGTGCAATGCCAACCAGCTCCTGGTTAGTGTATATTAAATTAAATATTCAATTTGGTCATGCACTGCTTTTATTGGTGGATAAAATATCGACAAATACATCTAATGCAGAGAGATGCTTCATGCTGCAGCTGGCAAATCCCATTGCAGCTCCTGATCAGTGCTTTGGGTGGGAAAACCTGTTCCTCTTGCCACTGCAACCCTGCAAGGCTGATGCCTGGGGTGCATGGCTATTGCATGGGGAGTCCTTTCACCTTGTGACCCACTGATGTCCATCGTGGCTGGGCCAGCAGTGGGTCACCAGCACCTCTGCCATGATGCTGAGGGCAGGAAGCAAGAGAGGGACTGTTAGGCAGTGACTCTCTCCCAGACACTGAGGCTTTGCCACTGAGGGACCTCCGGAACAGAGAGTGGAATCACTGGATTTAACTTCTTCCAATTTCTCTAGTGAACTTATCCAGTTGCTTTTTGCCTGTAATTTTTTAAGCCATTTTCCATGCTCCCACAGCAAGGAGGCCACAGCTTGGCTGTGGCAGGAGAGCTCTCCCTTTCACTGGAGTGGAGTTTGCTGCTATCCGATGGCCCCACGTTCTTGTACAGGGAAGAGCCAAGCACCCACCTTGATTTGGCAGACTCCTTTCCTCTTCCCTGCTCAGCCCACTCTTTCTAAAGGTGTTGTTCAATGGGAACCACCCCAAGCAGGAGGTTTCAGCCTGGAAGCAGCAGCCTCCTTCCCCTGGCTCCTCCCTTCTGGACTGGAAGGTGGCCAGTCCCTCCAGAGCTCCAGCAGCACAAGGGGCAAGCTGGGAGATGAGTGGAGGTTCAGTCCTATCCCCAGCACCCCACATCTTCAGCCCACCAGGAGCCCCAGGCAGGAATGAGATATGTTGGCATGATATCAGAGAGAAGGGTCTTGTCCGGGGCTCTGCTTTGCCTCTCGAATGCTGCCCCTGGAGATTCGGTATCTGCTTGCTTGAGCCTTCTGGTCCATCAATTATTTAATTCCCTCCAGCCATGTGGTCTCCAGCCCCGAGTGCTCATCTCCTCTGAGAGCACAGGTCTGCCTATGGGGGAAAAGGGGTTGGGCAGGGGGATGCAGAGCAGGGGTTGGGCAGAAGATTCCCACTGGGAAACGAAGCAGAGGCACAGGGGACAGGTCCCACCAGCTGAAGTCTTGAGTAGAGCACTTGGGCCGGCACCTCCTTTCCCAGCCACCCATTTGTGGGAGGGATGGGTTCTTCTGATCACTGGGGATGACCCTGAGGAAAGCACCTCCCTGCTCCATGCCTCACTTTACCCACCTATAAAATAGGGCCAAGGATTTCACAAGTGGTGTTAGCTCCAGTGGCATCCCAAACGTGCGTGCAAGACAGCATTTTGCAATAGGCAAGAGTGTGACTCTCACCCCTGCTCGCAGGGGCTACACCACCAATGTGCCTTTAGTGGATCATGTAAGGCTGGTGGTCCCCGTTTGCTGCTGCTGTCTCAAGCTAAAGTGGCACGGCATGGCATGGCACAGCATGGCACAGCAGGCGCAGCTGGGTAGGCAGGACAAGCTGTGACACGCGGGCAGGCAGGCGGCTGGAGCTGGGTAGGTGTGTCCCTGTTACCCAATAAATAACTCAAGCCCTAAAGCAGCCCATTGTAATTACAGGGGCCCCGCGCAGATTGAAAACGAAGAAGAAGGAGGGGAAAAAAGGAAATCAAGGTTCAGTTCTTCCCCAGGAGGTAGCGCTCCATGGGGAAAGCAATAGAAGGGAGCGGTGATTTATATCTCTCCAGAGGAATTCTCCTTCGCAGGGCCGCCCAAGGCGCCGCCAGGTTCAGCTGAGTTTCTAATCTGAATATGCATGAGCCAGTAATTAATTCTCTCTGATACTGATCCAGATTTGGGGTTGGTTTTGTGAGTGTGTGCGTGCCCGTTTGGTGTCCGTCTTCTCCCAGGTGTGCTAACGCACCAAGGAGGGATGAGACGAAGGAGTGCTGGCTCTCCACAGCTGTCCTTGCAGGATGGTAGCCACTGACACTTCGGGGCCAGCTTGGGGCAGAGAGGTGGCCCTGGCTGGGTGGGGACTTCTGTGGGGTGGCTCTGGGTGGTGTCCTGCTGGGGACAGCATGAGGAAGGGGGACAGAGAGTAGGGCACAATCAGGGTCACGTGCCTGGGGCTGGCTACACCATGGGGCAATCCCTGCCCAAACACATACCCAGCCCTGGGCACGTGCAGGAGGTGTTTTCCCTCCTCCAGCAGACATTGCAAAGATACCGTGTTTGCAAAGTGCTGAGAAGAGGGAGGGAGGGAAGAGAATCTTGACTCGCCTCCTCCCTCCCACCTTCCTCTCTCCTTTTAAATCTCTTCCATGCATCATTTGAGCAGTGGGACGGGAGCCCTGAGGAGTGAAACCTTGTCTCTGGCCAAAGGCCCAGGCCTGGGGCAGGATGTGGGTGTGTAAACCCCATGCCATAGGCTCTTGCTCTGGGTCTGATCCACAGCTCGTAGTCACAACCAACCTTCAAACCAGGGGAAAACCAGAAAACATTAATGAGAGAGAAACAACTCTTTTCCAGCTTCACAGAGCCCACACCCTAGAACACAGGCCTCTTCCCCTGGCCCCAGGAGCATGCTGCCCCAATGGCCTGCTCACCCTTCCCTTGAGAGAAAGGCAATAATCATGCTTTCCTTGCCATGGGGCTCTGGCCGTCTCTCAAGGATGAGTTGAGGTTGTTCCAACATACAGGCAAGGAAAGACGGGGATGTGAGTACTGGTGCCTGGGTCACGACATCAGCAGTGCTGGCCCTTGGCAGCCAGGAGGAGATGCTGGATCCATTCCTGATGTTGTGGGCCCCCTGGAACAGCCAGCATCCCAAACTGGAGGCTTCCCTGGTCCCCCCATCATGTCCCCCCACTCTGCCTGTAGCCAGGAGCAGGATTAGCAGCAGTGCTGAGGTGTATTGCCCCACTCCACCTGGCCCTGGCTCCTGACAGCACCCACGTGCAGCAGAAAAGGGACTGCCTTGGCCCCACATCTCAGCCAGATAGGGCAGTGGCTTCCCAGAACCACAGAGAAGCCAGTGAGCATCAAGGGACCATGGTGTCATTGCCTGCTGGAGTCAGAGGATCTAGAGAGGTCACACTCCCTTTCCCACACCCTCCAGTTCTGAGGACTCCTCCAGAATGCTGTCCTCACTCTGGGGCTCTGTGCAGAGGCCCAAGGACTGTGCCATGTCCTGCCTACCACATCCAGCTCCATCCAGTGGAGTGCAGAGGAGACAGACTCCCTACATCCATCTGAGGGATCCCTGCAATGTCTACAGGCTTGGAAGCAGCGGGGTGGGAACAGCTGGTGAGTCAGAGCCCTGTGTTGTAACGTGGGGGGCAGAGCGCGTGTTGGAGCAGGGATGGCCGTGAGCTGCATTGTGGGGCCCGCCTGGGCCTTTTGCAATCCTCTGGGGAAAGGCGAAGTCACGGTCTCCATCCCTTAATTAAAGTGTGCCACAGGGCCCTGCTCCTGCCTGTTTATGTGGTTCGCGGGGACGGACAGAGGAGCAGCAGCCCGGGACATGGGCAGGAGGGCGGCCTGATCAGCCCTTCCCTGCACTGGGGCAGCCAGTGCTCTCGAACAGTCTCTGGCTCCAGCAGCCAGGTCTCAGCCTTGACCCCAAGGTCTCTTAAAGACACTTTTTGGAACCATGAGCTGATTCCAGTTCTCTACACACCTCCCCTCCCTCCTGTGAGTGCACATGAAGCTCCTTCCCACCTCCCCATCACCCTTCACACCCCCACTCTCCCCCCCCCCCCCAGCACTGCTGTTCCAGAGAAAACCTGGCCCCCGTGTGCAACCCCTGCCCATCGAGGAACAGAAGGTGACACAGCCAGGATGTCATCTCTGCCGGCTTCACGTCCCGCATCACCAGCCTGACCTAGAAACACTACCACGTCTCGTGCGCCGGAGCCCGGGGATGCTGCAGGCTCATCCCTCTGTTTTTTCCAGAGCAGCTGAGTGACAGTCGCCCCTCCCTTGCCTCTCCGAAGAGCGTAATGAGAATTTCCTCCGAGGAGCAGCTTGCCGCGATGAAATAATCGCCCGAGCAGCATGATCTTCGCCGGGGATTAGAGAGGCTGCTACTTGCTGAGCTAGGGAAACGGCCGGTGAGGAGGGAAAAGTCCTACCTCCTCCTCCGGCACCTCGGCTCCTTTGCCAAAGCAATCGCCTGCCGCAGACGGAGCGAGGTCCCAGGCAGAGAGCTCAGCCCTGGAAACTTCTGTCCCCGATGCTCGGGCACTTTTGCAAAGTCCCCTTCCACCCTCCTCCTTCTCTCTCTGCTCCCGGAGGAGCCGCTCCTCCGGCAGTCCGGAGGGGTGGAGAAGAGGTAAAGAAGCAGCTGCCTTTTACAGGCAACAATTCCTGTTGTTTCTTTTTGGACTGCTGAGGCATAAAGCGCCTAGCTGAGCCTGCTTCTCCCTGCCGTACGCTCACAGGCACTCGCCAGCCGGTTATCCCGCTGCACAGAGGGACGGCACCAAGGGCTATACATGGATTTCCGACGCGGAGTGGTTTAAGGCAGTTTTGCTTCCACTGCAGGCTTGGGTGTTTTTTATCTCCAGCCCTCCCACCACCACCCTCCCGCCCCCTGTCCTCTGCGAGATCCTGGTGTGACCATCCCTTGAGGATTCCTAAATTCCGAATTTTCTTCCTGAAATACCCCACAGCTCATTTTCTTTTTTTAACTCTTCCTGAAACGTGGGAACCCCAAGCCCAAAGGAACATCCCTAGTTTGAGCAGAAGGCACGCATGAAAGACAAGTTATAGCAGAAGTGATTTTTTGAGGGGTCGGGGCTTGGGTGTTTTTTTTCTTTCCTCTTTCGGACACATTTCGAGACTCGCCGGCCGCCAGCTCCCGGCTGAGCTGTGGCAGAGGGCGCTCCTGCCTCCAGCACTGCAAACAACCTGCCCCAAACCCACTGAGTCCTGTCTCCGGGAATAGCAGCTACCCTTGTCTCAAACACTCCAAGCGAGAGGCGTAGCCAGAAGCAACCAGAAATCCCGGTTTCCATAGCCCTCTCCTTCCCCTGAGTGCATGGAGAAGCTCTCGCCCTGCTCTCGCCCAGTCCTGCCACCAGGTCAGAGCGGGACATCCGACGTGAGAAATCCATCATCCCCAAAGGGTCCCAACGCGAGAAATCCATCGTCCCAAAAGATCCCTCCTGACAAAACACCAACAGTGCCCGACCCTCGTGAGCGGGGCACTGTTGCGTCGACAGCGCCCGTGACCCAAAGTGAGAGTTGCCGGTGGGGTCGCAGCCCCTGGGGCCGGGGGACGGCCAGGGCAGGGGGTGGCTGGCCCCGGTACGAGGTCACTCCGAGGGTCAGCGGCCGCCGTGAGGGCTCAGCCGTGCCGGTGCTTCCCGCTCCCGCCACAGCCCTGCGGCCCTGATCCCCGTCCCCACGCCACCATCTCCTCAGTGCTGCTGCCACGAGGGGCAGGACGCGGAGGCTGAGGAGAAAAGCGCTGCATGGTGCGCCCAGGCACAGAGCACGCTGTTTGCTGTGCTACCGCGCTGAGTGGGAGGGACATTTTGTCCTGGAAACGGGGCCCCGTTTCTGTGTCCAGCCGCCGGGCGCGTGTGGGGATGGGGCAACGGACGCGGGCGCCATGACGCCTCGTACCGCGACGCCTGGTGCCAGGCGGTGTGGGGACTACCATGGCTTCTCCACAGCTCTCCTGAAGGCGTAAAGAGAAGAACCCCGGGTCAGCGCGACTTCTAGTAGCCGGGATCAGCGGCCACCGCCCGCAGCACCCCCACCCCGGGCCCCCAGTCGACCGGCGTCAACTCCGCTCCACAGCTCCGCCCCGAGCCTCCTCCGGGTTTTCAAAACCGCTTCGCCATAGACAGACAGGCGGCTCAACTAATAGGAAGCCGCAAAGCGTCAGTACAGCGTTCGCCTGGCGCTGCTGACCAATCCACACGGTTCGATGCCTATATCCCGCCCTCCGAGGACAAGTTCAGCCTCGGTCTGGCGGCCATGTTGAGTGTGGCAGCCCCGCTGTGCTCCATATGGAGGGGCGGTTTTCCCACCCCTTCACCCGTTGATTCGCGCTTTCCGCACCGGGGACCATTTATGCGCGGCTCTGTCTCACCCCCGGGGCCGTCGTGGGCGGCGGAGCGGCTCCCAGGGGATGGTAACACCGTGTGGTTGCCCCACGAAGGGCTCTCGGCGCCATCTTGAGTGTGGCTGAGCCCCCTCGCTCGCTGCGTCGGTGCCCTGTTACCCCGCGGTGTGAGGGGGGGGACCGATGCGATCGCGGTGCCCGCGGGCGCGGCGCGAGGGGACGGCCGTATATAACGGGGAGCTGAGGATGGGGAGCATAGGGAAGCTCCTGGTGCGCTTCAAACACTAAACTCGCGGGGGGGGAAAGTAGAAGCAGCTTGGGTACGTTTTTTTACTGTAGAATAACCAAACGGGTGGGAATCCCGCATTTCTGCGCGGCGGCAGGTTGGGCGGGCCGCCCCTCCCCGCTCCCCCCAGGGGCGGCCGCGGTTGTTGTGGCCAAAGTTTCCGCGGGGCGCGAAAACACAGAGAACGAGGGGGACTAGCGGGGTACCGAAGGGACGGGGCTACCCCGGGACTACCGGCGGCCCCGTGGGAGCGCGGCTGGGGGAGGGCAGCGCCGGTTCTCCCACATTACTGTTATTATTCTTATTTTTAACTCTTATTATTTCCCCTCCGCAGGCGCGGCGGGAGCTCTCCCCCCTCCCCCCCCCACTCCCGCCCGCCGCCTCACACGGCGGGAGGGGCGGGGCGGAGGCGGCGGGGGCGGAGGTAGCGCGGGGGGGGCGTGGCTCTGCTCCCCTCTGCGCCTGCCGTGCTGAGACCGGACCCAACTCATCGCCGCAGTGGCGGCGCTCGCCGGCTCCTTTAAGCGGCCGTGCCCCATTGTTTGCACCGCGGCCAATGGGCGCCCGGCGGCCGCGGCGCGCGCGGCCAATGGGGCGCGGCGCGGGGCGCGCGCGCGCCGCCCCCGGCTCTATAAGAAGGCCGGCGGCGCCGCGTGAGTTCCCACTGGCTCGCGCAAAGCCATCTTGGCATTGTTCTGCCCGCCCGCCCGCGCCGCCGCAGCCCCGCGCGACACAGCCCCGCACGCCCCCGCCATGTCCGACGCGGCCGTGGACACCAGCGCTGAAATCTCCGCCAAGGTGAGCGACCCGCCACCTCGCGCCCTGCTCCGCGGCTTTTTTCCCCCCTCTTTTAAAATTTTTTTCCGTGTGATTTCTGGCTTTTTTTTCCTTTTGCGTTTTCTTCGTCGGAATTTCCCCCGCCGCCCGTCCCGTCCCCTCGTTTCTCCCCCTTCTCCCTCTGTCCTTCGCGTTGAAGTTGGTGGCGCGGTGCGGTGCGGAGCCGGTGCCGCCGCGCTCGCCGTGCGGGGCTGCCAGCGCCGTTCCTTTGTCTACAGTGTGCGGGAAACGTGCTCGCCGCCTCTGCCGGTGCTGCCGAGCCCCGCCGCTCCACGTCCCGCTCCCTCCCGCCTTTCCTTGGGACAGTAGCTGGTCATCCCGCTGCGGAGGGGCTCGGAGAGACGGGGGGGGTACACGCACGGCGGTGCCTCGGCACCCGGCAGCGCTCGCTCATTCAATCCGCGGTGCGGGAGCTTGACAGCCCCGTCAAACTTGTGTTCCGCTCGGCCCCGTCCCTGCGGGGGGATGTGGGGGGAAGCGCTCCGGAACACGCACGGGTGGGGGCAGTGTGTGTTGTGGAGTTGCTGCCGAAAAGCGGGGTGGGCGGGTGGTTGCTATTTCGGAGTTGCGCCCGGTTGATGCGGGAGGGGCGTCTGCTGTGGCCGTGTTACCCCTGGAGTGTGGGGGGAGACAGTTGTTTTTTTGGCGTTACCCCCCGGAAGGGGGGGGAGGGGGGCATTTGCAGTTTAGGTACTGCCCCGTATTGGGAGTTACTGTTTCGGAGGTGAGGAGGAGTAGGGGGTGATCCCGAGCTGTCCCGGGGGGGCTTTTGTTATTTTTGGAGTTACCCCGATGGGGGCGCCTCCACAGTAGGAGATGCCCCAGTGCGCTGGGGCGGCGGTGCTGAGGGCGCCGGCCCTGGCCCGAGCTCCTCGCAACCAGGATAAGTTTGCGAGTCGCTGCTGGAGGCGATGGGAAGCAGCTGGGGAGCGCCGGTACCAGCCGGGAGAGGCTCTCCCGGGAGTCCCCGCTGCGGCTCCCGGCGCACGCCTTTGTCTGCGAGCCGCTGCGGAGCGTCCCCCCGGGGGGAATGCGCTCCCCGAACGGCCGCGGTGCGCCCCGTTGAGCTCGGGGCCGCGGCCGGAAAAGTTGCGAGGGGGACCCGACCCGGGCCAGTGCGTGGGAAGGCGGCGGGGGACGTGCCCGGCGGCCTCCTCACCCTGCGCCAGGGCTGGCCCCGGGTCGCGCCGCTCCCGGGGGAAGCGCGCCTGGAGGGAAAAAAAATCCGACCGGGAGGAGGGTTTATAAAAAACAACCAACAAAACGCCGTTTCTGGCAGATTTCGATTTCACTTCTGTTTCCCGCTCCTGCAGCCATGCCCCAATCCCGCCTGCCCAGCCTCCGTTCCGGGGCCGCGGCTTGGTCCCCGCCGCCTCCGGCTCTCCCGCTGCCGGGAAGCGGCGAGGCGGGTCGATCCCCATCCTTCCCCGGGGGAACGGGGCCAAGTTTGCCGTTAACCTTCCCCTGCCCTTTTTACCGAGTGCGGGAAGGGGCCTCGTCTCTGGCTCAGCCTCCTGGGAGCGGACAAGGGTCCGCGCTGCAGGGCGGGCGGGGGCGCGCACGGCGGCAAGGTGACCCCCCCACACCTCACAGAAGCGCGGAGGCACCGGGGCCGCTCGCTGTCGTCCCGCCTCGCCGTCCGGAACGCTCCCGGGAGGCGGGGATGGGGGGGAGGGGGTTCCCGCCCCGCCCGGGCGCCGCCCCCGGCCGGTGCCGCGGGGCGCCCACCACGTGCGGGCCTGGGAGTCGGAGTCCGCCGCGCCACCCCCGCTGGGACTACAGCTCCCGGCAGCCCGCGGGGCGCCGCGCTGGCCGCCGGCCAATCAGCGGGACGCGGAGAGTGGCGCGCGGTTTGAATGGCGGCCGCGCGCGTGGCGGCGCGGGGGAGCCCCCTACCGGCGGGAGGCGCGGCCTGCGGCGGTGCCTCTCTCGTCCCCGGGTCCCCATGTCCCCTGCTTCCCACAGGGATCCTGCCCAGGGCAGGCTCGGGGACAAGGTAGAGCTTTCCGGGCCGGTGGTATGTGGCTCTACACCGCTGCTATTCATTCCATAGACAAACAGCCCTGACACACCTATAATTAGAGGCTGTGTCTCAGTCTTGGCGCCAGAGCAGCCCTGGTGCCTGCACCGGCCCTTGGTCTGGACGCTCCTGTGCATATCTGTTTGTGTTGGACTGGGAAAGGAAAATGGGGAATCTGATGCTCTCTGCAACCCTGTTGCTACCACAAACTTCATGACCTGGCATGGTGATGGTGGTTAAACTGAGAGCATTTTCAGTGATGTAGGAAAGGTCAGGGCTGTAGATTTGTCCAGCTGAAATGCCCAAGAATGAGTTGTTCCTTCACTGGGAGAATTGCTTGCATTTTGTGAGCAACTTGTTTTAAAAAGAAGTGTTGGGTACATTGAGAGGTGGAAATTCTGACTGCTTGACTTGTTCTGTGTTTAACTTGGGAACTGCTTTGTTGCCCTCGTGCCCGTGTGCCTGGTGTGATGCAGCAGCTGTAGCCCAGTGATGCATAAGAGGCCAAATGGTTGTGATCAGTCTCCAGGGAACAGGGCAATGGAAGCCACTGACAGTGTAAAACTGTGGTGGAACTGGGCAGTGTGGAGGAGGTGGCCTGGGATTTGTGTGTAAGCAGTGAAAGGAGGAGGGAGCTTGTGTATTTGTTTTACTCCAGACTTCTGGGTTGGTTTGCTTAGGTGAGGTTCGATCAACAGGTGTTGTCCCCCCTCAAAGCTTTTCCAGGAAACGTCTTTCCTCTATGCACTGGCAGTCTGTGGGTGCCTCTGGAAATGGCATCTATTTAAGTAACCTGGTGGTCTAAAATGCCTGTGCTGCCTCCCCAGCACAGTCTGCAGGGCGGTAGAAACCCTCCCAGAAGGGAGCAGTGATCACCCTTGCAGGGCCAGGGCCACACTCTTCCCTGCCGTGTTCCCACGAGGCAGCGGCTCCCTCCCGGGAGTGAAAGTGCCCGCTGCCCGTGGGCGGCACCGGCAGCTGCAAAGGGCTGGCAGGAGGGGGAGAAGCCACCGCGGTGGAGCAGGAGCTTCCAGCAACTTTTAAACACCTCATGGTCGCTGCTGAAGCCGCTGTGGCTGTGCTGCTGGCCCTGGGGAAGGGCCTCCCTGCTTTCCTTGGCCGGGGTAGCGCTCGCTGTGCTGAAGGATCTCGCTCCAGTTGATGGAGGAACAGAAGGGGAGGAGGATGCAAGCAGAGATGCCAGTGTTAAATCCAAGTGTTCTTAATGCAGGAACATAAAGTTGGATCCTTTCAGCCTGTTTGCTGAGCGACTTGGCATGACATTTTGACAGTGATCAATAGCAAAAACACACAAGCTCCCGCTCTGCTCGCAGTGGAGGCTTGAACCAAACTAGCCAGGCACGGCTCTTGGAGCAGTGTAAAAATAGACTACTTCCCCCACCCCATCCTGTTACACTTTAGGCTGTGAGCTGGATGCTGGAACCTCCTCTCTGCTGCTGTGAGAAAGACCAGGCGTGTTATATTTGCCGTATGATTTTCACTAGGCAGGGCAGAGACCACAGCCTCTGCTAATGAGTGCCTGGGATCTGTTCCTGCTGTGAAGGCTCTGAGCAGCCGTGGGTGCCCATCCTGTGGACGGGGCTGCCGGCTCTCCATGGCATTGCAGGAGCTTGCTGGACTGTGCTAAGATGGGCAATCAGCCAGCTCTGCTGCTGTTGAGCATATATGCAGGCAGCCAGCTCTGTCTGTTTGGGAGCTCAGAGGTGAAACAGAGCAGTCTCTTTTTTAGAGGGCTGCTCTGGCAAGGCTGACTTGGATTGAGATTCGCCCCCATGTTTTCCCGTTCCCAAGGAGGAGCCAGAACGTGGCGACCAAATCACAGAACAAATCTGTATGAAGAGAAACCGGCGCCTGCTCTCGCTCTCAGACTGTGTTTTTCACACCTGATCTGCAGCTTCTCTGACCCAGACACCTGGAATCGGGGTGACTTCTCTGCTTTTCTGCTCCTTCCAGGATCTAAAAGAGAAGAAGGAAGTTGTTGAAGAAACAGAAAATGGCAGAGATGCACCAGCCAACGGCAATGCTGTGAGTATGGCTGCAATCTGCTGGGAGAGGCAGTCTGTACACCAGTGCCTTTTTCTTCTTCTCTTCTTGCTTTTGCTGCAAGTTTGTCCCTAGTACTGTTGAGAGGGGATCCCTGTAAACGGCAGCCCTGAGCCCTGCAAAGCCCTTCAGCCTTTGGTGCTCCTCGTTACGCGGACACTCCCAGCCTGTGGGCTGTTCATGTGTGTGCAGAAGAGAAGGGCTGGGCTTGGATTCCCTCCCTGACAGCTGTGTGAGGCTGTCCAGTACCAACCCTTCCCTAGGCAAGGATGAAGAGAAAAAAAATTTTAAACCCCACTAGGATTTACAATGTTACAACCAGTTCAGCTAGGAAATACATCATGTACAAGTAAACTGGTTGGTTTCCTCTTTTGAGGTGCTGGAGGGAAATCACTGTGCCACATTTCAGTGTGTCATGAGAGCCATTACAGGCTTTGTCTCAAAGCTGCAGCCCCAAGTTACTGTGGGCTTGATCCTTTGTGCCTGGGCTGTCTGGGTTGTGTGGAGGCAGGCAGAAGGCAGGATGTGCAGCCAGGGCTCTGGTGGGCTGGTGCTCTGCTTTCAGCAGGAAAGGTGGGAACATGCATTGTGCTGAATGTCTCTTCCACCTTCTCCCTTTCCTGGTGCATTTTTTTTAAGTGATGTTTTGTCTTGCCAAGGAGAACGAGGAAAACGGAGAGCAGGAGGCTGACAACGAAGTAGACGAAGAGGAGGAGGAAGGCGGTGAAGAAGAGGACGAGGAGGAAGAGGGTGATGGTAACTTTGTTTGTTCCCCCATCCCACGGCAGTGACCTGCTCTGGACAGCAGGCTCCCGGGAAGCGGAGGCGAGCAGAGAGAGCAGCATCTCCCCCTCGCGGCTGTGGGCAGAGAGCTCCCGCCAGCCAGGCTCGCTCCTTCCTTGCTTGCCTGAGCCACCGCTGCTGGGAGTGAAGTCAGCCTTGAATCCCTTCCAGCAGGTTGAGGGCAGATTCCTTCCTCCCTCCCTCTGGCCAGACAGCACCTTACCGCGGCGCTGAATAAGCGCATTAGCCTTCCATGCGAGTAGTAAAATCTGCCCTTGACTCCTGTGAGCACAGCCACTGCTGCACACACCAGTGCTGGCCACTGGGACAGGGACAGCCCTGGGTGGCCATGCCTTGGCCCAGGCACAGAGGGTGTGTCACCCTGCTTGTTCATGGAGCAGCGTGCCGAGAGGCCTATGCAGCCCTCTTTCCCAGGCTGGATGCCGAGTAAAAACGAGCAGAGGAACCTGTGGCTCTTACCTGGTCCTCCAGCTGGAGTAGATAGCCTTGCTTTGAATTTTCTATGGCTGCAGCGTCCTGTGTCTCCCTGCCCTCTGCTGCTTCCTGACCTGACCCAGCCTAGAAATGGGTTTTGTCAGCAGTGGCTTGCCGAATCATTTTTCACCCTCCCTGCTATTATTTTTCCCCCAAGATCTGCTTGGATGAATAACATTGTTTATTTTTATTGCTTGTTAAGGCTGGGAGAAAACCTTTCTTGTTATGCTGAGATGAACTCAGGGCCCCTGATTATCTGTTACTAGGTTAATCCCCTGTGAATTTTTGGTTTACGTGCTGACCTACTAACCTGCTGGCTAGTTTTGGGAGATAGGGACAGGGCTGAAAATTTAATGACCATTAAACCAGTGCTTATTCTGAAAGTGTGAGCCGGGAAAACCACCTCCTTTGGGGTAGCACTCTCTGAGCAGCCTGCTGTGCCCTTCCGTAGGAATTGGTTCACTAGGAACAACTGGGAATTGTGATCCTCTTTAACTTGTGGTTTTAACCCCTGAGGACAGATGCAGCACTGCTGTGTGCTGTCCTGAGCCCATTTACCCCCAGCCTTACTTTAGGGTGGATGAGATGGGGCATACTTGGCTCTCCCTGCTCCTCGCGGGCAGGAGCAGGGAGGAGGATGCTGTGCTGCAGGCGCATGTGTGGGGTGGAAGTGTTGCTTGGATACTGCTGTGACAAACCCGGGGAGCTTTGGTCCCGCAGTGCCAGCCCTGCTCTTCCCAGCTCACCGAGCACAGGCACGATTTGGCACGCGGTGCCTGGAGATGCCGATGCCTCGCGGGGATCCGGCACAGGCTCTGACTGCTGGCATGGGCTCTGTCCATGCTTGCTGCCCTCGGGCGATCCCTGCCTGAGAGCTGCACCTGAGCACTGCAGGAGAGAGATTTAAAGGCAGCAAGTCCAGCTTGCATCAGCTTTTTTAGCCAAGACTTGCAGCCAAACTCCTGGGGTTTGACAGCAGAGGAGAGCTTGAGGGTATATTTTCCTCTCGCATCTCTCCATCCCATCTCATTATTTGCTTTGCTTAAAGCAGCTCAAAGAACTAAAAATGCTCCCAATCAGCTTGGCACTGTCACCTGACCTGCCGGCCAGCCCAGTGCATGTGATGGCTGCCGGGGTGTTGATCCATCGCTGGGAGCTAATCTTGGCCCTTCCTGCTGCATGGGCCACACCGCAGCTGGGCACACGTCAGGAGAGGAGAAGGGAGGATGGGCTGACCTTAATCCCCCCGGCTGTCCAGGCTGTCCATACGTGTGGCTCATGGCAGTGGTTTAAAGCCAGCTTACTGGCCTTAACTCTCTAAGTTATAGTAGGGTCTCCTGTTACACAAGAGACTTGTCTCAGCAGCTGAGAAGCTGTTCTGCCTCTGGGCTTGCCCCTGAGCCCCCAAAACTGGCCAAAAGTGATTGACTCAGTTGTTCTGATCCACTGGCCTATTTGAGCTCAAAGTGGGTCAAAGCCCAGAGCTCGCTGCTCATCCTCCTGGCTGGCTGTAAGATAAGTTGGAAGCATTTGTTTGCTGTTCTGATAATTAGAAAGTGTTCTGACTCAGAACTAATGCGTTCTGGCTCTCTTAACTCATTAAAGATGGGCTAATAGCTGCGAAGGGAAGCAGAAGTAATCTGGAGTGGTTAGGCAGAGCAGCCACTAGAAAGAGTATTTTCCTCTCTCTTTTTTTTCCCCCATTTTTTGCCACGATTTCAGCACTTGTGGTAGGTGGTGGTTTTGCCATCTCACTGTCTGTGTTACAAATGCAGTGTGAATCAAACTTGAGGCTGCCAATCCTTATTTTCCCTTTGGTGTGTCAGGTCATTTGGGGGATGCCCAGAGAGCCACAGTGTCCTCTGTCACCTCTTGTCCTGAGCAGAGTCTGCCACCTGGGTAGATGGGGACATAGCATCACAGCGTGGGGATGTGCTGGGATTAAAGCCAGAGGGGAGGTGTGTGGTACTGGAACTCTCCCAGAGGGTCTCACATTTCCTCCCTTTGTACTCCATGCAGGTGAGGAAGAGGATGGTGATGACGACGACGAAGCTGAGGGAGCCACAGGCAAACGGGCAGCTGAGGATGATGAGGTGGGAAGAGTAGGCAGCCCCTCAGAGCCACACATGTCCCCAGGGGGCTTGGGAGGGGGGAGAGTGTCAGTGGGGCTAGAGGGGCTGGGTTTAACTCTGGGGCTGGAATGCTTTGCATGTGTGCTGCCCATGTCTCTCCAGGGACACAGCCCAGTTCTGTTTATACACTGGCCTGGTTAGGGGGGTGTCTGCTCCCGCCCAGCAGAGCCCTGGCCCTGGGCTGGGGAGACCTGGAATGCTCATGGCAGGCCTGGGTGGGGGCACTCAGGGGCTCCCTGAGAAGAGAGGATTTTGCCTGAGGGAGCGAAACACCTGTGGTGCTCAGACCTTGTCCCTGAGGCAGGAGAGGAACCCCAAACTCCCCAGCCTCACTCCCTGCCTTGGGGGTGACTCTTGCCTGCCCCCCAGCAGCCCCAGTCCCCATCCCCTCTCTTGACTGCTTTGCTTTCCCCCTAGGATGACGACGTCGATCCCAAGAAGCAGAAAACCGATGAAGATGACTAGGCAGCAATTTTTTTTTTTTTTTTTTAATAAGGAGGAAAACAAACCAACAAAAAAGGCCAGCGCGTCCTCTTCACCCTTGGGTCTCCCTGGGGACTCCCATTGCAGCCCCCTTTCCCTCACACAGCCCTTCCTCCCCCCTCCGCCGTGGTCATCCTCACCAAGTAGAGTGAACCCCGTCCCCGGCCCCCGGCGCGGCGCTGCCACTCAACGAACATGGAAATGATTCACCCGTTAGCGGGGAGAGAAAAACCCCCCTTCCCCCACAAACCCTCTCCCCCCGAGCACCAAAACTTCAAGGCCCTGCTTTCTTTCTTAAAAGTACTTTAAAGGAGAATTTGTTTGTATTTTTTATTTACATTTTATATTTTTGTACATATTGTTAGGAGGTCCGCCATTTTTAAGTGATCTCGGATTGACCAAAAGGGGGGCTTTGAAGTGTATATCTCTCTTGTTACCTATCTCTGACTTTACTTGTGGTGTGACCAGGCCCAAACCATTATCTCAAAGGAGAATAAAGCAAAACCTTGTAAAAAAAAAAATTAAAAAAGACAAAAATGCAAAAAAAAATTACAATCTTATTCTGAGCATTCCAGTAACTTTTTTTGTGTATGTACTTTAGCTGTACCATAGATCGTGGTTTGTATGAGGTGGCAAGGCCAAAGATAAAAAGGTTTTCTTTTTTTTTCTGTCTATGAAGTTGCTGTTTATTTTTATTTTTTCTTTTTTTTTGGCCTGTTTGATGTATGTGTGAAACAATGTTGTCCAACAATAAACCGGAATTTTATTTTGCTGAGTTGTCCTAACAAGGCTGCCTCCCAACTGCTGCTTTTTGTTTTAGTTTTCATTTGTTTTAGTTTTTTATTTCTTTCTTCCCTTCTTTATCTCCTTTCTTTCTTTGCTTTGGACTTGGGCTGGGAAGAGAGAGAGGGGTGCAAAGTGTTGATGGGGAGGGTCTGGGGGCTGTGCTGTCCCCCTGTGGCTGTCGTGGTGGGGAAGGCAGTGTCTTTCCATGGCTGTATTCCTGTGGAGAGCTGCACCAGTGTCCCCAGCATGGCCTCTGCATGATCCTGCATGCTCTGGCTGCCCTTGGCAAGAGGCAGGGATGGGTTAGATTGGGAAACATGGACAGGGAGTGTAGGGGCCTGGATATGGTTTGCTCAGCAATTCTCCTGTCTGCAGCCAAATTTGTTGGGGATTGTTTGGCTTGTGTAGTGGAGATGAGAAAACCTTGCAGTATCTGCTGCAGTGATTGACCCTTGGTTGTGGGGTGGGAAGAGCTCAGGCCATGTAAATGCCTTCCCTTCCTTGGGGCTTGAGTGTTGCTGGCAGTGGGGCAGGAGTCAGTGTCAGCAGGGATTGGATTCAGCCAGAACTGGTCCTGGGGGATGCTCCAGCCTGCACTGGTCACCCAGCAATTTCTGGGGTGCCAAGTTTAAGGTTTGGTAGTGGCACTCAGGGGAGATGGGTCAGGGTTGTCTGTGTGCTCTAACAAACGAAAATGGCCTTAACTTAGCCTTAGCCTCTGCTGCTTTGCTCCTAACCTTCCTCCAACTCATTTTTTCTCCCTCCTCCAGGGTGTTGGAGCTTGGAAAAGCTCTGCCAGGTGTGTGGAGTTCGTTTGCAAGAACCTGCTTTGTGTCTGTGCTCCCAAACCCTCGCCCTGGCTCCAGGGAGTCCCCTTTCCCTGCTGATCCAGGCTGTGCCAAAGCCTCACCAGATGGTCTCGTTTCCTCTTCTCACACTGCAATCCCAGCAGTCAATGTTCAGATGCTGGGACATGATTCATTTCTTAGTTTCTTTTTTTTTTTTTTTTTTAAAGAGGAACAATGTGCATTTAATGCACTGGCTGCAAGGGTCACAGCCTCTCCTGATCCTCAGGAGCAACCAGGTCACTTCCTCTGCACTTATACCTTAATTATCCACTGAATGGTGGTGCTGCCTGATAGCTTATCAGATTTACTGCCTCCATGCACAGGCCCCTTCCAGCCCTGCCGGGTGAGGGGAGCTGTGGCAGGGCTGGGGGTAGCACTAGGTTTGGTTATCCAGTCCTCCCATGGGATGGGACATCCTGGGAGTGGCAAACGGTTCTGCTCAGTGTCACCGCGCTGCTGGGTGGGGCTTTGTTGTGCAGTGCTGGGAGTCGCATCCACATCCTCGTGTCCTCACCACGGCTGGCCCATGCGTGGCTCCTGCATCAGGCGGGGATGGGTGCTCACGGTGCAAGACTCAAGCTGGTACTTGTAGATTTGCAAGGCAAATTATTCAAATAAGCTTCTGCAGCTGCATAGACAAGAGCTGGCTCCAGGTGTCCCTGAAATGTGGGGACTCTGCACACACAAAGCTGGTGTGAGGGCCCAGGGGGTGGAGAGGGGGGAACTGGGGGAGCAGCGGCCTTACAGTCCCCATTGCAGAGAAGGACTTGTCTGCCCTGCAGCCCCACAAAACCCTGGCAGTCTTGGGTCATAGGGTCCATTTTGGTGTGGGGTAAAAACTGGAGGCTGCCCCCAGCCTCCCAGGTGGGCACACTAGTGTTGGGAAGGGCATGGAGCAGCCAGGGATGTGGGGGCAGGTCAGAGTGACCCACAGCCCCTGCCCTACACCCGGCTGCTGTGAGCCCTGCAGCCAGTGGTGATGGAGAGGGCAAACCCCAGTCCCTCGCCCCAGTGGCTCTGGCTGCCCCTGCCACCCCACACCCTGGGGGTGCTCTGGCAGTGCCAGGGCTGGGGCTGAGGCACAGCTCCGTGCATGGATCCTCGCAGGGATCCCAGCCCCAGCCAATCCCCACGTGGCGGCTCAGCCAACCAGCCAATCCCATGCTGCCACCTGGCCCTTCGTCCCTCATGCTACCTCCACCAATCACAACCAAGCAACACTCTGGTTTGACCAATCATGTGCTGCCACCTGCACTACATCACAGCCAACCATGTGCTGCCACTTGTCTCTGCTGCTGCCTCACCCCTGCAGCAGCTGCCCACCAATCACAGCGCAAGGGGGGCTGCGTTGAGCCAATCAGGAGCTGCTGCCTGCCTCTGGCCCGGCTAATCAGGGGCAGCCACACCCTGCCAGGAGCTATAAAAGCCCTTCAGCTCTGGGGCTGTCCTAGCAGTCAGGGTCACTCCAGGATGGAGGAGATGTGGTTCTTTTGGGGAAGGATCCCACCTGCAGGATCCTGGAAGGATGTAGGTGGAACACGGTGGTGTTTTGGCGCCACAGGGGCTGAGTGAATCCAAAACGCTTGAGGGACTGCTCACCTGAGTAATGTCTTGGGACGGGGCCCAGAGCAGCAGGTCCCCCCAGCAGGAGAAGGCTTGCAGGAGTCGTGCCAGCTGAAGGTGTTTGTGAAGGTCTTGGAGATGTTTTCCTGAGGAGTCAGCCTTGTGCCAGGGTCTGCCCACTGGGAGCTGGAGAGTCCCACCTGTCTCAATGTTCAGGAGATGATCCCAGCTCTGCCTGGAGGCCCAAGCTGGGCTCTGTGGGGGCTGACACCACAGGACAGAGGTGAAGAGCCCACAGCCATGGTGCGCCTTCAGGCAGGAGCAGTGCTGGGGCCCTCACCCAGAGCTGTCACAGGTCACACGTTCAGCTGTGACGTGCAGAGCAGAACTGCCAGTGCCACCCCTTGCCTGCAGACACCACGTGCTGGTTGGTGAGGGATCCAAACCCTGCTGAGCTGCTGAACACACTGCTCCTGGAGACTGGAGACAAGTGGATGAAGCTGTCCTGGGGTGGCTGCTGACCTCTGAAGATGAGTGAGGAAGCTCCCACAGGAACGATTGGGAGAGCTGCAGGAGGGAGCTTCAGGAGAGCCTTGTATGCACCAAGAGGGACCCAGGCTGTGCCCATGTGCTCCAGTGGCCACTTAAACCAAGGGCAGCCCTTCCCGAGGATTCTGCTACGTCTAGACCTCAGCTGAAGCCGCTGTGTGCAGCTCAACAACCAGGTGGACTGGGAGCGACTCCCATGTGGTTGGCCTGATGCACATCACTCCAGAGGAGCTGTCCTGCCATGGATCACAGCCAGCAGAACCACTGGGGCTGAGCCCATGCCCTGTGGACAACTGGACTGAGCCTGGGCCAGCACAGCTGCATCCAGTCCTGACCTGCCCATCGTGGGTTAGTTGTCCTGCACCAGCTGTAGCTTTTGGTGAGCCTCATCCAAAACTTCTTGTTGCATCTTAACAACCCTCATGAAATTTGGAGCACCTTGGGGGCTCGGTGGAGAACCTGCCTGTGGGGAATGCAGGGCTTGGACTGCAAGCAAGACACAGGCTAGGGTTGGTTACTGCTGCAATTTGTGTCTGGGCAAATAATTGGCATCAGCTTGAGAGACTGACGAGTGAAACTGCCTTCCAGGTGTGATTCCTCAGGCTCACAAACAAGCATTTTTGTGTGGTTGCTGTTGAAAATAGGCACAAAGAGCTGCTCCTGTGGTGGAGCAATTGGCACCTGGCTCAGGATGTGAGGTGTCCCATTGGAATAGACCCCTCAGGAGTGGGCTGTGGAAGCCCAGGGCCTTGGCCAGTCATGGCTGGTATGACTGTATGTGCCTCCTCAGTGGCTCAGGAATGTTTGTGCACTTGCCTCAAGAGCTGCCTGGTGTGGGCAGGAAAGATCAGCCCAGGCTGAAGAGCAGAAGTGGGACATCTCATTGCTGTCTCATCCCTGGCTGCTGTGTCCCCACAGCTTGTCCCTCTCTGTGAGCAGGGCAGCTCTGTCCCTGGGCTCTGAGGTGGCTGCTGGAGGGACCTGGCTGCCCCCAGCCCAGTAGAGGTCCTTGAGCTCTGAAACGCAGCTGGATGTTTCCCCCCACTGCCAGATCTTCTTGGGGCCACCACTTCAATCCTTTCCCCCTCTTGGGGATGGGAGCCTTGGAGAGGGAGCAGAGCTGGGCTGCCTGGAGCTCCTCCTGTGCAGACCCTGTGTCCATCCTTGTGCCCATGGCTGCTCCGTCTTCTCCGGCTGAGCTGGTCCTCTCCAAAGGGCTGAGAGAGACCCCCAGCTTTGCAAACCCTGCTGAGGGCTGCGGCTCCTGTTCATGGCTGGCTGGGGAGCCCCAGAGGGAGGGATGGTGGCCAAGCAGGGGTTGGTGGGCTCAGAGGCCATGCCACAGTGCTGGGCTGGATGTGGGCCAGGAAGAGACCTTGGAGTAAGCGTCCAGTGCTGTCCTTCAGAGCAGATGTGGACCTGGAGAGGATCCTGCATTCCTTTTCTCAGAAAGCACAGTGCAAGTGGAACAGCTGAGGGTTGAGAAAGCACAATCTGATTTGCTCTTGAAGAACCCACAGGGATGGGATCTTTACGTGTGTCCTTTCCCACCCAGAGAGAGGCCTGAAGGCGAGGGGCTCTGCCTGGCTGTTGGGTGGGGATGTGGGTCCTCCCGGCACTGGATGCACAGGCAGAGGAGGGATGTGGCTCTAAATGCCCTGGCTGGAGTGGCAGGGAGTGTGGTCCTGCATGGGGCTGGACACCCTGCCCTGGGTGGTCTCTGCCACCAAGTGAGGCCCTGAGGGCTCAGAGCAGCTGCTGTGGGGTGCAGCTCCTGCAGGGATGGTGCAGTGCAGGCTGCAGAGCCAATTCTGGTTGAACCAAACCACAGCAATTGGAGGGGCTGGCTGGTTTGGGGCTAATCCCCCTTGTCCCTACTCCCAGGGTGAGGATGTGCTGCTTCCCTGGAGACACCCCCAGCCTAAAGCTCCATCCCTGGGAAGGGCTGTGGAACAAGGCTGCAGCTCTGGAGCAGCGTCTGGGGAAGTGACTGTGGGACTCTGCCATGGGAAGAGATGAGCATGGGACACCAAGCAGGGACTGGAGCTGTTGCTCCCTGCACTCTGTGCAGCTCCGTGGGATGGCTGTGGGCACCCCTCAGAACTGAAAGACAGGGGACTGTGTGTGGCCGTGGGGAGCCCCACCGGCCTGTTTGGGGACTTGTGCATCCCCAGCTTGGCAGGAACATGGTCGAAAGAGGGCTGAGGGCAGGCGTGAGGCACGGAGGTGTCGATGGCTGTGGAGATGCTGCGACACCTTATCCCAGCTCCCAGCTGGCCCCGGAAACTCCGTGTCCAGCCCAGAGGTGGGGCCGCTCCTCTCCTGGGGCACAGCTGGTGGCACGTCCCATGCCGGGTGCCCCGCCAGCCTGCCTGCTGTGCCGAGCTGGCCCTCGGGGGCTGTGCCGGGTCCGGGCGAGGCGGTGACCGCCGGCAGCGCCGCCCCGGCCCGGCAGCAGCAGCAGGAGCAGCAGCGCTGTGTCGCAGCTCCATCTAGCGCTGCGGGATGGGGACGGCCCCGCTGCCCCCGGAGCCGCCGTGGCTGTCCCCCGTCTGGGGTGGTGCTGCCAAGGCCAACCAGCCAGGAGAGCCAGCCAGGCTGGTGGTGATGGGGATGAACAGGCGGCACAGCGTGGCTGCTGGCCCGGGGCAGCCGGAACTGCCTCCCCCGTGCTCCTGCTCTGTGCCAGGGAGTTTCCTGCAAGGATTCCGGGAAACATCGATGGGCGCAGACGTTCCCAGTTCCTGAGCCAAATGTATCTGGCCTCCGCTGCCGGGTTTGCCACCTCCTCCCATGGAAATTGGGCCTCTGCCCTCTCCTTGGAACGCTTGCTTCTCTATCAGCCAGGTGGCTCCAGCTCTGCCAGTGCCTCACCCTGGGGCCTTCATGTCTCTCCTGCATCCCCAGCAGCTTCTTGGGGCCCATCTTCCATACCTGGTGAGAGCATGATCCCTTCCCACAGCTTGCCACTGTTCCCCTTTCTCACATTCAGGGCAATGTCAGACCTTTCCAGCCTGGCTTTGGGGACACCAGGACCCCAGCACCATTACACTCTGTGTCCCCTGCTTGTCTCAGCTTGTCACCCCCTCTGGGTGTCTGCTACTCTCCACACCCTGCCTGGCTCTGAGCTGCTGGGAGAGCAGGCAGGATTCTTGGGGGGGTGGTGCAGGAAGGATTTTGGCTCGTTGCTGGATGCCCTAAGAATGGAATGCTCTTCCAAAGGGGCAGTGGCGATGGTTGGCCCCTCTCTTGGAGCACTGTGGATGTGGCTGTCAGACCTGCACTGGGGCAGCTGCTGAACCCAACAGGGACTGCAGCCAGGTCCTGTAGCTCTGAGGGCTGGTGGGCAGAGGCTCCCTAGGGCAGGAGGAATTTGTCACCTTGGACTGAAAAAAGGGTGCTTTGAATTCTGTATTTGCTCCAGCTGCCCTCCTCCTGTCCTTGGGGAGAGATGGAACTGTGCTCAGGTCAACTGGCAGTGAAATCCCTGTGTGCAAGTGGTTGAGTGCGTGCTCGGGGCTCTGCCTGCTCTGATTTCGCAACTCAGGGGTGGGATCTGTGCCCCCCAAAAAGAAGCAGGGGACTCAGACCTGCCTAGGCCTCCTGTCTCCTCCCAGTGCTGCTGAACTGGGTGGCACTGGGTGAGAGGGGCCGAGATGTTGCTGACCCCCTGTCTGACCCCATTGTCACCGCTCTGTGCTCGCTGTCCCCGCACCCTGCCCGTTGTCACCGCTCTGTGATCGCTGTCCCCACGCCCTGCCCGCCGCCTGCCCGCGCCGCCGGCACCTGCGGGAAGGTAAGAGTAGCAAAGCAGACACCGAACATAACGTGGCCCTGGGCTGTTTGTGCGCCTTTTGTTCGGCAGCAACTTTCATGAATCAGCTCATTAAGCACATTAGGATGGCTCTGCCGCCCCGCCTGAGCCTTGTTTGGGCGGGGCAGATTTGGGGCGCGGGCCGGGAGCCCCGGCTGGGTGGGCAGGCAGCGGAGGGCTCGCAGAGCAGCCCTCAGGGTGGGTGACAGCCTGGAGGGCTGCTGGCCATGGATGCTGAGGGTGTGGTGCGTGCCGTGGAGAGCAGAAGCCGGCCCTGTTCCCCTCATCTTCGCGGCAGCACACAGGGAAGAGTCTCTCTCACACCCAGTGCAGGGTCCTGCTTCACAGCCAGCCCTGCAGCCCTCATAGGGTGGTTCCACTGCCATCAGCCGTGCTTCAGGGAGCCTTACGGTGTGATGGGCCCCAGAACTGTGCAGGGAGCTCCCATGGAGCCAAAAGGCTGTTGTGCATCACCCTCCTCCCTCGCTGCCCCACTGCTGTGCAACAGCCCAGCTCGGAGTGCTCCCAGGCCAAGCCATGGCTGCAGGGTGGTGAGGATGGAGCTTCACCCAGAGCTCTGTGTGCCAACCCCCTGAGCTGTGCATGGCTCTCTCCAGTTCCCGATGTGCCTCCGTGGGCCTTGACTGCGTGCCAGGCTCTGCTCTCAGCACCGGGTTTCCAGGGTTTCCAAGGCTGCCAGGGCGGCTCACGGCCCTCCCGAGGTGGGGGACGAGACCCCTGCGGCGACTCCCAGCTGGCAGGGGCAGCCTCCTGAGCGCCTTTCCTGCACCGAGGCTCCAGAAACAAATGCCCCAGCTGGGAGGCACCGATGCCTGCTGTGGGAGCTATCCAGGCCGGAACACCCCGGCTGCAAACCACGGGCCTGGAAGGCTGTGGCTGCCGGCCGGGAGTCACCACAGCAGCGGCGGCTGCCGCACCCGGCCGGGCCTGTGCTGAAGGCTCCAGCAGGCGCCTGGAGGCAGCAGCTCCAAGTGAGCCAGAGGTTTGTGAGTGGCCTGAGCTTTGGGCAAGGCCCTGTGGAGTGAGAGGCTCCTCAGGGGCCTTAGCCAGGTCCTGCCCTCGCCAAAGTTGCCTCTCTTCCACCACGGAGCTTTTCCCTCATGCAGAGCCCTGCATGTGGACCTGGCTGGGGGCAGCTTCATGGCCCAGAGCTACCTGCCAAGCCTGTGAACTTCCAGGTGGGAACTTATTTGGTAAGTAAGAGAGGGAATCACTGTGTTGGTCCTTGCACTCACTTGTGACCCCCAAACTTTGCAGAGGGTGGTGTGAGGGTGCCCTCAGGTTGCAGCCAGAACTGCCACAGGGACATGGGTGGTTGATGGCCATGGTGACACATGCACCCCTGACCTCCTGCTCCCCTCTCTCTCTTTCCAGCCCCACTTTTCCCTTCACTGGCACCTTTGCTGTCCCGTGCAAGGCAGCCAAGATCTGACTGTGCCATGCTTGGCCCCTGGGCATGGGACATGCCCGTGTCTCCTGCCCCTTCTCCCAGGGCTCCCAAATCCCATCAGCCCCACAGGGCAGGGTACCTGGGCCAAGAACGGGCTCCTGCTCTGAGCTCCCCAGGGCCCTTTGCCTGGGTTTTGCGTGGTGGCTGCTCATTCCCCAGTGTGCGGTGCCTCGGGGAGGCTGGTGCCGGCACCGGGCCCGTTCTGGGAGAGGCGGTTCGGGACCAGGAGGGGTGAGCTGCTCCGGCTGTTCCCCACGGAGCCACTGGAGGGCGGCAGTGACCCATCATAGCGGGGCCCGCCGGCTCCCACCGGGCAGACTGGGCGGGCCGGGCAGGGCGGGCGCGGGGGGAAGGGGCTCTGGAGACGCCCCCGGGCCGTCTCAGGCCCCGCGTCCCTCCGGGAGCCTCTCCCAGGGCTGCTCACCCGACGGGAGCCTCAGCCACGCGTGTCGGTGGCCGCTTGAAGCCCCGCGGAGCCTCCGGCGTGAGCGGCCCCGCAGGGAGTGCATCCCTCAGGCCCCGGGGAGGTTAAGTGGGTGTGGGAATTCAGTTTGTCTCACAGAACGATGTGAGTTGGAAAGGACTTTTAAAGGTCACCTAGTCCAACCCCCCTGCCAGGAGCAGGAACGTCTCAAATCAGGTCAGGTGCTGATGCACTGATCTGACCCGATCTGGGCAACGTGTTCCAGTGTTTCACCCTAAAAAATTCCTTCCTTATATCTAATCTAAATTGACCCTCCTTTAAGGCCATCACCCCTTGTCCTATAGCTATGGGCCCTACTAAAAGTCTGTTCCCATCTCTTACAGGCCCCTACAAGTACTGGAAGGCTGCAAAAAGGTCTCTCTGGAGCCTTCTCCAGGTTGAACAACCACAGCTGTCTCAGTTATCTTCACAGGCAAGCTGACCCTTCCCTCTGATTTTTGTGGCCTTTTCTGGACCTCCTCCATCGGGTCCATGTCTTTCCTGTACTGACACGCCAGGGCTGGATGCAACACTCCAGGTGGGGTCCCATGAGAGTGGGGTAGAGAGGGAGAATCATCTCCCTTGGCCTACTGGCTGTGCTGCTTTGGATGCAGCCCAGGATACGATTGGTCATTAGAAGGAAAAGGCAGCAGGGTAGACTCAGACCCACTGAGAGCATCTGTCCCTGTGCTCTGGGTCAGTCCTTGGTTGTAGCTGAGCTTGGCAGAGGTGGTGCCTGCTCCCTCTCTCTGCTGGACACCTCCTCTGTGGGTCTAGCAGGGTGTCTGCCCTACAACACAAAGACACCTGCTCTCAAGACCTTCAACCTTTTTCACTTTTCCTTTTTGGATCCGTTTGTGTCTCCCCTTGGACAGAGGTCCCACCCTCAGTGGCTGTGGTTCGTGCTGGGTGCAGTTTTGGTTGGTGTCTCTGTTTGAAGGCTGGCCTAGGACGGGTCACACTGCTGACAAGACTCTGCCCTGCAGGTGCTCCAGGCTGGGATCCAGTGAGGTCTGGTGAGAGTTGCTGTCGTGGCTAATGGGGATTAATGGTCCAACTTCAAACCCCCTAAACAATATTTACTCTGTATCCCTCCCACACTCACCCAGTGGCTGAATCCAGGATGTGAAATGATGCCTTTAATTTCCCTGTGGCTCTCTCAAGCCCAGCAACAGGACAGGCTGACCAAGGCACTGAGTGATTACACAGCTGCCTGTGATGTTCAGGAGCAGCAGCTGGAGATGCCCCTTCCCACAATGTCCACGTGCTAGAGCTGATTACAAACTGCAGGGAAAAGTGGCAGCAGGGCTGGAGAAATCTGTCACAGAAAAAGTGCTGCTGTCACTGAAGCCTCCACACGTGGGGAGTGTTGGTGTCAGTGGAGCTCCAGGGAGCCCAGCCCAGCACGGGAGTGGTGCTGGTGGGCTCAGGGGAACATGGGTTTTCCAGAGGGGCTTGAGTGTCCCTAGGCACTTGGAAAAGCATAATAGTGTGCAGTGCTGCCTGAGAAACCAGTGACAAGGGGACAATTGGCCCCAAGGGATTAACAGAGAAGGGAGGTCAAGGAGAAGCCTTGGGCAGAGAAGTCAGGACACCTTTCTGATGCAGTCAGTTGGAGGAAGAGCCCAGAGAGGGGGGTTGTGGAAGGGGCAGAACAGTGGAAAGTCCTGTTCTGCTGCTGGCTTCAATGATGGGAGTTTGTGCCTGCTGAGGTACATTTTTGTAACAGAAAGGAAAACACACAAAACTGACATTTCTTCCCTTCTTTGGACGGTAGGAATGTTTTAATTGAGAAATTTGTTTTAATTACATTAGGTGATATCACAGTCTATTTTACAAGTTTGGGGTAAGAGGATGTGTGGACCAGTTACACAGAAATCCAGCAAAAGGATAAAAATCTACAACATGAGAAAAATGAAAAGGTTAACTTAACCCCAAAATAAAAGCATCAAGAGTTTGGTGTGAGTGGAAATGGGAGATTATACCAGGGTCCAGAGAAGTAGAAAGGATGAGACTAACACAAATTTACAGTATTGTTCTGCATGACCATCGTTTGCCTGTGTTCAGAGACAGCCTCTCTTCCTGAGGGCATCGCTAAGCAGATGGCCCCGTCTCTGAGGATTTGGTCTGGTCTTGTCAGAGAAGAAAGCAAAAGAACTGATGGGCAAAGGTCACAACCCACGCTGAGCTGGTCCCCAGGGTCACTGCCTACAGGAGTGTCTTCCACTGGATAGTCGGGGGGGTTCTGCACCAAGAACTGTATGGAGGAAAACTAAAACAGCTCCAAAAAGCCCCATCTCAAACGTAGAAAAGTCTCACTCTGGAAGTGCTTACGAGAAGATCGTCATCATAGAATTTGGTTTCTATAATAACATTACCACTGCAGGAGGAAAGGAGGAGAAAGAAGAGGAGTTAGAAGGATGCATGGACAGTGACTCCTCCTCTCCACGCTCTCACAAGCCTGGGCTCACACCCTGACCACCCCACAACCTCACCTCTGGTTTGGAGCACTGTGCGGGTCAGGGTCAGTCAGGACTCGGGGATCTCCCAAACACATTCCTGTGTGGAATGTTCCCCCCATCTCTCCCCTGTCTGAGCATGGTACTGCTCAGGCTGCAGAGTGCTCGGACAGCAAACTCCTGCTCACTCCCACTGCTAAGAATAAACCAGCAGTCCCAGCACCTTTAGGCCCCTGTCTCCTGCAGGAATTGTGAAAACCAATGGGAATTCATTTTTATTCTCCTTCTCTGTCCTCTAGTGCTGAGCAAGCTACATCAACCAATGTGTCACTTCCCTTAAGAAGTGCTTAAATGCAAAGACACAAGCATATTTTATACAAACAGCAATGGAAATGTGGATTTGAGTGTGACAGAAGCTCTGGGGATTTAACTTGCTGACTTCTGAGATTTTGGTACATAAAATTAGAACTCTGGGACCATTACAACACATGGACACCTAAGCAGTGTGATCTGACCTTATCTAAACAACCTGGACCTTGAAAAGCAAAGCAGCAGTTCTACCTCCACTGTGGCTCTTGGTGTCTGTAACACTGGACCTGCTAAGAGTGTAAGGTTTTGCTGTGGTGTGGACAACGCTTGAACTTAAATGTCAGGGAATGTCCTCAATCTGATACTTGTTCATCTTGGGAACTCTTCATGCACAGTGCCTTGGTAAGCACCAAGGATCACATCTCCATTCTCTCCTGGTTTGGAAACACCAAGACAAACATGAGGTCTTTGGGAATATTAGAAAATGAGGGGGTGTCCAAATCTTGGCAGCTGTAAAATGATGACTTCTTTGGGCCACCATTTCCCCTTTTGATTTCTTTGGGCTGGGGCATTCTACTGAAAAGCCTCAAGAATGACTTTAGGATACCTCTATAAATAGGAGAGAGAGATCTGGGCTCCCCACTGCAAGTGGACATACTTCAGGGAACAAATGGGACATTGGAAAATACTCAAGGTCATTTGAAAACTAACTTCTCTTGACTCCCAGTCCTGAAAACGTCTTGAATTCCTGAGATGATCAAAAGCAACTTGTCAGATGTCTTTGTTTCTTTATTCTGGTTCCCAAATCTGGTTCCTCCTGTACTGAGAGTGCCCAGTTCTGGGAGCTGAGGTGTGTGCAGCACCTCCAAGGTTCTGAGCAGGCTGTGCCAGGAGCACTGTTGGAGCACTGGTGCTCTCCTCCAAGCCCACTCCCTTTGAAACGTGCTGTGAATGGGAATCAGTGATGGTAGCTCCCATTCCAGTGCCTTCTCTGTGTGACTGGCTTTGCTCCAGACAGGGAATGAGAGGGAAAATGCTGGAGAGGGAGATCTTCCAGAGGACACAGTGACCTTGCTGCTCCCTGCCTGCCTCTTGTTGGCAGCAGGGTTCCCAAACCCTTCTGTTTCTGGCAGTGCTCTCCTTGTGTGCTTGCCAGCACCCATCCAGCACTGCAGGGAGGATGGTTACCCTTCCCAAGGCCTCCCTCCAGGAGCCTGTTCCATCATCCCTGGGCAGCCTGGCTGCCCACACAGAGCAATGCCCAGCACGTGTCACTGTGACACATCTGAGGCATCCCTGCCCTGCTCAGGAGCCCATGTGCACACAGAGCCAGGAGCAGACTTCGTGGGGAGGCTGTGTCAATCTTCCTGCAGGTGACTGTAAAATGACTGATTCCTACCTGTTAAACTACTTTAGCCCCAGATACAACTCTGTGCATGGTGTATATAAATGTGTATATATGCATATACACTAAATGTGTATAAGCCATATGTTAAAGACCCAAAGCTCAGCAAAATGTTACAGTGATGAAACAAACACCAGAGCAGCTACTACAGGTGATATATTGCACAAACTGAACTACCTGGGACAAGAGTCAATGATCAATAGCTGATTTTAAAATGGCCCAAAAATCTGCTGGGTTTTTTCTTCCCTGGATAACAGGTATTAAGTTGTAAAACATTTTAAAATCCTTTCACGATTCACCTTCCAAAAAATTAAGCAACTTTATTAAAGAATCAGTTTCACTTTCTCCAAACCTTTATTGCTATATTAATGCAAATTGGACCTGTGGGAAGGAAGGGAATGAGGTTGGCTTAACCCCTTTTATCTCTCAACAACTAAGAGTAGTGAGGTGTTTCAGAGTTGGTAGCAGTTCCCTCTTCTCCTTCCCACTGTTGCCCCCAAAGAAATGCCATGCACTGCTTTTGCTCTGCCTGCTCTCAGCCTCTGCAAGCCCAAGGCACTCACGTTAAAACGTTAGCTGGCATCATCTGTGATTCAGGTGCTGCCTCTATCAAGGACTGCCAAGTGTTTGTGGAGTTAGGAATCACAAAACCAAATTCAAAGAACCATTCTGCAAAGTAAAAAAAAAAAAAAAAAAGATCCAGAGGCATTTGAAAGAAGAAAATTCACAAATGGTCCTTTTGCTTTTCACCTGATAGGCTGGGGAACTCCCTAAACTGTCCTGCTGGGCTGCCAATATTTTACATTTAAATTACTTTGTACAGCTTAAACTGCACTGAACCCTGCCCTCCTCTCAGAGCAGATACTCCCTTTCTAAAATAGCTGATGGCACTGATAAGGTCACACCACTTCCGTGCCATTGGGTGAAAATTTCAACACACCTCATTGGGAACAGGAAACCACCCTCCTCCTCTTGCAGACATCCTGGGATCCAGCTGAAGTTAAGTTGCAACTGGTTGCCCAAAAGACACGGAGCTCAATGTTTTATCTGCCCCTTCTCCAGCCCAGACTAAGAGCAGCACTGCAGTGAGGGGGTCAGAGGTGCAGTTGTGGGGTCACTGGCACTGCTGAAACCCGGGTAAACCAGAGGCTCCAGCCTGGCACTCTGAGGAAGACCCAGGAATTCCAGTAACAGCTGACTCTGAAATAGCCTGTTTCCTTGCCTCAGGCAGCCTGGGGTGGATTTATGCCCTCAGGCATGATTACCCAGCTTTTTTGCTTACATAACAAAGTGTTAATACACTTATGAAATGCCATCCTTAATACTGTGGCCCATTAGTCCTGACAAGATGAGTGCTTCAGAGCTACTCTGAAAAATTAAAATCACCACATTCAACCCATTTTAGTCTCTCTAATCCCTGCCCTGCTGGGGGTCAGTCCCTGTGCTGCAGCACACAGAGCACATCCATACCTTCTAGACACTGCCCTTTGAAATAAACTTTCTGTTCCAGACGGAATTTTTCCATTTGTTCTGCTGAGGAAAAGTTTAACTCCCGAGATACTGCTTTGCATTTCAGGATTTTTTTAGGAACTCGAGCTGTGAAACAGATAAAGAAGCATTATTTGGACACAATGAAATCCAGCTTCTGCAGGTACTATTATTCTATACTTGGAAATAATGATTAGGACTAATACAAGATCATAGCAGCAGGAAAAATACAAACACAAAGGACTTTGTTTTTACATTTGTTTTTACATTTGCAAGAGTGAAATCCAAGATGCAAATACCTTAAGTACCCTGCCCACAGCCAAGAATGAAATTTATGACAGACTAGGGATACAATACTGATCTCTCATAACCAGACTCCTGGTTCTTAGTTATTTGTTACTAAACCCCGTAATTTTTCAAGTTGAAACATAAGAGGCAACTTAAATTTTTACTTTAAGAATTGTGCTGAAGATGACTGGCAGCCAAAGGGCTGCTTAGCACTTCCAGCTCCTTAGCCCTTCTCACTTTTCCTTCCCTTTCAGACTGTGCATCCCCAGAGCAAACCACAAATGTCTGTTTCTCAGCCCAGCAGCACTTCCTGAGCCATCTCAGAGCTCTGGGAAGTGTCCTGTAGAAGTAAATGCCTACTCCCTTGACACTGGGTCCTGCCCAGGCTCTAAAGCCTGAACCACACTAGAAGGTTCAAGAGAGCAATCTGACAATCCAGGTTTCTGGGCTCTTGCAATGGCTGAGACATCAACAGCAAGTGGCAAACTGTACCTGGTAGATATTTCACAAGATGATTTTTTTTATAGGTGGAGGAATAATAGAAGGGACAGTTAGAGAGCACTGATTAAGGGTCCTAATCAGGAGAGTATGAGGGGGGAGTCAAACCAGTAAAAATCTCCCAAGCCCATCATACTTCAGTGGTGTGATTGTGCATAATTCCTCCCTGCATATTAGAGAATGTTTCATGTGAATTTTTTAGAAATAAAGAGAGAAGGGCAGACAGCTGGCATGTGCTTTATGAGCCAAACTCTTCCAAAATGGAAGGCATATCAAAACATCCATGAGCTGGGAGCAGGCTGGTGCTTAATAAATGCAGGAGTCTCCCAAACCACAGGCAAAGCTATCTAATGTAGAACAGTTCTATGGAGTAGGACCTTGATACAACACCAATCTCAAGAGCTGGAAGCTTAGGGAGTGTAAGCCAGCATCCTACCCCAAGGAGAAGTACACGGCTTGGTAAAAAAAAATAAAAAGAAAATTAGAAATGTAAGGCAAGAGTTTTAAATGTAAAAGTTCTCTAATTATTTTTATGGGATTTTTTGCACCATGGAAACCTGCATGGCACCATCCTTTATTGCCCTCACCAGTACAGACTACACCATTGTGGATAAACATCCCTTTGCAGTTAAGTGTAAAATGACTCGTTAAAACTCTTCTGCAATTTAGTAATTTCATTTCTTTCATCCCCAAGACAGAGTTCTGAGAATGTTTGCTTTAACATTGTAAAACTACCAATAAATAGTTACTTTTAATAAAAGTAGGACTGTGTTGTCTTTAAACATCTGATTTAAGACATTTTAATTTACATTTATACCATCAAGCAAAAATTTTAATTGAAATTATTTATTTTAAGCTCATTTTACTTTTATTTCCCTCTGTTTCTATTAAAAATAGAAAAGAAGGGAGTTTGATTCTCATCAGTTAAATCCATTTTAAAACATGCTGGGATGCAGATAAGCATAGACTTAATCCTAAATTTACTAGTGCTTTTTGTTAACTTGAGGATGTACTATACCTGCACATTTATTTAAGCACTTCCATGGTTAACATACATCTAGTCAGATGCTTAATGCTGATTAGATTAGAAAGTGTTGAATGACATATATCTTATTTACTCACAAGTAATTTTGGGTCCAACCATTTAGTTAGAAACTGAAATTCAATTAAAATATTCATATAATTATATTTAATTTCATTTAAATAAAGCTACCTTAAATATCTGGGACATTGAAGAAAGCAAGTTACCTTAGCCAAATTGATTTTACATTTTAAACTACATCTTTTCTTAGATAATGAAAGGACTATTTGTATGTCTTGAAAGAAAGCTGGCTGTGGGGATTCTGTAAGAGTTACACCCCAGCAGCTTAGCCCAAGATTTGCTTGTATATTGGCAGAAACCAAACTTTACAGATTTGCATCTTCCAAATTGCCTCCCAGTTTCAAATGCCCTGTCACTGAACAGAGATGACAGGAAAAGCTCCTGCTGTCAAATGCTGGTTTAGATTATTAATTCTAGTTTCAGGTGCTCAGGCTGTGATTTTTACTACTTAAGGCAGTTTAATGCTAAGACTTTGGCAGCAATCCAATACCACATTAATATTGTTTTTATTTCATCTAAGTGGTAATAGTAAATTAGGTAGTAATGCAGTATTATGATTTGAAACTTAAGAGTTCATTTTATAAAGAAACTTTTACTTAAATAAAATAGAAGTTATGTTTAAAAAGCAAATAGAAGTCCTGTTTAAAGAAAATATATTTTATTCACTCTGCTATATATTTGGTGTTTTGTTTGCTGTGTCTAGACTGTGATTTGCCCTGAATGGCCACAGAACATATATACACACACAAGTACTATATAATGAGTTTAAGACACATATGGATTTAATTCTAGCATAGTTATTCTGTTTGTCCTCACTGCTTCTGTTGCAGGACTGTAGCAGAACTGCATTTTCCCACACCTTTTTATTCACCATCAGATTACCCTGCTTTGTTGGATGTCTCTCTCCTTCTCAGCCTATTTATTAAGCATGACCCATCTACCTCAGATTTCTTTTCTAGCTAAGACATACAAGAACTGCTTTTTTTGCCTCTTCTCCCAAGGAAGAGCATTCTCCCATCTGTAATCTTTTCAGTGGCTTCTCCTAATAGCTCTCCTCTGCATCTGCCACAGTTTGCAATCATCCATCTTCTAGATGGATGAGTGAACTGTGCACCAGATAGGATCTTAACTATTCCTTGTACAATGGGCATTAATCTCAGGCCAGAGGATGTTTTAATTAATTCCCCAAGTTCCTCTGATGGAGATGATAGTTCCTGTTTTATTTGCAATGAAAATCTGAGCCATGGTGAGGTGGTATGATTTGCCCAAGTGACAAAGGTGACATCTGTCCTTCAAAGCAGGGCTATGTTTGCAACTCAGGTGACCCAGACATGCAGCACCACCCACCCCAAATGCACAATGCAGTCACACAGTACCTTCATGCTCCACTCCAGGGACAGACAGATCTTCTGTTCCTTGCCAGAGGATTTTCCCTGTTTCTGCATCCCGAAGGTTCATCCAATTTCTGATTGGGAAGCAAATAAGGAAAACAAGCCATCTCTATCCCTAAATGTTGTGTGTAGTATTTTTTGCTGAGCTCTGAAATAGGCTACTCCAGCTGAGTTTCAGTCATGGTTTCTGGTTCTCAGGAGGCCAAGGAAAAGAGATGCTTTTTCCCTGAGAATAAATAAACAAACCAACCCCTGACCAGAATGAATGCAACAAGAGTTATATAGCCACAGATTTCGTTTTTACTTTAGACTGCAGCTTGTTAACCTCATTTATCATTTTCCACTGCTTCTAAAGGATAAAGGCAGTGTCACTGTGCTGTGGAGAAGCAAGAACATTGCTAACAATAACAGATTGTTACACAAACAATTGCTCTTCTCTAGTATTTGAAAATGGCTAGGAAAAGGAGTCCTTTCTACATAACATGAGAAAAAGAATAACATCCAATCAAGCTTGTTTTCTTAGCTTACAAAATATTAATATCAAGGGTAGTTCTATTGCTGTTGACCTCGTAACTGCTGCTCATGGGAATTCTTCAGCTGCTGAGTGCTAAGCAAAGAGAGATCTTCTCTTTTCACTCTCAGCAAGTGAGGAGTGAAAACACCTGATCCAAAACACCCTGATCAGTGAATCAGTCAATAAATCTATAGGCAAGTAGGAAATATTCATATTTCCAAAGGGACAGTTAATAATGATCTTAAGTACACCTTTGCAAAATCTCTCTCCCAGGGTAATTCAGGCACTGACAGCTAAGAACAAGGAGCCTGCACACCTGCATGATGCCACCCTGAACAGGGACACAGCCATCCACAAGCCTCAGGCTCTCCTGCTCTGCAGCTCCTCAGGGTGGCTCCGAGGATTCACCAGTGTCAACACCAGAGACTGAACAGAGCAGGATCTGTGGGATGAGCCCACACAAACCAGAGCCTTTCCAGGAGCTGCCTTTGGCTGCTTTATGGCAGCACACCCTTCTCAGTCAGTACTGCCTACAACAACTGCTCAGGGAACTGCCTGGGGAGGTGGAGACAGAAGAGGGACAATATGGGCCTCGACATGGGTATAAATAGGAGCTGTTGGAGATTTGCATATTGAACTCATCCTCTAACACACACAGTTTCCAGGCAGACTCACACAAACTCATCACGCTGATCACATTTTTCCAGAGCTCCCAGGAAGAAACAGATGCTTTAGCAAATTTTGCATCACAGACGAACATTTGTTTTAAAATTCTCTGTGTGGAGGAGGGGAAGGGAAGATGGCTGCTTCAGCAGAGATGTGAGGATTCTTTCCCTTGCTGAAGGCTGGTCAGACTTTCCATGTTCTACTGAAAAGACAAAGAGAATGTGTGCACAGGGTCTGTTCACATAAAGCTTAGAGAATGGAAAGAAGGAACATAGGGCAGCCTGCTCTTGTCCTTCTATGCTTGTTCCAAACACATTGTATCTACCACTTGTTCTGGGATTAAGGCAAAAGAGAAAGGGGCAGAAGATGAGAAGCATCCTCTGAGGGCTCCATTTGGCACCTCCATATCCTAGCAGGAAGCTGCAAAGTGGAGCTTTCCCTGGCCAGCAACCCAAGGGAGACAGGGACTGGCAGGGAAGTCACAGAGAGAAAATGAACAGCAGAATGGCAAGAAGAACCTGCAGCAGGGCTGGGCACTTCATGTGGCGCTGGCTGAAAAACTCCAAGTCCTCAGCCAACACAACCTGCACGATGGAACTGCCCCAAGAGTAATTTAAGATGCCAAAAAAATCCACCATTTTTCCATACATCTTCCCACACACAAACATACGAATTAGCCAGGGTGAAGCTATTTGCATAGAAAGCAGTGTGCCATCTATCAAATGCCATGTACGAGGGGAAAATAACAAATGAGACAATCTGAGCATCTCACTGACACACTCATTAATCTTCCCAACACTGTGCCACACAAACACTCTTAACTATTAGCTGAACAGTAATTTAGTAAATTGGGCACTTGATTATCAAAAACCTGCACTACCTTTAAAAAATGGTCCTCTCACAAGTATTTATTTGCTGTTTGTTCACTATCAATATCAGTCAGAGTTATGAGCTCCCAGGTTTGGCCACAGGCTGTCTAGTGCCAAACTGAGCACCAGCCGAGCTCCTCTGAACTGGAAATGAAACACTGACCAGGACAGCAAAGCCAGCACTGTAAAGGAACTGAGCCAGCCTCTCAGCTGCTCTATCAGTACTCTAACTAATAGACCATTCCTTTTCCTTGCCATGACTTGCCTTGCCTTCCCATCCCTCTTCCCTTGTCAATTTTTGGAGCACTCTTAAATCACATTCACTAGTTTCAAAAGTATTATATTAGAAGTGCCCTTCAGTGAGAAATAGCCTGAAGTTTAATTATGATCCTTACTTGAAATACACAGTTATAGTGTTAGTGACCTACTATTTCTGGTGAGAGAAAACACTACTGTACACTACTGACCTCTGTAACTTCTCCCTATCAGGATTTCTCTCAGTCCAGTCCAAGAAAGGTGATACAAGTTATGCTGCTGTGTTGAACAATGTTAACATTTAAAATGTATGTTAACATTTGGGGTGTTGGACATCTCTAAAGTGCTATCTGGCTTTATTTTGTTTATGGATGTTCCACTGTAAAAGTAAATCCATGCAGGACAGCCTGTCCCATGCTTTGTATTATGACTGTCAAATTCAAGAGGAAGAATAAATAAAAAGCTCAAGGCTCTAACCCTGCTGATGAGACCATGCATCAGCAATGCACACCACAGTTCCTAAAAAATATCTTGTATTTAAACAATCTGAACATTGCTAGCCTGTGTAAATTTTAAAAAAAATCAAATAAATAAAGGTTTAATATCAGTGTAGTCAAAGGCTTTCTGACCTTGACAAGTCCATGTGCTGGTTCAGGGCATGCTTCTCCAACTTCTGCAAATGAAGAAACAAAATCAACCTGCTAATCAGAGTGTATACAAAGAGTAAAAATTTGTTGACCCAGACATATTTGAAGGGTTCAGAATACACTAGCCAGTTCACACGTTTTTTTTCCCAGTAACTAAACATTATTAAAAGGGAAGAACAAATAATCAGATCTTAAAAAAACAGACACACACACACAATCTCTTTCTATTGGAAAAAACACTTCAGGTACAAGAGGTTAATTATTTAAAAATAATAAATGTTTAAAAAGAAACAGGCATCTGAAAAAAGTTTTAGTCAAAACTGAGATAATGTATGAGACTTTAATGGAATTAAAAAAAAAAAAAGAGGCAAACCCCATCACAAGTGATTTCTTGACACACGAATACCTGACAAAGCAGCAGCTGTACTGCTTACCTAGTTAGCAGCTTATCAACACTATTTCTGTCAGCTTGGATAGAAAGGCTGGTAACACGACATACCCCAGAGCGAAGAAAATGGAGATCTTGAACCAAACCCACACACATTATTATCTTCTAATGTGTTTAATTGGTTTAAGATTCTTCCACCCCAGCATGAGAGACATTGTTACGAAAAATAAAGAGTGCTCCACCTCCTGAGCAGCAGTGGAGACCTGCAGGCAGAATGAGGAGGGCATTTTAAGCATTATTGAAAAGGAGAAAGTTCATATTGGTCTGATACAATTACTCTTTCTGAAGACTTTCATGCAAAGCCATTTAACAGGGGTAGTAAGAGCAAGTAGGAAGCCAGGCAGTTACAGCTGTGTGAAGTTTGTATATGTGGGGGAGGGCAGGGGAAAGGAAAAACATGAGTGTACTCCTAATTCAGTTCCTCACTCTTTACACCATTACATTTTCATTCATTTGTATTTTGGGGGCTTGGGGTGGGTTGTTTTTTTTTTTGGAAATGAGGTCTGATTTCAGACTCAATAGATCAAATACTCTTCAATCCTGAAGGCAAGAAAGGATTAGGTAGAACAGCAGAAGGAAGGGTGTATGTTGATCTATTTATATTCCACCACCTATTGGGTCAGCAAAGCCTTACATAAAAGCTTTGTAGTAGCTGGAACTTGACTTGCTTTATATACATTACATTAAATAGCTCCCTCACAGACCTGTTTTGCTTAGCCTGATGAAGGGAAATGGTTTGTACATTTCTAAATTCAAATTTTGCTTTCTTTAATACCTCTGATGTCAGGAGTTCTTTCTTTTTTTGTATCTGTCATAGAGATCACTTGGTTCAAACAAATCAGAATGTACATCCTTTATCTTTCAGTGTATTAGCATTGCAAAAGATTGCCTTGCATTACCACACTTGTAATTAAGAGTAGCCTCGAGGAAGAGAATGAGTACAAACAAAATTTATCATTAAAGTAGTATAGAGTTAAAAGAAGTTCTGCCTCAATCTCCCTGACTATTATTTGTATGTTGTAATCTTTAGCACTTCTTGAATATCCCAAAGGCAGTGACAAACAGTAGGTATAGTTTCTCTTATTAAAATGATCCATTTTTCATTTTATTCCTTGCTGTCTATGTCTACACCATTCTAAAACCTCAGGAACTGCTGTACTCTTACATTTCATAATAAAAACAAGGCTAATGTTCATAACCACTCCTAGAAGGAAGGTCTTTCATCATCCCTGCCAGCTTTTTTTTTCCACATGAAATGCAACATAAAAAAAGTTCACTACCTGCCAGGTGCAGACAACATCTCAACAATAACATGTTAATGAGACCTGTCCTCTGGGAGAAGGTGGAGCTGAAAGCCCTGAACAATTCAGACAACAATCTCTGCTGCAGACCCAGAAAAGCTTCTGATCAGGACTCACCAACCTTCCCTCCTGATTTTACATGGTCTGTTGTGAAAAGCAGACACAACCAGGCAGTCATAGCATAGGGAAGCATGTTACCTTACAGGGAAGTAGAGATCAAACTTTAGGGGTTATATTTATATCAGACATATTATCCCAGAAGTATATTTTCATCTCAGTTGTTTCAATCCAGTCTGAGGAATAAGGACCAATATAAATTATGCAAAGTAACTATCAAACTACAGGACTACAAAGCAGCCCACCTAAATGGCCTTACATTTCCCCTCCACTCATGCCATTCATGCTGTAAGCTTATGCCATCTCTACTCCCACTTTTCATTACAATTCCCAAATCACTCTTCCACAGAACTCCTAATAGTGTGCTTCAATTGAAGCATATGCACAGATGTTCTGCTGATTCAGGTCCTTGAATTCACTCTGTTCACACTCATGAGAAATGCTGCTGTCTGCTGTTTAATAAGCCACAAGAACACAAGCTGGCAGTGTTCCTCTTAGCCTAAGGATGAAATTCAGTGCAAAATCCTATCTACTGAATGAGCATCCATCCACTCTATGTACAGGAATACCAAAACACAAAAACTGGGAGTTATTCCTCAAACATTACTGGAGCCTTGGGGTATAGTACTGTCAACTTCTGCTTTCAGAAAGCAGCACACTTTGTTGAGTTCCTGATTAGACTGAAAACATGCTGTGACAGTTCTTACAGGGGCAGAACTTTTAAAAAACTCATCTATTATAAACCAACTTTCCTGGAGTGATGCATAAGATATGGGTTATTGTGCTCCCAAAATGATGGGAGGTGCTGGAAAGGTGCTCTATTAAATCCTCAAATGGAAGGAAGCCTATTATCCCTTCAAAGCACTCCTGGCACTCCTTCACTTGCTGTAAAAGCGACTGCTTTTAAAGTCTCCTGTACAAAACAAATTGCTGTACAACAGAAGCCAGGGAGATCCACAGATTAATGTGAAGCACATGACAAAATGCAGCAAAAATCCTCAGCAACCAACAAAGTAATTTCACAGCAAATTATGTAATCAGAGGGATGTATTTAACAGCTACAGCACCACAGCAAAAAGATCAACACAATATCATATACTTGTATACTTTGTACTTCCCTTTATGCTTTCTGCCTTACATCTTTGTGCGTCTCTGCACAGATCTGGTATCACACAATGAATTTCCATCTAACATCCATCAGCCAGTTCTGGATTAAGCTGCTCTTGGCCCATATTTGGAAAGACAGTTACACAAGTTACTGCACACCATGCCAACCTTACCTTAGCTGCAATAGACTATGCTAAAAGGGCAGAAATTAATATTGCTCCCTTCCATTGTGTAAAGCAGACAGAGCTCTGACCATTCCCACTGGGCAGTGGAGCTCCAGTGCTCCCTGCTGTGTGTCACATCCTCCCTGCACCTTGGGCGACCATTTTGAAGCTGAGCTATGTTCACCCCAAGTATTTCCTGCTTGAATCTCTGAATACATTTCAACTTAGCAGGGCTCATGTTGAGTCACACTGGAGAACTCTGCAACAAAAATGCAGCCTAGGTCTGTTCACAGCCAGATCAGCTGCAATGGGATGCCAATAGACAAGTACAGAACTTCTACAAACACTGCAAATGAAGTAACTACTTCCAGCATTTGCTAATAAAAATTTTATCCAGTGAAAAAAGTCTGTGTTTTCAAACAATTTAGGTTGAAAGACACAAATATTATTCAGTATTTTCATCAAAATGAACAACTAACATCCATCTCTACACCACAGCACCCTAGTGATAACAGGTAGCAAAGTGAGGCATAGTTTAAATTAATGTTTCATTTTCACTGTTGGCAATTAACTGTCTGAAAATATTCAGTGAAATCTCTCCAAATCTTAAATATTTAAATCAGAATTTGTGACACTTTTAGTAGTCTTAACAAAAGCAGGTACCTGTAATAAAACAATGAAGATGGAGAGCTGCCAGACTCTGGAAGGAGAAGTGTCCAGCATGGGCAGGCAGGGTGAGAGAATGTTTTGTTTCTTTAGTAATACACACAAGTATTGCCAACCAAGCCAGACTTCCATTTCACTGACTCTTCCTTTCTCCCTCAAACCAAAGGAGCAAGAAACAAATGGATGTACATTTTAAAGGAAAGAGTTACAGACCTACTGAAGATGAAGCTATGGGTCATCAGGAGGGAAAAAGGGAAAAGGGAATAAATTATAGTGGTTTGCAAGCAGCTGATCAGGGATGTAGACACTATTGCTTCAGGATGAGTCAGATGAAGTTCAGATGAGTCTCGTCTGAAGAAGTTTAACTCTTAGAAAGTCCAGCAATTTTTGTCACTGCTGAGTAATAGAAACTGATTTAGGCATTTGCAAGTAACCTTTGAATTCTTCAGACAAAAGCAGCGTCTGACACTCCTGAGCAGCTCCTGCCTGCAGCAGGTGAAGAGACTGCCCTGTTACCCTGGCACACCAGCAAACCCTGCAAGACAGGGATCCTGGAGAGCATGCCAGGCACTTCTCTGGGAACTGAGCTCAACCCAGGGAGACCAAACCACTTCTAATCTCAAACCAAACACCATACCCTAAGATTTTAAATCCCTAACAAAAAAATTAAAGTAAAACCCAAAATGTACTTATGGTACAATGAATACAATGTTGTTCAAAGTGAGAAAAAGCTTCAAATTAAATCTACACACACATCACTGTCTTGGGGGGCAGACTCCCCTGTCAGAGCAAGCAAGCTGCCTTCTGCGCCAGATCCGTTTGCTACTATTAAAACTGTGCTTTGTTTCCTCTAGAGACAGATGTTAAAATGGTTCCTAGAACAAGAAAACAGTGCCAGAATAAAAGCAAGCTGAAGCAATGTAGTGGCTTTCTGCTGTTTTCTGCTGCCTGTGTTTTTTAGGCTTTTCTTTGGCTTATCTCAATAGCCTTGACAGAGTTCCTTTACCAATGCCTCAGCAGGAAAAACAACATGTGATCACATTTGGAGACTGCTTTACAGTCTAGGCAGTAAAACAATCAATAACTTGGAAAAACTCATCATTCCTTGCAGGACCAGGAATTGCACAAAGAAAATTATTTTCTCTTTTCCAGTGCAGTAACACCCAACTCCTCCCATCTTCCCTGCATTTTAAATGCATCTCACAAATTAGCATGTTAGAAAGGCCTGAGCTTGTGCTAAGAACCCTTTGAATATTAACATAATTAATGTCATCAGTAATACTCTGAGTTTGTAGAAACAGCAGGTGAGTCAATGGGAATGATGTATTCATCCAAGAAAAGAATGTGACCTTTAAAATCCATAGGGCTTTATCAGAACATAATTTTAAAGTGGGTTCCTTGTAGCTTAGAACAAAACCAAATGTAAGTACAGAGAAAGCTAACAGAAACACCATGCATACAAAAGAAGCTAAAAATACAATTAAAACACTGGAACTTAGAGAAGATGCCTGGCCTATATCAAAAGGTAAGACAGGTTACAGGATAGACTGAGGAGCCACATCCAGAATGCTTAAAATTAAGTTAAATTCTTTAAACCCCAAAACAATTGGAATCAGTTTGTCCACTTTTTAATTTTAGCACATCAAACAATTTTCCTCTCTGCAAGTGAACACTGAAAGTGATTCAGCAATTGAAATAACTTTATTTTGTCTTAACTACTTCAAAACAAACATTTCTTCCCAGCTAAACTATTATGGTAACATTTCAAGGTTCACAGCAGTAAGTGAACGAGGGAGTTTCATGGAAACAATCTATCAAGGGGTTCTGCTGCATAACTTCATTTTCATAGATAAGGTTGCAGCTAGACACCCTCACAGGAATTTATCTCCCTGTAAATTGTTATTGTTCTTTACAGAGCTGATGTCACGACAGTCATGCAATAAAATCAGCTTTAATGGAATGAGGCATTTTAAACCTCAATATGCCTCTTTATTTTATACAATTATTCAGCTGTTTTAAAATATGCTTTATATTGGCTTGCTTATAAAAGAAAGCTTGGATTGATTTCATGTCATTTTTGCAGCACTGGAGGATTGGATTTTTTATGTCTAAAAGGATCTTCACACTTCTTCATATTGAAAGGGCACAGACCTGAGCAGAGGAACAATGACTTCTTTGACCAAATTTTTAAAAGGGATAAACATGGCTGCTTAGCTGGCATTTTCATACAGTTTCACTTGAATGACCTGTAGCCTTGTGTGAAAAGTGGAGAAAAGGCAAACCTAAAAGGCTCTAAAGAGGCAGTTTTATCAGCACTGCTTGTGGCCAGTCGATGCCTTTGTTCCTTGAAGGCCTCTGCAATAATTTCTCTATTGAGCAAAGTGATGTTTATTGAGAATGGCAAAGCTGAGCATCAGCAGGTCCCCCCACTGCTCTGTTCATCCAACTCCAAGCAGTATCCTGGGCTGAAAGTGTCCCCTGGTAAAACAATCAACTGACAACACAAAAAGCCTCCATGACTTCCAACTGCCCGTGCTTATGTAGGGACTATGTGCTTTTTTTTCACATTAGTCTTTAATTTCTCTTTTCTCTCCTTCATTTCACATCTCTTCATACAGAGCTCTCTAGCACACCAGCCTATTGAGCTCCAAAGATTGCTTCTCGTGGTCCAGATTTATCAGTTTCATGTATTTGAAAAGAATATGTAATTTACTGGAGACACCAATATATCATGTACTCCTAAGAACAGATATGCAGATTGGAAATTGGTGAGAGATTTGGCTTTGGCGTGAACTGTGCTACCAGTGCGCATAGCTTCACATTGTCATTGTCATTATCATTGTCATCTAGCAAGTGCCACCCTAAACAAGAAGCAAACCTCAGCAATTAACTGGAGAGACAGGACACCCCACTGAACAGGCAATACAGTACAGCTCACTGATCAATAACTTAAACCTTACCTAGTACTACACTGTGCTTCAAAAACTTCAACTCATGTTCTCAAAGTAGCTTTTTAATAACTGCCTGCTGAGAGACTGGGAAATAAGCATGGAGACTTGCCCACAGCCACACAATGAATCAGTAAGAGAGCAGGAAAGACATCTCAGGAGGTGTTTGGCTTCAAGACTTGTATTTCAACAGACAATACTGCCTCTCTCTTTAGGCAGCCAGCAACTGTGCTCCCTGGCTGATGGAAACTCTTCTTGTACCTTGGAGTGGCTGCAGGAGCACAGATTGCTGCCATCATGCTGTGGGGTGGGTGCCAGTGCTTTCCTTCACTCTGTTTCTCTTGCTTTTGTTGGTTTCTCAGTCATCCTATCTCAAATGCAGGGTGGTTCTGAATCACTGCCAAGGATTACTAATGGAAGTGGGGAGAAGGAAGGAAATAAAGAGGACTGCTTGCAGAATTAGAAGGACTTTTAAGTGTCTAAAATGCCATATTAAAGCAGGACAGCAAAATGGCTGTATTGTCTCTGACAACAGAAGCAAAATGGTTCTAAATTAGAAAAATGTGTAAGCCTCTGAAATGTATCAATAATATTATTTTTTAAGACAAATAAACACCAGAAATACAAAACAGGAAAGTCATGGGGGCAAATATAGCATTTGTTCCTGCCTTAGTTCATATTAATTCAACTCGAGCTCCTATGAATATTTTCTTTTCTTTTTCTGTTCTAAGTCTGGACACTCCAGTATATTTTGAGCTCAAAGTGCTCCAATGAATTCAGTGTATACGTCACGCTCAACACCACAAGTTCTTTTTGCTGATTTAAGGCAAGTAGCCACCTAAGCTTAAAAATCACTACTCTAAAAATTAGTGATGCCCCTGATACAAAGTTTCTAACATGCTTCAACAGACAAGGTTTCCTTCCACAGTTCATTAGGTGTAAAAGAGAGCCCAGTGAATGAGTGGAAACACAGCACTTTTCCATGTATTCAAATTGTCCTCACAACTGCCAGCTCCAGGAACTGCAGCACAATTTTGCAAAAGGCAGCCAGCAGTAAATCTGAAAGGACAAAGTCTTGGGACAAATGCTATGGCTGTTCACTGCTGGCAGGGACAGGCAGGCTCCATTTTGTACAAAGAGACCATCAATTTTGCACAGAATGACATTCAGAGAGGACTATGAGTCTAAAGGACTCCTAGAGATGAACAAACATTTTGGTTAAGTCCAAACAGCCTGGTACTAGCATTACTCCATCATCAGCCTCAAGTCAGACTCCTTGAACACAGGATGACAGAGGCTGAGTAATTAAATTTTAAAGAAATTCCCAACTCTTGAGGCTGTTTGGTTAAAAAACTAAAAATAAACTCCGTGCTAGGCAATTGTGCTTTCAGAACAAATGCCAACCAGCTCTACAAGGATCCACAGATGGCCCTGTGACACTGAGATATTCCCTTGCACTGCACTGTAAGGGAAATATACTTTGGGATTCGTTGTTTCCGTATCCACTAAAGTTTCCCAGAGCTGGATTGCAAGAAGTGACTGTGTGGAAATGTCCATGCTGTTGCATCCTGCCTTGTTTCCTTTTTTTGTTATATTCTTTCAGAATCTATTGGCATCAGAGGAGGACAAAGAATATGCACAGTGCTGGAATAAAAAAACTTCTGGAAAAAAGCAGTAATTTCCAGCAGCAAGCTTTTCCTAACTTAACTTTGCTTGAAAAATTTCTCAGTAGTTCCAGCCTCACCAGATCCTGCTGAGCATGGGCAAGGATTCATTTTCCACTTATTCTTGTGCAATGCACAATTCTTTTTATGCAATTTATTATCACAAACAATTAAAACATTTCAGTGGGCCATCCTTCAAATCTTAGCTATCTACCCATCACTTTTGAAGGGTGTCTGAACATCTGAGAGCCCTATTGCTCCACACAGGCCAGCTCCAAGGAGAAGCAGCAGACCTGTCTCATGGACACACACTGTGACTGTACCCCTGGCACCTGGAGACAGAGTCAGCCTGGACAGATGTGGCAGCCCCTGCCCAGATTAATTTTGGTGCACAGGTCAGGAATACAGGCCAATGGGGCTGCACACAGCCAGTCCAGATACAGCAGAACTTTAGGTGCTCAAGCTCCATACTGAACCTCACCAGCCAAACTCTGAGCCTCTTTGCCCTCTGGGAGCTATTGCCCTTGTCTGTTTTCTCCACCAGAGGAGTAACCTGTAAAAAACAAGGCTACTGAGTTGCACAATTAGGTAAAACAACATTTCAGAAACCCATGCAAACATACTAAGCAGAGCCTCAAATGAGCTGGTTTCATACTCTACAAAATAGGACCTGGGTTTTACTTAGGAGAAACAAATCTATGGGGAAGGGGGTTTGTGTGGGGTGCATTTTAGTTCAACCAGGATGAGCTGCTTGGCTTTCTAGCACTTGTTCTATTTATTCCTCTACTCCAATCTTCTCAGTGTGACGTCTTTAACGAGGAGATCACAACATCCCCTGTACTGGCCAGAGAGATTAAGCAACACACAGACACACACACACAACTAGAAAGCAAGAGTCTTTGAGATTTAACTCAAAATCTATGCCATAAAGATTTCACATTTAAATGACTGAAAAATGTTAATCTTCTACTAATATTAGACTGCTGTTATGAGGTATTACAGGATAAATCCAGGCCATTTTCTTTTGAAAATATATGTGCTTATCACTACATAAAAGATGTCTGATGATTTTTCCCTGGGAATCTTCTGTTCCTGGGAGAAACAAATTTAATGTTGGACTTGCCCATGTCTAGGTGGCACTAGACCACAAAATAGGGAGCAAGGGGTTTGTTTTTCATTTTCATAAAGCTCAATAAAAATATACTATTCACTACTAAAATATCAGCTGATACACAATCAGAGCAAAGCCCATCTATTTTTTAAATTACCATTGTCAGATTCTGTAGTATTTATTTACAAGGTTCGTTGCAATAACAAGGATCCCAAATATACAACAGAGTTAATTAACCTCTAATTTCTATGTGCACATTTATAAAAGACTGCTTCAGGATGAGAAGCAAGAAGAGAGAAAAGATCATAGTTGAAACAAAAAGAGAAAAATTTTCCTTTGTCAGTAGTCTGGACATACTACAAAGCAAGTACAGACTGCAGCAATATTTTTTTTTTAATACAAAAACTAACCAAAAATCTTAGCTAGAAGTGCATAGCTCAATGCTCAGATTTATGGTATTTCAATAAGTCTGCTTTAATTGCTTATTTTCTATCTCTTTTCATTGTAAGACAAACAAAGATGCCATTGAGGATGCATCTCCCCTGATAAGGCAATCAGAACATGAGCTGCAATTACAGTAATACTTTGCATAAAGGCTTCCCTTATTAATCCAAGAGAGTTCTATTTCAAAACCCACTATTTTACCAGCCTGCCATTCTCAATAGTGCAAAAATTCTTCTGGATTCTTTGTGCTTGAATTCCAAGCAACTCAACCAGGCTTCCTCTCTGTAAAGAGCCTTTATTTGTTTCATTTCCAAAGATAAAAAAGGCACAGTACAGCAGCACCACTGCACGTCCAGCAGTTCAACAACATCAGGCTCTTCCTGCTGCTCCTCTGGACTGCTGCCCATGTCAGAGGTCAGCAGCACGTTGTGCACACACACAGGATGCATGCACTACCCAGACACCTATGCTTGTAAAGCCTCCTATTAATCATTCCTGTACTGCTATATATTAACATTAAGTAGGTGATTAGTGTGTTAGCAGTCAACAGCCCTGCTAGCCTGGTTACCTCTCAAGTGGATACTGTTTACTCAAGAATTTTATTGTAATTTCTGTTGGCAAAAAATATTCCACAAAGAATATATTATATATTTCATCTTTTAATGGAACTATTTTTCTCAGTCTTCATGATACAAAACCCAAACAAACAATGCCCCAGATTTGGTGTATAAGACATGACAATTCCACAGTTAGACCTGTATTGGCAAGGACCCTGACACAAGTCCTTGAACATCAAATTTAACAACCAGGAGGAATTGTGATTTTTAAAAATCTTCCTCAGCAAAAGATTGCCCAGGGCAGAATCAAGGATTTTGTACATTTGAAAGACTTTTTACTTCTGGTTAACTGCTCAAAGGCTGGAAGAGGCTACAAGCACATTACACTATTACTGGGGAGAGATCCCGTTCTGAGCTGTCCTTAAAACACCCCTCCATGCACAGGAGGGCAGATATCCTTAACTCTGGATATATAAGCAACTGCATCTACCACAAAAGTCCTCAAGAGCCATCATTTTAAGGGATTCAAATGACACTCTGCTGTTCTCCAGCAATCTTATACAACTGGTGAATGCTTGGTACATGAAAGGAGGCATCTTCATATCAAGAGGTGTTCAATGGTGTCTTTCACAGGAAGGACAGAGGGTTGTCCCTACAGAGAGAGTTCTGCCCTTGACTTTTTACATTTCTGATATAAAGTTGCTTTTGTTTGGTCTTCCAGGGAATCAGGAAAGAGCAGAAATAAAACTGTGTTTGAAAGCGTGCTTTAAGTTGTGCAGCTGAGAACAGAAACTGGGCCAGGGGAGATTTCAGTGTTGCTGTCAAGTAAGATTTCCACCTATACAGAACAAAGCAAAAAAAAAATCACTATTGAAAAAGACTTTGTAAAAACATTTTGGGGAAAATCTGTAGCTCAGTCTTCAGACAGGTCTCAATTTCAGAGAAGTCTGTAAAAGAGGAAGAATTCATTTGTGCAAAGGACTTCAGGGACCCAGGGATTTTTATTGGGCCATGGAAACTTCAGGCTATGTGTCAGCGCTCGAAATCCTCCCCATCAGATCAATAAAGCCTGCAGTCATTAGGTCTGATAGCTCCTGCCTTCCAGGAAATGAGCCTGTGAGTTTTATTCTAATTGTTAAAAGGCAGGTGTTCACACCACCAAAATCAACTGTAAAGGGAGCACTTAAAGAGATTCTTGCTGGCACTCTCAAGAGAAAGCAGGAACAAAAGGTCAAGCACTGCATTTCTCTTGCATTCACACACTGATTCTGTCTGAATTCCCCTTACTGAACACCTTTTGAACACAATGTTAATTTTTAAACAGTACCTTTCTCTGGCAGTTGAATTAACTGGAAATTTGTCACTCCAGTCGAGTCAATCCAGATTAACGGACAAAGTGAATTTAGAGTTGAGCTAACTATCCCTTATTTAACCTTTGCCTGAATGTTTTTATTCTCCACCAAGAGAATCCAATTCCAAAGCTTTGAAGTGACTTGGAACTGGGATAAAGGTATGTACAGTGGGGAAATGAAGCAGAAATGGTTAAACTGGGATAAAGTTTAAGCATGTGAACAATGTGGTTTTACCTAGACTAGAGCTTTTTCCAACAACATTGGCACCTCTTCTGTGACACTGGGAAGAAAAGTACAGACAGTGCTTTATGCAGTGCAGTACATTTACACTGTGGAGCTACATCTGTTCAAGAACTCCTGGCACCAACAAATTCCATATTGCCCAAGCCAGTTGGCATAAAGATGGTGTGTATTCCCTCAAGGTGAGATTACAGCTCTGTGTGCTACTCAGAAAAATAGGCCAGACAACTGAATTTCCTTTTCCAGGTGGGCTCATTTGCCCTTTCTCACAAGTAATGCTGGAAAAAGACAAAAATGAATGGTATCCCAAAAAGATCCTCTTTACACAGCTTTGAAAGCAAATGCCAATTGCAGCCTTCAGGGGACAAGTGCTGCTGCTGCAGTACATCTGGTAATTAGTCTGTAAGGGTTTCTCTTTATGACATGAGTGAAAACTAACTATTGCAGCTGAAGTAATACTGGCTGAGCACAGAACTGCTGTTTTGTTCAGTCTCCCAGCTGTGCCCAGTGAACCTGTGCTGGCAGGAATGTGGTGCTGGAGTTGGTAGAGCAGAAGTCACTCAGTTCTCCTAAAGGTGGTTTACTCAAAGCACTTCACGCTTTTTTTGAACCTCTGCAATCTTTAACTGCCCCACAGTATGTCACACAGAGCACATCCCTCACTGTTTCAATCCAGAGCTGTTCTGTAACCAGGAATGCATCTAGAGATCACCACAAGTTCTCTGGGAAAACAACACAATATCCTTGAAATTAATTACAGAATGGCAAGGGGATTTAATCTTATTGAGATTTTATATAAAACAGCATTTAGCCCTGGCACTCACACTCTCCATCTAATAAACAAAATAAAAATTCAAATCAGTCAGAGAAAACAGCCACAACAAGCACTTTCATAAAGTCCACAATGACAAATGTCAATCTCCTATTTGCTGACACAGCACAGCAGAGGAACAAGCCACACTTTTCCTGGCATTAGCTTAAATGGTTCCTTGGATATACAGTCCCTGTGGATAGTATTGGCCTGAATGTCACTGGAGCTACAAATACTTCAGTTTTGATTGCTGTTTTTTTTAACTTGGACTGTGTCTGCATGAGAAGTGGGCATGCTTTGGCCTTGCAAACTGTACAACCCTCACAGCCAGAAGAGTTGACTAAACAAGAAGAGCACCCTCACTGCCAGTTACCCTGTTTTTCCAGGCACAAATGGGCAGCAAATGATTATGAACACCTCAATGCCAAGCTGAGGGAGTCAGTAAGGATGTGAATACCTAGGTGGATGTCAGTGGCCCTCTAGACTGAGGACAAGACCAAAGTGAGAATCAAACATAATTATTTAATGTGTAAGAGAAAGAAAAATCATGGATCTGAGACACTAAAGTGGTTTTATCTCTGGACTACTATGCTGGCAGGATCACATGCTGCAAATACAGATCAAATAGTTTTTGGTTTTCCACTTATAACTGACAGGACTAGGATTATTCAAGGAAAACAAGTTCATTATCTTGTCTCTTCTGAGGACGGGAGGAAAACTTAGAGCGTACAGACCAAGTGGAGAATGAAAGCAAAATGAAAATACAGTCAGGAGGGAATGATTGGCAGTTGCAGGAGGGAACTAATCTTGTAAATGGACCAGAGACTGCTCAGAGTGGTTGCAAAGAAGAGGAATAAATGGGGATTTATGCAGATTGAAGCCGAAAAACAAGGACTCCATAACAGAACCACTGTGTCTTTTTAGGAATCTCCAGAATATGAGAAGTGCTTCAATTGGCAGTGTGGACTAGTGATCTGACAATTTAACCATCCCAACATTTTACACAGTGTTCAACAGTATGGCAGTCTGAAAAGAGAGAGAGTTGTTTGGAAAAGCACTACAGCAAAACAGGGAAAGTACAAGGAAACAACTCAGTTCCAAATCAGTTGAGAGGAGGTAAAATACCTCCCCTCCAAAATTATTTTATTCTGAATGCTGTACTTTGATCAACCTCTACAGCTCCAGTAACATGACCTACACTGATGTGAACCTCTGAGCACGTCACCAGGATCACCATGATCTGGAAGATGGAGGGTCTGTGCCCAAACCAGCATCTCTCTGCTTTAGCATGCATTGGAATTCAGAAAAAAAACCCCAAGCAAACAACATTATTATGGAGACAGAGTAATGAAACTTCCACTGAAACGACAAAATCGGCAGTGACCTCTAGTACTCTACTCTGCTTCCAAGCAGCTCTTATAGCTTTCACTGTCAATAAAATCTAGAGTTATGTTTATACTAAGGTTTAAATTTTATTATTTTAACATGCTTGTTGCTGTATGTTAAATTTTCAGAATACATTAAATCAGATTTTTTGCAATTTCAATAAAAATATATTAATATATTTTTCAGCTAAAGCAATGGATTATCTTATTTCTGCAGTGAAAAAGGACAGAATGTATAAATACAATCAGCTGTACCTCACAAGCTGATTCTTTCAATATAGGTATTAATAATAAGAAAATAAAAATTTACTTACTGGAAAGCTAGACTTACAGAGAATAAAAATGTCATGTTTATAAAATATTATTTTGGTGTTTCAAAGTGTGGACTTCATAAACATTCATGTTAAGGTGAATGCTAATGTGGAGAAGTTAGACACAAAAAGCTGGAAAACTGCCATTATCTGCACCCTTTACAGATGTGCCTACATTAAAATATAGCCCTTTTTAATTTGAATTTGCACCTTTCCAAACATTCTACTGCCTCATTCACTGCATTTACTATTTCAGAACTGGCAGCACTAGGGATGCTGTAGACAATGTTACTAAGCAGGAAAACAAGGTACTGTTTTGCCAGTGCAAACAAATGCAAGAGACCATCAGGAGCTGTGAAACATTTTCAGCTGGTCACTGGCAGGGCTGTAGTTATATGAGAAAGAGAACCTTAAAGAGGGCAGCATGGCTGGGGGATCAGCAGCAGAGGTTTGTGCTACAGCTGCTTGGTTAATGCCTCCCCTCTAATCTGCGTAGATGGGGAGAAGGTGGTCGTGGAGGGATTGCCAGTGGTGACAGGAAAGGAACTTATTCTGGTGGTAGAATTGAAGATGCTTGGAAAACCAGGGAACCAGTGTTTCTTCCTTCCTCTGAAGCTAACCCTTCAGGTCAGTGTGGCAGTAGAATAATGCAGTTCCCTTTGAAGGAATTATGGGGGGAAGCACAAAGAATAATTCCTTTCTGGAGCTGTTTAAGTACTGTGTTTTAATGGCAACAATACAACTGTAACAATGCCTTGTGGATTAATGAGGGTTCCATAAATGGACAGCCCAAATGGGATTGAGAAATGTACCAGCTTCTCTGTCTCTTCCTGGAAAGAGTATTTAAAAACAACATGCATTTGCTCTCCAAGGCTGCATGGTTTTTAGCCAATGTTTTCCTCTGTCTGGTTCACTGAGAGCTGCACAGAATAGAGCCACTAATGGCACTTGCTGCATGGTTCCAGATCCTCTTTGTGACTTTGCCTGGTGACCAGGCAGTAACTGCTCACACAGCACAGTAATGCTAAGGATTTCTTGTACTGGTCAAGGGCAAAGAGAAAAGGACTACCTTACCAAGGCCACCTCAAATGCATTTCTCTTAAATGAAATTATGTGACCATAGACTTACCATATTTAAGCTAAAATGCTCAACTAATAATGGTAAAGGTAGGTTTTTAGAATTGGTGCTGGATAACTAAACATGCTGTGTGAGAAGCCTCCTCAGATAAAGTGATGCTGAGTGCTGGAGAACACAGCATGAGGCTGCACTGAGTTATCTGATCTGAGGCTGTAGCGATAACATCCAGCAGCAGCAGTGCCTGGAGAGGACTCTGCTTACAGCCCTCCCCAGCTGCTTCTCAATTTCTCTCTCGAGTTGAACAGCTGAGCTGTTGGTAGAACTGCCAACCAGCACAGGTCCTGCTCCTCAGCCTGTGGCTGAAGTTGTTTAAGCCAGCATGCAGGAGGCTGCAGGGCTCTGAGCAGCCTGGCTAGAGACTCTGAAAATGAGGCAACAAGCAGCTGGGGATGGCAACCCATGCTCTGTACAGCTGCTGTGACAGAAGCATGGAGCAGGAAGAATGCCAGAGCAGGTATTTTTGGATGTCTCTTTGCTCAGAAGCAGGATGCCACTCCCGGGACTGAGCTGTTTTTAAATTTCACTTTAAGGCTTGAACTAAGGTTCAAGCAAAGTAACAAACAGAAGGACTTTTCTCCTTTTTATTTCAGCTTCTAGGAAAGGAAGTAACTTTCCTAGAGAAACAGTGAAATCTCAAGTTGGACTCTAACCAACATGCCAGTATTCTAGTGCACTAAAATCTACTCTAAAGAGTTAAACTGGAAGTGAAATGTCTAAAGTACCTTCAGAAGATCCACCTGTGTTAAAGGCTGGTAGGCATTTCTTGGTGTCCAGTTTCCAGATGGGTTGGTATTTCACCGCATGGCAGTACATTAATGGGGACAATGGTTGTTCCTTTACCTTCTCTCTCTGCAAAACTTCCTTCAAGAGCAGTTGAGGGTATTGCAGAACTCCCTTAAGCAGAGTAAGCAACAGCTCATACCAACACTTGAATCAAAACTGGGTCCCCCTTAGTGAGGGTTTCTGTAAGAATTTTCCCATACATCAGTTTTTTATTTAAAGTCATGCAAATAGCCAGCTTTTCCACTGCCTCCTGAAATACAATTTCCTTTGACCTTCCAAACCAAAGTGACTTGACATTAACCCTCTGCTTCCTCAGCAGGCTGTCCCTGATCAGAAGTTTCTGACACTTAAAACATCAGATGAACTCTTGATTCCAAGAATGTGTAGCCTTCCTTCTCAAAAGGCTTAAATTAGGTCATGTGAAGAGGAGGAAAGAGGCATGCAGGCAATCTGCTTTCACTGGTGAGTAAAGTGTATGATCTTCCCTGCTTTCCTGATAAATAAGAAAAGATGGATATAATTAGCTGTCCCAAGGACCAAATAAGCTTCTGACTTGCTACAGAGTAGCTGAAGGTTATGTACAGTGTAGCATACAGACCAACCCATATAAATAGTCCTCTGTAGAACTACTAAGTATGAGGCCCTGCGCTCTCAATCTCTAATGGAAGACTACTGCTCCTAATTAGTTACAATTCTTTCAATACGGGATAAATTTAGTAATATTCTTTTGTGCACTGCTATCCCAAATGCTGACTGAAAATAAAAAACCAATGTATTTTCCTTCCTCCTTTTACCTAAGCCTGCCATTCTTCCAAAACAATGTTGCCTGAAATTCTAGTCATGAACATAATCAACTCAAAGACTCACTCATGACCGAACTAATCTGATACTGTTTCCCTTAAGTCTCCTCTATACATAACATTTCTGTCACAATGAGAACTCTGTTCAGGAGAAATACAACAATGGAATCTCGAGCTCATAATCACAGCTGAAAATCCTGGCTGTCAACTAGAATTTAGCAATGTGCAGTTGAGATCTGGTTCCTAAGAGAACCCTGGTTGCTGTCAGGTGTCCTCTGGACAGAGCCTCCCAATAGTCCTACAGTGTTTGCTTGGGCATGAGGCCAAAGGGCTTGGGAAACCTCACAGCAATGCCCAAGGAGTGCATGGGGATACTCCCTCAAACTGCTCGGGCAGTGATGCTACACAGGTGACAAACCTGCTTCTGTGAGGGCTCCTGATGTAGTCTCAGGACAAAAAGGCAGCACTTGAGAAAAGCTTTTAATATTCTATGCTTGCTACTGCAGTTTATTGCTCATCTAGAATAAACATATGATGTGCTCCTTAACATGTGAGAGCAACAGATGTGCAAAAATCACCTTTTAATTAACTAAATTTTATAAACTCACTGATACTAATATGCAGGGAAAAAAGGACAAAATTCAATGTTGCCGTGGGGACCTTAACAGATCATGATGTTTTCTGCTTGTTCCCTGTACCTGGGAATGCAGCATACCTCTTACTTCTACACAAACACTGGCTGCTGGATGTAAGCAAAGCACTGGTTTATCTTTAACAGACTCTGAGCTCAAATTTGAAGTTGCCTTAACTTCCCAACTTAGAGAAATAGAAGAGGTTTTTCTTACATAAATGTAAGATATATAGTAGCCTCTATCTTACAAATTTCAAGTAAAATTTTGACTCAACTTTATTTCTAAGATCAGCCTAAATTCAGAGATAAACTTGTAAGAACAAGTCAAATCAGCTTCCACACTAAGGCTGCTTTAGCTAACAGAAAACTCTTTCTGCCAGAGACACAAGAACCACATCAGATATCTGTATTAAAAAACCCTCCTCTGAACAGTAGCTGTTTAATTTGAGGATTTTTGGATACCTCCCCTAGTACTCTATATCTGTGTAAGCTTGGCTTTTATCCTGTATGTTGGCTGTGAAAATGCAGGGGAGGAGGGGGAAGAAGCTCTACCAGTTCTCACTTGATGGATTAAATTACTATCTTCTGCTCTGTGGAAATTCAAATACTGTAACAACAGCTGAAGCATAAGGCACCAATGGCTTCCAAGGATGCAAAGAGTAACTGATATCTTAATATGATACAAAGGAAACAAGGGGAAATAATTTTGCTAATGACACCTGCATTATTTTAAGTACTTCATTAGGCTGGCATTAAGCAAGCAATTAAAAATACTGAAACCATAATTCCAGTAAAATGCTGGATGGGTAGGCTTTGGAGAGATCAAAGGATAAATCTTAGATATAAATTTGTAGCTACAAAGTGCTAAAGCAATATTGCAGATTAAAAAGAAAAACCTGAACTCCAATGCCAACCTCCACTTTGAAGCTGATGCCAGACGTGTTCTCTGTGGCACCTGGCAATTCATTTGTATCCTGTGATGCCCCTTCCACTGTCATGGGCACAAACCCCCACTTCCAACACTACAAAGGGATTGCATTAAATGTGACAAGTAGACAACTGACTGTAGCTCAGATATCAAGTCAATGCAAATCACAGGTTAAGCAGTTAAATATTCACACTTTTTTCAATGAAAGTTAACATGGGGAGGACGTGAAGTTTTTGACGTTTACTCAGGAATCAGGCAGGTAAAACCAAACCTGGTAAAATTGCTCTTGCTTTATTTGCAGATGTGCCTCATGACTCAGTCATAAGAAACATGATGACTCTGTGTTTAGCATGCCAGAATTAGAGATCATTGCATAGTAGAGAACTTCTGCAAATGCTGGAAATAATTCTGATATGGTAAATGTACCTTGACTATCATGACATTCAACTACCAACTACAACCCACCTAAAGCTTCTGGGTGAAACTCTGGTCTCTGAAACAAAGATCTCTCAATGCTCCCATGGTGAGAATTTGTTCCAGTCAGACTAACTGGGAATGTGGACAACTCTTGCTTGTAAAGTATTTTAAGTTCTGTAGAAAGTAAGAGGGTTCAAAAAACCAGAAATATGGATGAGGGAGAACAAACTCATGGTTTCCAAGGTGTTTTAAAATTGCATTAGAGCAAGCTATGTGCAAGTTCTGATTTGGGTCTCTACAGAGTACATGTCCCAGCTTCTGGCAAGTCCTGTTCAATCTTTTGGCTGGCCAGTGGCTCCTTTTAACCCATGAAATTGATGGTTTGTCTTCCTATTCCAATGCAAGGAATTTATACAGAGTGAGATTTGAGGAAGTGCACAGAGGAAACCTCAAAACCAAAGGGAATCTTTAAGCCAATTAAAGCTGCTCCCTTGTTAGTTTTGTAAACACAGCAGCAGGTAAGCATTTCAAATGAATAACCTGCCAAACACCTACCAGCCTAACAACGAAACTGGAAACTTATTTTAATGTTGCTTCTAATTAGATTGCTTAACTTTGGAATGCTGCATCAAACTAGTTCAGAATTCCAGTGACTATTCTAGGAATTGATGGACAAGACTGTCATTAACTTCAGTTCCTGTGTGTACAGCAGACCAGGATGAAGTTGGAAGTTTCCCCCTCTGCAGAGTAATATAAAGCCCATAGATATTCCTAGTGATTCTGGTGTAACTGTATTTTATAACAGCTCTACTCATCTTTCAAAGAGAAAGACTTCCTAGGCAGAAAAACAATGGTGAGAATAAAGCTGGAAAAAGCTCTGGGAGCTGGGAAGATGTTGCACAGGGAACTTTGAGGACTGCAGGAAAGTAGGCCAGGCTTTGACAAGAGAAGTTTTGCCTGCAAGTGTTGGAGTGCTTGAGCTACAGGTGTATATTTACACTGACCACAAACTCAGTTTCATAACTCTGTAATTGTTCTGGAGTTAATACTGTCAGTTAACATTGTCTCTTCTTGCTTATGTTCACTGTATTGCCTTGTTTCAGGAGACTTCTGAAGAAAAGGCTACTACACAGCCTTAAAATTAAGTTCATGGAAAAACTTATCCTAAACTGATAAACAGCTACAGGACAATTAACCCTACAGACATTTTGATAAGACTTCTCTGTACAGAAGCAAATAAAAGGTGATATCTTGTTTGACTTGTAAGATTTGAAATAGAAAGCCAATGTCCTTATTCCTGTGTTGAGAGGCAAGACGTGGCACTTTAACCATCCTGTGAGAATCAACCAACTCATTGGGGGTTTCTCCTCCTTGCTGTTCTGAAACCTCACAGAAAGAACTGCTTCAAGAAGTTGGACTGTGGTCCCTCAAGAGCTGGATGTGAATCTGCTGCTGCAAACCATGACTGGATATTTCTAATCTACAGCATGGATGCTTTCCAAATGCTGGCAAACCACACTAAACAGGGTAACTCTCTACAGAGTCCTTATTCTATCACATTTTGAAAAAATAATTCTGTGCAAGTAGATCTCAGAACACAGGCAAAGAGGCAACCCACAAATTGTTAAGGGGGAGCCATCAAAATAAAACAATCCTGAACTTTGACTGTTGGGGAAGTACATCACTGCTGTTACTTTCTTTTGATAAAGAATGCTAAATGCATGCATTTAATAGTACATACTGAAGATAAAATGACGGAACAAGATCTGAAGAATGTGTTGAAGGGGTAAGTGAGAGTCAAGTAAAATGCCCTTCTGTAGCTTGACAGAGTAACTCTTCCATCTTCCAGAGGGAAAAAAAAAGGCATAATTGAATTTCATGCATTTGAGATCACAGGACCAGATGGGCATAAATACTTGCAGAAGTAAGACTTGGCCAATACTTCACACAAATGGATCTTCAGTTACCAACTGGACTGATGCTGCTTGTAGCCAAACAAGAGCATTTTCACAGCACTAAACTACCTGTAGATATTATGGTGAGTGTAACAACTGCTATTCAGACAAGTGCCTTCAGAACAGTTTGTTGATAAATACACTTATAAGCTCTGTTAGCAAATATTGTCTCTGAACAAGTGACAAGCTCTGTTTGTTGTCTGCTTTCAAAATTTTTCTGTACCATATTTATTGGACTGTTAGTGTTCAATATTAACTGGTGCCACAAAAATTCTTAGGATAAGTGTAATAACATATAATATTCTCATTTTCCTGCAAGCATCAAATATATTTCCCTTGGTTTTAATATTTTTAAAATAGCAAAATCCATGAGAAGAGGGAATAAATGTTCCTGGCTTGGATTTTGGGACATTAGTCACAACATGTTTCTGCACTGGTGTCATAGAGGAAGGAAAACCTATCTTTGCATTGAAATTAGAGGGTGGATTTAGGCTATAATTTAATTTCCACATGCCCCAATCATCCAGCATGCCCCAATGAGTCGGAAAGCTTGTAATTAACCCCTTTTCAGGAACCACAAGTAAGCACAATTGTTTGAGGAAACTCTGATTACTCAATGTGAACTGGACTTCCAGCTAGAGTGTCTGCTGTTGTGTTAAAATTAGAGATTATTTTGGAAGCCTGCTTCCTCAGTGATGCTTCTGGCCCTAGCAACCTTTCTGGCCTCCCAAAGAATCCCTTGCACACAGCCCCTGGGTTCAATGCCATGCTCCTCTCTTGTGCTAAAGCAAGTTCAGTTTGAAGTGCCAAGGTTGCAGATGTGCTTAAGTTGGTGAAGCTGAACTCCTCCCCTTGTGGGAGCAGAGGAGAAAGTTTTCAAGTACTCAAAGTACAAATTGAACAGTTTTTCAGAACACATTTCTCTCTTCCTTTCTATTAATGAAATGAGTACATGCAGCAATAGGGTGGCTGGAAGCTAAAGTATCTCTAAACTGCAATTGTCCCTGGAACAAACCCTGCCCTTGGACAGGGCAAGGGAAATTGAGCTGATGTCTCCCTGGCAGGGAGCGTGGTCACAGCTGGGCATGAGCAGTTTCCTGTGGGGATGGTGTGGTGTCTCAAGGCTTCCTCACAAATGAGGAATGTCTGCTCAGCCTCTCTTCTGGTTTACCAAAGGCAACAGAGATGTTTCTCAACTATTTCAACTTGCTAAAAGTTTCAGTTATGAAATGCTTCTCCAGACTTTCCTGTTTGTCAGACTTTGCACCACACAGCCCCTGTGGCAGCTATCAAAGTACTCAACCATGTTTTTGGAGAAGTGTGGTCCAGATTTTGCCTTAAACTGTCCTGCCAGAAGTAAATTTTTTTTTTGCAAGGACAAAAAAGGAAGACTAGACTTGAGACACCTCAGCACAGACTGCAGAGTGCTTCTAATAAAGCTTCATGTCCATGCTATGGCTGCTTGAGATCCTAGTCTGTTGTCTGACATCCTTCCTCTCAAAGAGCAAAAAGCATTTTCTCTTTAAGACAGCAAACAACAAAAAGTATTATTTCATTCAGAGTTGGACAAAGGCCTTTATGTAAATTCTGCTATCCAGTAAAGACTATGTACAAACACATGCAAAAAGCACTTGAAAGTTTGCTCCCTAGGCTTAACTTTCAAGGCACTCCTCACTTCTACCAGCAGCTTAGTCTGGTCTTGTTAGAAGCTTATTCTTCTAATTGCCAGCACAAAAGGTTTTTAATTTATGTTTTGACAGCTAGAATTCTACATCTTCATAAATACAAAGAACTGTCAATAGTGCCAGCACAGAAGCAAAGGAACCAGATGCAGTACTAACAGCTGGGGGAGACTCCAATGATTCTATAAAAAGTTAAGAAAAACATCTGCTTATAGTTTGATAAAAGCTATCTGTCTAAATCCAACCTAGAAAATCAGATCCTGCTACAGCTGGCATAGAGATTATGAACATCTCACAGAACAAGAAGCCCCACCACCCTGTCTAGAAATAAAAGGTTTTGATCAAGAGGATATTTCCTTCACTTCTGTCCTTTTTATTGTAAAAAGGAAATATAAACCAACTCACAATATTCAGATATGTAAAGGTCAGGATAACAAGCTTGCAATTGCCTTCTAAGCTTATAAGAATTTACTTCAGTAAAATATTCCACATGTAAAATAAAGCTACACTATTTATCACACCCTTAGTTTGAACATGGGCCTTTAGGTCAAGTCTTTCTCTACTTTGCTGAAATCCCGGGTTGGAAGGCGCACAAAGGCTCTTGCCTCTCTTCCGAGCTCAGATCTATCTCATTTCATCAGCTTTAAATTCACATCCAGGCACCACAGGCATAAAATCAGAATGCTTTCTGAAAGCCACAACATGAAAAGTTTTTAAACGAGCTGCACAGAAAGGCATTTACACGCAGAATACGTCAGCAATAAAAGACACTGCACGACCAACACATGTGCCAGTACCTCACGGTATGACAAGGAACAAGGTGTTTAGCAGCTCCTGGACCTGACCACCAGGTATTTCCTTTCCAAGCAGAGGTGCTTAAGCGCAGGCCGGAGGGAAAGGGATCAGATCCTCCTGGCGCAGAGCTACTTCACCTGCCCTCTGTAAGGTGTCCTCGCCGCGGGCAGGGGGCTCCTGCTGCCCGGGGCTGCCGCCCCCGGCCCAGCCGCTCTCAGCGCACCGCCGGGGCGGTGGTCGCCGTCACCCGGCTGAGGGCTTTGGCCGCGGGGACCCCCTCACCCGCAGAGCAGGGACGGGACCCCGGCCCCGGCGTCACGGGCCTCCCCCCGTCCCCCCGCCCCGGCCGGCTCAGGGCCGGTGCCAGCCCCGAGGGACCCTCCCGCCACCGCCGAGGTGCGGACGCCATTGAGAACCGCGTTGCCATGGCAACCCCCCTCCCGCCCCAGGGGCCTCGCCACAGCGGGGCCGCGATCCCCGCGCCCCCCGCGCCGCCTCACGGCCCCCGCACGGAGGATACAGCTTGAAGCCGCGGAGGATCTCCTTGGCCCGCTCGTCCGTGGCCGACATGGTCCTGCCGCGCCGCGGGCGGGCGGACGGGGCTGGGCCGGGCCTGGCGGGAGCGCGGCGGTGACAGCAGAGCCTCAGGACCCCCCGCCCCTCCCTCCCGCGCACCCGCCACTGCCCGGCGCAACCAACCCCAGCGGCCGCCAGCGGCCGCTCGCCGCCACGCTGACCAATCAGCCGCTGCCGTCCCCTCCTCGCCCCGCCTTCTGCCGCAGGAATGACAGCGCTACTGACCAATCAGACAGCGCTCTCCCTCATTCAAGGGTGGGTGCGCAGCGGTGGCCGCGACTCTTCGGTTGGGCCTGACGTGGCCGCGATGGAGGCGCCGCAGGATGACCGGGCAGGGGGAGCGGGCGGTCCCCGGGCCGGGAGGCCTCAGCGGGGAGCAGTCGAGGGGGTGAGAAGCCGCCCCGGGCCTAGCCAGCGGCGGCCGAACGGCCCCGAGCCGCTGGAGCTTGGCTGGCGCTTCTCCCCGGGCAGTGGGGGTCCCGAGGTTCTGTCTCTGGGCTGCTCGGCGGAGCTCCGCCCTTGAGCTCGGGTGGTGCTGGGGATCCGGGTGCTCAGCCCCTGAGCGGCTTCTGCTGGAGACCTTCAGAACGCACCTGGACGAGTTCTGTGTCATCTGCTCCAGGTGACCCTGCCTTGGCAGGGGTTTGGGCTGGGTGATCGCCAGAGGTCCCTCCCAAACCTCGCAGTTCTGCGATTCTGCGTGTCCCGAGGCCGGAGCCAACAGCACCAGCATTGTGGAGAAGGTTTAAGATAGTGTGCTACCCCTGGAACAAAGGCAGCCTTCTTTGTGCTGCAGAAATTTGAATTACAGATCAGTTTGAGTTGAAAGGAACTTTAAAGACCATCCAGACTGGCCTTGAACACATCCAGGGATGGGGCATCCACAGTTCTGCCAGGCAACCTGTCAGTGCCTCAGCACCCTCACAGGAAACGATTTCATCCTTATATCTAATCTGAATCTACCTTCTGTCATTTTGAAGCCATGCCCCTTGTTCTATCACTAGAACTCTATTGCCTTGTAAAAAGTCCCTCTCCAGCTTTCTTGTAGGACCCCTTCAGGTACAGAAAGGCCTGAACAATGTCACCCTAGAACCTTCTCCAGGCTGAACAATGCAAATTTTTCCAGCCTTTCCTCATCAGAGAGGTGCTCTAGCCCTCTAATCATCCTCATGGCCTTTGTGTTTGTGTAGCAGAGTTGATTGGGGGGGGGGGGGAATTCTCAGATTTGTTAGCACATCCCAGGAGCCAGGCTGCTCTTTAACATGAGCTAATTAACCCGTCTTAACAATCTGAGAGCAACTGATAAAAGCATTAAGCCATGGATAAAATAAACCCAGCAGCTGTAACCCAGTCCTCAAATGAGGACCAGTGAACAGTGAGGGTGCCATCAATACACTCACTCATGGCTCCACTCGCCTCCAAATCGCCCACTGTGCAAAAGTGGAGAATGTGAGTGCTAATAAAGGCTGCATTTAATGCATAAGGGCAAGGCCACTGCCAGTATCACTGACAAGAGATCTTAATAATAAAAATAGGCAGCATTTATTTTCCTGATGTATATGATCCATGCTCAATTTCCCACCATCAGTTTAAGTGTATGAAGGGGTCATTTTGAGTCTGGGCAGAGTGCCAGGGGTGAGCTGTGCAAATATATATCTATATTTTGTTAAGAGTCCATCCTGGATTTTAGCTACGCTGTAGAATTGCATGCTGTCTAAAGAGGAGGGACTAAATATCACTGAGGAGAAAAGACTGATGGGGAGAAAAGGCTAGCAAGACAAAAGGAGACCTGGAAAAGGCAGAAACAAAGGGTTGTATGTAGGAAATGAGCCTGCCAGGTGGAAGTAGGACATGCTGGTTTACAGAAGTCATAAGAAACTCCATCCTGTCTCTGTTCAGGCTCCTCAGAGATGAAGGAGCCAGAGACCAAGTGGATCTCATAGAAGGGAACTCTTGCAGCTTTGAAGGGCTTCTCTAGCACTGGGGTAGGGATGTTTGTGGAGTTTCGAGTTGGAGCCTTTGCACTTCCTGGCCAAGTCTCAGAATTCCCAGAGTCAGGGAATTCTGTGCAGGGAGGCACAGGCCTCTCATTCATGAACTTCTGAACATCACAGAAGATCTCACAGCTGAAGTGTGAAGCTCCTGTCACTAGTGCAGGGCCAAGCAGCTGTGGAACATGTGGCAGCACAACTCAGAGTGACAAAACCCTGGGATCTCTCACAGTCCTTGGGCTGCATTAACACAAACAGCACTCTTGAGCACATCGTCTTAAAAACCTCCTTGCAAGAAAGTTGCTGCAAATCCCTCTATCCTTTGGTGCCACTTGGAACTGAAAACTTTTCCTTCACATCTCCGGCAGGTGTTGCAGCTTCTGAGCTTCCACTGCAGGCAAGAAGATGCCTCCAGCCTGCTTTCTGCTTCTCCAACAGCTATTCTCAAGGTGCAGCTAAGGGAGCTGCTGTTTCTGCAGAGCAGAGTAACTGGGGGATAGTTCAGATAGCCCCAGCTGGGGCTTCATCCCACCCCACACCTGATGGGAGAGGTTGTACACCTTCACATCTACAGCCACCCAGACATCACTCTGTGCCTGGCTGAGATGAGAGCCCAGCAAGCAGCTTAGTCCCTGGATCCTGGGAAATAAAGAGAGTTCAGAAACTCTTCAGCAGGGCCTGGGATCTCCCCTCCACTGTGCTCTGGAGGTGTGTGCTGGCAGCTGCAGGGAATGGGGATGAATGGATGAAGGGTCGTGGAAGCACACACAGGTGACTAATGAAATATAGGGGAAAATACAAGAAACACAAAAGTGTTTTCACTGTTGGCCCTCTCCTTGGTGAGGTCAGGTGTCCTCAAAGTCTGGGGGTCCAGGACCCCACTGCCTGGGGACATTACTATGGCAGTGCAGGGAAATAAGGTGAATTATGTGCTGCCTGAAAGGGACCTGGACTGCAGAATCACAAGGGGAAGAGGTGGGGTGAGTCAAGAGATAATGCCAACATTAAAAGATAAAATGGATTAACATCTCCTGGCACGCAGAGAGCTGCGTGGGTGGAGCAGGAGGTTGCAATAGCTGTTTAAAAGGGAGTGAGACAGCTGGACATCCACATATTTTTCCTCTTAAAAACAAAAATCCATCCCAAAAGCTGAGCTTAGCTGATGCTGTCCTCCAAAGTCCAGGTCAGTCAGCCAGGCTGGCTGTCAGCAGTTGGGAGGTATCAGGACAGGGACTCCTGGCTGACCTACATGGGGCTAACAGATGATTTTTACCCACAGGCTCTAGCAAAAGGTTGCAGAATCCATGGAAAATAGCTCACAATCATATATTTCCATTTCTGTTTCAGCCTGGAATTCGAGCCTTAGTGAGCGTTGGGAAAAAGGAGGCCACACACTGCTTGTCCAAGGCAACTGTCCCAGCATGTCTGCAGGATGAACCGTGGGCAAGGGCCTGGTTAGGATGTGATTAAAGAGGTAATTCTCCCTCCCTGTGCAGATGAGGGCTAAGTGTGGCTTAAGTAAATTACTGACTGGCTTGTTATAGCCCTGGCTGAGTTCCCTTGTTGCGCAGGGCCTGGTTTATTACATCCAATTTGCTGTGAAGCCCAGAGTGTCACAACAGCATTCCAACACCTGCATCTCTGCCCTTGTCTGACACCCCTTCTCTGCTGGATGATGGGACCTCAGGGACCTGCTGTAGATGGCTCTGAGACACAGGCTAAGCCCCATCAGTTTCCCTAATAGTTTCTGATGTTCATTCCTTGAAAGTTCCCCCCTCCTGACCATGCTGGTCCATGATTTGATCTTCAGGGACTTGCTGACTGAAAGCCAGAAGCACTTTGCTCTCAGCTGAAGGATTTTTAACAGAGGCACGTTTTATTCATGGCATGGAGGATAACAACCCCCAATTCCCTCTTGTTTCTACCCTCATGTTGATATCCTTTCAAGCATCTTCTGGCTCCTGATCTATGCCCTGGGGAGGACCTTAACCCTTCCAGTTCCCTCCCTGCTCCCTCATGTCACAGCCAGAGCTCTGCCCTTTGGTTTATCATTCGTATGGACCATTTTTCTATGGAGTTCAAAATCAGTTCTATCTTCTATCCATCTCTTGCTATTTCCCAGAAGGACTGGCCCAAGAGGCTCAGCTGGTAGAATCATAGAATATCCTGAGTGTGAAGGGATTCACAAGGATCATCGAGCCCAAGTCCTGTTCTTGCCCAGGACAGCCCCAGGAATCTCACTATGTTCCTGAGGGTGCTGTCCAAACACTCCTTGAGCTCTGCCGGCCTCGGGGCTGTGATCACTTCCCTGGGGAGTCTGTTCCATTCAATCTAATAATGGCCCCACTTCTAATAACGAAGTGGCCTTACAACAGCAGCCCTTTGCACGGGTTATTTTGGGCTGCAAACCCCTGTGATGCTGCCACAGGACCTTGTAACCCCTAAAAGAGAGGCAGGAATTTCACTTGCTTATGCTGGAACAGCTGCTGGGACGCAGCGGAGCAGCTGTTCCAGCAGAAGCGAGTGAAGTTTGCTCCGTGGGCTGCTGGAGCATGGCTCTGTCGGTGCCAGCACCGCCAGCCCGCCGTCCCCATGCCGGTACCCCGGGGATGCCGGGCCGCGGTCCCCGCTCCCCGCGGCCGCCGGGATCGGCCGGAACGTTCGGCGCGGCCCGCGCGTTCCGGGGGGAAGGAGCCGCGCGCGGACACCGGCGCCGCCATCATGGCGGCTTGAGGCGCGGCGGGTTCGGCGCCGGGAGCGGCGGGACGGGAGGCCGGGAGCAGAAAGGTAATGCCGGGGCTGGGAGAGGCCTCCCGGGAACAGGGGCGGCGGTGGGGGACCCCCGGTAAATTTCCCCCTGCGGCAGGGCTCGGTGGGGCCCGAGGGCTCTGCCAGGGGTCTGGGGAGAACGGCAGGGCCGGGAAACCCCCGCCATCCTGCTGCGGGGTCTGCCGGCCGCTTCCCGCCCTGAAACTCCTTGAGCTACCTTAGAAAGGCCTGACCGCGAGAGAAGCCCGGCTTGTCCCTCTACTTGGGTTGTTGTAGCCTTTGGACAAGCTACGTTGGAGGGTCTGCTGTAATTCAGCCACTTCTCACCGGGATGAATGGGTTTTGGAAGCAGCGAGGTATTCCCTGTGACACGGGTGTCACACAGGTTGCAATAGCAGAGCAGTTGTCTGAACATTTACTTGGAAAGGGGCAGAGAATTGGCATCTCTTCCCCACCAGGGCATGGATACAGCCAGCCAGTGTTTTGTAACCTCATACACCAGCGTGTGGTTTGATCACCTGTGAGGGAGGACAATAGAACTGTGAAATCTGAATCTCATTCCCAGCACAGTCAATCCATATTCTCTCATGAGGAAATTGTCCTCTCTGTGAGCAGAGGGAACGCACTGATGTGTTAGGCAGGCACACTGACTGTTGTGTGGTGCAGGGATTTCTGGGCAGAGCTGAGGTGCTGTTCAGCCAGGCTGCACGTGTGCCCCTGGTGGAAAGAACCCCAGAGAGACTTCGGGGGCTGAGATATCTCAGTGTGGAGAGTGTTAAAGGCTGCCCTCTAAAGTTGAGACCATTTGTACCTGTAATAGAACAAAGTGAGGTGTATTTTTAGAAGTTGACTAATACAGGAAGCTGTGATGCCTTCACAAGCCTTAATTTGGTTAGGCCTGGTGGAACAGCAAAGCCCCTGTGTGACTGTGCTGCCCCCACAAGGGCGGGTGTGGGCCCAGCCCACGTGGGTCACACAGAACCAGACAGGTTCTCTGGTGTTTGGTTTTCATCGAGGTTATGCCCTCTGCTTGATAATTATCCCATACAAACCTAACACAAAACCTCCCTTATGTGCTGAGTCCTTTGTTTGGTTTCTGAATAACATGCTTGGGAAGTTTTGTCTTGGTTGTTTGTAAACCAACAGCTCATTTTGTGGAACTTGTTAATAAATAGTGGTTTACATTTCAAAAGCAACGTGTTGGTGCTGGGAGACAACATGCACACCAGAAATGTCAGGCAGCAGCTGAAGACAAAGATTCTCTTTACAGGGGACTTAAATAGAGCCTTTGTAAAAAGGGTATTTTTATCACTTAAGCTTCCCAGTTAACCCCAAACACTTGAACTGCACAGTGCAGACAGGGGAGCTCCTTACAGGCCCCTTACAGTTCTTTTTGCCTTTTGGGCTCAGAAGACAATGGGAATTATGGATACACACTGTATCAATAGGCAGAGTCAAGGGAAAAGGTGGATGTGTGGGCATACAGAGTGCATCAGTCCTTCACAGGGAATTCTGTTAGTTGCTGCTTTAGAGCTGTGTAATGAGGAAGGAGGAAGTCAGTCAAGTGTATCAATAAGCATCTTTACAGTTGGCATTATTTGGCAGCATCACTAGAAGGAAAAGTCTGAAAACAGCATGAAATCTAAACTCTCGTCTTATAAGAAGGGATCTGCAAGAGCAGATCCTTTTAGGGGACTGCTCAGACAGAAATTTTGCTTAGAAATTGTAAGAGTCATCCTTGCTCCCCAGCTAAATCAGCAGTTGAACCTGCTGGGTTTTTGGCCTGCCCCCTGAATGCTGAAGAAAAGGCTGGCAGCTGAAATGTTGCTATGCTGAGCACCTCCTGGTCCCCTGCCAGGCAGAGCTCAGCAGAGGAGAAGGGATGTGTTAATATTATGTTCTTTTACTGACAGATTGAAAACCTAGAATGGCAGGAGAACAGAAGCCGTCCTGCAATCTTCTAGAGCAGTTCATTTTACTAGCCAAAGGAACAAGTGGTTCAGCTCTGACTGCTCTTATAAATCAAGTGCTGGAAGCTCCTGGGGTTTATGTCTTTGGAGAGCTGTTGGAGTTAACAAATGTGAAACAGGTAAGAGTTGAGTTTTTATTCTAATTTCCCTTCTGCACTACCGGTATAAGGGATCTCCAGAAGTTTCTCCAGGCAGCCTGTGGGTGAAATTTCTGTGCCAGGAGTGCCTGTTGCAACTTACCTGGGTTGAGAGATGTTTTTGAATAAGAGACTGACCTTGCTTTTGCCTGTATATGTTAGGTGTTAAAGAGCACCTATATAAAGCTTTGCTACCTTAAGGCAATTGCTAACACAGCAAAAACCTGGCAGCAGCACAGTAGCACTTTTAAACAAGGCACTTTGGCAGCCAACAAGGAAAAAATCCCTTTCTACTTTACTGTCCTGGAAAGCAGAACTTCAGTGCTCTCCAAAAGTCTTTGTGAACAGATGTCTAGTGTATCAGGCCTGGGTGGTAACCATATCCAAACCATTTCAAACCAAGGTGGAAAGCAAGTTCCAGAACTTTTGCTGAGAGTGCTTTGCCAGCCCCTGCCTCTTCTACAGTGAAGGAATCTAAGCTGAATATCTCTGCAGCTGGAGTAACACAGTACAGCAAGGTTGGCTTTCCAAACAGGCTCTTAAATATGCACAAAAGCACCTCGATGGTTATTCAGTATCAAATGACAAGTGCTGGCTTTTTCCTGGGTTTGTGTGCAGTTAATGGTATTAAAAACCCAATCAATAAACATCACTGCTTGGTGCTGCCATTATTCCAGTGAAGTGTTTGCAGGCAAGAGAGGAGCTGTTACGTCCAAATGCACTCCAGTTACAGTGTCCCAGCTTGCTTTGCTTGGAAGCTCTGGTGGCTCTGCAGGTAAGCTGTCCCAGCTTTCACAGGATCCTCACCAGCCATCACCATGACCTGCTTGCTTATCACCTGATGAGAGGAGTGGCCCTGTAGGTTGTCAGCTGGAGTTAAGATTTGCTTTTTTCTTTTACCTCCCAAGTTGCCACACAAAGCATTGACAATCCAAACTGGAGTTAAGTTCCAGTGCATAGAAATGGCTGGATCATCTTGACTCTAAAACTCCTGAAATTTCTGCTCTTGAGGCCTTAGGAAGGAAGGATCCAGCTTGGGATGTAATTGCTTTTCTGCTTAATACCTGTGCAGACTTCAGCCATTCTCTGGAGAAGGTGCCTTTCAGGGTTATGTTGCCCATTTTATGGGATTTTTCTTTTCTCCCCATCCAGCTTGCTGAGGGGTCTAACGCTGCTTATTTCCAGCTGCTGAACCTGTTTGCATACGGAACCTACCGGGACTATGTAGGTAAGAGACTGCTGCCCCTTTGCAGAGGCTGGGACTGGGTTGCCCTTCAGGATTGTCAGAAGCAATTCTTTGCTTTCTTACATGCCTGGTGTAGTGTGGCTGGGTGAAAGCATACAGGAACAGGAGTTGCTTAGGAAGAGAATTGTCTGTCAGGGGTCTGGGTCATGTGTGCTTTTTGCTTGCTAAAAATGAAAGGAAGGGTTAGACACTCTGGGGTGCTGCTGGTTTGGATGGGACTGCAGTGCTGGGTTGAATTGGTCTGCAGCAGAATTCATTGATGTTCACAGCCCACTTACCTCTGTAGAGGGAAATTTCAGACATCTCTATGGAAATTTAGATGACACCGGTTATGGAAACTGCAGAAAACTTAGACAAAATTGTTCTGCATTATTTATAAAAACCTATATGGTTTGTGAGATAACCTTTTATTCCGTGACGGCATTGCTGAAACAAAGTGAATAATTTCTTAGCTAGATTACAAGTTGAAATAATGACTTTTATACAGCTTTAGAAAGACTATGTGTGAATCATCTTTGTATCTGTTGAAATGTGCTTTTATCTCTAGTACTTATGCTTCCATTCTGCTACAATTTAATGCTTCATTTGTGGGTAGCAGCCTCATCCAGACCATTACAGAGTGTGACAAATAATTCTGTCATAGTGCTGTTTCTCTGCACTGTGGTGGATGAGCTATCTAGTTCCTGTAAGGAGCAGTGGCATCTTAAGTGCAAGGACTGGAAATTCCAGTGTCTGTGGAGCAACATGAGCCTCATGAATTCTGTGACTGATTAGAGGATGTGCTTGCTGTCCATGGCTCTTGTGTCACTGTGTGACAGCACAGTTCATTCTTCCTTTTCTAGTGAAGAAAGAGAAAGGGGGAAAAGCAGTCAAAATGAAGAGCATTGAATGAGGTGGGATGGATGGGAGAACTTGAGTGTCCCTGAAACGCTAATTTCCATTAAAGTAGATATTTTAAAGAGTTTCTTAGCTTTGGAGGGCTGCCAGTTTCCTTTCTCTTTTTAAATATTCATGAGGCACATGGATATAATACAGTGACAGTGTGGCCATCTAGATTAATGATTTCTGCTCTCTTCCTCAGCTTGGTACTTTGCACTTTAAATTCTGCAGCTCTTCAGAGAAATAAAACCAGCTGTATTTGCAACCAGATTAGCAAAGGGGGAAGATTTTTTTCTGTCAGCTTGTTAATGAAATAAAAATTACTTGGTAGAAGCAAAGCTATTGACGAACTGTTTCGGCAGGGCACCAGTTATGAATTACCTTATAATTCCAGAACCAGAATTACTAAAGAAGCAGATAAGAATGGAATTGCCAAGTTGTTCTTAACTTTTCCCCTTCTCTCCCTGGCTGTGCCAGTTTATCTGCAGCTGCACACTCTGCTCACCAGCCAGCACCCACATTAGCGGGAGGTGTTCGGTATTTCAGGGTGTAGTGTAGCATAACTAACCTGGAGTTCTGCAGCCTGGATTATGTAATTTTCAAAGAAAAGTCCTGAATCTTGTCTTTTTGACATTAACAGCAAACAAAGATAACCTGCCTGAATTAACAGTGACTCAGAAAAACAAGCTGAAGCACTTGACGATCGTAAGCCTGGCTTCCCGAATGAAGGTAAAATGTGTTTGACAGGTAAAGGGGTTTGACAGCTGTTGTCTCTTGGTTTCAATTTAGAACATGGCATCCACTCCAGAGCTCTGAAGTTGTATCAGGCTGCATAAGTACTCCCCAAAAAAATCCTGTTCTGGGAAAGTACATGTAGGGTACAGTGTTCTCTCCTTGTGCATTTGGGATATTAACTTAGTGGACTTCCATGGGTGAAGTGTGGGGGTGTCTGAACTGACATGCAGATTGGTCGTGAAGGTCTGGGAAACTTTGTATGGCTTTTTTCACTGCTGGAGATGGAGAATCATTCTTTAAAACACTGATTTTTTCTTCTAGAGAAAATTACGCAACACTCTTAATTTCTTCTACAATCCCATTTACCTTTTTTCTTCTAGAATGTGCTATACTATACCAAAGCTTCAGGAATTACCAAAGTTGTGTCAGAATATTTCACAGCCTGGCAAGCATTTGTTCAGCCATGATCAGTCACTGCTGTACCTGCAGGTCAAAGTGTAGGATACAGTAAACATTTGAGTCTCAACCTTTTGAGACTTAGCCATTCATTTTGCTCTAGGACTGTTAACTTACTCTTGGTCTTGCTGTTTTTAGTGCATTCCCTATTCTGTGTTGCTGAAGGACCTGGATATGAGGAATCTGAGGGAGCTGGAAGATCTCATTATTGAAGCAGTTTACACAGATATTATCCAGGGGAAGTTGGATCAGCGAAACCAGGTTTTAGAGGTGGATTTTTGTATTGGCAGAGACATTCAGAAGAAGGACATCAGTAACATTGTCAAAACACTCCAGGAATGGTGAGGCAGTCTCTCCACCCTCCTTATTCCTTGTACATAGCTTGTCCTGTTTTCCCCCCTCACAGTTTCAAGTGCTGGCTCAATTTCATCATGTTCCATTAATCAGGAGTCTTATGCTATAAGTAGGCACTCGGAAGAGGAGTCTGTTGGGCAAGTTTTCCAAGATCCCATCTGGGATTCAGTTTGTATTATGTATCAAGCCAAACTCTACCACATTGTGAGCTTCTGCTCTCACTGTAGCTTTTACATAGCAGAGCCCCAGTGATGAGTTGAGGACTTTGCGAAAGAGGTGCCAAACTGGACCCATGGTTCTGTGGCAGGAGCTGCAGCACTTAATAATGAGGGCAGAACTGTTACTTTTCAGCCTTTTTTACTGTGTTGAGAACTGTGTGGGCAAATTCTCAAGAATCACAGCTCTTTGGATAGGATGTCTCTTCAAGTTTGACGTTTCAGGTGGCTTTGTCTTCTCTTTGCTTCTGCGAATGCAGCCTGTCTGCAGCTGTAGTGGGACCGTGGCATTATCTCTTTGTACCTTTGCCAGAAAGCTGTTTCTCATCTTTTTGTAGAATTCCCTTCCCACCTAAAGAAATTCCCACATAGACTGTGGAGCCCAGTGCAGGTCCTGAGCTGACTGGGAATTGCTTCCTAGTTGCTATGGTAATGAGTGCATAAAAAGTAATTAAACTGCTGGGCAAATATGCTGTCCTGTGGTGGGCGCAGGCTTTTTGCTTCTCTGCTCCAACTCCCTCAGTCCCATCACGGTGGGAGGGCTCTGACAGTTTCCAGGACCTTGCAGCATTGTTTGGAAGGTAACAGTAAACCCACTGCCAATTCCCTTTTTGTCTTTTCCAGTTCTGAGTTCCATGCTGAATGCTCTTGTCATTTGAACATTTAACAGGCAGGAGGATTATATCAATATTACTTTTTTCTATAATTTAAAATTTTGCATTTGAATACTGTGTTGCATCCTGTTTAAGCTGTAATTCTGTCTGAAAAGGAAGATGAAAGTGCATTGAACCTGCGCTTATTCTGATGGTAAGGGTAACCCAGACTCTCTAGAGAGTGCTGAGAAATGCATCAGTACCCAGCAAAGCTTTTTCTTGCCAGCTTTTTGCAACTCTAAGCAGGAAGTATAAATTTAATAATTTCTTAAACTTTTAGATGAGCATGACTTTTCAGATTGCCTGATTGAGCTGCTCCAGGGAGAATTTGTAAACACTGTTTGACATTATTTGTATCTTGTAGGTGTGATGGCTGTGAAGCAGTTCTTTTAGGAATTGAGCAGCAAGTACTTAGAGCCAACCAGTACAAAGAGAACCACCACCGAACTCAGCAGCAGGTAGAGATGGAGGTGGGTACAGAATCATCTCAGGCCTCTATGCTGTTGGATAAATGTTTGCTGAAGGAAATAATCTCTATAATAAACACCTGGTTGATGGTCACAGCTCTCAGAAGAAGGCTAACAATCATGCAAATCAGGCTTGGGGTAGAAAGAAAACACATCTGCTTCTGAGTGCTAGTATGACCACAAACATCAGACATCCAGCAGAGTGGACCTTTCATTGATAAATTTTTATAAATTTAGGCTAGGTGACTGCACTAATTGTGGTTTCCTGTATTGATTCGTTAGGAAAACTATGCTTTTACCACAAATCTTTATTGCATCTCTGTTTCCTTCATACAAGGCAGGCAGGGGGTAAAAACCACTTCTCTTTGTTAAACCTGGAAGTGTAGTTAAAAATCTCCGGAGTCGCAATTGCTCTTGCAGGAGGCGCCCGCGGCCGCTGCCCCGCGTCGGGCCGGGCCCTGCGCGCTCCCGCCGTTAGGTGGCAGCACGAGCCCGCGCTCCGGCCCGGAACCTCGGCTCCGGCCGCTGCGGAGGCGGGGATGGGCCTCCCAAGGCACTGCATCAGGGATTATCATCCCTGCAGGTTTATGTTTGCACCTGCTCGGAGGCTTGATCGGTATCCATAGCACTTTTGGTTTGCCACATGCCTTTGGCTTGGAGTTGGCACACCTGACTCCCAAATCTTTGGGGTTTTTTGAAGGTTTGCTCACTGTATTTCTGGTGGGCCCTGCAGAGTTCCAGGGGATCAAGGATGGTGCTTAGTGCTGTATCTCTCCTTTTCAGCCAGAGTAGCAGAAACATTACTGCTGCTTCCCACAAAACCAATTTCTGCTCCTGCTTCTTAGCACATAACCTATGTCTCAGGTAGTCAGGTAGGCCAAATGGCATTTTTGCTTTTTGAGTTCTGTCGTGAGAGTAAATTTTTCTTTCACTGTCTCCTTTCCCCTTCCTGCTTCTGGCTGACAGAATGGTAGGATGGCTCCTTCTCCACCAAGGCAGTAGTAGGTCCCTCCAGCCAGACAGAAGGATGGTATACAATATTGTACCACTGTCTCTTAGGAAAAAAAGTAATCACAGTTATTCCAGACTGGAAATACTATCAGCCCTGTCTGTAAATGAGGATGAAACATTACCTTTATTAAACTCATACAGAGCATGTTACTGCTGGGAGAGTCTCTTTTATAATCTCCACTCTTATACTCCAGGGGTTTTTCAATATGTTTATGAACAGAGTATCTGCTGCAAGGGGAGCAAGAAGCAGGTGCTGATTCACTGTCTCTTCTTGGCCAGGTCACAAACATAAAGAAAACATTAAAAGCTACAGCCTCGTCGTCGGCACAGGAGATGGAACAGCAGCTGGTAGAGCGAGAGTGCCCTCCACACACAGAACAAAGGCAGCCCACAAAGAAGATGTCCAAAGTCAAAGGGCTGGTCTCCAGCCGTCACTAGAACATGCCATCTGAATGTCATTCAGTTAGGAATGACAACAGGAGGAGCAAAAAGGGCCTGCGTCTCCTTTCTCAGTGGGTTCTGGGCCAGTCCCTTCTCAGCTGGCAAGTAAAAGCCCTGTTTGAACAGCTCCCAGTTAGCAGCACCTGGCTAAGTTACACTGTGCAGCTCCTATGAGTTTTCAGGGTGTCCCTGCTCTGGTACTGTCAAGGAGGACTTGTAAATAAAGGGACTAACCAAAAGGGGCAGGAAAAAACCAAAATATCTGTGGGCCGTTTTGCTCCCTCCCAGCTAGTTCATTGCTGCTTAACCTTGAGGAAGCTGCTCTACTGAATCAGATCATGGGAGAGCTTCACTAGCAAGCATGTGAATCCCAGGGTTGAAGTGTGGCTACCAAAGCCAGGCTGGGAGTGAGGAAGCCATCAACACAGATCTTTTCATTCCCAAAGGGAGCACAGGAAGGTTTCTAGGCCAGGAACTGCTTTACATGGAAACCTTCAGCCTTTCCGCTACCCCTGTCTATTTTAAACTGGGGTGAAATTCACACTACCTCGCTCTGTGAAGATGAGTTCCAGTGCTGGGCTGTTTACTTAACTGTCTGTTTACTGCCCTTACTAAGCCCTTTAATCTCTCACAGATTTAAAGCACTGTTCTGCATCTCTGAGGCATCAGTACAATAAGGAGGAAGCAGGATGCTCTTTCACACAGACCTTGCAGGTGGTTAGGGGCATGCTAGAAACTATTCCTCCTGAATGTGATGTGACCTTCCAGAGCTGCTTGTGAGTTGTTTCCCCCATTGATACCTTCAAAGGGTAATGCATTCTCTCTTCCTTGGATGCTGGCGACAGTGGGAGAGGAGCCTGTTTGGCATGGAGGCAGGCTGGTGGCCCAGGACCCACTGGCAGGGGTCGCAGCAGCATCCCCTTGCTGAAGCAATGGACTTGATGAGTCTTTCTGAATTTTGAACACTTTCAGGTTGTATTTTCCTCCTTTTTTTTTTTGTACATTGTTGTGATTCTAAAGCATTTCAGCCTTTGTTTTGTGGGTTTTTTTTATTTGTTACAAACTAACTTCAGGTGATTTGCACCTAGTTTGGCACGGTGTGGGTTTTTTTTAAGGGGGAAACATTGGAACAGCAATTCATAAAAAAGTACATTTTAGAAAAAAAATTAAAAATGCTGATTAAATGTCAGAGTCTGGAGTCTTGACTTGGAGGCTGTTCTAGGCTTGTTATCCAATGGCACTTGTTCACTTGAGCATTTATTTGATTCTTGGTGTATGTAGACCAAAGGTCTGATTGATCTCTGATGCATCTGGGAGACAGGGAAGCCTCTTCACATTTTGTCAGTCGTTCATCTTTGTCCAGATTTGTGCAGAAGGATGTGTGGCAAAGCTGGTAGCTGAGCCCAGTGTCCTGAGCCTAAACAGCTTTGATGCCTGGTAGTGGAAGGGTCAGTGGTGCTTTTAGGCCAGTCAGTTCCTTCCTTTGCATCTAGCAGAGTGCTGCTTTGTAGTTTGGCTCCTGCATTTCACTTCTGTAAAGAGAAGCTCTTTTCCTGGGCAGGCAGGGGAGCTGTTTAAGCAGAGGACTGTGACAATGCTCCAGTCCTGCAGCCAGCTGTCACCTGCATTTGCTCGTGCAATGCACGTGTCTTCCTCTTATTGCTACCAGGACTCTGCCATCTGCATCTTTGCAGTCCTCAGTCACAGGACTTGCTCACTTGTGGAAGTAAATCCCTCTCCTTTTCTTCTCCTGCAGTGCAGGCACACCAGCTTTCAGTCTGGAGAGGAAGATCAAAATACTCTCCCTCCAGCTTCCTCTGAGTCAAATCCCAGACACTTCTGATTCTGGTCAGGCTTCTGATTCTTTACCAGCTCTCTCTCCCCCTAGAAATGCAACAAGGATGTTAAGTGGATAAGCCCAGAGCACGAAGCCTTCACCAGTAACTCAATGGAACTGTTTCCCAAGCAGTGGCAGGATTAGCTCCTGTTTCAGCTTCTCACAGTGTTCAGCTGACAGCTTCTCAGGAGGTGCAGGTGGACCTTGTGTTCCCCAGTCTGTGATGGAGATGGACTGTGTCTGTTTCTAGCCTGCTGTGTTGACAGCTGCAATGTGCTGGTCATCCATTTCCTCACTGGATTTGACTAGTGAGGCTCTATAGTCCTCTTTCCATTTTTAATATCAGTCCGCAAAGTGGCAGGAGGAATACAAATGCCTTTGGGAATCATTTTAGTTCCTCATCAAGCCACAGTCTGCTGGGGAGGTAGATGTGAGTTTGGTGCCCTTGGTGTTTATTCCCTGCCAGTTACAGGGGTCGCATTAGTTTACTGAAGCTTCTTTTGTGGTTGGAAGTTTTTGAGTTTGTTCTTGTGTTTTTGCTGTTCTCAAAGCCTGGCTGGGGGTGAGGATCTTATTTACGCTTTGGTTTGCATTGCCTTTGATCAGCAAAGCAGCAAGAGAGGAAATAGCACGTTGAATAAAGAGCTGTCCCATGTCTGATGGTGACAGAGGACAGGGAAGGGACTGGTGTGTTGGAGGGGATGGAGCTGTTTGCATGCTTGGCTTTCCTGGTGTGCCATCAAAGGGCTTGGTGCTGCAAAGGAGGGGGATGTCTGCAATGAGCCCAGGCTGAGATGAGTCATTAACAAATGACATGCACAGAGTACCTGGGGGAGGCAAACAGCTCTGCAGCAGCTGGTTAATGAATCTGGCTTGAAGGAAAGAGTTAGAAGCTATTCCAGAAATGAAGCAGAAGGCAGAGTTGTTAACGGGCAAGGATGCAGGAAGTGCTGTGCTCTTTGAGAACAGCAACAGATAAAGACTGTGTTGAGTCCTGTTGACTACAGGAAAGGCAGCAACTCAGAGCAGAGTTGTGTGAATTAGGGGCTGAATTGTGGGCAGTGCCCAGGGAGCTGAACTGCTATGGGGACGAGAGGGGGGTGGAAGCAGAGGCAGATTTGATGCAAACTCCCATGGATTGCCTGTGCCTGCTGGAGGCAGCTAACACAGCTTGTCTGAGCACTGCTGGACGCTGCTCCCTGGTGCAGGGTGAGCATTCTGCCCTGCTTTGGTTTATGGCAGCAATGGGATGCTCCAACTGCAGCTCGCTCCAAGATTGCAGCAGGACAGACTTTGAGCTATTGAACTTCTGTTTGCCTTTTCCACCCAGAGGGAGAGAAAGTGGATGGAAACTGCCTTCCCTCTGCTTTTCAGGGCTTTATTGTCTAGCTTTGTGTTGTGCAGCTCCACTTGTACTAGTGCTTTTTTAATATGGAATTGAGCACTGAGCTGGAAAATGGAAGAGAGGATCTCAGCTGATTGCAGTGCTGGTAGGCTGCCCTAGCCCTAAAGCTGTGCCTCGTGCTAACAAATGTCCCTGGCATTCCTGCCGAGACTCGCTTGATACCAGCTAACATCAGGCAATTCGGGAACACAATAAAGCAGTGCTGATGTCAGTCTTTAACAGAAGAAAAAAAAAGTTTTGGATTAAAATCTCTTCTTCTTTTACTTCCCTCCTCACCTTCTTAGCCAAGTTGAATGCTAACTTACTCTTGTGTTGAGAGCAGGAGGGAAAATCAGTGATGCTGACAGAGTCTTCTGTCTTCAGATTTGAGACCTGTCCTGCAATCAATCTTGTGCAGCCCTAGGAAATCCCATGGATGCTTGTGGAGCTGCTGTCAGGCTTGCAGGTGTCTCTCCATGGCTCATGTACAGGAGTAGGACCTGCAGAGCTGCTCTCCAGAGTGAAGCTTTTGTTCCTCACAGAAGACAGTGGTCTAAAGAAGTGGCCATTTTCCCACCAGCTCTGCAAAGTGAATTTTGCTGAACATCTTTCAGTTCTTGAAAGAATGTAAAAGGACGCAGACCCCAGAGGGTGTTTTGGGTTTTTGTGTTCCTATCCTATGAGGGCAAAATGCATTGGTCCCTGTGTGCCAAGCAGACTTGTGCTTACTCACTGCAGGGAAGACAGAAGAAACAGTGCCCTTATCTTTGATAGCTGTATTAGAACATAAATCACATGGGCAAAACAGACTTTTCCTAAACTTTCAGTTCTGTACAGGGTTATATGAGTTCAGCTAAGCTAGAAACCATGCAAAGCCCACCCCTGCATAGTAAAGCTGCCCAAACTTGTGCATTTGTGGGGGTCTTGGTGCTGGGGGTTCCTATTTTTGGTCTGAGCCTGTTGCAAACTGCAATGCAGAAAAACAACCTTGCTCTTTATTATTCTAAATGATGGGGAAATGAGGAAATCTAAGAGCCTGCCCAACAAATACAATAGACCCAGATAGCCCTATCTCGGGCACCTGGTCACAAAGTTTCCTGTTGTTTTTTTTCCACCCCACTAAGTCCTCTATAACACCTGACCTAATGCAAGGGAACCAAAACCTGAGTCTGCATAGCATATTTTTGTGTAATCTGAAAGAGAGTAACCCAGGGGCATCAAGAAAGGTAAAGTAAAATTTAGAGAGATCTCAGTTCCTACTTGTAACCTCAAGCTTATAGTCTTAATTTAGAATTTTAGCCTGACAGTCTGATTGAATTTCTCGGCAGAGTTTTTAGGAATATGTCATTGTTTCATTCTGCTCCATGACGATGGTCCGTGTCTCTCAGGGACTGTTGACATTTTGCTGATAGTTCCTCAAGTTTGGCCCTCCCACAGAGCTCCCAGAGGTAAGTGATTGTAAAGAGAGTGTGTGTTTACCCCCCAGCCTGGGCTGACCCTGCCTCTCAGCATCCCTGGGGTGCTACTCCCCTCCCTAACTGCTCAGCCAGGCAAAGGAGTGGGCAGAGCAGCACTTTGCTCCCTGTCTGTGAATCCACAGGCACGGAAGCTCCTTTGTGCAGTGTGTACATCTCATGACATGCCCCACTGCAAATTGCCTGAGTGTGGTAGCTGTGACCACAGTTTTTTCTTGTTGATAAGAAGAGATGTCCCTGCTCTAGTGAACGTGCATACATACACACTGGAAATTCCAGGCAATAATGGGATGCTGTAAAATCATTTAATAGTCCTGAAATATGTATTTCCCCACAAAGCACAAAATAATTGGTGCCAGTAGTCCTTGCTTGCTCTAATTCTAGTAGAAGATGGCACACGCTTCCACATGTCCAGATCTCCAAAGAGCCTTTAGAAATCTGTATCATTAGGGTGTTTTTGAAATTCCCTAGTCACACACGATAGCTCTGTGTTTCCAGAAGAGCTGATTGGGGTGGGTAAGCAGAGCCTTGCTCCATCAGGGATCAACCTCTTTGTGAGTATTTGGAGCTTGTCTGACCATAGACTGTATTTTCATGGGTATGAGATTTGGAAGTAGTGTTCTCTTGCCCTTCAGATCCTTCCCAAAGATGCTGTTTATCTCACCAGCCCTTGTGTTTCACTCAGTGTCTCATGATCAGCACAGTCCTAAGGCTGCTCTGTGCTGATGCAGTCAGTAACATCTCGATGTTTCATTGTCACCTTTGCAGCTGTTAGCACCAGTTCCTTCAGGATCACCTGCCAGCTGTGGTGCTGCACCTTTTACATCAGGACTCTGAGATGACACCTCTCCTTGCTGGCAGACAGGCCAGGTGGGTAGGCATTGCTCCTCGGAGCTGTTCTGCATCTCAGGAAGTGCCGGCTGTAGCCTGGTTTAGCATAAAGGAAATCAAGGACAAGGACAGTGTTGTAAATAAGGGGCAAAGCACAGAACTGTGTCCTCTTCCAGCTCTGCTGCAGCTGCAGAGAGCAGCCTTGGGCAGATCAGTTCCTCTGCAGCTGCATTTCCCAGGACAGCCTTGCTCCTTCCTGCTGACTGTGACAGGTTTTTGGTCTCTTGGCTGGGCAGAGGTTGATTGCTGATGGAGCTGAAGAAGATGAGTGTGTGCAGTATGGGGGAAATCTTAACATCTTTTAAGCTTTTCCAGTTGTCGTCTTCCTTTTAAGTAGCATACCCTGGATTTTCCCCTGATGCAGATAAGGTGGTCTGTTGTGGGACTATCAGCCTGGAGTATTATGGGTAATATACCAGGTTAATTATGGAGGGGGCAGGAAAAATAGCCTGTGCCGTTTTCAACAATATCAAAGGGATGCTACCTAATGATTTTTCTATTAGCTCTTTTCCCATCCTGCCAGAGTCGCTGCAGAAGTGTCATTTACAAAGGCAGTTTGCAACTCATTACCCTGGATTTTCACTGTGGTTCTGCTCCAGAGAGCGTGGGCTTTTGCTGCGTGCCCCAACCTAATGAATTGCCTGATTCAGTTAGTGCTGCCATCCCTCCTGACAAGGTTAGTTGCTGACTGACAGGAAGGGGCCTGAATCCAATTCCCTTCTTGTTTTTAACTCACGCTTGTGTCAGGTGCAGGCTCCCTCTGGAAGTCGCCCTGTGATCCCTTCCCTTTGTTTTTCTGCATTCTGAGGGAAGCAGCCCATGCTTGGAGAAGTCCTGGAGCAAGTGGCAGGGGCATGTTTGTTGCTGCCCCTGGCAGTCCCTGCTCCATGCCTCAAGTCCCTTTCCAGATGGAAAGTTCTTTTGCTCTCCTGCTCTGGGACTCTGAGCTTCTCTTTTTCTTCTTTGCTTTGGGATTTGCTGTCACCAGAGCTGGGCTTTGTAACCCTTCAGCAATAAGTACCTGGGAAGAATTGCCTGAATGTACCAGGGAAAAACATGGAATATGGGCTGGGGGAACAGAAGGGGTTTCCCACACATTAGAAGGCAACAGTGTCCCTGTTGTGAGTGCTCCAAGGTCTGCTCCAGCCTGTTTGGGCTTTGCTAGGCACTTGTACTGCAGCACTGGAGGAAGCTCTTTTTCCTTTTCCACTAGAGAGCTGTGTGCCTTTTCAGGCTGGGGGCTGATGGCTCAACTCCTGCTAGGAATTGCTCCTGGAGAGGAGAAATCAAGGCTGTTCCTACATCATGTCACAAGTGTTCCCGTTTAGAAGCTGAATTGGCTACTGCTCATCCAGCTGGTGGTGCAGGAAATGTGTAGGTCCCATGAGTGCTAATTTGACCTGAGTATGGACAGGGGACCCTGAAACTCCTTCTCCCCTCACTTCCAGGTGTGTGTACACACCTCTGCTAAAGACCATTCTCTGAGACTGTGGTTGAGATATCAGATGCCTCCTGACCTCCTGAGGCTGCACCTTGCATCCAGAACAACTGTCGTTCACTTACGCTGTCTGGGCTGGGATGCAGCAGGGGAGTTTTCCAGGGCTGGCCATGGATCCTTTCATGGGATGTTGTGAGGATCTGACCTAGCTGGCCATCAGGGGAGGCAGTGATGTGAGATGAATTAGTTTTTGCTGCACAAGATGCCTCCTTGCCTCTTAATTACATTCTTGTGGCCCCTCTTTCTTGCTGCTCTTATTTTCTACTCAGCCCCTGTCAGGGAGAGCCAGTTGTGGCCATTTTGGGTGATTGCTGTGTTCTAATGAGCCACTTCTGATTCCCATTCTTGCTTGTCCAGTGAAGCAGCAAAGTGCTCATCAGTGCTCTGAGAACTGACCTCTGCTGGCAGTGCCACTCTCTGCCTGTCAGACCCACTGGTCTGGCTGTGCCATGGAGGGGCTGAGCTGGAGTGGGTCTGAGCTTTCCCAAGTGTTCTTTCACCCCTGAGTGCTGCCTTCTCTCTTGCACATCATCACCACACATGGGTACCATATTCCCATCCTGCTGGTGGGAATCCGCATCCTAAGGGACAGGTGGCTCCCTGGTCAGACCAGAAGCAGGAAAATGAGGAAACAAGCTGTTATCCTCTCCTTCTGCACCAGGAGCTCTAGCTCTGAGTTCTCTGCCAAGCTAATGGCCTTTTGCTGTACAGCTTTGCCCTTTTCCTTGGGCTTGCTTTTTCCCAGGGAGCCCAGTGGATGGAAGGGACCCATGCTGTGGGCTGTGCTTTTATTCTTGGACAATGCTGCCAAGGAGAAACAGGAATCCAGACTGTACATGACCCCAGGCTGTGATCTTCAATCTCCCAACCTTATCTCAGGTTCTGCCTCACTTATGTGGTAAAATTGTGTGGATTAAATTCCTGAGGCTGAGTCCCTGCTGCTGTGTTGAGGACAGCCCCTCTGTCACTAGGCAGGTGATTTTATTTCAGCTCTGACTTGCAGCAAAAAGCCAAAACTGGAAGGGGAATTGTCCCCACCTTGGTCCCAGCCTGTCACTCTATCATGGTCACTACTCTGGCTTCATGCTCAAGGACCAGGACCCTGAACAGGACCTGCAGTACCACCTTCTTACACCTCTGTTCAGACCTGGCTGTGCAAGGTCTGCACAGTAAGCGATTCCTTGTTGTCCTTTAGCTTTCCTGGGTGACAGTGGACAGTCCCCTCTATTGGGCATCTCTTTAGGAGCTCCTGATACAGCCCCTTCTTCCCTCTAAAGATGTGTGGAGCTGGAAGGGTGACATTCACAGGTGTATTTGCCTTACAGAGCCCTGTCAGTGGGTTGCCATTCCCTATGGGAGCTGCCACTTGCCCATCCTGCCTCCCTCCCTGCCAGGGTGTTGATTTTGTTCCCCATAGGCAACATCTCATGTGGTCCATCAGCTGCTGCTCCCCATCCGTCGGGATCCTGTGGGCACTGTGAGATGGGTTCCTGTCTCTGATGGAGGCCGTGCTCATGCGAGGTCAGAAATGCCCCCTATGCACTCCTAACCTGATGATTGAGCTGTGGGTGTCTGGATGAATCCTCTTGTTCTGTTCACCCAGTGTTCTGTCAGAGCTGGGGTGAGTCTGGCTGAGGTTTCTATGGTTTCCTGCTGGTTGCTAAGGAAAAGGATCGCTTTGCCTCTGGGTCTTGGTGACTTTCTCTTTGCCCTGTCCTAGGCACCGGAGCCCAGCAGAACATAATGCTCGTTGTTTCCCAGCCCACTACAATGGCCAGGGCATAATTTGTGACTCCTGTCACGGCTGGGCTGGGCGCCTGCCACTCTCTTTTTTCTAAGGCCTCTTTGAAGAATGAGACCAAAGAGCCTTCAAGCAGGAGTTTGCGTGTTTACTGCACTCCCCGCCCCCTCACTTGCTGTTTCCTTTAGAGCTCCAAGTCATTTTAACGATTTATTTCATGCACTTTACATAGCAAGAAGCTGTAGCAACAGCTGCATCCATGAATCCTTACCAGGCAGCTCTCGGTATATTTTGGTCTGTCTGTGTATTGTCCCTGGCTCAGTTAAATAAATCTCTGCTGGAGGAAGGGACTTTACAGCTTAGTGGCAAAGGGCTGGCGGATGGGAATATCAACAAGACACTTAGTGGGCCACTGGATCCTGGAATAGCAGTGTCTCTGGCACAAAGCTCTGCTCCCAGCAGCACAGCCGGGGGCCAGGTCCAGCGCAGGCTCTTTGTTGCTGTCAGCAGGGACGGCGTCTCCATCCAGCAGCAGTGACAGAACTGCAGCTATGGGCTGGAGCTTGGGCTAGGAGCGGTTAAAGCACGTCTGGGACAGATGCTGCCCTTGTCACGCTGCTGTGGATCCAGGGCTCGGCTGTTAACCATGCTGGGCTCGTTTCCATGGGTGCCATTTGGGATCTGGGCATGGATGTGCTGCCCAAGGCTGTGTGCTCTCGCAGGGAGCTCAGCTGGGGTCTGCAGAGTCCTGCAGCGCAGGATTCAGTCCATCAGAGCATCACAGGATTGGGCACAAGTTTACTTTTGCATATGAGATCAAAGCTTAAAATATCAGCTGGCCTTTCACTCCTGACTTTTCTAAAACATCTGAACAATTTCTTCTTTAGCTCTGTTAAAATCAATCAATCTGACATTTAAATTGTATGTGAATTTGATAAATAAAGACAGGTTACAAAATGCCACACGGAATTATTTTTTTTTAACGTTTTTCAACTACTTAGGACAAAAAAATGTTACAATGCTTGACTTTTCATTTAGTTACATAAATAATTTTTTTATAAATATCTCTTTATAAACAATATATAAATAGCTTTACAACATAAATACATTTATGCATGACATGAATTTACAAACAGCAATGTTATACAGCTGGCTTCATCAGTCTCTTGGAAAAGCACTGTCCCTTGTCTCGGTGAGTGTTTGTATATATAATATATATAAGATAGAGAGCACTTGTTAAAAAAATAACAAAACCAAAACAGTTGGTGCCATGACTCCTCGTACCAAAAAGAAAAACACAACCACATCTTTTGTCCATTCCAAGGGGGTCTCTGCTTCTCTAGCTGTTGCCGGGGGATGGCCATGCCTGGCCGTGCGTGGTAGGAAAAAGTGGACTATGGATTCAAAGCCCTGCAAGGAACAAGAACAAAGCGCCCATTAGTACTTGCCATGCAGCACCCCTTACCCATACCCAGCCAAAACTCCTGCCAAAGTATCTGGGGCTGGGGGATGCTGGACTCAGCAGAAGCCATCCCTGAGCTTTTTGCTTGTGCTAAAGCAAGGAAGGAAATGCACCCTTTGCTTTCTGGCTGGTGTTCAGGGGAGAGGCTGAGGGAAGCTGCTGCTCCTCCTGCCCTTGTGTCTGTTGGAGGTTTTTTCCTTGTTCTGATGGGTTCAGTGAGAGAGAAGGGATGTGACCTGCCTACATGGGGTATGTGTGTTCCTCTTGGAGCCCTGAGCTAGCAGTACTTGGCAATATTGAGGAGTCTCTAAATGAGGGAAGAGAGAAAGAGCACCCATCCCTCCAGGACAACAGACCGGCACTGCCATTCTGTAGGCACCTTTGGGTTGTGCTATTCCCGTCGCCCTGCAGAGCAGCAGGATGCTGGATCCAGTCCCCTCTGTGCCCAGTTATGTTACTGCAGTGCTGTGCCATGGGAAGAAGAACAAGTGGCCTGGGCTGCAGTGGTAAGTGCTTCCTGAACTGTGAGTTCACCTGTGTGTGTCCTGTTGGCAGGGCCAGGCCAGAACCGTGCCTCACTGTCCCCAGTACCCGCAGGGAGATGTGGCAGGGGAGGCACTGCCATGTTTTTCCCAAACCCATCACCCTGGGGAAGTGACTCCCTCACCCACTGGTTGCTACACAGTGGCTGTGAAGCACCTGAAGCACTGTGGGAGGAACTTCTCCCAGCTTCCCATAACTTGCGCAGATACAAAGCTGCAGTTAGGAAAGTGCTACTCGTGGCTGTCACCACACCTAGAAGACACCTGGGGAACTTATGTGTTGTTTTTCCTTAAATTAAAAGCACTGGAGCATGGCTGGGACAGGAGCCTCCCTAACTCTCCAGCTGCAGGCACACACGGGCTACCCTGCCCTCCTAACACCTATCCATAGGTCACTTAAGTGTGTCAAGCAGGGGGGGCAACTAGGAACGTGTGGCTGCACCGGAGCTCCTCCTGCATCCTCTCCGGAGCCTACGGGTCTAGCTCAAATTAGGGGGAATCCAGTCTGAGCTGCTGCAGGAGCAGCTGAGGTCTCTGACCCTTCTGCAGGGCAAGGCAGCAGGAGGGCGGGTGGATTCCGGACGCGAATGGAATAAGGCCACCTTTGGGGTCCTCCTCTTTGCCCGCCAGCAAAGCCGGGGGTCGCGAGGCTCAGCGGGGTGAACACCTGCAGTCCCGTCCGCTGGTATCTCGCATTCACAGGGCAGCGCATCTTCCGCATCCCCCGCGGTACCGGAGCGCAGCCCCCTGACCCTGTCCCGGCCCCGTCCCGGCCCGACCGCGCACTCACCGCCAGGGGTCCCTCAGCATCCGAGGCCGCTCATGGCGCCGATGCGATCCAGCTTGAGCCCGAAGCAGCCCTTGCCCAGGCCCTTCTTGTGGAGGCCCTTGTGGCGGCGGCCCGGCGGGTCCTGCAGCAGCCGCGCCCAGCCCGCCCGCGGCCGCGCCTCGGCCCGCGCCTCCCGCGCCTCCCGCGGGCCCGAGCCGCCGCCGCCGCCGCTCCGCTCCTTCTCCCGCTCCTTCTCCCGCTCCGCCGCCTCGGGCGGACTCGCTGCCGCCGCTGCCGCCGCCGCTGCCGCCGCCGCCGACCCGCGGGAGGCCTGTGGGGAGGAGAGGGTCAGAGCGCCGCCGTCCCCAGCGATCCCCATCAGTGTGGGGGACCCCCCGTAAGGGACGCGCAAAGGGGTCGGTGTATCCCCCTGCGACGCAAACTCGCGATTGGGACTGTGCCCAGCAGTGCAGTCCATCACCCCGTGGCTGTGCCCAGGGAATCTTCTCCCTTCCTTAAATCTGTGCTGGGGTCAGACCATCCCCCTGACCCACACCATAGCGGTGTCTCCCTGTCCCGGTCACTGCATGTCCACCAAAGGGCTGGTGGTGCTGCACACCTCAGCTGTGCTGCTGTCACTAACCTGTCGTCCCCTTCCGTCCCGTCCTCCTCCACCCATAATCTGAACTGGCCTGAAGCTGGCAGGTCCTTTCATTTCAGATCCCTTCAGTCACTGCATCCCTCACCAGTTTACAGACCTCTTCAGATTATGGGGAGGGGTCCTGCCCCACAGCTCCCCGCGCACCAGTGTCTTGCAGACTGTCCCCAGCAATGGTGGGGAGATCAGGGATCCTCCTCCCTGCTGCTCCCTCCCCCAGTTAATGCTCTCTGTGTCCTCCCAGTCCTCCAATTCTGACCCACAATTAGAGGGACACACCTCCTTCCTTACTGTTCCCCCGTCTCCCAGGCCTTCCATCTCTCTCCCTGCTCAGAGCTGCTGCCCACCAAGCCCTGGAAATGTTCATCCTCATTCATTTTCCCAAAATCCCCCTGTATCAACACTTTCTTCAGCCTGCACCCCAGTGCCTTACAGGGACACTGCCACTCCCATCCCACTGCTGCCCTGGGGCACTCGTCAGACCGGGTCCCCATCTCTGTGCCCAGACCTCAGGGCAGTACCACCCAGTATCGGTGGCCTCGGGCACATCTCTCGTCCTCAGCATCTCGGGACAACCAGGTCCCCGGGACACTCTCATTGGGGCGCCCCTTCCCCACGGGACACGCGGGGACGGGACACCCACCTGCGTGTCCCTGCCCGGCCTGTTTGGCCAGGACTGCCCGGAGGGCTCTGCTCTCGCACCTCGTCCCACCGCGCACCTGCTGCTGCCCCGCTCCGGCTCTGCTCCCCTCCCCGTGCCCGGCACAGAGGGGTCTCCAGGGTGACTCCGGGGAGCGCACTGCCACCTCCCCTGCCCCGATCCCGCGGGCTGCGGGACGCACCGCGTCCCATTCCAGCCTCTGGCTCGGGGCGGATGTCCCCGGACGTTCGGGACAGCCTGGAGAAGCAGGGAGTCCCCCTTGCAGTCAAACAGCCCATGCGGAGAGAAGAACCGCTCTTTGCACTGACTCTGGCACCCCACAGGCACCCCACATTCCCCCTGCGCCGTTAGGGCTCTGAGCGGGACCGGGAGAGGAGGAAGAGCCGGGGAAAAGGAGAAAGCTCCAGCCGTACCTTCTGTGGGAGCTGAGATGCCGGCTTCGCCTCCAGCCTGACGGAGAGCAGCGCGAGTAAAAGTCCACCAGCCAGCAAGGGTGAGATCTGCATCCTGCGGGGCCGAGCGGCAGGGGGGTCGGGGGGCAGCGGGGAGCCGAGGGCAGCCCCGGGGAGAGGACGGGACCGACGGCAGTCAAAGTTCAGAGCGGAGCCCCGAGGTCCCTCCTGCCGCCTGCGAAGTGCCGAGCTAGTGAACTTGGGCTGCTTTCTGCTTCATTCATTTTATAACCCAACCTGCTCGGTGATGTCATCTAAATACCCAGGTCCAACCCGGCCTGCACTCCACAATAGCAAGAATTTAAAGGGGGGGGTGGTGGTATCCCCTCTCCCCTGGCAGTAACAAATGACACAAGACAACCAGCTCCGGGAGCTGGAGACCCGAAAGGGAAAGCGGGGGGCATTTGGCTTGATGCCCCCGCCCTCCCCCAAACGCCCCCGTCTCCCCTGGAGCTGCCTGCCCTCCCCTTGCCGGCTGCCCCGCGGCCCCTCGGCTCCCGCACTGCCCCGCTGACCTCCCGCGGAAGGACACGGGCCAGGCAGGGGGGGTGGTCCCGGTGCGGGATTCATCCCAAAAGACAGCAATAAGCGCAAAAAGCACCTTTTTTTTTCTTTCTTTCTTTTTTTTTTTTTTTTTTTCTTTTTCCCCACATCCAGGATTAAATCAGAAACTGTGACTCTCAGGTCCCTGCTTGGCAGGAGCAGGGCCACTGCCCTCCATGACAGGGACGTGGGGCACACAAAGGGATGGAGGGGGCAGCAGAGCTTCTTGAGGGGATCTAAGTGGGTCTCTCAGATTGGGGTGCTGACCTGCTCCCTCTGCTTCTGGGAGGATCTTCAGGGTGTTCCTGGCCCTGGAGATGGGGCTTTTCCAGCACCCTGGGGATGTCCTTTGCAGGGCAGTCAGTGTCACAGGGTCCCTTGTGGGGGCAGGACCTCACTGGCTGACCCATGCACAGCCTGGCCTCCCTCTGACCTGCTCCTGGAGCTAGAGGGTACAGGAGAAAGGTGTGATCCTGGGATTAGCCCCTGTGGATCCCAGGGCCTCTGAGGAGGCCCCTTGCTCTCAGCCTTCCCCTTCCCTGGCTGGCAGGGCAGGATTTGTGCCTCTGCTGCTGCTGGGGCTGGCAATGGGCAGCTCTGGAGCTCTGCTGGAGATGGAGCTGAGCATTGTCCCTGGCCCTCTGTCCAGGGGGAATGCTCTTACTGGCAAGAGGAAAGACACCCCATTCTTTGCAGGAGCATCCAGGACTGAATTGCATTAAGCTGGATTTGCACCCCAAATCCCTTCCCTGAGACCAGGGAAACATTCTCTGCTCTTCCCCCTGCCCCTGCAGTCTGTTTCAGTCTGGTCCTTTCCTCTTGCTCTGCATCCTGGTCTTTCTGGGCTCTGCTGCTCCACAAATCTCTGGGAAGCTGCCCTTGCTGGGGGACCATGGCTATTTGGGGGTCTGTAGGATCCCTGCTCAAGAGCAGGGAGATGTTTCCTCCTCCACAGCCCGGGCTACTGGGCACGGGACACTTCAAACGAGATCAGCTTTTCAGCTCCATGTGAACGGGAGCTGGAAGGAGAAGATCTCAGTGTTTTTTCCATTGTGCCTGCCAGGTGGAGACAACTTGGACTTTTCTGAGTGTGAAGCTGTGCTTGGGCATTTGTCTGCGTGCAGGCAGAGCAAAGTGATGGAGTCAGGATTAGAGCCGACCCCGGGTGCCAGAGATCCGTGGGTGCAGGCAAGGAGCAGAGAGAGGCCCCTCCTCTCGGGGTTCAGTCCTTGTCCCACGCAAAGTGTAGCTGGAATGTGGCAGCCAGCCCCGCCAGGGTGCAAGGAATGGGGGGCTCTGCACCACTACCCCCATCAGCAAGGCTCCTGCAGGGGAAAGGGGAGAAGCATTCTGAGCCTGGGTCTCCACAGGATGAGAGATAACATCTCTCCAGGGATGTCGGGGTGCCTGAGGCCACCAGCAGCTCAGCAACCCCCACAGAATCCTGCCATCACCGTTCTGGCTGCGCTGGCTCCTGCCCCGCTGCTGTGGGCAACCTGTCCCCTGGCTTCTCCCAGTGGACCCGGGGTGGGGAAGGAGACGGGCAGATGGCTGCAGAGAAATGTCACAGTGTGGGCAGGAAGGGCCACCTTGCTTACCACCAGCCCCCTCGCACGCTGCCGTTCGCGGGGTCGGTCCCGGAGCTGCTCCAGCTGCCCTCGGCCGCGGGATCAGAGCATCACCACAAATGCCACAAGGCGGACAGGTCCCAGCCAGTGCCCGCCCGCAGGAGGCTGTCCCTGCCCTGGGCTCTCACTAGCGTGGTTTTCATTAGTGTGTTTTCTTTGTCACACTGTGCAGAGCCTCGGGTTTGGGGGGGAAGAGGGGGGGCTGTGCTTTATAAATCCAATTAGTCTTGTTATTCAAATTACTCTGCCGAAGTCAGAGCCCGGTGCACACAAAGACTTAACTCAAACCAGATCGGATCCGCTGGGGTGGCAAAAGCTCAGAGCTGGAGCAGAGGTGTGCAGGAAGGGGTTAAGAGTGTGAAACCCTTTGGCTTGGTGGGGTGGGGGCCTGAAAGCTTTTAACCCTTAAAGGGATGGATCTGCATTAGTGCACAGCCCTGTGGGATGATCACTCAGGATGAGAACTGGCAGACTCGAGGCATGTGTGGAAAATGAGAAGTGGAGAGATAGGGCTGGGCTCACAGGGGTCTTCCCCAGGCACTGGAGAGCAAAGAGGATCCTGCACAGCTGCACAAGGAGGGATGGAGACCTGCAGGGTGGGATGGAGGGGGTGACGCCCCTCCCTATTGCACTCAGGGGCACAAAGAGAGCCAGGAGGAGAGAGGGGCACCAGGAGTGGCCTGACCCTGAGTAATACCAGCGTTCAACCTGGATTATGGGGAATGGGCTGCTGTGGAGATGCTGCTGAATCTTGGTGAAGTGGGGTGAGCCCTGCATACGGGGACTTTTGGTGTGTGGGGAGTGGGGAAGGGGCAGAGGCTGTGCTGTGTGTGTGAGAGGGCACACATGTCCCTGTCTGAGGATGGAGAGGGATTCATCCAAGTGTGACCAGTGCCAGCATGATTTGGAGAGTGGGAGGAGATGGGTCATGGGGATCTGTGTGACAGCAGCATGGGGTGTTCTGGCCCCATCACAAGGAAGGGGTGAGGCTGCACGCTGCTGGGCAGCAGTGGGGCCCTGGCTCTCCTGGCTGAAATCAGGAGCCAGGTTCCAGGTGCCTTCCAGAGGATCATGTCAAGAAGGTTCACAGGATAGAAATGTGGACTCAAGTCTGAAGCAAGCTGCTACTGTAGCAGTGAACAGCCAGCGATTCATCTCCTTTTTCTTCAACTCACTTATCCTTAGGGAGCATGTTCCTTATTGATTTGGGAAACCACTGGCCTGATTTATGTCTCTTCTGCTGCCTTGGGCCAGGAGAGCACTTCCTGCCCAAGAGATGGATAAGCCTAGGATGAGGATTTTCAGCTGATGCCATGTGAAAGCCAATCATCCCTTTGCAAAAAGAGACATCAGAAGGCTGGGTGCATGTGATGGTGATGCCAGAGGGGCTGATGTTTTCCCATAACCAGCGGACAACCCAAGGAGTTGTTGGTCAAGAACCATCCTAGGTGGCAGGATGGAGGAGGTACAGAGATGGAGCAGCCATTAGGATCAGGGAGCTACTTGCCCTCTAGCACGGCCACCAACTACCAGTCCTCAGGAATATGATGTGTGCTGTGTTCACCAAGGGTTTGATGCGCCAAAACAGGAGCTTTTTACAGCTGGTTTTCTTCTTTTCACAGGTTTTAGAGTACCTCTCTAGGGGTCTGATGATAGCCAGCTCAGTGAAAAGCAGTTTGAAGAGAGATTTCAATTTTCATTATTGGGATGGATGAGCAGCTTCTGGTGCATGCAGGGAACTATCTGGTACCACCTCTGTGGTGATGTGCCTCCTGAGGATGCTTTAAAGAAAGGTTTTCTGGGGAATAACTCTGTAGCCCCTGGGGCAGGAGCACTGCCTGGCAGCTCAGACCTGGCCATTATAGCCCCCAGCCCCAGCAGCCACCAGGCTGTCATGGGGATGAGGTGGGTCCACACACTGGGGTGTGATGCTCCTGGGGTGCTGTCTGAAACACTGATGGAGATTTTGGCCTGTTTGAACATCCCCGGTGCTTGTTTTGGATGCTGCTGCTGCTGAATGAGGCATTACAGGAAACACTACGGGATTTTGCACTTTCCCCTGTCTCCTTTGGGTCTGGAAGAGGGCTCTGGCTGAGGGTACAGGCATGGCCAATATCCCCTCTCCCCCAGCTGGGATGGTGATGGGGAGACAGCCCACAGAGCTGCCCTGATGGGCAGGCAAGAATGGGGCTGCATGTGCTGCAAGGGTTAGAGACCAAGAGGGCTTCTCTGTCCCCTCCCAAAACCTCCCAGAGTGGCAAAGCTGAGGAGAAAAGGACAAGCCCCAGGCAGAGACTCACAGGTCTTTGCTAGTGAAATGCTGATATCCTGACAGGCAGAGTGTGTTTTCCCCCCAGGGCTTTGCCTTTTGGGATTTGCCATTTCTCCTGGGCTTCCTAGGATGCTACAGTCTCCTCCTGACATTCTGGGTGTTTTTTTCCAGGGCTACAATGGGATATCTGTGCTCCGGAGCTGGGATGCCTCACTGCTCTGATGGGAGCAGGAACACAATGTCTCAGGGTTTTGTTGAATGTCAAGAAAATGAAGCAATTCTAACGCACGGGTGACTCCACACCACGAGCCTCCCTCTGCATCAGTCCTCAGAGGATATGAATTGCACTGCCTCCAGCTCCTGGCAGCCTCAGGTCTGCAGCTGATGTAGGGCAGGTTGTTGGGATTTTCCAAGCTAAATACCACAGCTGTCTTTTTCCTCCTTTTTGCACATGCCTTCCCCCAGAAATGGGGGTCTGGCAGTGTTTCACCCACAGCTTCGGGGTCCCAGCATCATCCCAGGCTTGTTGATTTTGGCACTGAGCATCCCTTTGGGAAAAGGAACTGCCCAAAGGGGTGATGCCCCAGAAAAGCCCCAGAATGAGTTATGGATATCACATTCATCCCTGCAGGGAGCCATGCTGTGTGCAGATCCTGAGAAGAGATCCAACAGGCCCATGGGGATGGACCCCCAGCCTGTATCCAGGGAATCTCCATGCCAGTGGTGGAGCCGGATGCCACCAGTGCCTCGGGGGAGGGATGTCTGCCCCCTCCTGTGCTATGTGCACACCCAGGCCTGGTGAGCAGGTCCTCACCAGCCCCATAGCTCTGGTGGCAGCACATCCTGGCTTGGCAGGAGCCTCTTCCACCTGGATTGGCTGTGCAAACCCCTTTACCCTTGAAGAAGCCATCAGCAGCAGCTCCCCTGCAGCCCCCCTGCCAGACACAAACATCCTCCAGCTCCTCTGAACTGGCTTCCTGGAACCCACTCCAGGGGTGGGAAGTCCCTTTTGGCATTGGTTCTTCCAGGCAAAACTTTTGGGCTTCCTGAGAGTCACCCTGGAGCCCCTGGATGTGGGAAACCCCAGGGGAGTGTTGGGAGGCAGAGAGCCAAATATGTTTTTCTCAGCTGTGCTGGTGGTCAAGCTTTTGACCTCCTAAAAGGGAGTGATCCCACTGTGATCCCAATGAAGCCAAGTTTGGGCTTTCTGCCTCTTTCTTTTTTTTTTTCTTCTCCTTTTTGGGAGGGAGTTTGTGCAGGTGCCAGCTGAGGAGCACTGCATGACCCTGGCTGGGGCAGGGGGCTGGCACTGGAAGAGGAAGATTTCAGCACCACGAATGGTGGGGCAGCCTTGTGGACACGAAAAGGGTCTGGCTGTGTTCTGGCCGTGCCTGGGAGCAGCAGAGGTGGCTGCTCCTGTGGCCGGGGAGCTCTGCTGGCTGCAGGGGGTCACGGTGGCCCCGCTGCCACCCCAGGCAGCCGCTGTGGACGTGCAGGGCTCCACAGCCCTAACCTTTAGCAACCAGACAGAATAACAATGCCGGCCTGCTGGGGCATAATGGCCGGTGTTTGCTTGAGATACAAAGGCACGGAGCTTTCACATGAGCTAATACTGATAAGTTGCTCTCACTCGGTGCCCCGCCTGCCAGACGCAGCGGGGCCGCAGCAGCCCCTCCTGCCTTCCCCGAGCTGCTGGGACGTGCCCACCGACCCTTCAGCCCGGGGTCCCCACTGCAGCATCCCCCCGTGCCCTCGGCGTGCTGTCCCACTCATGACCCATCCCCACCCTGGTCCCCGTGGGGGCTGTTTCAATCTCATCCTGGTGTGTGGAGTGGGAGATGCAGGGTGGAGATCAGGGCTGGTGTGGGGAGTCCCTACCCCTGGGACTGCAAAGCAGTGTGGTTCCTTAGTTCCTGTCCTTCTGGAAAGTACCTTTTCCACCTCCCTGGGAGCATCAGAAGGGGTTTGAAGTCACTGCATATCCCTTGCCCCATGTGCCCTGACCCACTCTGTCCCCCGGCCCTGCTGCCCACAAGCTCAGTAAGTGCAGAGCAGCTCCTTTCCCAAGTTTCCTGATGTGACCTGTGGAGCTTTGGTGTCATCCATAGCCACTCTGAGCACCTTTGGGAGGCTCAGTCCAGCCACTGGAAGGCCCTCCACACTGAAAACTGAGGGATATATTATAAAAGAGATTTGACCATTACAACAAGCAGAAGAGACTTAAAGATATCCAAAAGACAAATCTAGGTGACCTAAATTAAAGTTGCAAGGTTCTAGCCCTGCTTCTACCCTGGCTTCTCACCTCCTTCCTCCACTGCCTCCTTCACCTGCTTCTGGTCTACTTGTCCCTCTTTGCTGGGGTGTAGTTCTCTCTTCCTTGACTGGACAAACAAAGCCAAGGCAGACCTTGCCCCCTGCCTGGGGTGAGTTGCAGACTTTCCTCCAGGCAATGAAGGTGATGGGAACCCATCAGTCCTGATCCTGGGTGGCATGTTTCCCAACAAGAGGTATGGAGGGCTCAGGAGAAGACTGGAGAAGCTGAAGGACAGGTGGGACAAGACCACATGTGTTGTGACACAGCAGATGGTATCTACTGTGGAGAGAAATGGTTTTTAGCTTATATATGGTAATAAATCTGTCACACTCCCCTTTATCCTCCCTGAGCATGGCTTATGTCCCCCGGCCAAGTGCCCAGATGACTCCCAGTGCTTGAGAGATGTCAAAAGGAGACAGACTCAGGTTTAATGCTGGGTGCTGCTGATGCAATCAAGACATTTCCAAGGGTGCTCAGAGGCTCCAGGACAAACTCACAGCCTCGCTTTGCCTTTGAGCACACGCTTGTGCCATGTGGGTCTCTCCCGCAGACAACAGCAGGGAGGCAGAGGCAGAGCACCCTGCTGCTCTCCATCCCTCTGCACCCTGAAACACTGTGAGAGGTGACATTTGGGTTTGCAGGGGGCATTTCCATGTGCAGCATCAGCTCATGAGCGCCAGAGGAGCTGCTCTGCTCCCATCCAGGGTTCCCCTTGTTGAGTCAGCTCGGGGTGGCCCCAGCCCCTTGGCCAGTCACTGCTGATTAACGCTGATGTAAACGAGGGCCGGGCGGGCCCTGCTGGAACCGGGGCCGAGCAGCCAAAGCCTCCAGCGGGAGCTCCTGGCCAAGCAGCCACAGCCGAGCGGTGCTCTCACCTCGGCCGAGGTGCCACAACACGTTCCAGCCTCCCAGTCGGGAAGCAGCTCCCAGTTACTGCCTGGGGGAAGATGGTGAGATAATCCTGTGCTGTGGGAAAGCAAGCCAGGGCACCGGGCTGGGCCTGCTGCTACAGGACCCCAGGAAATGAGAGTGCAGGGGAAAAATCTGCTCAGGGACCTTTCCCTTTTGGAAAGCCCATGAGATGCCACGGAGGGTCAGGGAAGCAGCAGTGAGGCAATGGCTCCCTTCTGTTCAGCAGCCACGAGGATGGTGTGGATGGAAGATGGAGCCAAAGTGAAGCCATCCAGCCCTTCCCTGGGGGATTGTGTTTGAGATCCTGCACGAGGCACCAGCTTGCTGTGATGTTTGCACATGACCTCTTCCAAAGCGTGTGAAGGATGGGCATGCAGCTGGTCCCAGACACTCAGAATCCTCTGTGTGTCCATGGGCCACTGGGAGGGAGACACAGATTTGCTGTAACTCTCATTATCTGGGTCAGTGATGGGGTAAAGCGACAGAGGGCACAAACACAGGCCCTGTCCCATGGAGCAGACAACATTCCCAGATTCCTGGCTGCTACCAGGAGAGCAGGACTGAGCAGTGCTCTGCTGACCTGCTGGAGACCGTGGCCCCTTGTGCAGCAGGGCCCAGCTGGGGGCAGGAGGTGAGGGCGACAGAGGCATCCAGCCATGGAGCCACATCCTTCTCACCACACCTGATATCCCTGCAAGCCCCAGGCCCCGTGCTGGCAGTGGCACCACCAAACACAGAATCCTCCCCACTTCCTCTCCTATCTGTGGAAGGACCACAGCATGCCGAAGCTACTGCTGCTGGTGGCACCACCTGGTGCAGGGGCAGCCTGGCCAAACTCCCAGCTCGGCTTCATCCCCACTGGAGTGAAGAGGAGCAGAGACACAGCGTGACTCAGCAACATGGAGAGGTACAGGGGGGACAGGGGGCCTGGAGGCCCTGGGTGCCCCCACCCTATCCCTGCTCTCCTCCACGCAGCAAGGGCAGCCTGAATGGATGGCATGGGGCAGCCCTGAGCAGCTGGGGCTGTGCCACCACCCTGCCTTCAGAGCACCCACCTTCCCAGTGCCAACCTCCTTGCTTTATCAGCAGCCAGGAGAGCAGGAGGAAGAAGGGGAGCACACATCCTCCCTCTGACAGGGTGATCCTGTGTGGCCATGCTACCCATGGGGCCAGCCCCAGCAGAAATGGTCTCCCTGCTCTGTCTTTGTGTCCCATGGGAGCAGCTGCTGTGTGACTGGTGGCTCTGTTCAAACAGAGGATGGCTGCTCACTGCCTCTTGGCCAGCATGGGGCCTCTCAGCCCGGGCAGAGCAGAGCTGAGTGCTCACTCTCCTCCTTGAGGTGGCCATAGCTGCCAGGGTGGGGCAGCTGATGAGCTGGCATCAGTGCCAGCAGGTTGTGGGCAGAGGCTGCTGGCTCTGCATGGTTCCTGAAATGAGACACTGCCTTTGCTGGTGGCATCCTGGCCCTGGGGAGGATGTGACTGTCCTTGTCAGGCAGGTCTGTGCTTCCTGCCGTTGGTCCCCACAAGAGCCTGGTGCTTTCTCAGGGCAGCTCCCTCAACCCAGCCGAGGGCTGGAGCTGGAGTGCTCTGGGCTGGCCACGGCCTCGTGGAGGCTCAGCAGTGCTGGCTGTGGGAACGCTGAGGGGCCACGCGGTGTTTGGGAGCCACAGGTGATGCTGCACCCTGAGCAGATGTGGCCTCATTGGCCTTTAGAGGTGACTGACACCAGGCAATGTGCACTGATCTGCAGGATGAAGAATAAGGACCGTGGGGCCGGTGTCTTCCCCACCCTAAGTGAAGGGGCAGCATGGATGCCTGCTCAGATGCTCCTGCCAAAATGAAGACTAAACAGAGCCCTTCTCCATCAGAACCCTGCCTGGAGACACCAGTTCAGGTCCCTTTGGATCCTTCCTCCATCTACTACGGGTATTCTCCAGGCAGACAGCTCAAATGGGATTGACTGGAGGTGCCATGAGGACAGTTGATTGATCTCCAGATTTTCTTCTGGTTGAAATTCTTTGGCAAACACAGCCTGAGTTTGCAGGTAACACCAGAGTGACCAAACTACATATTCTCAGTCAGCCAGAGCCTGGCTCTGACTCTGCTATAAAGCCTTGTGAGAGGTCTGTGGTCACAGAAAGAGGAGGTAATAAAAGTTCCAGCTCTTGACTCTGGTCTCATGCTTTAACGACACCCTCTGATCCACAGGCTCCGACTTATCCTGGAGGAGCTCAGGCACTGCTGCTCAGCACCAAGGGCTGGTCAGTCCCTGGGTGCTGTGGGGTGGGGGAGCAGGGGATCGGCAGGTTTGGCTCTGCCCAACTTCCAGTGCCAGGGGAGCAGGAAGAGCTCAGGGAACGGGATCCCGAAGAGCTTGGGGAACAGGATCCTAAAGAGCTCCGGGAACAGGATCCCAAAGAGCTCAGGGAACAGGATCCTGGAGAGCTCGGGGAACAGGATCCTGGAGCTTTCTCTTGTCTGCAGTGCAGGTGAGGCCACGTAGGTGCTGAAGGAGGTTTCCCCATGGGCTTTTGGAGGTACAGGTGCTTGCAAAGCTGTGAATTTCCCCGGGAACAACACCAGACTCAGATCTTTACAATATCAGATCAGCTAACCTGTGCTTTTTTCACTGATCTGGACACAAATTTGGTTGAAGTTGGAGCACTGGCCTTAAGCTGGAGCACCCGACCCCAGGAGGCTCCGCTGGCCCCGGCTGGGAGCGGGTGGCTCCCAAACCTCCCGGGATCCCGGTGGTGCAAACCCGGCAGGTTGGGGACACTCCGGGCTGGGCAGCAGCACCTCCCGCGGCCCCGCCATGCCCCACCTCAGCCCGGGGTGGGCTGCGCGCCTCACGGACTGTGCCCGGCCGAGAGGAGCCAAGGCTGCCCGGGGGCTCCCGTTCCCCCGGGGATCTCTCGCAGAGCGGGAGCGGGGCTGGGACACCCGAGCCCTCACCGGGGCTGGGACACCCGAGCCCTCACTGAGGCTCCTCCACCCCCCGCGCCGCGCCGGGCGCGCAACGAGCGCTTCGCGCTTCGCCCTTCTGGGCTCTGCCGCGGCCCGTAGGCGCCGCTGCCCCGGAAGCGGACGGGGCGCTGGGACATTCAAACGGAGCGGAGCGGCCTCGGCGCCGGTGAGCGGGGCGGGGGGCGGCAGCGGGGTCGGGACCGGGACCAGCACCGGGCAGGGGAGGGGGGACAGCGGGGCCCGGCCCGGCGGCGCTCAGCCCCGGTCAGCCCGGTGGCAGCGCCGCCGCAGCCGGGCCCCGCGGTTCGCTGTCCCGTCCGGCCGGTCCGGGCCCGGGCCGCGCTCCCGAGGGGCCGGGGACGCGTGGCAGGAGAGGCGGCGGGAGAGGGTGCCGGGGCTGCCGAGGGTTCTCTGCTGCTGGAGCTGGAGCGTTGGCCGGGGAGTTGGATACCCCGGGGGGCGTGTGACGGCGGCCAGCGGCGATCCCCAGAGCCAGCCGGGTGACAATAACAGGGGCGGCTTTCATCCCGGGCCCGGCTCAGAGAGTGTCCTCCCTCTGCGCGTCCATCGTGGCATTTCACTGGCCCTCATCACCGTGTCCAGGCAGGGCGGATATACCTGTACCCACCTCTGCCTTCCCTCTGCTCTATTGGGAACATGTCAGTTCGTGGTGTCCCGCAGAAGATTGATAATGAAGCTGTAATGTACAAGGGCTTGTCTATTTCAGTGCCGCAGTTGCTGACTGCTCACGTGGTTAAAGCTGTAGAAAATACAGTGAAGGCAAGCTGTGAATGTTTGTTCTTTACTGGTAAATGACAAATTCCTGTCTCCTGGAACAAAACCATTGTTTGGGGAGTAGTCTCACTGGCTTTTATAAATGTTATCTGCTTCTGTTGCATTGGCAACAGGAGAAGGTGACGTCCAAAGAAAGCTGGTGTGGGCCTACCCGTGTGTGTTTGGTAATAGCTCGGTGGCAGGTCAGTCTATTACAAGAGTTTAGCAATTGGCCAGCACCAATGGAAAATCTTAGGAACAAGAATCGCAAACCACATAAAGAATTTTTCCTATTTGTTCAGGGATTTTTAATTTTTGCTTTGCATTGTGAAAGCTGCTCACATCCGTGCCCAATTACCAAAGTAAATCCCGGTGCAGTGTGCGTTGTTTCTCCCAAAGGGCCGGAGCAGGCACGCTGAGGAGGAGCTGGCTCTGCAGCCCTTGGGCCCTGCTGGGCAATGCCCCATTCCCAGGCAGGGTGGGCATGGAGGAGACTGCCTGGGTGCTCGTCCTCTCTGCAACAACAGTGAAAGGGAGAAGAGGGCTGAGTAAGGGCGACGAAAAATTCCAACCGTGGTGGGAGTAGGGAAGTGAATATAAATTTCACTTTTGCTGATCTCTGTATTCTGTTCTGCCAACATCCCTGTGCTTAGAGAAGGGAAGGGATAGGTATAATGGGCAGTATCCTTTATTTAAACTTAGAGTCTAATGCCCCAAGGTTCTGGGATAGCAGAGGTGACAGTGAGCCCTGAAATTCTTCATGTACTAGCTGGGGTGAAATTCAGCTGTTCAGCTTCAGACTTGTCCTGAAGTGAAAAAGAGGCATTTTTATGAAAACATGCAGAAGCCAGCAGTTGCACTGGGCTCCATTATCAAGAATTTTTTACATTCTTCTTTGATTTTACATACAGCAAAAATCATTGCTATGTCCTGTCTATACCTGTAATTTACCTCAAAGTAGCTGAGCATAATTTAGTAGATTGTTTTGCTCCAAAACCTTAAAAGCTAAAATGCCTGAAAAAGGATGGAAAGATGTTTGATCTGCTTAAGTTTCATACTCGTGCAGCAAAGGTGGAGATGTGACACCATCTACAGAAACTGGTGCTGGATGGAGCTGCAGGCAGTGTGTCTCAGTCAGTAAAGAACTAGGAGCTCTTGCAAGATAATTATTGTTTTACTTCTGTTTTACTGGAGGGAGTTCATGGCTAAAAAGACAAGCTGAAATGGGTAGTCTTGGTGTTTGAAGAAACTGTCCTGTACAATGGAGAAGTGTCAGTCCCTGTGGGAGAGAGGTGACAGGCAGTGCTTGCTTTTGGCAGCAACAGTGAAGAGCTTCAGTAAGGATGCAGTTATTCTTGAGGACTCCAGGCTGGACATGACAAGATTTTCCTTCTGATAACCACTAAACTGATGCTTCTGGTCAGTGTGTCAGTTGCTGCTTTAATTTTCCTGGCTTTTTCAAAGGCAAGGAAGAGCAGATTAAAGGAATCCTGTGTATCTGGGGTGGGACAAAATCCCTGTTTTATGTGGTGTGTGAGCAGGTACAGCTTATGGGCTGTGGTCACTCAGAGGTTATGGACAGGGGTTTGGTGCAGGGCAGATGTTGAGTACATTGTGAAACCCCTTCCCCACACTGGAATGATTTACAAACCCAGAATTCCTTCTCAGCAAAAATGTTATACTTTTGTGTCATTTGGTGTAATCAATTATTGGACACTTTGTTGCAGGAAAATTAACCTTTTTTCCTCTGTGTCTGTTTATAACTCTCAGAAGTTTGGGCCTTTGACTGCGCTATGGATCAGCTGGGGCACGTGAGAAGTGCAGCTCCTGCCCAGGGTGCCAAGGAGGGACTGAGCAAGGCTGCTGCCTCCCAGAAGAGCGCCTACGCCAGGCTGGTGCAAAAGCACCACAGCGGCCGCTTCCAGTCCTACCTGAACCACATTGCACAGAAGATGCAGCTGGAGGAAGGCTTCTCCAATGACCCCAGCTTGGATCTGGACCTGCCTCTGAGGAGAGGCCTGGTGAAGGATAATCCAGTCAGGAATGGGATAAACATGCACAGCTATTCACCAGTCAGAACATCTCACCTGGAACAGCCCCTGCCTGGGTTTGAGAATGATAAAACACAGAGTGCTCTGAACAGATGTTCTCTTAAAAAAAATGCCATTGTTAGTCCAAGGGGAGACTTGGAGGTAGAAGAAGACTATTATGTGTATCAGCGTGGAGCTGCATCTGGCCTGTTAAATGTGAGTGACAGCCTTGGTGGGAGAGCATCAACCAGCCTGAGACACCGAGGGGCTCTGCAGAAATCTTCTGGTTCTGATGAGAGGGAGGAGGAGGACATGTGGAGGAAGAAACACAAGAAACGAGGCAGATATCCTGCCAACACTGATACAGCAGCTGGACACTTGTTGACTGAACAGTTTGGTGAGGATGTGCTGGCAGTGAATGCCAGAAAAAACAATCACTTGTCTCCAGGTCGAGCCCAAGGTGAGTTCACTCTGATGAATTGGTTGGTCCATTTGCTACAATTACTGTGGAATTGAATGCAATGTGTTAGTCATGAATGAGTTAACAGGAGCCAGTCCTGCTCTGTCCAAGTTAGTCAGCCCTTGGTTACCTGTGGGTGGCTTTGTCCTGGTTTACGAGTAAGCCATGTGGCATGTGCAAATGCCTTCATGTGGATTCAACTCGGTACTGGCAGGACCTAATTCCCTGGCCTAAACTCTGTGACTGTGGCTGTGCTGCTTCCAGGATCAGCTCAGGTCTAGAAGAGCCCAATTTCTGTGGTGTAGAGTCCAAATTAATAAGACCACTGGATGTGAACTGACTCAGGGCACAGTCATGCTTTTCTTTGCATTGCTTCTTTGAATCTGGAGTGCTGGTTTGCTTTTGGTCCAGGTAAATCCAATACTCAGGGGCTAAGATGTCTGTATAATAGCCAATTCCTGATAGAAAGTGTTGACTCCGGGAAATTTTGCTGTTAGTAACAAAGAGACCACATTTTGCAGTACTGAAGTGAATGTGCCTCTTAAATGTGATGTTCAAGGCAAAAAGCCTACTTAGGGACATAAGTAAATTTTTTATTAAAAGAACCTCAGAACACAGCATGAACAACGAACCAAAACCAGACACTTTAAATTTCATTTCTCAGTGTAATGGTTTAAAACTTTCTCTGAATGTTATTTATGCTGAAATACTTTGATTGCCTGATCTTCTGCAATACTACTGAAGGAACTCATAAATGTCACCATGTTAAATTCTTTGTAACAAGTACAAGAGAGATGGATTTCTCAGCTGGGTAAGATCAGCCTGAGGCCTATCACAACTCTTAAATTTTAAATTAAATAACTGTTTAGCTAAATCAGTCTTAAAAACTAAGCCCTAAGATTCAAGAGGGGGAGGTAATATGCTTTTTCTGGGTTATTTTTGAGATTGTGGCGATACATAATGTGCTAAAGTTGGTAAACTTCCATGAGTGCTTGCAAGACAGATCACACATAGAGATTTAAGGCAGATTATGGTAAAATTTGTTGATGAGCTTGATTTTTGGGAGGGATTTTTTTTTACATGGCTCATTGTTAACACTATTTGTTGTGCTAGCCTGTCATAATAGACTTCACTTCCTTCAGCTTTTGAAGTGTAGGAAGAGCAGATGACAGATGAAGAGTCTCAAAGGCATAGAGTTTATATCCAGGAAAATTACAGGTGCCTTCATGGATAAAGTAAAAATAGCCTGGCTTTCAAAAGCAAACACCCCCAGTGACCTCCTGCTCCGGTTGGAAGTGGGGTTGCACAACCCCTTTAGAAACTGGATGTTTGTTTAGTGTAAACACCTAAAGCAGAAAATGTTGACCCTTGTGTTTGACTTCCCAGGTGGAAAACTCACACTGTGGGAAAGATTATTGGAAATTTATTTGCTCAGCAGTGACACCTTTCCTCTTCTTCCCCCTGCATGCCTCCCCAGCCACCCTCCTGTGTAGCTGCAACTGGTTACCCTCCAGAAAGCTTGCAGGGATGTGAAAACAGTTTCTTGGGGAGGAAAGAAATAGGAAAAAAAAAATGTCACTTGTTTCAGAGAAATGTCTTTTCTGCTGTTCAGTCTGAGTGTATTTTAGGACTCTTGTTTAAGTGAAATGAAGATTTTGCAGTAGGCAAGTGGTTAGGTATAAGAACTCACACATCACAGTATCAGATTAATATTTGCTCACTTCAAAGCTTGTATTTCTCTCTTGATGCTGATATAAGTCATATTATTTTGCATAGGCAGGTGTCTGGTTTGATCAGTTTAAATCAAGGCTTGTGAAGCTGTGATGGCAAGAATTGCTTCTGCCGTGAGAGTGAGGCATATCATCTTTTCAGGAGTGACATTTCCTTGCAAATTAGCTCTCTTCAGACTGTTGTAGGCTTTCCAAAAGGCTCTTTGAGCTAATCTCAAAGGCAAGCATCTCTCTTTATACCATTTCATTTCATTGTCCTCTTCTTAACAGCTCTTCAGCTCAGGCTTAGCCATGGTTGGCAATGACAGAGCTAATAAGTGAAGGTAGATATAGTGATCAGTGAAAACCCTTTGGGTGCCCTGGGGCAGGCTGTAGGCAGCAAGGGTTGGTCCCTGTGAGTGTCCTTTCAGTGGCAGAGCGATTGCTGTGGCCTTAGAGGAAAGCAGAGTGGTTTATGGAGCCCCAAGCAGGTATCTCTGAGCTCTGGAGCTCAGTTCTGCTGATGTGTTCCTGTCTGAAGTTCTATATGGAAACTGCTTTTCCAAACTCTTGGAGGCTTTGCAGTTGAGAGAGCTGAGTGTGAACAGAACTTTGTTGTCCCTTGTGTGAAACATGACATAGTCAGGAGACTGCAGGTTGGATTCCCTCTGTGGCATCAGCACTCTTGGATTTGGGAAAGCAAAGCTGCAGGCAGAGGAATCCCACAGTTGCTCCCTTCTGTGCAGTTTTAAGCTCTGCAAGGAGAATCACTGTAAAACCTCCTGCTCTCAGGTTTCTTCCCAAACAAAAGCCAGTAAACCAGAAAATAATCCTAAAATATCGCTTTAAATTGTGATGCTTAGAGTTTTAAATCTAATACAATTTTCCTCCTGGTATTTTCCCTTAAATCTCCAATGCTCTAGATTCTTTGGGTGCTAAAATTTGGTTTAAACTTCCTTAACAGAAAATTATCAAGTCCCTTGGGTTGTTTTCTGACTTTGATCAAAGGCTTTTAAGGTTTTTCCATTTCAATCCATAGTTAGTAATGAAAATCTTCTTTCAGACTGACTGAAATTGTTGTCATAAAAGGGCTTAAAACCTCCTTTTTCTTGAGGACAGAAGTGCTGACTCCTGCAGCATCTGTCTGTCACATGCTGGGAGTTGAGATTTGCATGGCTGCTATGTGGAACTTCAATATTTGTGATGCTTTGCTTTGTCAATATGTAGTTTAGAACAAGTGCTGTGTTTTATTTGGAACAGCAAGATTGCAGTTGCATTTTGAGGACATGCACTTGCTGGCCTGTTTTTTGAGGGAGAATTGCTGTTTGATAGTGCATTCCCAGGTCTGCTGAGAAATCAGACGTCTTCAGGAAAGGACTGTCCTCCAAATGTGGAATACCATCTCCCAGCCATGCTTGATTTCAGAGGATCTTGGGAGCCTGGAGTACCTGGGAATGAGGTGGCTTTGTTGATGTTGAAACTTGGGTGGAGCAGGGTGCTGGTCAAGGCTGATTGCTCTGAAATAGGTTCAGATGTTGCAGGGCTGGATCTAAGGTGTCAGTTGGTGTCTGCAGACAGCTTCCTTGGGGAGAACACTGTCAGGTCCCCTAGACTCCGCCTTCCTGAGGCTCCTCTCAGTAAAAACTTCATAGGTTTATGATGTGATGGAGGTATCTTGCCCATCTGTTAGGGTCAACGTGCCCCCTCAGTAGAAGCAGACAATTCCTGGGTAACAACCTGAAACAGTGGAAGATTTCCACAGCCCTTTCTGATTTATCGTCTGTCTGACATTTGGCATTTATTTGCCCAACCTGTGGTACTTAACCAACTTGGACAGCTTCCATGGAGGAGTGGTGCTGGCAGGCAGGCTGGTGTTTAGCATCAGAGCTTTAAAAACAATTGTTGCTGTTGGATGGTGGTGTTGTGCTTGTGGCTGTAATCCTGACATTTAAAAGGTTCAGAATAGGTAAAGGAAATATCCTGGATTGGCTTTCTCGTGTATTTGATGGGCACAGCTGCTCTAGAATATCAGTCTTAATAAGATGGCAAAATCTCAGCTATTTTTTCTTCCCATGGTACGCTGCAGTATAATTGTGTGTTTGCCTTTGTTTCTCTGGAGGGACTTTGGAGGAAGAACCACAGCTTCTGCTTTTCCTTTCTTGTAATGCTAATTTGGGATAATGATACTTTTTAGTGGTCCAATTCTTGTGTGGTGAATTTCAGTTCTCAAGAATGCTGTTATCTCCCTATCTGGCACCAGTAAACATGAGCCAGCAATCTACTAAAGGCCATGGAATCAACTCAATAAATGGAGAATGTTGGTTGCTGTGGAAATCTTTAAAATGTAGCTAATCTTGCCAGGTTCAATGTAACGTTCCTTAGATGACGTTAATCACAGTAATAAGATATGGGAGAGAAGGGAAAACTGGATTTACTGTATGGCCCCATCTGAGAAATGAAAAATATGAAAAATACACGAAAAGTAGAATGCTCCTTTCTCTAATGGTTTAGCAACGTCATCGCAAACATAAATTTCTCTTGCTTTTGATAGAAAAAAATGTTGCATTCCTGAATCTTGTGCAACCAATGTTTTTGGCAAACATCAGCTATAGTATGTGAGTTAATATCTGATGTATCCTCTCTTGGGGAGATGAGATCTGCCCTTGCAGGGACTGTGTTTTTTATATGTGATCTAATAACTGTCTTCCATGCCCTTTACCAGAGCTCTGAGCACACCATGCTGCAGCAGGAGCCTTTGCATTTGGCAGCAAAGCTCTCACCTCTGTGAATGAAGGAGCTTCCTTCACCTACTAGTGCTTAGGTGAAAATGGTCCTCAGTGGAAATACTTCTTGCTGTTAACCTGCTATATTTTTAACTTATTTTTTCTACTCACTAGCCCCCATTATGTAGTGCAGGTAACTATGCCTGTCATTGTGGTGTTGATCCTAGGAAAATAATAGGCTCATAGAAGAATTGAATTGATTTTTAATTACTTTTAAATCTTTTGTGTGACTTGTCATCAATTTATTTAACAAAGGTCCTGTTGAGCTCTTCAGTGTCAGTTTCTTATGAGATCAGGGTTTTGATGCCAAAGGTGTGAATATGGATGTTAGTGTGTGAACTTAATTAAATCACAGTGCATGTGCAATGGTTTAAAACCTGTTTAGTCTAACTAATTAAATGCAGCAATAAATTTAGAATTGTTACCAACAGGTGTGTCTGGTTCTTGCAGTGTCATGTCCTGACCCTGTGCTGTTTAATATGTCTGTCAGTCATCAGGAAGAAAATATATAAGTAGGATTGAAAAGGGTTTTTTTGATGACTTGCAGAGTATTGAATAATGGGGGTAGTTACTGGCAGCCATCTGGATCACTTGGTGGACTGGGAGCAGGCACAACAAAATCCATTTATTGGATTGCCAGCACAGAGCCATGATAGCAGCGAGAGGAACCTGATGTGGGAAGCAACAGCTTGGAAAAAAGTTTTGAACTCTTGATGGATTAATCAGCTGAACGTCCTCCTCCTGTGAAATGTGGCCAAAAGGGTAGTGTATGAGCATGGGATTTGGAAGATGGAGTATGGACTCTGTGTGACTTTGGCAAGGCAGCAGCAGCTTCTGGAGTGTTGTATCCTGTGGTGATGCCCTCAGTTTGAGGCGGATGGTGATGAATTGATGAATACTCAGAGGACAGCCATAGGGAAGATGAAAATGCTGGGATCGTGAGTGAGTGATTGGAGGAACCCTGCTTTGGTTATCACAGAGATGCTTGGGGGAGGGGAGTTCTCAGTAAATTGCCTACATGGGGAACAGATGTTCAGTAATAGGCTACTCAGTTGAGCAGATTATGATATAATGCATTTGAGGCTAAACAAATCCAGGCTTGAAATACAGCACAATTTAGCAGTGAGGGTGAATGACCATTGGAACAGTTTTGCCAAGGCTTGTAGTATGTGGACTGTCACCAGCATGTTTAGAAGCCCTGATAACAATTTACACCCCTGAAAAATGCTGTCATTCAAACAGGAATGAATTTGTAAAAGCCCTCTGTCCTCTGCTATCCATGAGGTCAGTCAGGCCATGCACCCCAGTCAGGTCTGGCCTGTTATTCAGGTAATGTCCAAGTGTCTTCTTCACCATGGATATCCAGGTAGGCTGGCCAAGTTCTTTGCAGCTGAGTTCAGTGGCTCTTGTGGTTCCTCTCTAGCCTGTGGCTGCTGTGGACTTTCTCTGCTGCCTTCCTCTCCAGCTCTGCTCCTACCTCTCCTGTCCCAAATGCTGTTGCCCATCTTTTGCCCAATCCCCTGCTCACTGGTACCATGAAATATTGTGAGCTGCATGTCCCGAACTCCCTCTTGTGGGGAAAGCCAAGCTACAGAGAATTGAGACTTGGCTGGGGCAGGGTGGAAAACAAAATGTTGTGATCTATTGCATAAAATAATGTCTTCTGTGACAAAAAGAAAAAAAAGAAAAAATCCAGGGCGCTGAAGGAAAATGTCAACACTAGCAGCTGCAGCCCACAGATGTATGTATGGGGCATGTCCTGCCTTGGAGAATATTCCAGGCTCTCTGCAAATAAAAGCCAGCGGCCAAAATGTGGTTTTGTTCAGTTTGTATGTTTTTAGGCATTTTCCCCCACTGCTAGGGATTGTGATTTATGTACTTACTGCACTGAATGGATAGTATGGGGAATGGTTCATCAGCAGAAGAGCACATTCAGCAGCACCTTGGGTTACCTCAGGATATGTAGGAATCTGAAGGCAGTTCTTTGATTTCTTCAGTTGTTAATGTCTTCTAGTATGTTAGCACCTCCTGTCAGGTATTTTGCTTTTCAAAGCCTCTTAGCTGCTTCTGATCTTTGAGCAACTTGCTTCTCTCAAACTACTGAAGCCCAGAAAAATCAAAGCCAGAACTTCCACAATTTTATGTTTTTAAAGTGTTTTCCTTGAAGTCTTGAAGAAGCCTTTTCACAGCATAGTTGCTGGATAAAACAAAGAGCAAAAGGCATTGTGGAATATGTTTAGGGAAGATAGAAGGATGAGGGGGGGTGGAAGCAGCCCTGACCCACATCCCAAGGCAGGAGTGGAAGCCTGGAGGAGTGCAGTCATCAGGCGGAGTAGGTAGTGAGGAGGTCAGGAGCAGGGTGGAGCAGGTTCACAGAGAGTCCTGAAAACCAGAAGAGATGTACCCCCTCCCTGACAACACCACTGTGCTGCTGCACGCAGCTGGAGCACAGGAACTATTTTGATAAACTTTTAGTCTATTGCTACTAAATGGGTTTCGTCACCAGCCCTTCGTTCAGAGCCTGGAATGGTATCCTTGGCTCCTGCACTCCTGTAGTACTCCTACAACACAAACCCTGCTGAGGAATTGAATAAAACTGCAATTACTGTCAGAGTTACTGAAGTCAAAAGCCTGCAAGCCTGAGGATGCTTGGAAGTGTTTTGGAAGTGGAAGCATGGTGTCGTGAGCACATGATCTTGGCCATCAGGAGCAGTTTCCACAGCATTGTTTTCAGCAGCAGAAAGAATCCATTGTGCATTTTTCTTCATTTCAGTTTTTCAAAGTCTAGGCCCTTTCTGAAAGCCAAAGTCAGCAAGAACATTTTCCCTAGTTCCATATTGAAATCTGGGGACATGCAGCAGAAGAGTTTTTAAAAAGTATGTGCAGCTTAAAGCAAAAGAGCAGTGGCAGCATGTGTCCTTCCTACCTCGTTTTCATGAATCTGGAAATGAGCATCTGTCTCTACTCCTGACTTTCCTTAATATCCATGGACATGCCACTTTTTTGCTACCTTCATTCCTAAGTCAAGAGTGTTTCTTCCTCAGTATTTCATTCTAAGAATGTTGGCTGTCTGAATCTTTTATGATCAGCTGCAGTGGCACAGTCACTTCCAAAGGCAGCTCATGGCCCTGAAAACTCCCTCACAAACCATGACAGCCTGTGTTTCCCCACCTGGGGTCACTGGCTGGGGGATAGGCTGCCTGTCTGTGGCCAACTTGTTCCCCATGTGGTAAGAATTCCCTCTGTTCATTTTTTGTTGGACGTTCAACTCTTCTGTGCAGATTTTGGCAGACTTTCTGCCAGAGCTGTTTGGAGAACCACCTTCTCCAAAGAGGCAGGGTGAGAGAGCTCTCTGGGTTGGTTCCTGGATGGCTGCACCCTTGGCTCACAGTGTGCTGGTGCACAAACACAGCCATGCCAGTAGACATCCTGCTGGCTGGCTCAGGCAGAGCTGTGTTGTGTTGTAGAGAGTTGCTGGTAACCAGTTGGGCTTTTCCAGTCCTTTGAATTACTGCTGAACTCATTTTAGAGCTGTGTGGACAGGCCTTCACTCTACAGGACGTCTTCTCATTTTATTTTGATTTGTCTTCACGGTGGAAAGTTACATTTAGATTTATGCTGTGGCTGGACCCTGGTGGCCTATCATAATGGGTCAATTAGTGAGGCTGGGGGGCCTGGGAGCTACTTCTGACAGCTGAATTTCAAGACAGCATCCACTCAGTTCAGGACATTTGCATATAATTTGCATTTTGGCTGAGCCCGTGCATGTAAATGTAGGTTTGCATTGTCTCTCTTCTTTGAATGACTGTTTAATTAACTTTAAACTTAATTACGCAATCTGCCATCTGCCTGAATCCCTAGAGTGCTGTTATATTACCATTCTTTTCCAGTTCCACCAAGATATTCCCTTTCCTGGAAGTTTTCCCTCCTTTTCAATTATTTAGAGAATTTCAAATTGTTCACTTCCTTGGCTACTTTTGAGGAGGACTCAGAGCAACATTGTAGGAACTCTTGGCTTTAATCATGATCAAGCTGCAGCTGATCATGGTCTGGCTTGGACCAAGCCGAGGAATGTGCTGCAGAACCTCCAGTTTACGATTCTTTGAATTTACATTTCATGAGAGAAGAAGGATCTTCTTTTAGTTGCTTGTGATAAGGAGAATGCACTCTCAGATTTTCTCTTGGACTCCAGATTGAGCATCTGAAATATTGCCTACCATGTTTATCTGCTGCAGGTCTCTGTTGCAATGAAACATCACTGAACTGATATCACCAAGTCTTGCCTTTCCACTCCTACATCCCTAATGAATTCTTTCCCATGACATCCTCATTTGTCTTATTGCTTTGTCTTTAATCTTGAGCCATCTACTTTATTTAAGCTCTTGGCTTCGAGATACTGTAAAATGCATGGAGGTGGTTCTGTTCCAAGGCTGTCTAAGAAATCTGAACTCTTTTACTTCATGTTTAGAGAAATGTGGAAGCTGGACTGTTTCTAACATAGGTTGAAGCAGAGCTGTGTTTTCAGTGAGTGTGATGGGGGGTGGGGTTTGGTCCTGTATGTGTATTATTGGGGATCTAGCACAGAGATTGATTCCAAGGACTGTCTTTTTAATTGCTGGTGCAGAACTCCTTCCCTGAGCAACTATACCAACAGCTGTCTTTGTGTTTTTCCTTTTAAAATTAAATAGAACAAAAAAGGTTTTGGCTGTTACCATTAGTTGGGCATTTAATCTCTTAAATCCGCAAAATATTTTGCAAAACATAAATAGCTTGTTACTTCTGGCCTGCCTGTGACCAGTGTTTTTGTTGACATAACTCACATTTGAGATCACTTCAATGGTGTTTGTTGGTCTTGCCTGTTGTTTTTGCTTGTGTGTGGTAATTTGATCCGGGATATTGTAGTAGTCATTTAAGTGCTTGGAGATTTTTGACTTCATCACTTCTATAATATGACATCTACTGGATGTCACTGGTGCATTAGAAATTCAAAACAATCTAACAAACGCATTTTGGCTTTTAAATTTTGAGAGGGAATTATTCTAGAGGCTTCTTTGAGCTGCAGAAAATACCAAATAGCTTTGAAATTGCCTGCTTCAGTATATGAAAGGGGCAGACACCAGGATCCTAGCAAAACCACCCTGATGTTAATGCAGTTTGTTCTGGCAAAGCACCTTCTGCTGGCAGAGTTTATTTGCCTTTGGAGAATGAGAGGGGCAGTTGCCTGGTGCAGCAGTGCCAGCAGTAGGTCTGTGCCTGTCCAGAGCTCCCAGCCAGGAGCTGCATCCCCCCTGCTCATCAAAGCTGTGCAGAGACAGATTCACAAAAGTACCTGAGATGAGTTGTTCAGGGGCCATGTAGGTTTGTGGATTTTTTAATGTCCCAGATGTCTTTCTAAAACAAGGCAGAGTTTGTGTTGGCTGAACTTTGGTATTGAGACTATTAATACACCCTGTTACACATCAGCATCCATAGTGCCTCATAAAGTTGCAGATAGAACTTCCTGGCAGCTCTTGGAGAGTATTCATTTGCTAAAAGACCAAATTTGATGGTTTCTAAAATTTGCTTTGTCAGCTCTGCCAGGAGTCAAGGGCCAACTTGAATTGACAGATCTGTGAGGTGATGCCTTGGGCTGCCTTGTGGTTGGACACTTAATTCATTAAATCTCTAGTAAGGATGAGCAAGAACATGCTTTATTTAACTTTTTGCTGTTTTTAACCTAGTCTGACTTAAATGGGAGTGTGGGACTAACCACAGCCTGGTATCAGGGTAGTTCTTGTTGTCTTTGGTTGGTTAATTTCTGCTTTTGGGGCTAGGGCAGTGTTGGGTGATCCTTCTTTTGGTAGCTGCCATGTCTTCAAGATCATGGGTGTGTCCTTATCATGTCTTACTAAGTGCACATCTGGGTTGTCTTGAAGAATTACTTGGAAGTTTTGAAGTAAATTGGTTTTAGTCATTGAATGAGTCAGCAATGAAATGGAACATTGTAGAAATATGGACAAATATTTAGGAACTTTGTATTAAGAGTGTCTCATTAACTGATAACAAATTGTTCTATTGCATGTTACCAGTTCTGGGGTATGCTTCTGTTTCTTCTCATGCTCATGCTAACTGGAAAACAGGGTTTTCCAAAGATTCCTTGCCATATCTAGACCATGATCTAATGCTGGGAAGCAATGGAAAATCCTTTTAGCAATAGCAGAGTTAGTGTACATGTTGGTGTCCAGTCATGGACTGATAAAAGTAAATAGCAGATGCAAGTATTTTGTATTGGAAAAGTTTGTAACAATATTGCTCTGTCTAATGCTTTCAACATAAATTCCCTTTTTTTTAATGTAAAAGGAACCATTACATGCTGAGATAGTGTCTGGGGGGTCAGACACTGCAGAGGTGTTACCAACACTGCTGTGATGCTTTCACAGTCCTGCCCACCCCAGAGAGCTGCCTAACTATTGTAGGTATCTACATAAATAATATAGATGGAAAGCTGGAAGTTTGGAGGTGAAAATGTCTGGTGAAAGTGTAGATGCCCTTTGGTAGGAAAGGGAGAAACTATACCAAGATTTCCTTATCTTGAAATTCACTTGGATCTCTCAAGTAAAACTGTTTTTGCTGGGTTCTGGATGGGAGTTGTCATGGATGTGCTGATGAAGATTCAGCAATACTTTCCTGCTCTGCTAGTAGTAATCAAAGAGATTGTCAGGTGTGAGAGGGCAGTTAGAATGTTTTATTTTTGGGAAATAAAATTGAGGGTCTTGATTCTTTCTTATGTAAAGCAATATGCAAATTTTAATATAAAATTAAAGACTTTCTGGCCTTGCTAACTTCATGTTTAGTTGAGCATTTTAGTTGATTTAGTTGACCATCTAGTTGATCAACTGACTAATAGATGTAAATTTAATTAAATGCAATACTTTTGAAAAGCTAAACTCTAGAGTGATTTTGTATAAATTATGTCCAAATAAGCTGATTTAAAGCATCTCGCCTCCTCTCTTACTGTAAGCCAGATCAATTATTCTGGGAAGCTGCCTGCATGCATTTTTTCACCCCAAATAAGAAAAGATTAATAGGTACTTACGTTTAAAGACCAAAATGTGCCATTGTGTGATGTCATTGTTGTGATGGAGATGAAGTGAGGTGGTTTGGATTTCAGATGAAGCTCCAGTGCTGTCCTTCCAGCAGAGCTCAACCAGCCCCTGCATCCTTTCCACTTCTTTTCCTGGTGTCCATGATGAGAATAAAAATGAGTGACTGTCCTGAAAGCCCATGAATGCACTCACTGCTGTGGGGGTGGGAATTGTGTGTTTCTGCTTCCCACAGGTGCTTCCCTTTGGCTAGTTTGAAGGGTTTCCCTGCTCCCTGGGTGGCACTGCTGGTCCTATTTAGGTGGTCTTCTGTCGCCCTTGTAGGGAGCCCCCATGCCTGGTGCAGGTGTTGGGATTTTTTCAACCCAAATCTCCCTCCAGAGGACTTAAAGTATGGAACAGTCAACCACCTTTCCTCAAATTATTAGTCCTTTGTCATATCCCATGAAAATGGCAGAATATCTAGAAATCCCAGGCAAGTGTTGGCTGGGAGCATCTCTACATCATCTCTGCAGCCAGATAAACACCCAAACATGTTGCATTTGCTGCTTGTTGTGAATATTTACATGTTGTGCACTAGAATTGCTCTGTGTTCAGGCCTGAGTGGTTCTGCACAGCAGATGTGTTTGGTGCTCTGTGGTTGCTTCAAGTCTCCTGTCAGGATGGATCAGCCAACATCAGCTCTGCACTTTAGTCTTCCTTCCACTGAAATTATTTTAATTTTTTTCTTGTATTCATTGCTTAATAATTTATTTAGTATTTGGTCATTTTAATGCCTAGAATGTGTTACTACTTTGTGTGATGTCCTGCCATGAGAGATTTTGTTCTATCTTACAAATCACTCAACTGTGACATCAAGGAAAAAGTAAGACTGACACATGTGGTGCTGGAATAGGGTTTAACCGTGTTTGTGATAGATTTTTTCAGAAAGAATAGTCTCAATATATGCTATGCTGTAGAGTAGTCAAGTTACAGTTTGCTTTGTGGGATGATATCTGTTTATGCATCAGAATATTAATGCTGGGTAGTGGGGGCAGCAGGAAAGCCCATCTTGAGAAGTATTTTTAACTTCCAGTTTTAGGGGACAGGTGCATTGCAGAAACAAATACTGACTCCAGTTGAAACAGATGGTGACCTGTAGTTAGGTCGCTTTCTTTTAAAAGAAGAAATACAAGAGATTACAGTCATGCGGAATTTGATGTGTTCCAGTTGAATGCTAATTGTGACAGTTGCCTGTGGCTTTGTGTTGCCATAAATGTCATGGCCAAGGGGTCAAATACTATCCAAAGTGGCTGTGTGTAAACTGCCATGCAGGCCAGCCATGTTGAAGCAGAGTTTGTAGTTTTGAGTGAATTTTATCTTTGAGTTTTGTTCTTGAGTTTGAGCAAATGAAAAATCCCACCACAGAGCAAGCCCAAGGTTAAAGTGCTGAAAATGTGCAGATGCCTTTCTGCATGTCTACCTTTTATCACACAAAGATGCTTCTCCACCCTTTGCTGTTGCTGTACATTATTTTTGACTGTAGGGGCCCCAAATTTTTTGAATAATTGGACAAGCCAAGTGCTGGACAATTTTTCTCTGCAGTGCCTAATTCTGGCTCTTAGCTTGCTGCCCAATTCATGAGATATTTTTTTGCTTTCCCCCTCTGCATTTCAGTTTTATGCTCTCTTATTTCTTTTTTCAGCTCCTTCTTAATTATATGTTAAGATTTAGCCTCCTTTTTATCCTGGGCTCTTTAATTCATAGTAGTATTTTCTGTGACTTGCTGTCATAGAAACGAGGGCTTTAGGGGACCTTACGAGCTCGTGTAATCCATTTCACTACCTCAAGGAAAAAACTACTCTTCTTAGACCAACTCTGCTAGACGTCTGTCTCACCTATTTTTAAGAACCTCCAACGAAGCAGATTGCATGACCTCTCTGTGAGCAGCCTAAAATCCTGCCTGTTGCAGCTTAAGTCAGATTCCTTCAAAATGTCTCTGAAAACATATCCAGGAGCAAATTGTGTTGCCAATTCTCTAGTCTGTACTTTTACTTTTGGTGTCTGTTTTTAAACTTAACTTGACCCTTAGGACATTTGTAAATCAGTTCATTAGGCAGTTGCAAATCAGTTAATTTTAGTTCCATCTCATTATGTGAGCCATACAGGTTGCGTTGCCTCAGTCGCCTCATCTGAAAACTGAATTTGCTGCTGTGCTAAATTTTCCATGTTACAGCTGCAGCCTCCTCAAACAAACTTTGCCCTGGAAGCACCCTCAGAGTGTGAAAAGCTTGATTGTGTAGAAAAAGGCCCAACTATGTGTTGTTATTGTGACTGAAAACAGAAGCCTCCCCTTTGTTTCAGCTTCCCTTTTGCAGACACTGCTGTGGTGTGTAATGTCTTCCTGGACTGGTCTAAGCTGGCACCTTCAGTTGTCCCTCTGCCTGTCTTGGTGTCTTCCCTCCTGAATTAGAAGGATCCCTCCCTCCTTCTGATTTGCCTTTTGTTATATATATGAAAATTACTTTTTCTCTGTGATTGGGCAAAGTAGCAGTTTTCTCTTGTTGCACCATATTTTTTAAAGCTCTCTGCTTAAGTACAGCCTTTAAAACATTTTTTTCTCGCTGCTGTGAAGCAATCTGCTATTTCATTTGAGAAGGATACCATAGGTAAAAAATTTGCCTTGTAACTTGGATAGCACCGTAGCAAATAAGTTGGCGTTTTCTGACTTGCAGGTACAAGCTTGGACCCAGGGAGTGTAGCCAGGAGGGGCTGGAAGGCAAAGCTGTGATGACATGTTCAGTATCCAGGTGGAGGGCCAAGAGGGCAGCTGCGCGGCGCTGGGTTGCATTCCAATGTGCTGATCCGTGGAACAGCGTTGGCATACGCTTTGGAAGCTGCTGCTTGCTCTCCTGGCTGTAGGGAAGGGGCTGAGGTGATGGCAGGGAAGTAAGGGGTGAGTCTCTGCAGAATATTTTCATATGATTGTGGACTATTCTGAGCAGGCTGGACATTTGGAGCTTTGGCACTTCTTTCTGGTGTCCTTGTGTACCGTGCTGCCTCTGGTAGCTCCAAAGTTAATGACTCCAGTGTGGGTTGTTAATTTTTTTCTGCCTCCTTGATTCCTGACCTGCTTAATTAAGTTGTAGGGAGGTTACATTTTCTCACTACTTGGGGGCTTAATGGGGTGGAGACTTTGGAAACAGTTTAACAATTTCACTTTTTATAACCTCTAATGAATTTCCCAGGAGTTTGGAGGGGTTGTATCCAACTTTAGCATCGTAATTTCCAGCGTTTTATTTATGCTAAAATAAGTTAGTGCTGTGTTAGGAGGCCCAAAGAGCCAACAGATTACAAATGAACTAATGAAGACATTGTTTCTCTTGGATAAAGGCTCTTACTCATGGTTGTAACTTGTACTGAAGAACTAGAGGCCGTGAGCTTCACCAGGACCACAAGCTGGCACTGGGGTTCCTCTTCCCTTCCTTGTTATTTCAAACCTGTATTTGATTTCAGGTGCAGAAAAAAGAGGGTTTGCAAGGACCAGAAACAACTCTGAATCTGCAAGAACTCCCCAGAACTTCGATAGGAAGAGGCAACTCTCTGAATCGCAGACAGAAACAATGAACAATTCAGACAGCAGAATAAATCCCAGACAACTGGGAACTCCCAGAGGTATTAAAGCAGTGTGTGTACACGCTTCAGGAATAAGCTGCCTTGAAGCCTGTGCTTTAAAAGATGGGCTGGGATGAGTGCTATTGACTTTAAAATGAGCTGTAAAAGATTGTTGATTATTTGTAAAATATGATTATTCCAGGCTTTTCGGTGTTCTGAAGTTGGGTGCCAGTATTTCTAGGCAAACTGTTCTCAGAAGTTCAACTTTGAATATAAAACTTCTGTACAGGTTCTGTTAAGATACACAGACATGTTTGGTGGGCAAGGTAACACTTATGAATTTTTGTTTGCAGGAGGATCCTTTACTACTGTCCCAGCATCAGGTGACAGAAAGAATCTAAATAAACCCACTCGAGGGAGGAAGAAGAGTATATTTGAAGCCTACGCATCAAAGGAAGATGTTTCAGCAGGACTGAAAAGGGGAGAGCTAATTCAGGTGCCTGAAATGTACACTGTCCATGCTCTTGTGATAAGTGTGGAAACCACAGGCAGTTGTTGGAAATCAGCAGCAGTTGATGACAGGGAATTGATGTAGCACTTGTAGATGCCAGAGGAAGATATTTTCCCTTTCTCAGGGTGTTCTACAAGTGGGATGGAATCTCCTACATTCCTCTGAAGTAGTTCTTTGTTTGATTGCATGTTCTGTAAAATTCCCGATCCACTCTAGTGATAAATTGCAGATTTCTTGTTGAATAGTCTCCTGGCCATGGTGGCCAGTACTGGGGAGACACTTCCTTTTACAAATGATGCTCAAAACAGCAGCAGTTGCTGGCAGCCTCTGTCTGTGTCATTGTAAGCAAAAACAAATGCCCTTAGCAAGATAGCTCTTGCTGAAATTTCTCACAAAAATGTTTGTGCTTCTTTTTGAAGCGGCAAAACTGCAGCCATCAGTAGGCAGCAATTCTTTTCTAAAGAATGTGGGGGTGGACCTGCTGTCCTAACTGCTGGATAGAGAAGATTTACATGGAGGTTGGCAGGGCTGAGATGAAGAAGAAGAGAACATCCTTGCACCATGTTCATAGTAGTCCTCAACATGGTGTGATGTTCTTCAGGACACACCTGGCATCGCAGTGAGATCAGACTGGCTGGAGAAAAAAGGCAGGTGGAAGTCAATGAAGGCATGACATCCACACTGAGGCTTTGTTTACCCAAACACACACAGGTCCATTGCCTTTTAATTAGTGTTGTAGTACTGGTGAGGTTGTGATACTTAACTTTCATCAATAGACTGGAGTCTCAAATGACATCATCTCAATTTTTGTCTGATTTTTTGTTATAATTTTATAATAATTCTTTTATATCATTATAATGGCATAATCTCTGGAGGTGTGATGAGGATTTTACATAAAAGACTGCCTGATTCCATCCTGAAGACCAATCTCATGCACTCTTAGCTTTGAGGAAGTCATATCCCTGCTGATGATCAGCATGGTCCACTGGGCTACTTGGACCTTAGGCCAGTGCATTTTTAAAGACTGTCACAGATGTCTGCAATGGGAGGCAAATGCTGAGGGAGGAAGTGGGAGCCTTAGGCTGTGACTTCTCTCATGGCTGCACTGGCATATGGCATCAATGAAAGCTTCTGCCTTACCTTCAGCAGTGTTTTTGGCACCATTTTTGGTAACACAGCCCCATAGTGTTAAGTGCAGTGTGTGTAGACTGCCTATGAGGTCAAGTGCAGCTGCAGATGAGGCACATCAGGCTGTGATTACTACCTGAGAATCCCACTGAAATGCTGAGTCCCCACAGACCTGTGATTGCATGATCCCTGGCAAAAGACTCCCTGATTCTTGTAAATGTGTGTGTCTACTCCAGGTCATGTGCTGCGTAACTGGAAGAGTCATATGTGCTTTCTTAGGCTCGCTCTGTTTTTCTTTCATCCCGTTCCACATCTCAGGGAAACAATGGAGACTGTAGAAGCTAGATTTAATAATTCAGAGCTGAATGTTAGATCATGGGCATTCCAGCTCAGTATTTCTCATCTTCAGTTCATTCATCCTTATGATTTCATCAAGACCATTCATCACTGCAGCCTCAACCAGGATAGGTCTGATCCTGAGAGCAACTTTAGCGGATGGATGAATACTCAGTGGTTTTTGCTACAATGGCAAGAGACAGAATGAACATGTGTCTGTTGTGTTAATCCCCAAAAGCCAGGGCATTGTGTTCTGGCATGGTAACCTGCAAAAAGGCTCCACAGGAGCCTATGGAATGTGAGAACAAACCTATTGGTCTGAATCTGATGGTCCTGAGGAAACTGGAGTACTCCCAGGCAGCATGACTCTCTGAACATGGGCTGTCTCCTGGAGCATCCTGGAAATATTTGGATGAGAATTTGAGAGCTCTGTTAGGGAGAAAAGAGCCTACCATAACACTGAGATTCTTGGACCTTGGCAATACATCTGTGCAACGAAGTGTTCCTGAAAGTCCAACCCACAGAAACTCCTGACAGACCTGGAGATTGCTCAGATGACACACAAGCGCTATGATTAGGCAGCCCTAAATCAGGAAGAGTGAAAGGTTATCTTTATGGGTGCTGACGTGTGTCAGTAATATTGATCTTAATGGCTTCTGGTGCTGTATCTGACATAAGTCATGTTTTGATAAGTAGCAGAAGTGTGACCTGCAGATTCCTGGATTCATTTTGTCATGTGACTTGTCCGTAAGTGTCCTTCCACAAGAAAAGGGATCTGAGCTCAGGCACTTATGAGTGCACAGAATTCCCACTTCCCTGCCCTTCAGACTGCAGGGAGCAAACCCCAGGGGTATCAGGTTGGTTGGAATCACAGTGGACAGCCTGAAGGCAAACAAGATTGAACAATTCCTGTGTCCTCCCGTGAGCGCACGCTGATGGTTGTACACAACAGATGAAATCAGGCTCTCTATGAAAGAGCATGGACCCAAAGGACTCCAATCATCCTCTGAAGCATCAGCCAGAAACTCATGTCTGCTCCACGCCTCCAGCGTCTCCCAGACCCTCCCTGCAGGGCTGCTGGGGTCAGGTGGAGCGAACAGAGTTGCAGAGCCTGCTTTGCTGTTAAAAGGGTGTTTTTCCTTAGAAAGCTGTTCTTTTGTGGATGTGAAAGCTGGAGTTTCCCTGTTTTTTCATGGATTGTGTTTTTGAAGGAAGCCTTGCTGGCAATCAGATAGCTGTGAACCCTGACCTCTTTTTAGTGTTTTGTACATACAAAGGAACCTAGGCATATGTGTTACAATAGTTGTTATAAACTGCTTGGCTTGGGATGTTTGAAGTTTAGTCTGAGTACTGCCTGCCCTGCATTTAGCAAAGCAGCTTGAGAAATTGTGACCCTTTTATGTTTCACTGGGAAAGTTCAGTAAGGTTAGAAACTTTATTGGCAAGAGCTTGTGAAGCTGCCTTGAATCATCAGAAAATGTTTTAGAAACCTTCCTGCAGACCTTGTTCTTCCCTTTCATAACAAAAGCCCTAATGACAGAAAAACACTGATAAATATAGCAGCTATTATTTGCAAGCTATTGTAAAATAATACAACATTAGTGTGACATCATGAGACTCTGCAGCCAGATCCTCACCCCCTAATACACATATGAGAACAGTTGTTCATTGCAGATGGGGAGAGTGACTGGTTCCAGATATGATATCACAGCGTGAAATGTACAACATTGTAAATAGGATTTTCATGGGCACAGATAATAGGGCCCATCTGCTTTCTAAGATAAATTTTGTGAGTTTCTTGCTTAAAGGAAGAGCTGAAGTTTTTTAATATTACTTGACGTAAGAATTCTAATGCTGATCATAATTAGGTAGTGCATATAAAATGCAGATAAACAGGCTGCGCAATAAATGTGGTAACACCAAGCTCCTCCGTGTGTTTACTGGAGCTGTGCATCCATGGTCACATTGCTGCTCTGGTACCTTCTGGGCCATGGACACAAACCCTGATTTTTCATGTGCATGATTGGCATTTACACCTGACTGATTGACAGCTGTCCCACACTATTCAAGGGGACTGTGCAGAGGAAAACAGGATATCCCCTCATCTGCTTAGTGCTGGTAGGTAGAGCCACATATGGGAATTGACCCATTGTCAAACAGAGCAGCAATCCCTTTCCATTTTTTCCTTTCTCTGTAGCAGCTTCTGATGACTGATTCTGGGAAATAAATGAGGGACAACCATTGAGAGTTTTCCATCAGTGGTTACCAGTGCTAATAGAAACTGATGACAGCAAGTCAGCTCTCACTTTGCTTAAGGATAAAATACCCCAGGGTTTCTCTCAGTGGGTCATCTTTGTTTCCATGCTGTTGTCCTGGGTTATGCCTGCCATGGGGGCAAGTGTCCTTGTTAGTACAAGTTATGTGAGACATCAAATTAGTGCAGCAAAGTAATCAAATAGTATCTAAAGAGTATGGGGTACATGCTGCTGGTAATCTGGTATTCTGTATTTGCTGGTAAACTTTAGCAAATAAGTGCAATGGAAAATCTCTGTAAATCTGTGAATTCTTCAAGGCAGCAAAACTTTCACATGTTAATCAGCTTGATTTCCTTATTGTCTGAGTGTTTCCCAGAATACATAAAAAATTATTTGCTGCAGTAAAGTTTTAAAGAAGCAATTCCTGTGAGATGCTCCTATGATTGCTTAACACAGAAGTGCAAACAGATGGAATCTGTTCATATAATAAATTGGCTTACATTACTTCAAATACACAAGTGGAGAAATTTCTAAAGTTTCTTCCCAGAGCAGAAGCCTGTTGGAAGGCAGATACCTAAGCTATATTCCCATAAGATTCAAATGCTGTCAGTTTGAACTGGAGTCACCCGAATCCCAATTTCCAGGATACATTTGGGATGCAAATGTGTAGCTTATAAGGCTTTGGTTGGCTCTGCCTTTCTCTTGGATGGACATGAGTGCAAGCAGCAAAACTGGTTGGTTTACTTTGGAAGGTTGATACGAATTTGTTGCAGGTGAGCTGGCTTTTAAGTTGGCAGATAACAAAGCAGAAATAGATAGACCATGGAATTTTCAAATGTATTTAAGATAGTTTGCCTTTAAGTATGTTTAAACAGAATTTAAACCTGTAGACTTTAAATGTTTATTTTTGGAAAATCCTTTAAATTCTTTTTTGGAAATGTACTTTATTATCACAGTTACTGCTGCTGTCTGTTCGCAGGAACAGCCTAAGCAGCCAGAGCCCCATAAGAATGATACCTGCTGCCATGCAAGCTCAGCTTTTCTTTTCCTCTTTACTTGCATCCTCCAAAATAAGCAAACCCAACATTCTCCTTTTCCAAAACAGAGCAAGCCAAATTGTTTCTATTATCCAGTTGTTAACGAAGCTGGTGGATGCTCAGCAGAAAATGTGTGAAAGGAACAGGAGAGCTTGGATCCTCAGTTCACCCAGTAGCAGCAACAACTAATGATTCAACATCTCTTTGATGACAGACTGCAGTAGATCAGCTTAAGCCTATCATGAAACTGCCTTTTGGCTTGAAATTGCTTGGATGCTAAGTTGTCAAGACTTGAAATGTATAATGGAAATTTAGATGTATCTCTCATGTTTCACTGCAGATATATTACCCACAGCTCTCTAATTTAACTGGTGTTAAATAAAATTAATAAGATTCAGGCATAATCTTTCTCCTTCTTTCCTTTTTTTGAAGGGACCCTTGAGAATAAATCCCAAGAAGTACCATGAAGCCTTCATTCCATCTCCAGTAAGTGTAATTTTATAATGCTTTAAAGTTCATAAGTAAAGGTGCATTAAGATAGGAGTTAAGCTGTGCACAGAAGGTCACTCAGAGGTGAATGAGTTGGAAGAAGTGAACACAATCTGGATTTTCTTTTATACCAAATATTCCCAACCAAATCCCACTTTCTCATACCTCAAAGAAACGCTTTGCTTGTGCTGAAGTTGGGGATACTGCAGGGTCCCACAGAGGCCAGCTGAAGTCAGGTTTGAGGACCACCAGATAGTGTAATCAGAAACCCTTGGTTTATGGCTGCAGAGGTTTTATAGATTTTCCACTGATTTAAGTTAATCTTCCCTAAACAAATATGCTCTCCATTTTCGATCTGCTGCATGAGCTAATTTGAAAAGTCATTCCAGAAATAATATGCGTGATTCCTTTTCATGTGCCCGCTTTGGCATGGGCTGGATCTTGCTTGGCTTGGGATATGCTTCTGCCACATGGGACTGCCTTGCACCTCTTCTCTCTTCTTTCCTTATTTTGACAGAAAAGAAGGACTCTTGCAATTTCAGGACCTTCCAGTTGGGAAGGTGACCTCACAGCTGGCACAGCCAAAGCTTTTTATCTGGAACTGACTTGGTCAAAGTGTTGCTGTTAATGGGAGAGTTTTATATTGAAATGTTTTGCTGGTGTGGGGATGAGAAGGCAGAGCCTGCCCTGAGACAGTGAAACACTGATTTTGTTGTTCCCCCTGCTACTGACAGTGCTGTTGTTTTGGGGCTTGGGAAAGCCTTGAAATTCATGGTGTTGTTTAGTTTATGTTGTTGATTTGGGGCAATGTTTTGGAGCTTTGTTAGAGAAGGTTGACATTACAGCAATGGGAAAAGGTTGGGGCTGCAGAGAATAAATACGCTAATATTAGCTAGAGGAAGAAGTACAGAGCAGCTCTCTGGTACATCTGGAGGGAAGTGTGTAAGTGAAAGGAACTTTGATCCTTCCTCTGCCAGGTGTCCTTGTAGGTGTGGTAAGTGTAAGCTGTTAAATATATTCTCTGAATTTACAGAATACAAGGTTAAAAGAGAAGTTCAGCTACTCTCATGAGTGATTTGGATGTGAGGCTTTACCCCTAATCGCCCCTCTGGTGTCCAGCTGTTGCCTTGTGCCTGTTCTGTGTGCAGGAATGCATACATTAAGGAGGGCTAACAGAGGTGGTTATCTCAATGATCTTTCTACTTTTCTGTCCTTTGTGGAGATGGATACCAGAACCAGTAGAATCAACACCTGGATGAAGAGAACTCTGGTTTATGTAGGCACAGTCCTTTAAGACAGATGCTTGGGGAAGTTTATCCTTTGTATAACATGATTTACCATAATGGAGGGGTTGCAGCCTTAGTGTTCTGCAGCACTTCCCATCATTGCCAGATGCTGCAAAAGCTGCAGCTGTGAAAAATCACCCTTTCTTTTCTGCTGTTGATGAGGGCATTATACCCTTTTCACTTCAGCTATGACTTGGCCATGGCTTCATGGAGTTCAATGCAACACCTGTTCACCTTCTGACACCAGAAGTCCCTGCATGTTTCTTGCTGCACATGTGCTCTGTCTGCTCATCTAGTTGTTGCATGAAGAGTTGAGGGGAAGGCCCACGGCTTTTTTCTTTAAGCTTTCCAGAGAACACAGCCCAAGAATTGAAATCTCTGCCTTGCATCTCGTGTGTTCCCTGTGCAGGGTGGTGTGGTTTGAGGTGTCAGTGTGAATGATGGTGCTGCTGAGCATGAGTCACAGTGACTGGAGCTGTGCTGTGCTTGTGGGAGACACTTCCAGAGCAGGTGGAAGTACTGCAGATCTCTTGTCAGAAGAGGATAGGGAGCACTGCTGGAGATATTTGCAGAGAAAAGCCCTGTGCTCCCTAGAGGGGGCTGGGGAAGTCTTGAGGCCATTGTGGCTGGTAGAGTAGATGCACCCCAGGGACAGCTGAAACTTTGCAAGTGATTGTGTTCTGTTGTCATTCAGTGCCATTTTAATTGCATTAGTAATCTGAAGTGTCAGCTGTGCAGAGGAAAAAGTGCACAAATTTTCTTGGAAATGCGTAAGTTCATCCAACAGTTGAGAGCCTGGAGCTCAAGATATAGAGATATTTCTTTTTGGAGGGAAAGCCAAAACTGATGGCAATTTTCTGATTACAGCTTTGTTGTGGATGTTGAAATTAACTGCTGTAAAATAGGTGTGCATACACAGATCTAGATTTGTGTATATGTATATATACATGTATTGTTTGGAAAGAGTGTGTGGGTGCAGTTAAAGACAAGACTCTTGCAGAGTGTGGAGATGAAGCTTTAACCAGATGATGTGATACATTAGGCACCTTTACAGGAAGTGGAAGAAAATGTCTTGTATTTTCATGGACATAAGAGAAGAGGAAAAAAGGTGTAGAGCAAATTATTGTGAGTGCCAGCCTGTGTCCTGCAACACAGAGCAGCTAGAGGTACAGACAAAAAAAAAACCCTAACCCAAACCAAGAATTTGCCTTAGAAAGTGACTTTGAACATTTCATTTTTATGTATATGATGGATTTAGGTAAAGAGTTGGAGCTGAAGGGAAAGGGTGGGGAGAAATAAGGAAAAAGACCATGTGTAAAAAATCTGGCTTTTTGAAGAGAATGGTTTCCAATTTGAATTATGTTGGTCCAAGAGGCTTTGCAATTTTTCTGCATCTTGTCATGGGAGGCAGCTTTCACACAGCTGTTGAGCTGCTGCTGCTGCTTTTCTTTCTAAGAGTAATTTGGTCTCTTGGAGGACAGCCTTAGTTTCACATCATGGCAAGGTTCTTCCTTTTATTGTTTTGGTATCTAGGCAGAGTAAGATACTTATGTGATATTTGGGCTTCATGTTTTCAGGTTATAAAAGAAGTTTTTCTTGGACACTGAGCGTGCTGGTAGTTCTGATGGGATTTATTCATGCATATGAAACTCAGGAGTGTCTGAGAAACAGCTGAAGTTGTGATTAAGACTTTAAATCTTGTGAGGCTGTTTTTTTCTTTGAAAGACAATGAAGTACTAATCTGAAGAAACTCAACCTCCTTTTTTGTACCTCAAAACCATGCAAAGATAACTCTCTTCAGAAAAAATATTGAAACTGGTCATATTGATACTAAATGCTCACATTGTTTGATGTGTTCATTGCACTGTAAACAGACACATGGAATTTTTTGTATACTGAATTATGGGAAAGCAGAAATGAAAGCAGCAAGAACACAGTCAATAATTATCAAAAAAAAAAAAAAACTACAAAACTGGCAATCCTTTAAAAACTAAAATCTTTGTGTTGGCATCTTCAGGAAACTTTGTTCACCCCATGAAGAAAATCTCCCAAACTAAATCTAGAGTAACCGAATGCCAGACATGTCTGGGGTGGATAATCATGGTGTGTGCAATTAGTAGAGGCTCTTGTGCAAGGATGCTAACCCAAAATATTCAGAGAAGGTGTCCTGACATGTCTGTTATAGTAAAAGATCTCCTGATTTGCAGTTGGCATCTGGTTGTCATTATTTGGGACATATCTTTCTAACATAAATTGTGCCAAATGCAGAATATATGGTGTTAACTCATTTGAAAAAGAAGAGATTGCATCCCTAACCACAATCCAGACCACCTTCACAGAGTGCCCTGCTGATCCAGGAGCTGCATGTCCTGCTTTCCCAGCTCACCAGGAGAGCAGGAGGAGCTCTGCATGGAGCACTTTGCAGAGCAGAACTTGTAAACAGTTCTGAACACTTGTCTGTTCTGAACACTGGCTTTGAATGTTTGAGGTGGGAAATTAATGTGTCAAGAGCTGTGACATCAGAAAATTCTCTATTTGTTCCCAAGAGTAACTGTAGAGGAACTTAGACAGCACATCTTGAGGGCTTGGCTCTGTCTTGTGTAAATAGTGTGGAACTACTGTATTGGCATACCAATAGAAAGATGCTCATTTGCTAAATATCCTCTATGTTAAAGGGCATATGGTGAATCTGTTTTGTTCCTGTACACGACTGCAGGATGTTTGCCTGACCAGGATGTGTCTTTCTTGATGGACAGTGTTTTAAACCTCATAACAACCATGATTTAATATGTTTTGGTCTGGCACTTACTTTTCTTCCTCTTTGACCAGGATGGGAACCGTGATATCTTTATTGATGGAGTGGTTGCTCGCAACAGAGCCCTGAATGGTGACATCGTGGTGGTGAAGCTGCTTCCCAGAGATCAGTGGAAGGTCAGTTCAGTATATTTTTGCTGTGATTAGAGAGAAGGAGTTTATTACAATTTTCATGATTAAACTTGTAGGGCCTGAGACAGAGAACAGAGAATTCCTACAAATCACATTAGCTAAATTGAGTTTATGCTGCTGTTGATTAAAAGACTTTATCCATTACAATGTTTGGAAGAAGTGATACCTGAGGCGTTGACACCTCATTCTTTGCATGGAATGGCCTTCATTATCACTCTGTGGGAAAGTCTGATGATGAGACTGATTCCAAGCAAATTTGTCAGAGGTGACTTTTGGTATCTGCTATTTGGCTGTCTTCATGCTGTGGTGTTTTGGATAGCACTGTGTAGGTGTTTGCAATTGCTTATGTATTTGACAAGTGTTGCTCACAAAGCTTTAGTTATAATTAATTCTCTCTAATTTTTGGGTCCTCGGTCCATGAAAAGCTTATCTTGTCACAGCTCCAGATTTTGTGGTAATACCCTTCTTAATATGAATGAAGCATGTGTGAAATGACTGAAGCAATATAAATTGGGACAATTGTTTTCATTTTCGTGTCTGAGGATTTCAGTAAGATCACTGTCTGGGATTTTTTTTTCCCCCACTGATAAAACTTCATTCCCTAATCAAACGTTGTCCTTTCAAATATCTGGATAATTTTATCTTGTTTGCAGGTTTATCTTTAAACACTACTATGCAAGGGCAGTTTTTGCTCCTTTCCTCTAGTTGCTGGGAGGTGAAGTTACAGTTAGCAATTTTAACATGGGCTTTTACATGTAAGCATGACAGAATCAGCACAAATTGTTTTCCAAACATAGTTTTTGAACTCTTCTAAAGGGTTTAAAGACTGTCATAGATCTTTTGGACAAAAGGATATTTCCAGCAGAATGGGGGCTGGTCTGAACTACTTTGGCCTGGTGCTTTTATTCAGTGTAGCTACCTTCTCTGCCTGTCTTTGTTTGAAGCTATGTGATTTTAGACTTGCAAATGCAAGACTTCTTGCCAAGTCTGGTCATTTGCTGAACCTTCTACCTGTAATGTTAAATCTAATAACAATTGAAGTGGTGGTTTGAGACATATTAGAATTTGTCTCTTCCTTTTAAGTATGCATAAAATGAATGAATGACCTGAGTATATATTGATACACCTAAGTACAAAACTAAACCTAGTAATAAAGGCAATGTTAAGTGGGTTCTAAGGTATTACAGGCATATCCATATGCAAATAAAAGAAGGAGGTCTGCTGCCATCTCGGTAATCTCTGAGAACCAGTTTTGAGGGTCAAAGCAAAATTTCTTCGATAGCTATTCAAGGCTTCAAGTCAGAGTTCACTAAAATGGTTTTGATAACTATGTGTTTTAGTCACCAGTTCCATATAGGCAAGTTACCTTTTGTATTAAAACATTTCATATTGATGGAAAAATGGAATAGTTTGGATGCTTGGATCCTTTGCCAGGACCTGCCAGCACAAGGGCTTCTTTGTAGGCTTGATAGAGATTGCCTGAGCTGGAAGCTTTGTCTGCAGTTTTTCATTTATATCCGTTTCTAAACAAAGATAATGCCTCTCCCTCTCTCTTCTGTTCTCATACCTTCATGTATTCAACAGTAATGATCTTTTATGAGTACAAGAGGAAGCATTCAGAATAGTATCCCTGTTCTGGCAAAATGCATGAATAAATAGAACTGTTAGAGAAGTAGTATCTGACTGCAAGGAAGCTATTCAAAAGACTTGAGTGTTTTGTAATATGATTATGATTCTTCTATGGTGAATTTACCCTTGCCAAATGAAGTAGCTGGAACATGCCAGTCATGTTTTTCAGCCACACAGGTGCTGCCCTGTGTAGTCTCATTTTTTGTTTCTTGCCATCAACAACTCAATCAGCGATGACGTTCCTTTTCCCCCTGCCCCCAAATCTCTTGCTATGTACTCATGTTTGTATTAGTTCTTTGGGAAAGGTGCCACTAAATTGCACTGAAAGATACTGCCTTCTGCCAAGTAATTCATACTGATTAATGATAAACTGTCACAACCTATTTTAGGTTTTTCCATTTGTTTAGTCTCATGCTGCTGCAAAGCTGCCACTTAGGTGTATTGAGGGTTTTCTCCTTCCCATTGGGCCTTTGGAACAAGCTGAAGAGCTCAGTTGTTTCTCTGAAAAATGTAAATCAGATATGTGGTATAACTGATGCTCTCAGAGGAGGCTTTACAGGCTCTGTACATATTGGTTTGTTAGGATTGAGATCTGTGTGCTGATTATTTTTATGGTTCTCTATTCCCAACACATTACCCAGTGCTCCACTGAGAACTGAGCTGGGTTTTTTGCTGTTGTACCAGTTTCTTGCACAAGATAAGGCTGTTGTTTCAGCAGTGTATTCAGACTGTGCCAGGACAAACTGGGTTTCCAGCACCCCTGGATGGCCTCTGGATGCTCTGAGGGAAGATCTTTCCATTGCTAGAGCAGGTGGTTTCATGTACCTTCTCCTGCGGTCACAGTGTATTGCTGTGTTCCAGTAAAGGCAGGACTTAGTTGGCGCCTCAGTTCAATGTGTAAATGGGAGGAAAAGGGAAAACCTGTGACTGGTAACTCTGGATTTTGGACAGAAAAACCTGTTTGCTTGAATTGCTGAGAAAATTAGGAGCTGCCCTGTCCCTGGCGAGTTGTTCATTGCGGGTGAAGTCCCTGTGGGGGAAGAGACAGCAGCTGGAGAGCATTTTCTTCAGGGACATACTGTGTCCCACTGAGTTGTAATGGTGATACCCTACACGCAGGTATAAATGCCACAGTGAAATGTAAGGGGATGGTGAAATACTCTGGATGTGTGGTTATAATTTATGTAATATCTTCTTGAGAGAGACAGCAATATTTTCTCTCTCCAACCTTCTACTTCTTGGCTCAGTGGTGGGAAATTTATCAGGCTTGAATTTCTCAACATTGTGTCCTTCCCAGCATGTGCATCAATTGCTTGGATGAGCTACTGTGGTCCTCCCTGTGCTTTTTCTGTCTGCTCTTAAAGCTCTGTTTGTTCACGCGTCCGCTGGGAGAGCTGCGCACTGTTCAGCGATGATCAGTTTGTCAGTTCATAATTCTCCGCTTACTATTAGTTCTGACCAAGAGCCAACAATTTCAGTGTGGCACCACAGACTTGAAGAAGAGACATTTTGTCCCTGAAATTTGTTATCTTGCTCTCCTGAAGGAGGTGGCCATCAGCTTCCTGCCAGGCTTGAGCGGTCTGCGTTGCGGTGACCGCATTTGGAGGCCGTGTTTCAGAAGTTCCTCTCCTGTCCTCTTGTGTTACATCTTGGGAGTATTGAGGTGCTATGGTAACTTTCAAATATTTAGCTTTTGCAAAGTAAGGTATTTGACTTAGGGTGTTTTTCCAGGTACTTAACCTACTCTTAGTGAATGAAGTCAGAGTATCGTTGCAGTTTGCAAGACTGTCTTCTGATTTCAGGCTGTAGGGTTTCCCTGAGTCTGTGCCTTTATCTCCTGGAAGAACATCACAATAAAAGACAGCCAGTGACAGGATTTACCTCAGTCCTTGTTAATTACTCTGATAGAGAAGAAAAATGGTGCTTTATTTCTTGACTGATTTTTACTGCCTTAACTTCTTCCACCCCTGGGTTCTTAGTATATTTTATGGAGTTGTGCATCCATCAATTTGAGAAGCTTCAATTATACAGTGTATAATTACTGAAGTCAAAGAAAATGTTGATATTATGATTACAGCAATATTTTGTAGGCTCATTAAGGGGGGCAGCAGTGTGTCAGTATAGAGGATAAACCTAACCTCTTTTTCCTTACAGCCTCTTTTTTCTCTTTTGCCGCCTGCTTAATTGCCAGACAGAATTTGTTTAATTTCAGGTATCTGTTTTGATTTTTCTTGCAAGATGTAATTTCTTTTGTGGAAGGAAATAGCATAATAAGTCATTTGATATCACTTGGGGCTTGGATTCCTGGCCCAATCCCTGGTGCTTTTAGAGTAGTAGTTTATAACGTGGAATGTTTTTCATGACAACCGTCTCATGTATTGCACGCTACAGCTGAAATTTTAGTCTTAGTCTGAAAATAGTACCCAGACAAGGACTTGGTGATGCCCAAAACTTACAAAAAAGAGTTTTGGGGTCTAACTCCCTGTTACTTGCTACAATATGCCAGTGAGGTCTCCAGTTTTGCATAAATATACTGTATGTACAGATAAAAGAATTCCTGATTGACTTGCAGTTTCTCAGAAATTAGTGCAAATCAGTACCTCTGTTGTTGTTGTTTTATAAATAATTTCCTTAGCAGCTTGCAGTACTTCTTTGCACAATTTCCAGTTCCTTTGATCTTGACAGAAGGTCTCTAAGGCCAAGGATATGGAGCTGTTCATTATGTACAGTGTGTGTTGCTGGATAATAGGATAATGGGTCCAACATTTTAGTCACAAAGTGTCCAACAGTGATAGAAATAGTAATGCTTCATAGCTCATGAAAGCACATGTTCTGTTCAACACTGAGCTGTCAGATGCAATGCAGTGCAGCAGGAGATCTTCAAGCTGCCTCTTCTGAGCCATACATCACAGATAAATATTTAAACACTTTCTGTACAGAAGACATAAAGTACAATTCACTTTTCCCAGCTGTGACTGCTATTGGCATAATTACAAACAAATGTGAAGAAGGAACAATTTGATTTAAGCAGTCATGACAAATATCACCACGTATAGTTTGGACAGAGCTACGTATCCTGGTCAAGTCACTGCCTCCCACTGTTGGTGAAAACCTATGAAGCATTAGTTGTCCAGAGGGGATGCTAGCTTTGGATTTGCCCTGCTGAATAATAATTCATTTCAACCAAATTCTTCTGAGACTCAGTTTCTTCTCAAAATCTTGCAGCTAATGCAAGGATAACAGTACCTCAGGAGGAGATGAGGTTCTTAGAAGGTTATCACAGCAACACTGTTTGAATCTAACAATCAAGAATGTTGTTTGGAAACATTACATTCGTAATAATAAAAAAAAAGTTCTGGAGAAGTCATTATTGAAATAGTAAGTGTTCTGGCACACTAAAAACATTCAAGTGTAATTCATGATATTCAGGAGTAAAGTGGGAAGCCTAAGAAGCCAGCTAGGAAGATGTCCAGAAAAGCAGAGCTCTAGCAAATCTGAAAGGTTGATGGATGCTGTAAGGGAGGAAGGGCGGTTGTTTTGGTTTTTAAATTTGTTTTGCTGTAGGCTTTACAGTGAGGGCTGTAAGTTGATGGTCACACACAAGTGTGTGCATATCCCTCCCCATCTTGGCAAATCCCCAAACCACAAATTGGTGGAATCTGGAAAAGCTTCATTACATGCTAACTTTCTAATTGTGCCGTTCTTTGGAAGGCCACATGTTGTTCCACACTGCTGGGCCTTCACTGTGAGCTGGCACGGCTCTTCCCAGGCTTTGCTGAGCTGCAAACTCACTGGGTATGGAGTAGTAATGCAGTAGATTGGTGGCAGAAAAGCCGAGAGAATAGGAGGTGCTGCTCACTGAGACATATGTGGCATTGCATTTGCTTTCTCACAGATGTCATTATGACATTTTGTTAATCAAATATCGCTTGAAGTGCATCAACTGACATCTTAACACAGCCAGTTTTAATGGCAAGCACTGGCATGCTCTTTATGGTGTGTAATGATATAATTACTGTAATGATCTGGATTCTGTGAGATTGCCATGACCCAGTGCTGCATTCAGCCCCTGTTCCCCCTGCATGTGCAAAACAAGGGCAGAAACACCAGCCTTTGGGATGTTGCAAGCAACCTTGCCTTCCTGAGAAGGGCCTTTCCTGCCTCTGTCTCTCTGATGGTAAAGCCAAAACCAGGATCCTGAATAATAAAATCACAAGAAAGGTACAGTACAGAGTTTTTGGAGAGTCTAATATTCTTTTTATTCTTCCTCATTCTGTGCTGAGTAAGAGTGATATTAAAAGGCAAATTGTTTGGTTAGGTAGGAAGATAAACTTCTTTTTACTGTCTGCATCCTGTCCTACCAGTGCAAACAGAGTCACATTGCAGCTGTGGTTTGGCTGCACAGGCACAGAAGGAGATAAAAACGTTTCTCTTAGGTGAACAATTAAACGTTAAATAATCATTCATGACATGTGGTCAGTTGTTACATCCCCAGTGTAACAATAGCAGATGGGGGTGAGTTTAGGCTGTGTGAGATACTGCTAAATTGCAGTGTGTGTTGCTCAAAGAGCTTCATCTTGCATTGAGGGAAATGCTCTTGGGGCATCTGATCTTACTTTAGAAGAGGAGTCAAGCCAGCATTTAATACCTGGTGTCTGCTCCTGCTCACTACTTTTTTTTGGTCACATAAATATAATCTAGTACAGCAAATTGTTTCCTTTAACAACTAACTTTTCTTCAAGTGATTGTTTTAAACTTTGTTCTTCCAAGTCTTCTGTAAATATGCACACATCACAGTAGATTATTCTTAATCCAATCTCTTATATAACCACTATAATTTTGGACTTTTCTTAGTTCTTGGTTCCTGTGGAATTAGTATTTCTTAGAACTGTTTGTTCTTTGCCAGTTTGGAGACTTATTTGGTGATATCACATGAGTATTTGGAGCCTGCACCTTATAAGAGTCAGGATACCTGTTGTTGTGATGGGATTGGTTTTTAGAAAGTCATGCACATTAAACTCACTTAACTTTTATAAATGCTTTCTTGAGAGACTGTCCAGATTTTCTGTAGTCTGGGTTTCTTTCTGATCTGCATAATTAGGAATAAATTTAAATCAACTGTACTGATACTAAAAATTTCTTCTGGCCTAAACTTGGTACAGTGAATGTCATACTCTGTTTTTTTTAAGGAGACTATATTCCTAATTTAGCTTGATAGCTGGTGAAAAGAAGAGCTGCTATGACACTAAAAACATGATGATCTTTAAGTCCTGAGGTGATGTGGTTTTGGACTGTATCCCTAAGTTCTGAAGAATAGGAAAACTTCTACATATCTGTTTGCATGTTTGCTCTTGTTATTGGCTGTCAGAGAAACAGCAATTGGCTGCAGTATTTACATGTGGTCAGAACTACTGAGGTTGGCTCATTAACTCTTTTCCCTTGTTTCCTTAACTCATGTTTATTTTTCTTAAGGCCATAAATCAGAGGGACAAGGAATGTAAAATAGGGCTGATTTATGTAAATGAAGAATTGCAGCTGCTGGAGAAGTGACAGGGATTTTTCTACAACAGGTTCTTTGGGGTAGGATGTGGAACCTCATTTATAACCACGTGGTTCTTGGAGATAAGAAGGATATTTGTCATCAGGGATGGGATGCATTAGATTTGTTGTTGGTAATTTGTAACCATCTAAGATAAAGGTATCTGCAGTCTAATAGGTAGCTTTTGAGTCAGCATGCTGCTCCTTCAGAGAGCTGGAACAGTTTTGCCTTCTCCCAGATACTGTTCCTGTGTCTTCCTCCAGATGAGGCAAAGTGCAGCCAGGTTGAGGAGATCTCCTGGCCTCCCACTTTCTCCTGGCCTGGCTTTGTGATGTTACTTGCTTTGAGGGGGATCCCTTCTCCTCAGATTTCTGAAGCTTATGTCCTAGCTGCTGTGCACATCACAAGAACTGGGAATGAGTCTGGTCTTGATGCAGTATCATGCAGTCCAAGGTGGTCAGTGATTTATGTGCATCAATAGCAGTTTTCTTAACACTGCTAACTCAGGAAGCCTTTCTTTCTTGCTATTTGGGATTATCCTTCAATATACAAATCAATGTCCTGGAACCTGTAGCTGTGACAGTCTCTGTTTCTGCAGCATCTTGAAGAATTGCAACTGATACTTTCAATCAAGTTTCATATTTAAAAAGTGCCACTCAGAACAGTGAAAGAGAAATTAAAATTCCTCCTGATTATCTTTTCCCACAAATTCCTCACAGCTTCAGTAGCTGTGGACATGACATCATTCCCCAGCATGTGCTCACTGGTAAGACATCTGGTGTGGGCTTTTGAAGGTCCCAGGTTCTACCTGCACTTTCCAGTTTTTACCCCAGCCTTAACTACCTGGAGGCTCTTTAAAAATGTTGGTAACGATCTAAGAAAATACTGCAAGGCAGAGCTGATCTACCAACTTTGCTGAAAAAAGCAATTTCCTTACTTTCTCACTATTTTTATTTCTTTCTCATTGTTTGTTTATTTTTGTTTTCTGTGTTCTGTCATATCAGGCAATATCTGCTTCATGAAAGTAGGTCTGTCTGTGTTGCTTATGAGCCTTTTAGGTTTCCAGTATGCTATTGATTCATCCATCTTCAGCTGTGTCACCTCCTGGGGTTGAAGCATTTCTTTGTTTTTAGCTTTGTCTAAATTGTTTTGAAACAGAGAGCAGTGCCAAAACACATACTTTTAATTGCGCAGCTTTGGAAGTGTGAAAATGAAGTCTTGGCATGATCTAATTAGTGCTTGTGTATTTTGGTCGCAAAAAGTGACTCGTGAAGAATTCCCCAGACACGTTCTCTGTTCTGTGTGAAAATAATCCTGCATAAAGTTGTATATCCTGCTTAGTTCTTGTTGGTGCTTGGAAGTCTTGACTGTTATGCTTTCACTAATTAGCTGCTAGGACGTCCTTTTCTTTTCAGTCTCCTTGCTTTTGGCTTGTTTGTTGGAATGAACATTGGCTACTTTTGCTGGCAAGCTCTATAGAAACTGGCATCTCTCTTGTGATCTCTTTCAATCCCTCATGGTGTAATGTTTGCCAGGTTGGTGCTGTCTGGGGAAAGTCCAAAGGACTTGTGTGAAGTGGAAGGAATATTTCAGCAGCTTTTCTTTCTTCCTGACCTAATGACTGTTCAGGGCGTGGGGAGTTCTGGTAAAAGTCTCAAGGACGGTAGCTAGGTCACTTACCTCTGTGCCCTCCTTGAATTTTTTTGCAGTAAAGTAAATTTCCGGCAGGTTTTATCACTCCTTTTGATGTCAAATTGGTTAGGTTGGTTTTTTTTTCCTTCTGTGAAGATCCAGTTTGCTGCTGTAGCCTCCTGCAGTAATTACAACTGCTGTGATGGTCTGGCTTAGGTTTGGACTTGTAGCTCTTCTCACTTTGATGAGGGTCTGTGAGCTTATCCCTTGACAAGCATCCTCTCCAAAGGGTCTGTGAACAACAGATCTGGGCATAGCCCAGCTGTGTCTGACAATCCTGTGGGACCCATGTCCTGCTCAGCTCAACTGCCTTGGGAACAGCTCTCTGCCCATTTGAAGAGTCTCTTTCTTGCCTTGACCTTTAGGCTCGTGCTCTGGGCAGAGCAGTCTGGCAGCTGCAAAGCTTTGCAATGCCTTTCCCTTCAGCCTTTGTCATGTAGCTGGCCCTTAAATGTACAACTGGCTTCTGGTGTTAGACAGGCAGCTTCCTTGCACCATCTCCATATTAGAGCAGCATCCAGGGGGAATGTCCCAGCGCTCCTTTCTGGTGACTGTGCCTGGCTGGGTCATCTGGCTGGGAGCAGAGCTGCTCCCTCCTGGGCTGCAGAGCTGTGCAGCATCACCACTGAAGGAGAATGAATGGCTCGTCTGGCTCTAGTTTATTTATCCAGCTGAGCAGGGAACTGGTGCCATGAGAGAGTGCTGTGTTGGCAAGACAGCTGGTGCCTGAGCTGCTCTTCAGGTCTGTGTTGTAGACATACCCAAGGTTAATGGATGGCCATTAGTTTAATCTGGTTTAATTTCATAACTGTCCTTCATGCATAGTCTGAGCAGTATTTTGACAGGATGGCATTACTTTATCTACTCTTTCTTGTTTCCCCCCGATTCCTGAAACTTTCTCTAAAAATGCTTTCTTCCTTTTCTTCTCTGCACAATTGTTAAGCTGTGGATGTAATATGTTTATCAGCTGAGATTCGTGTCTTGGAAACTTAATTTACCTTTTTATCTAATGGTTTATCACTAATGCATGGTAACGTTTCCTGGCAGGATATGCATTGTTAAAATTCGTTTGTAGGAACTCAAAAAATAGCATAGGAGCGGGTGGCTCCTGTAAGCTTCAAAATTTTTGAAGCAGAAAAGGAAAATGCTCTTCATAGTACCTGACATCAGTCCCACTATCCTACTTTCCCATGGGGTGACTCCTATCAGTGCTGATATATAACGGAGTCCAGAGACTAGGTGTGGTGGCAGCTGTGGCTGTCAAGTAAAGGAAAAGCTGGGAGGGGAAGGCTGGCCTTGTCAGGGCAGTGTCTCCAGCTACACAGGAATTTCCTATGAGCTGATTGAGACCTTGGGCAAACTTTTTGCTAACAAAAAACCACTACCACATGTCAGAATTGATTTTTTTATTTTTCCCGCCATTGTCTTTTTGCCACTGAAGGAGTCAGCATTGTCCAGTGGTCAGTTATCCAGCTGTCTGCCCTCTGGACCTGCAAAGCCACTCAAGCACTTCACCAACACTGTTTTTTTGGGGATGAGTGGCACATCATTGCAGCAGCCAACTTCAGTGACATGGGAATGGTCCTGGGGCCTGAGGCTTGTCTTTGAGCAATTAGTTGCTATGATCACAAATAAACGGATAGACTGTGCTTCACAGCTCCAGTTCCCAAGCACTGATTTCTGTTAAGTGCTTTGTGAAAAAAAGGAAAAAATAATCAAAAAATAATCTGCAGTTAAATTAATCTCCTCTAACAATGTCTAATGCATTCTGAGGACCGGTGCTTGAGGGAAGGGTGTTGTACAAAATGACAGACAGCAAAATAGACATAACTCTTTGTGCAGGGCTTTGAGGTATTAGGAAATACAGCTCCCAACACTGGCGCATCAGCCTCTGATTAAACACTGTGGTTTCACCGGCTCAGGATTGATTACTTTAGAAAGCACTAAGTATTTGTCAAATACTCTTCCTTCGGATACTTGACATCCGGATCCTTTTGTCTTCATGACTTGCCTCAACACCTCTGCTTCCCAGCAGGCTGGGTGTGCTCCCTCCTACCCCTCCTCCTGGCCCCAGTGCCCATGCCCTGCACTGTGCCTCAGTTTTAAATTCTTGCATATTTCTTTACTGGGAATACATAACCTTTTCTTCACAATGAAAATACGTGCTTCCAAGTATTAATAGTTGTGAAAAAAGTTCTACCCCAAAATTGTCAGATTTTTCAAGCACAGTTGCTCTGATATTCTCACTGTGCAGAAATAAATACAAAATAAATGAGTGAGCTGTTTATGTATCATTGACAATTGAAAACTAATATGGACAGAGATTATTTTTTAAATTTTTGCTGAAGAATGTTTAAATCATGCCTTACTGCATTACACATTACAGGATATTTATGCTTGTGTTAACACTACAGTTAAAGCTGAGGTTAGTCAACCTTTCTGTGTTATGAGATTAGGGAGGTAAGTGCAGGTCTACAGTAAAGCTTGTTTGGGGCAGAAAACTGAGCTCAGAGGTTTGTTTTGAAGTCAGTGTTTTATGGACAAAGTTTGGTAAGTCTACTCTGTGATTTTTCTCAAATTAAAGTAAAATGCTGTATGTTGAAATGTTTCATTTCATCATGTTGTACCTGTAGAAGGACTTACCTGAAGAATTTTCTCTTATGAGACTGCAGCTGGGGACTGCGGGGTGGAATTTTAACACATGTACTTGCACTTGGCTATGAGGGGAAGAAAAGAGAAGGAAATACTCATAGTCTTTAGGATGTATTTAAACTTTTGGGGGTTGCTTTGGAAAAGTTAATGTTCATTAGAGGTGGATACCTTTAGAATGTAGTAAATCATACAAATGCACGTGACAGTGTTGATATGAGAGATGAGCATGTTAGGCCAGTGATGGGGAAACTTCATCCTGAGCAGCTTGTTGGCATGTCAGATGGGAGCCACTCCCTGTGGAGGTCAAGAGTACACTGGTGTTTGTGTGGCAATTTTTGACTGCTCCAAGAAAACAATAGTGGTTTAAATTCCTAAACAATGCATAATTGCATGAACTGAAGCTTGCAAGTTTTTGAGCTTGTATGCTGTACTAACTTGCACTACTAAAAATTCAGTGTTTTACCATTAAACAAAGACAGACTACTTTTTGTACTGGGAGGACTGTAGCATACTTGTTTCACAGTACCTCAGTTGCAATATCCACATATAAAATATGACTTGTTGCAAATATACAGGTTTCTCTGTATACAAGTTTCTCTAGTGAGACTGTTTTATGCATTAATTTACCTTAACCCCTAAAGCACCATAGCAGCTTTCTGTTTTTCTTTAGGTCAGGTCTCAGTGCTTCTAGGGCTCATGGATCCTGGCTCATTGTTGAATACTCTTGGTAGTTTTGAAGCAGTTAAATGTCTGAGTTGCATCTTTTAATTACAGATCCGTAGCTTTCTTCAGTGTCATTTGCAGTGTAATTTGGGGGGAGCAGCTCATAAAGCCATGATGAGAGAAGAAAACAAGAGGCCCACAGTTGAACAGTGTGAGAAGTGAAACTGGTTTTCATCCAGTTTCTCAAGTATTGGCTTTATTTTTAACAAGCCTAGACTAAAGGTTTGATAAATTGGGGTTATATGGATTGTGTTAGGCAAATCAAGTAATATTCTGTTAAGAAATTATGAAGCCCATTCAAACCCAGAGCTTGGGTAGAAGATTTTAATTGTACTCCAAGGACTCTGCAAGGTGCAGTGAAATAACTTGTGGGAGGTTTTAAAGGCAACTTTACAGTGTGGTCAAATTAGAAGGAAAATTATTAGTTAAGAACTGAGAAGTTGCTTAGTTTTATTTTGGTGGAGTGCTGTTAACATTTTACAAGGAAGCAGGTTTGATCATGCACTTGGTGTGAAGTTTGTGTTGCCAATAACCTTTGTTCTGCAGAAGCTTCTCTGGGTGGGTTTGAATGTTTGAATCCTTAGGGGAAGGATGCCTTTGGTGGAGATGCCTGGCCGTGTCTGCTGATGACTGGCAGCGCAGGTGATTGTTGTGGGGTGGGATCCTGTCCCTCCCTGGAGCTGGAAGAGTTGGTGTGAACTGGTGGGTTCTCGATAACCTTTTGTGTGTTTAACGAGACAAATCCTTCCGCTCAATTGTTTCACTGTGAACAAATGCTTATCACCGGATGATTTTGTGTACCTTGTGTCCCTTTGGATTTGTTTTGGATCAGGGACTATAAAAGCTGGTGTCTGGAAGGGGGTGTTGCAGGGATGGGGCAAGTATTCGCCAGCTTGTTAGAGTTGCTCAAGCACAAGAAATGCAGTTGTTACCAATGGTTTACATGCAACTTCCTTGTGTCATTTGATTTTACCCAGTGCTGTGGAATTGCAGTAGGGGTTATAAGTGCTTTATTCCACAGTCTGTGGGTGAGGATGGGTAGACTGAGGTGGGAGTGCATGTTTCAACCTTCACATTGCCTATCTCCATCCCTCTGTGACTTCCTTCACTTACTTTGTCTCTGCACATCTCCATCCCTCAGTGCCAGGGCCCAGCATGGCCAAACTGTGGAGGTGGAAGTGGTAACTTGGGTCCCAAATGGAGCAGTGGGATTTCAGTTTGGATCCTCAGCAGCCTGAGAACAAACTGTTGTGTGAAGTGTTTTCTTTTCCTGATGGTGTTATGGCACAGTTGTAGCTGGGTACATAGTAAACCAGCAAATTATCTTCAAGGGTCAACAGGTACTTCAAAACAAGGGAATTTAAGGAGGTTTTAAGCAACAAGGAAGTGGTGGACCTAATGTTTTTCTTGAGAGGGCATTAACTTGCTTTTCACATGCCCTTAGCTCTTAAGACAATGTAGGTTCTTTGGCTACTGATAGTCTTAGATCTGGTACCTGTCATCATGGGTTGGAATGGGAGCAGGCAAATGTGAAGTTTGCCATGTTAAAGCCAACAAATAAACTGCTTTTGCTGGTGAGAAAGCAAATGAAAGGGGTTTCCTAAAGCTGTGGACTGCCTGGGTAGGCTCTGAGATTTTGGCCATCTTCCTTTCCTGTTTTATCAACTAAGATGAATGGTGAGTCAGTATAAGCTGTATGGTGTGTTTCATTATTGGAGATCTGTCAGAAGAGTTGCTTAATAATCCAAAGCATTTGGATTCAATGTGATAAAACTAATCATAACAAAGTACTTCAGTGCCTAACGTGAAGCTGTGAAGAAAATCCTATTATCTTAAAAGTATGTGTGTATGAAAGGGCTAATTTTTTCTTTCTTAACAAGATAAACATAAACTCATTGGTGAGTTGCAGAGCAGCAGTACTGTTTCCAGAGGCTGCTTTCCAAACTTCCCTGAGATGAAGTGAAACTGAGATTTAGTGCTGTCACTTGTGGAGTTTCAAGAATATACTTTTGAAGACCTTTTAAGTTACATGGGAGAAGTTGTTATGGAATCAGCTTATTTAATTTATATTTAAATAGTTGTAATGAACATAAATTTCCTTTCCTAATTTCTTGGAACAGCCTGCCTTTTTTGCTGGGTGCTTTTTTCCTTTTGTCAAATTGCTTAAACAATTTATCATTAACATATTTACTGTATTAACAGTAAATATTAGCAGTTTAACTTCTAAGTATTATTCAAATAACTACTTCTAGGCAAGGAAAATTATTAAATGTCATCCCATACTTACTTTTACCCAGACGGAAAGACTGAAGAAGTGAAGATTGCTTTTGAGTTCATTTGATCTGTATGAAGCAACTTTGAATTTCCTGGGCTTGTTTAATAAAGGTACTGAAAGCCCAGTGTAGCTGCCTGTCTCAGATCCAGTAATTGTACACAATGTATTGCAGGGGAGGGATAGTCTTTTCCCTTCTGGTTAAACGGATTAGCAATCTGTCATTGTTGGTAATGAATGTTTGCAGGTAAGCACAGTCCAGGTTTAGCATTTGAGCTGGCTTCCTTGTGAAGGTTTGATTTCCTTGTTCTGTAATTTCCAGTGCTCAAGTGGGAGTTCTTCTTGGATGACTAACGCATTTCGGTGCTGGTTAAGGCACTTTTGAAAACCCAGTGTTTTTCATATATTAAATATTTTATTAATGACATAAGCAGGTGTCAAGGCTAGTTCACAGTCACATGTTTTTGAGCCGTGCTTCTGAATTTTGTGATTCTCAGATTTATTTTGTAAGAGTGTTGAATGGCCTTAACACTTGTTGCTGTTCTGCTTCCCCATGTGGCCCATTAGCACCTTGGCTTTGTACCTTTTTACTGTAACCACGTGCATAATTTTTCTTGAATTTCTGCATTTTGTGTTTCAGTCTTTGCTGCATGTTTGAGACTTGGAAGTGTGTTCAGAATATTGAGAGGGATGTATTGCTAAAGGTGAATCCTTATGCTTTCTGTTTGAAGTACAACTAACTCTTCTGGGCATGTAAGAAGCTCATCACTGCTTTTGCATAGCCTGTGAGATGCAGTTTGCTGCAGGTTACAGCCATCCATTTCCTAATGGCACACAGAAAGTCTCCTGAGGCAGAGGGGAGAACTGGGGAGAATAAGTTGTAGGGTAGAATCTGTCAGTGGGAATATCTGGCTGTTGTGTGACTGAGCTGCACATGTGTAGTGGTGGGCTTCATCAAGCTAAACCAAGAGGCATAATTGACAAAACTGAAAATAAATCCTGTATTACTAATATCTGGGAATGGCCAAGCTGTTAGGACTTGGAAGCATGATTCAAAGATTTGCCAAGTTAGCCTTTGATGATCACTAGGAGAAGAGTTTGCCCAGGAAAAGTGAGTTATAAAGTAATTCAAGACTTTCTAAAAAACAAAAAAGCTTCTTGCGCAATCAGAGTTTAATGACCAAGGTGATGGCTTTATGCTGCCATTGTCACTGGTTAAGTCCCCAGTATTTTTTATTTGCACCTGTTTTTACTGATCTCATAATTGGTCATTGTTACAGAATGCATGTGGAATTTGATTGAGAGACCAACTTTTCCTTTTGGATGGAATGCAAACTACCTATTGGAATAAAGTTTCTGTACTTGTGATTATGGGCACTGTCAGTGTTTCCATTATAAATTTCTGGATTTTTTTTTAAAGGAGCTTAAAACTAAGCTGTAAAAATTTGTTCTTGGCAGAGAACTTGTGTACAACATCTCAGCTCAAGTAAAACTTTTTAATGAATTTTGAGAGAGGGAAGGAAAACCTGAAATACTTTCTAAGTTGAGGTTACACAGGTGAAGTATGCCCTGAAATCTTTTGTTAACAAAACTCAGCTTGTAAGGAAGTAGCATAACAGAAACCCCCAGTGTTAGTCCCATGTCCTGCATTACATTTTAAATTGAGTTAGAAAAATTGAGTGTAACTTTTGATTCATTCTGTGGAAAAGCTTTTGACAGAACAGCATTTATTGCTGGGCAGGAAAAACAGACCAGAAGTTACCTGCCATCAGGAACTCTGTAGTGGCCAGCCCTTCCCACCACTGGAAAGGCTTTTTTATGGTGATGGTAAATCTATTTCTGAGGGAAAGCAGTAAAAATACGCCATTCCTATTGAGTCCATTTTTCAGTGCTGCAGAAGATGCTCTGAGACCATGTTCAGTCAATGTATATTTTCAGTGGATTAAATAAATCTGACTATTGACGTCATGAAAATAAGCTGAGAAGCCTGGTGGTGGATGATGATGCATTTTACTCTTCTAATAAACACTGCTTCAAAATTTAATGAAGTGTGCCATGTTGCTAAAGGTAAATGCAAACAAACTGAGCTGTAGACTCTTTGCTTGAGGTGCTGCTGGTTAATGAGATTCGTCACTGAGTAATGTGAGCAGATCCTGGTGACGCAAATGCCAGCAGTCATTCCCTGCCCTATTTCAGGAGGACACCTGGTGATACTGATTGTTTTCACTGGAAGGAGAAGAAACACTGCAGCAAGATAAGTCCTCAGCAAAATGTTGAGCATCACTCATCTTTACTGTGCCTTGAGATCCTAGTTCACTTTAATTTCCGCTAAGATGGGCTCCCTTCAAATGCAATCTTTGTGTCGCCTTGTGCTCCTCTATTTTCTTCTGTTAATGTACTTTGTCTTTAACAGAAGCTTCCTAAAACTTCTGTTGAGCATCCACAATGTATTGTAGGTTTGATGCAGCACTCAGCATGGTGTGTGCCTGGTTCTGACTGGGACAGCTGAGCACAACTGAAAAACAAATAACCCTGGGAAGGGTGCATTTTATCAGAGGTAGGGGTGTGTGGAACCTGTGCCTTCCAGCAGGAATAGGCAGACATACCAGCTCCCTGGAGACAGACCAGTGACGGTGCTCTTGTGCCTTTCCTTCTAGAATGTCTTCTGTTGTGGCAGATTTTGTGCTCACTTTTAAAAAGAGATCAGTTTTTTTGGTACCATTGCTATTGTTTATTTATCAATGAAGCTGCATAATAAGAAAAAATCATGCAGTAAGGTTCTGGAGAATGCCTTGGTGAACTAGTTTTGCTGCTGGAGGCAAGTTCAGTGAATAAATTTAATGAAAACTGCAAGGGATTTTGTTATTGTTACAGATAATTATCTAAACATTTTGGAATCAGATAATTTGGTTCTAAACTAGTTAAAATTTTGGTTTTAAATGTTTTGTCCAAGGTATGAACTAATTTTGGAAAGGTGTCAATAGCCAAACTGTCAAAAATTCTTATTAGTAAGTACCTGAAAATTATGAAGAGATAGCTATGCTGTGGTTATAAGTGTGGAGTCATTCCTGATTTTGCTTCTGTTTTGCTGTTCTAGTGATATTTCCAAGTGTAATACAACTGAATGATGTCTCAGGTCATCTTTAGATAGGAATTCAATAATTGCTCTGTTTAGTGATGAGCCTGTTAACTTTGTGTGTGGAAATAAGAATATTTTTTTTATCCCAACAACATAAAATATAATTGGTGTTTTGTTTTTAGAGCTGTGTGACATTTCTTTCTATTCTGTCTTGATTTTAAGCAGCAGCTGTAAATAAACTAATGCTGGTCTTTAATTATGTGAGTTTCTGCTGTGAAATCTGGGGTTCTGAAACCCTGAACATGATCTCTGATTAAGCCTTGGTGCCTGGGTGGGAAGAAGAGGGAAAGCCTTCCTCTCTTTGTAGAAACCTCACTGATGTGTTATTGTTTCTGATAAGGCCTCATGAGTGAAGTAATGCTTTGAAGTATTTGGAAACATTAATCTTCACATGTACATGTAAACCCAATATCATCCCCATTTTCTGAGTGAGGAGGTACACCCTCATTTTTCCTGGGATACCTGCCTCATAATGTGGTTTTTTTTGGCCTGCTCTTCTTTAATACCTATGGAGCAGAGTGACCTAAAATACTTAATATATGAAAATTGTTTAGATATTTGTGTTTGCTGCCTTACCACATGTGCATGCTTTGCTATTTTCAGCTTTCTTTTCACACTTGGACTTTGCCTTGCCAGCTGTGTGAAATTCAGGTGTAACATCTTCAGGACAGAGTGTGCAGGTCTGCCCAGCACAGTGTCAAGTGCTGCAAACTGGGCAACCTGGCTTGAGTGAGTTTCCAAAATTCATGGGCAACTGAGAGCAGGTTTATTTTCCTTGAACAGAATTACTTTCCTTATGTACTTTGTAAGGAACTTGTTGCAAGTCTAAGATGGATATGGAAGCCTGGGATTTCCTGCCAGTAATAGTGATTTAATATGAAATCAGTCCCACCTGCACTTTCTAACTGGCATTCGAAGACTCCTTGCCCAAATAAATGGACTTGTAGCAGTTTTAGCTCACAGGTGAACCTTCCCAGTATGACAACCCAGCCTGTATTGCCTGTATTTCCTGTATTTGCAGGAATCTTTGAGCAAAATTGTGCTGCTGTCATCTTCCTCTTCTCTTCCACAGTCCCTTGGTGCTCTATGTTGTAGTGAGATTCTGTCCAGGGACAGAATTTGCTGATACCAAGTCAAGTGAAACAGTACATTAACCTCACAGCTTGTCTTCTCTTCAGAAACAACTTTGAAGGGACACAGAAAGGTCTCAACATTTGAGGAAGCTGTTCTCTTTTAATCCTCAGTGAATCATCTGTTTTTCTTTTCCTCCACTTACCATGCCTGCAGGGATTATCTCCTCCAGTTCCTTTCATCTGTGGGTGGTCCTCTTCAGCCTGGCTGCCCCTGTTCTGCCACAGCTTCCCCTGAGCACAAATCTTTTCCAGCCTGTCCTGGAGTGATGGGGAGGGTGCTGGATTGAGGTCTTGGCATGCATGACTGGAAGTGGCAGCAGCACAGCATGGCAGGACACAGGTAGAGTTATGGCTCAGCCCATTTCCCAGAGGATGGAGCTGCTCATGGTTAGAACCACTCTGTCAGATGGTACCTGCTGGCTCCTGCATGGAAAATATGGTGTTAAAGTGGATTTACAATCTTCTGTGCTAAAAGTTTCCTGGAATGTGTCTCCATCACCTATTACCAGATCTCCTTACCTTCACACCAAACTGTGACTATTTGCAAAGGAAGCCCTGGGTGGTTTTGTGTGGGTGACTTTAATGGTATCGTGCTGGCAGTGGGGGAGGCTGTTGTTCTTGGCTGGAGCCATATTTTAATGCATTTGAAATCTGATTTAGAAATTATTGTAGATGCCAGCTTCCCTGGTGTGACAAGGTAGAGACCATAGGAGTAGGAACTGATTTTGGCAAGCCCTTTCGATGCGGTTGAGACAGGCATAGTGGGATGTACTCAGCCCAGAGCAGCTGCGTTTTGCCTTCCATATCTTCAGAGGAGCAGAGGAACACAAAACAAGTGCAAGAATGTTCCTGTAGAAGATGAAAAGATATAAAGACAGGACTGTCCAGCAGTTGACTGAATGCAGCCTGAAGATGGATGACTGGAAAGGCTAAGAAATGAAGAACTATTTGAAGCACTTCTAGAGTGGGAGTCTCAGTGACGCTTCAGCGATGACGTGTTTAGGTTCCTGATGCTCTTATCCCACTGTGTGAATAAATAAGCAGACCTGGGCTGATGGAGCACACCAGTCAAAGGAAGTTCCCATTGGGGCATACGTAGTCCTAAAACTTCCATAAATTGTTCTATAATATGACACTTTCCAATTATGGGTTTTCATAATAAGAGGCTTACTAGCAACCAGTAATGCAAGTTAACTGTGGAAATTTCTATTGCTTTTCTTGGCCCTTGTGGACTTCCTGAACAGTATGTGCTTTGTCCCAGGTGTCCCATTCTGGGCTTTGAAAGTGTGTCCCAGCATGCCTGGGGCTGAGACCCCTGGGAGCTGGCACTTAAGAGCCCAATCAAAAGGAACAAAAATTGCAAGTGAGGGGCTGAAGGTGTCAGCCCCAACATGTAGATGCTTGGTTGATTTGTTTCCTGCTTTGGTGAGTTAAAGTGTTGATCAGTAAGAGATTTTTTTTGGACACATGGGAAATCATTTTTATACAGTTCTGAAGAAAAATTCCAACCCTTGGGAAGTATAGGTATGCAAATATCTTGGATAGCCCTTCCAGTACTTTTTGATTAGTTTGCATTGTCAGCCTGCTTTCTTCTTACGGGCACGTGCGGGTACCAGCTTGTTTGGTTTGGTTCGGTGAAATCTTGAATAAATCTTCAAAGAGTATCATTGTTTCCAGGGAATATGTTTTTCATACATGCTTGTATTGTTTTTTAAAAAAAGGCAGTAATGGATAATACTTTGGTTTGTGCAAGCCAACGGTGTGGATTTGCTTGGCATTGCAACTTTCAAATTATACACGCTCAGCACAAGTAGATTCTTTTCTGATTACATGCAAGCTCTGTGTAATTATTGCATCTTTTAAAATATGTATTGATTCATGGTATTGTCTTGAAGTTGCAAATGATCCAAAAGCCTGTCTGCTTCTTTACATCAGATGAAAACTGGGTATCTTTTTGCAGTAATTTGCTGAAAATGCAGGAATTTCAGAGAATCATACTTTTGAAGGTGTAACCTTATGTTACTCTCTTCTTCTAATTCACCCCTCTTGAGTGATTTATTCTAGGGTCTGTGCATCATAAGTTTTGTCCTGGCACCCATTCTTGTAGTGTTGCAGTGCCTGTGCACATTACCAGAAAAAAGATGGCTGGGAGACAGTTTAAAAAAAAAAAAAAAGTTAAACCAAGAAGAAAAGAACACACACACAAGAAAAGAAAAGCAGTTCCAGTTAGTTGAGAGGGTTTTGCTTGCCGGTGTGGATGGGGCATAATTTGATTTAAATGACTTTTGAAAAACAGTTCTTAAAACTGTTCCATGCATTTTCTTCCTGGCTACTGTTGAAAATATGGAGCTGAATATTTTCTGTGATGTTTCAAACCAATATGTTCTGGCAGCCTCAGAGCTGGGCCCTGTGCATTGCACTCTTGTTTCCAGTTCGCTGTGGCCTGGAGTGCAACACTCAGCTCATGAGATGCACCAAAGTGGGAGGTCTTGTGAGGAGCAGGCAATACAAAGACCCAAGGTACAAGGAACATTTCACTGGGGTCCAGCAGGGAGGCTGCCAGTTTTAAGGGCCTCTTTTGTGAAAAGAATTTGCTGGTAGGAGATGAAGAAGCTGTTTGTGCTTCTTTGAATTTTGTGAGTGTGCAGGGGGAGGTTGATTCCTGGGTGTTACTAATGTCTGGGTGCTGAAGTGAACCTTTTGTGCTTCTCTGGGGTCAAACTTTCCTCACTTGAGAGATGGGCTATGGCTAAGGATTCGTCAGTGTGACATCTTGCTGTACAGAATAGCATGTGGGAGAGGAGATGTTTGCTGGATCACTTCTGCTCCAGGGACTTCTGTGCCTTGGGAAGTGTGTGTGGGAAGGTCAGTGCAATATAAGGAGGTATTCTGAAAATAGAGGCTGTTTTTTTAGCACCAAATCAAATCCCGGGGGTGGCAGCAGGAGTGGAAAGTGTGGAACAAGTTTGTTGATCTGGCTATAGAAATACACAGCTCTTTGGTAGCAACTCCCAACAGGGCTGGCTTGCCTACAAAGGAGGTGGCAGAGTGTTCCCTGCAAGGGAATCGAGGACACTGTCCCTCCCCATACCTCTGACACTGCCACCCTCAGTAGCGGTTGATCCATGAAATGTGGGCTACCTGTGCTGAGCAGGGACAGCTACTTCTGACAAGTTTTTCTTGCTTCACAGCAGTTGTTAGAGAGTACAAAAGGCAGGACTGTACTGATGGAGCTGTTTATCTGTTAGGAGAACCAGATAAAATGGACCTGAGGAAACACGGTCCTGATCCCAGGGCAAGAGCCAGACTTGGGAGAGAGATGGGTCCAGGGAGACCACGGAGAAGTGGCGGGAGGGGGTGAAGGCAGGAGTAGACTGAGGAGAGACAGGGGCAGAGGCATCTGTCTCCTGGTCAGTGATAATGAGGTGTGGATAAACATGTTTGGAGGCAAAGTGTAGGTGTGGGATGAGGGCCAGGGAATGGGAATGGGGAGATTTCAGAGGCAAATGACAGGTCAGAGACGAGATAGGGAGTGGAAATACATGGTGAGGAGACAGTTCTTGTTTTGGCTTTAGGATTCAGAAAGGTCAGTCTTGAGAATTTTCCTTGTTGATGCTTTTCCACTTGTTTTCTGGTTATTTGTGCAAGATGGTTGGGGAAGGATTTCAGATGGACTTGGAGGGAACACGCTGTAACCTGGATTGCTTTGGTACAGCCTGAAGCACAGAGAGATGAGTGAACAGCTCAGGAATGAAGTTTATTGGTAGAAGCAGAAAGAAGTAGTGAGTTGAGGTGGCTGTTTTGAGGTATGAGGGATTTTTCTACAGTTAATTCTGTTTCTCGTGCAGTTGCCTGACAAGGCTGGATGTAGGACTGTCTACTTAGGTTGGACTAAACATGGATGTTCAGTTTGATTATTTGAATTAACTCTGCAGAAAAAACTCACTTTGCAGGTTAGCGTGAGCAGAGGAGTTGCAGGATTCTGGGCAGGGCAGGCAGGATGGCTTTGGGGTCTCAACAGGCTTGAAGGCCATACTGAAGATCTGTCTCAATATTTTGTTTTCAAAACACAAGCCTTAGATTTCATTTGTTTCCTTCCCACTTTTCATCTGCTGCAGTGGGTACAAGTCAGAGCAGATTCTGAAAAGTCACTGTTTCCAAGAAGCCTTTGTGTATTCAGATCATTTACCCTTTGAATCCTCAAGCAGGATGGTATTGTAGTGACTGCTGTGACAAAACTGTGTGTGACATCTGGGAACAACAGAGTCCATCGGGGAGGAACAAGTAGTCTTTTCCTATTCAAGAGGGAGAGATTTTAATACGGATGTTTGTATGATTATTGCATCCAATGTGATGTCTGAAATGTAAACTGTAATGTGCTGTTAATATAAAATAGCTATCCTGGGGGCTGTTAGCCAGCGTTTCCAGTGATTTAGAATTAAATGATTGTAATGAAAAAATCCAATCTCAAACCTCAACAAACCTCCTCAGTATAACATTATTGTTATTTTAAAAGTAATGCCATAATTGCTCCTACTGAGACTAGTCACTTTTACTGAGTTGTTGTCTTCCCAGTACTGTTTGGTGTATCTGGGATTATGAAAAGAAGGAAGGGTGCTTGGGACAGGTGTTTCTTTTCTTGTAAGTGCCATCCTTTCTTTGTCCAAGAAAGAGCTAGAGTGAGACAGCCTTTGTTTGGTTACTCTTTTCAGAAAATCAAAGCTCTTCCTTGAAATATTTGTGGTAGCTTGGCTCTGGTATCTGTGTAGGAGCTGTGACAGCATCCTTGTGTTAGCCAGGCTCTGTTCCCACTCCTCGTGAGGGAACATTAGGGAACCAGCTTTTAAGTGGAGCCTGTTTCATATGGCAGAAGCTGGGAGAGGAATAGATGCAGGTGTTCACAGCCCTGGTATGAAATGTGGTGTTTGTATCAGTGTTGTGGTAGCAACGGTCCTTTTAACGAGGGGATGGTAGTTTGGTCCAAAGCCCCTGTTTTCAGCTGTCCTCCTTTTGAAATAACTGCTTTTAACCTGGTTCTGAGACTTGTTGCTTAACTAAGGCTCAACTTCAGAGAGCACCAGCAGCTCTGACCTAAACTTTGTCTCCCTACCCAGTATTGAGCATAATGATGGTGTTTGGCTAAAGCAGAACTTGTGTTTGATCAAAGTATTTTTCAGAAGAAAGGCATTTTACCTTGGTTTGCAAACTTTAGAAGGTGGACTTGGGCTAACACCTTATTTCTCTTCTAACTGTTCCCCTATTCAGTCCTGCCTGTTTAATGTGAGCTCTTTGTGTGCTGTGAAACTTCTTCAGCTCCCACTTGCTGATGAATAGACTGCACCTTTCTGTACAAGCATGAGCAGCCTCTTTGTCTGTCTGCCCTAGTGAAGAGAGTTACCATTAATAGCTTGTCACTTCTAAAATGTTTTGGGCAAGTTACACATTCTGGGTTTGAGTACTCATTAGAAGACACTTTACAGGGTTTTGGCTGACTTATGTAGAAATACAATCTCCATTCTGCCTCAGTATCCTTCTGGAAATACTCTTTTTAATACCAGCTTTTTGAGTGAGATGAAGAACTTGATTTTTTATTGAATCTGTGTCCAAACTGGCTGTAGTGAAGACAATTCTGCTTCCTTACCTGCCAGGTGCTTTCAGCAAAGGAAGTCTCTTTACACAAGGCTCTATTGAAAGCAGTGACCCTACATGGAAAGTTTTTAGCAGTTTTTAGCCATGCAAGGTGCATTCATCCAGCTCTGTCTAGTCTAGCAGTCATGTCATTTCTTCAGATCTATGAGGATTCATGGATTGCTTGTAAGGATCAGAGGTGAATAAGAAAGAAAAGCAAACCTTTTCGTGTCAGGCTTAAACACTTCGGGGGCTTGGTACATTTATTGGAAAGAGCCTGGGGTTAATAGCTCAAAGATTATTGAAAATCACTGGTCATGTTCAGCTGTTTCAGTTTACAGGCATTGAGGAGGCAGCAGCAAAAACTCTGTACCTGATCTGAGAGTAACCAGGCCTGGATTTTGTGTAGAGGTTTAGGTGGGGAGTCTGTGAAAAGCTGGGTTCTAACAGGACAGATAAGAGATTGGTTCTGGCAGAAGAGGCCTTTTCTTCTGTAGCACATGAGGTAACCCCTATGCTTTTAGATGCACAGAACCCAGTTCAGTTTTCTGTTGGAACAAATTCCTCCTGAGTAAGGACAATTGGTCATTCAATTGCTACTTCAAGACTGGGCTGGGTGCTCTGCTGTCCAGATTGTACAGGTCCATGCCAGGATGGTTTTGCCCACTAGCTGGTTTTTATTATACTTATGGTTGAAATGGGATTTTCATTCAAATATCTTGTGTTCTGTCAGCTATGGCTTTGCAATCTAAACCAGTCACCAGTGGGGCATCAAGTTTCTACTTCATGCTTGTTCAGTGATGTCTGTTTTAAGCTGGAAGAAAACATACTTGGACACTGTCTTCAGGATCAGGCATTCAAACAAACAATTGGCTTTCATCAAAATGTTTATTAAAACTTGTTTTAAATTATTGTTGAAGAGCATGTAAAAATAACAACTAAGGTTGACATTTTGCTTCTCAGATCAGGAAGTTAAGGTCCTTTAAGGGGCTTTAATGATGTTTGTGTGTCATACATATCATGTATATGTAACTAGGGGGAATCCCATTTTTCTAGGTCCATGCAGGGTCAGCTGCATTGCCAGGGAATGGGACTCTGTACTGCACAGATGACTACATGATAGACTGAGCCAATTGTGTATTTGCTTTACTCTGTGTCTGTGATCAGAACTGACCCGTTCTAGCTGTGTGCATTATGCCATGGATAAGCTGCAATGTTAGAGGAAACAGGAGAGTGCAATATCATCAGATTCTTGAGTCTGAGATGCCACTTGTAAGAAATGCTTAATATGTCATGGTTGGATTTTCTGCTGCTCATAGAGAGAAGGATCCTGCTCTGGAATTTGTGTGATGAGCTCATGCTGGCCAGCAGCTCTGATCATCTTAAATGGAGTAATTGTATCCACTGATATCCTGATTTTGTAGAGTCTTATGCAGCTTTCCAGTGTTCTGATGTACAGCTTCCCTAAATTTTTGGTGTGATATAAGAAATTTTGGGTGAAGTTCCCTGCTCTGTTATGTATGAGGTCAGCCTTAATGATCTATCTTGGCCATAAAAAGAAAACAAATCCTATCACCCAGGCTTGCCAGCATCTGGACATTTTACTGATCTATTGTCCGTGGAGGTTATGGTTTTGTGGACTCTGGAAAACTTTACTGAAAAATCCTTTTGAAAACTCATAAGGAAATGTGTGACTGGGGATTTAGGTAGTCACAGCTGGGGTATCATGGTGCTGCTGGTGGCAGCAGGGTATGTCCTCTAGCTTGGGGGAAGCATAGCGATTTTAGCACAGAGCATTTAAAATGAAATCTGTATCTGCTGCCTTCTTTAATAACCACATAAACTTTTCAAGCATAACCCCTCCAGTGCCACATTTTAGAGAAGTGTTTCCTTTCCTAAGATCTATTTGATGTTATTTGCTGCTTTACATATAGAAAACATACTAATTTAGGACTCAAAGCACATCTCACACTCTCCAAAGAAAGACTGGGACAGAAAAAATTGCAGGCAAAACTTGAAGAGGTTGAAGGAAATGAACTCCTGCTGCAGTTGCACACTTGCACACATCTGGTGCAATTGAAATTTAAGAGCTGAAGAGATCCACATCTGACCATGGTAGGGTCCAAACATTACTGTTGACACTGGTTTTCTTTTTGGATAGGTACACTGGCAGAGTCATAGCGTGTGGAGCCTTGTCAGCTTTCTAATCTAATAGACTGTTCTTGCCCAGACCATTGTGTGTCAGTATTTTATGTACCAAATGTAGCCAGGTTTAATAATCAGCCATTTTCCTACCTTCTGCCAAACTTTTCCCCTTTTTTTGTCACAATTTAATGTTTGAGTCAAAATCTGCTATGGTAACAAATTATATACATGTTAAAAACTGAAAATAGAGATGGAAAGAAGAGTCACAAAAGGTAACAAGAGTTCAAAGCAGTGTCATTTGAGTTTTTTATTTTTAAAGACTTGAATTCAGCCCCATTTTAAAATTGATTTTATTTCTGTTATGTATTGTGAAAAGCTTACAAAGAAATGGATATTGCTTGAAAGCATGACTGTAGCTCTTTGTATGTAAAGCTGTAAAAGTATTCCCTGTACAGGTCTGATTTTGATTTATTTGCTTTTTAGTTACTAAAGAATAATTTGTGGAACTTTTTTGACTTATATTTTCTTACTTGGAACAGTTGCCTTCAGGTAGCACCTGTTGAGGTTATTTATGCTTATTTCTAGCAACTATATAGATCATATAAAGTATGTTACCAAAAAGTTGTTACTCTTGTTTTATTGTATTTAAAGGGCCCTTCACTTGCCTTGCTAGTGGCATGAGTTGCTCCAGTCATGTACTGGGTTATCATGCTGAGGACTGGGAGATCTTGGAGGAGCTCTGGGGAGTTACCTGCCTGGCAAACACCAGCACCAGCTGGAGGGGAGCTCAGTCACTGGGAGGGCACTGGAAAGGAGTCACCCAGTATCTTTGTGGTTTTAATATTTAGCAGGTTATTTCTTATTCTGTACTGATTTTCATCTCACTCTGAAGTACCATAGCTTGAATGAAACCTAAACATTTGGAAACTGAAACCTGGGTCTAGGTTCTCCAGCTGTGTAGGTGTTTGCAAGCTCACTGTTGGTTGCATGAAGGATGCTGGTAAAGCCTTGTGTGTCCAAGGTATCAACCACTTTGGTCATTATATTCTGAGCTGGAACAGTTTCTGCCCCTGTCACATGCAATGAGGGGTGCCATCAAGGCCTGGTGTCTGCTTCACTGGTAGTTGGCCTCTTCTTCAGTAATTTGATTTGGAAATTTGTATAAGTAATGGCAATAACTGAGTGCCTTTGACAATAAAAACACGGCCTAAAATAAATGTAAAGCTTGGTGCATTACCAAGCTGCCACAGTCCAGTTCTTCCACAGGTCACAGGGCACCACGTTCTCTAATCTCTGCTTTTTCAGTCTGTTCCTAATTGTGTGGAAGAGCTTTGACATGATCCCAGCATTCACTGGAACTGCTTAAGTTTTGGGACATCCCAGGATGATCAGTGTATCTTGGTGAACAATGGTCTAAGCAACCTATTAAATTGTAGTGTATCCTCCTCCCTGCCTGTGTTTACTCCTAACTTCTGCTGAGCTGATTAGAGGCTTGGCAGGAACTGTATGGTTATGCTCTAGATACACTTTGGATACATTATTGTCACAGTTGAAGTATTGCAAAAGCTCTGCCGTTCCAGTCTTTATCCTACTGAGGTACCTCTTTTGATTGTGCAATATCTGTGCTAATTACACGGCAATTGCAGTGCGCCACCAGCCACCCACAATTCATTGTCAGCTCCTTGGGGATGCAAATGAAAAAGGAAAGATAATGTTTTCTTTCTTCAGTCCAGTGATTTAGCTTGCCTCTGTTTTTTTAATCCCCTGTTCCTTCAGGTAATAAAGCCAGATGGTAGTGACAAAGAAACAGAAGTCACACATGAATCAGACGTCCCTGAGGACATGCTGGGGACTTGCATTCCACAAGAGACAGCGAAAGGCGATGCTCAAAGTCCAGATGTCATTATAGAAGCTCAATTTGATGATAATGATGCAGAGCATGGACAAGACCACTTGCAGGATATGTTGACTGATGACATTAAGAAACTTTCCCTGGATACTGGTGAAAAGGGTGAGTAGATCAGGTTGCTGATTTTAGGCCTTTATTTGAGCAAACTGTTGAAGTGTTACTTGGTTGCCTCGCTTTGCTGTGAGATATAAAATACAGGCGTAAAAGCTTAATGCCTTATCACTTCTCTCCCTTTCTGCTAAACTGTCTTCATGGTTTTGAATGGATATTAATGGCTGGGGTATATGTAGCTTTGATTGATGCAAAGTAAATCAAGTAAATCTGCGAAACAGAAGTCACACCTTTAGATTTGCAATTCTCGGGGCTGTCTGGGGACTGCTGGTTGCTGTTCAATTCAAGATGCTGCTGTAGCGGTTTCCTTCCTTGCAGCTTGATTGGCCAATCTATGTGAGTCAGTTTGGGGATAATATATTTCCTTGGGGGCAGTTAAGTTTGTTGCTGTTTCCAAGCAGTTGAGTTATGAGCAACTTAAAGATTTGGTCTGTTTAAAAAGAAAATTGCACTAAAACCTAAAGCCAATTATGCGATCTGTTTTGAAGGCAAACCTATTTTATTCTGAATCTGAATTCCATCCAAGCCATCAAGTGTTGCTTAGGGCAAAATAAAATAGGCTCCCCTGTCCCAAAACTAACGCTTATGCAGCGCTTTGCATGTCTTTTCTAGTATTAAATCCCTTCCTGAAGAGCTGTGTGTTGAAGGGATTCTGACAATTGGCACATTTAACGTGCCATGAAAGGTTTGCCAGGGCAGATATTCTGGTGTGTTCCTGTTGCTTGCCCCAGTTGTCCAGAATAGGTGGCAGTAACTCAGGACCAAGCAGTTGTTGGGCTCTGACAAATCTTGATGGTGGTAATAAAGCTGTGCTATTTGATACCTCGTGTTTTCCTGAGATATTTGAAGATGCACAGACCCCTGCCTGTACTATTGGTAGACTTCCATTTCTCACACCCATCTGTTAATAAAACAGGAAATAATATTTGAATGGAAGTGTTGTAGTTTTTATGACAAAGCATTGGTTTCACCTCATGAATGGACCTGCCACCTTACCAGTTCGTGATGCTATTTCCTTCTGGGTATCTTCACTGAGTTCCTGCCAAGGCACATGAAGCAACTCATATCTTGTTCCATTCCTTTCCAGGATACAAGTTGATTTGGGAGTTACTCATCTTGTCTGTGGATGTTGTACACAGGTGGTTTTTAACACCAGCTGTTTTGCAGTCTATTGCAGCTGCACACCACTGGGCAGCTTTGACTCAACAATTCTCCTGAGTCACATGTTGTGTCTGTTGCATCTTTGTTGCTTCTGATAGCAGTGCCAAATTAAACATTGTAGAAGTACATTCTAGTTTGATACCAGCATCTAAAATAAATACAGGCTTGAGCCAGTATTTTACTTTAGTTGTGTGACTGTTCTTTAGTTTAAAGAGTTGATGAGAGTTATTTTTTTTTTGGTACATCACAGTTCCTCGAGATGCTCTAGAGTGACCTGTGTTGGAAGTTATCAAGTCATCTCTCAAAATCTGTGCCATCTGAGTGGGTTTTGCCATTTGATTTTGTCTTTGGAGAATATTTGTGGGACAGATGTGAGATCAGCTTATTGTCTGCACAGTTGAAATCCAACTTTTCCACTGCAGTTGCCTAAGCCAACTGTTTTCTTTTGTTTTCAAGGTCTTTCCATGCTGATCCTTAACAAGCTTTGTGGCTGGTGTGGATGTGCCAGTTAGATTTTTGCTGAGTTTGTGTTTTGCTATCACCTCTTCTAATATTTGCTTCAGATTCTTTGGCCATATAACCCATATGGAGTTTTCCCTACTTTCTTCTTTCTCTGCTTTTTAATACCATCCCTTTTTTATACATATTAAGTTTACAATGCTGATTTTTCTGAAGGTGTTTTTGAGTAGTTGATGATTCCTTTGGCTTGTTTCCTGTCCTTCATACAATTTCTCATATCATCACTTATCCAGATTTTCAGTCTTGCCTGGAAAACAGCTATAGTTATTCTAGCATCACTGATAACTGTCGTGAAAAAGAAGAAAAAATCCTGGCAAATTCAGCCTCCACAGGTGTGGCTTAAAATGCTTTTTTAAAAGCACTAAACATACACGTTTTCAAGGCAGAACTGAACCTCAGAGGGTAAAATCAGTTGCACTTCCTAAGGCCATGCGCTGGAAGGTGGTGCTGGCGTTGGAGGTGGAGAGCACTGCAGGGTTGGGCCGTGGTGGGTGCAGGTGCCCTTGCCTGGGTAACGTGGGCCTCTCCTGGGAGAGCTGCTTGGTGCTGCTGCTGCTGCTGCACTTTCTGCCTGTGAGCCTTTTCCTTCATGTTACATCCCTTCTGCTGGAAACATCTCCTGCAGTAAAGCAGGATGGAAGTTGGGATTCACAGGGGGATTTCTTCCTGACCCACCAAACCCAGTGCTTTACTTGCTTTCCCTGAGAGCATTGCTTTGCAGGGCTTATCACACAGTCCCATTGCATGGCCTTAAGCACAGAAGGGAGCAGGAGGAATTTTCTATGGCCAGCACAAGTCTTAAATGAACGTTTGTGATGGGCTTTCTTCCGTTTTTGGAAGGGTTTTTAGGAAGGTTTCAAACTGGCCAAAGATTCTATCGAAGATGATATATTAATGAAACAAAATCAAGAAACAGTCTGTCATGTTCTCATGTGCACTTATTGTATGTATTTGCTTACATACATGTGTGTGTATGTGTATATTTATAAAAAGATACATATATATATACATATACATATACATATATATATATATATATATATAAGATCTACCTAAATTCAAACTAAATAAAAACCCCACAAGATTTCTGGAGGTGAAAAATATCCATAACTACTGCAATGGAATCAAAAGAACATTTTACTTATTCTGGGCAAAAAAACCCAGAGCCAGGTTGACACTGTGCTCAAATCTTTGTTCACGAACACAAGTCCTGCAGTTTTCTGCTCTCAATTGCAAGATGCCTTTTGTCCTTCCCGATGTAGGAGTAGGATTGCACAATATCTCTGCTGGCTCATCTGTTCTGATGCCCATGGTCAGAATGAACCATGAAGAATAAAAGTAGACGTGTCATTCGAATAAGAGCACTCTGGGAGCGCAGACTGTTTTGATGTCTTTTCCTTGGCCTGTGTCCCATCCCTTCTCATGGCTCTGTTCCTCTTCAGAGCACAGTCACCCTCTCCATCTCTAGTTACACGCTGGGACAAAGAATTTTGGGGTTGGCCCTCACTGTCAGAAGCTCTGAAGCATGAAACATTGTGTACACTGATTATGACCTAGATTTGAGGGACTGAATTTCCCTGAAGTCATTGTACCTTGGATTTCCTGTGCCTCTGTGGGGCTTAGGGCAAACTGGTAGAAATTGTTATTATGCACAAGTCTGCAGCCTTAGACGCACTTGTTGGATCTGTCTTCACTAAGTGCTGCTGTTATGAGAGCTGTGCTTCCTGCCTTTCTATTCCTGAGTCCCCAGAAGGGATGGGATAAGCAAGAGGGAAGTCCATGAAAGTGAAGAGAAAATTGCATTCAGCCTAATTCTCAGCCCATGTACTTTCTTGTGCTCATAAAAGTGAGTCAGTCTTGCTTTGCTCAAGGATATTTAAATAGAAATTCATAATTGGTTTCACTCTGCCAGAAGATGTCCTGGTCAATGAGTTTGCTCTGCTTATCTGAACTTTTCTTGCAAAGAGTTGGGGTTAAAGATCATCTTTGAAAAGTCTTCAGTTGAGGAAGTGACAGCCATTCTCCTCTCCAGCACCTGCTTCTACACAAAGACCAATTCTGTCCTGTTCCACAGTTAAATTGTCTGAATGTTAAGCTTTGGTATTTGGTCTTGCAAAGTTGAAAGTATCTTTTGCTCTTGGATTTTCAGCTGTATTTCCGAAGAGTAAATATCTATATGCTGAACAAACTTTCTGTTTTGTTTTTTTTCCTTAAAAAGACAGTAAGAATGAGCACCTTGAATAAAATTTCTCAGCTTCCTTAGTAGTGTCCTTCAAACCCTCTTAGGGATTTCTATTCCCTACTGAAATGTGGGCAGAGAACAAGCCAATAGCATCCTGGCAGTAGTCTGAATCACCAGTGTGTACACTGAAAAAATTAATTCCCTATAGTGCTTGGTACTGACATGCAAGTCCTCTGTGTTGTACCCTGAGACCTCAGCTTACTCTGTGTTACTACTGTCCACAGAACTCATTCACCAGTCAAAATGACCTTTGCCAGGTCTGTAATTCTTAATCCTCATTCACATTGACCACTGCAAAGGAGGTCATGTAACTTTTATCTCTTACTGATGACCTAGAATATATTACTTCTATGATTTTTCACTGTAGTAGGAGGATTTTCTTTATATTCCATTTCAATATGTAATAAAAAATGGAAACTCTGTATCTCTCAACCTGGGAAAAGTGCAAAATGTTCTGTACAGAATAGTTTATGATACTGTATCCCTACACAGACTGTGAGTCACTTGAGTTTCCTACAAATGTGAGCTGTCTCTTGTTAAATATTGGAATCAGATTTCTCTGATAAAGAAATATCAGCAATTGAACAGTAGCAGCTACTTGCACTCATGAGAATGGCAGCTGTTCTCATAAAAGTGCCTCAGCCCTTCTTTAGCAAAATGATATTCAAATAAAAGTGTGTAAAACAGTGTCTCTATGCCAGAAGCTATCCTTGTCAAACTCGTTTGCTCAGCTTTTTTCAGCTCTTCTCACGGGAGATCTTACTCCACCAGATACACAAAATATCCTGCTTCCCACGGGGTGGAAGTCATCAAGCTGGTGGACTGGCTGCCCTGGCAGCAATCAGAGAGTTGTGTTTGTTCAGGATTTCCACTTACACCTACCCTACTGCAAATCAGAACTTGGATATGTGAATGTCTGAAGCTTGCTCATTGCCTTGACGTAATGAAGTTTGAACAGAAATAGCTCATTTACAGGCAGAGTAGGCTCACGTGAACTGAGTAACCAATGGATAATGGGTAGGGTCAACAGAATTTGGGAGCTGCTGCAGAATTTGCTCATGTCTCCCTGTCTGTTCAGCATTCATCAGGTGGAGAGGTCAATCTTTATCAAGTCAAATGTGACTGTCAGTCTCTAGTAATCCTGATAAGATCAGAAATTATAACCTAAAATTGCTTGGTGTCCACACTGCTGCTGACTGGAGGCTGTATTTTGAGTATTTCAGGATTGCTTGACTTAACTGAAATGGTGGTGTTTGGTAAGTTCACTGTATGGTTGTGTAATAATGGCATCAAGCCTTTCTTTTCTCGAGGTGATGTTCTAGGGTCAGTGCTTAGAAGGGTTTTTGGATCTTTCTAGAAAAATAGAAACATGTATTTATAATGCAGAGTTTAGTCTCTGTTTTGCACTTCTGCACTTCTCATGCACTTCCATGTCCCCTCTAGTGCTTTTGTGTCCTCTCTCTCCTTTTAAGCTTGACAAGGTGCCTACTTGCCTTTTGTGCCTTCCTCTGGCACCTGGGGTCCTGCGGTTACCAATGTCTTGTATTGGCCCAGGCAGCGTTCAGAGAGTTACTGCTGTTCCTCTCCTTGGCCAGGTCTGGTAGATAAAATTATGGTGACAAAAATCTGGATTATGTGCTGAACCTCTGCTCTGCTCAGGCTCACCCTTTCAGTTTAGCAGCCATGAAGTCTGGCATATTTGGAGTCCACCAACCTCACTGGCTGCTGGAAGGAACAAGTGTTCTTCTCGCTCCTCTGCAGAGGCTCCTGTTCACTCTGAGTGCTTTTAAGGAGCTTCACTGTTCTTTCCTAGCCTGCAGCCTTCTGGAGATGGAACACCTCCACTGCATAGCTCTTAAAATTTCTAGGCCACAGCAGAGTGAAAGCTCACCAGGAAATCGTCTCAGTTACATGGCTTTTAATAGAAATCCTTGAGGTGGAACTGTCGAAAATCGGATCAGTTTCACTCTGCTGAAGCCTGGAAAGGCTGCAGAGAAGCTGGAGCAGTTTCAGCTGTTTGAGACAGCTCTATATTAGCTTATCCTAAGTTCATGTTTATGGCTCTCTGGATCTAGCTCTTCTGGTTGTTGCTATAACTTTTCTTAAACGACAGCATACATTTCTAGCAGAATAAACAGTATAGCAACTGAAGAGAAGTCTTCTACTGGTATTGAACAAATTGGGCTTTATGGTTGCATTGATTAAATGCTATGGGCTGAAAAAGCTCCAGTTATTCTTTTGTTGTAAAGCTGAAGCCTTGCAATGGAAGTTAATGTTGGGAAAGTTCCTTACACTGTTCTTCCCTAGTAGGTTATCTTGACCCCTAAATGACTTCTTAAGTACTGGAAAAAATAAATTACTTAGGCAATTAGGTAACAGGAATTAGATTAAGTTCAGCATATTACCATATGTTCCTGAGTTCACCTATGTTTCTCCTTTGAGTTACATGTTTCGGTCAAGTGAATGCGAGGGCATGATACTGAGACTGAATGGTGGGTGTGGAGATAAACAGAGTATGGTCATTGTTACAGCAAGATTTCCAGGATGAAGCAGATTAGGATTCATTCAGCTAACATATTTTCCATGGAATAGTAATATTGGACACACAGACTTTAGGAACAAATGCACCTGCAGGAAGGAAGAACATTAAGTAAATAGGCAAAATACTCAATGGAATTCTCTTTGTAACATTTTAGTTTTGCTTGTTATTAATGTAATAGAACTGTATTTCTGTAGGCTGCAGCACCACCTGATTTTTTGTAGGTTTAATTCTGTTGCAATAAGGCTTCCAGTCCCTCTGCTGACTGAGTGCTTCCCAAGGACATGGGACGACCAGGAGGTCTGTGTAGCCGTGCTATGGTTGTAGCAATGTTTCTGTGGCTGCTGAGACAGCTATGATCTATCTGCTGGGCTAGAAGGCAGCTTCCCAAAATTATGTTGGTCTTTGCTGTGCATCAGACTTGGAGGGTTCTAAGAAAAAGTGACACTCTTGTCTCATTTTTCTGCCATCTCCTCCATCCCTCCTTGTGGAGGTGGCTAAATATAAGTAAATAATTACATGCTTGGCTGCCTTGCATGTCTGAGGGAGCCAGCTGTACTCACCTCTTCACATTGCCTTTGCTCTGCTATTGCAGATGCTTGTCTGTGCTCTACACATCTTCTATTAAGCCTTCCCTCTCCCTCTCTGAGGGTCTCTTCCTGCCTGTGCATCTCCAAAAATCTTGATGCTAATCATCTGAGTCTCCCAGTCCTCCCTTCAGTGTGCCCTTGGGCAGGCAGGTGTGCGTGCTCAGGTGTTAAGACATGAACAGCTGTGGCAGGGTGAGTTTGCTTAAATGAGTATTCAAAAATAAACACCTCTGATGAGGTTAGTCTTGTTCATTAGACACACAGCTCTGCGATGAGACAGCTCAGGAGTGCTGCATGGTTTGGAGCTGCTTTGCTTCTAACTGCAGAGCCTTCTTCCATTGCACATGGGAGCTGTTAGGCTGATTTTGGACAGGCAGCATGTGTTAAATTCCAGGGCTGTTGGCTTAAGTCTTTTCTCAGTGAAATATCTGTCTTTCCTCCATCACAGGTGGAAAGCTCTGGGTGGGGAGGTATAAATACAAAGTACTGCTCTTTCTGTGATACTTTGCTAGGTGACCCTACTTACAGGGTGTTTAAAATAGATACCAGTTTTGGATAGTAGCTGGTACAAGTGAAACTGTGCTTTCCTTCTTCCCTACCTTTTGGTAGCTTTGTGTTCTGAAGAAAAAAGCTGTTCTGTGCCAAGAAACCATCAACTGCAGAATATGAAGAGTCCTTGTACTTCCTTCTAAACAGCAACATTTCCTTCTTGTTATCCCTAAAAATTAAGATTGTAGCAGAATAGTGTAGCCCAGAGCAAATCTCTGGGTATGCCTGTATCATTTTTGGATTGAAGGGAGTATCATTTCCTAGTGTCTGTTGTGTGCTGCTATAGATAGAATTGCAAAAACACATCCTTTGTGCGTGTGGCACTGTGTCAGGAGATATTTATAATAAATCAGTCTGTTTTACACCACTCAGGTATTTGGTACTAAAGCGTAATATCCTGAAAACTGCTCCTGCAGACATCAGAGAACCTGAGTGCTGTTGCTTCATTAGTAAGTAGTTGGCTTTGCCACTGAAAGGTTTACAGCTCTGCTGGTATCTGAGCACTGAGCTGAGGAACAGTATTTTCTGATGGGATTCTTAAATGCTCCCATGTAGAGTAACCCTGCTTCTCAAGTACATTTTTTTTCTAGCTGAAGTAGCAAACATTGAACTATTTTCTTAAAAAACTTGGCTTTTTCCATTCAGGGAGGGAGATTTTTTTTTCAGTAAGTTGTGTTTGAGATCTGAAATGATGATATATTTTCATTTGCAAGTGGATATTGCATCTTTAATTGTATTCTTTTTGGACAGAATTGCAAATTTCCACAGTGACCAATGCAAACCTAGTGAAAATAATTTTGGATCTGTCATAAGAAATTAGAGTTCTAGTCTGATGATTTTTGGTCCACTTTGGCCACCTTTTAATGTGATGGTAATTGATTTGTAAAAGGAAATTCGGGGGGCTTTAAAAAAAAAAGTAATGTTTGACCTAGGAAAGCCTGTCAGGCAAATCTAAGTGTGTATTGAAGCTGCCTAAATGGATCTCTTACAGAGGGAGGCAAATTCCAAGTGTCCTGGATCTGTTCATTGGTAATAACATAACTAATTTGAATTGCTTTTTGTGTCTAGTGCCTAATTTTTTTTTAAGTAAGGCTATTACAGTTTTGGTTTGTCAGATAATCGCTGAAAGGAAAACACTGAGATTATAATGCAGTTTCACTGGATCCTGGTTGCTGAAGTGTGTTTTCACTGTAAGATAAGCTTATGAAGTACTGCCCAAGCTAACATAGTAAATCTTTCTCAGAAAACATGTCTTTGCCTAGGGTGGAAATATTGAATGGTCATTGGATAACCACTGCAGTAAAGGGGTCAGAAGAATTCATTTTTAGTTTGGCATAATGCAAGGAGTTTCTTCCCACCTTCCCAGCACAAAATGCTGCTCCTCTCACAAGTTATACCTCCTTTAGGATTGCCTCCATGGCTCTGCCCTGTTGTGGGAGATGTTTGTATCTCCCAGCTGAGTTTTTCTAGACCACCAGTCTCTAGTGGGGCCCTGTTACAGCCCCTCTGTGCTCAGCCCCACTGAAGGGGAGGAGGATGTGTAATGAGGCAGTGGGACTGTCAGAGATGTATTCAGGGAACTCAGGTTTCATACTCTGGTGGCAGATTATTGCTGCTGTGACTGAGATTCCTGTGCAGCACTTTGACAATTGAGCCAGGTGGACATTGGATCTGGGTAGTTGTCTCTTCTGAGCTGAAGGTTTTGTCACGGGGATTCCTCGTGGCTGATGCTTTGCTGCTCTAGACCCCTGAGCAGTAGATGTAGCCCTGATATCAACAGAATTTTGACTTCAAAAGGAGCAGCTACAAGCTATAGGGAAGTCTACATCTCTTAGCTCCAGGAGTAGAGAGTTCCTCATGTCTCTTCTTCCCTGTCCTTTGTTTCAGGAGCATTTGCCCTTAGTAAATGTGTGTGATGCTATTTAAGATACTGAAATTGGTTAAAAAGAGGGGTAAGAAGAACTAGATAGTTAGGATGGGCTTCCTTTTTTCTTTCTGTTGATGGAGTAGTTGTAGATCCCAGACTCTACCTGCTGGAGTCTCTCATAATCCCAAGATTTTTTGGGAGGGATGCTGAAATTAGAGAGACCACTACAGAAGACACTTTCCAGCCAGCCAGAGGGCCCTGGTTGATGCTGGCCATGAAGGAAAAGGCAAGTCCTATCATCTGCCATGGTGGGAATTTGGGTGCTTTCTGATACCTGTACTGGGTTCACATGAGGCTTGACTTCAGCAGGAAGTGGGGCAGTGCCCCAGCCCAGGCCCAGGAAGGCCCGGCCCCCCATCTGCTGTTCTCCTGTGACAGCTGTATCCTGGTGCTCCTGTGCTTTTGCATGTGTGTGTGTGTTACTTCCCTAGGACATCCCTGCTGGCTTCTTTTCACCAGAGAAAACTGCTTCAGTGAAAATGTCTAAGTGACTTTCTGGGGGGATGATCATTGGAAGGCTAAGTGGAAAAAAGGCAGTGCTAACAAGGACATGTTCCTCACATGACTCTGGGTGCTTTTTTCATTCTTGCCTGCTGAACCTTGAGTCACTGCTGCTGTTCTGCTGTGCTGGGAGAGCAGTGAATGCAGCTCTTGCTTTTTCCAAAACACGTTTAGTTCTGGTTTCTCTTCCCACCAGTGTGTGCTGTTCCTTGGGGAGGGTTCACTCCAGTTAAGCCCTGGGCTTGTGGCAGGTGTGCCTGGAGGCATGGCCTTTGGAAGGCTCCCAACTTCCCTGTGTCCTCTGCCCCGTCCAGTTTTCCTCTGTTCCAGATCATTTTGTTCCTTGCCCAGGCTGTCTTTATGATTGACACACCATAAACTGATCGCTCGAAAATTTATAAGAAAACAAAATGGCTCCTGGCTTTCATTCTTTGCTAAATGATTGCCTGGTATGACCTTTAGCTGGCAGAAACCTTAGAGGAGGCAAGCAAATCGGGTAACCTTGGTATTCCCCACTTTTTAACTGCTTACAATTTTACAAGCAATTTTTTTCCCTACCATGTTTGTCACCATGAAACTCTGGGTGGTTTTATCCTGTAGTAATACTGGTTTTGGCAAGTCTGAGATCATTTCAGTAGAAGTAAATCAGAAATGGTTTTGCTGCTTCTATTATTGGGGCTTTTGTAAGAAAAGTAGATTTTTATTTAAACCCCTGAATACCTGTTTGTTCTCCTCTCAGCATTGCTAGCAAGTCAATGAAGATAAAATAAAAGCAAAGTCACTTAGAAAAAGATCTCTGGGGAGAGGAAGAGCATATCAGAAGGCAAAGCTGAGGATAATTAGCAGCATATGAGAACCAGAGTGTGTCATTAGAGCAAAGCCGTCATTGTCAAGCTGGGGTAGCATTGCCTGGAGGCAGTGCAGTGTCCCTCTGTGGGGACACAGCCATCTGTGAACGTGCCCTGGTGGTGGTGGGGCACAGCCAAAGCCTTGGGGAAGCTGCTGTCCCACTGCCCCCCTTCCCCAGCACTGGTCCTGCCACCGGCGCTGCTCCATCCCTCATGTCACCAGCAGCCAGTCTGGGGCTCTGTGGGACAGACAGCCCCCATCTGGGGACCAGGGTCTGTGTGTCACCACAGAGCTTCTGCAGCCTTTCTCACATGGGTGAGTGCTGCTGGCCTCCTGCAGCACAGGCTTCAGCAAAACGTTGCTTTATCTCGTGTCTTCTAAGGGAAGCAGTGACAGCTACGTCCCTTGGAACTTGCAGTCGGTGCCACGACTTCTCTTTAGGAAAGAAAGATTTCTTTTGAACACTCTAGGCCTGATTTTAGCACATGTGCTCAAGATGGATGTGATTACCATACAAATGGAAAAAGTCAGCCATCTCTCTTGAGCCCTCCAGACAAGAGCACATGGATGCTTCCATCCCAAAAATTCTGGCAGAGCAGTAACCAGAGGCTCTCAGCAGGGATGCAGCTCAAGAACAGCCCAGTCCCAGCCTTCTCCATGGCAAAGATCACTTTGGATATTTGTAAACATTAAATGCCAGCCACCTGCAGTAGATGCTCCCAAACTCACATACCTGAATATTTGAAAATTTCAAACTAGAAATTAGTTGACACTTGATTTTAATGTTATCAGCATCTGGTCCAGAGATCTCAGGGGAAGGAAGCTCTTGGTCATATGTAGTGATTAGTTCTGTAAGGCTTTTCATAAGCCTGGTCCACAGCTGAAGAGGGTCAGCTTAGTAGATATGATTTCACTTTCAAAGATAAACACACATTTTATAACCCTATATAATGTTTTTAAAGGAAATTAAATATTAAATGAATGTATGCAGGAAAGAACTGCTTATGTAATGTTAATGACTTCAACTAAGAAATGCCACAAAATTCTTAGCCCATGATATTTAATAAACAGAACTTGTTTCTACCACTTTGTCTGTTATGACTGATATAGTCCTCCTTACAAAGTTGGGATTTATTTTGATTTTTGTTGTTTTTCAGCACATCTGCATGGTAAGTGAACATGTACCTGCTATCTGTTGTAGTCCAGAGAAATAATAATTACTTCATGCTTGGCAATTCTAACACCTGAGAGATCTTTTCCTTTCAAATAAGTCTACTACGTGCATATTGTATTGTACTTTAGAGCAAAGGCCCGGGACAAATTTGTCATGGAAATGTGCTACAGTAACTGTCCTGTGTGTTTGATGCAGGGAAGGCTGCTGGGGTCACTGGGGTGCACAGAATAAAGCAAGATGATGGACCCAAGGCCAATGATCCCAGGCTCCTCCCAGATGAGTTTCTTCAAAGGACAGCCAAGGTAAATCCATGGAGAGTGACAAGTAAGCACGTGTGTGCTCCCAAAGGCTGAGGGGGACCAGGCCTGGCCTCCCTGTAGCCTCTGTCTGTTGATCTTTGAGTCTCATTCTCCATTTCAGAGAGAGTAATTGTCTGATCTGATAAAAATCAAGTGACTTGTTATTTTTACCAATTTTCCTAGGTTAAATTCCCTTTGTTTGTCATGCAAAATTACTTAGCAAGATTCAGGAAAAAGATTGGATATTAATATGAGTGTCAGGATATCCAAAGTTGTCAGAATTAATTCTTACAGACTTTGGAAAGGCTGCTAGTACTGTTGATTCAAGATTTGAGTCAATCTCCGAATTTTAAGAGACCAGAAAAGGGCTGCTGGGTCAGACTGGGTCAGGTCTCTTCCACGTCTTGTGCTTTCCCTTGCAGCCTCTGATTCTGGTCCTGTTGTTGGCTGGGCTGCTCTGGTCTCATCCAGTGTGGCAATTCCAGCACTCAGAATTGTGCAGAGGTGCAGCTCCTGAAACCTTTTGGAAGGACTCTTCTGTATAAGCTTAGGAAATCGGCTATAATGTTTCTGTTATCCAGTGATTTATTATGGTCTACAAAAATATAGCCTGGATGAACACCTCTCTGGAACAATTATTTAGTGATATTGTAATTTATTATTCTTTTCAAAGCCATCTTGTATAAAGGTAAAATAACCCCTAACTTCAGAAGGCACAGAGAGAAGGAGAGAACTGCCAAATTCCCAACAGCACATCCTTTCCTGTGGTTAGCGTTGGATCTGCCAGCGGCACCGTTTTTGGACTGGCCTGGTCTGTGCTGACTGTTGAAATCACAGGCCGAGAATACAAATGAAAGATTTTACAGGAGTTGCTTGTATTTTGTGGCTAATTCCCTGCATTTGGAAGCATCTGCTTCTTGTCTGGTTTTGTTCTGTAATCAAGAAAATTGCTGTAGAGAACTAGCACTTGGAAAGCACTTAGCTCTTCTATAGCCATGAGCAAGATGGCAAGGAAAATACATTGTAAATAGGTACTCAGTTAAAAAGTGCACACACACATATACACATACAGGGAAAACAAGATATAGACCTTGTGACTTTTCCAGTTACTCTGCTGAACCTTTGGGTATTCTCATTCTGCTGAATAAAGTAAGTTTCCCTGAAGGTATTAATTGTAGAAACTTGCCTCTCCCAGGTGGTGTATATTTTGGAAAAGAAGCATTCTCGAGCAGCTACAGGTTTCATCAAACTTCTGGCTGACAGGAATAGTGAACTCTTCAAGAGGTGTGCCATGTTCTCACCTGTGGACCACAGAGTGCCCAGGGTCTATGTGCCATTGGCTGATTGCCCTCCAGACTTTGTGAGCAAGCCTGAGGCCTATTCACAGGTGCTCTTCATCTGTCGCATCGTGGACTGGAAAGAAGACAGCAACTTTGCATCAGGGTATGTGGTTGCCATCAGAACTAGAGATGACTGACATTTCTAGTTGGAATTTTTGTTTTCACTTAATTTGTTACAAACAGTAGAGGCAGAAATCTGTTAACAAGCTGCTTGTCTTGTGTCCCTCTGATGGATAAATTATGTTGGGATGAAGGGCAGCTCATCATTAGTTAATCTCATAAGTGTTAAGTTCTTTGAGTGCTTGCTTCAGTGCTGGTGCATCCCAGCATTGATGAGTGCATGGTCCAGGGGGAACACACGTGCTCAGCCTGACCAGCACAAGCACCATGGGGTGCTGGCAGCCTTCCTGTCTTACCTCCCTGTGTGGAAGAGTAGTACACAATGTGCAGACATTTCCCTTCTGCCAGGGGAAGATCAGTGGCTGTGAGGCTCATCTTTAGTTTTTACGCCTTTGCTGGTAAGAATTAGAAGGAAGTCACAGATTTTTGTGGTTTTAATGTTGCATTGGTTCAAGGAGGAATAGTAGAAATCAAGAGAAGATTCATTCCCTCCTGAAGCATGTGAGAAGGGTGTTGTACTCTGTGTGTTTCATCAGGCAGTGTAAAGTCATCACTGTCCAGAGTTCAAATTGCTGGCAGTGCTGTGAAGAAGGAAATTTTAAGCCAGTGCTACACAAATGGCCTATACTGGACTGGATCCAGATTGCAAGTTTATTTTGCCTCTCCATGAAGAAGACAGTGGTTTTCAGCATTTTCACTTTTTTCTTTGCAACTACTGTAGGGTGCCAAACTCCCACCTGGAGTGGCCAGGCTGTTTCTATTGAATGGGTCTCAATAAGAAATGGAGGATGTTGGTCAATCTATTCAGTTATCTTGGGAATACTTAGTAGTCCTGGTTTAGTTCGTAATCCAGAGTGGATAACTCTGTGGCCATACTGTGGTCAGATTTTACAGGTGCATCTGGATGTAATCTGGAGCATATGCAGTAGTGGGAGTTTTTCATAAAGTCCAGTTTTCTCTTCCCCTTGCAAAGCAGTTCTGATGGGGTAGCACAGCTGATGTACAGTATCAGCACTGCAGGTTTGGGAGTCCTCAGCTCAAATTGCTGGTAAAGCTTAAAACTTAGAAAAAACTTATTTAAGAAAAAGTGTGATGGCACAGATCTATCAGCCCTAGAACTAAAAGTAAACTCAAGTCCCCATTTCACAGAGTTTATCAGTTGTAGCTGATTTGTATGCCCAGTAATAGCAAGTTTCATGTGTGCTCCTTGAGAGCCACGTGAGCCATGAAGTCACTCAGTGTTTCCTAGATAAACTGCAGTGCATGAACTGCAGTGGCCTCCCTTTGAGCCCCACTTAACTTGGGTCTGGCTGTGCTGTGAACTTCACTGAGAATAAGTTTCTTACTGCCAGAGATTTGCTTTGTCTTCTTTGACTCCAACTGAGAAAAGACTGGAGGGTGATTGTAGTGCTTGGCTTCTTGTCATGAACAACCCCCCCTTTTAGCAGAAACAGGGGAAATTAGGAGGATGGGCTAATATATTTTTTATTGGCTAATGTGTGTGTCTTTAGTCTGTACTTCTGACAATATTGGATAGTCTCATCTGTCTGGTTTGATCCTTTCCAAGATGTAAAGGGTGTTGTCAGGAAAGAAAATGTCCATGATTGTGTTCATACATAGTCGTTTCCTCTGGGAGTTGGTTGCACTTCAGTAAGTGCCTTGTGGAGATGGGAGCATAAAACCTTGGTGACCCCTTTTGTTTTTTGCCATAAGTAATTCTTGTTTAAGTACTGAAAGACAAGGAAACCTCTTGAAGGTCCCAAAGGATTCTGTTTGCTTTTGGGCTTGTTTTTAAGCTCATTTATAAGCCATGTTGCCTTGTTTATAATGAGTTGTGTTGCTGGTCATGGCCTCCCTGAAGGAGAGAAGAGCATGTGATCTGCAGTTATTTACATGCTTTGTTTTGTGAATTTTTTTGTGCACCCCTTACTTATGCCCACAAAGTTCCTGATATGCCTTTGGCACCACCACCATGGTTTTGAAGGTGTCTGGACAGAGAGCCTGTTGGTCATTGCCCTGCACTGTCTGCTGGAAGTGTGACAAGGGAAACTCCCTCCAGAGTTGGCAGTAGTGTCCCCTGGATGCCTTGGGTGTTTCTAGGTACTCTCCATCCTGCAGCTGAACTCTCCCAGACTGGTCATGCGCCTTCCTCAGCTTTCCTTTTCCCTTGGGAAATTCAGTGCCAGGTTTCCAAGCACAGTTAATGACCCAGATTGGCCTTCACAGTGACCATGTGTGGGTGGTGAAGTGAGATGCCTCTGCCAAGAGTTTGATGGTGGCATTGGCCACCCAGGGTGGTCACCTACACAGGGGCAACCTGAGAGTCCATGGAGGTCCCTTGGGGAGGGGGGTGCGTTTCTGTGTCATGATTGCCACCTGGTGGTCACCAGTGTGACACTGTCCCCTCTGAAGGCCACCCTGTCACCCCGACTGTGCTGGGAAGGAGTGAGGAGGAACTCATGGCTCCAGGTCATGCTGGCCATGCCCAGAGTTGAGCTGCTGTGCTCCCTCCTGCATGTGAAGCGACTTTACCTTGGCAGTGGAATGCTGCATAACTGTACCTGCTTCAGGTAACAGGTAAAGCAAATTAGCTCCAAGACACTCTCCTTTTCCAGAGAAATATTGCAAGTACTGCCAAGTACTGTTATTTTCTGGGGACTGTTTTCAGTGTTGGAGTCCAGTGTTGTTTGGAGTGTTAGTCCAGATGTCTCTGCACTTTTGCAGATGGTTAAGGTGGAATTTTTTTGTCCCCACACGTGATGATGGATGAGACTATATTAAAAAACAACTAATAGAAAAGCATGGAATCACTGACTCCCTCTGTGTCACATTGGGCTTGTGACCATTCTAGCTCGGGATCTTAGATATTGGTCTGTCATGGTGACATGATTTGTTCCAGCTTTTGCAATAAAATGAAATGTTGCAGGGTGTTATTTCTCTTGCTGCTGTTTCCAAAGCCACTTGAGTGGCTGGAATTCCTTTCATCTCTGGCATTTTATTCCGTTTTTTTTTTTTAATTCAAAAGTGTATTTCCTGTGAGGGGTAATAACCAGATACCTTGGGTGGTACAGTGTAAGGCTCAAGGGAAGGTCCAATCCTCTCAACAGAGCAGTGTAGCTCTGTTGAAAAACCTTCTTGCAAATGGGAATGTCCCTCAGTAAAGCTTTGTTCCCTTGGCACAACTAACCACCTTGTGGGAAAGCCCCATCCGTGCTGGGAGCACTACATTGCTCCTGCGCTCCGATGGGACACGGCAATAAAATGAAATGTTATGGCAGCTACAGGAAGGCAGCTCCACGATGTGGAGCAGAGCTGGACTGTGCTCTCAAGCACTGGGCTTCCATGGCACAGCTCTCTGTCCCTCTGACGCTCAGCCCTGCAGCCCTCTCACCATCTCCACTGGCACCTGTGGCCTTTCTCAAGCCTATGCAGCTCTGTGAGCTCTGGGCCCTGGGCAGTGGGAGCACCCAGTGGGGCTTCTTCCTTAAGGACTGGTGGCTTGTGTGGGGGGTGTTTTCCTGCTGATGAAAGAAACCCTCCATGTAGGATGACTGTGGACAAATCTGCTCCAGGAGAAACTGAGCGAGGGTGTTACATTCCCAGTGAAGGTTATTCACTCCAATGTGGGAGCCTGCCTGGCTTTTCAAAGGAAACGAGCCTTATGTAATCCTGCTTTGTCTTTTTGGAGAGTTCTTATCATGTAACCTTTGAATGCAAAGGCCAATTTCAACTCAGTGGAGTTGAAGTGGAGGGGAGAGAGCTCAGATGTTCCTAGAGATGGGTGGCTGAATGATGAGTGTCACCATGAGAGGGAAGATGGCAGCTTGGGGGTGGCTCTGCCCCAGGTGCACATCCTGGCAAGTTAGACTCTGGTGAGTGGGCACCTTGGAGCAGTTCAGCAATCTTGCAGCTATGGCTGATTTGGAGTAATAGCCTGTTCTGCCTCAACCATGGCATGCTGCAGTCAGTGCATGCTACACCATGTCTGACATCAATCCAGGGGTATTCAAGGAATTCAAGGTAATGCTCCCTCATCAGCGTCACAGAAAAGAAATGTTTACGTCTGTAACCATTGTAACTCTTTTTTGCCTTTTGACATTTAAAAAGAAAAAAGAGATGCACGCAAGCCCAGGGTGTCACAGACACCGTGACTCCCTGGGAGTGAACGTCTGAGCGCTGCTGGGCCCAGTGCCCGTGGTTGTTTATAAGCCTCTTGAACTATTCTTGCTACCCTTGGTGGCCGAGGAGCCCCAGGAATGATTCTGCAGCCTGGCTGTTACTCTGGGGCCATTGGTGATCCTATATGCATTACCTTTGATCACATGCTGTCCTGTCAGATTTTGCTCTGATGCAAGTCATCATGCCTTGGTGACTGTAACATGGCCCCAATTAAAGTCAGTTATACACTTTTTATTTCAAGGTACTTGGGAAATGTTCCCTGGAACACTGTAAATCAAATGTTAATTACTATTAAAAAATATTAGTCCTATATCAAACCTCTGGGTAAACCCCTTATGGTTCGTAATCTAATTTCAGTAAACGGATCAAGAGGAGCATGGGTTTGAAGAGTGAGCTGGAAAGCACTCTGGCATTCAGAGGTGCTTTCCATGGCTTGTCCTGTAGATGTCCAGCCGCCCTCCCCGTGCACTTCCCAGATCTGCCCTGCCAAGAGAAGGGACACCTAAGGCTCAAGTTCTTGACATTTCTGCTGGATAGGGCAATGTGTCCTCTCTTTTCCTGTTTTGTTTTTTCCATCCTTGGCAGCGCTGGTGGGTCTGTAGACCCACAGGCTCATTCTTACTCAGTCCCAGCTCTGCACCAGACGCTGGAAATGAAGTGGTGATTTCTCTGTTTTATTATTACTGCTGAGAGAGAGGGAGATAAAACTGATGCCTCATTTATTTACATTAAAATAAGGATTAGACTGGGACCCAGCTGCAGGAACAGAGAATTCAGCCACGATGCCAAATGCGCACGTATTTCTGCCATACAGTTTGTACATAAAATTGAAACAATAAAGGGAAATATCTTTTATCCTTGTTTTCATTTTTATTTTAAAGCTAGACGATGTGAACTCTACAATTTACCACACCATGAAGCGAGCAATCCTTTCCAGCATATTACACAATGTGACAGGTTTATTACACAGCCCTTCCCGTTGTGAAGAAAGAGCTTTGCTCCCATAAAGAAGATGGGCTCGCTTGTGCTGAGAGTTTGGGGTTTGTTCTGTGGGTTTATGGCACATTTGAAGCCTTGAGACCGTCTTGCTTGTCCAAATAACAAGTGCACTGTTTTGGCCCTAATTTAGGAAAGTAATTAGTGTCTGTTCTCACTCATTGGAATTAAAGCAGAAGGATCAATATAATGATTGTGTATTTTATGCAGTGGAAAAACACTTATTAGAGTGGCTGTTTTTGTGCTGTGTTATTACCCCTCTCTTTTGTGTCATATTTTGATGGATTCGCCTTAATTTCAGTTGTAATCTTCTTGGGTCAGGAACATTATCTGTATTGACTGTAATGTGCATTGGCCTAATGGCAGTATATTAAAAAATAAAAAGGTAATTTAACTCTGTACTGTAGAGCAATTTAAATGTGACAAAGGGGACAGGGGGAGCCACCGTGTGACATGGGTTCTCACGGGATATTTGTAATCAGCTGGAGGGGGAACAAATGTCTCGCTCCTTTGGAGTTCTGCTTTGCACAGTGTCCAGAGCTGAGCCTTGTTTGACACCAGAGCTGTTGGACAGATCCATGCCGGGGTTTGCACTGGAGCAGATGGAAACTTTCTACAAGCACAATTGAGCAGCAACTTCATCTACATGTGTGCAGAGTACTTCATCTAATAAGGGGGGGGGGACAATTTCCCCTGTCTGGGACTTGTTTCTAGATCGTTGGCCCCTCTCCAGTTAGCTCTGGGTTCAGAGGCTTGTGCTTAGCCATGAGAGGAGGAACAAATGACTGGGAATGCTGAGGTTCTGTAAGGAGCCTGGGAGATGGTTGGAAAGATGCTCTGTGGGCATGTTGTGTGACTCCTGTCAGGGAGGCAGTGTGGGTTCTTCACACCTCTGTCTTCACAGGGCCTTGGTTTGCCGGGGCAGAGCTCTGTATCCTTTGGGATGGAGAGCAGTGTACTGAGCTCCCCGTGGAGCTCTCTGGTATTTGGTGTGGATCTATTCTTCATTTTTGGTAGTAGAAGTGAATCACCTTTTTCAGTGGTGAGGAGAGTGAGGAGAGGAGGGAGGGTCTCAAGACAGCCATGTGTAATGCTAGAGCTGCCTGTGTGGATGGCTGTGCTTTTCATATCCCTGTTGGATGCATTTTTCTCTAAAATTGGAAACTTTTTACCGTCACAAAAACCCTAATAATTTAAAACATCTATTTCAAATGAGATACACAAAAACAGCCCAGGGTAGTGCTTGATGAGTGTTTTGTATCTCCAGCAGACACAAGTCATGGTATGGTTTGAATTCCTGCTAAGTCCTCTACCAAAACTCAGGGAGAAGTGAATGGGTGAAAGAGTGTATTTGAGGGCTCAGCAGCCTCTCTGCAGGGACAGTAACAATATGACAGTAGTAATTATACACTTTAAAAAAGCATCCCTTTCTTTCTGCAGGCAGTTGTGCAAAAGTCTTGGACAGGCTGGAGAGATCGAGCCGGAATCAGAAGGGATCCTGACGGAGTACGGTGTGGATTTCTCTGACTTTTCCCCTGAAGTTCTGGATTGTCTTCCCCAGAACCTGCCCTGGGTTATCTCACCAGGAGAGCTGGCCAAAAGAAGAGATTTAAGGTAATAGCAAAAAGCATGGTCTAACACTCCTTGGGTTGATGCAGGGTTGTGCTATTTTGTTTTGCTTTCATCACATTTTGTAAAGGCACTGACTTTATAACATGTATCATGTTATACCTTAGCTGTGCTAGAAAGCATAGAAAGAAACTACTTTTGAAAGTACTGAAAACCCAGAAGATCAGTTACTTGGAGAAGTATTCTGTGAGACAGAGAGGCTTTTTCTCAAAAGAACTATTGAAAATTTAAAATTTGATGTTTGGCTCCTAATCTGAAAGTTTTATGATTTTGTCTGGAATGTATTATGCATTTTAGTGGTAGGTTTATAGCAGAGATTTTCTGAATGCCTGGCAGATGATTGATCTGAGATGTTGCTGCTCTGAGACTTGAGACACAGATAAAGACTGTCCACCTACCTCACATCAGCCATCCCTGCAATTCAGTGGTGCTCCCAACCAGCTTTCAGGAACTTCACAGCCTGTTGAGTGGCAGACATTGACATTGCTGGTCTACCCAAAACTAGTGGATTTGCTACACTTCTAAGTGTCAGATTTTAGAGACATCCTTACTAGAAAAGATTTGAAGACCAAAGAAAAATTATTTGTTTAGAACCTCACTTTGCAATAAAGGATGATGCAGGCAAACAATAAATACATTATTAAGGAGACACAGTGTATTCTGCTTCCAGCCTTGCTCATGCTGGAGCATCCTGACTCAGTTGGCAGATTCATTGTTGTCATGTGTAATGCTGAGATGAAGCAGCCCTAGGAGGCTGATGCCTCTGGACACTGCACTGGTACAAACACCTGTATTTATGCAGCAAGCTCCTCTTCCTCTTCATTTATCTGTGTTACTGGTATGGACATTAGCAATTTGAACAGATAAACTGATAAACTGCAGCTGTTTTTATTTCAAGGCTGAAAGTGTGTTCGTATCTGTACCTGTACTCTAGGAGTTACTTTGGACCTAATTCTGCTCTGGAGCCTGCAGCCTCCTTACTGTTTCAGCTTTCTGGATTTCCACTGCCCTACAGTGGAATAATTCAGCAGAGAATCACACTCCTGACTGAGTAATGCTAACACTCAGATACCAGACTCAGACTGCAGGCTTCAGGTAGCATTAAAAAAAAAGTAGACACTGAATGCTGCTGTTCAGATGTCACTTGAAAGTGCTTATTTTTATATTCTTGACTACAGTTCAGTAGCCTTCTCTGTTTCTTCTGACCGAGTTCTTTTAAGCAAATAAAGAGCTTGACTTGTCTCCAGTCAGACAGTCAGTTTTGGAAACAAATTCCAAGTGCATTTCTTGCTTTTATTGCTGAATTATTACACTGGGACTTATCAAGGTGATAACAGTTCTGCGGTTAAGCCATTTAAATCCCTCTCTGCCCCTTCCTGACCACAGTGCACACTACAAAGTAGATTTCCTTTTGATCCTCTCAAATATAAACATTTAACAGTCAAAATTTTTAAGACAATTATTTGAGCTTAATTTGCTAATCCTTTTAATGTCAACTGCCACGCTGCTGACTAACCAGTCTGTGGTCTAAGCACATATGGAGATAACATGAGACTTCTGGTTATGGAAAATAAAATACAAGTGAGTCTTCCTTGTAATTTCCTCACAGAAAAGGGTTTGTCTACCCAGAAAGAAGATGAATTTTATTAGTAAATGCAGTGTGAATTGTCGGGAGGTGGTGTCAGGTAGTTGGAGACCTGGCTGGTATCTCTGATGAGTGAGACCAGGAGACCTTGAGACTGTTTTTGACAAGTCCCAAGGTAGCTTGGCCTTAACTTGTTATTAGATATCAACTTTCATATTGTCAGCAGTAAGTGTGCTGTGGTCTGCACTGTCCTACAAAGGGCCAGTACGGCATCCAGAGGAACACACCTGAATTTGGGTGTCTGTTCTGGGTGCACATCTGAGTTATGCCTTGTTTCCCAGGGGATCTCACACACCTGCCTCTGTGAGTGCCCATCTTTTCTGTACTTTGTACATGGTGATCTCTCAGGCTTCCCAGATTACTGTACAGTAGACTGAGAGTATGATATAAAGTCATTACAGTGAAATTAAAACTCATCTTTTCTCCTAAAACAGCCATGTTAACACTTGTAAATACTTCATCTAATTCAGTTTACACATTGGTTGCTTGACTAGAGTAAATACATGTTAGAGTTTAGCTTAAAGTACTTCCACCTCTAGTAAATCCTCTGCAGTTCTGTAATATAGGGCTGTAAATTTTCTAGTGTCATGTATAAAAGTTGGATTTGGAACTGAGACCCAAAAAATTTCTTGTGTTTTTGTGTGTTTCCTCTTCCTGAGATAACTTTTCCTTGTTTTCTTTCGCCTTGGGAAATGACCCTTTCCTCCTCAAAAGGCAGTTTGTGTGTTCTGCTGAGCAGTGTCTGAGGTATGGTCTGGGAGTCAGAGTTTGGAGCGTGCAGAGAGCGCCCTGCACCAGAGGTGTTTGTCAGTGAGGTTATAGATGCAAGTGAGACAATGTGTTTCACCAAGCTGCTGAGGCTGGGCAAGAGGGAAAGGCATTTTAACCATGCCATCTTGTAAATATGTTCCTTGATCTTCCTGCAAGTCTTCCAGTTTTACAGGAAGCCTGTTCTTGCCATGCATATTCTATTTGGACAGCAAGTGTGATCTCACCTACACAGCCTGTGTAGAATTGCTTCCAAGAGATCTTTTTTTTCCTTCACTTCTCCAGTAATAGCTCACAAAGAAAGGTTTACATAATATTTCAATATTACTTAAGGCAGAAAAGATCCAAACCTTGTGGATGGCTTTGACATGATTTAACTGGCTTAGCACTCTGCTCTGCCACTTTTACACAGTTTTGCCATGGACATCTGTTTCTCACCTGCATGGGTTTATTTGTAAAATTAGACAAGTATTTCACAGGCATTCCCAGCTTACTTGTTTCTAAAGAGCACCCAAAACTTGTAATGAAAAGCACTGGGCAAGTATTAGGTGTTGGTGTTGCATCCTGCAGTTGAATTTTAGAGGGAGCAGGAAGGTTCATGAAGTATCAGAATGTGTGGTTGAGGAAACTTCCCTTCCAGAGACTTAAAATATGATAATACAGATAGGACTGGAGTGCTCATTTTATTATTCAGGTTGACTGGAGTTGGTATTTGTTTCATTAGAAGTTTGAGAAGTGTTTGGTTTCTGCTTTTAGGGAAACTTTGGAGGATTAATGTCATAGAGACAAATGTTGATGGGTGCAAAGTTTCAACCACTTTCCGGTCTTTTCCAGTGTTACAACATGTAATTTTCATTTCCGTGTTTTCTTTGGGACAAAATGTAGCCCCTGAAGAAAAGAGGGGTGAGGGCAAAGAAGGAAATACAAATTTCAGAAGTGGGTGCAGGAGCTAGGGGCAGAGGGAGGAGGAGGAGGCCATTTGAAGAGGTCTAGCCAGGAATCTAAGAAACCCAAAAGCTATTTCTAAGACTCATTCCAAATGTTTCTAATTTCATTCATATCTTTTTGTTTCCTTTACTGCTTAACTGGGACAAGAAAGTAAAGCCAGGAAAGTCCAATCATAGTGGGAAACAAAAACCTAAATATTGGAGAGAGAAAAAAGGCCTTTCTTTGCAAAGCAATTCTGCCTTTTGCTTGTCTCCCATTGTTGGTGTTACTGTGGAAAATGTATAACATCACTTTTTTGGAAAGTGTTAGAACCTGTTCAAGTAGAGATGGTTTATATAGTCTAACATGGAAGAACTAGAGGATATCTATTTCTTTACCATTTGCCTAGTAATAAGTGAGCCTGTTGACCTCCGCTGGACTATTACAAATGTGAAACTTGGCACTCAAAATTGCTTGCTCTAAATTTTCCAGTTGCTTTCTCTTTTTCCATTTGATGTCATCCTGCCAACTAGTGATTTTATTATTATAAACAGGACATTGTATTCACTTTTAAGAAGAAATATGAAGCTGAAGGTAAAATTACAAACTGCAGTTTCTCAGCTGGCAAAATACAAAACAATGAGCTAAAAATACTGAGCAGAGAAAGGGTGTTGTGGCAGGGAACTCTGAAATATCTACAAGATGGATGTGTTCTGAGGAGCAGAAACTGACTTCAGCTGAGCAGGGCTAAACTCTGAAGAATCATCAGATTGTTCAGCTTGGAAGGCAGATCTAGAGAACATCTACTCCAACCCTATTGTTCAAAGCAGGGTTAGCTGGAGCAGGCTGCTCAGGGCTGTGCCCATTTGGGGTTTGGATAGCTCCAAAGATGAAGATTCCACAACCCCTCTGAGGAACATGTTCTGGGGTTCAGAAAAACGTGTGGTTTTTCCTTCAAGTAGATTCTCCTGTGTTTTGTGCCCATTGTCACTTGTCCTGTTGGATACCACTGGAAATTGTCTTACTGTCTTTACTCCCTATATCAGGTGTATTGTCACATTGAAAAGATCTCCCTGCCTGAGCCTTCTCTTCTCAAAGCTGAACAGTCCCAGCTCCCTCAACCTGTCTTTGTAGGTTGGATGCTCTGATTCCTTAATCATCATCAAGACCTTTCAGCAAACTTGCAGCCCTTTGTTGACATCTCCCTGGTACTGGGGAGCCCAGAACTGGACACAGCACTCCAGTTGTGATCTCACCAGTGCCAGGCAGAAGGGAAGGATTGAAGGAATGCCTCCTTTGGCCTTCTGGCAGCACTCCTCCTGGTGCAGCCCAGGAGGCTCTTGGCCGCCTTTGCTGCAGTGACATTTTGTTGGTTCATGTTTAACTTATCCATCAGGATATCCTTTTCTGCCAAGCTGCTTTCCAGCTGGTTCTTCCCCAGTCTGTGCTGGTGCATGGGGCTATTCCTCCCTGTGTGCAGGACTCTGTTTTTCCCTTTGAGCTTCATGAGATTCCCATCAGACCCTTTCTCTGCCAAGGTCCCTCTCAGGGGCAGCAGAGGGGGCCAGCCAGGATGCCCTGCATTGGCAGGAGACAATTAGAGCTCACTTGCTTCCCTTGCAGGGCAGAGATACTGAACTTTGCTCTCACAGGCAAATGAATGCAATGAAGCTTTCAGTTAAAATTTGAATCTTGCTATTTCAGCACAGGACCTCAACTGCAACTGATCCAAGTTGTTGAAGGCCAAATTTGTAATTTTGGCTGCCCCTTCAGAAATGTGGCATCGTTCCTTTGGCTGATAAGGGAAGAAGAGCAGAGGTGCTCTGCTGTGTCCCTCTGCTCACTGGGGAGGGAGGCTCTGCAGCACTGTTGGTACCTGCACTGGAGCTCTACTTTGCATTTATTTCTTTCTCAAGGAGTGTTACAGCTGGTAACAGGGATTAGCACTGTGTATAGTAAGGGTTTGACAGCATGGTCTTTGCTGTAGATGCCCGAGGACGTTATTGGCTGATAAAATTAGAGGTGATGGTAAAAATGGCAGCCTTGAGCTGTGCAAGGGTGTTGAAGGAAAGCAGTCAGCCTCTGAAACAGATGTCTTTCCAAGGCAGGTGGACAACTTTAGTTAGGAACGAGTGCAGGGCAGATAAAACATCGTTAAACAGCTTGTTTCCTGGAGATTTTCCACTACAAAAAGCTAGTGTTAAGTAGAGCAAGTCTTACTCAGCTATAATAGGATATGTAAATATGCTCTGGTTTCTGATGGAAACTGAGAAATGACTTGTTTAGCAAATGTATAAGCAACATTGCTTCAGAACTGACTGTTATCTTGGAGTGGAGACACAAAAAGGGCCAGATTGTGATCTCTGCTCTCACTGAGCTGTTCTGTGACTGATTAAATGTTCTCCATAGAGAGATACATTGGATTAGATACATAGGTGATTTACAAAGGATTATTCAGTGGTGTCTAAGCATATCAGATCCAGTTCCTCTGTAATAGGATTGATTCCAGAACCTGGTGATGGTGACTGTACCTGCTCTGGCTACTTCTGCTTTCCAGGCAGTCTGGGGGACTGTACCATTCTTGGACTGATGAGGAGAGCTCATGCTAGCTCCTTTCTCTGCCATTAGCTGAGTAAGTAAAGCCCTGGAGTAAATATTCTCAAGGTGCTGTTGCCAGTGATGTGATTCAGCTCCTTGCTTCTGGTTGGCTTCTTTTGGTCCTCCTCTCTGTTTTCATAATATTTTCTACTACAGTATAGCTACAGCAAATCTGGTGGCCCTCTTTTGAACAAAATGATGCATATTCTGTGCTCTCAGATGCTGTTATCAGTGCCTGGTGTAGAGAGACAGAGCAACTTCACCTTTTTCCTTATAGGAAGGTGCATGTGATCACTGGAAGTGCAGCTTCAAACAGAATTGGTAGTGTGTGGTTGGATAGAATTTTTACTTTCTGATCTTGTAGGCCATCAAACCTAATCTTGCTTTGTTAGAAATCTATTTTCTGGGGAAAACAGTAACTTTTGCACCTAGATTGTTATGCATGCAGTCTTGTTCTTGCCTGGATATTTATTTCATGGAGAGAAGTGGAGAGGGAATAACAGAGGCAGATGAGGATAAAATCTTAAATAAGTCTGACAGTGTCTCTGTTTCTTACTGGATTCCACTGGATCATAAGGTGGGGTTTTGATGAGCAGAGGAAAGTGCCATAGTCTCTCATGTTTATGTATGTTAAGTGGGGCAGTTCAGATGTGCCAAGTACTGCCCCTTTGCTTGATATCACAGTGCTTTGCTGGTGCCCTGCTCTCCCTATAGATCAGATAGCACAGGGTGGACAAGAGATGGAGTGTCCAGGTCCTGGTGTCAGCCCAGGTTTCTGTCTCTGGTTCTGTAGCTGAAGAAACCCAGCACCACTCCAGCTGGTGAGGTGGAGTATCCCTGCTGTGGTATTTCAGAGCTGATCACAGGGACAGGCTGGTCATTACAAGGAACAGTATTTTCCTTGTGTTCCACTCTGATGGTGTGATCTGAAACATGCTTTAACCTGTCCATCTGTCTCACTTTTTGGTTGATTGGATCTTTGTTACCAGGTTATTCTCAGATCACTCCATAAAAAACCAACCAACCAACCAACCAACCAACCCATAAATCGTAACATAGATGGCCCAAATGTGAGTGTATGAGGCAGAGCTGTGCTGGAGATATCACAGCATGGATTAGAAGTGGGACAGTCTGGAAAAGACTAGCAAAAATATTCTGGGAGATAAGAGATTGATTTACAAGGAAGGATTAACTGTTCAATGTGTCTCTGCCAACACTGAAACTAGAAGTTTGTGAAAGATATAGTAGTTGATAGTTAAAAATATGTGGACCAAAATGAAAAAATGAGAATCATTTACGATGGTGGGAGGGTAGGAAGAGGTGTTACAAGGACAAGTAAGGTAAAACAAAGAGAAAGCCTTTCCTGTGCAACCCAAAATAGACTGTAGTGTAGATTGCTAAGGGGCTGGAAACTCCATCACTAAAGATCCTTGATACCATAGAGGAGAAAGTCCTTGCAAATGTATTGTCATGAGCAGTCTGGCTCTCACCTATGGGGGCTGGATGACCTAGTGTCTCTTTCATTTCTAGCCCTGTGTATCTATGATTCAAATAGTTTATATAATGCAGTGCATTTTCAATTACACTTTGCTTTCTTGCATGGGATAGTGGTGGTGCAGAGAACTCATTATATTTGTGGCACAATTACAGATGACTTGTAGGAAATACTGCTGGTGCTTGGCCTCCCAGAGACTCTGATCTCTTTTATTAGCATATTTTGGCTTTTCAAGCTATATAGGTATAAGATTGCAGTGCTTTTTTTTCTGTCTTCCCTGTTACTTGGAGGCCATAAATATGGAGGAAAGAATAGAAGGATAAATAGAAGGAATAATTGGTTCTGGTTCAGCAATCCAGTGAGCAGTCCCTGGTGAAAATGTAAAAGTTTATTGTTGTAGATGTGTAATACACCAGGAGTCATTGTCAGCTGCTCTCTTGGACCGAGGTCTGTTTTCTGAACCAGGACAGGACATTAGCTAAAACATAAACACAGAGAAATTAGAAAGAGTAGTGCTGGTTTGAAGTTGAGCTTTCAGTGCATTTTGTGCTCTGCTGGATTTTTTTGGGGGTTTATAATGCTCAGTGTTTGGAGGAGTTAGTTTTTGCTTCCAATTATTTTATAATTATAGTTCATTTTTAAATTTATGCACCATGCCAGAAGAGTTTTGTGATGTGTCAAGTATCTTTGTCAGTCTCTTACAAGGCATTCAGAGTGCCATCAGAGATTTGTCAGGGTACTTCTCTTGCAGGCATATTTTTAAAATATATTCCTTTTAAGAGGCTGTCTTGGAAGCAGCCACTCTTGGGTTTTAACTAAAATCTGCCAGTATCAAGTGTGACAAATGTGGTAGACACTACAAGTAATAAATGCTTTTAGGAGTGAGATGTTGAAGTCTCAAATGCTCAGGCACTGATTGGTCTCTGAAATTGCTCTTGGAGAAAGGGTACTTTGTCCTGATTTGAGTGATGAATATTGGCAGATTGATCCTTTGCTTATTGGCACTTTGTAACAAACCTGCACTGACACTGTGGTCGAGCTGGGTTTACTTGTGATTGAAGAATGAGATTGATTTCTGTGGTTGCCATAACAATGGGATTGTTGTGTGAAAAAATGTTAGTAGCTTTCACTGGAGTGAGTTGACAGCTCTAGGATGCCTGTTCTCAAATTAAAACAACTGTTTCCAACTCTGAGAAATGGTGTCTGCGTAGCTTTTGCAAGATGGTGCTCAGCAGGGTCTTAGAAATGACCTGAAGAGCTTTAAGATTCTAAAAGTGCCTTTGCTATGCTTAATTTTAAACTGCCAGCTTTGAGCTGGAGTCAATAAGGGTAAACCAGGAGGCTGAGCTTTCACTCCCACCAGGCTATTGTATGTATTCACAAAGTGAAGAGAGCAGGACAATCTAAGGAGTCCCTAGAAGAATGTAAATGCACTGCAAGTGTCTAGACATGCAGTCAGTTGTACTGTGAGTGTCTTAGCACTGACCTACTCAAGTTTAAAGAAGGCTTGCACTGCTGAAACTTTAATAAACAATGGTCATTCCTGTCTCACCTCCAGATGAAGCAGCCTGGACTTTGGAAAATGGGCTGATACTTTTGCAAAAGATTCAGCTTGGTGCTTCAGGGGCTTTTGGATGACTGGAGGGACTGTGGGCCATGACAGCTGAGCCTGGGGTGGGGCAGGATGTCAATGAGCTGGTTGAGTCTTGAATGCTGGAATTCACAGACAGCAGGTTTCAGCCACCTTCAGGCTTCTGGTGTGTTCTTTGTTCTCTTTTGTAGTTGTTTTGGATGTGTTGGTCTTTGTAAATGTCTAGTGAGCATCACTGGAGACTGCTTTGGTGTGAAAGTTGCCCATGGGAGGGGAGTCAGAATGGTGGGGGATAAATAAGGTATTTAAGTTCAGGTGCCTTAATTCTGTCAGCTTCCTAACACAGGCAAGTGGAGAGGGAGGTGCTGATCTCTTCTCCCTGGTGACAGGACATGTGGGAATGGTTCAAAGCTGCACCAGGGAAGTTTAGACGGGATATTAGGAAGCCTTTCACCACCAAGAAGTTGGTCAAACATTGTAACAGGTCTCCTAGAGAGATGGTCAATGTCTCAACCCCGTCAATGTTCAAGAGGCATCTGGACAAAGCCATTAACTACAACATGCTTTAATTTGGTCAGCCCTAAATTGGTCAGGCAGTTGGACCAGATGATTGTTGTTGGTCCCTTCCAACTGAAACAGTTCTATTCTGTTCCACGTCGTTCACTTCCATTTCCTTCTATCCAGCCCCTGTGTCTGGGCTTTCTGTTGGAAGACTTCCAGTGATTCCCTGCTCAGCATCTTCCTTAGGTGCTTTGATTTGCTTGCAAAGAATCTCTCTTTTTCTCTCATGAGAATTGGCAGTCTAAACTCTGCCCACAGCCTCGTTCCTGAGCAGCCCAAGATCAGACAAATGCCAAAGCTGGGGCTTCATCCCAAGTGACCTGAGATGGTGGTGGCTGCTGCCAGGACCAGGAGGAGTGGTGATCTGTGTCACACAGGAGCATGGACATGGTTTGGCTGCCAGCTGACTTGTGCTTGTGTTGCCTGGGATGAAATTCCTCCATCCTGGTTCCTGAATATCTGGGTCATGCTTTGCTTCTTAAGGCCTCTGCCTGCCATGAGAGGTTACACCAGCTGGTAAGGACAATGTCTTGCTTCATGAAGGGTTTTCTGATGCTCTGGTGGGTACAATGCAGTTCTCTGGACTGGTATTTCATGTTGTTGGCATTTATTAGTGGTGAAAATCTGGGCTCCATGTCTCCACTGGGGAATTGACTCATCTGTGTGCTGCTGCTTGGGAAGATCATTGAGTTATACAGGAGGATCTGTAGAGTGCTGCTTTGTCTACTGTGTACAAAACTGGCACTTTCTCCAAGCAGCAAGAAAATGGCACTGTTAACACCCAAGCTTTGCCCAGCTGGGTGGTCATGCCAGAAACCTTGCCTCTAACACAGCCTGAACTCATGGCTTACCATTGCAATGCTTCATCCTGACGCAGGTGGCCTCTGTCTTGAGCAAAGAGTGAGCCCTGACCACTGGAATTTGTAATCTCCTGATGTCGTAGGTATTCATATTTTATGGTTAAACTAAGTGGTATATTTAATTCTGAGCAGTTTAACTGGCAAAAATGAATATATTGTACCAGTCTTTGAGGCACCAACTGTGCAGTGTTTTCTCTGCTGATGCCTGTGAATACCTTAGCATAGATGTATACATAGATGTATGTATTTGCACAAAGTAAAACAAACTGCTGTTGCAATCCTGTGGTCTGTGAACATTTTAATTACCATGACGGTGATTCCAGCTCACCAACAGACTACTTATCTTACCTCTGCTGCTGCACCAGCCATTTATTTTAGGTCCTGTTAAAGGTAAAAAGACTAACTGCTCTGCAGACATGCTTGTCTGCTTTAATTAGTCTTCCTGAAGCTGCGCAAAGAGCACTGCACTTAATTAGCTTTCCTTAAATTAGAATTGATATACCAGCCTGTATAGGTTGACACTGTCATTACTGTGTAATAAACTAAGTGCTCTATTCTATAATTCTTTCCCCCAGGTGGTTCATTTGCAGGATGCCAGACAGAGCCAGCTTCAGCAGGGCCCTTGTCACTGCCATGGGGCTGGAGGTGGCTTGGCCAGTGCTGCTGGGGGCTGGCAGGGTCTGGGCAGTCTGGGTGGTTCCTGCTTTCCTGACTCTTGCTTGCAGGTCCACCATGGTCAGTTGTGAGTAGTTCCCCTGAACCTCCCAAAGTCTTGCAGGCATTGCCTTGCTCTGGTGCTTGAAACCTCTGAAACAAGGAGAAGGGAAGAAAGGTTTTGTTCTTCCATGTCAGAGCAAGTTCACCTCTTGAAACCTGCATTAGACATCTGTTTTACTTGAAGAGGGTTCTGTAAAAAGTGGAAGTTTCCACACTGAAATGTTTTGGGGTTTTGGTTAGTTTGTTTTTTTTTTTTTTTTGACCAGTGCTGAGGGGTTCTTAAAGGCACATATGTATCTCCAGTCCTTTCCAGCATGAGGACCAGAAAATCTCTTCACTCTCTGTGTCTCTATCTCTTAAACCATTTTCTTTTAACCAAATTGTGTGTATGTTGGAACAAGTGGACTTAGATCATCTCATTACTTTTACAAGTATGTTTTGACAATTTGAAATGAATAAACCTGATTTTTATTAGGTGTGATGACAATGAGAGATGCTTCCTTTAAGGCCTTGAAAGAAGGGAGAGAGGGGGATGACCAAACTTCTTAACCCACAAGGTCACCTTAGTGGCCCTCCAGAAGCTGGAGACACTGCCAGTTTGTATTTACCTGTAGTTAATCAGTGCAAATGTGTGTGCATATAGCTATGGATTTAAGTAACATCTTCCTCAGCAGGTGCATGAAACATTCTGTCCCTTGTGGTTTAATGAATCAACTTGCTGCAGGCTGGTCTTGTTACTGGTTGCAGTCAGAAATGTGGTCTGACCTCTCCGAGATCCCTCCTGCCTTTGGGGTATTGCACAGCCTGACAGCATAGTCAGGGCAGGAATTTGGTCAGCCCCTTCCCCTTCACAGGGAATACTTGCCACATAGCTGAGAGCAGTGTTGTTTCTTCACCCAGGTGGTTTTTTCAGCTGTGCAGGGGTGGCTGGTGTAGGTGCCAAGGGAGGTGACAATTTGCAGGGCAGGCTGTGCTGCCCACACCCAGCCTTTCCTACCCTTGCTTCCACTGCATTGCCTGATTCTCCATGATGAGAGACAGCTCTCTGCAGCATCCTGGAGATAAAAGTGATTCCACTGGGCCTGGAGGAGAAGCAGGAGGAGATAGCTGAGAACATGAGACCGTGCCCTGAAGGAGCATGTGTGCAGGGTGCAGCCCTCAGGCTCAGAGCTGCAGTCCCATCATTCCATGGATCCCACATGCCAGCCCTTGTTCCTATGGCCATCTGAAACTTCTTCAGTAATAAAAACTGAAAACCAGAATACCACTAATAATGTTGTCACACTTAATAATGTTGTTACTGGTGAGCTGGATTCACTCAGAACATTTCATCTAGGTGTAGGCCTTTGTGCCAGGATTATCTGACTGCCGTGGACTTGGAGCTCCGCTTTGAGGTTGGCTTCTCTTGTCCCATTGACTACCTGGCCATTGGCTCTGCAACACTTCTGCAGTATCCTTATGCCAAGGAGTATCATGCCGTGTTTTACTTGCTCAGTGACTTTCTTACCTCACCTTGCAGTCTGTGCCCAGAATAAAGGGCCTGTGACAAGCTACAAGTCCAAGTCCTTTGAATAGTTCTCAAGGAGAAACAGATCTGAGCCTGGTGCTTAAGCATATCTGAGCTGGTGAGAAATGCTAGATCAGAATTTGGATCTCACTTCACCTTTGCTTCTGTGAGTTCATGGATCTCAGACAGCTGTGAGCTGTGCCTGTGCTGGCCATGCCTGTGCTGAGAGACAGCTCAGAGCCAGCCATGTGTCCCCAAGGGCTGAGTACAAAGGGAGGCTGGGGCTGCCCCACCAGACTTACAGGTTTGGACTCTCTGAACTGGGACCACCATTGGCCTCTGCAGTGGACTTGACTGGCCAAATACATCTCAGTAAAACAGCCCCATTAGTTGCTACCATTGTATAAATGTGGCAAAATATTTGGCACCCTGTTTTTCTGCTCACCTCTGTTTAGGGCAGGCTGCAAATATGCACTTTGTTGAAACCAATGTGCTATTTTTTTAACTGCCTGGAGCTACAATTCACAATGGGTGGCAGATGCTTGTGATATCAGGCCCTGAACATCTGGGGTAAACTCTGTATTCCCCTGACACAGGAACCTACATTCTCTTTGAAGCAGGTCTTAACTTTTTTCTTGCTCACTTGCTAGATAAAGCAAGCTGTTTGTGTCCATTCAGTTGACTCTTTTAAATGAAATAACTTAAAGATTTACTGGATATGGCTGTGGAGGGCACTTTATATATGCATTAATTGGACCTGGTGTAAATACATGCAGGCTGGCACATGTGTGTGTCCCCATTCTGTTTGTAGCATAGGAGTGTCTATCTGCATATGCACAGCTCCCTGAAGAGAATTGCATGGTGCCTTGGAGTGGTGGTATCCTGAAATTCCATCCTTAGGTGGAATTTTAAGGAATAGATATTTATGGAATTAAGGTTGTTTGCAAACCTTTAAAAATTGGTTGATTTTTAGTGCTGGCACCAACAGATCAAAGTCCCGGTGTAGTTGAAAGATTTTATATCTTTCAGTGTCACAGTCTCTTAATTTGTTTAGATGCATGCAAAGGATCAGAAACTAATGTGCATCTGGGGATTAAGGCAGTTTTGCTATCCAATCTGAAAGCCAGCATATTCCAAAAGATTTTCGAAGTCTCAGAAGGCAGTGAAGTGCTTTACTGATTTTTATGTCTTTGAAAATCTCTATTTAGTGTGCCTGGTGGAATTACATAGATAGATGCTGCCAGCTGTCTGACACCAGCAAATACCACCCAGAGCATTTCAGTATGGAAGTGGTAGGTCTGCAAAGCTGGGGACACTGCTCTCACTGAGATAGCACCCATACAAAAACATTTTCTAATTTCATGTACACTTGCTCCTTTAAGAATTCACTGTAATTTTCTCCTCCCATCTCTCCTACCCCAGGAGTAATACCAGTGGTTATGCTGTAAGAAAAATAGCGTGTATTTGCATTATACATCTCTAGAAGGGAGTTGTCATGAGTCTTTCTGTGGCAAAGAGGAAAGAAGGAAAGCAGTAGTCTGATCTCTTCCATGGCAGCCTCAGCCTATGCCATTGTGCTTGGGGATCTTTTAACTAGGGAGGGGCTGAACTTACTCTAAAAGTTAAGAGAAAAGTAAAATAAGCCAGCAAACCCATTACCGTACTGACCTCATTGCTCTTCAGCTCTGGTCTCACATTCCTCACAGTGCTTGGGAAAACTCTGCTGTAGTCCAGAGGTCTGGGAAAGAAGTTACTGTAGGACAGCCTGGGATGAAGGGAGGCCCTGAAGGAGGAGTTCAGGAAGTTTTAATTGTTGAATGCTTCAGGTTTTGTGTCTCACTGGTGCCAGGCTCTGCTCTATTAAACGTGATGGTTCCTGAGTCAGATGCTTTATTTGTCCCATCTGTGTGGCCACAGACCATATCTGTGGTCCTTCTTGGTGTGTTCCCAGTGTTCTGCCACCCACTGCTGCAGGACATACACATGTGAGCCTTCTAGGGCAGGGCTGCAAACTCCAGGTGCCACCTGGTACAGAACATGCAAAAGGATGTTCAGCTTTTCCTGAGCACCAAGTTGATCTGTAAGATCTAATGAGCTGATTTGGAGCTTGCCCTTCATATAACTTTCACATTTTTTCCTACTGAACCTACTTTTCCCTTTGGTCTGTAATTGGCAGTGTAGGTTTTATAAAGTCCTGCATCTCCTGGGTGTCTACTGGGACTAAAACTCTCACTCAGTTTTGTCACATGCAGCTCAGTTTGTACATGTTTCAGTGCCTCTGCTTTGTGCTAGCTGTGCTCATGGAGTGTCAGATGCTGTGACATCCACTCTTTGGCATGGGCATGAGGGTTATTTGTGTTCCATTTAACTTAGCAATTAGGAACAATCTATTTTTACTCTAGCTGCAAGGCATCTAGACTTTTTCTTGCTTGTTTCTTTGGAGTGAACTTGATGGGCTAAATTGTTTAGTTTTTGTGAGGGAATATCTGTAATGAAATGAAAGCTACCAAGACCAAGCAGTTAAACCACAAAGAAAAATGAAAATATACCCAAGGAGATTCACTTGTCTAAACTGTTTTTTAAAAAATAGATTAGATTTAGAATTCAGATTAGACTGGGAGATGTTTCCTGAAAACATGGTTGTTGTTGTCTGGATGTCTCTGATGGGCTCTGTGTTTTGATACCTTCTTCATGACTGGGAGATAAATTTTTCTTTTCTTTTTTTTCTTTGGATAGGAAAGAATGCATTTTCACCATCGACCCATCAACTGCCAGAGATCTTGATGATGCTTTGTCCTGTAAACAACTCCCTGACGGTATGAGATATATTTTACAAAATACTTCTAGTGTTTGTATTCAGCTGTTGACACACTTGTATCTATAATTTGTTCTGAAGTATTCTTTGCCAAATATAAGTAGAGTAATAAACTAGTTCTTCTCTGGTTGTTTTAATTGCTTGTTTTTAGAAATCTTGGAGCAGATGTCTTCAAACTGCACTCAGACCTGGTGTTAGAAAATGCAGAGCCACAGTGTTTTGCATAATCAGAGCTGTAATTTGATTTGAGCAGATCTCAGCTGTCTCCTGTCATTATGGGAGTTACAGCTGAATAGCTAATACACCACTTCTGCAGGCTAAAGTCAAGTGGAACTTTGACCTTGTGTGCACAGCCCGTGGGTAAAGGAATCCAGTCTTTTGAAGGTCACTGCCTGAATTGTTTTTTGGTGTTTATGGGATGCTGGGAATTGTCAGATGAGCACAGTGTGCCTTATAAGTTGTGTTTTTCTTCTCATTGCCTTTTGAGCTTTCTCTTCTGCCTTATTTGTACTTTTACTATGCCGTAAGCCAACAGAACAGAAAGTAAAGCTCCAGAAGCCAAATCTTGATGATTATGACCAAAGGAACTTTTCTCCTGTAAGCTTACTTTGCCATCCAAGCTCAGCTCATTTAGTTTGATAAGATCCAGTAACAGGCTTGGTTAGAAATATTGCATGATTACATTAACCTATCCACCCCTAATTATGAAGGTAAAGATTGGTGGGTTTTTTTGGTGTGGGTTTAGTTTTTCTTGCTCTTGCTTATCAGCACAATATCATGACATCCAAGACATAATTTCCATTTTTTAAAGTTGATTTCATACTGTGCAATGTGGCCAATGAATTGTAATGTCATTTAGACCCAAATACAGAGTACTATAACAGTGCTATGAAATGGATTGAAAAAAACAGAGGTGAAAAACAATTTGAAGCCAATAAAATTAATTGTACTCTGCAACAGCAGTTTTGAGGCAAGATTAAGGACAAAATGCCATTCTGTTTCACAGAAAATTGAAAGTCTTCTTGAGAGATCCTAAGCTGAGCTGTGTTCTCCCTCTTTCCACTTTGCCATCTGAATCACTGGAGTTTTATGACAGCATTGTGATCCCACAGGTCCTCAGATCTAAAGTGTTGAAACTCTGGCTTCTGACCATTTACTGTTCACATACATGTGGGTTTTAGATGCTGCAGGAAGCACTCAGTGAGCTGCTTTGTGGTGCATACATCTGCGTTGTTCTCTTACCCATAAGCCATTTGGAGAAAGTGTTCAAAGAAAATATCAGTGTGAACAAGAATTCTTCAGAATTCTTTCTGCCAGAAAGCCAGCAAAGCCATGGCAGCCCTGCCACTCGTGCTTGGGGCTTGTGGGTATAGATAGTGATGAGGGATATGGCCACAGTCCTTAATTTGCATCCTGATGGGGAATTTAGAAATAGTTCATTTCATCAGCCTGTTCCTGGCTGGGACTGGGCTCTGTCTAGCTGGGGACATGCTTCTCTTCAGTTTCTGGCACAGGGGACTTCAGCCCCCAGACCTGCAGCTGGCAGAAGACACCCAGATCTATCTCCTATCACAAGTTCCTGGGACATTTTCTTGAATGCAAATTGATTCTCTCTGGACTTGTTACTTTTTTGTCCTGGTGTGAATTTAACTTCTTGCTCACTGATTTTCAGTCTGTGGTCCACTGGCCCCTGTGGCACTATGTAGGATACTATTGTAAACCCATGAAATGTGGCTGGAGAAAACAGGGGTAATAAGTCCATCAGCATAAGTGAAATTTTCTAAGGCATCTGTACTTTGACTTAAATTTTTTTCAGGAATTTCCAGACTTAGGTCCAACACCAGTGCTGGGAGTCCTTTGGGGTCACTTCTTTGTGTTCACTTGCTTACAAAACTGTGGCTGTTTGCAGCTCTTTGGTGTTTAGGAGAACCCCTGTGGGAACCTCAGTCTTGTGCTTGTAGAGCCTTTTGACATGTTTTGGAGGTACCCTGAGAACTTTTGGCTCTAAAAGTTGCTATGATGGCTGCAATTATTATGACAAAGAGCTGTTTTGGAAGTTAAGAGCGTGTCCAGGTCTGGCAAGGCTGAATCTCTCAGGAGGGCAAAGTTGTGTTAAGAGTTAACGCAGCTTTTATTCCAAATGTAAACGTGGTTACAAGAAATTATTATTTTTTCCATCCCTTTTGCCCATATGTAAAACACTTTAAAAAACCTCACAAAAAATCCCAACATGAGCAAACCACATATCTTGGCATCCTCATGATGTCAGGAGATCTCCAAAAATCAACAGAGAATGCAGAACCTAATTCAGAATTCTCTGTTGATGTATGGCACACTGAATTTCTACAAAAAACCACATTAATTGCCCACACTTTCTCTATCAGACAGCTAAATCAGGGCATTTCAGAAGATTTTGGAGAATTAAATTGTCTTTGAGCATTCATTGCTAATTTATTCAAGATTGTGACAGTTTCTTTGATTTGAAGAATCTTAGGCAACAAGCAGAGAGATAAGCTACTGTCTTTGCACCTTTGTGGCGTTTCCATCCTCCTCTTATCAGATCTGGTCAATGGATGGTGGTTTCACCTGTGCTACATCCTCAGTTGAAGGTGGAAAGGAATTTTTTTGCTGAAGTAGTTCACAAATCTATCATGAAGCACTACCCAGTAGCAGATTGTCACTAGCAGAGGAAGCATGGGATGGCTGTGGGAAGAGCTGTATTTTTAATGGAGCTTGCAGTAGGATATTGCAGCAGTTGGAAACTTTTCCAGGGATATATGTTTTAAGTGGGCCAGTCTGGTTTTGAGAGAATTTTATATTGGAGTCTGTTTCTGATTAACAGCCGTGCTCCTCGTTATTGTTTAATGATAGCAGTAGGGAGGTGAGCTTGCTGTTCACATTTGAGAGTGTATATTTTAAAAGAGATCAGCTCCAATAAAGAAGGAAAATAGGGTTATTTATGTAACAGCTGCAGAAATATGAACAAACTGTACTCCATTTAGATGATTCAGCATAACTTTGGAGTAAAAGATGGCTCTGGCCTGCACCAAGTTTCTACAGCCTTTGTAGAGCTTTGAGGTTTTAAACAAGTTCATTTCAGTCAATGCTCTTTTGTGATCCTTTCTGCACGTCTTCTAGCAAATTGCTGCAGCCAGGAAGGCACAGCAGAACCATTCTCAGGTCGTATGGGTGTTGCAGAAAACAGCTGTACTATTTTCAAGCCTGAATGTTTTCACCCAGGGTGCAGAGGTTTAAAGATTTATTCTGATCTCAGCATGGCAGGTGACCTGTGAGTCCCAGTGATGCCAGGCATGTTTCTCACACTTTCCAAACCTCTTCTGGGCATTCTCTGCCAGTGGTGCTTGTATTTCTGGTAATGTACACTACTGATGCAGTCATGTTTGAAGGCCGCTTACTGGTAGGAGTAGAAATGGAATTTGGCACATTTCAAGGCAGATAATTCCTTCTAGTGAAAGGTCAGACCATGATGGGAAAAGATGCAGCAGAAATTATGGGGAGGTATTTCTGAGGGGTTGTCTTTTGCTGCTGATCTCAAAGCAGTGCTTTGTGCTGTACTGACAGAGCTCTGTACATCTTTTATTTGTATATTAATAACTAACATGGTTCTCACTTGTGCTTTTTCTTTCATTCCTGTATTCTTACAGTCTTTTACAAAGTAATTTAAGCTCAAGTAATTTATGTCTTTTTTAGAAGGAATTGTTGTACTGCAGAATAGAAATATATTCTACAGACTCTTTGCCCTGGCTTCCATGTCCTTAGTGACACTGGCTGTCTGCATTTTGGAGTGAGACCATAAATAGATACAATCATTGACTCTTCCCAGTGTTTGCTGATGACCTAAACAAATGAGGCTTCTGCAGTGTGCAGCCCCCTCTTTTTTTCTGTTTCCCTTAAATCCATTCAATCTGTTGGTGAATTTTAATCAGATGTACCTAAGGGAAATGGGATAGAAACATCAAACACGTTATGTTTCTGTGTCATAATGGGGTATAAGCAAAGCAGAGAACTTTTCTTTGTGACCCAAATCTGGGAAGAGTCAGCATGACCTTTCTGCTTAGCACAAAGTTCCTTGTGAGCTGTAGTTTTTGGGAACAGATATGCAGAGACTGAGACTTTGACCTCTGTTCAAGGAGCCTATTTCACATGTTTTGGTAAAGCCAACTAATGTTTTGCCAAATATTGTTAAAATTCTACCTTGTCCACTGCAGACCTCCAGGCTCTGGGGCTGCTTTTCTTAGACCTAGAGAGCTTAGTGGACATCTCCTGGTGTGTGAGTTCCAGAATCTTGCAGTTGAAAAACACCTGTAGAGCCCTGGTAGCCCCAAGATGTTCTCTACCATCTCAGGAGACCATCTGCTCTTCCTCTCCTTTGACCTTCATTCTTTCTTGGTATGGTTTGCAAACACTTAGGATGTTGTAATTTTGCAAAGTTCTGTGCACTTATATTTGATTTTTAAGACGTAAATATTCCCTCTTCTATTCAGCTTTGTCTCCCTGGCCACTTAAGGACTGCAGGGTGTTTGCTCTAGCAAAATGTGGTACAGGACCCTTCAGCAAATCCCTTTGGTCCCTGCAGGACAGAGTTTCTGGAGAGTTTGTAAATGGAGTAAATATTTTTGTAAGTTTGTAAATCTTTGCGTAAGATAAACACTGAAGAACAAACTATTGTTGGATCAAAAATTACTTTTGAAATGAGTATGGATTTATTTACCAAAAATAATTGATGAAATTACTATGCTTCCTTCTTTGTAAGCTATTTAAGCTGAACAGACACCAGACCTGCAGAGAAAATGACAGAAACACATTGACATATGATTCAAATGTCAAAGTGATCATAAACTGCAATTTGCTTAGGTTTACTGCAGGAGTCAAATATTGGTAAAATAAAATCTGCCAGGACTGGGATTGTGTGTAACATTCGGTCAAATTTTACTTTAGTATCAGACATAATTTGCTCATCTCTCCTGTTACCTGCTGGTTAATCTGAGGATGTTTTGTTGTGTCACCAGGAGAGTGAAAAAGACATATTGCAGTGATTGGAAAGAGGTACATATTCTTTCTTCCTATTGAGGGCTTGTGGTTGCAAATTCATTGAAATATGCAAAATGCTCTCAGCTCTCTGCCAAATGCAGATCCCTGCTGTGCCCCACAGCAGGCTTCTGTGTAATGCAGGGAGCTGCAGTGTGTGGAATATATTTTGTCTCCTCGTTTGAGGTAACATGGGGTTGTGTGAGGAAACACATATCACTTCCAATTTCCAAGTGCAGGGTTGAATGGAATCAGGGCTGAATTGAGTCAGCTTTTCTCTACTAAACATCTCTCTTGAAACTTGTGGGACAACTTAATGTCATGGGGCTCCCCTCAGTTCCCCTGGGAATAGGGCAGGTTGCTCCAAACTGCTGGTGGCTGAAAGGGAGATAGAGTGAGCCAAATCCCCAGACAAGTGCATTAAACTGGATGTTAAGGTACTGAGGTGATTATGGAAGTTTGGATTTAGTTAGAGCATTGATTGCTAGAACATAATTTGTTAAAACCTTTATTTTGCATATATTTGAAAGCTGCTTGTGAGAGGGTTGATTAAAAGCTTGGTTAAGCAAAATTGGGGCAGTGTTTGTGATTAGTAATCCATATATAAATATTTTATAAATATTTCATCCTTATCCCAAAAGTTGTTTGTGGTTTTTGGTTTTTTTTACAATGTAGCAAAGAGACATGGCATTTAAAACAAAATAAAAGATATACTGTGTGAGAAGGACTAAGGTAACAAAGACTGTGGCTGCAGAACATGCAAACAGATGTGCAAATACCAATAGAATTACTCATAAGAGTGAGTTTACTTTTCTGCAGGGAGGAGAGATGCTCTGGGCAAAGCCGCCTTCCGGATCATTTCAGTTCATGAATTCAGGACCTGGGACAATTCCCCAAAGATTTAGAGGCGCGGGATTTTGTGTCCTGATGGATCTCACTGATATTTGTGGATACAAACTTAAAAAAGGAGAGTGTCTGATTGTATATTGAAGAGAAAAAAAAATAATGCCTTTAAGTAGACAGATAATGGAAAGAAGATCCAGAAATTCTTGTGCAAACAGACCTAAAAGCATTTTGCCTACAATTTCCATTAATGAAAAAGAATTCCAAGGACCAGGAGAGTCTTTGGATAAGAACCACAAATGATAGGGGATGACCAGACAGATGTAGAGAGAACAGGATTTTTCAGTGAATGTAGCAAATGAAAATCAGAAGCTATGTGAGGCAGATAAACTTTAGAAGGGTACAAATAGCTGGCAGTACATTCCCACATGGTTATCTGCAGTCACATGTTCTGTTACATGTAGGCAGCAAAGGAGTTACTGCTGTATATTGTCTTCATTATCAACTTTATGAAACAGCAGGATCCCTCAGAATCGCTGGGTTATTGTTTTAACTTGTTATGTATTGCAGTGCAGGGTTTCAGAGCCCAGAGGAACAGGAAAAACATCTTACACTATAATTCATTGCAGTATTTCTTGATAGTCGGCTGTTATGCTGCATACACAGAAAGAGTAAAACCAAGTGCAGATGGAAATGTTTTGGAAATATTTCCAAAATAAACAAAACAGTTGGATGGCTAAAATTGAAATCTCGGTGACTTCCTTCTATTTCCAAAGAAGTTGAAGAAATGTCAAGGCTGTTCTGTGGAAGTACATTGTATGTGTTTGGCCTAGCACTACATCCCAAGGTCTCTTTGAATGCCTGGAATGCTCACTCAGCCTTGGATTACTGAGTACAGTAGAGATATCACAAAAGGGACTGACCTAGCAGTAGAGAGAGGCTGGTCCCTCCCCACTCTAAACCTTCATTTCAGGAACAGGATGATATCCTACACCCAAAAATACATCTCAAAGCTGCTGGGTGTCACTTCCCATCTCTTTAAATTCAAAGACTGCTGATTTCCTGATAGAGCCTCTTGAATCAGTCTTGGAATACAAACAATTGATGATGTGAATACCAGAAATTGTCCTTTTACCTTCGTCATGTTGGCTGCAAACCTCACTGCTGAGAGGCTGCTGAGAGAGCTCAGCACAGTCTGCCTTGGTCAGTCTTCCCCACCAGCAGAGATTGTTTTCTGAGCCAGGAATCTGAGTCACAGCAGCACAGCCATTGCCTCTGTGTGCTGATGTCTTGACGTCTTGTCTTGATGAAGGGTGGAGGATCCATCCTCCAGGTGTTGAATTTGAGTCTGCATGACAAAGATTCATGCTGGGTCTAAGTTTTAAGTAGTCATCTAGAGGTTCTCCCAGATGTGACCATATAATTAGTAATGGCATTCAGTGGATAAATCTGATGTGTTTGGGGTTTGCAGCTTCTCTTAAGTTGCTCATTCCTTGAGTCTTGCAAAGAAATCGATGCAGTTTACAATAGTGGAACTTTTGGCTTTGTCACCTCACAAGGTCTGTTTATCACTCATGCAGGCACAGTGGAAACCAGCTCTGCTGTGAACCTCTGCAGTGTAATCAGGTACCAGCGCAGGAATGGGGACAAAACCTGCATGGCCAGAAGGTGGGACACAGGCACTGCTGGAACCACTGTGTCTGGTCTCAGTCTTCCAATGGACACATTTGATATATCAAAGGAATATCACATTCCCTTTGTTTTCCATCATTACACTGTTTGTCCCCAATTGTTCTGTGCTGTTTCCTGATTTTTACTGTTGCAATACTTGTGCCCCACTTGTGTCTGTATTTTCCTGCTTGTGTCTTGCTCAGCAGTGTGAAAAAATCCTTACTCAGTGTGCTTATTCTATTGGATATCATTGCCTGTGTTCTTCAGTCTGCAATTAAATGTTTTATCTTGTGCACGCTGTGTGAATTCTGTCCTGAGAATTTAGTGTTTTTCCCTCAGGAGAATTCCCTCCTCGTGTAAGTATCCAACTTAATGGTGCCATAGCAGTGCTCGCACAGAAGAGTTCTTTCATTCTTCTCCAGAGTTATTGCATCAGGTTTTAAGGTAGTTTTCAGGACAGGTGTAGGTAGTAGGTGCCTTCTGGGTGACAGCATCTTCTGTCACAAGGTGATGAAGAGCTGATGTCTGTTTGCTCATCAAGCAGCTCGTTGTGTTACTCTGCCTGGTGATGTGATACCATCTGTGAGATCTGGAGCTGGTTGGTGCCAGCATCGTTGTCTCCAGCTCATGGGAGTTTGGAAGTTGGAGAACACCACCAGCACAAAGATCTGCCCTGTGTTCCCGTGGGAGGATTGACCTTCCTGATCTCCTGAGAGAGCCTCATGCTGACCAAGAGCCATCTCTGAGCATCCCCTTCAGATGTGGGGGGGTCACCTTTCCTACAGGGGCTTGTGCTGGTCTGTGTGTAAAACTCAGGGCTCTGTAGTGCACAGCACATGAAGTACCACCCTGTGAAGGTGTCCTGGCTTTGTTTTGAGGTATAAAATGTGGCTTTAAAATTATATAAGGTGGTTTTCAGACATTGCTGAATTTATTAGCTGCTGCAGACAAAAATTTTATGCAATTCACATGAAAGACCTGCTTCCAGAATTTAATTTAGTAATAGATATAGTCTCATAATTCTGAAACTATTTTAAGGATTGCTGATGGCTCATGGAGAAGTCTAGAAAATATTTCAGCTTTTCATCTTCGCTTGTCCTTTGCTGCACTTAATGAACAGATGGGTTTTGTTTTGGACCTCACCTAGAGCCAGTACAAATTGGTTTGTACAATTGTAGTTGCCTCTGTTGATGCAAGGGACAAAATGGCCAAAGGTCAGAGTTGCTGACCAGAGTAAAACAGTACTTCAAGAATCATGTTATTCTGGATTTTAAACTCAATGATGTCCAGCATTGACCTTTTAACTTAAAGAAGAAAAAAAAGTAACAAATACCCTGTTTTGGTTTATTTTTGTGAACAACTCTGAATATTTTTTGATTCTCTTAGAACTGCTAAAAGCATCGCTGCAATGTCACCATTCCTGTCCGTAGTTTCTTAGATGCTTGTGAAAGTTGAGGAAGTGCCTAGATTTCAGTATGGGGAGAGTTAACATGTAAAGATGTTTTTGGGTTTTTTCCTCCCTTCTCTTGTAATTTCATGCTGTTTCTCAGTTTGGAGTAACTGGGGCCATTCTCAATTCTGCTCATGTTGGGGATTTGGTCCATCTCCCAGCTCCTGAATTTGAGTAGTTAAATGAGAAAAGTCACAGGTTTTATTATCTTTACATCAGCCTGGCTCCTCAAGGAGAGGCTGAAGATTGAAGGTTTTAATTGTGATTTAAGGAGCAAAGCCAAAGCCCAGACCCAGCCATGCCTGATGCTGACACCGTGCATGTCCCACAGTGTGCCATGTGAATGTTAAGGGTCTGACCTTGGCCACCTCTCCAGGCGCTACAGACCCCAAAAAAGTGACCAAGCATAGTTCAAAGAAGAGTTGAAATTTCTTGAAACCTTGGCCAGGCTGTTCCTGATGGTCTAAGTCTCTCTGTCACTGATAGGTGAAGTTGGTTGCTTCTGAGGGACATTTTTCACACAAACCAGTGGCAGAGGGGTTTGATAGCATGCAGCATTTTTTTGATTGTTACCCTTTAGAGGTGTTTGTTGTTTGTTTGGGCAGACAGTTTTTCAGTTTTGAAGTTGTTGTAACATTTACTAAGTGGATGGAAATGTTTGGATGGAAAAGCTGCTGCTCTGTGCCCAGGGGACCTGTCCTTCTCTGAAGATACAGGATCTGATCCTCTTGCCCGAGAGAAGGAAAAAACTATTGCTTGCCCAAAAAGGGTGCAATTAGTTGCATTTCAGTTGGCTAAAGGGCCATCATGTGATAATTTAAAAAATTTGGTTTCTTGGTAAACAAGTTAATGGGTTTATGCTCAGTTGCACTGTGTCTTCAAAAAGCAAAATGGCCCTAGGGCACACAAGTGAAATTTAAGCACTTTCCTTGTTATTTTAAAATAAGTAAAACACACTGTCTGTTTTTTTGAACAACAACTTGGCTTCCTTTGGTGGAAAAGTAACCTCAGCTGAGAATTAAAGCCACCCACCTTTGTCTTCAGACTCCAGAGCAGATAAAAAACTTGCCATGGTTCCACTTTCATTTTTAATTAAACTCTTCTCCTGCACTTCTCCATCTTGCACTTTCTTTGCTTTCCCACTTGCTCTTCTCTCCTAATCGGTCATTCTTTTTTCTCTCAATTCTTCTCTCTCTATCCCAAGATCGTCACTTCTATAACCCTTGAGGTGTATGTGTTCATACACATGCCAAAGAGAAGCAGAAATATTTGGGTCATGTCATTAATTTAAAGGTGTGTGTTAAAGGTCTGTGATGGCCCCTTCCTGGTTCCAGCAGCTTCCCCAAGTCTTGGTGCCAATTTGTGCTTCAGTGCAGCTTACACTGGGTTTATGTCCACCCTTTATGGTCTGCAGCCCCTCTGGCTGTCCCCTCTGTAACTGTGACCCTCTGTGGCAGACTCTGTCCTTCCCCTTGATAAAGACTCCTGATCTTCTGTAGCACTGCCAATAGCACCAAAATGTGCATGTAGGTTAAAGGCTTCATTTCTCTCTCTTTATGCAAGTTTTTCATACTTTTGCAAGGTGCTAAATATTGCTTAGCAGATAAGAGCAGCAGCATGAAACCCCCAGGGCTGTGGAATGGGAAAGAGCTGTAATTATTTGCTGCAAGAGTTTGGTCTAACCAGGGAACAGCTTGGGACTGCCTTGAACTGCAGGCAGCAGGTGGGTAGTTGGCTGTTTTCTGGATAGAGCAAACACTTTGCAATTTGCTTTGAACTCTTCTGTATCTCACTGAAGGGTGAAGACAGTGTGGGAAACAGTATATACCAAAAACCCTGGCATTTGATTTTGAGTTGATTTAACACGTTTGCTCATGTTTGACTTCCCTCCTGAGAATGATGATGCTTGAAGGTGAAATGGAAATAAATGGGGGAGTGTCTGCATGGTAGAGAAATACTTTCTGATAAAACTTTCTGATGTTTTATCCTTGAAGAGCTGTGTTTTTCAGTTATATGGCCCTAAAATCCACATATGCTAGGGTTTGAAGTGAAATTGCTTTGTCTCTGGATTTGTGCTATGGCTGAGTAGGGTTGCTGAAGACAGAGAAGAGGGATTTGCTTCCAGTGTGTTCCCTCACATACTGTTCAAATGCATTCAACTCAACTTTCTAATTCCAGGGGCAAGTGCTTGATGTGACCTGCTGGGTTGACAGCTCTTATGAAGCATTTACAGGCTGAAAATGCCTTTTCCTTCTCTTCCAGCTCCTTCTTACTAATCTCTTTTTGTTTATAATTTTTTCAATAAAGAAGGAAATAAGTTCTCTGAGCTGTTTTGTCATAGAGAATGAGATCATCAGCAGAAAAAAAGAAACAGCCTGTTCTTTGTTCTTCTGCAAGGTGCCACTGCTCTCCTTTGATATTAGCATCATACTGACGCACAGGGGATTTTGGGGTGGGTTCAAACAAGCCAGATCCTCAGCTTGAGGAGCTGAACCTTCTCCAAAACAACTGTGTACCCATTGTGCTGGGGGAGAACTGCCTTTCATGGCTTTGTCATTTGGTGAGCTCCAAGAAGGGGATTCAGGCTTCCAGAGAGTTGGTGAGACACAAGTCCATTCTGTTCTGCCATTCTCTCAGCCACAGGGTGGTAAATGAAAGGGAAATTGTCCTCTCTGCTTGTGGCATCACAGCTGTGTTGTTTGCAGTAGGTGACAAGTCCTGTCCCTGTGGCACAGAGCATTGGTCTGGGGGGGTTTGAGTGGCTGAGTGCCCATCCCTTTCCCTTTCTGCTTGCAGATCTCAAGAGATCTCCTCATTGCCAAGGGCCTCTTCACTGGGTGTTGCAGTGCTGGGGTGTGATTTCAGACAATGCTCCTGTCTCCATCTCTGTGGCTGCAGAGAGGAGCTTACAGGGCTCAGCTGGTGAATAAAACATGCCTTGCTTGCTTCTAAACTGCATTCCCTGTTGCTAAACATCTCCCAAGAGCAGCTTTGCAGTGGTAGAATTTGAATGGCACGACAGTTTTGCATCCACTTTCAGATGAAATCATTTTAAATGAAAGAGTCCCTGAGATCCTGAGTTAAAGAAGCCATCCAAGTGCCTTCAGCATTTTTCATTGCAGTAGATGCTCCCTGCAGCTATTGCTTTAATAGCAGCATATGAAGTGTCTGGCTTAATCTTCTGTACATTTTTATGTAAACTCCTTTTAAAAAACCTTAACCTTATACTGGTAGTGTATACCTAGCATAAGGAGTTGTTGTGCAGCTTTAAGTTCCCTGTTAGAGAATTTGGGATGAAAAAAATCTGTAGTTTGTAAAAGTACTTGTTTCTCTAAGAAATTTAGGATATAAAAAGTCTACCACAATGGAGAACTACATGGCAAGGTTTGTAGTTTCTCTTTGCTGGAAAAGCATATTTTTTTCAACAAAATGGAGGTCAAGTAGACCATGTGTAGTGGCCTATGGTGTGTGGACCATGTGGTGTCCACCCTCTACCCCTTCCCTCTGATCTCTTTGACAAGACTTTTTTACTCCATGACTCCTGGTTAAATTCACTTTCCCTTTCAGGCCACTTTTTATCTTTTTTTTTTTCCTTGGGAAATAACATGAGACTTACAGTGTGAAATGTTCCTTTTGTGACTTTGTCATAAAAATTAATGGCAGTAGAAAAACAGTTTGTGGACCTGGAACAGAATTCTAGTGAATAGTGTTTCTCTATCCACAATGCTCTTTCACTTTAATTAGCAAATAAACCAGGGAGAGAGCAGCAGGCAGGTCTTTCTGTGCAGGCTTAGGCTGGTATTTTGTCTAGCACATTCAAAAGCAATGATTTGAGAGAAATCAGATTGGTTGAGCACTGTGCTGTATCTTCAAGTTCTCTTGGTCTGAATATTTTGGGGGTGAGGGAGATAGGGTGATTCATACATGAGCAAGACAAACCCAAGAGCTGCCAGTTTGCATTATGTCAATGTATGTAAGAAAATATTTAGATAGAATTTCCATTAAAAGTTCAAAAGCAAGGGGCTCACTCTGGCCCCGGCTTTTAGAAGCTCTGGTGGGAAACCTGAATGAAATTTAACTCTGCTCAGTGTGTTTTCGTTGGCTGGCTCCATGTTTTATTATCTCATGCAATGAGATCTTTCTTGGTTTGTCGATTTTCTATCGAGGACAAAAAGTTCATGTATGTAACAGTGCACATATTGAATTAGAGTGCGATTAAAGGCATGATGTAATGACCCCCTCTCCTTTTCCTTTAGTCAATATTTGCCTGCAGGGTCAATACGTTACAATATTGACTTCAAAGTATTCAATATTTTTTTACCTTCTGAATGTGTTGGCTTCGAGCGTGTGTAATATTAAACTTGTTGGTTGAACTGTTGGTCTAGGACTTACTGTCTAAGTAGTTTCAGGCTTGGATGCCTAATCCATGTAGAGCAGCTTTCAAGGCATGTGATAATATCACAGCACAGCTGTAGGCAGCTTTCTGAGGTGAACCATTTAATCTGCAGTGTTTGCTCCCAGCTTCCTGACAAGTGGTGGAATTTGTCCCTTGGTGTGCGATGGGATTATTGCCCTCTCTCCCTGCTGCCATCATATTTAGTTTCTGCAGGCCCTTCCAGTGGCTGGAGATTATGTGGGCACATCTAAACCCCATCCCTCCTGCCTTCTGTGTGTGTTTCTGCTGCCTTTACATCTGTGCTCTGTCGAGTGCACAAAGACTGCTCAAAAAGCAAGGTTATGCTTTACGTGCTCACAGTGCTGTGCAAACATGGCTTAATGAGGTTAAATTGTTATGAAGTCAGGCAGCTCTGCAGGGTGGGCTGCTACTCATTTCCCTGAGTTCCCAGCTGGGCCACAGTGGGCTGGGTGTCTCCCACTAATAGGAGGCTGAACCCTCTCGTGCTTCCTCCTCATCTGTTTCCACTCCTACTCTGCTGAAATCCTGTTCTGGTATCCATCAGAAGGGCACACAGGCACATGTACTGCTTAATGACAACAGCTATGAACCATTTATCCTTCAAAAACGTGACACTCAAGAGAAGGGCTTTGATAATGTTCTTTGCAAGGTGTATAAATAAACAGGATTGTCACCAGTGTGGGATCTTATTACTTTGTCTCTTAAAAAAAATTAAGGAAAGAAAAAATATTTATAGATACCAAGAAGTTAGTGAATTCCTCTAAAGAACCAAGTGTTATAATTAGGAACCCACTGCACTTAGAACTATTCTACAAATAAGCACCTCAAATCCAGCCTAGTCCTTCCAGAGAAAACAAAGGTCAATAGGCTGCTTTGAGGATTAGCAAACCCGAATTTCTTGGACCCAGGTGCTAATTACTTCCAAAGCTGAGGATGATCACTACTTCCAAATCTGAATTACTGCCAAAACCTCATGATAAACCTCAGTAGTGCTCCTCTGCAGCCTAACTTTGACTTAAGATGCTTTTAAACTGGACTATAATTAAAGGATAAAAGGCCAAATCTGAAGGAAAGGCAGGGTAATGGTGGAAATAATCTTCTGGTGGAAAGCTGCACTTCTGCATAGCCTGATCCAAAGTAATTGAAGACTTCCCATGCCCCCAGCAGCAAACCAGGCTCAACCAGGTTGGTGCAGTTCTGATAACCCAAAAGTGTGTGGGACTGACTGCTCCATACCAGGGAAATGGGATCCTGCACTGCCTGTGTGCTTGTGAGGTGGGGTTCCATCTTTCTTTCATGTGTTGTCTGGCAGTGGAGGGATGGGGATTGGACTCACTATTACAAGCTCCTAACTGGAAAGATTTATCCACATGATTTTGAAGGATTTTCACATTTCCTCTATACTTGAGGATTCACTTCTGTGTACATTCACTTGTATGTTGTAGCCACAGTGGTGGTGAATTTGAGAGTGTCCTGAGGGACCACGGTTTTCATCCCGGGTGGAAGAAGTGGAAAGAAGTATTGGTTTTGTGAGATTTCAGTGTAAAGAAAAAAGGTTGGGGGAGTGGGAGAGGAGACAGGGTTAAATATGTCATCAGTTCATTTCTGCTCACAGCCTACTTGACTTTCTTGTGCAATTCCAGGGAACTTGGAAGTGGGAGTCCACATTGCAGATGTGAGCTACTTCGTACTGGAAGAGACAGCCCTGGATAAAGTAGCAAGTGAAAGGGCCACCAGTGTCTATCTGGTGCAGAAGGTAAGGACAGCTTTTCCTTTGTCTGTCTGATGACTGTGCCTTCCATTTACCATAAATTCATTTTCAAGGTTCATTTTCAAAAGCTCACAATCAAAATCTGACTGTTATTGCAGGACATGTACAAAAATGAATAAGTTCATGGAAACACAGAAGCTGGTATAGCTTCTCATTACCTTGGAGCTTATGGTGAGAGGCTGGGGTGGAGAAGCAGCTTGTGACCCTCTGACTTTGGTCAGTGCTGACCTGAGCCAAGCCTGACCCACCCAAGCTGGCTCCTCTGGTTTGCTTTTGGGACCTTCAGATTGGCAGATGTGGAGGATTTTGTCTTGTCTTCGGTCCAAGAGTCCAGCTAATGCCTCAGAGAAATGGATTTGTGTCAGAGTAGGATGTAAAACAAACAAACAAACAAACATACATCTTGAGGTAAAACAAAAGGTTCACACTCTTACTTTATCTGGATATCCCAAATAATGGAGGAATGGTGTTTTTTCATCATGCAATGAAGAGATGCTTGAAATTATACTGATTTTAGCTTATCAAAATCAAATGTTAAGCTCAAGTTTAAAGTTGACTTCTAAGCTTTACAAATGAACAGGTTCAGGTTTAACATTGTTGGAAAGGAAATGTGTAGGCTTTGTGGCTGTCTCATTTTCAGTTGAATATGAAGAAACACTTTGTGGACCATCAGATACCACTGGCACTGTGTGCATGTGGAAGCTGGAAAACCTGGCTGTCAGTGTCCTGTGCAGGCTTGGGGCATCATCTGCATGGAGAGTTGAAGCAGTTTCATGGGGCAGAATTATCTGCCTCTCCCCACACTCCCATTCAGTCAGGCTGAAGTCCTTGTCTCCACAGCCCCTTCTGGAATGACAGGACATCTTTTCTATAATAAATAAACATGTCCTACTTGGTACTCAGGATTAGGAGTGATTCTTCCTGTCCCTTCCCTTCCTGGATGTTTCCAGGGTTGTTATCTGGGGAGGTTTTTGTAACGATGCTTGTTTCAGTAGCTTCCTGTGTCTTCTCTTCGCTTTCTGGATGATAAAATGATTTATGTTACACTAGTGGAGTCAAAGGAATGGTTTGATATCAAGCTGTTTACCTTTAGCAGCTGTTCCATAGCTTTCTTTGGGTAGAAGCAGCAAGGCACAGCTTTGGGGGTCCCAGGGAGTCTGGTGGGTTTCAGCTCCCTGTGGAACCACTGTGACAGCAATGCCAAAGTGTCCCTTCCAGGTCAGTGGCACTGACACCAAAAGCACACAGTTGCTCTGTGCTGAGAGAGCCCAGTTCCTGTGCTTGCTGTTCTCCACAAGTGGGAAGCAATGGAATATTATATAGTATATCTCATGGAAACAGCAGTTCTGGCACCAGTCTTCCCAATCCTGCAGTCTCTCCAGTGATAAGCCCTTGGCTTCCCCCTCTGACGGATGACTCGATGATGGGAGGTGTGGGCTGGCCTAAGGGGGATGTCACTGGGGGCAGCAAAACTGTACTCCAGGAGGATCTTGTGGCAGCATTTCCAAGTCAAAATTTGGTGGTTTGTGGCCATGTGATTCTTTTAGTCAAGGAAGAAGGAAGATTTTTATAAAGAAAGGAGACATTTTTCATGAAAATCTAGTTGGATGCAGAAGCTAATTGAATTTTCTTTCAAAGTGCCTTTTCCCTGCAGCACTGCCAGTCCTGTGCAATGCCAGCATAAGTTATCTGCTGCCCCTAATCTTCAATTCATCTTCACCTACTATGGCCCAGCCGTCAGGTTTGGTGTTTTACCCACACTTCTGCCCTGCTGAAAACATGTTTTAAAAATAACAAACTAGGTTAGATGATGAAATTTTAAATATTTTAATTGCAAGAGATGAAAAGGAGCGAGGGGATGGGCAAAGGAATACAGCCAGGCTGTCTGAAACAAGATGGTAGCATGACTCTTGTAGAAAATATGCTTTCCTTTGATGAAACTGTTTCCTAAGACAGCTGTGATTCTGCGAGAGGTTAGCACCTTGCTAATTCTCCAAAAGAAGTTAAATAAAGCCACATATTTAATTTTCCTGAATCAGAAGGGGAGTTATTGTGTAATTGCTAGTGGTCTATTTAATGCAAGTCAAAAGCTTTTGAAATGAGAATGTATCAGGTTTTAAGAAGCAAGAAAACCTAAACAGTTTCCTCTTTTTTGGCACATCTCACAGTGTTATTTTAGGTGTGAAGCAGCTTGAGTGAGAGTTCAGCCATAAATCCCTATAATATTTTACTGGTCCTGTTTTACACTGGAGATCAAAGATCAGAACTGTAAGCCTGTCTTCATGTTGAGTCCAAGGACTTCAAGACATTCACTTTTGACACCAGCAGGTTGTCAGGGTGTTGATATTTTGATAATTTCAGGCTGAGTAACAAAGAGTTGCTCGAACTCTGAATTCATGGAAGTGTTGATACAACTCCTGAGGAGAAATCTTGGCTCATAAATAAATTGCCTATTTCCTTTGAGTGACTTTTAGTGTACAAGCAAGAGATTTGCTGAGCCCACTCCACTGCTGAACTTCAGCGTTCTCCTACCAGCTCTAGTGGAAACTCTTGGTTAATACAGTCCCTCCCCATTGGATTGATTGTGGGAGAAGGATCACCTTGGGAGTCAGTGGTGGTCATAACCACCCAAGAATTAAGGGGCAGCCAGAGCAGGATGCCAGCAGAAAGAAGTTTGAAGGGAGCAAAACTGCTCATGTAACTTTGTGAAGATAGGGGATTATGCTTGACCAGGGTTTGTTCCTTTTCCCCTTTGGTTGGCTGACCAGTTTTCCCCTTCTGTTCTTTGAAAAGTTGCTACAGTGAGTCCACTGATCAGAGCTGCTCTGGGCTAACCTGCTCTGAACCTGGCCAGTGAGTTAGTCCTGGCTGCAGCAGATGTTTCTGATTTTATAGGGAACAAGAACTTTTATCATCTCAGCATGCATGTGCTTGCTCCCTCCCCTGCCCAGCTCCCTAGGAATGAGTCTGAGATTGGAAACTCACATTTGGTTTCTGGAAGCACTTTATTAATTGAAGAGACAAAACAAAACAAACCCCAGGGCTCTCACAAGCAGGGGTTTGGATCTTCCCCTGCAGAGGAGCCAGCTGCTAAGCAATGTGACCAGCCATGGTCACAGATGCTTCTGTTTTATAATGCCAGCATGATGGTGTGTAGGACTTCCCCCCAGCCCCAGAAGTGCCCTCTCTCACTTTGGTTTTCCAGTGGTGCCATTGCTTTGGCTTTCTGGGATATGGGGCTGCCTGCAGGGAGAACCAGTAGCATGGAGCAGGCTGTCAGGCAGTGCTGGACAACTTAGTCTTGAGAGTAGTGCTGAAGATTTTGCATTTAGGACTTGGAAACAGGGAGAGAGAAATCCTCTCTCTGTGGTTTGATTTGAAATGCAGACCTGCAGCTGCCAGCATTGATATCAACCTTCCACTCAAAGAAGTGCCCTTTCTAGTATCTCTTGGGCACTGCTAGGCTTGTGGGGAGAGATGATATCTTTTATTAGCCTGAGTGATAGAGGGGGATTAAAACCAAACAAGCTCTCACCACCCAAGCCCTGGTTTCTATGACATATTCATTAGAAAGGATTTCCTGGGGAGTGTAGCTCCTTTTTTACATTGTAAAAATTTTTTGCCTAGCCCTGCTGGGCCTCTCCAACTGCATTTCTAGATTCAGCTGCATTTATAAACCCTTTATTCCAGGTTTATGACCCCTGTATAAGCCCAGGTGACTTGATTTCCATCTGCAGTAAAATCAAGCTGAATGATGTGATGATCCCCAACATAGGCACATCTGTAGCAATTTGCCAAGGAAACCACTTCCCACTGGAGGTGCTATCCCTCAGCAGCATTTCACTGGCTGGATTCCTGTGTGCCCTGGCACTCCACAGGACAGCTGGCAGCCACTGCTGGCTCTTGGCAGACAGTCACGGGCAGGGCAGAGCATTAAAAAGGTGCCGGGCAACATCTGGATTATTCAAGGCAATTCTACACAACTCTGGTATTTTGCAAATCTGGACATTAAAGATGTGCTTAGGGAAATCTCTCATCCCGTGTCTCTGTCAGAAAGAGATGGAAATAATCCTGTTGCCAGACTTCCTCTGGGCAGCCCCTGGGATCACTGCTGGAACATCTCGCTCTCTGAGTGTGACACAATTGTGACATCTTTGTATGTTAAATGCTGGGCTTGCAATTACTGGGAATCCTTTCAGGTTGTGACTGTATCGTGTTAAGGAAAAAGGAAATGTGTATTTATAACTTAAACTCCTGTGCCTTGTGACAGTAGGTTTATACTTCATGTAGAGGGTGAAGAGGAATCATGATGTTAAAGCAGGAGGCAATCAGCCAAGACTGTTGTGGTGTTGGAAACAGGTTTCTTTTAATTCAGTAAGGTAGAATAAATTGAAATACCTTCAGTGCAAGGTCAGGTTATGTTATGTACGTGTTTGCTGAGCCTAGGAAAAGGTTGATTGCATTCTTATTCTCCCATGAGACTTCCTCCATGGCTTAGGTTAAGTTACTTCGCCTAAAGTTTCTCTCCTGTAAAACAAGAGGTAACACAGGCTGATGCTTCCCTAACAGTAGATTTGTTACAGCTAATTGCTTGGTGAGTGTTTCGTGCTGTAATTATGATCTGAGTTAAAGCTTTGCTTGTGTTTCACATCATTGAAAGCTCTTCCATTGAATTACAGCCTCTTGAATTGGATATTAATCCTGCTCAAGTACACTTAAAGCGAGCATGGGCTTTCGTGTTCCAAGCAGGCATTTTTCTAGCAAACTGGTATTGCTCCAGGAGATGTGAAGGGAAAGAGGATGTGCAAAGGCACACAAATATTCAGTAAGTACAGACCATTATCAGATTATCAAAGCTAGGGGGAGAGAGAAAAGCAGCTTTTAATTTGGGTGGGAAAGGGCATGGGAGCTTTTATTAAATTACTAGCACTTTGTTCACTGTGACCTGAACTTCGGGGTCTTAAGGTGGTCATGGGTGATCTTGGGCAGGCAGGGATTTCTCTGAGTCTATAAAGCTATTTTCTCTCTTTTCTGCTATGGGTTGGCATCACTTACACTGAATTTATACCCTTGTGGGTCCTTGCAGGCAGCATGGGCAAGCTCACGTACCGGCGCAGTGAGTTATGAATGCAGCAGCATTGTTAACGCTCTGCTCGCAACTGCAATAACAGAGTTGGCGGCTTTGTGCTGTGGGAAACAGCTTATCATAGGCTGTGCCCTTGTGACCTTCCAGGAGAACCAGGGCTGCTGATTCATGGTGTGACTCCCTGAGAGCCCCAGACCATGCAGTTAACCTTTTGGCACTAGTGTGCACCGCAGTTAGAAGAGATTTATAGTCATTTTCTGGTGCCAAACCACAAATGTGATTAAATATTTTAAGTCTTTCCTTCAGAGCAAAAGGTAAGTGTAAAGTGTGTGCACCTGAGGAGAAAATGGGCACCTGACACTGTTTTTTCATACTGTTTTGAAGAACAGTGGTTCTCCTGCCTCCAGGTAGAAAAACTTATCTGTGAAATCACTAAATAGGTGTCAGAATTTGGAAGAGCTGGGATTTGTATGTCAGTCAGCTTCCTGCTGGTCCTATATTTACAGACTGGCACACAGAGCAGTCAAAATGGAAACTAAATTAGATAGCTAAATTACTTTATGGCACACAAGTAGAGCATTTCTCTGTGTTTTTCTGAAAAGCACCATTCCATGTTGCCACTCAAAATAAACTAGAGGAGTAATGTAGTGGTTTTTAGAGGGCAATTATTGCTTCTTCACAAAGGTAAACAATGAGAAGGGAAGTCAGAAGTGAAACTCAAATAATGAGTTTTGCTTCATTAAGCAGCTGCTAAAGATTATCTTTAATACAGACTTCACTTAGGAAATAACTCAGGGATGGTGGAAACACTTGGAGCTACTCAGGTTTGCTCTTGCATGAATATGCTCAAAAGCTTTAGCTTTGATGGTGTAGTCAGGTGAGTAATTTGGAATTTGGTAATTCAACATTCAGCAGCAGAAATATTGATTAGTTGTAAGGAATTAGGACATGGGTTAAAAAATCTTGAAGAAATTTATGCTGACTGACATTTTGTTCAAATTTGGAGCATAATAAAGTAATTGTTCTGCATTTGCAAACAGCTTGGTCAATAGTCATAACACAGGTACTTTTGTTTATCTCACCTGCATCTACAAGTTCCTGTCTGTGCTGTAAAGCATGATACAGTCTTGAAGCCAAGCACGGCTCCCGTGTTGCATGGGAGAAGTTTCATTTATGCTTTGCAGAGAGCAGACTTGCATTTACTTCTTGGTTACATGGTATTCAGTGGGAAAGCAAGAAACACAGTTCCCCAGTCCAACCTCTTCAGCTCCTGACTGCCAGGACCATGTTTCTTCACCATTAAATTTCCTGATGTGCCCTTCCTCATTCTTCCCAGTGCCAAAGCGGCAGTGGCAAAGATGTGGAAAACAGAGCAAACTTTGTGACCTTAAAAGTTGCAGTGTAAGTGTTTGCATAACCAAGGATGCAGATCACTCCAGGATGCTTACTCCATTCTTCAGAGGGGAGCACTGGGAATGATTCCCAGGTTGGAGACTTAAAATTGCCTCTGGTCTCATTGAGGGATGGGGCTGGTGTGGATATTGGTGGCCTTAGCCATGTCTGAAATCCTCTCATTTCAGAGGATTTGGTTTACTTCCTCATTCCATGCCAGCACGCTGTCTGCCATGTGATACAGCAATGGCATGGGTGATGCATCCCAGAGCTGTGATGTGGCCACTCCTGCCACAGAGAACGTGATGCTGACAGCTTAACATATTTTCTCTTTACCAGCTGCTCAGGGAAGCTTGTCCACACTAAAAGCTTGTGTCTCACCAAGGCTCTCTTCTCTTGCAGGTGATCCCAATGCTTCCCAGGCTGCTCTGTGAGGAGCTCTGCAGTCTCAATCCCATGCAAGACAGACTGACGTTCTCTGTGATTTGGAAATTGACTCCGGAAGGCAAGGTACCTTAGGAAGCAGGCAGTCATCCTGCTAATTAGTCCTCCCTCGTGGCCAGCCCCTACTCTTGTAGTGGTAAAAATGTCATCCCTCAACACTCAGGTGGATAGCAAAGGTGAACAATGCTGGAGGATGTCGGACAGGACTGTCCCTGTGTCCTGTCTTGCTGAGGACATACTGTGGAATTTCTAACTGAAATAATCTCTCAACATGGCTGGGAAAGGATGAACATTTGTATGAATCTCAGGAATGGAGAATGTCCTGCTTCTTGCCAGGTCACCCAACCATTTAATGTCTTACCTCCAGCAGCAATTCAGAGCTAATGCTTTGGGTGGATGAGGTGTGCCTCTGACTCCAGGCCTGCCTGGAGCTCGCAGGCAGTTGTGCAGTGCGGCGGATGCTGCACTGCGCCTCTGTGGCCTCTCTGCTAAACAGACTGTTTAATTCCTCTTCAGAGCTGCAAATTACATCAGTCCAAATAAAGCATGATAGCCCATCAGCAAAGGCATGCTCCATCCTCTCTGCATGTATTATTTCCAGGGAGCAGTAGTGGAGGCTGTCTGTTGGTGCACTGAGCTGCCTTCAGCTGCCTGCCACCACTCCCCAGGTCTTCATTTCTCTCCCTTTTCCTCTCCCACACTCTTTGTTACCCTGAAATCTCCTCTTTGGGGATCACAGGGTCCCCTTACTAATCTCCCCTTACTAATCAGGGTGGGCTAAAGACTGGCAGTACCAGAACTCTCTTTAGTCTATGCAAAATACAGTTTTTGTACTCAGAGTTTTTTTAAGACATTGTTGTTATATATACAACTCTTTCTGTAGACAGTATTTCTTGTGCCAATTCGGTAATTTTCCACAGAGATTCACCTCCTTATTGTTGTCCCAGCTGCTCTAAAGGATGCTGAATCTGTCTTTGTGCCTTAGCAAAATACAGTTTCAGTCCTGATTCTGTATTTCTGCAGTGAATCCCTGCTCTGGCTCTGAGGTGGGTTGTATTTGTCTGCTGTGAAAAGTGTTCACCTTCCTGTAGCAACAGCATGATTGCTCATGAGACCTTCTAAGAGCAGCTACTAGGTAGACCTTTTATTGACTCTGAGTTGTCTTTGAACAGCTAAAAGTCAAGTCTTAATTAAAATAAGCCTTTAATTACATCTTGTCTCTTGTCCCATGCAATATATCCATTGTGTTTCAAGCACTGCTCAGTTCGACCCTTTTGGACCAGTGTGAAAATCGAGGAGCTGTAGCATCCAGCTCAGGGAGCAGACTATGGAGTGGTCTGGGCTGTGGCCATGCTGTCCCTGGGAGAGCAGACTGCCTGTGGCTATCTCAGCAAACTGGTTTCTCCTACAAGGCCTTTCAGGGTTACAGTCTTACCTCGAGGTCACTTGATGTCGATGTCAGGCGAAGGCTGGAGAAGAATTTATTCTTTCCAAGAGAAAAAGTGATTGTAGGGCTTTTGCCCAGGAGGGCATTCTTCTAAAAGCTGGTATTTCTAGGTGTTAGTATACCTGTATCTCAGTGCAAGCAGGATCACATGCTCCCTGACACTCTGCTGGAACAGCCCTGGAACCTCAGCTGTTGATGAAGAGCCCTGAGAGCACTGACAGTGAGGACAGGATGTTGCTCAGGACTATGGGTTTTTCTCAAAAGCAGGCAGAACTGGGGAAACCTTATAACTTTAGAAATCCTTTAGATGCTGGTGCTCTGTGTGGACTCTGGGTGCACCAAGTTTGCTGTGATGGGGGAAACTTTGCAGACTGATCTTGTGGGCTACTCATTGTAATCTCTACGTCCCAGCTCACAAACCCCAAATGTTGCTCCTCCACTGTGCCTTGCCCATCCCTCAGCCATGGTACATGGGGGCCAGCCCATGGGAGCTTGCCCATTCCTCTGGTGGGGTTTCCAAATCAGCAGGGGCTGCTGACCTACTGGACATGCACCCCACATCGCCACAAGAAGCTGAACTGCATTGAACAGATGCAGCAGAGCACAGAGCAGGTGCTGCCACCACTCACCACTGTCACAACATCTCCAATTTTGGAGCTGGACATAGAGTTTTCTTTTTTCTTTGGCTTTCTCTTCCTTTCTGTCTCCACAGCACAGAGGAAGAGATACAGGGAATAACCATGATGGTCAGAGCACTTTACATTGCAAGATGCTACTTGCTGCATTTCTGCTATTAAAGCACTCTCGAAGTAGAAATAACCTTAAAAGCCCTGTGACTTTCAGAGCTCTGAGTTGCTGAGTTATACAGCACATCTGTGATGCATTAGGGAAGGAGGCAGCAAAGGTATTTTGGGAATCAGTCCCTTCCTATTACCAGGAAGGTTTGTCTCTGAAGCAGTGTCCTTGACGAGGCTGTCATAGAGAGCTTGCCCTTCTCCCTGGGCTCTGTCACTTGCAGAATTTACCTTGTCCTGTTGGGCTGATGAAGGGGTAAGGTGGCACTGGCAGCTAAGGCAGAATTGCAATTCTTCAATCATTCTCTGACCACTTGTGCTTTGAATGGTTTATCACAAACTGCATCTGTCTCATGCCAGTGCTCTTTACTTTTCTGAAAATCCTTCTGCCCATGTCGCTTGGCACTTTATCACTGCCTTGATGAGCTGTTGGATTGATTCTCTTATATATCTCAGCTGAAAATAGGTTTTCCTGTCTGCTTTAGGAAATTATTCTGAATTCCTGCTTTTACACCAGTATTCTTTTAGGGAGTTCTAAATGAGAGTGGCTTCTGGTTTATATAAAATAATTTTATAAGCAGTTTATTGAATATTTTCCTCTCAATTCCAAAGTAGTTTGGAAGCCCAGAAAGGTTCCTGACTTGAGTTTGGACCTAGAACCATGGACATGATCTGAGAAGCAAGGGGTCAGTGGCTGTCCATCTCTCCTGCAGACCCACTGAAGTCCTACTCAGGCACTTTCACAAGTGCTAGTCAGATGATGGGGTTTCTGCAGTACTCCTGAAAACAGGATTTTAAGGCCAGTCTCTTGTGCTCTGGGGGCCAGACTTTAAGTCATTCTGCTGTGTTTTAGGCAGGAGAACCTCTCTGGCATGTGTGTTTCTGCTTGTTGTCACTGCAGCTGGTAACCTGTGAGTCAACAGGCTGGGTTCAACTCCCAGATGGTCTGTAGTTCTTGGAGATCTGTGGAGGAGGGAAGTCAGGTAGAGGAGGGAGATCCAAGCCGTCTCCTATGTATGTGCACAATACATTGTTACCTGTTACTTGCATATACACCTTACTAGATGCTAGAGAATCTGCATGGGCAAAAGGCCTGAAGGTCTCAGTAGGACGAGATCTTCACTCAGAGATCACAGGTAGTGGGGAAGTCTGTTGTCATTCCTCCTAGTGTTTGTACAACTTCCCAAGCTTTTGTGCACCAGAAGAATGAGTCCTCAGGTCAATTTCCACTTGGCAATTTTGCAGATCCTTGATGAGTGGTTTGGGCGGACGGTCATCTGCTCCTGCGTGAAGCTCAGCTATGACCATGCCCAGAGAATGATTGACAGCCCTGGGAAGGTGTTGGCACCTGAAGAGCTCCCCCCTGTCGCACCCCAGCACTCGATAGCCGAGATCCAGGAGGCTGTGCTCAACCTGCATCGAGTGGCGCAGCGCCTGCGCAAGCAGCGCTTCACCGAGGGTGCCCTGCACTTAGACCAGGTGAGTGATTCCAGCCCCTTCAGGCTTCTCCAAAGCAATTTCACCTGGTACTTTCTAAGAATTTTCTGGCCAGTCTAAAAACTTGAAGGGTAAAATCAAGGCTGGAATAGAAAGGCAGGTTTGAGTGCCAATGTTGTCTTAAGAGCGGCATCAAATTATGTACCATAAGCAGTAAGTAGGATGAAAAGAAAAAAATCCCTGGTTTTTAAGGAGTGATCCATTTTCCAACATTTTTCAAAATCCTAAAACCCTGTTGGACTGGGTAAGTAATTCATGCAGTGAAACAAATCATGACAGTGTCGTTCATTATCATGCAGTTCAGATATTAGTGCACATTTCACTGGGAAAGGCTCATCCTCCACATTTCTTTCTGTGCTTGCAATATTCTTGTTTTCCACAGCTTTCATAGCAGTTCTCTGTGCTGGGAAAATGGCTAAATGTTATCTAAGCTAATACTTGTAAGTGTTTGGTGTGTTTCAGAGGAAAAAATGCTAGAGAGGAGGTTTTCTGTCTGGGGTGATTTAAATAATCTTGTATCAGTAGTGTTATGTGTCATTTCTATTTTACAAGGAGATCCAGATATTTTAGGCTATCACAGCAAAAAATACTTTTGCATGGTGTTCAGCTGCTCGGAGGTGGCTTCTGATAGTTTTTTTGGATAGGAGGTTCCAGTAATTTGTAGAACCCAGTGGTCTTCCTGAGCAGGAGACAAAATAATCTTTTAAGTTAAGGAAGCTCTATTGTTTCATTTTGCAAAATGAGTGTGAGTCAACATAAGGATATTGCTGAGAAAGAAGCTAGGAGTGGTGTAAACAGGGCTATTGTATGTAAGACATATGTTGTAACCCTTCCATTTTACTCAGCATTGTAGTGTTGTCTCCAGTTGCAGGAAAGTCTAATTTTAGAGAAATCATTGCAGAGCAACAAGAGCAAGAAGTGTCTCTAATCTCTAATCTGTGACCTTCCCCAACATTGTGGTGGAGCTGCTGTGAAGAAGAGGCAATGTGCTTTCCCCCATGTCTAAGATGGACAGAATGACAAATTTGTATCTTGAGTTTCAGCAGAGGAGTTTTTATTTTAGGGTAAACCTTCTGCTGTAGGCAGTGAAGTGTCTGGGGCTGTCTTGCCTACATCTGTTGTAGGAGCTCTCAGAGGACTGGTTCAGCACACATAAGTGAGCCTGGAGCAAGGACATTTGCTTAAGGTCTCCCTAAATTAATTTGAAAACTATTTTTGGAAATCAAATTTGCACTTTGAAGTTTTCTTAAGCCTCTTTTGGAACAGAGACTTCCTTCTTTGAGGCTTAGTGCACAATGGCTAATAAACTGGGCCTTTGTTCCCAAGCACACCCTGAATGCTAGAGAAACATAAAAATCACAGCTTTTGCATGAGATCAGCTGCTTGGGAAGCCTTGGAGGTATCTGGCTTGGAAAAAGAGTCCATGGTGACTGGGAGCTGTGGCCCAGAAAGGTCACCAGCTGCCTTCCATAAGTCACTGTTACAGTGTAGTGCTGACTGCTAGCTGTGTGCCCCTGAGTTCAGTTACCTGTTATCAAACTAACCTCAGGGGAAGTATGTTTTAAACCAGCTGTGACATTTTCAATGGGAGGATTTGGCCAGGGAAGCATCCTGTTCCAGTGATAGCCCGTAAAAGATTAGCTGTGTTTTGTTTTGCTCTGTGCTCCTACAGAGGAGCCATTAAAGAGAACATATTGGAACATCATTTGTGAGATTGGGATTAAAAGCCACAGCTAAGGGCACCAGAGGCCGTTGATTCCTGCTCAGCCTAGTTCCCAACCATCGTGATAAACTGAGTTATGTGTCACAGATGGCACTTTACACTGTGCAGAATCTCTCTCCCCTGGCAAGCGTGTCAAAGTAATGGTCTTTGAGAAGGAAGCGTATTTTAGATCAAGGGACACTTTCACCACACTTAGTGGAGTCAAGTACTGCCCTGATAGCTTTATTTTGATAAATTACACCCTCCCCAGCCCATGGAGGAAGTGGTTGCTCCAAGGCCTGAGTATGAACAGTGTGTGAGGGGCAGGTTTGGGGACGTGGCCAGTGGCATATGGCGGGACAACGCAATCTGTGTCCTTTAATAGAAGGGGACAAATTCTTCTACTCCTGCTTCCCCAGTTCCCTGAGTTCCCATGGGCACAGTTGTGTGGCATGTCCCACTTCCAGTCCCAAGTGAGCAAGCAAGGGTGGGTCCAAATGGGAAACACACCTTTCTAATCACTGGACCTCTCACTGATTTCCTGTTGAGTAATGTAAATCCTGAACAATGGAAGACAAACTCCAGCAGGAAGCTTGGGGCAATGAATTATTGGATTCCAAATAAATATGTGAGTGAAGGAAATGATCATCTCACAGTCTTAAGGGAGGGGGTGGCTGAGCATGGATGACTTCTGTGCTTTTTTTTCCAAGGGATGTGAGTCCTCTTCCTATACATTGTGTTGTGTTTGAAAGTTCTACTATGGGGTAGCTCCTGATTGAGCAGTGATGACTTTTTTTGTTTACTTCTACCCTGCCATTTTTCAGTGTGAAGTGTTCCTGTGCTTCCTCTTGGTATTAAGAAAATCCCGAGGGAAAGACTCTCCCATTCTCCTTTGCCACTGGCTGTGGTGGCTTTGGGCTGGTGCTCTCCCTGTCTGCCTCAGTTTTCTCTTTGGACTGATACTGATCTGTCCCGTAGTATCCATGTAGTTTAGGATTTATTCCCCAAAACTAAGAACATTTCTCAGATGAAAGCATTCATGGGCATATCTTTATAATAGCAGAAATATTGGCTGGCCAGGGAGCTCCTTGGGTGTGACACAGGATGGCTCCAGTAGGATGCAGCAGTGTCAGGCTGGTCCTGCTGGGGTGAGGAAGAATGTTTCCTCTTTCAATGTCACTGCTGAATTTTTATGACCTAGCATGAGAGCAGCATCTGCTTGCCCACAGTTTTATCTTTTAGCAGCAATTTTAGAAGCAGGAATCTCCATAGCTCAATGGATGAAGAATATACATATATATATATATATATATATATATATATATATATATATATATATATTTTTAATAACTTAGGAATTACATATCTGGGTCACACAGAAGACCATGAGACATTACAGAGATAGTACACAGTCTGGAAAGCTTAGGGTTTGTGGTTCAGTGTCAGTATATGTATGTGTATCTTGGGGCTGTGCAATTTTGAATTCCTGCTTTAGTTTAATCCTGGCCATGACTTTAACCCACATACCTGTGACCCCTCTTTCCCCCCACTCCCCAGTTCCTTTCATGCCTCTGCAGAGATCTGGGAATCCTGCTGGGATTGCAGAGAATCCTGCTGCGTTGGGCCTTGGGTCTGAGGACCATGTTTGCAAACAGAGCCACACATCTTTCATTCCGTGGGGATCCAGCTGTCCCCATAGGCCGCTTCTGGGGCTTTTCCCTAGAATGTGGTTTCCTGTGCTGCCTGCCAGCTTCCTAGTTCCAAAAAGCAGTTGAGCTGGGTTTTAAAGGTTTAAAGATTTTGCACCTTCAACAGCTAAGAAGCTTATGAAACTTTGTCCACACAGACAGAGATTAATGTATTTCTTTTCCTTCTCATTCAGAGCTGCAGCTTTTAGGTGCAAAGGCAAGTCTTGTATGTGACTAAAAAAACTATTCAGGTATTTACGATATTGTCTTCCCTCCCACACCTCCTTCTTGCACAGGACCATGAAATGGCCCCTCTGTGCTGTCCTCTCTCAGCTCCTGGTGTAGCCAGTCTATAAATTGGAGCAGAGATCTGACCTGGTTTAAAAAGCAAAGTGAGCACAACCCAGAGCTTTCCTTTTTTTTTTTTCCTGGCCAGGTTACTTTGAAGCTGGATCACTTCCCCAGCCCACAGCTTTTAGAAACACTAGCCAGAGAATCAGATAGAAACTTGCTTTCAACAAAAACCATCAAGTTTGCAGAAAAGCTTCTTAGCTCCAGCCTGCCTAGAGGAGACGTGCTGATAAATGGTTCTCTTTTGGCCTCAGCAGTTTAGAAATGAATCACGAGGACAGATGCCTACGGGAAGACAGGTTAAAAAGGATTTCTGTGCCTTTTTAAAATGAGAATACCCTGGGATGCTGATCTGTCTCTATGACAACTCTCTGTGAGCTAAGCATTCCCTTTTGTTGTGCCAGTGATTCTACCTTTAGCAGCACATTTACACCTGGGTGCTCAAAACATCAGCATTGACCAAGGTTCCTTGTGAGAACAACCCAAAGTGCTTTTGCATCGTACCAGTTAATGGCACTGAATTGTTTGCTAGAATAGCTTCTCTCCTTGTTTTCTGCAAAACAGACATTTAGCTTTGCAGGTGTGTGGGAAAAGGGAAGGAAAAAAGGACAAAAATTACAAAGATGAGAGTGTTACACGAATTTAAGTGCTGGATTTGTAGTGAGATGGTCTCACTTCTGCTTGCTCCCAGCTTGTGTAGGATGCCGTTGTCTTGTCGTGTGAGCAATGGTTGCTGTTCCCTGTGGGTCTGTATTGTTTTGAGTAACTTAGAGGTAGTAAAAATTGTATTGTTGTAGCTCTGTAGCACTCTGGAGACCTATGGTCTTGTACCAATGCTGCTGAGGATAAGGAAATCAGTGATCTTTGAGAACAACTTTGTTTATTTAAGTCTGGTGGTACTGCTGAAGTAAGAGAGTATTTAATAGAGCTTCAGGAAACATAGGGAAACAGGCACAAAGGTCCCAAACACCAAGATGTGTGCAGAATGCCAGCTCCAAACCACCCAGGTATGTGACATCTGGGATTTAGTAGCCACCTCTGTATAGTTTTTGAAGCCCTCGGAACCCAGTCTCCATACTTGGTGCAAATGGCTTCAAGAAGCTGACTCAAGCCACTCACACATGGAAAGGGAGGAGGAGGAAGGACGCTGCCTGTGACACTGTATGTTGGGAAATTTCGGTTTTGGTTGTGGCTAATGGGATAGAACAGAAACATGTATTTTTAGGCAGCTGTCCTTGCTAATGCTGTTTAATTGTAAATCTGAAGAACCACAAATGAATTACTCTCATTATTAACATTTTCCAATATGAGCAACTGCTGGAAATAATTATGGGAGATTGTTTTGTTGTATTTCCTGCCTCATGTCTGTATAGTAAGCATTTTATTCTTGCTTTGTGAAAGTAATAAATATTTCTACCGTAGTTAAACAGTCATTGTGTGCAAAATGCAGTTAATTAGTATATGATGGAAGACTTAGGGTTGGAAGAAGTGTTTAGACGGGACAGAAAAGGGCTATAATGTTGCACAGACTTCAGTCTGCGTGTTTCCTTTAATAGCATGTTCTGCATTTGTGTCTTAACATGCAGTTGGGGCAGAAAGGTTCATCCTGGCTTGACTACTCCCTGGTGTGATCCTTAAGTTTTCTGTCCAAGGCTGCTGTATGTGCTTCCCCTGCACACTGAGTGCATGGACTGTTCAAGGGAGGAGTAAATGGCTTTTCTGCAGCCCCTGACTGGAGCAGGGGCTGCATCTCTTGGTCAGTCTCAAAAAGAAATTCGTGGTGCTCATTGCATGGCATGTGATGGTACCAAATTCATCTCGGATTTGGTTCCATCAGGGTAGGTTGAAGCATAGGTACCTGGCTGGGCAGTCGGTGCAAGAGAAAATCCAAAAGGCCCATCTATAAAAGCCTGAAAACTGCTATGATACCTTCCTAAAGAGGCTGTTACAGCAAAAGTGCACGAACATGCCAGCAGAGGCAGGGTGGGCAGTATGTACAGGGCTGTGAGATAAATGGAAACTCAGACTGACAAGGAGCTTTCACTATTCACTTCCTATCACAATTCCAGCATTGTCTGCTCCTTCTCTTTGATGTCTGGTTAAAGAGACATCACTGAAACCCAGAATGGGGACAGCAGGTGCTATATGATCATTATGGATAGTTGCTTATACTGTGTGATACATAAGGCAGCTGGGGGAATGTTGGATGTACTTGGAGATTAATTTCCTTTGGGGATTTTGTGTCTTTTGTGTAGCCCCAGTTAATACATCAAAACGAGCATCTGAGGCCACAGCTTCCTCCTGGGGAATGGTACTCTCCTGAAGGAGTACCCAAAATGTACAAAGGTGTGTCAGAAAAGTAGGGAGGATTTTCAGCATGTCTTCCCTGCAATACCACAGAGGAATGTGGTGCTTGGCAGGAGAATATGAGATGTCACCACTGTGGTCAGGAGCAGCTACAGCTTAGGTTGGGAAGTTTGCACACACACCGAGGATCCACATGGGATGGAGGAGTTCTGGGATCATGTTATAGAGGGGATGTGTGTTGGCTGAGCATCTCTCTGCTTGCATGGAGGTGTTTGCGTTGCCAGGAGGTTTTAAAATAATTAGATTAAATTAGGATTTTGAGTGGAAAGCTCTCTGAATCTAGTCTTTTGCCCTGGGATTCTAATGAAGTCTTCCCAGGGGTGTGAGTAGGATTGATGTCCTCGCGCGCGTCCTGCCGTTCCCCGATGGTTCTTTCCAAGCCCAGCAGCTGTGTCCCAGCAGGAGCAGGTGCGGAAATGGCCGAGCTGGCTCCGGCATGAGCGGGGAGTGGGATGCTGGGGCACAGGGCTCGGCTGTGGAGCGTTGTGCTGGGAGCCACTGCAGCCAGATGTCTGGGCAAACACAGCCAGGAAGGAGCTCCCCACGCAGTGGTGCTCTGGCATTAATTTACCATCAGTAATGCAAGAGTGGGTTATGACTTTATTCTTCCTGGAGAAAGTATTCCAGCCACTAGCTCGGATATTCAAGACCTCCAGTGATGTACGAGTGGTTTTCTTCTAAACAAACACAGCTTAACCCTTGAGTTTTATTAAATCTATCACAGACATGCAAGCTGAGAAACTTCTCTGTAAAAACCAGGTCTTTTGCTTTAATTTTGAGATGCTGTGTGACACAGCAGAAGTGTTGGTTGTTCCTTCACCTGCTAGCCTCAGAGCAAGTATCAGAGGGGAGGCTGGCTCCATCCTTCCAGACAATGGGAATGGTGTGAAGAGGTGAAGCAGTTGCCCAAGCTCACATGGTGTGTTGGTGGCAGAGCTGGCAGGACTTGATCTGATTCCCCTGCCAATCCAGTGCCTTGGGCCAATGCTGACCATTCTCTTCATCTCATGTTTATTACTGACACCTGTTAAATAAGAACTGGTGCTTCTTTGTTTCTGCTGTGTATTGCTGGCCCAGTTAAGGACAGGGTTTTTTATTCTGGTTCCCTGGCAGATACATCTCACAATTCAGAGCAGAGAAACAGGAGGGCTGAACTGTGGCCGGCACATCTCTGCAGTGCAGAAGCAATTGGTGTGTTTCACAAGTAGCCTCTCTCCCCATTCTTTTCAGTTCTTGGGCTTTGCCTATGTGTGCCAGGCCCAAGCCAGTGGGCTGCTATCCCATGGAAATCCCTCCTGCTTGCCTGGGACAGAGTTGCAGTGGGCAGTACATCATTAGACCTTCCAAATTGCTTGGCTTTTTCTGTTGGTTGAATCCAGTTGGTGATCAGCCATTGTAGAAGGGAGATGAGCTGGCTAACCCTAACCCTAACCCTAACCCTAACCCTAACCCTAACCCTAACCCTAACCCTAACCCTAACCCTGACCTGCAAGCCAGGTTGAAGGTGTTTGCAAGCACTCCAAATTGACACATGAAGTACACATCTCTTGATTCTGTGGATTAACTGCTCACAGATGGGTCTTACCCTTGCCTTGTGATAGACAGCCTGGTGTCATCTGCTCAGACAGTGCCAAATAGCATGTCTAGGGGAAATAGAGGGCATCTGTGTTGGCTTAATGTGGTGGAATGTGTCCCAAATGTGATGCTGATAGCTCAGGTGGACAGAGGATTCAGCGCTCGATCCAGCTGAGCAAGCTGCTCTCTGGTATTTTTGAGGTTGATAGAGAGAGTAGTGGCTTCTGCTGGCTATGTTGAAAAAGGTTCAGGATGGAAGAACTGGTTCTTGATGAAGCAGAAACAAACTGGTTCTTCAGTGTCTCTGATAGCAAGACAAATAAAACCCAGGAAAACACGTTTGTGTTGAGGTGCATGTGGGGTGAATGCTGGGAGGAAATTCTTATTTTACATCTTCTGCTGAGGAAACAATCCTTGCTCTGAGAGTCTTGCCCTCCACTTAATGGTGTTTTTCTTCCCTGGTGATGAACAGACGTCATCAGAAAGTCTCTTGTTGTTCCAGATTCTGTTTATCACGTATTTGAACAAAGACTTGACAAGGGGGTTTTTTTTCAGGTATTAATTATAGTTGACTGCAAGGCTAATCCATCATCCTCTTTAGATGGAGTCACTGGGTGTTGACTGATATAGCTGCAAATGTGATCAATCTGCCATAGGTGAAGATGTAGCAGCTCTTTGTCAGAGCCATTTCAGTTTCACCCAACAGTATATAGAAGAAAGACTAATTGTATAATAACAAAAGACAACATTTGGAAGGAGATGAAAGATTCTGACATTACAGTTCTGTGATTTCTCATTTCAATTCCAAAGTGAGAAGGGAAAATATTCATGGCCACAACTCATTTTATCAGGTGTTTCTGGGCATGATCACTCCTTCTGGGTCCTGGGGTATTTTATCTTTTGTCATTCATAGCATACAGATGCTGAAGTACAAAGAAGCTCAGAAAGCACCTGTGGTTTTCATAGCCCTCTGAAATGAGACTACAGGATCCAAGCATAGCCAAGATCCCAGCAGGCGAGGACAGAGCTGATCTTGCCCCATCTGAGGAAACCAGTGTCTGCTGAAGTCCACTTTTGGGTTTATCTTTAAATGTTCCAAGTCCAAGCTCTCATCTTCTGAAATGATATGTCCTGTTTAAGCTTGCAGTGATTCATTTGGAGTGCATTTTGTTGAGCAACCTCTTGGGTTGTTTTGAAAGCAAGTGGCTTTGAATCTGTCTTGGGTAGTCTGGATCATTTATCTTGCCCTTTTCTGCATCTTCATGTGGTAACAGGGAAGTTGTTTAAGCAAACAAACAAAATTCAGAGTATGGATTTCCCCTGAATATGAAATTGCGTAAAATGGGAGCATGAAGCATGACATCTCAGATAAGGTTGTTGGTCCATGTTACACTTATTTCCTTAGTTGGTATTTGAGGAAGACCTCCTCCCTGAGTGTGCTCCTTCTTTGTGCAGCTCTGCCTTCACTGGTGGGGGACACATTCCCTGTCATTTCCTGCTTCCATCTTGAGGCACAAACACCCATCTCTCCCCAAAGATGTGTATTCACAAGTTACTGCATTGTCACACCTTAAACCTGCCAACACTACTAAACTTTGCCCTCTGAAGGAAGCATATTTCTATTTTGGATCTCATCTGATAGCTAATATCTTGCATTTGTGCTAATTAGTTACCAACTAAGCTGGCCACAGTTCATTGCCCATCTGTGATGGGCTGCCATTAAATTGGTGGTCACTTGAAAACTAAGCAAGAGGCAGCGAGAAAGTAGCCTCAAGAGTTTGTTGGACTTGAGTGGCATAAGGGACTTGAGACATCTGGAAGAGGCCAGCCATGCAAAATCAGTGTGGAGGGGTTTTTGTGGGTGATTCCTTTAACTGGGCTTGAAAAACTTGTTTCTGTCACAGAAATACAAACTAACCAAGCAGTCACTCTTGCTTGGCTTTTTTTGTAAAAAACCAACCTAGCCTGAATACAACAAAATTTAATTTGTGCCATCCTTGACAGCTGAAGTAAACCTGCCTTGTCATGGGTTTGATCTGTCTGATCCTGCAGAACTGGGGGGCTGCAGAGCTGTCGCTTATTGGGTGTCTCATGGCAATGCTGAAAAGTTCACAGTCCCATGAGTCAGCAGGATATTTTGCATTAACTTTAGGGTTGTAGTTTCACCTCAATTTCAAGGTCTCTGTTTTAATCTCAAGACTATCCTTGCTTTTCTGAGGAACAAACCCCTTGATCCAGCTTGCACTTTATTTCTGATTAGCATGTTAGAGGTAGAACCTGACCTACAATACTGGGAAATAAAATGCTTAAATAGCTAAAATGGGATTTGAAAAAATGCAATTTATTAAATGATTTCTCAGTCATTGATGTGTTTAGCAGGTATGGAAGACAAAATGAACTAAAACAGGCTTTGGCATTTCAGAAAGTGAGTCATTTTTTCTGTTGCATCATGTATAAACTTTTCCCTACTCATGTATGTATGGTTGAAATTACTTTGAGGTTTTGAATTCTCACTTCAGCTCTCTGTTTTTTTATTATTTTCAAGCACTACTGAAAGTGAATTCTGTGCTCACATTGCCTTGCTGTTTAGTTGTTTTGGTTTTTTTAATAAGACAGTGGGCAACATGCAGGTAGTTAAATGAGCTGGGGAGTTATTGGTTTCTCATGTTTAGGTAGGAGTAAAAGGCAGATATATTGATGGATCCATAACACTGTTCCGGGGGGAGCTGCTGACAAATATCCTTTACCCAGGGGGCCAACCTTTGGCAGTGTGGTCATCTCTTTTCAGATTCTCAAGCATTTATAGAGGTTCCTTGAAATCAGTTTAAAGACCATGAATATGGTGCTGTTGCAACCAGCTGAGATAGTAAACAGGTGTGTCTTTCCTTAGAAGAGTGCAAGAGAGTACTCTGAGGTTCTCCACGCTGGAAGAATGCTATTGCTCAGAATCCCAGGAGTTCTGAGATAAAGACTAGAGCAGTGAGTGAGAGCAGACAGTGAGCACTGGGAGATGCCCAGTAGAAATATGGTATCTGAATGGAGTTTCCACAGGCCAGGCCCAGCACAGGAACCAGCTGGTCTCCACATGCTGGGACCAACAAGATGTTGTACATTTTTCTTGACATGAAGAAATCCAGCAGACAGAGGTGTGTCAAACCTGTCCTTGTGTGCCCACTTCATAGGGAGACATGGATACTCCTCAGGAGTGAACTGGATGACCTTCTTTCTTCAGAGTTCACAGCTGCCACCTGCAGCCAAGCTCTGCAGGGGACAGAGGACTTGCCCCAACCCTAAGCAGTTGAACAAAGTAACATCACCTGGGCATCATCCCTTCAGGAAAATTGTCTGTAACTTACTTTAGACCCAGCACTGAGGATCAGTGATTTTGCCTCAAGTAGCCTTTGTCATAGTGGTAGCACAGCAATGGGTACAAAACACAGTTCGGAGGAGGAAGATTTACTGAAAAGAGCTTGAATGGACAAGAAGTAGGAGCTACCACAGGCTTTTGTCCCAGCCCTCATTAATTTTCATTGTGGAAGAGGGAAGGATTTGGAGAAGGGTTTTTTGGTTTGTCTGAAATAAAAAACACCCAAACCTTTCATGTACCTGTTGCCCCAAATGTTTTTAGAACTAGCGTGCAGCTGCACAGTCTGCCTTGTCTCATTAGAAACTGTCTTGATCTTCAGTCTTGACAGATTCCATGAGAGTCTAAGAGATCTATTAGAAGGATCAAAGGTGACTCTATGGTATGAGAGGGTAGGAATCTCCCAGCTTATTGAATGTCAGCTGTGACAGTGCAGTGCCGGGCGTGTGTTGTGTCAAGGCTCTGCAGTTATGGCATGCTGGAAATGTAAAACTGGAAAGGGCTTTAGGAGATGATCCTTTTCCTGGCAGTAGCAGGAGCTCATCTGGTAGCAGTCCTGTGCTGTGTTTGTTGCTGCTCTGTCACTGAGCCTTTGTAGCTGCTGGGACCTGTGAGCCAGAACAAATTGCTCCTGGGGTTGTCTCCATGAATTTCACCCTCCAGCCATGCAGATACAAAGTGTGTGAAAGAAGTTGCCGTTGGACCTGTCCCTCACGTGTCCCCAGTTAGTTATTGCCTGGAATCTGAAATGCTAAAGGCCTGGAGAAATCTTGTGGGGAACTCAGCTGAGTGTGCCAAGGTCCTCTGGGGTAGAGTTCAGCAGTCTGAAGGGCTCACCTGATTACAGCAAGGTTGTCGTGAGAGTGACTCACACGAGATTATCTTTGATGTCATGGAGTGTTTCTTCCCATTACAGTTGACAGGACAGTTGGTCAGAGCATGGTAATAATGTGGGTTTGATGCCCCTATGAGCCATTCACTTAAGAGCTGGACTTGGTGATCCTTGTGGGTCCCTTCCAACTCGGAATATTCTGTGACCCTGTGACAACCTGCTGGCTGCAGCTGTGATGGGGTTTTGCTTGTTGGGGCTGCAGAGTAGTGCCAGAGTGTGAGATGCCCTCTTGTGCAGTCTGGGCAGCACAGCTGGATGCTCCCATGGCTTGTGGCATCTCCATGGGCGAGTGGCACGGTTGAGCCCACCCGTGTGGGCAAAGCCTCGCACAGTCCTCAGATTTAAGTGAGGATTTCAGCTTTAGGTTTGGTTTATGGAAAGCAGCGTGAGGTTTGGTTTACAAAAGAAAAAAAAATAGTCTTTTCAAAAAGCAATTTATTTCTGCTTTCTGTGAGCAAGGCTTCCAAACGGACTCGGTCAGTTCTGCAGTATGATCAACAGCACTGGAAAAAAATACCAAGTGAAGTAAGGCAGTGGCTGTGGTAAACATGAACTGGGGCCTTGGATGTAGCTAATGGCATACCACAAAAGAGTCTCCTTTCACCCACCACGCACGGTGCCAGCAGCAAGCACTGCCAGCGCTGGCGTCTAGCAGAGGAAAGCATCATTTGGCTCCCTTTTGGATTTCATTACTCTTCCTGCACTCCCTCCTGCTCACAGCAAAAGCCTTTCCAGTTGTAAAGGAGTGAATTAACTGCCTTCGTGTCAGTGATGGATGAGGCGCTTTCTCCCCCTTCAAAGAGAGGAGCGGTGCCGGTGAATGCGGGACGGCAGAGTTGAAAAGTCCAAGTGGGACAGGAGAGCCCGTGTGGTGACCCAGCTGTCAGGCAGGACAGCCTGGGGACCGCTCCCGCCGCTGCCCTGGGAGTGGGGAACAAAAAGCTCGCCCGGCCTCAAGGCTCTTTTTTTGTCTGTCCTGCTTTCAGTGGACTTGGGCACATCCCTGAGCACACAGCAGCCGTTTGTGTGCGTTCAGGGAGCCTCAAAGGCTTTCACAGGGAGCTCCTCCATGCTGCACAAAGCAGGGTTACCACGCTGGTACTCGGGAGATCTCCTTTCAGGCGTCCATGGCTAATCATATTAAAGGTGACCTCGTGGGCAGCGCTCTCCATTGTTGCCATATGTTTTGTCCAGTGCTTGAGTGATGTTGTGCATTGGAATGTATTCATGCGTCGCCTAATTTAATCACCAGGCTTAATCCCCTCTCCTGTTCTACACCCTTAGAATTTACTGGCTCCTCTCTAGCCTCCCATGCATTGTTTGGGTCTCCTTCACAAGCTAATGCCGATGCCTGGAGAGATTTTTATTTATTTATTTACTTTCAGAAAGTATTTAAAAATATAATCTCAACCATAAGCCCGACAACCTCTCCAAAGGGAGAACAAGCACAGTGGATGCTCTTGCAGGCTGATCCTTCTTCCCTGTGATCTTTTCCTTACAGCTTTTCCATAGAAAAATTAGGGATTAGGCTCATGGGTTTAAAAAAAATAAAAATACTATGAATGGAAAAATGACTGAGAAAGTGGTGTGTCTCCTTTTAATATTGTTGGAATAAATAGCTAATTTTAAGAACTTGAATCTGTCTGTAAAATATGGTGTTGGTTTCTGCCTTTAAAACGTACCACTTTGGTATGGACAGCTCCTATTCCAGGGCTGACTGGACAAAATTAACCCAACAAATACCCAAGTCCATGAAGCTGGGAAATTGAAAAGCCTGATTTATGCAAGACTACTGCAAAACTCAGAGAGCTCTGCAACAGCTGCTGTACTCCACAGCAGACAGGCATTACTAGGGAGCAGCCTTTGCAGAATGTCTTTTAAGGATACTTTCTAAGGATTTTGGTAGGATTTCCCCACTCCAGCGGATGCTGCCCTGTGGAGGGCTATGTTAAAAATGGAAATTTGAGATTCAGTTGTGTTGTGACTTGCTTTAGGTGGGGATGGGAGCAGTCCTGGCAAGGGAAGGCTGTGATGAGATTTTAGGGTGATACACAATCAGGTTGCTTGTATGCTGAACTAGAGGCAGGAAACCTTACACTTGCTGAGGCAGATTGTTAAATAAACACCTCATGCTTTGGGTCAGCTCTTAGATTCTCCTGCCTTGCATACAGCATGCTGGTACCCACACCTGAAAATAGTGGAATACATCCTGGATAAGCTTAAACCTAGATTGTACCTGAATTACAGCTTTGAGTTTCCCTCTGTGTATGGGTGTGCACAGGCACACGTGAGATCCCTGCAGCCAAGTTCTCACACATGAGCTTGCTGATCTTCTCTGACTGTGCTATGTTTTAGGTTTGATGGGAGGAAGGAGGAATGATGTGAAAGGTTGCAGATTTGTGGCTAGTTTTAAAAATAGTTTTAAAATATGATGTATCTTCATTTTAAAGAAATGCAATACTGCTTGGAAACCACAGCTACTGAACATAAACCATGTTGAACCCCTTACATATGTTTAGTCACAGTGTGGAACAGAGGGGGTTGTAACAGCCTGCTGTGCATTAGCACTGGAAGAGGATTCCCTGATCCTACCCCCCACACTCCAACCCAGAGATCCACAGCACCATCACAGGCTCTGACATTAATTTGGCCCTGCAAAAATGCTATAGAATTTATTTTACACTTTTCAGTGTGAACCTTGCCAGCGCCCTTTCTCAGGTGCCTGCGTGCAGAAATTGCTTCTCTGCTGAAGCACAGCCGTGTTGGAGCTGGAGGGCAGGATACCTGTCCCACTGCCAGGGGGTCTGGGCTTGCTGGGACAAGTCTCCTGGCCACTGTCCGCTCCTGCTTCCTTCTTTTCCTGTGACAGAGGAGCCTGGAGCCTCTAGGAAAATGTGGGCAGGAGCAGGTTGCTGCCAGAAGAATTCAACCACTCCAGTCTCTTCCCAGGGGAGCCTGGCAGTTGTGCTCACAGCAGCAGCTCGTGCTGTCAATGGCAATGGAGAGGGATGTCTGTGGAAAGCTTTGGATCTCCTACTCATGCACCAAGCAACTGTGCTTAGACATACCATGGGATTTTGGTGAAGTCAGGGAAAGGAGGTCATGGCGCATGGCTGACCTGTGCCCAGGGAGAAGGGTGCCAGCACTGCCCTGGTGGGATGTGGAGTAGTGTTCTGTGGCATGCAGCCTTAGGAGAAGATGCTCTGCAGCTCTGTGTGTATGGCAGGAGATGTCTTCCCATCCCCATGCTGTGACAGTGTCAAGGGGAAAAGGTTTGGCCAAGGGCACGGCAGAGATGTCTGCAGTCCTGGTAGGCTGTAACATACTGCAAGGAAGTCCAGGTTGCCCCCAGGGACTGAGCAAAAATTGAGTCAGCAGCACTAGATCTGGACTTCAGGACTGCCAAGCATTTCACAGCAGCACTCCAAGGGATAGGGGAGAATAGGGTGTCTGTCAAACTGAGATCAGTGTGGTGTAATCAGGGTATTCTGCTCTTCACAGTCCCAGTTAATGGGTTGCAGATATAACTAAACATAGAAATACTGTTAAGTTTGCTCTTGTTACCTGGTAGAGCTCTTACCATGTCAGCACAGGGGCTGTTCATATTTTAATGGATTTATCTCTTGTATGGAGGGTATTACAAGCTTTATCTGTCTTCCAGTGAGACTCTACGGAAATCCCTCCAGGCATGAGGCAGTACCTGGGTGCTGAATTAATCTGTGCTTCTGGATTCTCACAGCTCCATTAGTGGCTTAGCATGGGAAGCAGTTTCCATTAACAAACTTAAGAAAATAGGATTTGCTTTGTTTGATCTGCCCTCAGTTCTTTGTATCCTCCCAGTAGCAATGATGAAGACTGGGCACGTTATGGGAATGCACAAAATAGTCATAGGGAAGACACAAAATAGGCTGATTTGTAAAACATGTATCAGCATCCTCCAGGGCTTGCGGGGTGAGGGAAAGTTGCGCTATAGTCTGGTGCAGCAAAAGACACCAAACCTTTCTTCTTCCTGCCACATACCCAGACACATCTGCACCCATGGCTCTTACCCTGCCTTGCCTGTGCCTTGAGCCATTTGAAGACAGCCCAGTGTCACACCCTCCTCCAGGTAACCATTGCTCTCTGCTCTGTTCCTGGTGTGAGGCAGCTCTCGGAGTAACAGAAAATGAAACAGCCAAGCAGTGAAACTTGGCATATGTCTTGTTAGTGTCACATTGTTTTAATGTGGCATTTCCTAGGGATGTTTTGCTTCTATTTTCAAATTGGTATATGTGTAGAAAATACTTTTAACTTCATTGGTGGTTCCCTAGTGGTCTAGGGCACGCAGTGCAGTGTCACAGTGTGTTAGCTTTTGAAGAAGGTATTTTTAATCCACAAATTCAAACCCTTCACAATTGTATAATCTGTATTTTAGTTTTGTGGTTTCCTAATCGTGCATGTAGAGAATGAGCTCACCCAGTTTATAAAGTGAACGGAAGTATCCAGCTCTTCTTTCTAAATAAATCTGGATCCATTTCTTTGTGGATTGCATCTGAAACCTCCGATGCAGGCAAATGTGAATGCTTAAAAATAAACTCATTTGCAGGTTATGTTTTTGCCAAGTGGTGAAAGTTGTCTTGTGCCCTGTCTTTCTAGAAAGGCTCTTCAGCTGTGACATAAAAGCCAAGGGTGTGGTGCCAGCTTGTCATTTTGGTGACAGCATCTTTGCAAAGGATCCAGCCACAGTTCTTCCTGGTTTTGCTGTGCTCCCCAACCATCCATAGCAGAGGTTTTGGGGGCCACTAGCCATCAATAGGGCAGCCCTCCTATGTGCCAGGGACTGTGTGCTGGTGACTTCACTTCTGTGACAGGGAGACTCCCTCACTGCATCCCAGGGCTGATGTTTGGACAGAAAGAGCTGTTGCAGCCTGTGGGATAATTTAGTAATAGCTTATTGTGGCTTTGGGTCCCAGGCTGGGAACCTTTGGGTTTCCAGATTATTTTAAGAGGGAAGAGCTGTCTTCTGTCTTCCATCTGCCATGTCAGGAATTCACTGGCTTTTCCTGTGTTTTATGCAGCTGTATAATGCAGGCAACAGCTAAGTCAATGACAGGATTTTAAAATAAAAGTAAGCAGCAGAATTCAAACCAGAGTAATACTCCAAATGTGTTTCAGCTCCTTCTCCTAGACTGTTTTGGGATTTGATTTGACATTGTCCTTAGCCACATGCATGGACCTTGTAGCCTGTTAACGGAGTGACTTTGCTGGCTAATGTGCTGAGGAAGTGGGGCAGCAGGGACAGCTTCAGGAACCCCTTAGAGAATTTAAACCTTCACCTGGAAATTGTGCTTGTAGGGATGGGGAGAAGGAGCCTCACTGAGGAGGCAGTAGGTGTGATGTACCAGTTTAGGACCAGTTCATGACTTTCAACCAGTAGCAGCAGCAGTCCCATAATCAGGTGCTGAGATTTGCTGTCTACAAAGCCAAAAAGAAAGGACTGCTCCAACCCAGTGTGAGAGGTAACTCGCTGAGCTGGTAGCAAGTTTCCTTGTCTTTCCTCTTTTTTCCACTGTAGGACTTTTGGTTTGTCCTTTATTACCCCCATCCTGTCCTTACCACATGTTCTTTATCTGCTATCCAGGGTCTTTCTCCAGCAATTTTGAGCTGCAGCACAAATAGAAAAGCTCATGGAAGAAGTGCTTTGGTCTCCAGAGCAGCTTCTTTAAGTGAAAACACAGCTGTGAGGTTTGCAGCCTGTGCTGCTGTAAGGGCTCATCCAGCCGGCACAGCCAGCACCGCTGCAGTGCTTCCAGCACGCAGGAATTGGGAAATCCATTGTGAACAAGATTGAGTTTGATGGCCTGCGTGGAGGCAAATGGATGTATTTTTAAGGGATGAGGTGCCAGAAAACTCTGTGATTACGTTACTGGAGCATGGCTCGTTTTTTGTGGTTTTAAAAGTGAGTGTCAGGACTTCAGGACTATTTCTTTTTCGGGTCAAAACCGAAGTTTGGGCGGGGCATAAAAACCTGCTTGATGACTAAGTTTATTCTTAAAAAGCTTTCTAGAGCTTGCTGGAGAGGGGAGCCTTATTCCAACCCAGAGCAGATACCAGTCTTTTTGGACTTCCATGCAAATGGGGTTAAAACTGATTAAGTGCCCAGGGTGAAAAAGAAGCCCTGCCATTCAGGAAACTGTTTTCAGTGTGATCTTTAGATCAGTTCCCTGTTTTTTGTTTCAGAGGCTCATATTTTGCCTTGCCTCCTTGCCCTGGGTGAACTCTTTCTGCTTGAATTCCCCCCACATCAGTGGAATTACCTTGACCAGTTCCAACTGAGGCTGCCCTTACATCGCCCTGCGACTGGGACAGCTCAGGTCTGACCTGGTTCCCCGGCTGAACCGATAATACCTCTCTGACACAGTGCATGTGTAGAGAAAACTTTTCATCTCATGACAAAGGTTTGGTGCTCAGAGCCAAGGCTGGGAACAGAGGATCCAAGCCAAGCCATTTACTCAGGGGGCATGCAGAATTTGCCCAGTCAGGTCAATATAGGGACTGGCAGTGTTTCAGCAGCCAGGAGTGCTCCTCATGCTCTTTTTTTGTTGAGCTACTAGGCTTTATCACATGACTGAGCCCCCAGCTGCTGCAGGTCTAAAGCATTCTTTAAAATGAGGATGGCTGCTGGCTGCTCCAAAACCCAGGCAAGTCTGGAGGTCCATGACAATGTGAAGCACTGTTCACTCTTTCTAAAAATCTCTTCTTAGCCTTGGTGGAAGAAGCCACAAGATGTGGGGAGCTTCCCTGACACCCCCACCAAAGCCTGTCTGCCTGAGCAGGGCATGGAGTCCCCTCAGGGCTCAGGCAGCACAGAGTGCTCTGAGGGGCAGCTGCTTCTCTGCTTCACTGGTGTCTCATATCTGTGCACTGGTTCAGTGTCTGCTCACCTCTGCTGAGGGTGGGATGGGAGCTTTGGTTGGAGATGAAGCACATCAGTGTCTGGCAGAAGGGGGAACAAGGAGCATCCTGCTGTCAGCCAGCTGCATCCTTGGCTGGATTTAAGGATGTAGGGATAGAGAGTGGGAGTATGTTATTCATCCAAAGAGTGGAGTAATTGTACGAACAAATGATATGTGCATACAGCCCTCAGTGCTGTGGGCTCAGGAGATGAATTCCTTGAGGTGGCTTTCCTCAGGGAGGTGGCATTACCTTCACCTTGAGCTTGCAGCACATGCCACCAAACCGCACCAAGGATCTGTGAGGGCTTCTGTGTGCTGTGAGTACATTCTCTTGCTTCATTGACCAGTCACAGGATAGTGTGCTCACACCTGCTTGGTGCCTTAAAAGAGATACTCCCATCCATGGAGTCAGCAGCATCCTGCCCATCAAACAACCTGCCCCAGCCCCTTTGAATTTCAGTGCTCTGCTCCTCTTCTGTTCGGGTGTATTGCAGATGTGTCTGGTGATGAGTGAGCCTATCCATCACTGTATCCAAAGAGACTCAAATTACTCCTTTTGACAGCTCTTATTCACACACCTCCCCGTGCCTCTGACGTCTCAATTATTGATGGGGCTCTCCTGGTAGGCAGCACTCTGTTCTCAGCATGGCTGCCTTCCAGCTCCCCTTCCCATTGAGTTCATGCACACACCATGCCGAACGCTCCTTTATGTGCACATCCACTGGAGTGGAAAGGGATCTTTATTAGCATGTGAGCTCCAGGGCTGCACAACCAAAGGGGGCAGTGCAAGCCAAATCACACCACAGTTCAGCACTGGAAATTTGCTCTCCCCCTCCTCTCCCAGGGAAGCCCAGCAGAGTCTTGTAAAATGAAATTATTTCACGTGTTTAATGGCAAAGATCCCTTGATCTGATGAACCTCCCTTGTGATGGGGGTCACCCTGCACTTGAATTTCTCTAAGATACTTCAGTCCCCCATTGCCCCTGCAGGTACAAAATGCAGAATTTCTGGGAGCGGTGCCTTTCCCTGTGCTGTGATATTAGCTTGTTTGCTGGGTTTACAGAAAACCCCTTCTGGCAAGGAACAGTGCCACACATAAAAAGGAGCTTCAGAGCAGCAATGTGGTGTTGGAGCAATGTTGTCAAATTGGTTAAGAGTTAAAGCTGTGCCAGAGGGGTAATTGCAAAAGGCCTCTGGATTTGTAGGGCTTTGTGTATGCAGGAGGTTCTGGATGTCTCTTGACCTTGCTGCAGCACAAGTCAGATAGAAGAATGATGAAGTGGTCCATCAGCTCCTGACATTTGTCCCAGCCTTGCCCTGCAACCTTCCATGATTCAGAAGTACCCAGAGGTTTTGTGTGTAGTGGGTGAAGGCAAAAGGAAAGGGCATCCGCTGGAGAAGACAGCACCAGAGAGAAGCAGTGCTGTAGGGGTACAGAGAGTTGGGAAAGGACACTTGAGTTCTGTTTTCAGAAGTCTGTGGCAGCAGACACTTCATAGATTAGCATTAGCATGAGAGGAAAAATCTGTGCTGACCTTCCAAAGCACTGATGTGCTGGGAAGCATGAGTGCCTTTACAGTGAGCAGGGCAGTGCAGAAGTGACTGAGTCTGGTCAGTGGAGCTCTCCTCAGGCTCCAGTGGCTGAGAGGACCCGACTGCAAGATGTTGAGTGGGTGTGGACAACCTTGTTAAGCTTAGCAGGAAGCTTAAAGTTTCTGCATTCCCAGTGTGCTCCCTGCACAGCTAGTCCTTCCCTAGCTGCCTTACCTGCTGGCTTTCCACCTTGTGATGAGTTTTGCCTGAGGGCTTTGTGCTCTCTGCAGAGGCCAAATGCCACCAAAGGAGCAAAAGCAGCCAGACCATTGCTGGTGGCTGCACAGTCAGAGCTCGACTGTTCATTTGGGGTCTGTAAGGACTCCTGGTGACAAGCACAGGTCCCCTCTTCCCTCTTCTGGCTGACCATGACAGTGCATGAGCTGGGCAGATCTGCAGAAGAGCATGGGCTGTGAATCAGTGACAGCTGCCTTGAGCTTTGGTTGCTGGGACAGACCTTTAGTTACACACCTCTGTGTGACAGCCTGACCCTGACCTTTCTCTGAGTGTGGTCCTCTTGTCACTGTGGGTGATGGTAACATCCTCTTGCCTGACAGCATTGACCCAGATGGTCAAGCCATGTATAGTCCCTACTGTCCAGGCCTTGCTGGCGCTGGTAGATGATGCAGAGATGGCTGAGCCTGCCAAGCAGGGTGTGTTTTATTTGTCTGGAATATCATGAGCAGACAAAGAAGGATTAAAATAACAGAAAGTTGAAAACCTGTTATCTTTGGGAACTGTGATCTTTCCTTTTGGGGTAGGCAGGTTCCATGGGATCTCATCCCCCCCAGATAGTGAAAAGGTCACTTTCCCATACCTGATTGCCCCAAGGCTTTCCCTAGCAGCCTGTCAAAACAAGGCTGTTTTCCTTCCCAGCCTTTTTCCTTCCTGCCTTCCTTTCTTCCCTCCCCCTGGATTTGTGTCCTTGCAAAGAGGTGGTTCCACCCTTGAGCTCTGCTGGGCACCCAGAGCTCAGGTGAGCTATAACCAGAGATGCTAAGTTTGTGTAACCCCAGAGCCCACTTAGCTGAGAGCTGCAAGCAAGAGGTTCAGGCACTCCTGAGTTTGTCCAGATCAAAATTATTGTTGAAAGTTGCCAAAGACACAATTTTGCCAAATTTTGCACTCCTTTTATGCTTCATCTCCACTGATTCTCTGGTGCAGTGGCTTTTCCACAAAGAAAAAGATCTGGTGGATCTGTGTCTGCAATAATTGCTGTCCCTTTGGCCTCAGAGGTGCTTCCTGATATCCTAGCAGGAAAGCTTTGAAAAACCTGGCTCAGAAAAATCAGCTTTAAGCAGTTCCCAGTTCCTCCTTCAGTTCCCCAAACTAGGGACTCTGCTTATGGAGCACATGTAGCCAGCAAGGTGATTGCTTGTCTCCCTTGGGGAGGTTCCTTTGTTTCTTGCTGTCCTCCTGCTCCCATGTGGTAGCTGCCATGTGCCCTCATAGCATCTGGAGAGGCTGGATCCACAGCCAGGCTTCAAGGATCTTGGCCAGAAGATGCATCCCCAGCCAGCCCTGCTGTCCTGCCATGAACACTGCTGTCCAGAGTGGCTCGGAGTGACCTTGCTTGGTGCAAGGTCAGGGCTTGCAAGAGGGCAGCTGTGGAGAGTGTTAAGAGGTCACTGTCTTGACAGTGCTATAAATGTGATGTGTGTACCATGGCCACTCATGTTCTGTGGTGTTGCATGAGCTTGTGTTTCAGAATGCCTTACACGGGTAGGGCTGTGGATGTCAAGGGAGCTCGGCTGAATTTGGCCTCAGCCTAGTACTTGATTCTTAACTCAGTATTCAAGGTGGTGAATTTTTCAATGATTTCTTGGCATGCAGTTTTATTTGGGTCAGTGAGAGCACAGTGCGTGACTTTGCTACTCTTTTGGGAAGGGAAAATCAGTGCATCATCTAGTGATTCAGCACACAGGGTTTCTTTACAGCCTAGAGGAGAAAGATGTTTTAATTCTGTGTTCATTCCTGAATAAGCCATTAATTTGAGTTAGCAATTTTCTTGGAGCCCAGAGGAGAGGAGTCTGTGATCAAATGCAGTGGCTCAACACTGCTCTCCTCCTTTCTTTGCTTAAAAAGGTCAGGCTCATCATAACAAACCTCCTTTGACTTTTAGCCCTTGTGGTGATCTTCCCAGACCATTTCAGGAGTTCTGCACAATCCAGCACCAGCAACAGCCCTGCTGATAGTAATCTCTGTGACTCCAAAAACATGCATGAAGAGTGGCAGCTACCTCCTCTAAAGGATGCTGCCCCTCTTACCCTCCCCGCTGGCTCCTGGTCAAGGTCTGCAGTTCTTTAGCTGAGCCCAGGGGTCATGGCTGTGAGAGCTGGTGGGACGTTGACCTGGGGGCCAGCAGCCTTCCCCAGGGTAATGAGGACCTGCTTGGATGAGCAGGGCTGTTGCAGAACTCAGTTCCGTGCTGTTTTCTAGGCAGCTCAGTGTATAAAATCACTGAAGACATTTTCAGCAAAAAAGTCTCCCCACAGAACCATTCTGTTGCTTGTTGAAAGAGGATTAATTTTTCCCCCTTAATAAAACAAGCTGTGTTTGAAATCCAAAAACCCTTGCTGAATGCCTTCTTGGAGCTGCAACCAAAGCAGCTTCCAGGTCCCATTATAGCCTGCTGCCGGAGGCGGATCCAAACTGCAAACCCTTCTAACAGCTCTTTAATAACTCTGCACAGAAGGAAAAATCTGTCACCTTTCCCTCTGTGGTTTCTCCTCTGTTCTAATGCACTGGAGGAACGAGATGGAGCTGGGAAGGTTTTCAGAGAAAGACTCGTGGGAACTGCAGCTGCCGCTGGAGAAAGTCGTTTGTGCAGTGTCTGAGGGGAACCGCAGCCGCTCTGCTGAGGGGTGCTGTGTGTGGGTGGGTTTGGAGGGCTCAGCTGTTACAACCCATGCATTTCAGAGGAACCACGAACACTTTATAGTAACAAAGGGTGGAAAAAGCAAGAGGTTTCTGCAATGCATGTGACTTTTCCCTGAGGTTTGGAACCCCACAGTATGTTCCAGGCCACGGTGTTTGCGTGTCAGCCTTGGTGAGTTAAGCTTTCTCCCGCAAGCCTTGCTTGAAGTTGCTGTAATTACCAAGAGCCTAAAATGTTGCTTCTTTTTTTTTTTTTCTCCTTTCTCCCTCTCTTTTCATTGTCCCACACCCCTTCTCCTCTGTGCAGATGAAGCTCTCGTTTGCCTTGGACCAGGAGAGTGGGATGCCTCAGGGCTGTTATATCTATCAGTACCGGGACAGCAACAGGTAAGTCTTATGGAAGATTACACACAGCAAACAGGGGAAGGTGCAGTGAAAGGAGGCTGCCCTGCCTCCTGGCAAAGGGATCACAACTGCTTATACCACTTAAAAGTAGATTAAAGGCCTCGGGCTTGACCTGAAACTGGGAACAGCTCCTGTAAAGGCCAGATTCTTTAAAATGCACGAGGCCCTGCAGCCCCCTTTTTTTTTCTCTAGTTTTTAAAAGCTACTTTTATTTGTCTAAAAGGCCTGCTCTTGGGTACCTCAGGCTCTGACAGAGCTCACCCAGGCTTTGCCCAGGGGTGTTTGTGACTCACACTCTACACTGTTGGGGCAGCTCTGGGAGCATGGCCTGGGGGAAAGCACCCAAAGGCTGCAGAGCACTTGAAAGCAGAGCCCTCACCTGTGCTTAGCTAGACCCACAGTGCATCCCATTCTCTCTGCTGAAGCTCATGCAGGGGTTCACTGAATGGCCTATGAGGTACCATAGCCCCACTGCAGCCACGTGCTTTGTTTTTGTAAGATACTATATGATATTCAAGCTTTGGATGTGTTTGGAGCACAGAGTCCTCTATTTCTAGGTATTCTGCCTATTTTTACTAGCTGCTGTAGTGAATTGGCACCCAAGATGTTTTTATTTCAAATCACATTCTCATTATCAAATTGACAGCAGCAGCAGAGTTCAGGATATTTCTGTGTTTGCCCTGAATACCAGCATGTCATAAATCCATGGCCTGTTACTCCACCCATGTAGTTCTGCTTCTTGCCAGTTATTCAAGTTAACCTAAAAAATGAGAGTATATGAAATTGTCAATGAACAGAACAGCCTGTAATTAGATCTTCTCAGAAAGGCCAACGAGAGCAGTCCCAGCGAGGAAGAGGGACATCTGCAAATGCACAGAGCAGTGTCTTAGCTGAGAAATCTTAATATTTAAACAAGAAGGGAGGTCATTTGTGGCAGACTCTTTCCTGCCTGTGGGTGGGTGATTAGCACATGGTACACGGTCCCATCCCAAGTATCCCAGGCCCAGAGCCTTGAATGAGCAGAGTTGGTGTCTCCAGCACCACCAAGCTCATAGGGCAACGTGCAGTTAAGCGCCAAAGCATAAAATCAGCAAGGGAGGAGCCTCTGGTTTTGAGGATTTTAAAGGCAGTGGCACACAATGGACAGTGAGGAAAAGAAAACCCCTAGACCTGCTAGGCTTTGTTGAGGATGTTTATAGACCAGTGTTTCTAATTGTGTGCTGTATATCTCAAAAATCAGCAGCTGTGGTTCTTCTGCCAGAGACCCTCCTGTCCCCAGGCTCCAATGGGTGTTTTCTGCCATTGTTTGAGCAAACTCCCGGGACATGAGCAGAGCTGTTTTGTTTAAGTGCTAAGGCCAGTAGCAATTCTTCTTGGAAACCTTGCTGTTAGCTGTGAGAGGCCCAGTGTGTGACAAAGTAGCTGTGTCACGTTAACAGCTGTTGATTGAGAGATGTATGGCTGTGTCCTGCAATTCTGGCAGGCGTGGGAGCTGAGCCACCCTGGGCCATGACAGCCAGGATCATGGCTTGAAAAAATATGTTGTGGGCAGGATGAGTGCAATTGCAAGTAAATCCAGACTTTGTGTGTGCCTGACAGATCCCCACTGCAATTACACCTTCATGCAGGCCCCCATACTTTGTATTTCATAGCTTGCTTGACCAGCCTGGGGGGAGCAGGATTCCATTTCCCAGGGAGAGCCTTGCTAGGTTTGCACACACACTTTCCCCCCCAAACCCTGTGTGCAGCCCAGTGCTTCTGGAAGTCCTTGGCTGGGGAACTGAAGCGTGAAGGTCTGTGCTACGGCTGACGCATTCTTGCAGGTAAAACGCCCTTGAGCTGAACATGTGCTTGGTTCTGTGCTTTGTTCTTCTCAAGCTCTGGGCCTGTCATAGGGTTAATCTGATGTCCATACAGTAACATGGCACTTGTCACAATGGCTCTTCCTTATAGTTATTTTCCAGGGCAGCTTGTATAGTTATTTTCCAGGGCAAGTGCGGTCAGGCTTTGACAGTACCCATCAGGACTCAGGGGGTAACAGCTCTTCTGCCTCCTGAAGGTGTAGCCAGAAGCTAAAGTAATATAACCTTGGTATCTACATTGTATTTTGGAACCATTTACAGCCCAGAGAAGAAATACTGGTGACACACTGCAAGCTCATGCATGGGAGGGACTGGAAATGTTCATCCTAGAGCCCAGTGCTCTCAGCAAAGCATCAGACCTGGGACCTGCTCCAGGGAAAAACTTATGGCAGGCATGCAGATGTGTGAAGCTCTTGAGCAGCAGCTTTAACAGGAGAAAGCTGAGGTGATTCTGGCTGGCAGAAACCCATTCTGACCTGGGGAGTGCACCCAGTGCCCCAGAGATCTGCACCAGCCAGGCTGTGTGTGTCAAGGCTTGCTGTCACCCTGGTCACTGATGGAATGTCCCTTCCCCTGCAAGTGGCAAATGCTGTTCCAAGCTGCAGCCAGATGGGGCCACCGGAGAGCAGCGGATATTGGTCTCCCACTTGGAGAACAAAGGACCACAGCATTGCTGAAAGTGTAATTACCAGAGCAATTAAAATTTCTATTGATTAGGCTAGAAGTGCAGGTACCATGCAGGCTCTTACAAGGGCAATCAATTGGAATTTGTTCCCTTTAAAATGATAAAACCCTTCAAAGGATATGTTCCTCCTCCAGTCAGCTGTCTGTTGCCTGCCTGTCTGCAGGAACATTCATGGGCACAGTGCCACCCTCGGTGCCAAGCACTTTGGGTGGACTGGACTCAGCAGAACCTTGGAAGTCTTGGAAGCCTTGGATTGAGAGCAAAAGAGGTGAGCACACAGCTGCTTGCCCTGCCCTTCCAGCCCCTGCAATAATAGATAGGTATCCAGTGGCACTTGATAGTCCCAGTGGCAGCTTGGAGCTGTATGGAGGAATGAGGCTGTTACTGCCCCTGCAGTCACAGGGGTGAGACCAGGGGACATCACTTCTCTTCCTCCTGCTCAGACCTAGGGATCCAGTCATCCCCTGGGCATCCAGTCCTTTCCAGCTTGTCAGTCCTTCCTGGCCCCAGAGGAAGTGGCTTGACCTGACAGAAGCAAGCAGTGTGCTTTCTCATTTTTAAGCCATGTTGCTTAAATTCTCCCTAATGGAGATCAGTCAGTGTAGTGGCCAGAGCCCCAGGTCCTGCAAGGGGAGCACTGTGCTGTGACACAGAGACAGACAGTGAGGGGTGCTGGGTGACACTTGGAACAGGAGCATACTGTCAACCCTCAGATGGCCCTAGAGCAGTGACATCAAGGAGGGGACAGCCCTGCCAGATGTCCTGTCAGGTGTTGACAAGGCACATGTCAGGTGTTGACAGTGCAGCTGGCTTTCTTTCACTGCCACTTGACACAGGCTGGATTTCTCTGATCCTACACAGGATCCAATTGCAAAACCCAGCCAGGCAGTAAAAGACCATCAAGTTCATTCACATCCACCATGGCTCATGAATCCTGTCTTACAAACATGTACTCACCAAGGCCCTGCTCCAGGAATGTGTTATGGGCTGTGCTGAGGAAGCTCCAGCTGCCCACTCTGAAGCCAGCCTGCCCAACGTGCCTGGCCCTGCTCCTGTGGGCTGCAGGCAGCAGGAAGGATGAGGTCCTAAAGGTTACAGCTCAGCATGAAAGACTTCTTCCAGCCTGTGTGCAGGAAGAGCCAAAGCCAATTCAAGATCCCCCTGGAAGAAATTAATTGTGAGAAGTTCAGTGTCTTTTGGCTGTATCCAAGAAATAGAAAATGCAATCTGTTCTCTACACTCACCATCACTATCCAGATGCTTCTCTGGAGACCTTCTAGGCTCTGCCCATCTACCCACAGCAAGTCTGATCCTTCAAATGCCTTTGTCTTCCCTCCCAACACTGATTACTGCCACCTTTCTCAGATGATGCAGTGCTCAGGGTCTCTGCCATCCCAGACCCAGCAGGGAGGTGTAAATCCCTGTCAAGTATGACACTTTCTTGTCCCCAGCTGGTACTTCTCTAATATGATTTTCCTGCTCCCTCAGTGTCCAAGTTTTGGTCTGGTTTTGAGGTCCCTTCCCCACATCCCAGATTCCACCTTTGCCAATAGACCAGCTTGCAACTCACCAATGAATTTCATTTTCATTCTGTACCACAGCTGCAGTTTGTGTCAGGGTTATGAATTTGCAGTGGGGGCTTTCACATTCTCTTCAGAGTAATTTCAAAGCCCAGAGGAGCAGCATCTTGCATAGAAGCACTTAGAGACCTCTTACAAAAGCAGCATTGGAGTATTGATCACTTCTTCTCTCTGGGGACCCAGAGTGCTGCAGATTGAGCTGCTGTGCAGTGTAGCCACTTGCGGGCAGCACCACACAACTCTTCAGAATGAGAAGTGAAAAACAGCTCCAGTTGAAAGGAAAAGCGGTGCCCCCTTTTATATAGAGATCAGTGATGTCTGGTACATTGGATTATCACTTGAAACACCAGGACTTCAAATGCCAGGGTGCATGCACTCCTGATGCTGACAGACTCATGATACATAATGCTGTTTGGGTTACCAACTGAGCTGCTCTGTGCAATCTTTTCATAAGGTGAATGTAATATCTGCAGTGATGTACCCAATGTGACATCAAGAGAGCCAACCTATAATTATGCTGGAATCGTTTGAATGGGTTATTTGTCACTAACACTTTAGCTCACTCCATTTATTGCTCCTATTCAGGACTGCGGCAGTTTTGGTGTAAACAGAGTTTGGGTCGAGGTTTGGGAGGGTTTGTTTTTTTTTCTGAAAAAGCAAAGCAGAATTGTTTGGAGTGTTTTCTTTTTTGCTATAAGAGATGTTGATTGGCAGTGCTAGGAAGAAAATATGTACAGCAGCTGACACAGCTGCTGATTTGTTTTCAGAGATACTTCCCAGGTGTACAGCTCATGTGTTGGACTTTAGCATGGACCTGGTTGTTCTGCAGTGAGCTGGCACATTTTCCATGTTTTTGTTCCTTTTGAGAAATTGGGGCTTGCAGAGTGAGTTGTTTGCGCAAGGTGCTGCTGCACAACTCACACAGTCCCTGGGTGTCTGACCTGCCTTATTATGTGGTTGTTTCATGGCACACATCCCAGTGAATCAGCACTGCTTCTGTTGGTGTAAAGGAACTCCCCTGGTGGCATTTGATTTCCCAGTTAGTGATCATGATCTGCCCTACTCCAACCTGCAGGGCTAGAGAAGTCTCTGGAAGTGGTGTCTTCTCCTATTTGTCTTGTATGGTGGACTGGAATTTCATGAGGAGAATCCATGTACATGTCCCTTGACATCACAGGCTTGGACAGATGCTTTCTTGCAGCAGTTATTCACCTGAAACTTGTGAAATGCTTTGTTCAGATTTCAGAACAAAATAGAATCATTGCAATTACCAGGAAAAAAAAAAGATAGGATAGCGCACTGGAATTTTTCTTTTGATACCATGTGTTGGTTTTGTTTCACTGTTGACAGTAAACTTTACACAAGCACTCCCTTCACCTGCCAGAGGGTGAGCATTGGAGTTTGCCAGCAAGGCTGATGAATTATTCTGTCACTGTACATGAAGATAAACCAGTCCTCCTGGTTTTGGCATTGGTTCAGTGGAGGGTAAATTGTCCAGGAGAATAAGTCTGGAGGTTGACCTTTAAAACTTTGAAAGATATGGAATCCTTCCTGCCCAAGGCACGAGCTGGGTTTTCTGTCTTGTACCTCCACAGGCTGTTGGGACATAAGCTGCAAAACAGCCGTTGTCACTTGAGACTTTGAGGAGCAGAGAGTTGTTCTTTCCTTCCAGAGGGGCCCCATGGCCATTCCTAGCTGGGGTCAAAGGACTATTGCAAAAGGCTCTGCCCAGGTACTACATAGCTGCTGTTCTTGACACAGACCTGTCTCCTCCTGCCACCCTGCTGCTTAATAATAGTTTTCCAGTCCATCAGAGCTGTAGAAATAGTAACTGCCAAATCCTTGGAGTGTCAGTGCAATGAGGAGGATGCAAATGGAAAGGTGATCAAGGAAACCTGCTTTCTTCTTGAGCAGGCAGATGGGATTTGAACATAACCTTATCCCTTACAAACAAATGTTTGAAGCTTTCTTTGGGGACTTATACAGTATCCCACAGTGACTGACCGGTAGCCCTCTTTAAATCCCCAACAGAGTTCCAGAGCAGTCAGTGTGTGCTCCCACCCACAAGAGGTAGGAAGGACTGGCCTCTTAAATCCTAGTGTGTGGGACCTCTCTTCTCTCCCTAGACTGAATCAAAGGAGTTTGTCATCTTATCTGTTTCAGTGTTTGCTTGGGAAGGAGCTGTAAAACCTCCTTGTGTCAGTGTTAGGTGTCTGGGTATTTGGTGGCAGTCAGGTAGGTGAGACCATCAGCTGCAGTTGTAATTGAGTCAGAGATGCTGTCTCCATGTGTCATCCCAGAGATCTGTTTACACATCCATTTGTTTAACAATATGTTTTACAGCCCTCAGCAGCATTTCGGCACCATTTCCCTGGCCTGTACGTGTCTGACTAATGCTCAAGGCAGTGAGCTATATCTGGGCTTGAATTGCCAGCCTGTGCATATGGGTTTCTTAGCAGCCCTGAATTAGATGAGTCTGTGACTAGCCCTTATGAACATGGGAGAGGACAGATGTGACGTGGGAAAGAATGAATAATCATCCCTCCACAAGAGGCACCTCTCAATTTCATCATGAACCCAAGCTGCAGAATTGATTTTGTGTCAAGGAAGGCACTCTCCTGAACTGGGATCTGGCTAGAAAAATCACCAGAGCCCCCAGCTATCCCTCTCCCAGTAGGATTTCCAAGCATGTCTGTTTTTTAATGATTAGGGAAACGGAGTCCTTGTTTTGGCCTGGTCTCTGTGTCATTGAATGTATAGGCACAGTGCAGAGTGACTTCTCTGCCAGTAGCAGGTTTTGCTGGCCACCCTGGGATGTTACAAGCTGGGACAGTGGGTGAGAGGATGTGCTGCCTTCTTTTGCTTTGTCAGGAGGTGCTTTGGTACAAAGGATGGAGAGTTCCTTGCAAGGACAGACAGTAGGGTAAGACCAAAGGTGATGAAGGGAATCCTGAGTACTTGGAGCTGGCTGTGATGAGGGATGCTCTGCTTAGGGATAAACCTGCCATTCCTGCTCAACATCCTGCTGTTGGATTTGTGCTGTCTGCCCAGAGGGAGCCAGGGTTTTGGTTTGCCACAGGCAGGACCTCTGTGGTCTGTGCAGCATGGAGTGCCTCGGTTCCCCAGGACATGGGCAGTGTGAGCTGGAGTAACCCAGTGGATTGTCAGCCAGCTGGGATTGCTCTCTCATAAAGAGCTACTGGCTGAAAGCTGAAGGGTTCAGATTAGAAATAAAGCACACATTTGAAAGGCAAGAGAGATTAACTGGGAAATTGGGCCAAGAGAGGAGCAGTGAATTCTCTTTCAAGGACAAATGCTTGTGGAATGTGTTTTAGACCCTGCAAGTCTATTTTAATGGAGTAGTAGCTACCTGAAGGCCTCCCTGCACACAGCATCAGCTGGTGAAATAATCCTCCCAGTCTTAAATCCCTGACACATTGCTCTGTGTTAATGTAAAAGACCAGTTTTGCACTGACATCACTCCTCTCTCCATATACTCTCCTGAGTTGGGCATTCCATGGACCTTATTGAAATTACGTCCTCACAAATTAGAGGGTGAGAGTGGAACTATCTCTTCTTACCCTCTCCTGAGCAGCTAAGGTCCCAGTTCTATTTTTCCAGCTACTGCTGTGCGTTGTTCTTGGTCCTGCTGCTTTTTCAATGTTTTTTTTTCCGTGGTTCAGAGCAGCTACATCAGTCTGGCAATGGATTCCACTCTCTCCACACCTCCCTACTTCTTCTCCATTGAAAAAAGGAACTCCAAGTCACATGCATGTTTTGTGTGCTCAGCTGCTCACTCAAGGTCACCCCGAGTGGGGTTCCTCTCACAGCTTAGCACTTTCACCTCTTTCAACTGGCCATGCATTACTCAGTCTGGAGCCTAATGGATTTGTAACCTGACTTTGCCTGTCTCAGACGTTCCCAGCAGTGTAAGAGGATTTGGGCACAGCTTCCTTTCAAGTTAATGGAAAGATCTTGCTTGGAAAGAACCTGCTTGAGGATTTGAGTGTACTTTGCATTAATGTTTCCATTAATTTTAATGGAAGTTGGTTTGAAATACCTCAGAACAGCTTTGAACATCTTAAATTTTGTGTCCTTCACCTGTCTCATCTGAAATGCAGCACTCTTAAATGAGCAGCCTCATTACTGGCCAAGATGTGCTGCAAGCTTTTTCTGCCTCTGGGAATGTCCTGTTCTGTGTTGATCCCACTGGACCCCTCACCAGCTCACATGGGGTGGGAGCTCCATGGTCAGCTCCCAACTCAGAGGCTATTCCTTGCATGGTCTCTGTCCAGTCATATTGTCTGTTTCTGCTCCACCAACCTCCACAGAGCAAAAAAGAGCAAGAATCCTGCAAGAATCCTCGGGGGCTTTTTTATTAGCATTTATAAAGCACTTTGCCATCATCAAAAAGAAGGGAATAGAAAAAAGTGAACTTTTATCATTGCCCCTCCACTCTCAGTTTCTGCAAAGCTCTGCTGCTGTGGGCACAATTACCTGCACATGGCGTTTGGCTGGTACAGGCAGGTGCAGAGCCCAGCCTGGGTTTTAGCCTGGCTCAGGTCTTGTCTGGCTTTCCTGCTTCTGCAGGGCCACACTACTCTGGGCACTGGCCTGGTGAGCTGAGCAGTGCAGGATCCCCCACTTCCCCTCCTACTTTCCTTGCCTTCTGCCCTTCAGCTCCTCCAGTAACTTTGACACTTGAGCACGGCAGTGATGAACTGTTCCTGTACACCTCTGGCTGATCAGATCACTGCTCACTCCTGCCTTGTACAGCAGAGCTCTTGCCTGCCTCTGGGCTGCTCGCAGATATTTCTTTCCATCTCCACTGAGCTGAGCAGAAACCAACATCTCGACTGCTCATCACACCATACCTGTGGTGAAAACCAGCCCTGGCACAGCTCTTGTACATGTTGCATCCCTGGCATAATCTCATTTTGCTGAGACAGTCCAGGTTAAACAGTCTGATGTTGTAAAAGAGTTGATGCAAACCCTGCTCATCTCAACATAATCAGTTTAGTGATCAGCTACACGTGCAGTTGTCCTGACTTTCACTGGCTTAGCCCCTCTGGAAGTACTCCTGGGAAGGACTTTGTGGTAAAATAGGACCTAAAGTGAGGTGAGGATAAGTCATCCTTAAGGAGTGGTTCATGCTTTATTTAAGCTCAGTGCTCACTTGCAGTCCTGCTGTGACAGACAGGCACTGCCTGGTGATGTGTGGCTGGGCACAAGGGTCTAGGTAACAGAAGTAGACAGGTGCACAAAGAAGTCTGGTGTGACTTGTTTGCAGCATAAAGCAGGAGAAGCTGGGAGCAGGCTGCCTGTGCTCACACGCTCACTCGCAGCCAGGCCAGCCCCAGGTCAGTTCCAGCCTCCAACAATTAGTGAGACAGAATGAATCTAGATTCATCTTTCTACTTTCACAGAGTGAGCCTATTCCAGCAAGAAATTCTTCTTTCCCTGTGTTTTCCATGTTAAAAGAAAGGAAACCATGTCAGATTTGTGGATAAATGGGAAGAACAGGGCAAGGTAGAAATAAATGCTGTGCTAATGCATATGAAGAATCATTAGGACAGAAAGGCATCATCGATGTGGCCGGGCTGGGGCTGATCCACGTTGCTGTGTTGAAACTCTGCCTCTGGTAAAGGTACTGCAAAAGGCAGGATTCAAAAGGACTATGCTATTTATTGCACATTTGCAGCATTTTGCAGAGAGTCAGAATCTGGTTCAGAGCAAGAATTTTTGGCACCAGTAACAGCCTGGACCAGAGCAGTGATGTTTGCTGCAGGAATTCAGAGGAATTGCCTCTTGGTGCTGTTCTTTGACAGATGCACTTGGGTCACTCAGATACTTAGTCACTGAGAGAAAACTGAGGTTGTGGGAAGGCAGAGGAGAAGGGACACGTTGCTTCAGTGAATGTGCAGGAGCAGGAATATGGTGCTGAGCTAAGCTGGAGTTTATGTGGGTCTCTTTGGGGATGAGGTTTTGCGAGGGCAAATGGGAAGTGCAAAGCAGGGGATCAATCCCTGGTCAAAGCCAGTGGAGGGAGATCAAACATCTGTTTAATGTATGTGTCACACCAGCTATTCATCCAAACTGTGATGACACTAACAGGGACATTTTACTGAACTGGTTCTGGTCTTCCCTGTCTCTCAGCCACATCCTCTTGCTGCACTGTGATCAACAAGGACAGCAAAGAAACTGGAAAATCGGGCCGGGCATTTTTCAAGGAGCCTGGTTAACCCTGAAGGGTGCAGTGCTCTGATCACAGCATGGCTGCACAATCTGCTCTGCCCACGCAGCCAAGGCAGGACCTTTGCCACAAAGGGATCTCTCTGTTGCACACAGTATGCTCAATTTTTAAGGACACCATAAAAAGCAGTCAGAGAAGTATGACAGAGCACACCACAGCCAAACCAGTTTGGCTTTGCATCGCTGCAGAGAGCAGCAGGCAGGCCTGGAGAAAACAGCTTGCAAGCTGACTGACCAGAGAGCTGACCGAGACAAAGGATGCTTGTCCTGAGTTCTGTCATGGGTGTAGCCATTTCCAAGCTCCCAAAAGTGCAAAGGGATGGTCTCCTAGCTGGCAGAGCAGTGAGGCTTTGTGCCTGTTAATCCAGGGCTTTTGCCTGCATGGTGCCAGTGCAAGAGCCGAGAGCTGCTGCTTGTCGTTGACAGCTCAGCTATTGTTGCAAAGTATGATTTAATAGCAAGACTTGATTACAACATGCAAATGTAGCTGCTGGGGGACTATCTCATAGGTTTGTGGAGATTAGCTGTTAAATTGGCCAGTGCAAAAACATTATTAAGCAGAGAACATAATTACTCATCTTGTGCTTCTGTAGTGTATAGAAGAGACAGATTCGTTAAAAGCCAGCAAGTCCTATATGGAGAAAAGGCTTGTGTAAATGCCACATCATGTACTGCTGTATGTTGCAGCATATTTTATTAGAGAAGCAACACTTAATAACAGCATTTGGGAACTTGTGGAAGAAATCCATTATATTATTCCACATCATAAAAGCAAACCTAATGCCTAGTGTGTGAAGGCTGTGCAGATATTGAAACATCTTCTTTTGGTGGTAGTTGATTGCTTTTATGGAGATTGCATCATATGGATATAAACAAATCCAGCACTTGATATGAAATCTGGGAGCCAGGTTTTAGCCTCATGCATCTGTCTTCTATCTGTGCACGTTCCCTCTGAAATGCATCAAGGTTCCCATTAACGCCTTAAATGTAGAAAGTAGAGTCAAAACGAGACTGTCAGCACATACTAAATGAACAACTGGGCGTGTGCTTGCTCTAATGTAATTCCCTTTCAGTCCTAGAGCAGTCTGTGAGGTTTGTAGAATAAAAAGCTCATCTGTGCGTGAGGATGCAGGGAGGAGGGTTGAAGTGTGGGGAGCTCCTTGGTGCTGCAGACCTGATTTGGGAGCAGGCTGTGGTTTGGGGACTTCCTCTTGCCATGTGGCTCTCAGTAGCCCAGGCTGGGCTTGCAGGGGGTGATGCAGTGGCAGCTAGGCTGAAGTCAGATGCCAAAGTGCATTTGCTTAGTCAAAGTTCTACACAGTTTCGGGAAAATCTTTTAACAGAGGAGTCAGGAGGACTGAATTAAGGGATCAGCTTGTTCCTAATGGAGTGTAGTTCCTGTAGTCCCAAGTGCTGGCGTGGGAATGATGTTGTCAGGGCTGTCATTGCTGCTGTGCTGCAGTGGCTGCTGCTCACCCCTGATTCACTTCACTGGACATTTCCTCTCTAGCATCCCAAATGCTCTGCTGAGGCTTCACTTGTCCTAGCATTAGGAAGTATCCTCCCAAGCCTAAGCGGACAAGATAAAGATTTCAAGGGGCTTTGATGAGAAGCTCCTTGCCGTTCTTTTGTTGCAGCTCAAGAGCTTTTGTGCACCAGTAATTGCTCCCCAGGCTGATTCCTGTGTGACTCAGAGCTAAATGTGGAGCTGCTGTGTGAACCTCAGCAGTAGTCCCAGTCACTCTAAATTTTAATTCACAGTGAGTCCTCCTTCTTCCTTTTGGACGTGTCCATGCAGTGTAGGCTTGCCCCTCACCTGCTCCAGACTGGTAGATTTGCCGCAGCTGGAGGGATCAGCTGTTCAGGTGCTGCAGGCAGGGAAACAATGCTTGTGGCTGGGCTCGTTTCCCACTCAGAGCCATGAAGCACCTGAATCCCAAGACAGCTCACCAGCATCTGCTGGGGGTGACTGTGGGGTCCCTGGGAAGCAGGTCTGGCTGCATCCAGCAGCAGCAGCAGCATCTCCCTGCTCTCATTACTCAGTGCCAAAAATACCTGTGAGTGTCATGGGGGGCAGTTCTGGAAAGGTCTGGTATCAGCTGGGGAAGGGAGAATGGCACATCTTGTCATCATTGAGCATGAAGGGATGGTACCTGCAGCTGGGTGCTGGGAGTAGGCAGAAGCAGGGACTGGGTCTCAGCAGGAGAGATCAGCTGAGGGTGGATCAGCCGTGTTGATAGAGGAGCAGGAAGGGACAGGAGGCAGCATGGGCTGAAATGCTGAGCTAGGACATCTTAGTCCCTGCACAGGCACATCTCAGTTACAGCTATTTTTAAATAATGTTCATTGATAGATTGTAATGAAGCCAAAAAGTGGGAGAAACCACATTGCAATATTTCATAAGAGTTTTGCCCCGGTTGCATGAGGGCTGTGTGTTTGAGCTGCCTGCATCTCCCTAAACACCACGTGCACACTTTGAGGCTGTGTATCCAGTAATCAGTACTGATAAATGCCATAAACTTCACGTGGTGGTAGAGTTACAACAGGAGTCTCTGGTAGCCAGGGAGGAGACAGAAGTAATCTACTCCTCTGTTAATCTCCTTTTTTTCTGTGTGTACAGCTTGGGTGTGCAAGAGATCCATCTGTTAAATGGCTGTTAACCTGTTCTCAGAGTCTGGAGTGCAAGAAGTTGTTTGTGTGATCCTCTTCTCTGACAGAACTGGTGCTGCCTACAGGAGATGCCCTTGTACTGCCTACAGTAGCTGCAAACTGAGGTACTCTAGGAAGAGTTGCAGTAGCTCTTGGTTCCATGAATTATAGAGTTTTAGTGCACTGAGTAGTGTAGCACACTTTGAGGCAGGACCTGCTCCTCACAGGTCCGAAGAGTTTGCCACAGCTGCTCTGAAACCCTGGGCTGGAATAAGGCTGTGATAATTAATGGAAGTTAAAGTGCTCCTTCTGCCTGTGAGCTGGTTGGAAATGGAAAAGAAGAACCTGTCACAATTGTGACTGGCTCTAAACTACTGTCAGGCTTTCCTCCTTCCCTTCCCCTGCCCCAAGTGGAAAATTGTATTGGAAAGCAGCAGTTAGAGCACTTAAATCTTTCCACAGTTCATTTCAAGCTCCCTTTCTTCTTCCCAGCCATACCCAGGCCAGTTTGGGGCGCGGATGGGAGTCTCTGGCTGAAACTTTCAGGATGTTAAATAACAATGGGAGACTGAGTTTCAAAGAGGGTATAATGTGCCTGGATTGCACGTACCCTGAGCTGCATTTCCCATGCTTTGACATTCAGCCCATCCACACTTCGCTACTGAACTTGTTCCTTTCCATATGGGATCTGTCTTGGTGTGATATGGAGCAAGCCCAGGCTGAAATGGGGTTGGCGCCTCTCTTGCTGTGGAGGGACATGCTCCCACAAGCATCCACAGACAGCAGTAAGTAAGCACATGAAGTGTGGGCAGTAACAGAAGCTGTTGTATCCCCTGTGGTGGGTTACCAGATTCTTATAATCCTTGCCCTTTTCCAGGTACTTGGATTGTCTGTTTTAACTATTGTGTGTCCCCTTTCTTACTACCTCTTGGCACAGTCATGTTGCTGCTGCAGGCAGTGGTTCTGAGTGGATTTGTCCCCTGCTGAAACTGGTCAGTGAAGGGTATCTGATGGAGCTTCACCATCCTTCTCAGCTGTCCAGATTCAACAGGTTGATCAGTTGGAGGAAGCTTCCAAAGCTTTTACTTGGATGTTTTTGAGTAACCCTTGGCAGAGAGACAAAGGCCCAATACATAGATCAGACCCACTCCTTAGGGAAGTCTGCTACCTCCCTGGGGCCAAGTTATAAAAGTGAAAACTTCCCACCCTGGTATGGCCCTCAGATATGAGCCATTATTGATTTTTCACGTAGGCAGCAATGACGTTGCAACAAGAAGTCCAAGGGCATTCAATAGATACTTCAATGGTTTGGGATGACTAAGGGGGATCAGGAGAACAGGCAATACCATCCCTATTCTTCCAGTTACAGGAAATGATAAGGGAAGAAACAGTAAGAACCAGCAGGTCAATCCCTGGCTCCAGGCCTGGGGTCACTGAAGAATTTGGGGTTTTCCTGCTCATAGGTTACTTAACACAACACCAGGCCTGCTGGTGACAGACATGTCACATGGGTACACATGTCTCAAAGGGGAAAAAGGATTTTTCCCCAAGAGTTAATAGGGCTCATTGGAAGAGAAAGTGATAAACTCGGGCTTCTTCTAAATGTACATTTCCCCTGTTTATTCAAGGGTTAAGCAGTCTGAGAGACACAGCACTCATAGCCAGGTATCTGTCAGGCTTGGACTGGAGGCTCACCAAAGCGTGAGGATATATGGTTTTATTTCTGTTTTGTCATTTGGAGATTGCTACTCAGTGTCTGTAGGACAAGAAAGCTCCAGGGCATCTTAGGATATGCCCTGTGCTCCAAGAGACGATGTTGTTTTGGCTTTGCAACATTCAAATGCAAAGTCAAGAACTGATGCCTGAAGTGCTCCTTTTCCAAGGATTAAAAGGCACTGCCAAGGCTTTGCAAGATGACAGTGTTGCAAATCTTACCATGATCCAGTGCTGAGATCCGTCAGTATCAGCAGCACAAATATGCTGACAGATCTGTGTGTCTGCTTTCTTGTGATGGTAGATTTTTTTCAGGAGGTTGATCTATGCTGCTGAACTCTGGAAGAGCTGCAAGGTGACATTGCAAGAGTTCTTCATTGCACCTAGGTCTTCGTTTTAACCAGGCTTCCTTTCGTCTAGTAAAACCCTGACCCAAAGGAGCAGTTCCAGGATATCATCATGGATCTAGCTTTGGTTTCTCTGTTCTTGGATGGAGCTGAGGGATCCATAGAAGTCAGTGGAGGAACTAGGTGGAGTAACCAGGTTATGACTGTGACAATCAGGGATGGAGGTATTTGCTCAATTCACCCAGCAGCATCTGAGGCTTTGCAGACAGCAGAGGGACTGGGACACAATGCAAAGTGCTTTCTTGCAGTACAGCTCTGGAGAGTCATCATATCCATCTCTGGGCTTGAAGGATACAATTCTCCCTTGCTTGCAGTGATAGGTCCCATGCCACTCATCCTCACCTGTTATGGTCTCATTGAAACTGCCTCATCTATCCTCATCTGCCATCTGGCTTTAGTAGCTCCATCTGGAGACAAAGAGCTCTCTGTCACCCACAGCCACATGCTCTCCAAGGTGCCGTTCAGGACCCGCTCCCATGGCTTTCTCCATGGGGTGTCCAGCTCCAGTGGGATGTTGATCCATTTTTACTCAATCTCATTGTGAAAATGAGGCTAATTTCAGCCTGCCATGATGTGTGGGCTCACTGGAAGATGACTGTAAATCCAGATCTGAATATTTTCTTGTGATGGACAGGGTGGTGAAATTGCACTGCTGCCTTTAACCTCAGGCTGTCCTTAGACCAAACTAGACTCTTCACAGCCCCTGCATCAGTAAATCAAACAGCTTTTGAATCGATGCACATAAAAGTCAAGGGACAGAAGTTACAGATGGAAAAGACCCATTGTACCTTGAGCCTGTCCTGCTGCAGAGGGGGTAAGGCTCTCTTAGGAATTCAAGGCAAAGCTCCAAGCCTGCTGGCTGAGGCCAGGCAGGGTGAGAATCCTGCCTGGGGAAATATGTGGGGTGAGGGGAGACTGCCTAAATTTCCTGCAGCTTTTCCATTCTGCTCATCTCTGCATTTTATTCCCTTGGCTTTATTTTTTGGGCAGGAAAATGGATGTTGGTTGTGTATTCAACATACCCAATATATTCATTCTCCTGATCATTGTTTTTCACTCAGGGCTATGTTTGACTTTTCCTTAGAAGCATGTTTTTCTCACCTAATATTTAGTTTAAGATCGTAGGAGCTGGATATAAAACCTTCTGGGACATTGTAATCTGCCAAGAGGCTGCTTGAAAGCAGAAGTTATCCAGAGTATTTCAGTAGCATATTTAGAAAACATCACCCCCCAAATTCTCTGTTGCCCATTTCCCTTTCATTTCCCTGCCAATTTTTATCAGTTGTTTTAACCCAAATCTGCTGTCGGTGTCCCCCATACCTTGCTTCCCTCCCCCTCAGGTTTCCATGTCTTTGAAAGTCCTGGTAACCAGAAGGTTCATGATTGCTTTGCAATCATTTCAGACCAAGAATAATACAGCCAGAGCCAGCTGGATCCCTTGCTCTGTATTGATACAACTGTTCCCCTTAACCTGCCCACACTCAGTGCTACAACTGCAAATCTGAGGTTGAACCAGAGCAATGCTGGGCAGTGCTGTGAGCCCTGACCCATGGAAATGCTGTGAGCCTGGAAAGCAGCACCCCCAGCAGAGCATCCCATGGCCAGGGAGCAGCTGCCTTTGGGTATTGTTTGCTGGGGACCTTGGGAACTTGCTAAGCTACACGTGTTTTTCTGACACAGATCTTCTCAGAACCAGTGGTCCCAGTGGTCGTTCTGATTCCCTTGATCTGCAGCCAGTTTGTCTTGAGCAGTCCTCCTCTGGCAAGGCCCTTGCTGAAGGCTGGCCAGGCTGGGTGATTGCTTCTCCTGGAGGTCCCTTCCCAAGAGCCCAAACAATATTTGTGAGCATGGTTAAGAACTGGAACAAGCACCCAGAGAGGCTGTGAGAAAGTTGAAGGTGGGGATTGCTAGAACTCAACTGGAAAAGGCCAGCCTAATCCAACTTTGAAGTTACTCTGCATTGCTTCGATCAGAGATTTACACCAGAAGAGGGCATTACTTAGCAAGTCTCTGCCTGACTTCCACTTCATGAACATCAGGGGTGTGTGCTGAGTTGTTGTGCCACCACTGCCTTTGGCTGCCAGATTAAGTAGGTTACTTTCCGTGGTTGTGGTATTTTGAACTCTTGTTTTGTTATCTTTAGTTGTTAATCTTTCAATGAGTTTCTGCAGGTTCCTTGTTTGTCCCTGGGTCACATCCTGGTTGGGAGATGTGTACTCTCCCAGTCATTGACTATCTCAGACTAGGCTTCTAGTCTGGAATGTTCATCCAGTATTCTTTATTTCCCCCTTGACCATCAGATTATCTCCCGCTTTGGAAGTAATCAACTCTTTAATGGGAGGTAAGCTAGGAAAAAGCAAGTCCAAAGGCTGAAGGGTGTAACACACACAGGTTGTGAATATCTCCTCAGCAGGAATGTCTGGGAGAACAGTAGCTGATGGGGAATGTGAAACAGGAAGGCTGGTGCTAGCAGTCTGTGACTCCCTGCGGCACTATCAGTTCTCTGGGTGATTAACTGTTTGTTCCTCCCTTAATGAAAACTTGTCTCAGATGAAACCACCATAATAGAAAGCTGATGTTCTGGAGCATTCCCAAGTGTAGGTTAATATTTACAAGCTATCAGGTTCAGGTTTTATCTCCATCCCTTGCTGGCACAGAGATAAAATCCTTTTAAAAATCCCTTCTGATCTTTCTGGTTCATGACATGGCTTTAGTAAGACACTTTCCATATGGAACGGGTAAATATCTTCATGGAAATGTAAGTTTTTCGCATCATTTCAGGGACTAGTAACAGATGAAGAGCCCCCCATGTGCCAGGGGCCATGGCTTATAAGGCAGCATAAGTGATGGACAGTATCTGTGCAGGATACTTGTGCTAGGAAATGTCAGAATATTATTTCTGCCTCAATGGCTTAAGATCATGTTTACCTAATGGACTTACACTTGGATTTTGCAGGTGTTGTGTTAATATTAATGTGTTGTCTGAATTGTTAATATTTCTTCACTTCAACATTACATTAATGAAGGCTGCAGGGGATGGAGAAAAGACCTGGCTAATTAATTAAATCGGCAAAAAGCATCTTTAACTTTCCATCATGCTGCCCTTTGCTTCCACCTAATGGGTCTTGGCATTTCTGGTCAGCAGCCACGTAACACACGCTGCTGTATGGAGCACTCAGCAACGCACTTGCTAATTTTTCTGACCCGTAAATCACTTGCATAAACTTTTAATGGTGAGGAAAAGTGCCTTTCATTCCTGTTTCCTCCTTACAGTGGGAAAGGCAGTCTGATAACAGGCAGTGCTGGCCTGATGCGTGGGGCTGGAGACTTTGCCGTCAGCAGAAGGGCTGTCTGCATTCATTCAGGAATTCTTTCCATTCTCCTCCTAGCCAGACTTTGGATGACATTAATATTATGTGTCTTGTCATAAGCTGTGCTCTGGGAGCCAGTGGCGTATCAGACTGCACGTCTCAGGAATGTGGACTGCCTGGCTTGGACACTGGCTGTGAGGTATCTCCCCTCTCCTCTGCCCCATCCCAGCCCCAGCCTGGCTCTGAGCTCATTCACCCACCAAAAATTACCATGGGCCGGAGAAAACTCAGGCCTCAGGTCCCTGCTCTGGCCCAAGGTGGCTGGGCAGCTTCCTTGCTTGGGGGCATCCTAATGCATTCCCAGATGTAAGGCTTGCCAGCCCAGGTGGTCATTGCTCTTGTGAGACCTGGTAGCTGAGGACAGCACTGTGCATTAGTGATCCATCCTTATCCCTTCCCTGTGGCTCTGCAGAATAGGAGCAGGACCCTTGGCATCATAGCTGCCTCTGAGAGCCGAGATCTTGTTGACCTGGTGGCTCCTTGGAAAGACAAACTGGGTCTGACATAGATCTGTGGAAAGCAGGACTGGGATTCCCAGCTGCACAGCTTCTGGAGATGCAAGGATTGCAAACTCTTTCCCATTGTCTTCCCCACAAAGGTGAAGGGGTTGTGCATTCAGGGAGGGTTTTTAACATTTTTCACATTTGATGCTGACACGCAGCACAAGTGGGAGGTCAGTGTGGCAGTGCCTGAGGACTGGAGACATTCCTAGAAGAGGACGTATATGAGGCTGTGTGCCCATTCTGAGTGAGCGGCACTCCAGGGGCTTCTTTAGGGCCCATGAAAAAAGGGATGTCTTGATCTAGGAAGGCCATTCCTGGATGGAGGTCTTCCTCTGTGTGTGATGCTGGGAGTAAAGTCCTCTGCCCTGGGCTCAAAAATGTGGTAGTCGTGAGAAAATTGTGGAGAACAGTGGAGCTGAGGCTGAGGGAGCCTGCTGAAGTTGTGCCTCCCCATCCTGTGTGGCCCAGCGCATGCATGCAGGTCTGAGCTTTCATCCCTGGCCCACAGCAGCTGAAGACTCTGTTTTGGCACAGAGGGGCACTTGAGCACCACACCAGGAGTCTGAAGGTTGTCACAAATTAGCATGAAAAGGAGCAGACTGCAGTCATATTAACCTTTAATGAAGAGGCACAGCCCGCAGTGACTGCATCCTCTGCAACACCAGAGTTGCAGTCCGAGGATGCCTCCTTTGCCATTTGAATCCAGACAGGAGGGAGGATGGTAGGACGGGCAGGTATTGACGTTATCCCTTCCATATGAACCACAGATGAGGGTGAGGAGCTCCAGGCTGGGCAAGGGGCCTTTTCCACCCACACAGCTGAGAGCCAAGAGGTCCTAAAGGCTCTGTGGCCACTTGTGCCGTCCAGCGCTGCGATGTCTGGCCTGACGCTGTGGTGCCAGATGTACTCAGCAATTTCATTTAACAGGGCTGCAAAGTGGCACTGATAATTTCAAAGAAATTCAGTCAAATGGCTGAGGTTTTTCTAGCGGTCTTAATCCCTGTGTGCAAACCAGTACATCAGGCTTTAAGCAATTAATTCCTAATCATGCCAAATGCCTTCAGGAGCCCAGCGTCAGCATTGAGAACTTAAAACAGTTTTCCACTGTACCACAGATAATTTGGATAAAGCAAAGAGAGCAGTCTTTTGGCATTTCCAGCCTCAAGGTGTGAGAGTGGTCCATAAGTGACATTTGTATTCAGAGAACCCTCCCATGCATTTGTGTTGTAGGCATCTATTACTGGGAAGGCAGCATAGCTAATATAAAGGGCATTCTTTATACCCCGGAAAGGGTGTTCATTATAGGGAAAAGCCATTCTAGCTTAGTAAGAAATGAATCTAAAACTGCCTCAGAGCTGCTATTCTCATCAAGTTTCAATGGTAGCAGTTTTAACCAAGAGTTAATTGAGCAATCACAGAAAGTGGAGTAATTCCATTATTCAGCTATGCTTTGTACAAGGCTACTGCTAGCTGTGAGAGGAGCACAAATGACTTTCATCAAGCCAGGAACCGCCAGCATTCTTGCCTTTTACTACTTTTTCTTTAATAAAAAAAAAAAGTAGGTCTTTTGGCAACTGTCATTGGCAACAGGAGCTCCACACCAACATTGCGAGGCTCATATGTAACACTGTAATCCAATTTTTTTGGATAATAGGGGATTTGATTTTCATGGCTCTTCAGGCAGCAGTGCTGTTCCAGAGTGGATAGCTGAAGATGTTCCTGTTTGTTGGATAGGCAGAGTGTCACCAAGAAAACAGCACACTGTTCTTGCATAATTTTGCATGGAAAAGAGCCATTGGAAGTGCCGGCCCAACTACTCACCAAAGAGCATAATTGTGTCATTGGCTGCACTCTCAGGAGATGTGGGATTAGCTAATGTTGGTTTTAGAAGAGCTTTTATAGAAACCTCCCAAGTTCCTCTGCTTCATGGAAGAGCTGTAATCAAAAATAAGCAAACACGATTTAAGGAAGAAAAGGTCATACCACATCCAGCATCTTTGGACCTAACACCTTTGGAGAGGGTTTGTTGGTTGTGCCATGGCGCTGTTTCTTTACTGTTTTCCTTCAGCTGATGCTACTCCTGTTGGATGTGAACAGGACTATTTGCAGCCTTCTGTGGAAGGTGACTTTGTGGGTGAATGCAGCAGGATTTAGAGTCCCATTTGCTGGGGGTGGCTGTAGATCTCCTGTTTGGTATAAGATTGTGCTGTAACAATAATCTCTTCCAAGCCAGCAGAGAGCAGGGGCTCCCAGCAGTGTACTGCCCTTAGCAAGGGGACGTAAATCCATCAGTGTCTTTAAAGCTCTCTCAGACACACACAGACACATCAGGGCTACCTTTCTCAGCACCAGCTTTCCATGACACTGTTTGGTTCAAGTGTGATGCTGTCAAAGCTATACTGTCCTCACCCTGCTTGGACCCAACATGGAGCTGGACACACCTGAGGCAGGCACATAGGTATGGGCTGAGACACAAGAGGCCTTTGACTGCAGGTTGAAGCACTAACCCATGCTGATCTGGGATGGTAAATCTATCCATAGATGGGAAGAAATTTGAATAGCAGAAGTCTTGTTCCTTTTGTAGGAGGGAGTGCGTGCTATGAGAGAGAGACAAAATGGAGAGGAGCAGATGAGATATTGTGATGAGTTAGGAGAAGGAAGTTTGGTAACTCTTGTAGAAGAGGTTGGTCACATTTGGCTCTAGTCTGAACTGCTGGAAGAATGCTGAGGATTTGCTTGGTGGCAGCTCGCCCAGCCAGAGGGACCACCGTTGAAAGGGGAGCTCAGACTCCAGCTCAGAACAGTTCAGCTCCATCCTTTTGGGAGCAGGTTTCCACAATGAGCTACACATGAAGAAAAGACCAACTTCTCCAGCCCATCAAAAGCAAAGAACCCTGCCATGGAAGAGCTGTGTGGTGTTTTGGGTTTATCTCTCACACCTCCGCTGTGATAACTCTTCCAACACCTGGATATACCCATCAGTTACATCTTGTAGGAGGGGATGGAGGTGTGGAAGGCATTACAGGGGAACAGCTGTGCTCATCTGTGCAGCCCTCCCTCACTGCCCTTTGCTCTGAAACCCCTGGGTCTGTTACCTTGCTGGAACAGCAGGTGTTTTAGTGTCCTTTTCCTTTAAGGAAGCTGCCTGCCTCCTTCCTGCACTTACTGGATTGCACACAAAGTACTCCTTGTCTGTCCCTTTCAGCAAACCCTTCTTAGCTAATGTCATTTGTCAAGTTAATCAGGGAGAGTGGACACTTGGATGGCTGCTGTGCAGCCTAGCTGCATTGCCATGGAGACAAGCAGCCAAATAGGCATTTTACTTGCCCTGCCTCTCTTTGCAGATTTGCCATGAAAAAACAATATTTTATTTACCATCAACCAAACAACTTGCTGAGGGCATCAGTAGTTTTTCAAAGTTGCTATCTGGAGACTGGGAAGGGTCTACCTAACATTTAATGGAGCAAATAGTAGTGCTGATACTAAAGCAGGTCAAGAGTCTGAATGTGTAGCTCCTCTTCACACATCCATAGATGTTTGGCACTGGCAGGAGTTGTCTGAGAGGAATTACAGTCCACTAGCTTGAGTTTAGGGATGTAATCAAGATGTCATCAGTCCTCTTCAGTGGATGGTTTCATAGGTGACTATTTCCCTACAGAAGCTATGACTATCAAAAATACTTTGAAAAGCACCAAGACTTGTGTTTAAGAGCATCTCAGGAGCTTGAAATCTCCCCAGAAGTTGGAGAGGTTTAGGCACTGGCATGCCTTGGTCACATTTGAAACTTGGGTGAGTGTGAGCACATACACTCCAGCTGACCTCTTGCATAAGGCAGGCTGAGGATGAGTTTCATCCACATAACTCACAAGCAAAATCTGGATATTGAAAGAGCTGACAGGAAATGTATGTATTAGAGAGCTCAAAAGCCATCCCATCCCTCCCTCTCCTTGCCCTCACATGTTAAGTGATGCATGGAACAGGTTTGGAAATGCTCCCTCCTGCAGCGTGGTTAGCAGGACAGCTGGGATCTGCAGGCACCTATGAGAGGGACAGCCACCTGTTGACCCCTAGCCCTGTCTGTGGGATGGCAGAGGAAGCCTCACATCAGCACAGAAAGGGCAAAAGTTCAGATCAGATTGTTTATGGGATTTTATGGAGCCAGGAGCCAAGGATAGCTCAGCTAATCCAGAGGAAACTGTAGCAATGGCGTTAGAATGCATTTCACATGGGATTCATTCAGCGCGCATTCAGATGGACCAGTCTTTCTGTCTCCATTTTTTTAGCCATTAAATATTTTTCTTTGTACTCCTGTCTGCCAGCTGCACTGAGCCAGACTCCAAGCTGGGCTGTTTTAAGAAAAAAAACCACAGAAACCCCAAAACCTCTTGTCGTTTGACCTGCTGACAAGTTAGCAGGGCTTCAGCACAGCTCCCAGCAGCACCAGCAGCAGCCACTGGGCTGGGTCCATGCTCTGCCAGCCAACCTCTGCTCCCACCAGCCCAGCATTCATTGCTTTTCTCCAAGCCACAGTGTAGTGCTTGCTTAGTTGAAGCCCTGGGGAGAACATGAGCTAAAAGTGCAACTGAAAGGCCACGTGGGGAGGGCAGGAAGGCAGCATCTTTGCTCTGCCCTCCAGCTCCTCAGCACCTGAAGCCTTGCTGGCTTCATGGACAGTCCTAGCTCTGGCTCATCCTCCTAGTCACCAACGTCCCATGCAGTCTCAGTGTGAGCCTCTCTTGGGATTAAGGTTTTCCTTTCAGGTGCAGTGAGGTCACCACATTTAGCTGTTTCATGCAGATCTTGTCTTCTGTCTGTGTCCTGAGCCCTAGACTCCGTTGCTCTGCTGGAAGAGGTAGCATGGTTCAACTCCAGGCACAGGTGCCAGCTCCTTCACTGTCCCCTGTTCCCTGCTCCCTCTGACCCTGGCAAGCTCTCACATGCTCTGGATTACCCCAGCTGTGACTTGTACCTACTAGAAGCTGCTTTTCTTTCCCTGAACTCCTGATGTTTAGAACAAATCTGACTAGGAGTTACAGAGCAGCCCCACACTCTTCTTCCCTTTCAAGCTTGCAGGAATGCTGCAGCAGGGTGCATTTGGGGAGCAGCTCTATGACCCTGCAGTGATCCAGAGCTGGAAGAACCCTCTGTCCCTGCAGGGGGTTTTGGCATCAGCCCCCAGGGCATTGCAGCCTTCCCAGGGCACTCTGGTTTGTTACCCTGAGCTGATAGAAACCAACCCATCAGATCCTGGGGCTTCTTTCCCCCCCAGATACAGGAGTGTCCAACCTTATCCATGTTACCTGATCCTTGAAAGCCTGAACTGCATATGCATCTCCCAGAGCCTGCCTCTGCCTTTGGGTGAGAGAACAAGAATAGCTTTTCAATTCTGAATACCCACAGTCAGATCCTGCACACCCTGTCATGGGTGCAAAGCTCCTGGGTGCTTCCCAGGATGGGATTTTACAGAGCAGAGTGGATAGTATGTGCTGTTGGTTTTACTTCAAGAATAAAAGCATCCCTGGCAGGAGGGTGCTCAGGTATGTGCTTCCATTTAGTACCTACAACATCAGAACAAAGATATGTCCTGGAAATTGTAAAAGCCCAAGCCACAGAAGGATAAAACAAAATGCAGAACTTATAATCAGGCGTAAATTGCATCTAGCCAAAAGTGTCACTGTAGGTGGGAGATGAAGGGTTTACACTCCCATGCTCCTCAGGAACAGACACACCAGGGTCTGCTGCAGCATTTGCTCACAGTGTTCTTCTCTGGGACTTGCAATGGGCAAATGTTGCCTGTGACAAGGAGGAAATGTTGTTCACAGGTGCTTATTGCTTTGTCCTTAAAAATGGGCTTGCATCTCCTTCCTTAAAAATGGGCTTGCATCTCCTTCCGTAGAGGCCACAGTTCAAGGGAGATGCAGGAGGACTCCTTTGCCTAAGTATGCATCTGTGTAGCTGAGGCTGATGCTGGAAACACCTCCATCTGCCTGCACCAAAGCCCATGGGAAGGAGAGGTGCAGCCTTTTTCAGTGTGCCCTGTTTTCTGTGCCTCGCTGTGACCTGGCTCGGGCAGAAAGGGCTTCCCAGGTGTGAGCATGGGCTGGCACAGCCTCAGGCCATGCTCCCCACGTGCTGCTCTGTGACCCACCCCTCTCAGGAGATGGGGATGGCCGTGCCATAACCCACTGCCTGCCACTGGCTGTCCCACAGCCGGGGTGCCCAGTGCCCCCGGGCCATGCTGTCCCACACTGTCCCGGACCCCCTGGAGCTGGTGGCCATAGAGGGACCGAGGTTGCCATCTGCCGGTTCTGCTGCACAGAAACAGCAAGAGCCTGGCTCAGCCCCCTTGGAAGTGGCCCCTCAGGAGTTGTCCTCATCCTGCTCAGCATTGCCCACCTGCGACCCAGCCCTTGGCCTTTGGCAGCATGTCCCCGTGGGCCAGTGTTCCAGGGGACAGGGCAGGCAGCCCATTCCCATTTAGACCGTGCTGCTCCTGCCATGACCACGCTGCCCCTGGGCCAGGATGTCCCTCCTGCCCTCCCTGTGGGGCCTGAAGTGTTGGCCTCTGGCACAAAACCCTCTGTGAGAATCCACAGGGCTCTTAATAAGGGAGCTCCTTCCCATTAAAGACTAATATTTCTACTGCTGATGATCGCTCTCAGGTGCTTATTTCTCCTCTGGGCTTGTCTTTATTTCCCTTCTCTTTCTAGTTCTTGGCAAGTACTCCAGGCTGAGAATGTATGACTGCTGTAGGAGTACCCCAGGAGTGCAGCACCCTGCACATCTCACCTGGCCAGTCTCCCCAGCAGTGGCCAGGTTTGGGAGCTGCAGGAACACTTGGCTGCAGCCCTGGTCCCCCAACCAGCCCTGCAAAAATCACTGCTTTGCCTGCCAGAGCAACAAGGCTGGGCTGGCACAATCAGCAATTGCTCACTCAGGCATTGCTGGGAGGATGAGGTTACTTCTGTAAATCTATTATCTTTTTTGGCAATTAGCATGAGTTAGGAGCCCTGGGAATACATGCAGGAAATAGCAGGAAGCCCAGTTAAGCACATCTCTGGTTTATCAAGCCCAGTTAAACAAGTCCCCCGTGGCACAGCCCTGCTGCTGGTAGCACAGCCCAACACATGCCAAAGATGATCTCTAGTGCTGGGATTGCTTTCCTGAGCACTGTGCAACCCCAGAGGTTTCCATTCAATGCATGTACATTCAGAGATGGAAAGTGAGGGAGATTCAGAGATGGAAAGTGAGGGGCTCACCCCAGCCTGGAATACCCAGCACTCTGGAGATTGTATGGAGGAGCCTGTGGAGTCCCTGGATGCCAAAGGCAGCCCTGCTGGAGCAGTGCTGGTGGCTCGTCCTGCCTGGGGACAGTGCTGTGCTGTGCTGTGGGTGGGAGCCTGGCGTGGGGCAGGGCTCAGTGCCTGGGCCTGGCCACACATGTCGAGCTGGGGACAGGGAGCGAGTGAGGCGCTGTTTGCTCTGGCCCGGGAAGACAGAGATGTGTGTTTGTTTTCTGTGCTATCTCTCGCACGGCGTTTGTTTTGCTTGTCAAGCGTTTCAGGAGATAAAATGACCTAAAGGGAGATTATTTTATCCTAATTTAAGCTGTCAATTTATCACTGACTTCTGCTTGTCTGCGCCAGCAGGACAGCTTACTCTGAGTCCCTGGGGAAACCTCCGCTAGAAAGTGAGAATTTGGGGGGGATTTGCTGCAGTCTCACAGCTAATCTGTGCTTAGGTCAGCAACTGCAAGCTGCTCCCCTGTCCCCTTGTGTCATATTAGTTCCAATCGCTGTGGACTGGCTTGGCTTCCCAGGGGCCTCCCCTGTCTAACCTGGGCCTGGGGTTGTTTTTCTCGTGCTGCAGGCTGGTGGAAGAGTTCATGCTGCTGGCAAACATGGCTGTGGCCCATCAGATCTACCGCTCCTTCCCCGAGCAGGCCTTCCTCCGCCGCCACCCCCCGCCCCAAACTAAGCTGCTGAAAGACCTCATGGACTTTTGCAACCAAGTCGGCCTCGAGATCGACTTCAGCAGCGCGGGGACCCTGCATGTGAGTGGCCTGGCAGGGCTGTGGGGACAAGGGTGGGCAGCTACATGATGGCATGCTCATGGCAGTGTGTGCTTCATTCCCTGGCCCTCTCTGCCCAAGCACAGCTGACAGCTATGCCATGCCAAAACAAAACACCTCCCTGTTGATCCCATTAGCACTGGGCAGGGGGGGGGGCCAGCCTGGCCTGGTCAGCCATGTTTTGCACAGAGATTAGAGCAAGGTGGGAAGGACCTTGCAAGTGACCCCTGTACTGCCCTCCCTGCAATGGGAAGGATGTTTCAGTGCAGGAGCACTCACTGGGGCACCCAGATTTCCTTCTCTGGGCAGGGAATTTGCTCCATAGCACAAGGAAAGTAGCTCTGCACGGGGCTCTTTCTGTCTGGGCTGGTGCAGGTCTCAGGGAGGGCAGGGTGGGAAGTGGGGTGACTGGGAAGGACTAAAGAGCAGTGCTGGGAAAGGTCAGATGCAGCCAGCACAAGAAGTGTCCAACCACTCCTGTGCTGAGCATGTCCTGAGGCTGAACTCCGGCTGAACAGCATCGCGCAGCTTCCAGGATTTTCTTTACTCACCACAACTGGACTGTGGATAATCCTCTGTTAATCCCATCCCCACTGGCTCCTGCACGCCCCTCCAGCAGCTGGGACTGCTTTCCCTGCTTGCTGGCTGTGCCCAGCCTGTATCAGCAGATGCAAGCTGCTCACTCAGCTCCTCTCCTGCACTTTGAACCCTCCAACCCTTCCTCACTGCTACCCCCAGGCAGTGACCTCCCATATCCATGTCTCCCCAGAGTCCCATTAGTCCCTCTGCTGAAGTTCTCAGCAGCTGGATGGGAGCCAGGCACAAGTCAGGAGTGGGTTTGCTTTCTCTCTGTCACACTGCACAACTAGGATAGAGCCAGCAGTCCCCATGCCCTGGTGCTCCCTGCCACTGACCCCAGGAGGACAGCCAGTGCTCAGAACTGTGGGTGCAGTCCTACCTGGGGCTGCTGGGACCATAGCAAAGCCCAATTTCATGTGCACCTTCTGGCTTACAAGGGGATTTTCAGGAAGAAGGGGAATTTGACTTTGACAGGCTGCTGTTAGCATCAGTAAGGTTGCCTGGGTCCCTTTACCACCACAACATGCCAACACTGAATGCTCTCTCTTTTCTCCTCCAGCAAAGCTTAAGTGAAACATTTGGTGCTGACAAATATTCCAGAGCAAGGAAAGAAGTGCTGACCTACATGTTCTCCAGGCCCATGCAGGTGAGAACAACGCTGTGCTCTTGGGCATGTCTGCTTGTAGCTTTCTGCTGTGGCTTTATCTTCAATCCTTGCCCATTCTGAGTTACCAGGCTGGTTGTTGCACACAGAGGGAGTGAATGAATACTGAATGTGGTGTTCCAGGGCTGCCAGCAGCTTCCTCCAGTGCCTCCAGCCCTGTGCAGCTGGCACTGGAGGCACTGGAGCAACAAAGCTTCGCTGGATGGCAAGGTCAGGCTGAGTCTTTTCTCACTGCCCACAGTGTCCCTGTTATTACTGGTTGGGATATTTCACCCTTGAAGTTGCATGAAGGTTAGTCTGTTAGCAGACTCACAAGGACCCTGCCCTGTGAACAGCTGGTGATGGGCTCCATGGTTCATGTTTGTGTCATTTCTTCACATCATGGTATCCCAACTGTTCCAAAGAAGGAATTAAGGGTAGGGGTGTGCAGCTGGCCATAGGGACAGTCTGGTACCTGCCCTTGGAAGAGGGAAAGTTCTGGAAACCCTTCAGCCCAGGTGGCTTTCTTTGACAGTCTCTGCAATGGAGGCTTGTGCTGCTCACTCCAGTTGTCATGTTTGGTGCATCTGTAGCTCAGGACACTTACTTGGGTGTGATAAACACCCAAGTAAGTGTCCTGAGCTACAGATGCATGAAAAGTTTTTGTGAGGCATCAGCTGCATTTGCAGCTGGGCACGGCACAACCTCTTCTGAGGAAAGTCCTGCGCCGTGGGGAGAAGGGGCACGTTCCTGAAATGATCTCTCTGCTGTGGCCTGCTTATCACTGCAGGAATGAATCATCTTCCCAACATCGCTCATTTGACTGTCACTTTTATAATTAGCTTATTTGCTTCATTTACTCATTAGCAGTGCCTGAAGTCCTGCTGTGTTTCCGGGACTTATTGCTTGTTTGCAAATGGGGTTGGGCTATGAGGCTGTTGAGTAAATCATCCTCTCACATGTGTCCAGCTAAGGAGGGCTGCTTTGTAAAGAGCAGGAAGTGTCCTCTGGAACTGGATGTGTTGTCCCAGATCCTGTATCCTGCTTTGGGTTATACTGGTCCCTTCTGTCACATCCTCCTTTTCTGGTGGAAGGTGCACTGGTGACATGAGTTCCCTTGGTTCCCTCTCTGGTCCTGCTGACTGTGGGACAAGCCTGGGCTTTGCCAGTAGCAGCACACGGAGCAAGCCTGGCTGCTGGCCAGGATGGATGAGCAAGGAGAAAGTTCTGTAGTGGCACCAAGGAGGAGATGGGCTTTTGGAGACCCACAGACTTGCTGAGATCTTGCCATTGTGGTGTCCTGAGACTGTGGTTGGAGTAGTGGTGGGACTGCTTTCAGATACCCCACAGTGACTCTCATTAAGATTTAGCCTTGTGAATATGTTAGATTTCATTACATGAAAGAACTACCAAGGTTTTGGGGATGAAGTCTTCTGCAGAGTAGATACCAGACAGAGATAGAGGCACTTTTAAAGACGATATTCCACAAGACATGATTCTGACAGGAATTAGTCTCATTCCATCATCAGAAGACAGAGGTGCCTCTGTGTTCAGGTGTGCTGTGCAGTCCACCCATACGTGGAAAACCTGCTGCCTGGCACACTCCCATGATAGGCAAAACATTTGGAAAGGGGCAGACAGCTTCCAGGAGGAAGAAGCTTTCCCTGAGAGGAGTAATTTTTTTGCTGTCTGCCACCAGCATGAGAGCAGATGGAAGAATCAGCCCCATCCTGCTGGATGTCGTGGTCTCTCATGGGCTAGAGGACAGATTTGAGTGTTGGCAGCTGCAGAGCACAGGCACTGAGGGGCCCAGGCTGGTGGCGAGGGCTGGGCCATTGCTCTGGCAGATGGTGCAGCGAGACCGTCTGGTCGGGGCACTGAGAAGTCACCTGTGTCCCTGCACATGTCACAGCTCCCAGTGATAAAGCTGATGCTTCAGGGACAAGGCTGCAGCTAAATCAGCCTAAACAACCTGTCCACAGGTTTAACCCCTGACTGTGCCAAGCCTGTGTCTTCCCTCTTCACTGTGTGCTGGTGGTCAAGACATCAGCCTCTGGGAGGAGGAGGGAGATGGGAAGCAACTGGTAATGTGTGTGCCTGAGGGAATGCCTGGATTGGCATGCCAGGAGCCCTGTAACAGATGAAGGAGCAGTGACACACCATTTTTCAGGGGCTCAGTCACTCGGGGATTCAATCTGTCCATGAAAGCAAAGTTGCCCCTGGTTGGCTGGGGCTGATTTATTTCCAGGCTCTTCGCAGTTCTCTGGGGATTGCAGCAAACTCTGGGGATTTGAGACCTCTTGTGAGTCAAATCTGTTAATGAGAAAACGTCTGCTTCATGCCAGGCTGATGTCACTGGGTTGTGCTGTCACAGTGGTGAGGATGGGTGTCAGAGACACACTGGACTGGGCTCCCCGCAGGCTGCAGCCCTACCATGGCCTAGGGCAGTATTTTTGCTGGGATACTCAAGCTGCTGCAAATGTCACTGAGGGCCATGGGCTGCCAAAAGGGTGTCCAGAATGGTGCTGGACCCCACAGTGGCCAGTATATCAATGAAGACAAAGTGCCCCAGACAACAGCAAGCAGCACAGGACCTTCAGCATCTTTTCTAACTTTAAACAAGATGGGGTATAACTCGAAACACTGCTGGGCATAGGACAGGGATGGGCCCTTCCCAGTGTCTTTCTCAGAGCAGGAATTTTGACTGGTGCTCTGCTTTCTGCCTGCCTAGCTTTGTAGGTACCTTCCTGCCTTCTGCCCAGAAGCCCGGCACAAGTGGCTAGAAGCTGCCTGTGATTCTGTGCTGCCTGTCAGCACAAGGGCACTCATCCCCCCCCACAGAAGCCTCTGGAGCTCGGTGTGTCTCCCTGCCCAGCTTCATTCTGTGGGAGCTGAGCTAATTGAGTGGAGACCATAATTCGTGGAGTCCATCAGAAACAATTTAATTCTGGGTTGTGGAAATTGGCAGCCACCACAGCTCCTATCCCAGCTCTTGGGTCTCATAATAAGGCTGGGACTGATGCTGCTTTTTTTAACCTGCTCTATTTACTTGCCCGGATCAGTGCGTTGCTGCTCAGCAGGAGCTGGCTGCGCCACTGGCCTGGAGAGTGGAGGATACAGCTGCCCAAACCAAGGATCCCAGGACGGCTCTGTAATCAGAGCTGGCTACTCCTGTTTTTTTAAAATCACTTGCTCTTATTTTTAAATGAGTTCATTCAATCGCCACTGTGCCGTGACCCTGCCGCCACCCCCCTGACCTGCACAGCCTCCCCTCCCCGCCTGGGCCCAGCCCCCAGTGTTTTCCCAGCCCCAAGAGCTGGTGTTTCAGAGATGCAAAAATAAAAGCTGTAACCTGTGGGATAACAGGGGTGACGCAGGAGCGGTTCCTGCTGAAGAGGCTGCTGAGCAGTGGTGCCACTGTTGCCCTGGTGTTGGTTTAGATGGGCGGTTCAGCTGCTCAGCTCCCCAGCTGCCATGGTGGGATGGAACAGCAGGGATAACAGCAGGGCTCTCTCTCCTCCTTGGAAGCCACTCATACCTGCCCCCAGTGCTCTCCAAGCATGCACAGTGTGTGTGTAAAGCCTGCAACCAGACCCAGAACCAAAGAGCATCTGATGTGGGCACAGAACAAGCTGGGCTCTCCCCTGGAAGATGAGAGGAAGGCAAATGAGCCCCAGGACCTGAGCAGAAGCAGGAAGCCACTTACACCCGTGGGTGATGTGAAAGTTGATGCAGTCCTTGGGGCCAGGTAGGGACAGCTGATAGCCAGCAGCTCCTGGCAGTGGCTTTGCCCCTTCTATTCTGTGCTCAGTTTCTGCAGTGCCTGTGCAGCCCAAGCTGAGCAGCAGGTGAAGGACCACCAGCAGACAGGATGTCTTCAGGAGGGCCATTGGCTGCTGGTGCTGTGTCTCACAGAGCCAGACCCCTCCAGCCTCGTGGCACCAGCCTTGCTCACACCCTTGCTTGGTTTCTCCCCCTTTCAGATGGCTCTCTACTTCTGCACCGGCGTCCTGGATGACGAGAGCCTCTTTCACCACTACGCCCTGAACGTGCCGTTCTACACCCACTTCACGTCCCCCATCCGCCGCTACGCCGACATTCGCGTGCACCGCCTGCTCTCCGCCTCGCTCGGTGCGTGTGCTCCCCTGCACGGGCTGGGACAGGGACAGGGGCCATGGCATGGCTCTGTGGCAGGAGGGAGCGTGGGCATGTTGTTGTCACTTGTCCCCTTTGCAGGTGCCAGATCCCCCATCACAATGGAGAAGGAGGCCATCCAGAAACAGGCAGATCACTGCAATGACCGGAAGATGGCTTCCAAGAGGGTGCAGGAGCTCAGTGCTGACCTCTTCTTCTCTGTCTTTGTCAGGGTAAGACCCAAGGCTATTTTTTCCCAAGGCATCTCTGGATTTCCCTGTGAAGGCCCAGCCTACATGGGCAGGGGGCTATGTCTGCCCACTTGGCTTTAGGAAAAGCAAACAGTGAGAGGACACACTCAGCAACCCCCACTGCTGGATTCCAGGACCTTGAGACACTGTTTCCCCTTGGGGATTGCTGAATGAGATCTGCTGTGTAGTGACAGCCCTGTCTCTTGACAGGAATGTGGTCCTCTGGAGTCAGAAGCCATGGTAATGGGTGTCCTGAGCAAGGCCTTTGATGTCCTGGTGCTGAAGTTTGGAGTCCAGAAGCGCATCTACTGCAATGTAAGTACCTCACCAATGTGAGACAGTGCCAACCCTGCCTTGCCAGAGCATCCTGGCATCACTGCAGGCAGTGGCTGTCCTGGTGCCTTTTTGTGCCAGCCCTGCAACAGGCAGAGCTGGGCCTGAGCTGGGCCAGCCAGAGGGGAGGGAACCTTCCTGGAGTTTGCCTTCCATACCTCAGCCCAGGCAGGCACAAGAACTGGGGTTTTGGATCAGCCCAGTCTCTGGGGACCAGCTTCTCCCTGTGACATGCTGGGTAAAAGGGAATAAAGCCGGATTCAGGGGAACAGAGATAAGCGTGGATCTGAAGCGAGGACAAGGAACGAGGCTGGTTTTCATTTCATTTAATCAGATGGTTTATCTGGGGCTGTGACAGCAGTGCTGTGGGCCAGCACCTGCACTTGGTGACAGCATCCTCTCTTAATAACCTGGTTATGTGTCTGGCAATGACATCTTTAAACAGGACATAGAGCATGATGTATGGGCTGGTGGTGTGTGGCAGCAGCCCCTGATTTACATGCTAGGCTCAGGGTCACAGGCTGCTGCATCCCAGTTGTTGAAGAGCTGCAGAGGCAGCTGGGCTGTGCTGGGCAGAAGCAGCCTCAGCCCCATCCACAGGGGAGGTGGAGGAAAGCTGGGAGGCCACATTCCCATCACCCTCCCTGCCTGCAGGCGCTGCCCTTGGTGGACTTCCGCTTCCAGAAGGCAGGGAAGAAGCCAGAGCTGACACTCCTGTGGGAACCAGAGGAGCTGGAGGAGGAATCTGTGCCCCAGGTAAGGGCTCCACAGCATGGGACAGGCTCACAACACCATGGGGCTGGCATGGAGGCTGTGGTCAACATGTGGATGCTGTGATGTCTGCAGGGACAGGTCTGGGAGGCAGGACTTGTCTCACAGGGTATCAGGTCCTGCTATCTGTGTCCCTTTCCCAGTGAGCTCAGCTTCAACCTCAGCCTCCTCTGCCATCCATTCCAGTCCCATCACTGCCCTCACAATCTGACCCCTCCACAGCCTTCAGTCTCTGCCCTGCCTGCTGTGTGCCCTGCCTCCCAATTCAGGTTTTTCCAGGAATTGAATTAACATGCTGTTTACTTCCTCCTTCCAGATCATCAATTAAGATGTTAAGATCAGGCTTAAGGCAGCTCTTGTCTAGACCCTTCCCCCACCCTGGCACTCTTTGCCCCTGACATGGCTTTTTCTTGGGGTTTCCATCCCTGTGACAGGGTTGAGCCTCAATTAGGAGAATTTTTTTTAAATCAGACTTCCTGAGATGCAGTCTCAAATGGCTTAACAGCATCTAGAAATCTCTCTCTTGTGTCCCTGTCATCTATTAACTTGGTAACTCAATCAAAGGGAGCAATCACATTTGTCTGGCTTGATTAAGTGGTGCTTCTTTGCCAGCTTTTGTCTGGCATGGCTGTAAAACCCCAGCTGTGTTGACTGCTGCTGTCTCTGCCTGAAGGGCTAAATCCCAGCCTCTCCCTGCACCTCTCCAGGGGCTCTGCACTTGAGCCCCAATTCTGTCCAAGCCCAGCACATCCCATCCTTGCCCACTCAGGTTTCCTGACACAGAGTGGGCTGACCCTCCCAGCTGGGGTGATGCATGTGCTGGAGAGTCCTTCCCTTCCCAGGATGGATGTTGTGATCAGAGCTGGATCTGGCTCTGCAAACATTTCTGCAGGCCTCCCTCCCTTTGAAGCGGAGCTTTCCTCTCTCTGCTTGGCTCAGAGAAGTCCTGTGGATGCAGCCTGGAGTGGCCTCAGTTCCCCCTTTCCTACAGGAGCAGGGATCACTTACACCCTAGCAGGGAACTGATGAAAAATGATTCCCCAGCATGAGCAGGGCCCATTTTGGTTAAGAAAACAGTTGGTAGAGGAAACTCCTCCACAAACCTTCCACACCTCCTAAGAAAACACTGGAGCTCTCCCATGGGATCAGACTCTGAGCTATCCTCCAAGCCAGCATATCCTTGAGTTTATAAATCTCCAGCCCTGCGATGATCCAGATTCCTATGAGCCATGCTGAACTCTGGTAGATGTCACCTGGACACCCCACAGCACCCCAGCTGGCCCCAGCCCTTGGTCTCTGCTTCCTGGTTTAGCTGAGCCTGGCCAGGCAGTGGGAGCATCAGGTCTGGGCTGTTTGCTTGGCCCTGCCATAGAGGGCAGATGTTGCCCCCATTTCTCTCTGATCTCCAGGAGATGACCAGGGCCTCAGTGGACATCACTCAGGGGTGGAGTAAAAAGTGGATCTAAGACTCAGAGGATTTGATGTGAAATTGTACTGTTTCACGGCAGTTCAGCAAAGGGATAATGCAGGATTGCATTATCCTGATTCTCCCCCTTTGACTCCCCCATATGTGGGGGCTTTCCCCTGAACACCACCCCCTGCACTGCAGCTAGCTGGGGTGGGCAGGAGCTCAGTAACTCACAGCTCTCTGGCAGCCAGTTGTGATAGGATTTTCCTGCAGGTTGCTCCTCACTGGCCACTTTGGTACATTTAAGTCTCAATAAGATTTTCCTGTTCTGAATGATTAATCTGGAGCAGCTGGCGCTGGATGAGCTGGGAAGGGTTGGACAAGGTCACACCAGTAGCTCTGAGCCTGCTTCTGGTGGGGCCAGCCCCGAGCAGATGGCCCCAGTGAACCCTGATACAGCACAGGGAACAGGCTCCAGCAAGCAAAGTCCCCAAATGCCTGTGCATGACCCCAGGACAGCCCTTCCCAATGTCCCAGCCAGCCCCTTAACTGTGCCTCAAGGACAGACCAGATCAATACTTTCCACTTCTAATCCATCAATCACAGGAAGAGCTGAGCTCAGAGGAGCAGGAAGATGGCAGCAGCACTGCAGTTCCTGAACAGGAGGGATTGATTTTCTGGGGTCTTCGTTCCCTTGCATTGCTCTTATCTATTGTGCTCCCTTCCTGGGTCTCCTCTCCCTGTGGGAGTACAGGCAGATTGTTCCTTCCTTGTGGGATGCTGATGAAATCCTCAACATCATGTGGAAACCCTTCTCACAGCAGCTCAGCCTTGGCTCTTGGCCAAGCTCCATTAAGGGATGACTCCATGTGGTGCTGCGGCTGGAGAGGGGAGGCACGGGTGGCCTGGAGGGGAGATTGGGACCCAAAGCCAAGGGCATGGATGCCCACAATTCTTCCCAGACTGTGTGGAGAGCAAGAGTGAGTCCTGATCAGGCTGGGATAAGTGAGGATGTTTTGGGAGGCTCATTCAGGTTGGTTTGGATGCCCTGGTTGGTGTCAGAGTTCGTGGTGTTGCCCTTGAGGATGGTGCCTCCAGCCCTAGGAGCACCCTGGACCCCAGCAGATCTATCTGAATCCATCCTGCCCTATTCCCTGTTCCTCATGGGTGCACTGATGGAGGCAGCAAAAGCCAACACAAGCTTTAAGAAAATCTTGGTGTGATTCCAAGCTGCAAGAAAACCCTCTTTTCTCTCTTTCTCTCCCCTGATGAAGGTGATCACCATTTTCACGCTGGTGGAGGTGGTGCTGACGGCGGATGGTGGCCCCCTCAAGTACAGTGCCCTGCTCAAGAGGCCAAGCTTGGACAAGTGAGAGCCCTGGCTCTGTGTGCTCCCCACTGCTGATATTCCCTCACCTCCCAGGCCCCGCTCTGGCACCTGCTGGAGACAGAAGGGACTCACAAGGACTTTGGGGTTCTGAGTTTTAAAACCATTGTGGTTTTATTTCTGATTTGGATTTTAACTCCACCTGGGAGCAGGGCTCAGGGCTTGAGCCTGCCCCAGGCAGAACATTTCTACTCTTGGGTATTTTTAGCATGATGCTTTCTTAATGTTTTTTTTAAGGCAGTGGTGTCCATCTGCAGCTTCAGTGCCCGTGGTGAGGGCCGAGAGAGGGGATATGTGTCCCCAGGAGCAGAGAAGGACTGGCTCCACCATCCCAGGTGGGATGTGGACACAGTGGGATGCAGCCATGGGGCCGTGCAGGAGGGTTTCTTGCAGGGTTGTGTGTCATGTAATAAAAGCCGGGTCAGCAGCTGTGTGTGGAGCTCGTGCAGGTTTTTATTTTGTGCCCTGCATGTTCCCAGCAGTAATTCACCTCTGCACAGCCCCCTGCCTTCCCATGCCTGCCACTTCCCGGGCATTATGGAATTTGGCCTCACTGCCTGTCCCACCCTCAGATATGCTTGACCAGAAGATGTGAGATCAGGGCAGGTGTTCTCAATACCTCTGACTTCACCAGGAGTCCTTGTGTGTCTGCTCCAGTCCCTCACACCTTGGCCACCAGCCTAACCCTGCTCAGGGACCCTGTGGCACCATGTCCTTGCATCCAGTGCCTCACTGACCAGCTGACCTCTGCCATCTCCAGCCACCTCTGCCTGCTCTCTGTCCCCATGTCCCCCACCCACACTCTGAGGATGTGTTGGGGGCATGAGCTGCTCTGGCAGCCTCCACATCATCACAAGCAGTGGCTGGTGAAGGGATTGACATCTGGCAAGAAGGAATGGATCCGTTGTGCCAGGCAGGGAGGGAGCCCTGCATCCCTCTGTCCCGTCAGTGGTGACAGCCATGGCCAGCACCAGCACATCAACCATCTGCAGGAGCCAGGAGCTGGCCAAACCTCGACTGCCTGGGTCAGGATGGGGGATCAGGGCTGGGCACAGCACACTTCCTAGGAGCTGGTGAAGCCATCAATGACACCTGTAGTCCCCAGGACTTGTGCTCATGCAGAGTCCTTCCAGATGGCCTGGTGCAATCATGGGTGGATGTCACCTGATGCTGGTGACAGGGAGCTGTTCCTGCCCACAGCAGGTACACTGCTGTGGAGTGAGCTGGCATGGACTGGCCCAGGGCACCCAGCATGTCAGGCACCAGCTATCCCAGGAGCTGATAGGCAGTGTGTGACTCTGCTGGGAGTGGGGACCAGAGGACACTGACACCAAAGCCAGTATGTCCACTCCCTGCCCCTCAGCCCAGTGTCCCCCTCCTCGGGCTTGTCTCAGGAGAAACCAGGCAAATCCAGCCTGGCCGAGCTCAGCCTGTCTGCAAAAACAGCCCTTTGCCCTGTGCTCTCCCTCCCACTCCCCAGGGTTCCACAGGCAGCTGCCCCCATGGGAGCTGGGGCCCAGAGGTGCCCTGGTTCTCAGGGACAGGAGGTCCTGCCTTGCTGGTGGGGGCAGGGATGGCCCCAGGGTGGGGCGATGGCATTGGAGGGCCCTGAGAGGGCTGGGAGATAGTCGGTGAATGTTATCAGCCCATCGTCTCACGGGGATGAGCCATAAAGGGCTGTCCCTGGGCCTGGACTAAGGCAGCATTCCAGGAGGAGCCGGGGTGGGCAGCATGGGGCGGCCGCTTTCCTCTGGAACCTGCCTTCTCCTCTGCCTCCTCGCCCAGCTCGCCACTGCAGCCTCTGGTGACAGGGGACATGTGGGACAGTGGGGTAAGAACCTCTGGTGGGGGATGTTGGGGATGGTGTCACTTCTTTGGGGATCTCCAGGGGCTGTGTCACCTCCCCTTGGGATGCCAGCGAACAGGAACCCTCACAGCCACCTCAGGGTGCTCTGGACCACAACCTTTGAATGGGTTGGTCTCAGCTTCCCCCCAGAGCAGGCCCTGCTCCCCCCCTGCCCTGTCCCTGCTGCTCCCGACCCCCATTCCTGACTTGGGTAAAGTGGCCCAATAGCCTCAGCCAGCCATGGCTACCCAGCCACTGCACACTCTCTGTGGCTGATCCTCAGGCTCCTCATCCACTCTGCCAAGAGGTACAAGGGACTTCCCTGCCAAACTGTGCATCAGTTTCCCTTCAGCAGGTGGTTTCTGAGCAATGCTGGTCTGGAAAAGACCATGCTGATCTCGTGGGGTTTCCTGGTCCTCCATGGGGTGGGCTTATAGAAGCTAAATTCACCTCGGGTACAGATGGGCATGCTGGACCCCCAGGGGTGTACCTGGAGGCTCCCAGCTCTCCTCTCACCTCCAGATGCTGAGAAGACCCCGGGATACTGGAATAAAGGTGCCAGGAGGAGGCTGGAGTTGGCCCTGGCCTTGCAGCCGGCAGCACAGCGGGCCAAAAACATCATCCTCTTCATGGGTGACGGTGAGTGCCCCGAGTCACTGCCAGGCCCTGCAGCTCCCCAACAGCCAGGGGATGTGGCTGGTGAGAAGATGGGGCTGGGGCAAGCCCTTGGGCAGTGCCTGGGGAGGGTAGGGCTGTCCCTGGTCTGGCCCCCTGCCCCCCAGTAACTCAGCTATGGCCACAGGCATGGGGCTGTCCACCATGTCAGCGGCTCGGATCTACAAGGGGCAGCTGGCCGGTGCCTCCGGTGAGGAGAGCGTCTTGGCCATGGAGACCTTTCCCCACATGGCCCTGGCCAAGGTGAGTGGGGCAGGGCTGGGGGCATACTTCTGCTGCCCCTGCTTGAAACCCCACTGCACCCATCTTGCTTCCAGACCTACACCATTGACCGGCAGGTGCCCCGGACAGCGCTGGCACGGGCACCGCCTACCTCTGTGGGGTGAAGGCCAACGCCAAGACTCTGGGCCTGAGTGGGGCAGCCGTCTATGGGAAATGCCACACCACCTTTGGCAACGAGGTGGACTCTGTCCTGCACCGGGCCAGGCTGGCGGGTACGGGGCAGCAGGAAACCCGGTTGGAAAGCCGGGCACAGCCATCCAGTGCCGTGCAGGGCTGCATGGGCTCCCTGTAAACCCCTGGCCACGCTGCAGGCAAGTCTGTAGGCATCGTGACGACCACGCGGGTGCAGCACGCGTCCCCCGGGGCAGCCTACGCGCACTCGGCCAGCCGGAGCTGGTACGCTGACGCCAACATGCCCAAGGAGGCCCTGCAGGACGGCTGCAAGGACATCGCCTACCAGCTGGTGCACAACACTGACATTAACGTGAGCTGGGAAGCGGGAGCGGGAGGGAGGGGCCATGGAACACTGGGAGGGTCTGCTGAGCTCCCCGGCAGGTGATCCTGGGCGGCGGGAGGATGTACATGACCCCCAGGCAGACTCCGGACCCCGAGTATCCAGAGGACCCGGATCAAAATGGCACCAGGAAGGACGGCCGGAACTTGATTGCTGAGTGGCTGAGTGCCAAGCAGGTAGTGTGTGGGGGAAGAGGAGATGGAACCCTGGGCACAGGGTGTGTGTCATTGGCACTGGTTCTGCTCTCGCTGGCAGGGTGCCCGCTATGTCTGGGACAAGAAGGGCCTGGATGCTGTCAAAGATGACTCTGTGAGCCACCTTATGGGTAGGAGCATCACTGGCTGCTTCCTTCCATCACCAGTGGCAATGCTTCCTCCTCCCCTCTCTGGAGGTGCTGGCAGGGGCACGAAGCAGCCCCAGCATGGACCCCCCCCACCCTCCTCCCCCAGGCCTCTTCGAGCCCAAGGACATGAAGTATGAGCTGAACCGCAACACATCCACAGACCCCTCCATCGTGGAGATGACGGAAAAGGCCATCCGCATCCTGCGCAGGAACCCCAAGGGCTTCTTCCTCTTTGTGGAAGATGAGTAGCTCCAGGCGGGCAGTATGGCTGGGGCTGAGGTGGGATGTAGGGCCTGGGAGCAGTTGGCCATCCAAGGGTACCAGGGAGAGGGTGACAGCCACATTCCCCATGCAGGTGGCAGAATCGACCATGGCCACCACAGTGGCCGAGCCAAGCAGGCGCTGATGGAGGCTGTGATGCTGGACCGGGCGGTGGCACGGGCAGGAGAGCTCACCTCTCCTGCTGACACCCTGACCGTGGTGACAGCCGATCACTCCCATGTCTTCACTTTTGGGGGCAGCACACCACGGGGCAACTCTATCTTTGGTGGGTCCTGGAGAGGGGCGGTGAACATCCCGCTTTCCACCTCACCCTGTTGTTCCCACGGGACGCTGAGCTTGCCCAGGCACGGAGCTGGGGAGGGGTACCCAGCTGGGACAGGGGGTGACAATGTCTTTCCCTGTGCCAGGGCTGGCCCCCAAGAAAGCCAAGGACAAGCGAGCCTACACCAGCATCCTCTATGGCAATGGTCCTGGCTACAGCATCCGTGATGGGGCCCGTCCAGCTGCCAGCCTCCCTGCTGCAGGTACCAGTCTGCTGGGGAGGTGGCAGAGCCATGGGCTGGCTGGGGACAGATTCCCAGTGAGTCTGCTGGGGATTGAGTGGAGGCACGGAGTGGCTGGGGACAGTATCCCACTGGTGTGGCCATGGATGCCACACCGGGTCCTGGTGCCACTGTGAGGCTCGGGAGTCACCCCCTGCAGAAATCACACTGATGCAGGAGTGGTGGGAGCTGTCCCCCAGCCCTGTGACATGTCAGCAAGCCAGACCCCCGGCCTCATTTCTCCTCTCGACCCTACAGAGGACAAGGACTACAGACAGCAGGCAGCTGTGCCCCTGGAGACAGAGACTCACAGTGGGGAAGACGTGGTGGTGCTGGCCCAGGGCCCCATGGCCCACCTGTTCCACGGGGTGCAGGAGCAGCACTACATCGCCCATGCCATGGCCTACGCTGCCTGCCTCGAGCCCTATGCCACAGAGCCCGGGTGCAGGGCAGCCCGCAGGGCCTCCCATGGCCCACGATGCTCCCCGCAGCCCCTGCTGGCCCTGCTGGCCCTCTGCATGGCTGCCCTCACAGGGAGGGGCTGAGAGGCTCTGGCTGAGTCCCACTGTGGGCAGGACCAAGGGATGCAATAAACACAGGTTGTTTGTCTCCATCTGCCCTGCAAAGGTTCACAGGGGCCGTCACCTCCTGAGGTGCTGCCCTGTGCCTGCCTCCCCAGCTGGCTGTGCCTCCTGCCTCTCCCCTGGGACCAGCACTGCAGGCACTGGGGTGCAGGAGGTGATGAAATGTGGGTGATGAGAGGCAATGTCCTGCCCAGCTTTGCCTGGTCGGAGCTCTGTACACAAGGGTTGGTACATTCCTATCAAGGGCTGAGCAAGGAGCAGAGTTTGAGTCCACATCCATGGATTCATTGCTCATGAAAGCCTGGGGAGAGAGCAGGGTGCTCGGTGCACAAGTGACCCAGGTGCTCCCCATCCCCACCGTTATCCCAGCTCAGAGCTGCCCATAGCAGCCTGGGACAGGGCATTGCCCTGCCTGGCACCACAGCACCGTGCCCAGGGCAGGATTTAATGCTATCACTGCACTTCCTCTTGTCCCTGCATCTGTCTGTGCCCCAAGCCCATGTGTGCCCAGCAGGTACAGGGCCTTGTGCCAAGGAGGTGACACGAGCCCAGGCCGCAGCCTTTGCACTCGGCAGAGATGTGGTGACACACACCTCCACACACCCTGCTAGGGCTGATCCCTGTCCAAAGTCCCTCCCACAGCTGCTGGATTTACAGACACTGCCAGCAGCATTGGCCTGTCAGATCTCAGCATGCAGCTCCTGGCATCCCTCAGCCTCTGCCTCTGCGCAGGGTTCAGCACCGCTGTCATTCCAGGTGGGGACAAGGACGGGGCTGGGTGCCCGGCTGGCTGCGGTGGGCGCCCAGGGAAGCAGGCTGTCAGCCTGGCTGGCCACAAGGAGGGCCTGGGGAGGGGAGCTGGGGCTGCCCAGCTGAACAAGAATCAATGGGCCTTAGTCACCCCTGCCCTTGTCGGGCACCGCTTTTCCCCCAGATTTTCACTTGCTTCTGTGCTGGGGGCTGGTCTGGGGGAAGCGCCTGTATCCTCTATCACCGCTCCCAACCATGGGTTTGGCTGTGTCCCACTCACCAGATAATTCCCATTGTGTCTGGTTTTGCTGTCCCCCCTTGTTCCCTGCGCCAGGGCCCTAGGGCCAGGCAGTCAGTGCAAGCCTGCACAGTCTCACCCCACCCCAAACAGCCCCAAACCACCTGGTCCATGTGAGAGGAGGCTCCAGCATGGGAGTGTGCAGGGAACAAGTATCCCTGGGCTCTGGTTACCCCTCAGGGGTACCCCAGGGGTGCAGGTGCTGTTGTGCTGGGACTGATGGGCATTTGCACTGTCCCAGCGGAGGAGGAGAATCCATCCTTCTGGTACAAGCAGGCAGCTGCAGCCATTGATGCCTCCTTCAATATCCAGCCGAGGATACATGAAGCCAAAAACCTCATCATTTTCCTTGGGGATGGTGAGTGCAGCTGGCACCCCAGCAAGCAGGCTGACATGGCCAGTACTCTGCTGAGTGGGATGTGTGCAGGGCACCTGGTCCAGGGGGTGACCAGGACCCTCTCTCTGCCCAGGATTCGGGGTCCCCAGCATCACAGCCACCCGCATCCTCAAGGCACAACAGCAGGGGAAGCTCGGCCCTGAGACCCCTCTTGCTCTGGATGCTTTCCCCTACATGGCTCTGTCTAAGGTAAATTCCAGAATGCTGGAAAGGGGCCGTGGTGATCCTGGGCATGGGGCCATGGTTATCCCATATGTGCAGCCCTGGCAGCCCAGAGCTGCACGTATGTTATGTATGGGGTCTCTCCCCATGCCACATGTGTTCATGTGTGAGTGAAGGAGTGAGGCACAGGGTGCTGCAGGGAGACCCCACTGGAGACCCCTCCCTCTATCCTTGGCAGACCTACAATGTGGACAGACATGTCCCTGACAGCGCGGGGACAGGCACAGCCTATCTCTGTGGGGTGAAGGGCAACTACAAGACCATTGGGGTGAGCGCAGCCGCCCGCTACGGGGAGTGCAGCACCACATTTGGCAACGAGGTGATCTCAGTGATGGAGCGAGCCCGCAAAGCTGGTAATGGGGGATGCAGGGCTGGGGGAGCCTGGAGGAACAAGGGTGCCACACCGGGGGCTTACCCCCACAGTGGGGTCCCATAGCTCGGTGGTGGAGACCCTGTTTTGGGGTCCTTGGTGTGGCCTGATGAGCGGGGTTTGGCAGGGAAGGCAGTGGGCATCGTGACCACGACGCGGGTGCAGCACGCCTCACCCTCGGGAACCTACGCTCACGTGGTGGACAGGAACTGGTACGCGGACGCCAGCATGCCCCAGGAGGCGCGGCAGCAGGGCTGCAAGGACATCGCCTGGCAGCTGGTCCACAACGTTGACATCAACGTGAGCGCCGCACGTGGGAGGAGGAGAGCAGGGACAGACCCCCCTCAGGGCACCCCCACTAACAACACTTTGCCCCCCTCGTCCCCTCCAGGTGATCCTGGGTGGTGGTCGGAAATACATGACCCCCGCGGGGACGCCGGACCCCGAGTACCCCGCCGACAGCAGCCAGAATGGGATACGCGAGGATGGCAACAACCTCATCGACATGTGGCTGGAGGCACGGCCGGTGCGTGACGCATCAGGAACGCTCCTCTGCCCACTGCCCCTGGCACAGGGACAGGCACCCACTCACCCCCCGGGGGATTTGCCCACAGGGTGCCCGCTATGTCTGGAACAGGACAGAGATGCTGGCAGCTGCTGCCGACCCCAACGTGAATTATTTGATGGGTAACAAATGACCCCTGTGCCAGGACCCAAGAGGTGCTGGGACACTCAGGCACTGATGCTGTCCCCAACACATTCCCTCACAGGTCTCTTTGAACCCGTGGACACAAAGTACAACCTGGTGCGTAACACCACCCTGGACCCGTCTCTCACCGAGATGACAGAGGCAGCCATCACCGTCCTGAGCAGGAACCCCAAAGGCTTCTACCTCTTTGTGGAAGATAAGTTGGGGCTCGTGCACCTGGGGCCAGTAAGAGGGGGGTGCAGGGTGGGGGTATATGAGGTGTGTGTCCTGCTGTCCCCAGCCCACCATGGGTGCCCATCTGCAGGTGGCAGAATTGACCGTGGCCACCATGAAGGTTCACCCCTTAAGGCACTGACAGAAGCAGTTGAGTTTGACTGGGCCATCGAGCGGGCGGGCACCATGACAGACGAGGCTGACACCCTCACCGTCGTCACCGCTGACCACTCACATGTCTTCACCTTTGGGGGCTACACCCTGCGTGGCTCCTCCATCTTTGGTGGGCCTCTGCCCTGTCCTGGGTACTGCCAGCCCTGTGCCACCCTGACTGTGGCCAGAGGGATGATATGGGTGTTCCTTGGCTGATCCTCCTCATCCTCCTCCTCCATTGCCCCTTCTCCAGGTCTGGCGCCTACGCAAGCCAGTGATGGGAAGAACTACACATCGATCCTCTACGGGAATGGGCCGGGATACCCCGGCCCTGACCGGCCAAATGTGGACCCAGAAACAGCCAGTGAGGACACAGAGGCCATGGCTTGTGTGGTGGGGTGGGGCTGGGGGCCATCATTGCCCCCCCTCACCTCCTTCTCTCCCCTCCACAGTGCAGTTTGATTACCAGCCACAAGCGGCTGTGCCACTGGAGTCAGAGACCCATGGTGGTGAGGACGTGGCCATCCTGGCCAAGGGCCCCATGGCCCACCTCTTCCACGGGGTGCAGGAGCAGACCTATGTAGCCCATGCCATGGCCTACGCCGCCTGCATCGAGCCCTACACTGACTGCCGCCAGCGGAACTCTGGCCCCGGCACCCGCGGCGCCCCCCTGGCCCTGCTCCTGCCCGCCCTCCTTCTGCACCTCTTCCGCTGATCCCCTGTTCCTAGGGCACCCCACGGGACACACTCACGTTTTCCTCCCTCCCCACGGTGTGGCACCTGCAGGCAGCTGTCTGAAGCATCCCTGCTCTGGATGCAGCAGCTATGGGGACACCGAGTCCCGGGCAGTGGGGGGTTAAATAAACACGCGGTGTGACACTGGTGGGACAGGCGTGTTGGTGGAGTGGGGGTTCCTGTGCCATGTGGGCAGGCCTGGGGGTGCTGCCCACTGCTCCCAGCCCCTGGCCATGGCCCCTGGCAGCCACCCAGCATATCCAGTGCTTTATTGACCAGAAACAGCAGCGGAAAATACAGCAGTGTCCGTGTGCCTGCGCTCCCAGGCAGGCCGGCATCGCCCGGCCCAGCTGCGCCGCTGTGCCCCACCTGGGCAGGGCTGGTGCATGGACAGGGGGCTGGCATGGGGAGGGCACCGTGCAGGGGAGGCTTTTGGCATGGGGCAGCCCCTTGGAGACAGTGAAGTCCTCCACTTGCCTTGACACTAAGCTACCTGGCTGCAGCTTTTCCTAGAATTTTGGGATTGAATGTATTTGTCACTCTGGATGCTCTGGAAGTCATGAGGGACACACTAATTTATTATTGTAGGGTCCACAGGAACAACAGGACAGTGTGGGGTGCTCCTTTAGGGCTGAGCTCTGTACCCTGAGCCCAGGACCTGCTCATGCAGCCAAGACCAGCTCCTGGCCATTGGCCATGGGTCCCACAGGGCTCTCTCCCCATCCCTTTGGGCTGCTGGCCCCACACAAGGTGACCCTCCTGCCCCAGTAGCTGTTACATGTGAGGAGGACAGGGGCTCACCTGGGCAAAGGCAATGAAGAAGAGCTGGTCATGTGTGTATTTCATGTGGTGCAGGGGGTGCTCAGGGCCGTGCTCCCTCACCCACTTCTGGTAGGCCTGGAGAACAAGGGATGCCCTCAGCACGGCCTGGGTGCTCCCCCAAACCCACCCTGGACCCACCCCCAAGCCCCCAGCAAGCAGCAATCAGGATCCTGACCACCCCTTGCTGCAGGGAGTAAGGAGGGTTTGGGCATCTCCCCGCCCTCAAGAGGGATGGCATAAGAAGCTGCCATGGCTGTGACACCCAGGGTGGGGGGATACTTACATAGTAGGTGAGTTTAAGCCCGCCCCATGTCAGCGAAGAGAGCTCCCAGGGCCATTCCAAAGTGCTTGTTGGCCTGGCTCAGGCAGATCTTTCCCGGCTCCAGCTGCTTCTCATTGCCCTCCATCTCCTTGGAGAGCTCGTGGATGGCATCGCGGAAGGGGGTGGAGAGGTGCTCGCTCAGCACCACCACGATGCGCCACAGCATGTAGTTGTGAAGGATCCTGGGACAGGGACAGGGGCGACCCTCAGCATGTCCCCAGGCACAGGGGAGGGTGGGAGCGTGTGCCAGGATGGGGACACCCCTGCTCGGGGACACAGGGGGCCATGGCTGGTCGGGCGCAGGGCCAGACTGGCACCACGTCCCTCCCTGATGTGCCATGAGTCTGGTGACTTCTGCCATGAGCGGCTCAGCAGGTGTCCAGGCCCGACCAGGATGCTGTGGGGCTCACAACAGAGCCTTTCCCACAAGCTTTCCCAGATTTCCTGTGCCCAGCCTGGCCTTCCCACACCAGGAGGAGGGTGATGGTGGGAGGTTCCAGGCACAGCTGTGCTGTGTCCCCTGCCAGGCTGGGAAAGGTGCCGGGGCACAGGGGGTGCCAGCCCCCCTCACCTGCTGGGTGTCACACGGATGAGGTCGGACACCTTGTGCATGTAGTCGGTGGCCAGCAGCACCACCTCCTCCTCCTCCGAGAAGTTGTCATGGAAGATGCGATCCAGCAAGCGCTTCCACTTGAGCTGCCAGGGCAGGCACTGTCAGGGGGACAGGGGGACCCCCACTCCATGCCACCCTGGAGGGGACCCCCTCCAGCCTTTCCAGCCTCCCACCAGAGGAGTGCATTATCCTCAAGTGTTTAACTGGGTTTAACTGGGACAGGCAGTGGGCATTGAGGGCATGGAGCAGGGGGGCAGGGACAAGTGTGGGGCACAGGCACATGGGGGACAGGCTGGCACCAGGGGTACTCACGGTGGGAGTGATGCGCTGCAGCTCAGCCAGAGTCACTTTGTGGTACATGCTGCCAACATCCCTGCGCACGTCGTCATACTCGGACACCGTGATCTGCACAGGGTGGGCATGGCTGTCACAATCCCACTGCCCATCTTGAGGGTGACACAGGGATAGTGCACTGGGATGGGGCACATGACTGGGCAACAGGGCATCTCTGATGTGGGTACTGACCCACATCCTTCCCACTCTCTACCCCAGGAACACTCTGCTGCCAGTGGGACCCTGAGGGCTGGTCAGAAGGTGCCAATGAACTGGGTTACCTGAGGAATGGGCACAAACGTCCCTCCAAGGTCCAGACTAGGGTCCCCAAGACCTGTATATGGAGTCTACAAGGGCCCAGAGTGGCCTTACAAGGAGTAGATGCTGGGCTGGAATGGTTGCCCCAGGGGCCTGGACTAGAGGTTCTCAGGATGTGGGACTGGGTGCCTGAAGCTCTGCCATGAGGTCCTTAAGAGTACGAGACCCCCAAGTTCTAGGTCTGAAGGTCCCCAAGGGCTGGGAGTGCAAGTTCCCATGGAGGGATTGGAATGAGATTGCTCAGAAGCAGATATGGATGTCCCCCAAAATCTGTGACTGGGATGTCCAAGGGCTGGACAAGGGCACCCCAAGGTTCATGGCATGTATCCCTCTCACATTGGCGAGGTGCTGCTCCAGCTGCAGGATCTCCTGAGCTTTCTGCTCCACGTTCTCAGCCCCCAGGAGGGTGAGCAGTCGCTCCATGAACACTCGGTATGCGGCCAGGATCTGTTCAGAGGGAAGGGATGCTCAGGGCCACCCTGCACTGTCCTGTGGCACCCCAGTCCCCAGCACTGCTGCCAGTGGGGTGCCCTCTGTCTGCCAGCCATGCTGACTGCTGCTCCCTCTCCTGCTGTCCCCAAGGCCCCGTTGTGCCCCCCTCACCTTCTCGCTCTCCTCATCCTGCCCCAGGTAGAGGGTCCGTTCGGGCAGGGTCAGCCCGTCCTGGTCAATCTGGGACAAGAGATGGGCACTGGGTGAGCAGAGGGAGGGCCCTGTGCTGAGCCAGGCACCCCTCACCTTCCCCGTATTGCAGAGTGGCCCTGGTGTCCCTGGAGCCAAGGATGGCAGTGTGCTGGAGCAGCCCCAGGAATGGGCGCATCCCTGCCTCAGTTTCCCTCCTGCTGGAGGCTGCTGGAGCTGCAGCAGGCAGCATGCAACAGGCTGGGAGTGCGGGGCACAGAGCAGGCCCCTGCTCCAAGGCCTGACTGGCACATGGGCTGCCTCACAGCCTGCCCTATGCTGACACCACTCTCTGCCCCATCCCTCCCATGGCCCACGGTGCTCCACGCAGCCCCTGCTGGCCCTGCTGGCCCTCTGCATGGCTGCCCTCACAGGGAGGGGCTGAGAGGCTCTGGCTGAGTCCCACTGTGGGCAGGACCAAGGGATGCAATAAACACAGGTTGTTTGTCTCCATCTGCCCTGCAAAGGTTCACAGGGGCCGTCACCTCCTGAGGTGCTGCCCTGTGCCTGCCTCCCCAGCTGGCTGTGCCTCCTGCCTCTCCCCTGGGACCAGCACTGCAGGCACTGGGGTGCAGGAGGTGATGAAATGTGGGTGATGAGAGGCAATGTCCTGCCCAGCTTTGCCTGGTCGGAGCTCTGTACACAAGGGTTGGTACATTCCTATCAAGGGCTGAGCAAGGAGCAGAGTTTGAGTCCACATCCATGGATTCATTGCTCATGAAAGCCTGGGGAGAGAGCAGGGTGCTCGGTGCACAAGTGACCCAGGTGCTCCCCATCCCCACCGTTATCCCAGCTCAGAGCTGCCCATAGCAGCCTGGGACAGGGCATTGCCCTGCCTGGCACCACAGCACCGTGCCCAGGGCAGGATTTAATGCTATCACTGCACTTCCTCTTGTCCCTGCATCTGTCTGTGCCCCAAGCCCATGTGTGCCCAGCAGGTACAGGGCCTTGTGCCAAGGAGGTGACACGAGCCCAGGCCGCAGCCTTTGCACTCGGCAGAGATGTGGTGACACACACCTCCACACACCCTGCTAGGGCTGATCCCTGTCCAAAGTCCCTCCCACAGCTGCTGGATTTACAGACACTGCCAGCAGCATTGGCCTGTCAGATCTCAGCATGCAGCTCCTGGCATCCCTCAGCCTCTGCCTCTGCGCAGGGTTCAGCACCGCTGTCATTCCAGGTGGGGACAAGGACGGGGCTGGGTGCCCGGCTGGCTGCGGTGGGCGCCCAGGGAAGCAGGCTGTCAGCCTGGCTGGCCACAAGGAGGGCCTGGGGAGGGGAGCTGGGGCTGCCCAGCTGAACAAGAATCAATGGGCCTTAGTCACCCCTGCCCTTGTCGGGCACCGCTTTTCCCCCAGATTTTCACTTGCTTCTGTGCTGGGGGCTGGTCTGGGGGAAGCGCCTGTATCCTCTATCACCGCTCCCAACCATGGGTTTGGCTGTGTCCCACTCACCAGATAATTCCCATTGTGTCTGGTTTTGCTGTCCCCCCTTGTTCCCTGCGCCAGGGCCCTAGGGCCAGGCAGTCAGTGCAAGCCTGCACAGTCTCACCCCACCCCAAACAGCCCCAAACCACCTGGTCCATGTGAGAGGAGGCTCCAGCATGGGAGTGTGCAGGGAACAAGTATCCCTGGGCTCTGGTTACCCCTCAGGGGTACCCCAGGGGTGCAGGTGCTGTTGTGCTGGGACTGATGGGCATTTGCACTGTCCCAGCGGAGGAGGAGAATCCATCCTTCTGGTACAAGCAGGCAGCTGCAGCCATCGATGCCTCCTTAAAACTCCAGCCGAGGATACATGAAGCCAAAAACCTCATCATTTTCCTTGGGGATGGTGAGTGCAGCTGGCACCCCAGCAAGCAGGCTGACATGGCCAGTACTCTGCTGAGTGGGATGTGTGCAGGGCACCTGGTCCAGGGGGTGACCAGGACCCTCTCTCTGCCCAGGATTTGGGATCCCTACCATCACAGCCACCCGCATCCTCAAGGCACAACAGCAGGGGAAGCTCGGCCCTGAGACCCCTCTTGCTCTGGATGCTTTCCCCTACGTGGCTCTGTCTAAGGTAAATTCCAGAATGCTGGAAAGGGGCCGTGGTGATCCTGGGCATGGGGCCGGGTTTTCCCAGGCATGGGGCTGGTGTCAGCCCAGAGCTGCACGTATGTTGTGTATGGGGTCCCTCCCCATGCCACATGTGGTTTTGGGTGAGTGAAGGAGTGTGGCACGTGGTGCTGGGGGGACACCCCATTCTGGACCCCTGCCCTGAGTCCCTCTATCCTTGGCAGACCTACAATGTGGACAGGCAGGTCCCTGACAGTGCAGGGACTGCCACAGCCTATCTCTGTGGGGTGAAGGGCAACTACAAGACCATTGGGGTGAGCGCAGCCGCCCGCTACGGGGAGTGCAGCACCACATTTGGCAACGAGGTGATCTCAGTGATGGAGCAAGCCCGCAAAGCTGGTAACGGGGGACGCAGGGCTGGGGGAGCCTGGAGGAACAAGGGGCCCCACAGCAGGGGCTTCCCTCGGTGGTGGAGACCCTGTGCTAGGGTCCTTGGTGTGGCCTGATGAGCGGGGTTTGGCAGGGAAGGCAGTGGGCATCGTGACCACGACGCGGGTGCAGCACGCCTCACCCTCGGGAACCTACGCTCACGTGGTGGACAGGAACTGGTACGCGGACGCCAGCATGCCCCAGGAGGCGCGGCAGCAGGGCTGCAAGGACATCGCCTGGCAGCTGGTCCACAACGTTGACATCAACGTGAGCGCCGCACGTGGGAGGAGGAGAGCAGGGACAGACCCCCCTCAGGGCACCCCCACTAACAACACTTTGCCCCCCTCGTCCCCTCCAGGTGATCCTGGGTGGTGGTCGGAAATACATGACCCCCGCGGGGACGCCGGACCCCGAGTACCCCGCCGACAGCAGCCAGAATGGGATACGCGAGGATGGCAACAACCTCATCGACATGTGGCTGGAGGCACGGCCGGTGCGTGACGCATCAGGAACGCTCCTCTGCCCACTGCCCCTGGCACAGGGACAGGCACCCACTCACCCCCCGGGGGATTTGCCCACAGGGTGCCCGCTATGTCTGGAACAGGACAGAGATGCTGGCAGCTGCTGCCGACCCCAACGTGAATTATTTGATGGGTAACAAATGACCCCTGTGCCAGGACCCAAGAGGTGCTGGGACACTCAGGCACTGATGCTGTCCCCAACACATTCCCTCACAGGTCTCTTTGAACCCGTGGACACAAAGTACAACCTGGTGCGTAACACCACCCTGGACCCGTCTCTCACCGAGATGACAGAGGCAGCCATCACCGTCCTGAGCAGGAACCCCAAAGGCTTCTACCTCTTTGTGGAAGATAAGTTGGGGCTCGTGCACCTGGGGCCAGTAAGAGGGGGGTGCAGGGTGGGGGTATATGAGGTGTGTGTCCTGCTGTCGGTCCCCAGCCCACCATGGGTGCCCATCTGCAGGTGGCAGAATCGACCACGGCCACCATGACGGTGCAGCCCATAAGGCACTGACAGAGGCGGTGGAGTTTGACTGGGCCATCGAGCGGGCGGGCACCATGACAGACGAGGCTGACACCCTCACTGTCATCACCGCTGACCACTCACACGTCTTCGCCTTTGGGGGCTACACCCTGCGTGGCTCCTCCATCTTCGGTAGGGCTCTGCCCTGTCCTGGGTACTGCCAGCCCTGTGCCACCCTGACTGTGGCCAGAGGGATGATATGGGTGTTCTTTGGCTGATCCTTCTCCTTGTTCTCCTCCCTTGCCCCTCCTCCTCCATTGCCCCTTCCCCAGCTCTGGGCCAAAAGAAAACTACTGATGGGAAGAACTACACATCGATCCTCTACGGGAATGGGCCAGGATACCCAGGCGGCGTACGGCCTAACGTGGACCCAGAAACAGCCAGTGAGGACACAGAGGCCATGGCTTGTGTGGTGGGGTGGGGCTGGGGGCCATCATTGCCCCCCCTCACCTCCTTCTCTCCCCTCCACAGTGCAGTTTGATTACCAGCCACAAGCGGCTGTGCCACTGGAGTCAGAGACCCACGGTGGTGAGGACGTGGCCATCCTGGCCAAGGGCCCCATGGCCCACCTCTTCCACGGGGTGCAGGAGCAGACCTATGTAGCCCATGCCATGGCCTACGCCGCCTGCATCGAGCCCTACACTGACTGCCGCCAGCGGAACTCTGGCCCCGGCACCCGCGGCGCCCCCCTGGCCCTGCTCCTGCCCGCCCTCCTTCTGCACCTCTTCCGCTGATCCCCTGTTCCTAGGGCACCCCACGGGACACACTCACGTTTTCCTCCCTCCCCACGGTGTGGCACCTGCAGGCAGCTGTCTGAAGCATCCCTGCTCTGGATGCAGCAGCCATGGGGACACCGAGTCCCGGGCAGTGGGGGGTTAAATAAACACGCGGTGTGACACTGGTGGGACAGGCGTGTTGGTGGAGTGGGGGTTCCTGTGCCATGTGGGCAGGCCTGGGGGTGCTGCCCACTGCTCCCAGCCCCTGGCCATGGCCCCTGGCAGCCACCCAGCATATCCAGTGCTTTATTGACCAGAAACAGCAGCGGAAAATACAGCAGTGTCCGTGTGCCTGCGCTCCCAGGCAGGCCGGCATCGCCCGGCCCGGCTGCGCCGCTGTGCCCCACCTGGGCAGGGCTGGTGCATGGACAGGGGGCTGGCATGGGGAGGGCACCGTGCAGGGGAGGCTTTTGGCATGGGGCAGCCCCTTGGAGACAGTGAAGTCCTCCACTTGCCTTGACTGATGCTGGGATGGTTGTGGTAGGGCTCGGTGAAGGTTTTGGGCTGGGCAGACACAAAAGGGGGTACAGGTGTGCCTGGGTGTGCCTTTGTTCCTCCATGGGCAATGAGGATCCCTCACTGCACAGGACAGTGGATGGAAGGGGGATGGGCAGGAGGAAGCTGCCCAACCCAAGTGTCTCTGCTGCCTACACCCCTATGGCAGCTGCCTGCCTTTGGCGTGACCCCTGTGACACCCGAGGGTGCCCCCTTTACCTGGAGAATCAGAAGGGAGATGGGAAGTTGGGGAGTGGGCACAAGGTGCCACTTGGGCAGGGGAAGGGATGGAGGGTCCCAGCCTGCTGAAGGGGGATCAGCCTCACCACACCGAGCACTTGTGCACTGGGTTCATGGGTGAGTTCTTGGGGCAGTGGAAGACCCGTCCAAACTCCTCAAACTGTGAGACACTGCCCAGGACCCTGGCGGGAGAGGAGAGGACCTCAGAGCTGGGCACCCCCTGCACTGCTGCCTCACACCCCACTCACAGCACATGCTCACCCCAGCAGAAGCCCACCCCTGCCCCAGGGATATCACCCAAAATCTGCTGGCACCAGCACTCCAAAGGGTGCTCATCCCACTTCGCAGAGCACTGACATCTGTGGGAAAGGCTGGCACCCACCATGCCCCCAGCCCCCCCATTTTGGGAGCACCCAGTACCTGTAGTGCTCCGGGGCGTGCTTGTCTGTCAGCACCTGCAGGTAGATGGACTGGGATCTCCGCTTGATGCACCAGTTCTGCAGGGGACAAAAGTTCCGTGGACAAACCACATGGGGCACCCTGGGTCCTGGCAACCACCAGGACACCATGGCCCTTCTGGCTGCTAGGGATTGAGGGCAGTGATGCCCTGATTGAATTTGTTATTGTACATTTTCCCAGGAGCCTATGTACATGGTGGGTTGGGAGAGCGTGGAGTCGTGTCTGTTATTGTAGGGTCTCTGGGGGTGCTCCTTCAGGGCTGAGCTCTGTACCCTGAGCCCAGGACCTGCTCATGCAGCCAAGACCAGCTCCTGGCCATTGGCCATGGGTCCCACAGGGCTCTCTCCCCATCCCTTTGGGCTGCTGGCCCCACACAAGGTGACCCTCCTGCCCCAGTAGCTGTTACATGTGAGGAGGACAGGGGCTCACCTGGGCAAAGGCAATGAAGAAGAGCTGGTCATGTGTGTATTTCATGTGGTGCAGGGGGTGCTCAGGGCCGTGCTCCCTCACCCACTTCTGGTAGGCCTGGAGAACAAGGGATGCCCTCAGCATGGCCTGGGTGCTCCCCCAAACCCACCCTGGACCCACCCCCAAGCCCCCAGCAAGCAGCAATCAGGATCCTGACCACCCCTTGCTGCAGAGAGTAAGGAGGGTTTGGGCATCTCCCCGCCCTCAAGAGGGATGGCATAAGCAGCTGCCATGGCTGTGACACCCAGGGTGGGGGGATACTTACGTAGTAGGCGAGTTTGAGCCCCCCCATGTCAGCGATGTTCTCCCCCAGTGTGTGTTTGCCATTCACCTGCCAAGAGAGGAGAAGTGACAGCATCAACAGATGTGTCCCCATCCCCATGCTGGCACCGAGGGGATGAGGACACCCCAATGCCCTGAGGAATTTCCAAGCTAAGGTGTGATGAATTGCTGGTCTCAGGGCTGGGCAGGGCAGAGTCAGTTCTCCTGCAGGCATCCAGCCCTAAGAAATGGGGCAGCAGGGACCCCACCGTGGGGCACCTGTGCCCTGCTGGGCATTGCCAGGCAGGAGAGGGGGTCTCACCCTCTGGTTGTAGACGGTGAAGTTGTCGTAGAGGTTGACGATGCACTGTGCCTTCTTCAGGAACTTGCTGTACGACCGCTCCGTCCACCAGTGCACCAGGTTCCCGTGCCGGTCGTACTGTCCCCCTACCGAGGCAACCGCCATCTCCAGGAGTCCCAAGGGATCCAGGCATCCTGCCTGGCTGCCCCAGCCCATGCTCACATCCGGGCAGGATACAGGAGGGACACTCACCCCAGTCATCGTAGCCATGGGTCAGCTCGTGCCCAATGATGGTGCCAATCCCACCATAGTTCAGTGACCTGTTGGGTGGGGAACAGAGGTGAGAGGGTGGAGAGCATGGTGCTGGCAGGGATGGGGGTGACCCCATGACATGGTAACCCCCAGCCATCCCCCAGCCCCACACTCACTGCGGGAACTCGGGGTCGTAGAGTGTGGGCTGCAGAATGCCAGCAGGGAACACTGGGGACACAGGAGAACATTGTTGGGTGTCACCCTGCCCTGTACCCACCCACAGCATCACCCAACACCATGGGACCCTGGGCCTTGTCCCCATCCCAGATCCTCCCCGCTCCCCCCCAGGGGCAGATCAGGGGCAGACAGTGCTCACCCATCTGGTTCTTGTTGGGCAGGTAGTAGGCGTTCAGTGCCTGGGGAGGCAGCAGCCACCTGCAAGGAGAGACAGCAGTGCTGGGCTGCACAACACTGAGGGACATGGAAGTGCCATCCCTCTGCCCAGCTGGGGAACAGGGGGGCACTCCTCGCATCCCTGTGCCCTTCTGCCTACAGCCTGTGGGCTGCATCCGGGCATGGGGACAGGGGACACTGGTGGCACCATGCTGGGCCCCTGCATGTCCCCCCAGGACAAGGGATACCCACGCGGACTTATCCACCTCCTGCCGGATCTTCTTCACCGAGAGCCTGATGCTGAAGGCAATGCTGTTGAGGATGTTCTTGAAGTAGGTCTTCTCATCCACCTCAAACTGGGGGGACACAGCCACATCAGGGGAGATGTCAGCCCCAAGAGTGTGGAGGGCAGGCCTGTGGTGTCCTCCTACCCCCGTGAGCCTTGGTGACCATGTGGATGTGTCACAAGTGTGTTCTCATGTCCCATGCTGTGTGCCCACAGGGGCAGCTGCTTCTCTGCCAGCTCCGTGAGGTCCCTGGGCTATGCTGGCACGCCCAGCCCTTGCCAAGGATGGGACTGAGCTCTGGGAGCTGCAATGTGGGGAAGAAAACACCATCCCAGACCCAGGGACTGTATGGCACTGCCAGTGTGGGGCACCCTGCCAGCAGTGAGCACCAGGAGGGGGCTTGTTTTGAGGTGGCATCTCCACGGAACCTGATGCAGATGTGGGGACCATCTTTCCCCACCATGTGCCCATGTCCTGACATGCTCCTGGGCTATCCCTTGCCTCATATTCCTTGTCGATGGCCTCTGGCTTCAGGAGGAAATCAGGGTACCCAATCATCACCATCATATACCGGAGCTGTGGGCAAAATCAGTGGTGTGTTCAGGCCCCTATCCCATGTGCCCCTGCGCTGGTTATGGGGCCAAAGACATGAGTGCATGCTAGGGGCCACTACCTTGGCCCTGGCTGCTTTCCGTGTCTCCTCGTCCATCCAGTCCAGCTCATCCAGGCGCTGGTCGAGGATGTATTTGATGTCCTCCACCAGCTGCTGCACCTATGGTGGGTCACCATGGTGCTGGCACGGCATCCCCACCATCCAGCACCGGCCAGACAGCCCTTGTTTGGGGCAGTGGTCACTCTGGCAAGGTGATGGGAGATTGTGGTGGCTTCCTGCCCATAGGCAGCATCACCTACCTTGGCTTTGCTGGCAGAGGAGAAGTGCTCCTCAACGAAGAGAGCTCCCAGGGCCATTCCAAAGTGCTTGTTGGCCTGGCTCAGGCAGATCTTTCCCGGCTCCAGCTGCTTCTCATTGCCCTCCATCTCCTTGGAGAGCTCGTGGATGGCATCGCGGAAGGGGGTGGAGAGGTGCTCGCTCAGCACCACCACGATGCGCCACAGCATGTAGTTGTGAAGGATCCTGGGACAGGGACAGGGGCGACCCTCAGCATGTCCCCAGGCACAGGGGAGGGTGGGAGCGTGTGCCAGGATGGGGACACCCCTGCTCGGGGACACAGGGGGCCATGGCTGGTCGGGCGCAGGGCCAGACTGGCACCACGTCCCTCCCTGATGTGCCATGAGTCTGGTGACTTCTGCCATGAGCGGCTCAGCAGGTGTCCAGGCCCGACCAGGATGCTGTGGGGCTCACAACAGAGCCTTTCCCACAAGCTTTCCCAGATTTCCTGTGCCCAGCCTGGCCTTCCCACACCAGGAGGAGGGTGATGGTGGGAGGTTCCAGGCACAGCTGTGCTGTGTCCCCTGCCAGGCTGGGAAAGGTGCCGGGGCACAGGGGGTGCCAGCCCCCCTCACCTGCTGGGTGTCACACGGATGAGGTCGGACACCTTGTGCATGTAGTCGGTGGCCAGCAGCACCACCTCCTCCTCCTCCGAGAAGTTGTCATGGAAGATGCGATCCAGCAAGCGCTTCCACTTGAGCTGCCAGGGCAGGCACTGTCAGGGGGACAGGGGGACCCCCACTCCATGCCACCCTGGAGGGGACCCCCTCCAGCCTTTCCAGCCTCCCACCAGAGGAGTGCATTATCCTCAAGTGTTTAACTGGGTTTAACTGGGACAGGCAGTGGGCATTGAGGGCATGGAGCAGGGGGGCAGGGACAAGTGTGGGGCACAGGCACATGGGGGGACAGGCTGGCACCAGGGGGTACTCACGGTGGGAGTGATGCGCTGCAGCTCAGCCAGAGTCACTTTGTGGTACATGCTGCCAACATCCCTGCGCACGTCGTCATACTCGGACACCGTGATCTGCACAGGGTGGGCATGGCTGTCACAATCCCACTGCCCATCTTGAGGGTGACACAGGGATAGTGCACTGGGATGGGGCACATGACTGGGCAACAGGGCATCTCTGATGTGGGTACTGACCCACATCCTTCCCACTCTCTACCCCAGGAACACTCTGCTGCCAGTGGGACCCTGAGGGCTGGTCAGAAGGTGCCAATGAACTGGGTTACCTGAGGAATGGGCACAAACGTCCCTCCAAGGTCCAGACTAGGGTCCCCAAGACCTGTATATGGAGTCTACAAGGGCCCAGAGTGGCCTTACAAGGAGTAGATGCTGGGCTGGAATGGTTGCCCCAGGGGCCTGGACTAGAGGTTCTCAGGATGTGGGACTGGGTGCCTGAAGCTCTGCCATGAGGTCCTTAAGAGTACGAGACCCCCAAGTTCTAGGTCTGAAGGTCCCCAAGGGCTGGGAGTGCAAGTTCCCATGGAGGGATTGGAATGAGATTGCTCAGAAGCAGATATGGATGTCCCCCAAAATCTGTGACTGGGATGTCCAAGGGCTGGACAAGGGCACCCCAAGGTTCATGGCATGTATCCCTCTCACATTGGCGAGGTGCTGCTCCAGCTGCAGGATCTCCTGAGCTTTCTGCTCCACGTTCTCAGCCCCCAGGAGGGTGAGCAGTCGCTCCATGAACACTCGGTATGCGGCCAGGATCTGTTCAGAGGGAAGGGATGCTCAGGGCCACCCTGCACTGTCCTGTGGCACCCCAGTCCCCAGCACTGCTGCCAGTGGGGTGCCCTCTGTCTGCCAGCCATGCTGACTGCTGCTCCCTCTCCTGCTGTCCCCAAGGCCCCGTTGTGCCCCCCTCACCTTCTCGCTCTCCTCATCCTGCCCCAGGTAGAGGGTCCGTTCGGGCAGGGTCAGCCCGTCCTGGTCAATCTGGGACAAGAGATGGGCACTGGGTGAGCAGAGGGAGGGCCCTGTGCTGAGCCAGGCACCCCTCACCTTCCCCGTATTGCAGAGTGGCCCTGGTGTCCCTGGAGCCAAGGATGGCAGTGTGCTGGAGCAGCCCCAGGAATGGGCGCATCCCTGCCTCAGTTTCCCTCCTGCTGGAGGCTGCTGGAGCTGCAGCAGGCAGCATGCAACAGGCTGGGAGTGCGGGGCACAGAGCAGGCCCCTGCTCCAAGGCCTGACTGGCACATGGGCTGCCTCACAGCCTGCCCTATGCTGACACCACTCCCTGCCCCATCCCTGCTCCCTGGTGTCCCCCACCTGCCCCAGCGCAGCCCCACTGCTGTGCTGCAGCCTGCATGGCGAGCTGCATGGACACCCTCGCTCTTCACACACAGCCCTGCTGTGCTGCAACCACAGGCACAGCCTCCAAGCCAAGCACACACCTCAGCACACTTGCATGTACCTGCACACTCACACACACACACAAAAGCACACAGGTAACTCCACCCTCTGGACACACACCTATGGATGCTCACATGCCTACATGGGGACCATCCATTTTACCCCTGCTCTATGCACACACACACAGACACACACACACACATGCACCCTCTCCTTCTCACACATACACACACACACACCCTCTCCTTCTCTCTCTCTGGCTCAGCTCCCCACAACTCCGCCAGCCCCCCTCCCCTCACACAGCCGCAGCGCTGCCCGCACAGCCACGGGCACCTCCAGCCTTCCTCCCCCATCTCCCTCATCCCCCCTGCCCACTTTGCTTTCCCGGGTGGGAGCTGAAACCTGCAGCCCTCACACACACCCCAGCCCCTCATACACCCTGTCCGCTCACACCCACCCCAATCACACCCCCCCGACACCCCAAGCCCTGACCCTTAGCCCTGGCTGTCACACCCATCTCCCCCCCACGCCCACCGTGTCCCACCCCGCGCACTCCCGGTCCCGCTCAGCCCTCCCATCCTTTCCCTGTGACCGACGCTCCCTCTAGTGTTACACACGGGCGGCCGGAGCCGGCAGCGAGCCGCCCTGCCCCGCACACGCACTCACGCTCATATCCCACAGCCCCTCCATCTCACAGGGAACGGGGCGGCTCGGCTCCACCACTGCGTCCCCGCACTGCCCTCGCCGCCATCACCACCACCTCGTCCCCACCATGTGCACTCGTGCCCACCCTTTCCCTGCTATGCCCACCTCCGTGCCCATCACTGAGCCCACCACGGCATTCCCGCTGTGCCATTGCTGTGCTCCCTCCATGCCCACCGCTGCACCCCCACACCCACCAAGAGACTTGGCCAGCCAGATAAAGCCCACCTGTACTCTGGTGGCACCTCAGGGTGAGTGACATGATCTGGCAGGAATGGGAAAGACTGAGAAGGCCATGGGAAAATGCCCTGGCACAGTGCTGGGGGCTTGGTGGGCATCTCCCTGCCTCTGCCTGGGCTTGCCCCCTGCGTACAGGTGGCAGCCACAATGCCAAGGTGAGGCCAGCACTCTGCCGACCCTGGTGCCCTGCTGGGCTGCCCTCAGCACACAGGCAGGTGGCACTGCCTCACTCGGTGCATCCCTCTGCCCGTGTCCCCAGCCCTGTCCCGGAGGTGCCACCCTCAGCCCAGGGTAGCCTGACACAGGGGTCCCATGCTGGAAAGACAGGAGGGTCCCCAGGGACGGGAGGGGTCCCCACCCCAGCCACCTGCTATAGCCAAGCCCAGACCACACTCGGTGCCTCTGCAGCAAGGACAGTGACACCAGGGAGGTGTCAGCGGCACTGCTGGGTGCCTGGGGCAGGGGCAGCCGCAGGGGCACGGTGCCCTCACCCGGATGACGTAGCGGGAAGTGTTCCTCTCGTCCAGGCTGACGGTGAGGGAGAAGAGCACGGCAGCACTGTAGACGCCCTGTGTCTTGTAGAGCAGCTCGTTGATGTCCCTGCGCTCCGGAGGGGCGTCCCAGCCACCGCACTCCCCAATGACCTCCAGCATGGGCCGGGGCCCGAGCCGATCGATCTCAGCCCGGTCCAGGCACGAGCGGAAAAACTCCTTGACCTTCCTCTCTGCCGAGGCGCGGGCTCGGCGCCGCACGGGGCGGCTCAGCAGCGCCCGCAGCTTGGCCTCGTTCTGCTCGGCGATGGCCCCGATGGTGCCGTACACCAGCTTGTCCTCGGGGATGCCGTGCCGCCGGAGCCAGCCGCCACAGGCGAATGAGTAGAAGTCCTGGCAAGGGTCGATGGTGGCATCCATGTTGGCACTTAGGAAGCGGGATGCCCGCAGGAAGGCCTTCTTCTCCTGGCACCCCTCCAGGCAGTAGCTGTCTCCTTCAGCCGCCAGGTACTTGAGGACCAACATGCACGTCAAGATGACGCAGAGCCCCGCAGCAAAGACCAGCCCTGAGAGCAGGCAGACCTCCCGGCGGCTCCAGCGGGGCAGCCCCCCGCGGCGCTTCTTGGCCCCTGCGCCCAGCTGGAGGGCGAAGCCATTGGGCAGCGTCCCGCTCTGGTACTTGCTCACGTACTTCACCTCCTGAAACTCATCGTAGTGCGCTGTCAGCGAGTAGGTCTTCTCCATGGCCGGGGATGGGGCTCCCTGCCAGCAGCACTGCTGCAGGGGGCTCAGGGCAGGCGGAGGGCAGGCTCAGGCAGCACACAGTTCATGCCGTCGCCGTGCCTGCCACTGGGAAGTGGTGATGTCCGGGTGAGTAAGGAAGCTCCTGGAAAAGGCAGAGGAGATGGATGGGGGGGGGGATTGGGAGGAGCAAGGGCGGGGGGGTTACTTCTTGTCGTCATTGCTGCCTGTATATCCATCCCCATATGTGCCCCACTGCTGGCACTGAGATTGTCCATAGTGCCAGGAGCTTGGTGGCACCTCTACCCCATGGCTGTCCCCTCTGCCAGTTCCTTTGGTGACAGGGCAGGTCATCTGCATGCAGGACACCTGCATGATGGCAGGTTTCAGTCTTTGGCACAGCTAATCTCACACCCCCCACACCCACACAGCGCTCCAGCCAGAGCACTCATGCTGGGTGGATGTCCAAGGTGTTCCATAAACTCAAACTCAGCGCCATGAGAACCATTCCCAACCAGGGGAGCAGAGGTCTGCCAGTGTCTCTGGGTCGGGTATGGATGGGGTGAGCATCTTGGGGAAGAGGGGCTTTGGGGAGATTTGCAAGGGGAGCTGTGGGGTTGGGATGCTGTGGGCTGGGCCAGGTTGAGGGGCCCCACGCTGGGTTGCGCGGGTGGTGCTGCGCCGTCGCGGGCGGTGTTGCATTGTGCTGTGTGGGGTGGTGCTGCGCCGTGTTGCATTGCTTTGTGTCAAATTGTGGCGTGGTGCGTGATGTGTGAACAAAGTTAATTCCAGTCTGGGGGGAACCCTGCATCCCATGGACATCACAGCATTCCCCCACAATCACCACCACCATCCACCCAACCCCTCTCCACCGGGTGGTGCACGACAGGCAGGGGTGACTGTCAGGGTGACACGCTGGGGAGGAGGGGTCTGCCCATGGGGAAAAGAGGGTGGGGACATAGATGGGTGGGGGGGGTCTTCAAAGGGACACCCTGCTTCTTGCTTGGTGAAGAATGGTATCCAGATTTGCAGGTGGGGGAGGACGGGCTGGGGACAAAAAGCTGCTCGGGAGGTGGCCAGCATCCCCACAGCGGGGCTCCCCCGTGCCCCGTCCTTCCGCAACTTGGGCAAAGTTGTGCCCTGGCGCAGCAGCCCGGCAGTGCCCGTGCCAGGGAGCTGCTGCCGTCGGAAAGTTAGCGGGGACGGCAGCCGGCACGGCAAAGCGTGGGGTGGGGGGGCAGGGGGCTGCCCAGGAAGCTCGAGGGATGCGGCTCAGTGCGCTGCCCGAGATGCTCAGGGGATGCTCGGGGGTTCCCGGGGGATGCTGGCCGCGATGCTCGGAGGATGCCGCCTGCCCAGTATGTTCGGGAAGGTGCTTGCCGGGATGGCAGGGAAATGCTCGGGGGGTGCTAGGGAGATGCCGGCCGTGATGATGCCTTTGGTGCTCGGGGCCGCGCTCGAGGGTTGCTCGAGGGATGCTCGGGAAGTGCTCCCCGGGATGATGGCCGGGATATTCGGGGGATTCTCGGGGAGTGCTCGCCGGCAGGCACGGGGACTGCTCCCCGGACTGCTCGCGGGGTGCTCACCGAGGTACTCGAAGGATGCTGGGGGGATGGTCTTCGTTCTGCTGCCCGGGAAGTACGCGGGTGCTCGGGGGTCGCTCGTGGTTTGCTCACCGAGACACTTGGAGGATGCTCCCGGGATGCTGTGGCGACGCTGCCGGGATGCTCGGGGACGCGGTCCGGGATGCTCGGGGGCCCTGGGGGTGCTCAGCGGCTCTCTCAAGGGGTGTCAGGAGGCTGCCGGGGGCTGGCCAACCCCGCGCCACCCGTCCGGCTGCGCGCCCCGCGCTCCGCTCCGCGCCCCGCGCCGCGGCTGGAGGAGCGGCGGGGCCGGAGGGAGGCGGCGGGGCGGGGAGGGGGTGGTGTCTCCAGCCCGGCTCTCCCGCAGGCCAGGCTCCATTAACGAGATTATTATGCAAAAGAAGCAGCCCTGTGCCACCCGCCAGCCTTACCTCATCCTCGCCGGCGGGGAGGAAGGACAGGGGTGTCCCTGGGCCCCTTTACCCCGGGGGGGGCTGGCACAGGGCTGGCAGTGCCAGTCCGCCTGGCACTCCCCGTGCGGGGACCCTGACGCCACCCCCCGGCAGCCGGACACCCAGGAGGGGCGCGGGTGGGCACGGCCGACGGTCTGTGCCAGGAGCATCCCGGCACCGCGGCACCCCCTCCCTGCCCGGGCACCCTGGGGGCCCGGCCCGGCCCGGTCCCGTTCTGCCAGGGCGGGTGCAGGGGACAGGACTGCGGGTGGGCAGGAGACAGAGCCTGAAAGGCTCCGGGTGAGATGGTGGGCACGGGGGTGGCAGGGGTGGCACGAGGAGGAAGCCGTGCATCTGAACACACAGGCAAAGGTCCGGGAATATTAAACTGCATTGCAGATAAATCCCCAACATAAATATCGTGAGCTGCTCTGCCACGGGGGGGGCCCAGCAAGGAGATTTATAGCCCAGCAATTCCCACGGTGGCCCCCTGCAGTGCCTGGGTACTCTGGCCCCCCGCGGCCATCCTGCCTGTTGAGCTCAGGGGTGCCCTGCTACCCTCACCCTCCCGTGCCAGCACATCCCTGGGTGCTCAGAGAGGGCTCTGGGTCTCCTGGGTGCTGGGGTGGGACAGCACATACTGGGTGCTGTGCTGTGGCATGGGGCCCTGCTTGTCATGGCACAGGTGGCTCAGTGATGTGGGACCTGGTCTCTTGTCCTATGGGTACTGTGGTCTGGCCCCAGGCACAGCTCTCGGTGCCTGGGGCTGCTGAGGCTGCTCTTTCTGTGCTGGGATGCTGGGCATGGCCTGGGCACGGTGCCTTCTGCAGCAGCCAGACCCAGCATCACCTGCACAGGTAGTGGCACACATGTACATCATGTGTACACCCACACACTGACATGCAGCAGCACAGACACACACTCTGTGCCTTCACACATGCTCTCACACTCAAGCACTCACTGCCATCCACACATACCCTGGCACACTAAGCACAAGCTCAGGTGTTGCAGCTCAGCTTTCATGGGGCCCACACCAAGGCAGAGAGAATCATCAATCCCACAAGAGAGACGCCTCAGGCTCGGGTACCCTAAGCAGCCAGGTATCACCAACCCCAGTGGGATACAAGGGCACCCAGTCAGGCTGGGCACAGGGAATCCACCCTGCTGCTCATGAGGGTGCTGGCTGGAGGATACGAGCATGGGACTCCCCATGCCTGCACTTACCCAGGCCTGAGACACACTTGGTACCTTGGCTGGAGCATGATGGATGCACATGGAGGGCGGGGAGGGCCTGGTGTTATTAACAGCCCTGGGTATTGCTCCAACAGGGCTGTAAAAATTAAAGGCGTGTGGATATAAAATAATGGATAAATCTGAGCTGGCCGCAGAGCACTGCGGTGTCCCGCAGGTGTTAGCATCTCAAAAAGCCAGGGTATAGCAGGTGTGGGATGGGCACCTGTGGGTAAATATGGGGCATCAGGCAGTGCCTGCAGCCTCTTCCAAATGCTGACTTTCCCAAAAAAGGTCCGCTGAGTGCCCTGAGAGGATGTGCAGGCAGTGCCAACCTGTGGAACTGGTACTGCGAGGCAAGCTGCTGCTGGAGCTGGAATGGAAGAAAAGAGTTTACCCCTTTGCAGACTGGGCTGGGGGACAGGACACCTGCTTCTGGATGCCCAAGCGCTGCCCAGCCCACACACACCCAACAGCAGGATCCGTGCCATGGGGCCAACACGCCCAGAGATCACCAGGAGGGTGTGAGCATCCCGTGGCCCGGCGCTCATCATCAGCCAGCCCGTCAGCCCCGCTCCGCCCTGCCCATCCCGCGGGCCACCCCGCCGGCATCCTCATTTTCCCCAAGATTAGCCGCGGCGCGGGAGCCTCCGCGCATCGCCAGCAGGTGACAAATAAGATTTTTCCACTCTCCCGAGCACCCGGCATGGGTCTGTCATTGAAAATGCAAAGCAGCGCGGTGCCAACCTCCACCACCCGCTCTCACCTCTGTCAGCCCCATCAGCGCTGAGCACTCAGCCAGATGAACCCCCCCACCATCACCTCCAGACCCCCACTGTGCTCCCTCGGCAGTGCTGGGGCGCAGGGCATGGTGCCTTCACGCCCAATAAAACAGGGCAGGTTCCCGGGGGTTTCTCAGAGGGATGCTAGTGTGGGAGTGTCAGCCTGGGTGGGCAACACGGCCTTTTGGTGCACCCACATGCCTGGCGGAGGTTTGCACCAGTGAGGGGCTGCCCCTTATAGGAAACACCTGGCCCAAGACTTGCCTGCTTAGGGTGGGTGATAAGTCCCATCCCCTGCACCCAAGGCGGGAGTACGAGAGCGCTCCGCCCCACAGCTGGGTGCATCCACCCATTACCCACAACCCTCACCCGTGGACTCACCTTTCCCAAACCCCTCAGTCGTCCCCCTCCTCCCCTAAACCCCTCGGTTTCCCCCAGCTCCAAACCTTGCATCCCATTAGTGCCATGCCCCCAACTCAGAGCACAGCACCCCCCAGCAGCCCCCAGCCCCACTCCCCCCGCAGCCGCTGCGTCTCCCCTCCGCTATTGTCAGAGGGTTGCCTCTGCCTCTGTCTGCGAAATTAATTCGGAGGTGGAGAGGGAGAATTATGTAAAGTGTGGTTATTCTGGAGCGGCGGGGGAAGCGCGGCTGATGGCAAAGTGCCTTTTTGTGTGTTTAATATGCATTTTTTTCCAGCGGTGCATTTTCAGGCGGGTAATTTGCTGTCTTTTCAGACCCCGATCAGTATCATTTCTCCGGCAATGACAGCTTTTATTTGCACTGAAATGAATGCTGCAAAATTTCCAAGAAATAGCCGAGGCCCTGTTGGCTGCCCACCCCCGCAGGGCCAGCACATGGGCACCCGCCCCCGGAGCCCCCTGCCCACGGCCCCACTTGGCAGCAGAGTCCTGGGGTTCTGGGCAGATGCATGTGCCAAGGGTGTGTGCTCCACTGGCTCCCCCTTCCTGGAGCCCTGTGTGCACATCAGGGTGTCACACCTAGGGGTGGGTATATACACCCACACCAATGTGTGTGCACATACAGACAGCCCTTGTGCACGTGTGTAGCCCCCAGCACAGCACCCCCTTCCATGTGCACACGCACACTCACTCTCTCCTCGTTTATGCATATTCCTGTGTGAACATCTACACACATACACACACACGTCCCTGCTCGTGTGCTGGTGGGCCCCCTCCCCACTTTGTATCCCCGCCCAGACCTTGGCGTAGCACCCCTAATCCAGAGCACCAGGAGGGTTTGGGGGGGTTCCCCATTCACCGGGCTCTACCGCAGCCCAGCCCAGCACTCAGGGAAATCAAGGCACGGAGGGGGCAGGCACAGATGGGTGCTCTCTGCACAGTCCATCCCCTCTGGGCACAGACAGCAATGGGTGGGAGTCTGGAGGAGATGCAAGGGTGTGAGTGTGGCTGTTTGTCTGCACCTCTGGCTGTTGGGAAAGAGGAAAACTGCTGTTTGTGTAGGTGTGTGCCGCGTGGGCGGTGCGTGCCGGAGCTGGTTTGCCGGAGCCGTGGCGCGGGCGCGCGGTGCCGCCTCTGCAGCGGCCGTGATGCTGCACGGACACACCTGGCTGTGCCTGTGCGTGCCCATGCCAGCCCCTGCCCGTGCCACGGGGTGTGTGACAGTGTGTCTGCAGTGGTGCCATGGGCACACATGTCCGTGTCCCTGCGTGGGCATCTCTGACTGGGACAGCAGCCCTGGCTGTGCCCAGGCACATGTGGCCCAGGTGTGACACGAATGGTGTTGCAGAGTGCTCATGCATGGGCAATGCTGCATGCCCTGCAATGCTGTGGGGGTTGCATGGTCTTGAGCCTGGGGTCCCATGCCCCCCTAAGCGCCAGACCCTGCCTGCAGAGGTGCTGGTGCCTGGCATGGCCAAGGTTAACTCTGCTGGAGCCCATGGGCACAGTCAGGGGAAGCTTTAATTTAATGAAGTGTGAGGCTTTTTATGGGCTTTTAATTACGTGGTGATAATTAACATTATAGGCCTCCGGGTCCCACTGGTGCCAGGCTGCCCTGTGCCAGCTTCTGACTGTTTGTAAATAAATCCCGTGGGACACGTGGTGCTCGCCCCAGGGCACCCAGATCCAGCAGCAGGGAGCAGAGCCAGCCCCAGCCTCCTCCTCCCCAGCCAGGGCACAATCCACTGCAAAATGTGGGTCTCCAACATTTTTCCCCCCAGCTGCACCCAACCACCTGGGTTTTGCCAGCCCTCTGCCTGACCAGAGCTGCCAGCCAGCAGTGCCAAATTTGGTGAGAGCAGGCACAGGCAGCAGTGCCACACTTGTCACCCATGCTGGAGCCCAGCCTGGCTGGAAGCAACCCCCCGTGCTGGGGCTAATAGGAAGCAATCCATCAGGCAGCACTGGGCACACTGCCCACCTGCCAGGCACCCGATGGATTTATCGTCCAGCACCCAGGCAATTTCCTGCCCTTCTCTAATCAATAAGGGAGGGCAGGGGGCAAGGCCAGCTTCCCCCTGCAGGTCATGATGTGTGTGGGGAAATAAAAATGCCCCAAAAAACAGGTCAGGAGACCCAGGTGTGTGGGTAAGGACCCCACCACAAATAATTTCCCCATTTTCTGCCAGCACCAGGGGATCAGCAGCCATAGGGGTGGGGGGACTACAGATTAAAGCATCTGGATAGCCCCCCTCCAACAGCACTGGGGGTACGGAGCAAGACCCAGGATGCCATACGCTGCAGCCATTAGGGCCAGCACCCGACTGCTTCCCCCACCCACCCAGCCTCACACAGGGAGCCCAGGCCTCCAGGCTCCCCTCCCCCACCCTTTCCCATTTAATTTTTCCTAATGAAAGGCAGGAGGATGGCGGGGAGCTGGGGCACCAAGGTCGAGGCTGCCTTTAATCAATCCCCGCTGCTGGCTGGGTGCCCGGAGGAGCTGGCGGAGGAGAGGATGGGGGCTGCGGCAGGGGAGGAACTACAGAGGGGGTTGCAGGGTGCAACTAAGGGGCTCCCAGCAGACAACTGGGGCACCCAGCGCTTGCCCCCCCCAGGACCCTGCTATGCCCTACTCCAAAGAAAAGGCACCGTGAATGCACCGTGCTGCCCATCCAGCCCCAGAGCTGTGCCGGGATCCTGCCAGGGCAGCTTTAATCCTCTGCAGGAGACATCCCCAAAAATCAAACCCCCTCCCCGCACCCACCTCTCACTGTGGGGTACCCTCTTTGCCCTCCAGGATGGAGACACTGGGGCCATCCTCAGGCTCAGGCTGCTAAAGGCACTGGGCAAAGGAGTGTGCAGGGAGCCAAGGGGGACCTGGGGGTCACCTAGAGCTGGGTGCTGGTGACAGCACTCACCCCGTGCACCAGCACGGTGGGGCCCAGCCCGCGGGTGAGCAGCTCCAGCTGGTGCAGGTAGAGCGGGTAGAGGCTGGTGTCGGCCGGCGGCCGCGGCAAGTACAGGAAGCGCACGGCCGGCGCGGGGCTCTGCTCCAGGACCAGTTTGTTGGCGGCACGCACGTACTCATCTGACACTTGGGTGGTGTTGGTCGGGAAGTTCACAACCCCTTCCTCCTCTTCCTCCTCCTCCGCTGGCCCTCCTGAGGGTCCCTGGCAGGTCTGCCAGTGCAGGCGGGTGATGGCATCCCAGGGCACCAGCTGGATCTGGGCCTGGATGCGCAGGTCCTTGAGGAGCTGGCGCAGCTTCTCCTCCTGGGCATGGGGCATGGTGCCCGCCTCCACGCAGAGGAAGAGGCGCAGGCGGGCCCGGCGCCAGGCCCGCGCCATGTTGAGGACGCAGGCCATCTGCAGCAGGAACAGGCTGCAGGTGTCGGCATAGCGGGCGCTGTCGGGCCGCAGCAGGTTGACAGGCCAGACGTGGATGGTGGGCGGGGGGCTGGCGGCCCGCCGCAGCTCCCAGGCCTTGTCCAGGCTCTCCAGCTGCCGGGCCAGCAGGACATTGCGAAGCATCTTCAGGGCGTCAGCCACAATGCCCACGTACTCCCGGGCTGACAGCAGTTTGGGAGTGGTGGCTGCCCGCAGCGGGGGGAAGCCCAGGGGAACCTCCTCACGGGCGCTGGTGAAGGCAGGGTGCCGGGCCAGACCGTCCTGCGGCGCCTCGTCGTCGTAGAAACCCAGCACCAGGGTGTTGGGGCGCATCCCGCCTGCCAGAGAGACCGTGCCAGCCCAGCTGAGCAGAAGCAGAGGGCTACACCAGCCCTCCTGGCACTGCAGGTGTCAACAAACCACAGCTTGACTTTGGCATTGCTCACCCTGCCAATTTCAGACTCCTCAGGATCACATCTAGATAGCTCAAAGACCCGACTTGATTTTTGCACTGCCCACTCAATACCTCTCCCACTTGTCTTTGGGACTGCCCACGCTGTGTGCTTCCAAACCCCTTGGCATAGCTCATCCAGGTGTCTTCAAGCCCCTCAACACTGCCAACAGTGATGCTTCGAAACCCCAAACCCCCTACAGCTCATCCCAGATGCTTCCAAGAGCAAATTTGGCTTGGCATCGATCATTCAAGTGCCTCCAAACCCCTTGGCACTTCTCAACCCAGAGGGACAGCAGGATGGACCCTCACCCATGTCCAGACCAGGCACCACTTACCAAGGCCAGAGGTGAAGAGGAGCTGTCGGACACCGTGCCGTACTGAGGGTGCAAGGGTGAGGCTGACAAAGGCCTTGACATTCAGTTTGTCCACCAAGCTGAGCCACGAGTCCTGCTGGGGCTGCAGCGGATCTGAGGGCAGCATGTCTGGGTGGGGGACAAAACCAGCATCAGTGGGACAGATATCCCATACTGGGGCTAACCCTGCTGTCCACCCCTGCTGCAAAACCCTGTGCCCACCCCAGCACCCGTGAGATGGAGAGGTGCTTACAGAGAGAGATATAAAATTGTACATAAATGTATAAGAAACCCCAGGCAGCCCCATCCCCACTCCCCAATTTCAGGCCATTAGTCACCACAGCAACAGCAGGGAAGGGGGAACAGAGCCTGTGCATCAGCCATGTCATGTGCCAGGGAGAGCACACGTGTGCAAACCAACACAAATGAGAGTGCAAACACCCCCAAGGCACCTGGACACACAGCAGCAGGTGTGAGGTGAGGATGGACACAGGCACACACGTGTGCAAGGCTGTGCCAAGTGTGTGCCCACATGTGTGCTGGGTGTGTACAGGTGCTAACTTGGCTGGCACATGCCTCGTGTGCGTGCCAACACTGACACATGCAGGAGCCCCACGTGCACATGTAGGGATGGACACTCATGCACACACATGTATAAGTGTGTGTGCACAGGAGGGATGGGACAGACACAACTCACTGATGTCCCCATAGCAGGCAAGCCCAATGTGCCACACATGTGCCCAAAACACTGACATTCCCCAGCCATCAACTGGTCAGCAGTGTCAACCCAAGAAGCCCAGGAGCCCTCTGGCACCACAGCAAAGTGCAGAGGCCATTAGCACAGGGTGCAAATCCTCACCCAAGTCCTGCAGCTCCACATGGCCCAGGACGTAGAGGCCGCTCTTCTTGAGGTCATTGACGAAGTCGATGAGGCGGGCGCTGCCTCGCGGGTTCTGCACCATCAGCAGCATCTGCGGGCGCCAGAACTTGACATGGTCCTTCCGCACATCCAGCATCAGCAGGTACTTCCGCACCTGCAGGACAGAGGGAGGGAAACAGATGAGGAACCCTTTTTGTTTCACCAATCCACCCCCTGGGGATGCCAGTCCTGAGGACATACTGCCCAGGACACAGCTGAGCTGCCATGGGAACACCAGCTTTCCACCCCATAAGGGGACAACAGGAGGACAGCACTTACCTGATGAAAGATGAGGGCCTGGCTGATGTAGCCCCAGGTGCTGCTGGGTGAGAGGTAGTGAAGGGCAAGGAGGAGGAGGAGGAGGAAGCCCAGGCTTGCTGAGGCTGACACAGGGCTGATGAGGAACATCATGACACAGCAGCCTGCGATGCCCAGCAGGCACGTGTGCCAGGTGAAGTACCGGAAAGTGGGCCTGCAGCAGGGAGGAGGGGACACCTGCTATCATGTGGTGCCCATGCTGCCTGTGGGGAGGGCACAGCAAGGGCAGCTGTGCCAAAGGGCCACACCACCCACCCCCAGTGATTCTGCTATGCCAGCCCAGGGCATGTTGGGCACCTCATGCGGCTGGAGGAGAAGTTATGGAGGGGAGATGGTATCTCCCAGGGCAGTGGGCAGCCTGTTGCTGCCAACCCTGGGCAGACAGGGCAATGATGGCCATGGGGCTGGCACTGTCCTAGAACACCCAGGTAGTAATGGGCAGTGTATGGCAGCGCTGCCAGCCACGGTCCCCACTCATTCTGGTGCAGGGAGGCAGAGGCGGGGAGGCGAGAAGCTGTTATTTTCTCTAATTGCTGTTTTTCCTGAAAGGTAATTAAAATCCTTTTCCGCTGTGCTTGATGCAGACCTCAGTGAGGGGAGGGGGGAGGCACCAGATGTGGGGTGGGTGAGGGGCCTGTTGCTACCCATCCCAGCAGGCTCCCCCCAGGCACTGATCCTGCCCCATTCCGTGCCAAGTCAAGGAAGCAGCTGGGCAGGGCAGATGGGGCCCAAGCCACAGCCTGGCACAGGCATCAGCTCTCCTTTGGGAATGGGGCCTCTGGGGGACTCCCAGGCAGTGCCACCCAGCCCTACTTGTGCAACACCTTTGCCCACCTGGGGGACTCTCCCTGCTGTGGAGTTAGCATCCTGCACTGAGGGCAGTGGGCATCACCCAGGAGGGAGATCAGGCTCCCCCAGCCATTCCCTGCACCCCAGATTTGGGCAGCCCTACGATTGCCCAGCCTCACATCAGAGCACCCCACACCTTGTACCACAGGCTGGGCCTGCCTGCTACACATACTCCTTCTTCCTGGAAGATATTTTCTCCTCCTCCCACCCAGAATCCTCCTTCCTCCCTCCCCCTTCTCCGTTAGTTTAATTAGCGCTAATGGAAAGCGGGCTCCATCACTGCTTGGCAAACTGCCCGGGGGATGCCGGCCGGGCCCAGGCTATAAATTACCTCTGGAAGCCTGAGGGGAGGGGGCGGGTGGTACCCATGGTGCTGGATTTATCCATATCCACTCAGCAAAGCAGTGCCGGTGCACGAGAACCATGCCAAGCCAGTGCCATTCTAGGACCTGTCCCCTTCTCTCTCCCCAGGGATAGGGGTGTCTTTGTCCCTCTAATGCCCAGGAGAGGGGAGTTCAGCATCTCTGCCCACCATCTCATCATAAATCTCAGGCACAGAGGTGGCAGGGGAATCACAGATAGAAGAATGGAGGGATGGGTGCCTGCCAAGCATCTCAGCACAGCCTCTCGCCCCTGTGGCAGTGGGTACCTGAAGTTGGGGGCCGAGGCCCATTCCAGTGCCAGGCAGGCCAGGTTGACAGTGGCATAAACCAGGAGGAAGAAGATTGTCACGACACTTGCGATGGTGTTGAGCTTCCCAGAAAAGAGCACAAGCTGCAGAGAGCACAGGGTGAATGCATACCCTGGGACAGCACGTCAGGCATGTGCCCAAGCCACCCCTGTCCACCTGGGGTGTATCCCAGGGGTATGATGAGTAAGGGTACAGACAGGAATCCCTTTCCCTTTTTTTGATTTATCCTTAATTGATGGGATACCTCCCATCTCAGGGAGGTAGGGGCACAACTGCAGCAGGACACCCAGGACAGGGAGGCTGGAAGAGGAATTCCACAGGGCAGGGGCACATGCCAGGCTCCACAACACCCAGCCCAGGTGACAACCAACTGTCACCCAGCGAGGCCAGGAAAGAAGCATGGCTGACAAACTCACCTGCACCACCAGCCAGGAGAGGATCACTGCCATCACTGGGTTCCCACTGGCAGATGTCTTCTTGGCCAGCACCAGTGCCCGGCCTGCAAGGCAGAGCAGGGAGGCTGGGCTGGGACACCCCAGTAGGCAGCCACAGGTTCAACCACCAGCCAGGAATCCCATCCCCACCCTGAGTGCTGGGGCGGGGGCAAATTCCAGGACATGCGGGTGACCCAAATGGGCACACACCAACCCACAAACCATCACCTCCGCACCAAGAAGGGCGTTCCCTGATGTCAGGGCTAGCAGGGACAACCTGCTGAGGGGGCTCCAACGAGTGCCAGGGCATTCTGGGCACTCACCAAAGAGATCATCCCGGGCCAGAGCATACAGGATGCGGGATGCCCCGATGAGGTTGCTCATGGCTGCAGAGAGAGTGGCAGCATAGATGCCCACAGTGACCAGCGGTGGGAAGATACTGATGTCACGCAAGAAGCCATAGTCTTTCTGCAGGAGGGTCCTGGAGAGGGACAAAGACACACTGGCATCTGCCTCGGCCCAGGCCAGCAAGCCCTGGCACCAGGCACACCCTGGCATGTGGAGAGGTGGCCATACCTGTTGCAGGTGGCACACATGAGGAAAGCCAGCAGGTTGTAGACGAGGTAGGTGAAGAGCACAGCAGAGATGGTGCCCCGTGGGATGGAATAGCTCGGGCGCTTCAGGTCCCCTGTGGGCAGGAGCAGGCAGCATTAGTGCCCACAGGCACAGCACACCCCTGATCTCTCTCAGTTCCTGTTCCTGGTGCCACCCTGCCAGGCACCTCCTGTCCTTACCTGACATGTTGGAGCCTGCCATGATGCCAGTGCAGCCGTTGAACATCACTGCAAACACGGAGCTGAAGCTCATCATCTGCCCAGTGGTGTAGTCCACATCATACTTACCTGCAGGACACACAGACAGGGGCTGTGACAGGCTGTCCAGGGTGGCACAGCCCCACCACAGGCCCTCTCCTCCATGTGCCCACACACAATCTACAGAGAAACCACCCCACAGCACCTGCTTTGTGCCCACCAGCTGCCCCCACCCTCGAGCAAGCCCCATGTGATGTGGCAGTGCCAGTGGGCACAGCAGGCAGGTGGGAGAAGCCTCTCCTCACCGCCCAGGTTGTCTCGCAGGGTGCTGAGGGAGAAGCCGGTGAAGGAGCCGTTATCAGTCTCAGTGCCATTGCCGTTGGGCAGGCGGATGGGCACCTTCAGGGGCCGTGTGGCGAAGAAGCTGACAAGGATGGTGCCCAGGACAGCTGCAACGATGAGGAAGATGAGGAAGGTGGCCTTGGCGTAGATGGAGGCACCCACGAGGCACACGAGGAGGCAGAGGGCCAGCAGCACGGTGCCGTAGAGCAGCTCGTACCAGTAGCTCTGGGGCAGGACGTGGACGCCTGTGCCCGCTTCTTGCCCTGGGCAGAGACAAGTCAGGATCAGCCAAGCTCGGAGGGGGCATCACAGGGAGCTGAGAGCTACTAGCATTGTGTCAGGCATGATGGGCACCAACTCACAGGCCAGAGGGCTGGGTGAGCCATGGCTGGCTTGGCTGGGCAGGGTGCTTAGCGTGCCTGGCACAGAGCTAGGGCTGCTCAGGTAAGGGACACCTGCTGTCCCCTGCCACCACACAGGGCGGTACTCACCAGGCGGGATCCCAAAGCTGTCCACCACTGCCTCCACCAGCCCCAGCACATAGAGGGCACTGCCACACACATTGGCCAGAAAAAACATGATCCCGATGCTGCCCCCAAACTCCGGGCCCAAGGCACGGCTGATCATATCTTGCTCGAGTCAAGGGAAGATGTCAGCAGCACAAACCACCATCACATGCTCCCACCCCTCTCTCCCAGGCCAACAGGGTCCCAGCCTCAGCATGGCACCCCAAGGCCACTGGGTAGTCACTCAACTTTGTCCCACATGCCCTGTCCCAGCAGCACCCACAGCAAAGGATACAGTAGGCTCCTCCAGCATCCAGTGCCCCGTTGGTGGCAATGGCACACACAGACAGCACCGTCATGCCAATGATGAAATATGCCACTGCGAACATGGCCAGGGCCTGGTACAGCCCAGCATGACCCACCACGAACCCTGCCGAGGATGGGAGAGGCCAGCGTGCCCATTAGCTGAGCATGGACAACCTGCAGGACAGAGTCCCTGGGCACTGCCACCACACAGACCTCACCCCACTGAGGCACACGGCCACTCCCATCCCTGTGCCCACAGCTTCCCCCAGGACCTGCCAGCCCCCTTCCATCCAGGATGAGGATGCTTCCACCTCCCACCCACAGCAGCACACACCAGTGTCTCCCTCTCTCAGGGTATCTCCATTTTCCACCCGTGTGTGGCTCAGTGTGCCCAAAAATCAAACAAATAGGGAAGCGGCTCCGCTGCTGGGACCCCTGTGCCCTGCTGCCACCCTTGTTTCCCAGAGTGGGGAGTCAGGAGCTCCCCACAGGGATCTCCTTGCTGCCTGCTTGCCTACAGCGCAGCAGGAAGTAGAAGCAGTCCGGGTGTCCCTGCCAGCCACGGCTCCGCTCCCGGTGGGGCAGGTGGGTGTTCCCGCAGAGAGGGCCCAGAGCCCCACGGCCCTGCCCGGGGTGACAGCAGCGATCCCGGCGGAGCGATCCCGGCTGGCGACACTGCGGGCAGGACGGGGCTGCCCGCGGCTGTGGGCGCTGCCCTATCTCAGCCACAGGCCCGGCCGCGGATGTGCCCGCGGGAGAGGCAAGGGGGGGTGACCGGGGCACCGGCACCGCAAGGAGCCCTCGGGGCGACAGGCTGGGCTTGAGGGCACCCGCTGCGGTCTCCAGAGAGCCGGAGGGCATCCGAGTGCCGGATCTAAGGGGGGGTGGGGATGTTGGTGGAAATAAAGGGATGCCCCAAAAGCACTGCGGGCCTAAGCAGGAGGGGCTGCTAACCCAGGAGATCGGGGGAGCATGTGAGGTGTGGGGGAAGCGGGGAGCTGACAGGGAGAGCCTTGGACCCCCCAGAGTGGGAAAGTTCCCCTTCCTGGCAGCTTTCCTTCCCCTCCACCCGGCACCTCCCCTACAGCCCCGCGCTGCCCGGGGTAACACAGCCCCAGGCGGGGGCCAGGTCAGGCCGTGCCCGCTGTGGGGCTGGGGGAGTAAGAGCCTCTACGAAGCCCCCAGGCAGAGGAGTGAGAAAGGGGTGAATGATGACACGGGTGATGGCCGTGCCCCCATCCTCGGGGGTGTCCCAGACAGGGAAATGGTCTCAAGGCCCCCATGGCCCGGCGGGGCCCCCGGGCACGCCGCCAACTCCCGCCCTGAGCTTTCCGTGGGCGGAAAGTGAAAGAGGAAAAGCTTTTCCCGTTCCCGGACCAGAGCAAACACTGCCCGCCCCGCCTGCCCCGGGCCACGCTGGGGCACCGACCCCTTCAGGCCCCCCAAAAGGCTGCCAGCTGCCCCAGCCCATGCCCATCCTACCCCCTTCGTCTCCCAGGGGTCACAGTAACAGACTCATAACCAAAGTGGGGGCAGACTGGGAAACAATGCGTGCCCTTTGCACACACACAGAAGGGAAGCTGAGAATCTGCTGGGGGACACCAGGGTTCTGCCCTTGGGACACTGGATGGGATGCGGGAGAGAACTGGGGTGCTGGAGCCTGCCACTGCAGGATGCCTGGGAAGCAGCGGGACCCCAGCACTAGGGGACAGGTGGACATGAAGGCACTGGAATCTCGTCTAGGGGAAGACACAGGATTCTACTCCCGGAACATCAGGGTTTTGAACTAGGGTCCCTTATGCGGGTCCCTAAAGTCCTAATTCGGTTGCTGTAGTGCAGGTTCCTGTCGCTGGGTCCTGAGACCCGAGCCTCCAGCCTAATGGGGTCAGGTGGGGACACACAGCACCGGGACCCCAGCCCGCTCCGGAACTGAGCAGGCAGGGGAAAGGCACGGGGCCCCCAGACCGTGGGCACTGGGGTACGCACTGGAGGGGAGCACTGGGACTGCAGCAGAGACGGAGGCCCAGGAGAGGGCACTGGGAGGGCACTGGCGACCAAGACTGGGCGGCTCGGGGCTCCAGAGGCGGGGGCTCCGGGATTAGACGGGGGCCGGGCTGGGGGTACCAGACAGAGCTGGTGACACTTGAGGGGCCCCGGGCCGCGGCCGGGAGTGGGGGCTGCCCCGGGGGCGGCGGCACTCACCGAGGCGCAGGAAGAGGACGACGCTGAACATGGAGAGCAGCGTGGGCACCACAACGCCCAGGAATGTGGGCAGCTTGCGGGGGGCGGCGGCGGCGGCCCGGCCGCGCTCCCGGCCCCGCTCCTCCTCGGCCGAGCCGCCGCACAGGCGGTACGTGAGCAGCGCGCTCCGCTCCGAGCTCGCCATGGCCCGGCCCGGCCCGGCTTGGGCCCCGCCGATCCCGAAAAGCGTCCGGTCCCGGCCCCGGCCCCCGCCCCGGCAGCCCCGCCCGCCGACCCGGTCCCGACCCGCCAGGCCCCGCCCCACACACGGCCCCGCCCACGAGCCGCCGCACAGGCCACGCCCCCGACCGCGCCCCTCGATAGGCCCCCGCCCCGTGCTGGCCCACCATAGAGGCCCCGCCCCACCGTGCACTCTGCCCCGCCCCTTTAGTGGCCCCGCCCACAACCCCTCGCTCTTGTCCCCTGTCCCAAAATGCTCTCCCATAGTGGTCCCCTCCACCGCCCCCCAAGCCCCACCCCAACACCCCCACAGTGACTTCCTCCCCAGCCCGAGTCACTCTACACCCCCAACCCTCGACCCTTCCGGGGTCTCCCCACTCTGGTACCCGGCACTGTGCCCCCACTCGCGTCCTCCGAACTCGCCCCACTCCTCTCGCACCCCAAAACCCGCCCCTGCGTCGCCACGCGCCACCTGTCTCCGACCCCCCAGTGGCCAACACCTGATACCGACTCGCGTAGCCTCGCCCTCGGGCACCCCCGGGAGCTCCGGTACAGCTCCCGCCCATGTCCGCTCCCCCGCCCCGCGGCGCTGCCGGCCGGGCTCGGCTGCCCGCGCCAATTACCGGACAACTGGGGCCCCGGGGGCACCGTCCCCCCCCTGCCCGCTGCCAGGGCTGGGATCTGCCCGGGCCCCGGGGTCCCACTGCCACCGCCGCCCGGGGCGGCCGAGCGCCTCGCCAATTAGGTTAATGGGGTTGGCACCGGCACCGAGAGCGGGGGGCACGGTGCGGCCGGGGGAGAGCACCACTCCGGCCTCAAGTTCCCGCGTGGGCGCCGATTGCGGTCAGCAGAGAGATTAGACCCCCGCGTGTCACTGGTGTGGGGGATCCGTGCGGGGACACGGGGACGGGGCGGGAGAGCGCGCCCCTGTGTGCCGCAGTGCTGTGTCCCCCCACTCGGCCCCGCCGTCCCCCGTGGGGCGGAGGCACAGCGTGCCCCCGCGGCCGAGGTGGGAGCCCGCGCGGCCGGGGCTTTCATCTGCGGCGGGCCTGTCGCCGTGCCAGCCGCGGGCAGCCCGTGCCTTTGATGTGCCACTGAAGCGGCATTGTCCGCGCCCTGCTGGCACCATCGCGGCCGGGAGGACAAGGGGGAGCGCGGGCACGGTGCCGCTCCTGCCCCTAATGGGGACGAGCATCCCCCGGACTCGAAATGGGGATGGGGGCACGGGCACCTGCTGCACTTACTGGGGGCAGAGAGCGCGGTGTGGGTACCCCCTATGGAGTACAGAGATTTGAGCACGGGCACCCACTGCTCCCCAGCGGACATGAGGGTACGGACCCCCCCTACCCTTAGCAAAGACAGAGCTCTGGACACGGGCACCCATCTCTTCCCCCTAGCAAAGATGGGCACCCCACAAATGGACATGGGACCCAGAAACTCCAGTTCCTTTTACAGGAACAGAGGTGGGGGCATGGGCATCTGCTGCACCACGAAGAGGTCATGGACATGCAGCTACCCTTTCACCAAAGGAGCTGAGGCTGGGCTCCTGGGCACAGGAGGGTGGCAACTGGGGCAAGGCAGTGGCATCCCAAAATGTGGTGCCAGTGACCAGCCGAGCGGGGGGCGCGTAGCAGACTGTCCAGCTGGGCTGGTTAGTGTATCCCTCCCACCCCTGGGGCCAAAGCTGCCCCCAGCCCGGGCCCGCTGCTGAAGAAGAGGACAAGCAAGAAGGACAGCCGGTGACACGGTCCCACCTGCCCCCGCCGGGGCACGTCCTCCTGCCTGCACCCTGCACAGGACAGGGCACACTGCGGCGGGGGTATCGGAGGGGTATCCCCGGGGGCAGCCGCTGCCCAGCGCGGGGGTGCAGCGCCCTTAGGCGGGGCGATCTGTTCAGCCAGGCTTGGGCTGGCAGAGAGAGCGGGGACCCCCCGCCCCGGACACCCCCGCCTTCCCTTCCCCCGCCTGGCGCGCTCGGCCGCTCCCGGCCCGCTGCCCGCCTTTGAAACCGCCGGCGGGGCTCCCACGCCCAGCCCGGGCCCCCCGCGCCCGCAGCCGCCGGTGCGTTCCCACCCGCCCGGGGCCCGCAGGAGGGAGGGTGGCGCGGCCAGGGCTTGGCGTGAAAATGATCAAGGGCCGCGGGCAGCGCCGGAGCGCAGCGCCCGTCTGATGCTGCCCGCCCGGAGGCCTCGTCGAACAAAGGCGGCATTGAGGCCCCGGCTGCGCCCCCCCCCCGCGCCCCCCGCCCCGAGCTGGCATCTTGGCGCGACATTAATGAACTCGCCTGTTTGTGCTCCCCCGGCCCCTCTCTCCTCCCACCGCCCGGGGGGCACCGTATATATCCATCCCTCCTTGCCTGCCTCGGGCATTTCGGGGGTTCCCCCCGCCTGCCCCCTTTTGCCCGCCCGGGGATGGAGCAAAGAGGGAAGAGGACACGGGACGGTCTTCTCGGGGTCCGGCTGGTGCCCCCCGTGCTTTTGCTGTCACTGCTGCAGCTGGTGGGGGGGGCTCCCGTGGGCCAGAGGCTGTACCCCATGCCGGCCAGCATCCTGCAAGGTCAGTGGGGCGCAGGGACGGGGGTGTCTTTGCGGGAGAGTCTGGCTGCAGATGGGGTGGCTGTAGGAGATGGGACCCTTGGGCTCACTCTCAGGTAGGGTGGCAGCACAAGCAGGATGGCCAGGTCCTTGTCAAAACCCCCAAAAACCTGGGGCATGTCTGTGCTGCCCGGACTGAGTGTCAAGTGCTGCCAGTGGCACTAGGGGACACGGGGTGCAGGGAGTGCTGTGGTTTATGCCCTGCAGTGCCAGCACTGTGCCACTTCCAGGGGACAATCTGCCAGGGCATGGCTGGCAGGAAGGTGGCTCTGCATAGGTACAGGTGGTCACAGATAGGGGCACAAGGGGGGATGCACACATAGGGCAGGCAAAGGACTGCACACACATGGGCACATGCAGGAGCACACAGACATGGGCACACGGACCCTGGTGCACACAAGTGTGCACTCAAGAGCGTGCATAGAGGTACACGTGGGCACACCTGCCTGGGCTCACACCCTGTCTCCATGTAAAACAGGAACACAGAGACCTGGGCAAACACCCAGGTGTGCATGTGCCAGCTCCAGCAGGGATGTGACACTGGTGGCTGTCACTCTAGGCAATGTCAAAGGGTGACAGGCCATGCCCAACCTGACACCTGCCGTGGCAATACCAGGGCACAGGCACCAGGCAGGCTGGGGGCACCCTGTGGCTGTGGTGGGGGGCAGCAATGGGGGCTCTGGGGGTCTGAGCCCCCTGTGTGCACCCACCAGCGCTGTCAAGCCGGGGGACGCTGGTGCTGGAGGCGGCCCTGAGGAGCGCCCTGCTGGCCCTGGAGCGGGCGCTGTCTGAGCAGCAGCGGCAGCGCGGCGCCTGCGGGCTCTGTGCCCCCTGCCTCTTCCCACCCTGCGCCAACATCACCGGCCGCTGCCCACGTGAGTCATGACCCCTTTGCCCCCACTGCCCTGCCCTGTCCCCAGGAGACCCTACCCAAATAGAAGCCAGGATCCCCAGCCAAATGAAGCCCAAGTGTCCTATCCAAACACCATCCCATGCCCAGAAGACCCTACCAAAACCTGCACCCATGCCTGGAGACCCTACCCAAATATTTGGATGCCTACATCATCCCCTAGAAATCCTATCAAAATTATACCCCAAGATCTTACCCAAACCATACTCATCCCCTCCAGGCTTAACCTACTGGCTTTTACCAAAACAGCACCCTGACTCCTGAAATATATCCCTAACTGCTAATGACCCTGCCCAAGCAGTTCCCATTGTATCTAGATCTTACCCAATCACCAGGAGCCCTATCCAAATCATTGCCTGATCCCTTGTGAACTTTTCAGATATTCACCCCAAAAATGTACCCCAGTACCCAAAAGATCCTACCAAAACATGCCGACTCCACAGCCTATCATGGTCCCTTCCCACCCATCCCAAAGCAGAGACGGGGGTGGCCTGGGCAGAGGAGCACATGGAGGACACGGCGATGCCCACAGCCCTGCTGTCCTTGCAGCGCCAGCTGTGCCCCCTGCCATGCCCCCCAGCTGCCAGGCCCTGCTGGATGCCCAGGCGCTGCCCGAGCTGCCCCAGCGCAACCGGGCGCTGAGCCAGGCCTGTGCCCCCTACCAGCGCCTGTGCCGCCCCGAGGGGGCCCTGCACACCTGCGCCCCGCTCAGCGCCCAGCTCTGCCACCGCCGCCTCCAGGAGTGCCGTGAGTGGGCACCCGCACCCCCCTGCACCCTCCCAGACATGGGAGACCCTACAATAACAAATGGGGTATCCCCAGGGGGTGCTTGGAAGGGATATGGGGTGCTGGGGTGACAGAGGGTGCTGGGATGGAGTGGGGAGATGGTGGAGGTGGGAGTATGATAGAGTGATAAGGGATCGCTGGTGGGATGGAAGGCTGGGAGACGGATCTGGGAAGGGAATTGGAGATTAAGGGGATGGAGGTATTTGGAGCGATGAGCAAATTGGGCTGGGTTGGGCTGGGACACTGAGGGGCAATGAACAATCTGTGGCGGGAGAAGTGGGCAAGGGGAGACTGGGGATACTGAGTCACTGGGGGTGATGAGCACTCCCTGGGGTGGTACAGGGATGTTTGCTCGGGCTGATGGGGGTCTGGGGGCACTGAAAGGAGCTTGAGAGACTTGAGGACAGCAGGGTTGTGGTGGTGACATCGGGGGGGAGTGTCCCCACATGCCATGACAGCCTGTCCCTGCAGAGACGGTGGCCGCAGCCCCGAGTCCTGACGCAGCAGCGGAGGCGACAATGCCAGGTGAGCCGGGGCGGCCCCGCCGTGCCCACGCCACCCCCCCAGCACGCCGGCGGGCTCCCCCGGCCCCCGGCTGCCTGCTGGGCCGGGGGGCAGAGGTTAGCGTCGGCAGCTGCCGGGCTGCGGGGTGCCCCCGGCCCTCCGCCCCCTCGCCTCCGTGAGTACGATGAGGCTTGACAGCGCGCCCGACGCGCCTCATGTCCCGCCACCCCCTCCACCTGCCACGGCCATCCCCGGCCACCCGAGCTTACCTGGGAGACGGGGTGTCCAGCAGCCGGCCAGCAGGACGCTCCCGTCATCCCGACTCTGTCCCCCAGGGAGCTGCGGGCGCCGCGGGGTCCCACAAGCCAACGGCACAGCCCCCCGAGGCCGGATCATGGGCGGCAGCGCGGCCCCGCGGGGCGCCTGGCCCTGGCTGGTGTCGGTGCGGCTGCACGGGGAGCTGATGTGCGGAGGGGTGCTGGTGGGGCGTTCCTGGGTCCTCACGGCGGCACACTGCTTTGGCGGGTACGGTGCGGGCACGGCAGTGCGGGGATGATGCCCTGCAGAGGCGGGCACGGGGAAGCACCATCGCCCCTGTAACCGGCTGCCCCCCACCCCGCCAGGAAGCGGAACGAGCTGGCCTGGACAGTGGTGGTGGGCGACCACGAGCTGGGCAAGCCGGGAGCGGGCAAACGGGCAGTCCCCGTCCGGCGCATCCTGCCTCACCCTAAGGTCGGTGGAGGTGGGCACCACCCCCACCTCCCTGTGCATGCCCCAGGGGCCCACACCGACACCCCCACATGGGCATCCCCGCATCTCCTTCCAGTTTAACCCCAAGACGTTCCACGGGGACCTGGCGCTGCTGGAGCTGGCAGTGCCGCTGGCCCCATCACCCACCGTCAGCCCCGTGTGCCTTCCCAGCGGCTCCACGGAGCCCAGCCCCGGCACGCCCTGCTACATCGCGGGCTGGGGCTCCCTCTACGAAGGTAAGAGACACGGTGCAGTCTTCCCCTCTGTGCCTTCTCTGGTGCCAACCCCAGCGCGGGGAGGCAGGGCAGGGGGATGTGAAAGAGAGGGAGATGTCCGGGCACAGGGCACCCCATAACGGGTGCCTTGCCTGGCAGAGGGACCAGCAGCCGACGTGGTGATGGAGGCACAGGTGCCCCTGCTCAGCCAGGAGACGTGCCGGGGTGCCCTGGGCAAGGATCTTCTCACCAGTGCCATGTTCTGTGCTGGGTATTTGTCTGGAGGCATCGACTCCTGCCAGGTAACACCGTGCCTGAGGGACTGACAGCACCCCACTTCAAAAATCCCTCACACAGTGCCGGGCACGTACACAGCCCATCAGTATGGCTGGGGTCCCAGCCCAGCCCAGTGCACCGGCATTTCCCCCGCAGGGTGACTCAGGGGGGCCGCTGGCATGTGAGGACCCCACTTCGCACCACTTTGTCCTCTACGGCATCACCTCGTGGGGGGATGGCTGCGGCGAGCGGGGCAAACCAGGAGTCTACACGCGCGTCACCTCCTTCACGGACTGGCTGAGTCTGCAGATGGACTGTGAGTGCTCCTGGCCGCACCGCAGGGGGCACGGACATGCCCAGGGGGTTTTCAGCACTCATGGCAGCGCCGGTTCTCTCACAGCTGCCCCTGGCAGCCGAGAGCCGAGCTGCTTCGACCTGCTGGCCGTGGCACAGCTGCCCCCCGAGCAGCAGCCCCCGGAGCGCACCCGTCTCTGCGCCTTCTACGCCGGCTCCTGTCGGGCTCCTCAGGGCCGGGCCACCTGTGCCCGTCTGGCCGAGGAGACCTGCCATGCCAGGACGAGACGATGTGGTGAGCTGGGGGTCGTGCCAGGGCTAGGGTGTAGGGAGGGACCCCGTTTCTGGCATGGGGTCAGGGTCACGTCTCTCCCTCTATGCCCACAGAGCTGCACTCCTATGCCCAGACCTTGGTGGATCTCTTGCACCAGGCTGGGGACTTCATCCGAAACCAGTTTGACTTCTCCTTCCTCACTCGCGCTCTGCCCCAGCTCCTGGGCAAGATCTACGGGCACTTCTTCCCTCCCCGTGTCCGCAGGGATGCCCCAGGTACTCTCCCAGGCTGGACCACCCCATGCCCACTTGGGGTCCCCTCAGTCTCCCCTGTGTTGGTGGTTGGAGCAGCAGCAGCCTGCCCTGGCTTCCCAACAGGGCTCCTCTATCCTTTGTCCTGTCCTTTTCTTGTCCCCACAGGCCTGGCTGTGGCAGGGGGCCAATCCAGCCCCACAGCAGTGGGACCCCAGAGACCCCTCAGCAGGTGAGGCATGATGGGCCATGGCATGAGGGGCTAAAGAGGCTGGGGAGCTGGCTGAGATACTGGTGGGCACTGACACGGCATTTTGGGGACAGCCTGAAGCACTGGGATCCTGTTCTTGCTGCTACCAGGGCACTCTCCCAGGGTGCCCAGGTGGGGTGCAGAGGGTGGCATTGCCCACCCAGTCTGAGCTCCCCCCATTTTGCTTCCAGGTGGGGGGGCAGGCGGCTGCCCCCCTTTGCAGAGCTTTTTGGGGTAGTGGGACCCCAGTTGCAGGACTGGGTGGAGGCTCTGAGGACTGTGGCAGGGGACAGCCACCTGGTGACAACACAGGACAGGGAGCAGCTCTCTGGGGAGATGCAGCTCTTCCTGCAGGTATGTGGGGAGGGACAGGCTGGGGGACGCCTGTCCTCTTGCGACTGGGCCACCTGGGACCAATCCCCTTCAGTTCCCCTGTGTCCCCTCCTGACATCCCTTGGGTTCATTGTCCTCTGTGCAGCTGCAGAAGTGGCATCTCTCACTTTGCCACCAACAGAAAGGGCATCTCACCCTCCCCAAACAAACCAGTGCTCCGAGTCCAGCCAGTGCAGAGCCAGCCATGGGTCTGACCCTGCAGCTTAGGGTCTGACCCAACACAGCCACAAAGCACTTGCATGTCACCAGTGCCTTGTCTGACACCAGCACACCCATGCCCTGCACTCTGCCCCCATGCACGTGGCTGTGCCCACGGGTGCCCCCATCACCCATCTGGTCCCACTCTTCCCTTCGTCAGGGTGAGGATGTGGTGGAGGAGATGGTGGCACAGGGACGAGCCTTCCTCACCCAGCTGCGGGCAGAGCTGGACCTTGGCACCACCCTGGAAGCCATGGAACCACAATGGGCATCTGGAGAGCTGGCAGGGACCCCCGTGCCAAGCCATGAACCCCGTGAGCATGGAGGGACTGGGGCAGTGGGGCCGCAGGGTGTCCATCCACCAGCCAGCTCTGTGCCCGGCCAGTGCCCAGCGGTGTTTTACACCTCTCTTGGTGGCAGGGAGGGAGAAACGAGAACTGGTGCCCACGGAGCTGCCCAAAGTGGAGGAGGAAGAGGATGAGGAGGCAGGTGTGGGCAGAGGTAAGCTCCCACAGATACCACGGGGTGCAAGGCATCACCATGGGAACGGTGACAAGCCCAGCCTTGCGCCCCTGTCTTTTGCTATATTCCCCCGCTCTGCCCGTGCTCCCCTGGTGTCCCCAGAGCAAGGGTGCTCCTCCCTGTGGTGGGCAGCAGCACGGTGTCCCCACGACTGATCCCTGATGTCCCCTCCATGTCTCTGCTGCCTGTCTGGGCGGTTGCAGCCTGCCCTGGCCTCAATGCGTCGGCAGCGCAGGTGGGCGCGGTGCGGGACCTGTACGCCTGGGTGCTGCGCGTGCCCGAGGCACAGCTGGCCATGACCTTCCAAGAGGTGAGTGCCACACACCCTGGCAGCCAGCCAGTGCCATCCATCCCCCCAGGCAGTGCCACTGTCCCACTCTGCCCGTGGCTCCCCTGGGCCTCATGGTGCTGTTGTCTCCCCACAGATCCTGGTGGACTTGGGCTCCAAAAACACCAAGGGGCTGTACCGGGCACAGGTTCGGGCCACTGTGGGGGGCCGCCCCACGGCCTTCACTGGCCTTGTGGGGCTGGACAGTGACACACTGGCCCGTAGCATGCCTGGCCTCGTCGCTCTGGCTCTTGAAGTGCTGAAAACCTAAAGGGGCAGTGTGCTGGCATGGGGAGAGGGCACTGGGGCAGGTGTCCCTTGTGTCCTCCAAACGCACTCCACACCCAGTCTTAGGCTCTTCCACCCCTTTCTCCCCAATTGTACCTCAGTCTCTCTTCCACCAGCACTTCCTTACTTCCCCAGGGCAAAGGGGCCCTGGCGGGTACCTGAAGCATCTCAGCCAGGAATCACAGTCCTCCTCTCCCCTGGAACCCCCACCTTGGCAAGCCCACCCTCACCTCATCTTCCCCAGAGGCACCTGAGCTGTTATTTATTTGTACAGAGAAAGTTTATTTTTCAATAAAGAAGGGCTCTATTTTCCAGTAGCTGGCGAATGTGAAGCAAGTACTGTGCCCCACAGTGCTGGTGAACTGGGTGACAGTGGAAGGACTTTCCAGGGGAGCTATGATATCCCATTGCATCCCCCTTCCCATCCCCCTTGTACTCTGAAGTGATGCCTCCAGCCTTGGTTTCTGCTGTGCCCACCCTGGCACAGACTCCCCAGCCCCTTTCCCAGGGGTCAGACATCCTCCTGTCCCTGCAGCACCCACAGCACAGCCCTGGTGCTCACCCTGGTGACACCCTCCAGGACCCACATGAAAGCTCCCAATGCAGGGGCCGAGCGTGCCCAGGGTCAGTGGTCAGTGGGGGGTGCCAGCCCTGTGCTTGGGCATCAGTGGGTACCCTGGGGACGCTGTGGGGTCCCTGCCACTCGGAGCAGCATCACTGGGACTGCTGAGCAGCAGGGCAGGGACAGCTGCCCCCCGTGCCCAGCAGTGCCTGTGCTGCGGTGCCCAGGCTCAGGCTGACACCCGTGGGGCCAGCAAGGGCAGCTGTGCCTGCCCATCTCCCCTTCCCTGCACGTGGGGTGCCGGAAGAGAGGGGCTGGAGCAGCTCTCTGGTGCCGGCACCCTTCCCCCTCAGCACCTGGCACCATCCATCTCCCGCTCCCTCCGGCAGCCGGACATCCGCTCAGCCAGGCCAGGCAGGGAAGCAGCCAGGGCCTGGCACGGCGTGAGGGCACCGCGGGCACGGCATGGGGAGCCTGCTGCAGCAGCTGGCCCTGCTCGGGGCACTGCTGCTGTCGGGTGAGCAGGGGCTGGGTCATGGGGTGCCCTGCTGCATGGGGTGCCCAGGGGTTTATGGGCCCCCTCAATGGGCTGGTGGGGGATGATGGTGGCAAGGTCCAAACTGGGCACCAGGGTCCCCAGGGCTGCATTTTGGGTATTACCTGGCATAGTCCGTTCGCTGCGTGTCCTTTGTGCTTCTTTCCTGGCTGTGCCACCCAGAGCCATCTCCTTAGCTGGGCTGTGTTGTCAGTGCACAGTGTCATTGTGTCCATGTGTCCCTGTAAGGGTCTGTCTGTGCTGAATCTATGACCACGTGTCCCTGCACACTCTGGGTCTGTGTCCATGAGTCCACGTGTGTTCTGTGTGTACAGCCTCTATGGGCACAGTTCTACCATGTCGGTATCCAAATGTCTTGTGTCTGTGTCCCTCTCTGTGCTGGGTTTGTGTCTGTGTGTCCCTCTGTGTCTGTGCCCACGTCCTTGTCCCGTGTGACCATGTGTGACCAGGTGCTCCCATGTGTCTGTCATTCCTGCACATCCATGTCTGTTGTCCTGTGCAGCACAGACCCGCAGTGTCCTGGCCTGTTCCTCTGTTCCTCTCCCCTCTATTCTTATACCACCCTGCCCCTGCTGAGCATCCCTAGGGGCCCAGTAACCCCTGAGCCCCCTGGTTTGCCTGACCCCACACCCCCAGGTGGGCTCTGTGTGAACCACGAGGAGCGGCTCATCCACCACCTGTTCGAGGAGAAGGGCTATGACAAAGAGCTGCGCCCTGTGGTCTCCACTGACGAGGTTGTGGATGTCTACCTGGCCCTCACCCTCTCCAACCTAATCTCACTGGTGAGTCCCGGTGGGCAGGGCCCACTGTGGGGTGTTCCCCAGCCATGCCTCACCCCTAGGGCTGGTTGCGTGGGGGGGAACCCTGAGGCTGCTGTCCCAGCCTGGGCTGGCAAGGGTTGGGGGTCCTGGGCTGGGGGGACACTCTGGCATCTCACTGCCCCGTGATGCTCTTTGCAGAAAGAGGTGGACGAGACGCTCACCACCAACGTATGGCTCGAGCACGTGAGTAGGGGCAGGTGTCACAGCATCAGTTGTGCCACCGTGGGGTGGCCCAGCATGGTGAGGGGGTGACCTGAGGATCCTCCCCTCCAGGGCTGGACCGATTACCGCCTGCAGTGGAACAAGTCTGAGTTTGGGGGTGTTGAGGTGCTCCGCCTGCCGCCAGACATGCTGTGGCTGCCAGAGATAGTCCTGGAGAACAAGTGAGCTATGCCTGAATTTCCCCTCCCAATCCTTCCGAACTGTTCCCAGTGCCTGTCCAGGACTCCCCTGGCCCCTTCCCAGCCGTGCCATAACCTTGTGTCCCTGCTGGCACAGCAATGATGGGCTCTTTGAGGTTGCCTACTACTGCAACGTCCTCATCTACGACACGGGCTACGTCTACTGGCTGCCCCCCGCCATCTTCCGCAGCACCTGCCTCATCAACGTGGACTTCTTCCCCTTCGACTGGCAGAACTGCTCCCTCAGATTCAGGTGCTGCTGGCTGGGTCAGGGCAGCAGTGTGGCCATGTCACGCCTGAGTGTTTGCTGCTGCCAGCACCTCCCCTTGCTGTCGAGGTGCAGCAAGGTGGGGGTCTGTAGGTGACTTGGTGGCCTAAGTCCATCATGTTGGAGGTCAGGGTGGGTTGGGTGGTGGGTACCCAGCAGCCCCTCACTGTCTGACCCCCTGGCTGTGGTCCAGGTCCCTGGCATACAGTGCCCTGGAGATCAACATACACTTGAAGACGGATAGTGACCCAGACACAGGGAGGTCTTACCCAGTGGAATGGATCATCATTGACCCCGAAGGCTTCACAGGTAATGCTGGTGCTCTCTGCCATGTCCTGTGGCAGTGGGACACCCTGTAAAGGTCAGGGGCAGGGGGATGCATTGTGGAGTGGGGGCACACTGCCATGGAGAAACTTCACTACCTCGGGCTTTGGCATCCTGGCACTCATTCCACCTTGGAATGCTATCCACATCCTGAGGGGGGAGATGGTCCTAGGGGACCTAGTGAGGACAGCCATGGCAGGTGTTCCCCATGCCATGTGCTGTCCCCTGTGCCCTGGCAGAGAATGGGGAATGGGAAATCATCCACCGCCCAGCCCGCAAGAACGTCTACCCTGACATTCCCCCGGACACCAGTGAGCACCAGGACATCACATTCTACCTCATCATCAAGCGCAAGCCGCTCTTCTACGTCATCAACATCGTCATACCCTGCATCCTCATCGCCTTCATGGTCATCCTGGTCTTCTACCTGCCCGCCGACAGTGAGTGAGCCCTGTGGCATGTGTGCCAGTAATGGGAGTCACATCCATGGGACACCTCTGTGTCCCACACCTGCACCAGGAAACACCCCAATGCCCAACATGAGGACATCCTAGAACTGGAATATCCCCAGTAGAACACCATCACCCCAGCCAGGCATCCTGGCAGAGATGTATTTGGGCACAGGATATCCCATGTGGGACCCCAGGGTACTCCCATAACAGAAAACCCCTTAAGGGGGTCATGGGACACTGGAAGGGCAACCTTGGCACTGGGGACTCTGCTAGAGGTACCTGGGGCAAGGTTTGCCCTGAGCTTACCTGTTCTCCAGGTGGTGAGAAGATGACCCTGGTAATCTCAGTGCTCCTGGCCCAGTCTGTCTTCCTCCTGCTGATCTCCCAGCGCCTGCCTGCCACTTCCCACGCCATCCCCCTTATTGGCAAGTGAGTCCTGGGCACCACTGAGTGCAGTGGGGACATTGTGGAGTCCCTTGGTGCCAGAGGGCACCTCTGCCTGTGCCCAGTCCCTGCGGCAATGCCAGCTCCAAGACCATGTTCCCTCCCAGGTACCTGCTTTTTATCATGCTTCTGGTGACAGCCGTGGTGATCATCTCCGTCGTGGTCCTCAACTTCCACTTCCGCACCCCCAGCACCCACATCATGTCTGACTGGGTCAGAGAGGTGAGCGGGGTGTGGGCTGGGGTGGGTGCACTGCTGGGTACAAGGGTCACACTGTACCCCACAGAGGGCATGGGATGGCAGAGCCCTGGCATTGCACTCCAGATGGAGTTTGTGGGCAGAAAGTGGTGGCAAGGCAGCAACACACTGGGGAGGTGGCCAAGGGACATGACATTCCCTCTTGTGTCCCAGGTCTTCCTGGAGAGCCTGCCCAGGCTGCTGGGCATGACACAGCCGAGCGAGAGCCCGGCGGGCGCCCCCTGCATCCGGCGCTGCAGCTCGGCCGGCTACATCGCCAAGGCAGAGGAATACTTCAGCGTCAAGTCCCGCAGCGAGCTCATGTTCGAGAAGCAGTCGGAGCGGCACGGGCTGACCAGCCGCATCACCCCGGCCCGTGAGCCACGGCCCCTCTGCGGGGACAGAGGGAAGGGTGGTGGGGCTGGGTCTCCAGGGCTGGCAGCCCTTAGGGGCCCATCTCACCGCCCCCTCTCTCATCCCCAGGCTTGGTGCCGCTGGGCATGGACTCAGGCGAAGAGCAGCCCTACGAGCACCTCAAACCCGTCATCGACAATGCCAACTACATTGTCAAGCACATGAGGGATGAAAACAGCTACAATGAGGTGGGGACGTGGGCACTGGGAGGGCAGGGGGAGCTCCCTGTGCCCCCTGTGCCCCTGCACTGCCTGGCTCCTGGCTGTCTCCACAGGAGATCGACAACTGGAACCGCGTGGCCCGGACCCTGGACCGCCTGTGCTTCTTCCTCATCACCCCCACGCTGGTGGTGGGCACCCTCTGGATCTTCCTCATGGGCATCTACAACCACCCACCACCACTGCCCTTTGCTGGAGACCCCTACGACTACCGGGAGGAGAACAAGCGCTTCGTCTAGGGGGCTGTGGGGATCCCATGTACCAGCCTCTCCCCCACCTGTCTTGGTTTGGGAAAATAAAGCTTCTTGCCGTGGGGCATTGAACTGGTGGCTGCCCTCAGTGTGCCCCAATAGGCACAATGCCCAGCCTCAACACTGTGTGTGTCCTGGGAGGGTGATGCCCACCCAGGGAATGGGTGTTGGATGTCCTGACTGTGGTGGACCCCAGCTGTGGCCAGAAGGGGTGTGGTGGTACTGGCCCTGCTACCCCTGTGGGCTGGGCACTTGGGGCAGGATGGGCTGGGGAAGGAGTTGGCCCCCCAGCATAGCACCGTCCCCTGCAGACCCACTGCAGCTGGCAGAGATGCCATCAGTGCCCACATTTCTCCCCGGCCCACATGATCCCCCATCTGGCCCCGCAGTGTCCCCCCAGCACCCCCCATCCCGCAGTGCAAGGCAGGGGCCCAGAGAGGTGTCTCCTTCCCCAGCTCAGCAGTGGCATGCCAGGGCTCTGGTTTCAGGGGACACCTCTGACGTTCCCCCACCGGCAGTGGCCCAGGACAGCTGTCACATCCTCTCCACCGGGCCAGGAATCTCACCACACCCCCACACCCCCATCCCCTCTCCCCGTGACCGTCCTACATGGGGGCTGGAAGGATTTGAACCCCGGGGGGGCATCACTCCCCAGACTGATGTGATGGGACTTGCCCGCCCCTTCCCCATCCTATATTCTGGGGGCAGTATCTGCCATGGCAGGGACGTGCTGGCAGGAGGACACCCCTTTCCCACACCCTGCAGGAGACGCACCCCTTTATGGGAGACACAGGGAACCCACTTCACGGAGCTCATTTTGCCCCTTGCTTCCCAACCTCTCCGGCACAAAATGCCAGAGGAGCTTCCCAGCTTCTGGCATGGCCGCACCAGCGGGGGCAGTGGGTGGTCACCCGTCCCTCCCGGGGCCCCGTGGCTGTTGGGAACAGCTGACGGTGGCAGGGGACAGCTGTCCTGTCCCAGCGGGCGCCAGCACAGCGGGGCCAGAGCGCGTCGGCGCAGGCGGCCGAGCGGAGCCGCAGCCCCCGCGCCCACGGCACCGCCATGCGTGGCCACGGCCTCCTGCTCGTCCTCTGCACCCTGGCAGGTAAGAGCTGCCCGGCCAGGGAGAGGCCTGGAGGGCACCTGACCACCCCCCACCTTTGCACCTGGGGTTTGTCACCCCTGGGAGTCCAGCGCCAGGCTGGCACCGGGCTGTCCCTGTGCTGGCAGCCCACTGCCCCCGTGTCCTGGCCAGGAGAGGCGCCCAGGTGAGCTGGGTGAGGGCGGGCCGGGCACACAGCCCCTGCCTGGGCACCGGCGGCACTGCCGGGATCGCGGAGCAGAGCGCACACAGCCGCAGCAGCACACGCCCGGGCATCCCTCTCCCGTGCACCCATCCACCCCTGTGCCTCCCCCCTCGACACGTCAGGTCTGGGGGCCATCAGTGACCCCACTGCTTTCCCCCGGGGTGTCACATGGCGTGTGCCCTCCCAGGTGTGAGCTGCAGGAACCAGGAGGAAAAGCTGTTCCAGGACCTCATGTCCAACTACAATCCACAACTGCGCCCGGCCCGGGGGGATGAGATCATCGATGTCTCCCTCAAGCTCACCCTCACCAACCTCATCTCCCTGGTGAGAGACCCCCCCGAGGGGGGGAATTTGCCCCCACTTGTGGGGCAGAAGGCAGGGCACTAAAGCCATCTCCCTCATTCCTTCCCTATCAGAATGAACGGGAGGAGACCCTCACCACCAATGTCTGGATCGAGATGGTGAGACCCCTCTCCTCTAGGCAGGATCATGTCCAGCAATGTTTGCATGTCAGGGTGGCACCCCATGAGGGGCTGGCACTGGAACCTGAACCTTGTTTTGTGGGCACCCCCAAATGAGCCACTTTTGTGGGCAGCATAGCACAGGCAGCTCACAATCTCTTTCATCTTGGGGGGCTGCATGACCCCTCCTCCTCATCTCTCCTTCTCCCAGCAATGGTCGGACTATCGCCTGAGCTGGGACCCTGAGAAATACGACAACATCCAGCTGCTGCGGGTGCCCTCCACCATGGTCTGGCTGCCAGACATCGTCCTGGAGAACAAGTAGGTGACAGGGCAATGGGGACATGCCCCACATAGGGCTGGCAGCTTCCCCCCAGGCATAGTTTGGGGCTGAGCCCATCTTTTTTCCCCCAGCATCGATGGGACATTTGAAATCACCCTCTACACCAACGTGCTGGTGTCCCCTGATGGCAGCATCTACTGGCTGCCCCCAGCCATCTACCGCAGCGTCTGTGTCATCCACGTCACCTACTTCCCCTTCGACTGGCAGAACTGCACCATGGTCTTCCAGTGAGCGTGGGCACCATGGCAGCTCCTCCTGGGACACAGGGATTAGCGTGGGATGTACTTTGCCCCTGGGGAGATAAGTGCCTCCTGTCTATCCCTTGCCACTTAGCAGGAGGCACCAGGGATAAGCCAAGCGCCACAAGGAAGAGCTGGAGGTGCCACACCGGCACCCCTTGCCCATCCAGTTTGCTGCATGCCAGCCTGTGCCACCACCTTGTCTCTCCCCAGGTCCCAGACGTACAGTGCCAATGAAATCAACCTGCTGCTGACAGTGGAGGATGGCCAGACTGTGGAGTGGATCTTTATTGACCCTGAGGCTTTCACAGGTAAGACTGCAGCCACTGCACAAGAGTGTCCCACCACAGGGGACATACAGCAGGTCTGCTGCTACACTGCTGGTTGCCAAAAGCAGGGCTTCAGGGACTATTAGCAGCTCCCACCATTACACGGGCACTTAAGTTATTAGTGGAAGCGGGAGTGTGGGAGAGATTTGTTTTTCTAACCCCCCCAGCTTGGGGCTCTTGCAGCCTGGCAGCTGCTGCCGGAGAGCACCGCTCCTGCAAGCTTGATTGATGCTGGGAACGTAGCTGTCATGGCCAAACAATGACGTTTTCCATCACATTTTAATTGCATATTGAAGGAACAAAATGCTTTTCGGGCAGCGAGATTTATTTTTTCATTACCGGCCTGAGTTGCGATCTTGACTGGGAAAAAATCTATCGCTCCTGCGGAGAGCAGAGCGAGCAGTGTGCTGTCACCCATGTCATGCTTGGCTTCCCTCTGTGGCACTGTGAAAATGGGGAGATGGGGGACACCCCAGCCCCACAGCTGTAGCTTGGGAGCCCCCAAGGGGTTAAAGGCCCATATATGTGCCCAGCTGCCCCATCCAACTGCTTTTTGGGGTATTTTGCCCAGGCACCCTGGCACATTCCACAGTGCTCATGTCCCTCACAAGTGGCTCTAGCACTGTGCACAGCCTGGGTGCCCTGTGGGGCCCATGCCAATCTCCAGTCCTCCCTTTCCTCCCTGGACTGGGGGCTGGAGGCCCAGCACCCTGTAGGGACAGTGGGACTCACCTGGCACCATCACGATGCAGAGAACGGCGAATGGGCCATCAAGCACCGCCCCGCTCGGAAGATCATCAACTCGGAGCACTTCACCCCAGATGACATCCAGTACCAGCAGGTCATCTTCTACCTCATCATCCAGCGCAAGCCACTCTTCTACATCATCAACATCATCGTGCCCTGTGTCCTCATCTCTGCCATGGGTGTGCTTGTCTACTTCCTGCCTGCCAAAGGTACAGTGGGACCATGCCCACTGCGGGCAGGGGGATGTGCGAGGGGACAGCAACACTCCAGGAAGGACTCCTCATCCCGTCTGTGCTTGGGGACTATCAGTTTCATCTCTCACCCACTCCTGTAGTATTTGGATTGGGAGGAGTGTGTAAATTTCTAGGTATCCCATAGTTAATGCCTCAAGGCAGGACTTGTCTAATTCAGCATTTGGGTGGGGGTTTTTGCCTTAGGAGGGCAATGCCCACAGCACTACCCTGTGCCAAGCTCTGCCTTTCCCCCTCTTGGCAGCGGGTGGGCAGAAATGCACCGTCTCCATCAATGTTCTCCTGGCCCAGACTGTCTTCCTCTTCCTCATTGCCCAGAAGGTGCCTGAGACCTCCCAGGCTGTGCCTCTCATCGGGAAGTAAGTGATACATTGGGATAGGGGTGCCAGTCCTCTTGTCACACTGTGCCATCAGGGTCTCAGGTGCTGTGGAGCAGACAGTGCCCAGGGACAGGACCTTGGTACAGAAATAACCCCCAGCCCAGATGAGGCTGACACAGGGCTACCACTTGCCCATGTTTCACTGCCTGTCACCAGTTTCCACCAGCAGGAGGGCACAGAGAACGATCTTGTGCGACCATAGCTTGTGACCCAGCATCCCTACTGAGGCTCTGTGCCCCCTCCCCAGATACCTGACCTTCCTCATGGTGGTGACAGTGGTGATTGTGGTGAATGCTGTCATTGTCCTCAACATCTCCCTGAGAACGCCCAACACTCACTCCATGTCCCAGAGAGTGCGCCAGGTACCTGCCATCATCCTCCTACCCTTTATACAGGGGGGATGGGATGGGTATTTGGGGATCAAGGCTGTGTCCCTTGCAGAGTAAGGTGGCAGGCATGCCTTCCTCTGAGTGCCAGTCCTGGCACAAAGAGAAGGCCCCAGATGTCCCCAGTGGACCAGACTGTACCACCAAGCCACTCCCAACACTGGGGAGCAGCAGGTGCCAATAGCCCAGTAGCACCATGCTCCAAACAATGCCAGGGAAACCAGACACACCCATTGGGTGCTCTGGGCGGTGTGAGGGGGACAGATCCCCACAGGTGACACTGTGCCCAGGTGTTCCTGCACCTCCTGCCCCGCTACCTGGGCATGGCTGTGCCAGAGGAGACTCCGGGGCCTCCACAAGCCATCCGCAGACGCAGCTCCCTGGGGCTCATGGTGAAGGCTGATGAGTACATGCTCTGGAAAGCCAGGACCGAGCTGCTCTTTGAGAAGCAGAAGGAAAGAGATGGGCTGATGAAAACCGTGCTGGAGAAGATTGGTGAGTGACCCCGGGGGGTTGGCACCTCCCTGTGAGGTTGGGCTGTGCCAGGTGGCTGAGCGCTTGCTGGTGCCTGCTGTGCTGGCTCTGCTACTCACAGGACGTGGTCTGGAGAGTGGCAGCACCCAGGACTTCTGCCAGAGCCTGGAGGAGGCAGGTCCTGAGATCCGCGCCTGCGTGGATGCCTGCAACTACATCGCCAATGCCACACGGGAGCAGAACGACTTCAGCGGCGTGAGTCAGGGCTGGGGGAGAGGGATCTGCATGGGGGGCAGTGGGCACAGCCCTCACCCTTCTTGTGCCTCTGGCAGGAGAGTGAAGAGTGGATGATGGTGGGACAGGTGATCGACCGTGTCTGCTTCTTCATCATGGCCTCTCTCTTTGTGTGTGGCACTGTTGGAATCTTCCTCGTGGCTCACTTCAACCAGGCACCTGCCCTGCCCTTCCCTGGGGACCCCAAGCAGTACCTGCCACAGTGATGCTCACAGGTGCCCACCAGCCAAGTGGTGGAGATGGGGGAAGGAGGAACATGGCATGCTTGTGCTGTGCTGAATGTGGAAATAAAAGCCCCAAGTCTTGCAAGTCTCCATGGCATCTCTGCTCCATGCCCACCCACCTCAGAGGCTGGATGTGCACCCTGTGCAGGCTGGCCACACACCTCTAAGGCTGCACAGTCCTGTGAGATGAGCATGGGGAGACTGGAGCAGAGTCAGACATCTAATGGGCCAAGCAGCAGTGCTGGCAGCCAGAGCCACAACACCCCACTGCAAATTTACAAATTCCAGCCCAGGACAAATGGAATACTGTCATCCCTCTCATGGCAGGGGGGCAGGAATCACAGCTACAGCTGCCCATTCTAGGGCAACAATGGAGCTATGGATGGGATTGGTGGCAGCTAATTCTTCCCTCAATTTATGCCCTGACTGTGGGTCTTGGGGACAGCTGAAGTGCTGTCCCTTGATCCCTAGCAAGGAGCTTGAGGTGGAAAGACTGGGCCACCAGGCCCCCAAACACCCTTAGGGATGCGTGCCCCGTGGCATCCATCCTGCTGGGAGCATCAGCACATCTCCCTCCCCCACCAGCCTTCCTTGCCCTATGGGATCATCTCTGTCAAGCACAGCCCCTTCCCCCATCCTAGCAATGCTGCATCCCCCTGTGCCCCTCAGTGACCTCTGGGGCCCCCTGGCTTTGTCCCTGCTGGCAGGGGAGATGAGAGGGGTCAGCTTGGGAATGGTGGCAAGCAGCATCTGCTCCTCTGTGTTCCAGCTCATGTCACCTGCGCCTGGCTCCAGGACGTGCATCAGCCTCACAGTCCCAGCACCGGCTGCCTCTGCTGCTGCTGGGAGAAAACCAGTCGGTGACTGCCCACAACTGCCCCTGGTACTGCCTGACAGGGGTGAGGGCACTGTGGGCACAGATGGAGGAGGGAGGAAAACACACAGCAGTGAGACATCACTTCTTGGGTGTCTGCAGCCTGGTCATGGCCAGAACCCCTTGGGGCTGTGCCAGCCAGCCGCTGCTTTCTGCAAGGCGGCTTTTCCTGCCCTATCCCGACAAGATGTGTGCTGCCCACAGCACCAACACCAGGTGAATATGGAGCTCCCAGCTGGCACCTTGAAGGAGGTGGGGATGGTGCTCACCCCTGTCAGGCAGGGGTGCTCAGAGGAGCTTAGCTGGGTCCTGCCCCCTGCCTGGCTCACCTCCCATGGCCATGACCCACGTGAGGTGACCAGGTCCTGGGGCAGTCTTGCTGGTGATGGTACTGCGCAGTACTCCTGTCCTGCCACAGCCATGTCCTCTCAGTGGCTGAAGGGACAGACCCTCCTGGCCCAGTGTCCCCAGCCCTGTGAGGGCTAGGAGCTGCCAAAAGCTGTCCAAACCAGAGCATGAGGCACGTCTGCAGCCCCCAGGCTCTCTCTATCTTCTGTCCCCAAGAAGATGCATAATTAATGCACTCTGGCTGTCTTTGCCTGGCCATTTCCCATTGATTACTGGGTCCCTATTGCCCTGCTGCCAGTCTCCAGGGCCAGGTACTGTCACCTACTTCTTACCACTCTAGGGATGCTGCTTCTTCCAGTGAGCTCAGGCTCCAGCATGTCCATACAGCACAAGTGGAAATGGATGAGCTCTTCCAGCCTGCTAGGAGCACATAACTGAGATCACACTCTCCACCATCTCCAAGCAGTGGTTTTATGAGCTCTCAGGAGATTTCTGTGGTATATCATTCCAGAGACAAGAACAAAAGCAAGAGCTGTATGTGACAGATCTTGGGCACCAGATGTGCCTTGCAGGATCTGGCAGGGGAATACCTGTAGGTCCCTCTGAGCTTATGGGGTGAGTGCAGTGAGAGGAAAGCCCAGTATCAGCCTCCTGTGTCCACACCCCATCAAGAAGCACTAAGCCAAGGCAACATCTCCCCTCTACAGAGAGAACTCCTTTCTCTCTGTGGGCTGGGAAGAGCCATCAGCCCCCATCAGACCAGCTGTAGCCAAAGTCAGCCAGGGCTCATGAGCCCACCACAGTTCAGCCTCCCCTTAGGAAAGAAGAACTCAAGGGAATGCTCTCTTTTGAGCCCCAGGGCTCAAAGATCTTCCAGTTTTCCCAAAGGCTACTTCGCAGGGATTTAAAGTTGAAGGGTGTTCAAAGCCTTTGGGATAACAAAAACAGGAAAGGTCTTGACTCACTGCAGATTTGGTGCTCCCATGGCTAGAGGCTTCCTTCCCGAATGAAGAGGATCTGAAACCTTTTTCTAGAGCTCAACAGAAGCTCCTTCCCTTCCCAAACAACCTCATATCAGTGTTTTCACCATTCTCATTAGCAGGACGCAGCAGACCACAAACCAAAAGTCCAGCTCAAAAACCAGTCTGGCTCCGTCCCCCTCCAGGCTACAGAAGGCCCCTGGCTTGGCACTGATCAACCACTGCTTTTTTCCTGACCTCAGGAAAAGTAGGAGGACAAACTCCACACCTGGCCAGCTCACTCTCTTCAAGGCTAAGCAAGAGGAACCTCTGCTGAGTTCCTCTAAATCTCAACCATGGGGGCAGTGGGAGGACAGGAACAGCCTCCCTGCAAAGGGCTCTTCCACAGCTCACTCACAAAGCGCATTTGAGGGCGAGCACAGCAGGACCACAGCATTTTCAGATCTAACAGCAAGCCTGCACTCATCAGCACCAGCTTAGACAAGGGGCATCAGAGGCGAGAAGTGGGCGAGAACATGAAATAACAGAGGTGGACATGACACACAGCTGGGCACAACAACAGGATAAAGCCTTAAGTGATGTCATCTGCAAAAAGCTAAATGTGCTGAGAATAAAAGGAACCTGCAGCTAATATTTCAGCCCTGCCTTGTAAGGCTATTTTTGCTTAGACTGCCAAAATGCAATTACAACTAAATCCCCCCTAACAAATACTGGAGAGCAGCAGGGGAGAGTTGTATTAAAAAGGAATCTTAAGTAGCAGCCATAGTAGTACCTGCCTGCAGCAGGGAAAACAAACTGTGTCTGGAAAAGAGCATTTGGTTGAGAGCTAGTGACAAGTGCCAAAAGCAGGAACAGGACCGTGGGTCTCAAGAAACACAGAGAGGGATGCCACTAGAGCTTGGGGAACAGCCCTGCTCCCTGCCCAGCCAGGTGCTAACTGCCTGACTATGGGGAGCACTTAGTCATTGCTGTCAGTGCAAGGAATGTCCCTAGAGACAGCCTAGAACTGACACTCTCAACACAGAAAACAAACCCTTCAGAAGACTGAATATTTTAAACTTTTCTCTGCCAGTCTTGGCTGCTTTCAATCTAGGCTTCAACAGTAAGACAAGGAATTTGCAATTGGAGTCATGAGGCTGAATGTCTCCCAGGCCCCAAGGCTGGTAATTGTCCCAGCCACGGGCTGCTGGTTCTGCAGTCACGAGCAGATTGGCCCAAGCAGCCCCTTCTCCTGGGGGACTGCACAGAGCACATGGGGCAGGAGATGTGCCCCATCACTGGCCACAGTCTCCCCTCCTGGGCCCAAGGCAAAGGCTCCATTAAAAATGAAAGGCAATTGTGCGATTCCCCAAGGAAAAAGAGAAAAGGCTGGAGCTGTTAATGAGTACAATTAGTGTTGTAGTCAAGCAGAATCAGAGGAAATAATTAGCTCCTATTGTTTCCGTGGCATCCAAATTGCAGCCATGCTGGCTTTCCAGGCAGCAGCCCATCATTTGAGGCTCACCCTGGAGGACAGGGGGTCACTCCCAGCCCCTCTTCTGGTCACAGCTGTCACGCAGCTCTGAGCAGCAGGCTGGGCCATCGCCCTCTTCTGCTAAACTCACTGGGGGCCCAGTTTCCCAGGTGGCCAGGGACTTATAAACCCCAGTGCACACCAGAAGTAGGCTTGGCCCTGAGTTCAGCCAGTGCTGCTGGCTCTCCATCGAGACAGACAGAATGAAGGCAACTAACACCAAACAAGTCTTTGTCCTAATTTAAGGGAAGCTCAAATCCCTCTCCACAACAAAAAAGGGTGGGTACAAGGCACTGCTAACCTGGGAGTATAAAGAAGAGGAAAAGATAAAGCAAGCAGCCTAGAGAAATACCACCACACTGAATTTCAGACACAGCCAAAAAATGAGACTGAAAGAAACAAAGAGACCCAATAATTTATTGGCAGAACTGAAAAGGGGCATTTGAAAACCACAGGGCTGACTCTCAACTGGGATGCTCCTCCCAGCTGCAGAGAGATTTATAATACTGGTATCCCTCAGCAAAAGGCTCTGATGTTGGGGCAGAATCCCAGAGATCCTGCGTGCCATGTAGAGAAAGACAGGAAAGTGCTGCAAGATGCGGCCCCGAGGGCCCGCTGCTAATTGAAAGGCTGCCTCCCGCCCCGCTGCTAAAAAAAAGTTTGTGTAAGACAAAACCGGCCTCTATTGTCACCGCTGCTGGAGGGCTTCAGGTGGATCCTTCCCCCAGGGAGGAGTGCGAGAGTGGCCCATGAGTCCCTTCAGAGGTCGGAGGCCACTCTCAGTGCTTTCAACACGGAGAGAGGAGCTTAGTGCCAACTCTTGTTCTCACAATGTGATTTTTGTGTTTCGAAAGCTTGAATTATCCCTGGAAAACAGAGGGAAGGAAAAAAGTGGTTAAAGATGTGCATTCCTTCAATCACAGCACCTCCTCATTCTCCCCACTACAGCCACCAGTGTTGCCATCCCAGTACATCACTCAAAATCAACACTTGCTAAATCTCCCATGCAGATCTTCCTAACTACAGACTTCTCACACAAGTCAGCTGTCACTCCAGAACCCTTGGAACAGAGGGAGATCTTGGTTCATCCCCATTCAATGACAAGAAAAAATTGTCATGTCCTGTGAGAAAAGCACATGATAGAATGTGGAAACCTCCCTGATGGATTCTGCTGTTTAAACAACTTGCAAGGTCTCTTCCTTAGCAAACATTTTATCTCGGGGATTCTGACTGGAACACAAATATACTATCAGACCAACCTCCCCTTGCCTCTGTCCCTCCTATTTAGTCATACTGTCAACAAGTTTAGCTCTCTGATCTCTCCTACCTTAAAAGTATCTAATCTGAAAAGGGTGTTTTCCTCAAGTTTAAATAGACAAGTTTCTTCAGCAGCTTCTACTCACTCAGAGTACAGCCATGGGGGCTATTGACCAAGGAAGGAGTGCTGGTCTACAAGCTCCCTCAGTACAGTCTCATGGCACTGCAGCAATTGAAGATGGGGCAGGTTACAGCAATCTGTTATTGCTTACTGCCAGCCTGTGAGCAGCAGCAACAGGCAAAGCATACTCCCACATTAATAGGTAGTGTGTTGAAAAAAAGGAGATTACAATTACTTTGAGAGGATATGTTTGGCAGCTCTTCCCATAAACAAGGACAGGGCTGAAAGTTGCCCAAGCCAAAACATTTAGGGATGCCCCAGGACATACCACACCAAACAGCTGAAGAGCAAAGGCAGCAACTTCAGCAGCAAGGTGCTGTGCAGGACTGTGAAATTCCACTCAAACCCGTGAGCTATCATTGTGTGCTGCCAGCAGCTGCATGGCAGCAGTACCAGCACAGGCTGGAACACGTCCAGGAGGTGGGATGGAGAACTGGAAGAACAGAAGGAAGTAAAAACCACTTTTCAGAGTTTAAAAAGCTACTCTGCTATGACCTGACAGCAAAAACCATGCTGCAGAAAACTGGGGTTCACCTTTGCACTTGCTAGAAGAGCAGGCTAGGCTGCCATTTGGGAATGTGATTCAGGATTCATTAACTGGATTCTGGTTAATTTGCAACAATGGTTTGGCTTTCTATCCCATACTGGACTTTCACCTCTACCATCTACCTCAGGAGGACAGCACACTTTAGTGCTCTTTAGTGGACAGATTTTTCCCTATATTTTCCCTCCTTCTGCCTTTATTGGGGTGCCCCAGGCCCTCTGCTCATCCGTGCTCAGCACAGGCCACCCAATACAGTTGAGAGCTAAATGAACTCTGCCTCTGTCTTCCTGTACCCTTCAAAGCCTGGTATATCATTAAGTGAGCTGGTTTCCTCTTCCAGAAGGACACGTGAATGTCATCTAACAATAACAACACTACCAAGTGCCTGCGTAGTATTTTGTAAACACTGATCCTCACAAAAAAACAAACCTGTGAGGAGAGAGAGGTTATTATTTTCACCCATGACTTCAGAGGAAAGTATGATAACACTGCTTGCCCAATGCTGTTGAGGGAGGTTTTAGGATCCCCAGCAGCTCCTCAGAGCTCAGCTGTGTTGGAGCAGCTACATTCCACTGCCCAGTATGGGAACTGGGCAATGTAAATGCTTCCTTCCAGCAGATTCCTCTGCTCTGGCACTCAGCAATCCAGTGATCCCACTTGGCTACAATCAACCCAACTCTCACAGCCAGGCCTCTTGCTGGCCTTTCTTAAGGGCCTGCTGTCAGAGAATTGGGCACTGCAGGGAAAAACAATCTGAGCTGTGAGGCTCCCAGCAGCCCTGGGCTCACCTTGGCTATCTTCTCTGCACATCTTGGCTGACTACCAGCAGTAGAGAGTGGTTGTCTCATTAGTCACAACATTATTATTTCTACCTACAGTAGCTACTGGGTGTCCTTCCTGAACAAGCTTTTATTGACCAATTAATTTATTCTGTTCCAGCCCACAGTTAAAGAGCTGTGTGTCAGGCCCCAGGTGCCTCTCTCAGTGTCCACCCTCTGGATGTGCTTAGGATTCATTTACCACTCCATACCTGCTTACAGTCAACCCTAGGCAACACACCCAAGCTGAAGACATACCTCTCAGCCTCCTGGGACCAGGTCTGGGATACAAGTGCCTCACACACAGGAAGGACACATTAGCATAATAGCACACAGCACTTCAACAGAAAATGCTGGTGTCTGGTCAAAAAAAAAAATTAAAAGTAATTTTGACCTTTAGAAAAGAACAAATAGCAGAATGGGCCCACCATCAGGCCCATAAGACAAGAGAACATGCCAGCCCATGGGAAGAAGGCTGGAAGCTGAGAGGTATGCCATGGAGTCACATAGGAAAAAAGATGAGGCCCTACCCTGGGTGTGACAGAGGGAGGGGGAGCGTTCGATCAGCGGCCACTGCTGTTCACCAGGCCATGAAACTCCTCCCAGGCCCTGGCAAGCCAGAGGGAAAAAAAAATGAAATAAAACCAAAAAATAGCACTTCAGATCAAAGGCTTCTTAACTTTTAACGAGAGCAGAAACATTCAATAACATTTAAAAGGCACTTGTCTTCAGAGAGCAAGGCAATATTCTCTCATAGCCCTAGTGGATAGAAGCATCCTTAAAATCCAGCCAAACATCTGACAGCACAAGGCAGCTTTAGCGTTCTGCATAGACATGAAGCGTTCCCACTGGCTGCTGGTGATAAAGCCACATTAATACCCAGAGACAGGTATGACCTTCCTAGTCACAAATGGAATATCCATTTCCTATTGCTCATAAAACAGCCCATGTTACGTCTTTCTGGAGGATTATCACATTCCTTGGCTGGTTAAACTCAGCCAGTTACTGGCCTCATGCTTTGCCACATACTGCATACGCAGGTAATCCCCCCAAAAGGGGCTTCGTTCAATGCTACACAGCTTAGTTCTTACAAAATTCTTTAATAAGGCAGCAGAATCCAATTGTTATTAGGAAGTCTCATTTCCCATTGTAAACCTGCATTGTTAATGACGACCCAGTAAAAACATCACAACTATTTGAAATGAAAATGTTTTTAGATAAGTTAGAGGGACAGGTCCAACACTGCATTCCCTGGTGGAGAACGTTCCTGACGTATGAAGGCAGCAGACTGAAAAATTGCTGTCGGTTTTATGAAGGCAGCATACTGAAAACCCTTTCAGGGAAAACATGCTGAGGTTAATGTGAGCATGGTTATTATCTTCTAGGATCAGAGACATCAAAGAACCTCACAGTTTCTCCGTGCCCAGCAAAACAGCACGGGTGCCTACAGCACATGCCAAGCCATTTTCTGAAGCCACAGAGTCCCATGGAACTGGAGGGACCTTAAAGAGAACCCAGGTCAATCATAAACTCAGACCACCCTCTAGATTTTTTTGCTGGTACTTCTCAGCTACTTCACATTTTGCTTTGTGCATTGCCTCATCAGGCCACTGCAACACAATAGGAGAGTCCAGGAGTGGAAACCCTGTATTAGTCAGCATCTGTGCCACAACTGCACCACCAACCTGGCTCTTATCTGAGCCTCAGAGTCAAGCTCCCAAATGGAATTTCCAAAAGCAGCCCAGGTGTCACATGCTCTTTCCTAGCAAGCCATAGCCCAAATAAACACAAAGTCCTTGTGGTTCAACAGCCTCACTCCAGAAGAAAGTTAGAAACTCTGAATCTGAAGCCTTCTTAGTTGCTGGTAATCTTTGCACATTTCCAGACTTGTCAAAGAGTCTCCACCTTCATGTCTTCCCTCCAACCTCCCTTGTATCTCTACCACATTCCCATCACCCTCAATCACATCTCTCTTTCCTCTCCCATGGTTCTCCCAAACTTGCAACTTCTCAGCAGAAGAAACACAAGGACAGATTACTTGTCAACATGATCAATAATTTATTACCCCTTTCACACTAAGGAGTTCCTTGTTCCAACATCCCAATAACATCATGCACAGTCCTTCATCTCTGTCCTCACAGACAGAGAGAAAAAGCTCTTCCAGCCAAGAATTTTTAATTCAAGACCCTCATATGTATTATAGTACTAATGACTCCAACTATCTGCTGACTCGACTGAAAAAATCCACCAGGATGTGTCTGCCCTAATGTACCTAAACTACACTAGGAGAGCAAACTGCTCTCATTCCATACTGAACAAGGCTGCCAGTAATTTCATCTGGCAGAATCTTTATGACCTGTGACATGCCAAAGGCATAGTGCCAGAGAGTCTAAGAGGTTATTTTTATGTATAGACATTTTTAGTACCTTATTGCCATACTGTCTGCACAGCGATCAGACACTCAGTGAATTGATCCCCAACACTTAGATTATTCCCATTGAACAGATGGGAAATGGAAACGTTGGCAGGCTAAACAAAGCCAGCCAGAGCTGTTCTTCCACACTTATTCCTGACCCACAACTGTTGAAACTTCCCACCTTCTTCCCCACTGCCCAAGGTCAGGACAGAGCTCCCTCAGCCCCAGCAAGTAAATTGGAAGAAAAAAAATTAGAAAAGAGGCCACTATCTCCCCAAAAAGAAAAAAAAAAAAAGAGGAAGACTCCATTAAAAAGAGGAAGGGCAGTCTTAGTTGCTTCAAGGGGCTTTCCAAATCACTATTGTGCAAGCAGCATTAGCTGTTTTCTGCAAATATCCTCAGCTAAGTCCCAGTAGTTTGCCTCCAGTATTTCTCTGTGCAACCCTGCTCCTTACCTTCTCCTTCCCCAGCTAAAAAGGATCCAAAGAGCTCAGAGTGCACTTAGGGTACCTTACAAAGGGCACCAAGGTCTGTCTCTTTCGCAGGCCAGCCCAGCGGAACCTCGCAGCACACTGACCACTCACTACACTCTGCAGGTGTCCAGAGCAGCATAGCCTCTTTCTGAGTGATTCCCCTGGGATTTGTTCACAGCCAGACAAGAACTTTGTGACTAACAGCTTGAAAAAAACATCTAGGGTAGTCTTCTAGCCTGAAATAATTCTTTCACCTGTCTGACAGTACCTGGAGCAAATGCAATATAACACAATTAAATAAACACAACTGAACTGACCTCCTTGAAAAAAAATCACCATGAAATAAGTAGGTTATAGGCACTTTTTGGTAAGAGACAGGCCACCAAGATAAGGAAGCCTTTCACAAAGTCATGGACACTTCTGAGTAAAGCATATTATGTTGATGGAGAATGAACCACTGAATCCATCAATTCAAAGACCAGGTCTATGCAAGTGCTCTTAGACTTTCAGCACCTGGAAACATTACTGGAACTGGAGAATGGAGTGCTCAATGAATGAAGCCAGTATTGCAGAGACTCAGGAGAAGAGGACAGCTATCAGATCTGGAACCTCATTGCTCTCCTCTAGATTTTATTCCTGCTCTCAGACTTGAATGGATGAGGGTGAAACAATGCAGCTCTAGAGCTGGCAAGACCCAAAGCACTCTGCCTTCCCCTGACAGGCATCAGACAATGTGTGAGGGTCCTCTTTGCACACCATTTCTCTTTAGGCAAGGCTAACCCTGCCCAGTCCATTTAGGACACAGTCAAAGACACAGGTGACACAAGCAGAACAGCAGCACTGAGGAGTTCTCCTAAGGTTTTGGAAATTAGCAAGCAAAGGGAAACCAGTGCTTTAAAACCACAACATTTACAGGATTAGCTGAACTCTGCTGTGACAAGGGAGACCTCACAAGCACCCTACCAGCAGCTTACTTGTCTCGTAAACACTGATCTTCTTGTGCAACACCTGCCACTTCCACAGTGATTTCTTTTTTTAATTCCTCACTTTTTTTGCCATTCCTCTCTTCTTGTCCTGAGAACCTCACCCCTACAGTCTTCTTATAGTGCATTATTCCCTCCATAGGATATCCTCTTGTTTCCTACCTACAGTATAGTCTGAGGCCATTTCCTCCAGCTGCCTGCAGTGAAAGGAACCCGGTGCCAGCTCTATTAAGATCAACTATTCTTCTCATTTACTCGAGCCATCCCATTAGTTATCACTGGTGACTTTGAAAGGAAAGGATAGTTTTATACCCTGCTCAGCTCTCACTGCAGCAGGCACTTAGGAATAGGCAAAGCTTTGTTTCCAGAAAAAGCAGCCTGGCTTTAGAGCTGACAGGACAATCCATAATGTCACACAGCAACCAAAACACTTCCACCCCAGCCTGCTCAGTGGTGACCTGCTGATGGTCACTGCTCTGGCCTCTCCTGGCACTGGAAGCAGTGTTGCTGAATTTGCCTGGGATTCCTGAACAGTGTTGTGGGTGAGAGCTCTCATGAAAGGAGATGGTCACTGACCACACAGTTATCAGTGCAGAAAAGAAAGGCTGATAAGCCCAGACAGGGCAAGGCAGCCACGAACTTCATGTTGCAATGCTCAAAGTCACATGTGAAAGTGATCACTTCCCCTCCACCCCCCTCCCAACTGCAGATACCTGAATATTTTCAGTGGCTTCACTGAGACATAGCCAGGCTGTGGTTGGCAACCACATTCTGCTTTCAAAAAAAGTGCACCTGCTACAGCAGCAAAAGAGGTTGGGTATCTTGCCCTTAATTCCAAGCCTCAGGAAGTACCACTGTCCATAAGTCACTGTCTCTTCTGGACCTTGTCACCTCCAAGGTTAACAACACTGATGAACTGAACCTATTAAGTGGTTCACTGCATCTGAGTGCTCCTCTCTCGGGGCACCTCTGAGGGAACAAAGAGAAGCAATTTCTCTCCAGCTACTGAAACAAGGTAGCCCACAAAATGTCACATATGTTCTCTTCAGGTGCTCAGCACTGTAACGCCTAAGGTACTATAAATCCCCTGGAATTTAGCAGAGTCTAAGAGATTGTTCTAGCTTTCCTAGCAAGATTGGAAATTCATACAGACTAGGCTGACCCTTCTACTTGCTGGGATTTAGGCAGCTCGTTAATATCACGAGCAAGAGAAAGGACAAACACAGGAAAATTGCAATGAAAGATCTGCTTATCTAGCTAAATGCACAAGCCCCACCACTGAGAGCAGGAAGGACAGCATGCAGAAGAGCTCCCTGGAATAGCTGTGACGCAACAGGTACTTTTCAGATGCAGCTTGGCAGCACCAACACTTTCTGAAACAAAGGCGGCTGCAGCCTCGCTGACAACTCATGAAAAATGGTGTCTACAAATGATTTAATATGAAATGCATCATCAAAAAAGGAATATACAAAACCTGAAACACAGGGCTCAGGTTCCACAGTGAGAGGCATGCTAGCAATTTCTACAGAAGCATTCATTTACAGTGTGTCAAAAGCTAATCCAGGTCAATTCACTACCTAAAAGTCAAGGTTTTGAGAAATGCCTGTTCTTTTCTTGCTAAGCATGCTCCCTTCCCTGAAGCACAATCAATGCCAATCAAACCCTGCACACGAGCAGAGCTCTAGTGGAGAGATGCAGCCCATACAAATGAAAAATGCCACGAGCCCCCCTCAAAAGGCAGCCCTGACAAAGCCTAGAGCACAGCTCTTCCATTAGAGCTTTTCATGAAACACAGCCAGAGTGTGAATCTAGAGTGCTGGCTAGAAAGCCCTCCCCAGTCATAAATCACATGGTACATGTGCAGCATAAGTGGAGTTTATTCATGACGGACAGTATTTCAACAGGACTTGATAGACGGGTGAGGAAAAGGAGCCAGACTTCATGGAGGATAGAACTAGTTACACAAGAGATTCCTTATTAGTGAGAGAACCTTAATGATATGAAGCTTATCCAAGCAGAGTCAGACTGAAAGCTGGGGCTGTCCTGCTCTTCTCTGTCACAAAGCAGTCACCATCACCACTCTGCAGCTGCCGCCCTTGCTGCCTGCTGGTACCAGGCAAGAGACGCACAAGAAGTTGGTCTGTGCATCACTACACAGAAACTCCACTGACAGCACTTCTGCTCTGAATTTACACCAGTGCCTTTGGAAGGAGATGCTGGAGAGCATTGCAATCAGACTGCTGCAGCTTAAGCTAGGCAATGGGAAAAAGGGGGCTTTCATGATGCCCTACATGGCAGAAGGTTAATTGCTTAGACCTACCTGACTGGGACATCATCAAAGCAATTCCTACTAACCCTCCTACCCACAGAAGAATGAGTGGGAGACAAGCCAGTTGGCCTCTACTTAAGAATTGCTCCCAGCTGTAATCTGAGCTACTAAACTCGATACCTCCAACACCTGTTATTCTCAGACAAGCTCATTTTGCACCACACGTCAGCGGCACAAAATGAAACTCGGATGCTATGCAGGAAGAGAGGGCAGGAAGCACAGCATGTTACATTGGTGTAGGGAAATGAGGCCACACTACTGGCTGCACCATCACTCAAGGCCTTACACTACCAGAGCAAAAACAAACACTGCTATAGCAGCATTCTCTGTGCTAGGAAGTGTTGGTGGTGATAGCTCACGAGGGAAAGACCACATCACTCCCATTCTACACTTGCTACATGAACCATCACCACAGCTTAGGACTGCTGGCTCCACACACAGCTTTTACTACAGAGACTGAGAAAAGTCAAACGCCTCCCTGCTCTCACCACAAAGCCGCATCACCACAGCCTGCAGTCTGCTGCTGCTGCTGAACAGGAGTAAAATACTCTGCTGTGTGTCCACATGAGCACGTTGCTATTTCCCTGCATGGACAGAGTCCATAGTGCCCTCTCCTGGCAAAAAGCGCACGAGAAACGTTAGTGGCAGAATCACAGAAGAAATCATCTTTTTCCCTTCTCTTTCCCAAGCACACAGGAGGGAAGGCCACATGGAACACTAAATGCTTACAGGCAGTTTCAGTGAGATTTCTGTATAATTACTAGTGCCCCACACTCAAAATTGGAAGCCAGCTGTCTGCTAGAACCAGGATGGATCCCATCAAACTGTCTGACAGCAGACTGATGACAGCATAATTATGTGGAACAAGCCAGCATGATGAAAGAAAGTCATGAAAGATACTTGCACCTTCATTACAAGCAAGATTAGAAAGCTGTCTGCCCACCAGTGTCGTACTCATTTCACTTATTTTTCTGTGTGCACCTTTTCAAGTATTAATTTAACCAATATGACCTAATCAGTTTATAGTTTAATCAGTTATGACCTATTAGTTTACAATACACTTAAGAAAAAAAGAAAAACAACATATTACTCACCTCTAACTAATACCTATATTTGCAATTTTTCGTCACTTTGTGGGAAATAAAAGTCACCCTGAATGGCCTGATATGGTAAGCTATAATACATTTATTTAAAAATACAGCTGTGCTCTCTGTGTACCATGATCTTCTAGTCTTGTTAAAGAGCCTCTGTCACCAGGGCCTGGAAGACTTAATATATGACGTTTATTATGATTAGAAATCATTTGTACAGCACTGTAAATTCACACAGCACTTTCCCAAGACCATTTATAAGTCTAATGGCACTATAAATCCCTGTTAGCTTCCGCACTTTATTCCCCAGAATCTCTCTTTATTCAAATTATTTGACTGCCCCCACTGCAATCTTGTCTTTGAATACATCGAGCCACAGTCCCACCCTGGGCCGCCCATCACCCAAGTGACAGGCTGGGTGGATTGTTAAAACAACCCTGGATCACACATTTAAAAAAGAAAAAGGTTTTGCTCATAGAACCAAACACCCACGACAACAACACAGGAATTTGGCTTTCAAAGTGCGCTGGCAACAAACGCTGCTGTTTGCACTCCAGTTTGCAGGAGCAGCCCTAACGCACACGAGCATTTCTGCCAAGGCCCGTGCAGTGCCCCGAGCTGTTCGAGCACACATGCACCCTGCAGCACCCCCCGGGCCAGCACACGTACGTTACTTGATGCTGTCAGTGTGGGTTTTGTATTCCATGATGGTGTTGGGAGGTAGGTTGAGCACTCTTCGTAATGTGTCGCGTATCCGGGCTGTCGTGGCCTGGTCGCTGGCTGTCTTGTTCCATATGGAGATGATGTCCTCCTGAGGAACGGCAAGGGAGGGAGGGAGGGAGGGGTGAGCGTAGGGCACTTTCTGCAGCCTTGCCACATGGAAGCACAGTTCTCAAAAGCACTCACCTGGAATCGGACAGAGACAACGGCCCCACAGATTTCTTCCCCCACCATGAACTGCTCTCCCAACATGGCCAGAATAAGATTCTCCCAGCACCGCGATGCTAAGCCCTTCCGCAGACGGATAATCCATTTACCACCATTTTTGTTGGCATCATCCTAGGAGGAGGGGAAATAAATTGATTTGTTTTCTCCTAGCTATTTTTCTGCTACCCAAAAGACAGCAGAGCCACAAACAGGAGCAGATATTGATTAGGTGTGGCAAGGAAGGTGTTTTCAAGCAAAAGCATTTTATTTCACTTCTCCCCCATATAAGCAGAGACAGAGGAAAACCACTTACTTTGAATACTAAGTACTTGAAACAATGGTCCTCAGCCTTCCAGACCAAGTTCTATGCTCTGATGACTTGAGTTCTAGTGTTTTGATCCCACTAGCAAAGACTAAAACCAGCCTACCAATTTGCACAAACAGATCCAGAGGCAAGGACTTTAAAAGTACTCCTAAAATTGAGACAGAGTCACCATTTGTCTAATCCCCCGTCTATGTAGTTCTACTGTAAGACAAGATCCCTGTAAAACAGCAGAACCCCTCATCATAGAGCATGGAAGGCCAGTAAAGAGTTTGCAAAATGGTACTTTAAAAGCAAGCAAAAAATTGATAAACATTTTCCTTCCACATTTCCAGGAATGGGCTCACAAGTTGTGCTAACACAGAAAGGATCACCCTGTTCTCTGACATTATCACACATCATACAGCAGAAAGTTTGCTCCAGACTGTGGTGATCCAGGGAAACAACCAAAATGAGGGGAGAAAGTAAAAGAAAAATTTAATGCTAAGCACCCAGTCTGTCACCTCAATATTGTGATTCTGTATCTTGAAGCTGACAAAGAGCTGGAAACTGCTCCAGCCTCCCCTGCTTCCCAGAACGCACAGCTATGTCAAAGAGCAGCTCCTCCTCTGTGCAGAACACTGTGGCATTCTCTGGTACAACACTGTAGCTGGGAAATCTTACAAGGTGAGAGGGGAACAAATTCCATCCAAAGCTGAAGACAGAGAGGTAGGAACAAGTCAAAGAGGTGGCAGTTAGGAAGGGTAAGGGAAGACAGGTCTAGGACAGAAACAGAGAACAAAGAATGACTCAGAGGGGACTGCACAAAACAGGACATCCCTCTCCAAATCCCCAGCAATCCCCTCTGCCAAGCTGGGACACACCTTGAAGATGCCAGGCAAGGTAGCCCAACCCTTCTTAATGAAATAAAGTTAATTTCATTTTAGCCTTAAAGCTTCTCTAGGGCTCAGATAAAACTAAACATTTGTATGCTCTCTCAGAGACAGCAAGTGCTAACAAAGCAATCCTGAGGAAATGTGGAAGTGTCAGCATAACAGCAGCATTCACCTGACTCTTACTTTTCAGGTATGTGCTGGACTGAAAGGGCAAGGTGTCAGCTCCAGACAAACCTCAAAGCATGACAGGAGCCATCCAAATCAACATAAGTTCTATGAATATGGCAGAATCCTGTGAGAAGCAAACTGCTTTCTGTTAACTACCCTTGTTTTCCAAGTTGTGAACATCACAGCCTGGGAGCTGGGTTTAACTCTTCAAAGTTTTCACAATGACTAATGGGCATCAGAAGAGAGTGATATTGCTAAAAATATCTCAAAGGTGGCTTAAGCATGCTCAAAGCTAGAGAGAGAGCAGTGATTGGGAGGCAGATGCTGTATCATGTGCTTTATGATTGTTGTTAGTTTTCTTTCAGGTTAAACAAGCTTCGGTTCAGTCAAGCATTTGATTTTCCTTCACCAGAATAATAATGATCTGCAGCCCAGTAAATCACCAGGGATTATTATGCTTAGTGCTTCTGACTTTACCAGAAAAGGCACAGACGGATGCAGAAAAAGATCAGAGCTACACACAGTCACATATGTACCTATAAGAATGACAGTAACAAAGGATTGGTTTGGAAGAGAAAGAAGCATAAACAAAGCCCTACAAAGCATGCAGCAATGGAAGGCCAGAAGGGAGATCTCAGGTCCTCTTCTAGAAATATAAGAAGGAAGTAGGGCCAGAAGTAAAAATACCAAAGAATCTCTCCACCTCCATCTTAAAATGTCTACTGGGAAATGCTTTATAGAAATTCTGGTATCATTAACTTGGGGACTCTCTGGTCGACACATTGTCTGAGGAACTTGCTCACCAGAAGTGCAAAGAGGGTTAAACATTTTATATACATAGTATTTGCAGTAACTGGCTATAAAATACCTTGCTTAAAATAATTGCTAATGAGGGTCACATATAAATTTCTCAAGACCAAGCAGTATAATTAGGTACTTCAGAGAAACACATAAAATACTCATACTGTGAATGCTATTGGTCATTGCTGGAAGCAGGCCAGGAACTGGGAGAATGATTTGCTGGGCAAAGATTCTTTTAAAATTTCTTGTAACAGATTTGGACAGAAATAGAAGCAAACTAAAGTGCCCTGGAACAAAACCAAACCAAAGCAACAGAACCCAACCAAAACAAACAAAAAAGCTAATAGTAAATAAAAGGCAAAGTTGTTTCTCCAGCTCTGTGTGCAGGCTTTTAACCATACGCACCTCCCTGACTGAAAAAGGAGGGTTGGTTTTTATAAGCTTTGTTGGAGAGGTCCAGTCCTTCCAGAGGAAAGCCCTGCACTGCTGTCACTGGAGGCAGCTATGGGGTGCCCCCTCCATTGGCAATGGCAAGTCAGCAACCTTTGTGGGGGTGCAGCCAGCAACTTCCCCATCTTCCCTCTCTGGGAGCAGGACAGTCAGGTTACATGGACAGAGTTCTGAGGGCAAGCTTACAGGAAACCCAGACAAAAGGATTTCACCCAAGAAAATCTAATGGAGTGCCATTTAATGACAAGAGTCCCTATACTGTAGAAGGTTCCCTCCAAAATATTGTGGGAAAAATCAAGGTAGAAATGAGAGCTCCAACTCACCTCCCACATGGGTTTGATGCCCTCTTTGAAAAGATGGAAGTCACTGTGGCCTGTCAGGTCCCCAGGACGTACCATGTGACTGTAAAACCGCCAGAACTGTTCCACCTGCAACAACACCAACCACACAGTGAGGCTGCTCAAACTGGTCACAGTCAGGATTTCTATAGAAACAGGCTGCCATTTTTACACCAGTTCTCCCCTCTTCTGCTCTACTCCCTGTCACCAGGGTGTTGATTAGGCAACACAAAAGGCAAATGTAGTGTCAGAGCCTGGGTGCCTGTTTCTGACTGGCTCCATTACCAGGTGACCACCTGAAACATTCAATGGGTGCCTCTAAAGTCACTCAGTGTTTGTCTGAAGAAATCTGTGCTAACGTAACAGCTGCTCTGGAGAACAGTTCCAAACATATCTTTTAACTCCTACTGCCCAAACTTTCAATCACTGGCTATGTGTCAAAGGCATCAGTTACAGCCAAGCCTCTTTACTCTGCATAACCACTGCTCTCTGTGACCATGGAAACTGCAGAAGCCTTCAAATAAGACTGGTTTTTAAAAATTTAATTTTACGGTATGCAGATTTTAAGACAAAATATACGTTCTGGTGCTAGTTTAAGATCAGAAGGCACTATTCAGAGTTTGTATTTAAATACCTCTTACTTCCTTTTACAGTCTGCCATGGTACACTTGGACCACTTCACTTCAACCAGTTCCATCCTGGCACCCCTGTGTCTGCTTGAGACAATCTGACTGTAAGGCAAGGGATTTATTTTTTATAGTTCTTAAAAGTATTATATTTATCTTTTGAGAATCTCTGGGTAAGAAAGGATTTGAGAGAGGATGGATCTTTAAAACGAAACAAGGCAGTGGAAGTGGAATTTCCATATTTTAAGAAGACTCTACTCAGTAAGACAATAGCTATTAAGCAGACCAGCAGTGCAGCTGGAGGGGGCAGACATCACCCCAAGCACCTTACCAGAGACCTTAATGACTTGGTCAGCACTTGGAATTCCACTCCAATCTGTGACCTCTGCCATCCAAGCTGGAACTTGCTTTTATAGCCAATAAAATTATGAACCAAGACTGAGGAGGGGTCAGAAGCAATCTATTTTTATCAGTCATGTCCAAACATCCGTGGGGAAATCACACTCCCATAGTGGAGGAACGTGCCCTCTAGTGGTTCACATTTCACAGCTTTTAGAGCTTTCCACTGAAAAGCCAGGAATAAATCTGAACACAGACTCAGCTAGACAATTCTTTCTGAAGTTTGCTCTTCCATCTCCTTAAATAGAATTTGGTCCCAAACACATTATCAAATATGCTGGCCAGTCTCTCTCCATCCTAACAGAACTGTAGCCAACCATGGCAACAAATTCTCTGTAGCAAAGAGCAGGCAACAGAATACTCAACAAGATGTTCTTCCTCTAAGGAGCTAAAAATCAATGCTAAATCTACACTGATTTATCAGACTGAAAAGTTATTGCCAGAACATCAAGTGGCAGCCACATTTTTCATCCCCTGACCTGAAAGTACTTGTTCACAGAGGCTAATAGGAGCAGTAACTACCCACAGCAACAGGCTCTTCTTCCCACCCTTATCCCGTGTGGATACAGTAACACAACCCAGCTCTCAGACAGGCATATTTTTATGCAGCCTCCAGAAGGAATAAAGGGCTGCTTTTATAAATCATCATATTACAGAGTATATGTACTGGTGGGCAAAATTAACATTTATAAGAGACCCTGAAAAAACTGGGCAAACACCAGACTTAGAAGAAAAAGGAAGAAAACAGCCAACAGACTTCCTGGCCTCTAGAACAAGTAATGGGGACTCATTCTGCTTACATATCTTGGGCTCTTGAGGGCAGGTTTACTCTGCCAGCACCATGCAAAAACCCAACACAGCCTGTGCAGGGCATGCTCAAGTTTATTCCAGGAACAAGCAACCACAGAGTGGGAGGAGAAAGGAAGAGCAATTTGCCTTCCAATGAACTTGACTGCAACATCAAACTGCACCTTGTCTATCACTTAGAGACAGACAACAGGCCACCAGCTGTTGGCAAATGCAGCATGCTAGATGCTTATTCCAAACACAGTCTTTGTGCTGGGAATGTGGGTGGAGAGAAGTGTGTGAGGGACAACACAGAAATGGAACAGAAAAGCTGTTCCTTTCTTCTCTTGCTCCAGCCATAAATTAACTACATGGCTGCTCTTTTTTTTTTTTTTTTTCTATTATCATACCAACTAGTACCATGCACATAGGTCTAGCACAGGCTAGAGGAAAAGTGCTAAAGACACATCTCCAGCTGAAATTCAAGAGCTCATTTGCCTTGGCAAATCACTCACTGCCACCAGGACAGAGTCAGCACACAGGGAGCAGGCCAGGAGGAGCAGGCTGTGTGAGTGACAGCGTTAGTGTTCAGGAGCACATAATCACAGAATGATTATTTGCAGGTGTTTTTATTGAAGAGCTCTGGGTGTCAGGGGTACACAGACCCAAATCTGACCCCAAAATAGTTTCGAGCTGAACACGTTTTATATTCTATCATTATACAACTTACATATTAATTATTAAACATTGTTCTATTGTATACATTGATTCCATCTGACTACACAGGTGCACTTTCATATGATGTAGCAAACACAAGGCCTAACATTTCCCAGGGCCTACTAAGCCTAACTTTCTTTCTAGCTCCCCGAATTTTCCCTGATTTTAGAGTGTTTTTCTCGCAGCAGGGGACAGCAGGGTACTCACGGAGGCGAAGGTGCCGATCTGTTTGATGTTCTGCTCGTAGCTCTGGGAGCTGGTGGGCCGCCCGGGCGTGCGCCGCGAGTACCAGAAGGTGTAATTGTACTGCAAGGGGTGCTCGGCTGGCCCCGGCACCACAGCCTGCAAACACAAAGCCTTGGTTACCCCAGCATGCTCTTCTAAAGAGGGCAGTGGGCAAAATTGCATTTACAGCACAGAAAAGCAACCATTCAAGCCATCGTGACTGAATTCTTTTTAGTCCTGTGCCTGTCTCAAAGGGGAAAAAAAAGACAAACTAAAAGGGAAATGTGAGACCTTTAACTTTTTCAAATTAAGGGAAAAAATAAAAAGTCACTTTCCTCCTCTGGGAAGGATAACCCCACTTAAAATGAATCATGATTCAAATGCAATTAAAACTCTTTGGTGACACCAACTGCCTTAAGCAACCAACACCCCAGTGCTCTGGGAAGATTAATCTAAGAACTTGTTATGTCAGCTTTGGCAGAGCCCATCACCAGCAATGGGCAGTGATCACTTTGCAATTTCCAAAACACTGATTTCTGATTAAAAATACTCCTAATGAGCACAAAAGAGGCTAATGACAGCTCATTAACCAGCAGTCAAAATTTACAGAGAAAACCCCAATCAAAGCCCTTATCTTGTACTATTTGATATTGTTACAGGAGTTATCAGGGCTTAAATCTCTACTTTCCTCTTGACTATGGCAAGTTTACAAGGGTTGCATTACTACAGACAGAGCAAAGGAGGCATCCTAAACAAGGATTGTTTCCTAAACAAGATGAAAAAAAAAACCAAACCAGGGGAGATATTTGCCTTATGCCTTCTTCACCAGGCTGCACTACACACAGGAACACATCTTATTTCAACAGTGTCACAAACACTGCCTGCCAAACCACCTTCAAGCCACTACTGTCCCGTCAGACAGGAGTCCTTTCCCCCTGCCCTCTTCCAAATTTGTTTTTGGATTAAAATAAAGCTTTATTTCTCATTTCCATTTCAAAGCCTGGCAGGGCACCAGCTATGTTAGTGAAGGGAGCATTCACCCCTCAGATGAGAGACCTCCAAAAGTGCCATCAAATTACTGAAATCAAACATAGTCCCTGTGTCTTCACTGCAGCAGTAACAATGCACTGAGACCACAGCCCTCCAAGACATATTTTCCTTATCCCTAAACTGAGGATTGACTCCCAGCATTGCCACACCATGCCCTGGCAGAGGAGTGAGATGCCAGCACCATACCTTCCTCTTGGTAGTACTCTGTGGTTTCTCACGATCATTCTTTTCCTTCTCACTGTCTTTCTGTGTGTTATTTTCCTCATTCTGGTCATGGTCTCCACTATCATCATCTTTCAATCTGGTAAAGAAAAATAACAAAGAGAGCCATCACACAGTTGAGAAGGTTCATACCAAGCCCAGGAAGTTCTCTGCTCCAAAGCTCCTCCATGGTACAAGGGCCACCACAGTTTGGACATCTACACTTGACAACCCACAGAGTGAAAACTACTTCTGCTTTCATGCCCATCACAAGCACCTTGGGAAAGCACTTTTAAGCCAAGTGAACAACGAAACAGCTTTTTGGAACAAACTCAAGTAGTTTGTGCTGGATACTGACCTGCCACAGGAAACCCCAGTTACTTGTCAGGGTTCCCTGCTACTCCGGGGGCCCACATGAAGACCTGCCACCGCACCTCTGCTGACTCTTGCCCACCCCGCTCCCCACGCCCCCCAGCCTTGCAGAGGCAGCGCCTGGGGCGAGCAGACACCGCGCCAGCAGCCAGCACCCCACAGGTCTCTCCGTCCTCCCCATTCCCTGCCAAGGGCCGGAAAAGGCGAGAGACAAGCGTGGCTACGAGGCGGCCCGCGACTGCCCGGTGCGGGCCTGCCACCGGCCCACCGCCCACACCTCTCGGTGCCGCGTCCCCTCGGGGCCGGGCCGGGCCCCGGCGGCAGGGACGGGGCTGTGCGTAGCCCGTGACTCATCGCGTCTCGCCCGCCCGGCGCCGGGGCAGCGGCGGGAGGCGCCGGCGGGGCTCGGGGCCGTGCAGGCCCCGCAGCGGGGGCCGGCCGGGGGGCTCGGGGGTGACACTCACGCGTCGAATTTGTTGTTCATCGTCGCTCGCTGCCGCCGCCACCCCCGTTCGCCTCAGCGACTTCCGCCCTGCTGAGTCCGCCCGCGAAACTCTTCCGCCGCTTCCGGCGGCTCCGCCATACCCTCCCGAGTTTCCCCCCGGAGCCCTAACAGCGCGCACGGCGGGCGGGGAAGGGAACGCCCTGCCGGGAGCGCCCTCAGGGTAGCGCCGCCATCTTGGGCGTGGCGTGGTTGGTGTCGGGAGCGAGCCCGAGAGTTACAAATTATTCACATAATTAATTTTGCTCTCGTAAATAGAGTTTGAGAACTCAGTTACTCTTCAAAGGATTTTCCCACCTTGCTTCCGGTGGCGACAGGGAACCCCAGCTCGACGCCCTCGCCATCGCTCTTTTCTTCATGTACAGTAAATGGGAAAAATGTCCCAGTAAAGAGCCTGCAAGCTCCTGAAGTGATAATGGACACTTCATAGAGGATAAGGGCATAGCCCCTCCTTCAGCATCTCCTTGCACTTCATGAATCTGTTCCCACATTACTCCATGAGCACAGAGTCTATTCACATTACTTTGCAAATCTCTGACCAGTAATTTCTGCTATCTGGCAGAGTTAGTAAATAGAGTTCTGAGTGCCGTAGTTTCTGTTTCTCTGTCAATTTGTGATGTGGAAAGAGTAAAAAAAAATCGTTGCCTATGTAATCCAAGTTAAGCAATCAAAGCAAAAACCCCATATTAAATCACACAATATTATAACCTGGTGCAACTCAGTCTACTTAAAACTTACTTATGCTAAACAGCTAATAGCTCTCATCAGTCTGTTGATCAGGAATGTGAGAAAATGGTATTCGGCATAGATAAGGTACTACATATCCTCCGTCCTATAGTGTGTGAGTGTATTCATCCTAGAAAAGCACAGTAATGTAATGCTGCTATTCCTGCCTTACTATTGGAAAGCAAAGGCAATGGGTGTCTCAGCAATATCCCTGAAATCCCAGGAGAATGGCAGAACAGGGAAAAGGGCCTGCCCTCCAAGTCCTAGGCTAAATATCTTTACCACTGGCCTTCCCAGCCTGTTGCCTTATGGGCTCAAACTTGTGCTCATAACCTTAGAAGACATGGAAGATTATTTAGAAATAAATAGCAGCAGAAATAGTTCAAAAATTCATAAAGAATTTCCTGGTTGGTAACAAACGGGATCCCTAAATGGGATCTGTGTGCTCTGAAGACTAGCAGTTTACCAAAATATTTCAGAATGTGTTACACAAATCACTATGGAGACCCCTACTCATACAAAGATCCTATACATAGAGTCAAAAACTAATGACTTAAATTGCCAAGATATCAATCACCCTCTTGAAATTGCCCAATGCAAGTGCCAAGTAATTATTATGAGGTGAGAAACAGGGTCACAGTCTGTTATCTCCTACTTCATAGCTTATTTAGAAATTATTAGGCACTCCTAAAGATTGATTTTAGAGCACCAGAGGATGCAGTAATTACAGTTATCAAACTTAAAAAAGAACACCACTAAAACCCACTGAAGTGAAGGCTTCCCACTGATCAAAACCCCTGACCTGGACCTAGATTTTCTCAAAGACATCGTCCCTCAAAGCCACATAGGTCTTATCTATCGGGAAGACCACTTACATCACGTTGGACACAGATTTAAAGTATTCTGCTAATACAATAAATTGCATATAGAGGCAGTGTCTTTCTGAAATTTCTGTGGGTTTTATACTTAGCTTGTACCAGTTTAAAAGACAAAGGTTGTTATAATGGTACCTTTATACACTGACCTAACTCTTGAAATCCTGTATGGAAAAATGATAAAAGTAACATCACTGCCTCAAGACAGGGAAACTGAGAACAGATTTGTTCATATTATAGCATGTAGATAATATTCAGCATCCTATTCCCAGTGAAGAGTTCTTCATGAGCTGTTCAAACTCACCTTTGGGTAATTTTGCAGCCTGGGACAAAATGTAAACACAAGATGTGATGCCTGACTTTGCTTTTCTAAGGGTTGTACCCAAAGCTTAGTGGCATTAAGAGACCTCAGTGACAGGGAAGCTTTGCAGTGTGGTGTCCTGGGTCCCCACAAACCCTGGGTTCACTCATACCGCTGTAACACACCATCTCTTGGAAAACTGCTTTTGCATATGGCAGGGTTGTTCAGTCCTTACATTCAATTCCACAGGATGGACAAATGACAGCATCTGACACCTCTTGGAGTCATTCTGATTAAAAAAAAAAAAAGGACTAATAATGAGCATTCAAGAATTGTTGATGGGCAGACTCTATGCAGAAACTCAAAACTCCCAACCCACCTTACAGTAGAGGATCAGGGCAGCTGAATCAACATGAGCCATGGGCAAGGACACAACATATCTAAGTGCAGCTTCCCACCTTGCACCTCCAGATATTCATCATGGAGTGTTCAGCATAAAGTGAAGGTGGTGTCTGAGCCTGCTCTGAAGAGATCTGTGATCCCTGCACTCTGAATGTAGAGAGCATGCCATCCTCTGCCTGCAGGTAGGAGACGGGCAGTGAGATTTAAGACTGTTTTAATGGTGTAGCAAATTCCCAGCAACAGATCTGTTTTTCATCACAGGCTCCATACCGAGTTGGTGGAGCTGGTAAGACAGCACCCTTGTTGTTCTGTTAAAAAATATGATCTTGCAGAACAGGAAGACAGCACACAGTAAGTTTTCTTTCAGTCTGGAGTGGAACAACATCACTCTCTTTATGTTTTAGGTTGAATTCAAAGAAAGAAATAGCTCAACAGTCTCTCAGGAAGAAAAGGAGGAAAGGAAGAAGGAGTGCTGCTGGAAATACTTTAACTAGAAGCATTTGAAATATGTAGCAGCTGCCTAAGAGACTAGTTGCCTTTAACATCTCATTCAGGCATGCAGCAATGAACTCCTGTGGCTGTGCAGGCACCCAGCTCTTCTGGTGGTGCCTGATCCCTGCCTCAGTAAGAGTTCATAGATCCTGCAGGTGTGTGTTCACAGATCTCTGCCAGCAGCCTTCTCATCAACAAAGGGCCTGAGGGTCTCAGCAATGATGGGAAAGTGTCCTGGAGCTGCACCTGGAAATACAAGCAGAGGAATGCCATGAACATCTTGGCTTCACAGAGCAATTACAGGCTGAATGTTCATAGCTGAACTGTGCCCAACCATTGCAAAGATCCACAACTGTTACTTGTCTGACTATAGGAAATGCATGACAACTTAATTATTTTAAAAATTATCTTGTAGGGAACTGTGTTAAGGATGACCATTACTATACATTTTTGGATTGCCTGCTTTCCACTGGTAGCTTTCAGATCCGGCAGATTTAAATTCCCATAAATACAATTTTTCCTAAGTTTCTAAGTGAAGTCTTTCCCAAATGTAGTTCTCAAAGCCACATTCATGTCAGCTTGTCCTGTTTATTCTGGGTGGTTCTTGCATCCCAGTCTAACACAGGAAATCAGGGTTATTACGAAACCCTCCAAGGCACAAGCTAAGAGGAAAAACCTGATTCTGGCCCCATGGCAAATTTGATACTGCATATTATATATGTAAAGTCAGGCTAAGTCTCTCTGAAGAGAGCTGTTACAGGAGATTCAAGGGTCTGTAGGCATGGTAAGCCTTCACAGGAATGGTTGCAGAGGGATCATTACTGAGAAAGAGGGGCACAGCAGTGAGTGCTGGCTGCGGCAGAGCTCAGTGTTCACTTTAGAGCTCTTCTTCCTCTCTGTGCCTTGCCAAAGAACAATCACTCCGTGCCACAGCTCACTGAGGAATCCTGCCAGGTGTTGATACAATCACAGGGAAGCCCTTGCTCACCTGAGGCCAGGAGATGCCATGGAATTCTGCCATGGCCTGGGATCCTCTGAGCAGCCTCTGGCACATGACAGCCTCTGTAGAGAAGCAATATCCAAAAAGCACATCCATTTGATGGCAGAAGGGAGGGGAACAGAGAGATCCATGCCTACAAACAAAGCAAGCTGCATAATTAACTTCTTTCATAGGCTCTGACCCTTTGTTACACTGAGCTCTTGATTTGCATGGGATTACACAAATAGCTGAGACTGCAGGAATCAAGAAACAAACTGGGGGACTGTTCTTCCAGCACCTTTAGAATGAGTGGGGGCAAGACTTCATCCTACAGGAAATGCAGAATCAGCACAGTTTGGGAACCTCTTATCTGTCACTTTCTCCCATAAAGGGTTAGCAGGAGAGCAATGAGTCAGGTGTGATGTTTTAGGCTCCAGCGCGAGAGTATCAGCTGTGTAAACCTCTCAGTGAACCTATTGCAGAAATTGCAACTTCCAGCAGAAAAAGCAGGGCTGGAAATAAGGAGAATGTCATGAGCACATACAGATCTGCATTTCCCCTCTTCCTCTGACAAAGAGCTCAGTGAAGCAGCAAGCTTCATATCCTGGACCCAGGCTGCCGGGATTTTCGTCCCTAGTCCTAACTTTCTCAGTCATCATTCTGAATCATCTGTGCTGCTTCTAGATGTGCCCACTGGCACAGATGACATCTGTAACCAAATGGATAAGGACTAGGGAGAAGCCTGGAACTGGTGCAACCCTTGGCATTGGCTGGGGAAGGGGTGGGAGAAATTTCATCCTGCTGTCAGGGAAAAAAAGAGGCCAGAATCATGTTTCACTATTAGAATCTTAAAAGGGTTTCACAGTTCCTAATGCATTGGATTATTATTTATGGTGGTCATTTTTCATGTGGCTGCAGCACGTGTAGCCATCAGTGCAGCAACTGTGACATGTTAGCCAGAAGCATTTTAGCAGGATTCCTCCATTCACCTTGCCCACCGGAGGTGATTGATGGATACTGCAAAATCATAAATTCTGCTTTTATTATCTTTCTGTGTTTATTTGTTTTCCAATCCTACAGCCTTTTCAGTGCATCAGTACTTACACAAGGACCAGCCTCCACCATTAAAGTAGGAATTATAGCTGTAATTAGCAAGCGCAGCCATTAGATGGTAATGTTCACTCACTGCTGTGCTGGAGGATCTGCTGAAGCCGGTGGGGTAAACTTTTCAATCAGTCATTGATCTGGAATTTCTCTTTGGAGATGTGTTGAGTACCCTGAACAGCCTGGGAAGTATTTAACTCTTACAGATCCTTCTGATTGCCACTTGGTTTTCAGTAGTTCTGCAAATCAAATCTCTGGCAACTATAAATTAGAGACCAATTTCAAACTCTTTGACCTGGGTAGTTGAGAAAGACTTAATTGCACAGAAGGAGGGAAGACGAGATAGCGTTACCTTGCACAAAGATTTGTGATTTCAGATAGGAACAACATCTGCTAGCCTGTGACTGTTTGGGAGAGGAGGTAAGGATTTCTGAACTTATGTTTTAGGATTTTTAAAGTATAAAACAGAGGAATGAATAAAGATTGTCCCTGCACTATATGCAACTATATACATATTTATGTCACTACATATATATATAAAACGTGACCTTTTTCTGAGCAGTTGCAGCACTGTCACTTGGATAATATATGCTGGACACTTCAAAGACGAAAAGGCACCTCTTTGTTCCAGGGTTATTCAGGGAACTGGTGAAAACATGGCATTTGTTAAGCTGTTAAGAGTTTGAGCACAGTTTCAACACATGTTGAGTTCTCCAGCTTGCTGTTAGGAATCTACTGGTAATGTGTTGCTGAACTCAGAACATCTAAAAACAGGACTGCATCTCTCTAGATGCATATGCAGATCTCCTCCTTTGCAATTTTTGGAAACAAACAAATTCCAGGGATTCTGGAATATGCTGACCTACTGAAAATGCATGCAAATATGAATGGGCACCTGGTTGATGTCACTTGCTAGGAACAATGGCTGTTTTCCATAAGGGACAGTAATTTGAATGATGGTTTTTACAGCAGTTGGAGTCCAGTCTTTTACCTTCATAGCCCAAGTAAGGTGGAAAGGGAAGAAGAAACAAGTGCCTGAATCCCTGAACTGGCTTCCAGTTGGTACCCAAAGAAACAGCAGAGCCTGTTTTTTCTTTTATACACACAGGAAAACGAAGACTTACTAATGCATTTTGTCTCATACGTGTCCTAGGCTTAGGGACTCAACTCTTTATCAATATAGGTATATTTCCCAGGACAGACAGAGATGGGGGCATAGCCTGAATCCCGAGCAGGAATCTTTCCTGGCTCATCTTGGCAGATGCAGTGTGTAGACCATATTAAGGATTCTCAGTAATAATATTAATGTGACTCTACACTGTCAAACAACAACAAAAAAAAGCCAGAAAAGCAGTGTGTTGATACCATACCCTACCCTACCAAAGAGTACAGACAATGTCACCTGGCTGCAGGTCTGTGCAGCTGCTCATTTATGCGTCATTAAATGGATTAAGGCTTTAATCCATCCACTTGCTTGTTTTGCAGTGCATAGTGGCTTTGGGGATTACTGACACTTGCAACACACTCCCAAGACCAGCAGAACTCTGGGGAAGAGGAAATTTTGTCTCAACACGACCTTCAATATCGTAACACCACAGGTAGTAACATTACTTTTTTTCATCCTTTTCCCTTCATTCCTCTTCTCAACAGCAAAGACTGGCCTGGAGCAGTAGCACTTCTGTGAGCTGCAGTCTCACCTGCTTAACTGGTTCTGCACTGGCCAGGTCAGGCCACTGCCAAGGGGCATCCCATGGCCTTGTTGTGCCAAGATACAACCAGCAGTATTGCCAAAATAAGGGCTACAGAATTAACTCCTTAAGCAAATAAACTTTGCTTTCTGCTTCTCATTGAGGAGTTTGGCTGATTCTTCCTGTTTCCTTTCCTTCCTCTTTGTGATTTGTGCCATAATAACAGGATTCCTCAGGGATTATTTTTGGCCAGGTGACTGTTCAGTACTCTGCACCACTTCCAACTGTTGCTACAGGCCTGTTCCATTCAATACTAGTCCTCTCTAAAGACCATCAAGGAGACACAGGGCTTGAGTTCTGCCTGGAAAGCTCATAGTTCAGACTGAAGCCAGGGAGGAGCAAAAAACTGCTTTTACATTCTAGCCAAGAATACTTTAGGAGTCTACAGCTGAAATATTAATGAAACTGTAGAAAGCACCAAAACCTTCAAGAGCGTTTCACGGTGAGTTTGGAACTCCAGTATCCACAGCTGGTTAAGGAGATAGGTGTCAGTCTTGGAGGCAGTTTCCTTTAGGCCCTCTGGATGTTCAGGGGTATCAAAGAAATCCAGATACAGAGAAAAACAAAAACAGACAGAAAAACTTTGAAAACATTGCTGTTCCCTTGTCCCTCCTCACTCAGTTGTGACCTGCTAGCCCCAGAGCCTGCAGCCCCCAGATCCACACTCCCACAGGTATTAGCCACCCTGGAGCACCTGGACAGCCCAGGAAATTAACCACATCTAGTCCCAGTCAAAGGCATCTGGGCAGCAATGAGTGTGTCCCTTCCACTGTGCTCAGAGTGAGCAGGAGAATGGATCCAGTGACCTGAGGTGGGTCCCTTTTCAGCTCTCACAGTGAGAACAAGGCTGGTGCCCTGCTCTGGACGTTGGCTCGGACTTTAAAGACCTGATTCAGTTCCCTGCTGTGCTGCAGATCTCCTCTGTGATCCTGGACAAGGTGTTTCATATAGTTTCAAGTAATAGTCAGCCTGTAATCTACCTGTAAGCAAGATGCCATGAAAACAAGGAGTCCCCTCATTTTCCCTTTCACCAGGGTTGGATGCAGCAACACAGAACTATAAAGTGCCTGGATTCATTTGGCTGGTCTGGGGGAAAGCCTTTCAGTTCTAGTTGCAGTAATAGTCTTCTGCTGGTTCAGCAGTCTGACCACACTCACCTGCTGGCTGCTGCCTCACTGAGCAGTGAGAACATGGCCAAGGACAAAAGTGGGCAGGACCACCCCTTTTGGCAGACTCACTGATCATTTTAGCTGCAGCACAGAGCCCTAGGCTGCTGCTGTCACAAATACATTCCCAGTTAACCACTCCAGTGACAGTAAACAGAGAACTACCCTGCACAGAAATTATATTACGTTCTCTGGTGATTGTTTCCTTCTAATGCACTAAAACATCCTCAGCTAATGCCCTAATAAGATTTTGCAGGTATAAAGTGTATGGATGGCTCAGGACTGGAAAGACATAATAATGGGAGAACATTATGGAAGACTGAAAACAAATCTATTGAATTTGTTATTCCTCGGAAACATTATGAAAGACAATGAAGCATTGCAAAATACTTCTCAAAAGCCCAGGAGTTGCCAGTACTGTTTTCTCCCCCAGATAAAACCTTTCTCTGAGAATCTTCAGCATCAGGAATCAGAAGGACGTGCAGGGGGTTTGCCATTGCTTGGCACAGGCTGTACTGGAGAAGGACAGTGGTGGCCTGGAAGGAAGGTACTCCTTTGATTCCATGTTGCAGCTGTTTAAGGATGGGAGTTTCCCCTCTCTCAGTGAATGTGCAATTTGTCAGTGCTGTTGTCTCATCAGGACCACCCTGGGAGAGGCCTGGGGAACTGGTTGTGCCACAGCACAGCTGCAGGGACACTGCACTCTCCAGTTATCTCACACAGGCTCGTTGCACGCCTGGCTCCCTCTGGATTCATCCTGCCTCTCACGGAAAGGAAGAAAGAGTGGGTACTTCCTGCCAAGGTGAAAGCCAGCAAGATGAAGCTCAGGGGCTTGGGTGAGCCCATGATGCTCAATAAATCAGGTGTGTTTGTCAGCTCACAGAGAGTATGAATTTCCAACTGGATGCAGTTTTACAAGTATTTACCTTTGTGCTGACCTTGGTTTGTTCTCTGAGAAAGCACAATCCAAGCAGTTTTCTATGTGACCTCATTAGTCTTCCATCTTTTCTGGAATAAGTCAAAATATGGAGCAGTGCCCAGTGCAAAGTGGTTGCTGTGGTTTCTGTTCCTGCCAAAAAGAGGACGTGGAGGACCCAGACCAGGTTGTCTTTGTCATATTGCAGAGCTGGCGTTGCCTTTAATCTTCAGGCAAGAGAGGGGTGAGTTTAGAGTACAGCCAACCTTACAACATACACAGTCATCAACTCCAGATGGCTTCAACAAACAATAGTTTGCAGAATCTCTGATTTTCCAAACCAAGTGAATGTGAAGAGCAGTAGAAAGTAGTAGTGTCTTATAAGTTTCTGTCTCTTCATGTCTGAAAAAGCACCCTGTCTCATAGGCAGCATTAAAAAGATTTGAATGATAGCAAAAGATCAAGCTGGAAGTTTTTCAATAGCAGATGTTTCTTTTAGAGATGTGCTGATCTGCTGAATTCAGAACACTTCATGGAATTTTCTTATATCAGTGAAAGCTTTAGGACAAGTTCATAGAATCCCATTCCCCCACCACTGTCCTCCCGTGCCATCCTGCAGGGCAGAGCTCTTGGTGACACCAGAAAAAGCAGCAATTGTGTGTTCCTGCTTTACCAAAGAATATGCAAACCATACAAGCTCCTGACAACTGAAAACATTTCTGTGAAGATCTCAACATATTGAAGTATCCAAGGTATATTTTGGCTGTAAGATCTACTGCTTAACTTTTCCAAGAGATTATGTTTTGACACGATGATGATGGTTCCGTTTCAGGACACTAATTAGCAGCATCTAGAAATACATGGCTAAAGCACCATTCCCTCTGAGACTTAGAAGTCTCTCCTAAATTACTCCACATATAATACCCCTTATTTACGTGGCATCTTTAGATTATTTTATAATTTATCTGCCAGCTACTTTAATTACCCAAGCTGTATAACTTCCTGCAGATGTCATGTTGGCTGTGGTGCTATCTGAAGCCGGCACAGCCTCTTTCCAGTGGTGGGGAGAGGAGCTGGCTTGGGGGGTCTGGTCTCCTTTTCTCAGCACAGCTGTGACACTGCTGCTGAGGAAATTAAAATGGGAGCTGCTGAATGCTCCCCTGGCTCCTTGCTGTTCCCTGTCTATCCTCTGTGCTTATGAGGACAAAAGCTGAACTCCTTTTACTCCAGCACTAGGAAAGAGGTTTTTCTCCTTCCTACCATTTCACTGCACCCCTTGTAATTTTTCTTTTCTGGAACCTTCAGCAGGGCAGGGGCTGCTGAGATGAAATTTGTTTAATATATGACACTTTCCCACCAGCTATTTCTCACCTAGCACACTGTAGTCTCTCAGCTCCTACTGAGACTTCCCTCTTTCCCTGAGGGGGAAATTGTAAAAGCTATTTTGAATGGAAATTTCATCTAAATGATTCCCCTCAGTGCATGGAGGAAGAGGAAGAAGAAATTTTAAAACCTTTTGATTCAATCTGAAAGATAGGGTTCATAGCTGCTGTGTTTTTTAAATCTGATTGCTTTATTTCCTGTGGATGTCTCTGAAGCAAGGAGAAATCCATAGTGAAACCCACAATTTTTTATTCATTTCTGTAAGATACGTTTCCATGTGCATATAAAGCCATTGATTTTCTCCCGCTAATATGAGCTCTGTGAAATCACCTTAACATATCATTCATACAGATTTATAGTGTCTCCTCAGAGCATCCTGGAGAATGACCCAGATAATTTAGGACTATTTTTTCTGTGTTTTATTGTGCCCACGTTTGTTTATGCTTTATTCTATGAATTATTTTCTACATTGTGTCTTCATTTTTATGTTTAGTCAGACCCATAAACCCCTTTTTTTTCTCTAAGAGTTCTGCAAGGAGTTTAGAATAATTTAAAAATGTCACATTCCAAAGCATGTTCTACTCTTCAACTCTACTTAATCACCAGTGAGGATGGTAAATCAAGTCAAGCCTAATGCTAGATCCCTTTGTACCACCCCTGCAAATATACCTTACCTCGTTCAGCGAGTTTCCAGACGTGGCTGGGAGTTTTACTGAGACTAATTGAAATTAATTTTCCACGCATGTACAGAATGTTACAAAATAGCCAACACAAAGCTGGCCATGGCGCTGAACACCGTAAAGGAGGAGGATCTAGATGCCAGGAGGTGCTCTGAAAGCAGACTTCCTCCTCAGGCTGTGGTACAACACCTTTTTAAGAACCAGCTACCCCATCTCCCTTCTCCTGCCAAATGTACATGTAAACACTTAAACTTGAGCTCTCTGAGACTCCTGCTGGGTGTGGAAGATCAATGAGATCAGAAAGTTAAGGCTGCCCTATTAGAAGGATAAATGAAGATATAAAAATTGGCAGTTTGTTAATGGTTACACTGATAAGTGAGTTACATGGACCTTATGATGTTCAGTGGTGGGACACCCAAATCCTGCATGCTGTCTTGTATTAGTCTGCAGTCAGCCAGGAACTTTGTGTACCATGCAGCCAATAACGTGAGTAATGTTTTGGGGTACTTGGACTCCTAAATAAAGCTGCATTCCATCTTCTGACTGGTGTTTCTTGCCCTGAACAAGCTTCCTGCCACTGGCTAGCTGCCTGTGCATTGGGTCTTTGCTATACCCTCTTAACATCCACAGAATCATAAACTCAGCCCTTACTGTTCTTCCATAAATCATGACTGTGAACTGGTTTGGACTCAACGAAAAACCCACAACAACAAACAAGCAAAAACCCCCAAAAAACCCCAAACCAACAAGCAAAAACTCTTGGCTTTGTAAGATTTGCCCTCTGGCTATGACTTACCGTTAAAAGTAAGGTGTAATTCAACTCAACAAATGAGAACCATTTCTAACAGTGTGATTTCAGTCTGGAGAGACATCTCAAAGAACTGGGGGACAAGGGTGAAATGAAACTTGCCCATGCATATTGGAAAAAGGTTAAAGAGCTGACCTTTTCTTAGGTACAAGTTTTATTTAAAACTCTAACAACATGACTTGCTGATTCAAATCGTGGTGCTTATATCTCCCACCATTTGATTTACACACCAAACTGCCTTAGTCGTGGTTTTAGTGAAATTGCAAAGCTGTTCTTCAGACCCTTTGTTTGACGTCTCTTGTGCTCCAATCTCTGTGTGATGAGGCTTATCTCATCTGCCTGGCTTATATCACTGGCTGTAACAAACACCCAAAGTAAACACAGTATTCCTTATACTATTCTACTTTCAAAAGGTTGCCCTTGTTTTCTTCTGCAGTGCATATGCAGCCCTACACCTCTCTTTGTCTCTCCCTTCCACTGACTATTTGAGTTCACAGTGATTTTTTCAGGTACATCAACTGTATTTTACACATGTTGAAACTCAACTCTCTACAAATATCCATAAATCTGTTCTTATGTGACTATCAAGTTTCTTGTTATGTTCAATTTAACTCAGCTGCAAATGTTATTAATGTAACATTTCACAATTATAAATATCATGGAGATAATAATATAAATATAATGAAGACAAAAAAGAAGTGAGAAGATAATAACATTTCAGCACAAGGATTTTATGGGGAGGGATTTCCTTGTGTTGGGTTACCCACTGTTCCCAGTTCAAGGCTGCCCTTACAGCATGGACTTAAATGCAGATCTCACACACAAGGACAAATGGTAAAGGAAGTGTGTGTAACACCAATTCAACTAGCATATTATTTGTCTTTTTTAAACATGAAATTTCATTTTAGTACTGAAGAAAATCAGATTGCCTGTTCACAGTGCATTTTTCTCACCTGAAGGCATTGGGCAAATGAATGAATTAAACTTTGAAATGTGCCAGAGGCAAAACTTTTAATCAAAGGGAAGTGAATAGCATTTAGTGCATTTTGGCTCATACTTCAGGATTACAACTGCTTGGATGGGCATCTTTTTCTAGTTTCCCAAGTTATGTCTCAGCAGGCACTTGGTCAGGGCACTGTCTGAAAGTAAGATGAAGTTATTCAAATGGAAAATATAAGAGTGCAACATAATAATGACAATAAATGTTCAAGATGAAGATTAATATGAAACTAATTCTGTTACAGAACTCAAACACAGCCATGGTGCGCCAGGTGAAAGTTCAGCCAGTCTCATGTTCTGACAGCACATGATTGCAGCTGCCTTAGAAAAGTTTGTAAGAACAATACAAACACCAAACACTGTATTGTTATTAAACGACCCTAAAGTAATTTTCCTGCTGAAGATATATCCAAGTGCTTCTTGAACAGAAAGAGATGTTAATACAAATCCTGTGATGAGGCTCAGATTACCAACACAGCATGTTCAGTGCAACCCCCTCTGGTTCTTTTGACCCATCTCTCTGGCATTTGTCACCTGCCAGAGAGACAGCAAAAATTACCTGTTCTTTCACCTCCTGTTTGTTCAAGAGTTTCTAAACTTCCTCAAATACAGAAATAGTTTCCCCAAATGCAGAGGCTGGTGCAACATATAATTTCTTTTTTTCAAAATGTAATCCCACAGATGTCAGGTTCCCCCACTACACACCAATAATTCACTGGGTTGTTCCATGAAGCCTCCACAGGGACAGTTTTGCCTTGGCCTTTGAAACAAAATAGTTTCCCAAACAACTTATTTGAACAAAAGTGAAAAAAAAATCAACCCTTGCTTTTAATTTCTGGATGGATGCAGAATCTACCAACTTGTACACAAGGCTGTCTTTGTCTCCAGTATCTGATTTTTCCTTTTGCCAGGGTAAATAGCTTCCCTGGAGTTTGGCATTTGTCCTGCTTATGGCTGTGGCACTAATATTCCTACCCAGGAGAGGCCCATCATGAAAGAGAAAGAAAAGCACAAGAAAAACATCAGCAGAGGATCTGGGTGACAGACAATTGGCCAGTGCTTTCCTGTACCACAACTTAGCAGAGCTGAGCACCATACAATGTTAGGCGGCTCTTTCATATCCATCAAAATTAAATATTTTAGGCTTTCTGGATTCACACACTCCCGCTATCCTGCAAATATAAAACAATGCAGCCCTTGTGCAGTTCTGTGACACGAAGAACTGCTTCACTTTTAGGTGAAGCAATCACAGTGGTTTAAAAAGTAACACACCCAGTTGCACATATTTCCCTGGAACAGACACCTGCAACCTGATTTCAAAACCTAAACCGTATTATTACAGATGGCAGAGGTAAAAGTGGGAGTCTCCTGCCAGCCTGTGGCTGCTGCAGCCTAGCGTGGGATGGCACAGAGCCTGTAGGGGTGGGGCTGCAGAGTGCCCCCCATGACGGGCTCCGTGCTGACCTGGGTCACTCCCTCGGGGAGGCAGAAGGTGAACGCCCGCAGCAGGCTGGCAAAGAAAATGAACAGCTCGGTCCTGGCCAGGTGCTCCCCCAAACACACCCGGTGCCCTGCAGAGGGAACAGGAAAGGACAGTGAGTGTCTAGGAATTTTTCAGTTTCATAATCACTCAGTTCATTCCCGTTGAAAGCAGAGGTGGGTTTTGTTTTTTGTTCAAGGAGAGCAACATGAAAGCCACAGAACTAAAACTATGTGAATTCTCTTTCAAAAAGATCCCATCCAATGTTCCAGGTTAGGAGACACAAAATTAAAATGTCAATGAAAACCCATGAGGTGCCAACATAATTTCTTTCTGACCTGACAGAAAAAAAAACAAACTATTTTGCTTTTACAGAAGATGTTGAACTTCAGGACCATACACAAAAAAATCTACCAGCTGTTTGCACATGCTTTAGTGAGTGAACATCAGCAGAGCAAAATTACTTAGTAGTGGCATTTGCAGTTGAACAGAGGCTTGGTCACTTAATAGGCAAAGCATGTGGCCTACTGTTCACTTCCCAGGATTCCCATTCCTTGGCACCAATGCTGTGAGCAGAAAAGGTGAATATTACATACACATTTACAGACAGCAAACAAATATAAGGAAAGGAAAAGCTATTTGAATTAAGAAACCACTTCTGTGTGGACATTTAAGTGACCATCAACAAATTAAAAACTGTCAGCAGCAGCTTCACTGCTAGTATGATTACTGCCTGTGCATTGTTACCTTGTTTCCTTCTTTTGCAACTGGATTTTCAGTTCTGTAAACAAGAACTTAATCCTGTGTTTATCGGGATGGCTTCTGCTTTTCTTTCAGCTTGTTTCTTTAAAAGGGATTAAATAATTCCAGTACACACAGGACAAATTACTTCTCAGGAAAATGGCTAGGTGTAAAGAATACTACAGACAAAACTTGATTGCAGCATGCAGCCAGCCCGAGAGGTTCGAGAGTTTGAATGGGATTCCCACCAGTGTCCTATGAACAGTTTGGGGTTGACAGCACAGAAGCCTCTCCTTTGGCAGAAACAAGCCAGGAGCGTTCTTTAAAAGCAGCAAACAGCAGAGATAGAAGATGTTATCTGAGGAAATACCATGATCTCATACTTTATCCATCATCTCATCTGCCGGGTCGGTTCAAACTGTCAATGCATTTACCTGCTGAGAATGGTAAGAAAGCTTCTCGAGGTACAAAGTTTCCTTCTTTATCCAGAAAATGGCCAGGGTTGAACTGCCGAGGTGTCTCCCACTGCTCAGGGTCATACAGCACCGATGCTATATTTGGTATAACAATGGTGCCCTGCAAAGAAGAAACTGTTGCTTCAGTTCCTAGTGCCTGTCACCTCTCAGTTTAAGCCTGATGGATAAAACTGTTGCTTGGTGGCATTTGGGCGAGTGCCAAGCTGGGCAGGGATGTTTTAACCAGTGCTTTGGCAAACCAGTTTCTCCTCTTAGTCCATCCCCTGCCAAGCTGGGCTGGTTTCTGCTGTTGTGATGGGCAAGAATTTGAGGCTTCCCTGGCAGAGGCCTTATCAGCTGTGTGAGCACCTTCATGCCAAGTAAGAGACTTCTTTCATTCCTGGTGCCACAGATAGTAACTCTTCCCCAGGCACCACATTCCTGAGTTTAATGGAGAGTAGTTTATAGATGGAAAGCTGGTTACAAAACTGAAATGCCTCTCTGCTGAAGAAAAAGCAGAAGCTGAAAGTGTTTCTGTACCTTTTTGACAGGGAATCCCAGCAGAGTTGTGTTCCTCACACACAATCTGGGGACACCAACAAAGACGATGTTGCTGAAGCGCTGGATCTCATGAACCACAGCGTTTGTGTAGGGCAGTTTTCTCCGATCCTCATAACAAATTAACTGGGAAGGACCCAGAACAGCATCCAGCTCCTTCTGCACTTTCTCTGTGGAGAAATAGTCACCATTTCAGAGCAGAAAAATGCATAAAATACTTTAGCTGGTCGCTTTTCTTAGAGCAACAGAAAAATGTATTATTTCAACATCGTATATTAGGTTCATACCCTGTGATCTAGTATTATTTAATGCCTGAGTTTAGTATAGGATAATAGAAATAAACAGGAAAACCCCACCATTCTCACCTTGGATGTCTGGATTCACCACCATATAGAGCAGTCCCCAGTACAATGTAGTGCTTGAAGTCTCTGATCCACCAAGGAAAAGATCATTTATGACATATACCAAATTCTCTTCATCATACTTGGGCTTGGCCCCCTCTTTAGACTGTAGATGATGATAAAAGTTGAAGTTAAAGCATGAAAATTTTGTTATCCTGTATGCCCTCTGTGTGAGAACTGTGAGACTTCCACAGCTGGCAAGTGCACCAAAAATAGTCAAAATTACAATTTTTGATGCATACTAAGAGTTTAGTAGTTTCCCAAATAGGCACAATAAGTCTGCATTGCTGTCTTTCATGAGGTGGATTATTCTTTCATCACAAAAAAGCAATTCTGTGCTTGATGGCCTAATCACAAATACTTCAAAGCAAGTTTGCGGTTGGCCTAAGAGCACTTTTAAGCAAGTGCCTTACAACATGTCACTCCTTGGCCTTGGTATCTGATGGTGCCAGCAAATGCCAAAGGAAAACATATCTGAATAAAAGGATTTCAACAGATCATTTTGAGATTAATTTCTCTTCTCAGTTCAGGATAAATGTGAACTGATAGGTAAGAGGTACCCATGTATTTCCTTCTAAACAATAAAGAAGTAAAATAAAAACACAACTAGAGAAAATACATTAGGCAAAAACATTTTCAAACAAACAGATGGCAATAAATTTCACCATTGACACGAGAGAAAGATGCATCTTTGCCTCTAAGATGCTTATTTTAGTAAATCTTATCATACTCACTCAGATACTAAGTGTAAGATGTTGTACCAGCTCCTTTCAGAGCCCATGAGCCAACACTGTGAGGACACAGCAGCCTGACTAGCTGAAAGCTTATGATCAGAGGTAGAAACTACATAAACTTCATCTACCCTAGGAAAAAGATGCTTCTTTTACCTCCTGAAAAGTTTGAAGTGGAAACCAAAGTGCTCTTGGCAGAACTTCTCTGGCTCAGTCACTTCCTACTATGGAAAATAATAGCCTGGGCAGGGGAGAAGATTAATGCTGATTATGGCATTGTTTGTGAAATTGTTTTCTAGGCTGTCCAGTTTGAATATAGGGGCCAAGCCAGCCATGCCCCAAACAGCGGCGAAATTAGAGGTAACACAGGATTAATGATTGCCTGCCAAGGGAGAAACCAGACAGTTATGTGGCACAAGGACAGCCAGTGTTGGAGCACACACACTGGATCCCAAAGAAGCATGCCGGCTATTTCAGGGCAGTGATTTGTGCATGTGTATTCAATCTCACTGTAGACATGAGCCTTGCTCTAGAAGATGAGGTGGTCTACCAAAGTTATGTACCTAGAGGAATAAACTGTCTCTTGTTTATTACAGGATTGAAGTATACTCATGGATATTTATGGAAAGCAGATAAGAACTCATGGGTTCACCCCCTATCCTACTTGCTGGTAATTCATTCATCTTACCAAAATACAAAACTGGATGCCTTTCTGAGACCTGTGAGTTAGTAAGTGCCAAGATATTGTATTCATGTTAAGAAGCTTGTGAAATGTAAGAAGCTATGGTGGAAGGGTCACACTGAGTGATTTAATGGTCTGTTTGACCTTATACTTCATAACAGGATGATCAGCCAGAATGAGCGCTTACTTTCTCAATCTCAGCCAAGTAAAAGTCAATGAAATCCTGTGGTTCAGCTGGTATCCCTCTCTCTACATGTCTTCTGATCTCCTTCCTTGCAAAAGAACTCAGGACATCATAGGAAGCCAGCACCTTCTTATGAGGCCCAGGGAGGCGACACAGCAGCCAGGGCAGGATTTCGTACATCTGCAGGAGGGACACACAAGAGGTACCATGGATTCTCTGTCACTGACAAAGCTGCTTTTAGACACACCAAAAGGCTGAATTGTCCTGCCCAGAAATATTGATAGTGGAATAAACAAATTAGCATTGCTTTGGACAGATTTTTGCTGTCATATGGGAAAGCTTTAATAGAAATTTGACACAATTCCAGGGATCAAGGCAATTCTGACAGCACTGTGCTCATGCCTCTAAGTTTACTTGGCTAATGCTGATCACTATATGACCTCACTCCTGCACAGCTGGAGACCCCAGCTCCCACACACTCAAAATGTAAGGACATCCTTTCTGGATACTGTGGGGCTGCTAAGATTAGCATGTCTGCAGCCTCAAGTAACTGCTGGAATTTTTTGAGCCCATAAAAGCAATTATGGTCTGGGTGTCACTCTAAGGGCCTAGTTTTCCTAGTCAGGGGCTTCATGACTGCTAAGGAGCAATAATTGTTCTCATGGTTAACAATATTTCATCCTCAGCCTGCTGCATGTATTTACACACACATTTGTTAGCTCTAAGTCCTGTCCTCTGCCTTGAATAATTCTGTCTGTGCAGCATCTGCCATTCCACCCTGCCCAGCAAAGAGCAGTTCTATCTCCTCTCCTTGCTCTTTCAGACCCAACAAGCAAAGTCTCTCTAATTTTAAGTGACAGGTTGTAGGTTACTTCATTACCACTTCTCCACCTTTGTTTCCCTTCAGAATCACAACAAAAGATGTCCAAGACCCTAAAATATGTCTCACAGATGATTACACCTCAGAACCTGCTGTAACACTTCACTGCATCTAAAAGGAAAATAGTGGTGGAAATACCCTAAGATCCTGTTTGCCTTTTTCATTAGTCTCCAAGGCCACTTCTGAGCTCCCAGCCAACATTTGCCTGTTGCTCTGTATTTAGTGAAGACACATTTTTGTATCTGTGCTTTTACTTTCTACCTATTTCAGAAAAAAAACCCCAGCATATGATTTACTCACCTGATGAACAAAGCTGCCTGCAAACTTGAATATTTTCTCTGTAGCATGGATCAGTTCATGGAAGGTTTTGTCCTCATCAGAGAAGTGATATCCAAAAACCACAGCACAAATTACATTAGAAATTGAATGGAAAAGAGGGAAAGAAGGATCCACAGGTCTTCCTGCAAACACAGTAATTGGAATTCACTCTCAGTGTTTTTTTCAGGTGATCCTTATACTGATAGGACTTGATGTTATTAAAGATTTAATAAAATGTTCTCTTTATCCTGCTGGGGTGTGAATGAGGACAGAGATGTGGCACTAACACAAATTAAGGAAAATAAAACATAGTCTTAAAATAAAGAACACTGTTAAACTGTTTCCTCTAAACTCTTAGCTCTAAAACAATTTCACAGCCCTTCCTGTGAAATAATGTTGTACAGCTAAGATCAGTTCTAGGGTATCATATCAAATCTGCTGTCCTCAGCTGTGAGGAGAGAATGTGAGAAGGAAGTTGTGCCACTGGAGATGAAGTTAGGGAACTCAGTGACAGACATGTTCAAAAATGTAAAAAAATAATTACAAGGAAAACCTGGAGGAATGTAGGAAGGTTTAAGAAGACAGATAGACAGGAATTGCAAAGTAAATACTACGAAACTATTACAGTCTCAGCTGTGAGCAGTAAATCATATCTGTGTCTGATGATTTTTTCTAAAGCTATGAAACAGATATTCATAAAAAGTGATTTAGATAGAAATCATCCTGTAATGGACTGTAGGATTAATGTAATAATCCACTGAAGTTCCCTCTCACCTCCTACTTTGTTTCTCTTGCCAGTAGTTACTTAGCCAGATAGACATTAAAATATGCAGGGCACCCAATGTCATTGAAATTTAAGGAAATTACTAAGCTCTGCAATACTGTTCAGATACCCATGGCAGGCAGCCTGAGAATGGCTTGGCTGTGCAGTTCAGCAGCATTATGTCATTGCACAATATAATCACAGACAAATTATCCACCCATGCAGGTGGAATTTCAGAAGTTTCCGGCTTCACTAGATGCATGAAGAGCTATATAAGAAGGAAATACTTGTGACTCTAGGCTCTATCTGCTCTCGTGCTTTGGTAAGTTTGGATACATCCCCTAGAAGGGGTAGGTAAGTTTGCATACTGAAGATATGGATCCATATCCAGACTGATTTCTTCGCAGGTAAAATACCTTTGAGGTTCCCAAAAAACTCCACCAGGTGAGAGGCCTCCTCTTGCACTCGATGCTCCAGGCCTTTTTTCCCCATTCCCAAATTGCGTAGAGTCATTATTCCAAAACGCCTCTGCTGCTTCCAGGAGCGACCACTTGCAAGTATAATACCTGAGGGTGTTCCCTGGCATGTCAGTATTTGCCACAGACATGGAACCATTCATTTAAATATATATTATAAAATACATGCAATAAATCAGGGAATACAAGTATCTTTAGTTGAAATTATTGGTAACAAAAAATCAAGCCAAACATCCAAACTATAACTAGACCACATGTTCTTAACATTGAACATAGTTAATCATTGAAAAGAGCAGTCTAAAGATTTTCTGACTGTGCCATTTCTTGATATCTTAAAAAACTCTGAAACACCTTAAGATGCCTTTTTATGAAATCTGCTTTAGCCATACTCAAGTAATCATTCTCAAGACAAGAATAACTCAATGAATTTCTACAGAGTAGAGTTCAGGGCAGGGTATGTTTATGGAGATATAGATCAATTAATGTGGTAATTGTAGGTTGAGGTGATGAAGGTGAAAGATAAGTGACATTTGGGCTCTGTTTCTACCCTGGAAGAGATAACACTCCTTTAATTGTCAGATTGCACTCCTGGCCACCTGAAGAGCCCTGAACAGCTTCTGTGGAGGTGAGGCTTCAACCAGCTTTAAACAATCTGTGTCTGCTTTGATCTAGCAACTGCAGGGACAGGAAAAAAATACTGTGAACTGCTGGAATACCATAAGAAGAAGTGGGTTTTCCTGTGTTGCAGGCACTCTCACAAACAAAAAGTATTCACAAAATATTTGGGGGTGTCTGCAAGTACAGAAATGTGAATTCTGAAGTAGGGATTTGTAAGTCTCTTGCTCATGATGGAAAGTGTTTGGCAACCATAACGTATGCAGTTACCAAACAAGCATTGCATTCATGTGCTGTACAGCAAAATCATGTGTACCACAATGGATTAGTCTGTGATTAGGGCAAGATTGCTGGGCTGTGGATTGGATCACATACAAACACCTTGAATACAGCAAGAAGGTCACATAGAAACAACCTGGAGTGTTTCCTAGGCTAGGGAAAGCTCAGTGCAAAAGGCACCATGGCAAACAGTAAGATATTCTCAAAAAGCCAGTGGAGGACTTGAACAGCATCTGATAGAAGATCATTCTGAATGGGAGGGCAGAGTCTAACAAGACAGAATAGTTTTCAATTCAACATTCCTTTACACTATTAATGGCAGGAAAATCTCACCTTTTCCTTTGGCCAATGCTCTGAAGAAAGGGGACACCAGCCTGCCAGAAACATCTTCAGGGTGTGTGGTCATGCCATCCTTCACTGCTTGAAATCCATTCAGCATAACCACTGGGACCCACCCAAACCACAGAGTGTACATGTTACCATGAGTTTTTGCCAGCTGTAAGTGGAAAAGGTGTCAGAAAAAGAACAGATGAATCCCCATTATAGATCTCAAACTGCACCTGCTATTCACCAGCCCAGTGGACAGTTTTGTGCTGAAAACATCATCCCCATGCAAATAATTGTAGTTAGAAGCAGTTGTTTTGCTGATAACAAGGCTTTCGGCAGTCAATTTTATTTACCCCAGGGGGAAGTTATTTTCTTTTCAAAGCACATTCTGCAGCAACTCTGCAGCAAAAGAAAGAAAACTTTGTACTTTTATGTTGCTGTACTTTATGTTGCATCACCTCCAACCCCAACATTTTGTGCCTTGTAAATTGAACAGCCACACTCTGCACCACCCTGGGGCTCTGTGCCTCCAGCAAGTCCTGCCTTTGCAAAATGAAATAAACTGATAAAGCCTGCACCATCTGTGTGCTCCAGGAGAGGACATGGACACAGAAATTAACCAACAGCCAGGAAGCGCCAGTGGGCTGCATTTGAGTCTAGGGTTTCCTCACAGTACTGAGGAGAGCACTTACCATTGGACACAGCAGAGGTATCCAAGCAGGGATGGGTGTATGGCAGAGGAACTCCAATCATCATGAGAAAAAGCTTTGTACAAGTATGGACCCTGCTCCAGCACACCCACAATGATACAGAAAAGGTAGCAGACAGTGTCTAAGGTGCCATGAAAATTCCATCCAGTTGATCACACCAGACACTTGCTTTTCCTCATATTTATTTAGATTGTGGGTCTCCTCTCCCTGCTGGAGCGTCACAGCCTGAGTCTGCTCTGCACTCATTGGCCCACGTGTGCTCTCAGGCATCCACCTGAACTAGAGGTCGCCTGCAAACCATTAGAGGAATGACTGCAGCTGCCACTAGCAACAAACAGTTTTCAGGAGCTGTAGGAAGATGGAGAGTAAATGCCCCTCCTGTACTACAAGCATGCATGCACTGTATTACCCATTTTGTGATCAAATTAGGCAATGCCAGTGAGAATTTTAAAAAGTATCATGTAGGGATAGCAGATATAGCTATCACTATAGTGAATACAGCTTCACACTTAGCATTGCAGAAGCATCTTTTAGATTATTGGTATTCTCCAACTTTAATAACAAGTCATAAACTTTGTCCCCAAGTTAACTTGATTCTTAAGGGCATTAACTTTCTTATGAAGACATATTCCACATATGGTGACTCAAATGTAGGAATCAATTGCTCTTTATATATCCACACTTTGTCTGTAACTTTCACAGACTTAAAACCTTCAATTAATCACAATTTTTAAAGTCATGGCTAAAAATAACTGATTAAGAGCATATTAAAAGAAATACCTCCATCAGAAGATCCCGATGAAACTGAAAGTTCAAGTGTACCAAGTTTCCAAGCAATGGGAGAGGAGTTGGTCCAGGAGGGAATTGCTTGCAAGCTTTTTGCAGCCTGAAAAACTCAACAATGAACAAAAAAATGATCAGGACTATAAAACCTTGAGTTATAGTTAGCATTTCTAAGCTAATTTGCCAGCTGTCTCTATCAAAAAGGAGGTAGTGGAGCTGGGAAAAAGTAATCGTGCCTCTTGTTCCACCAGTTTTGTCTGCAGACTGAGTTCTACAAAGTCTCAGATCCTTTTCCCTCCCTCTGTCCCTCCCTCTTCATCAATGCCTGCCCTTTTCCTGCACCCCATCTATTTGCCATACTGAGATGTATCAAACTGAGCCCTGATCAAAAGCACATCTCTCTGCTTTCAGCAAACCTCAGTATTGGAATGAGGGATCACTTGTACTCAAGGTACTTTTCCTGAACCTTGTGTCAGGGAACTGCTGGTGTCTGTTGGGAGGTCTGTGCTGGAGTGACACCAGGTGAGAGCCCTTGCTCACATGAGTTTCATCAGCTTTGGGAACTTTAAAAGCATACTTAGTGATTTGCCTTACAGTGACTTAATTGGGATTAAGAGTGCTACATATAGGTTAGACCACACAGTTACGTAGAATGTAGTTACAATAGCATAGAGTATATATTTACAATAGGTTAGATTGGATATATGGTATGGGATATATGAATATATGTACTTACAATAGATAAGATATTCCAGGCATTTTAGTCATAAGCATTATTTAAATGTGGTTGTAAATTCAAATTTGCCTGCCAGCACACACAGTTTACACAGGCAAAAACAAGTGTAGCTACAGCCTAAAGATGCAATTAGAAGATGAGATTGCTACATGTGATTTCTGAAGAATTGGTCTTGAGCGTTCAAACTTTTTTCCAGTAAATGTAAAAAATAAGCATTTCACCAAGTAAGCACTAATGATACAGTGCTTAAAAACTCACGTTACAATGAAGTAATTTTTTAAATCACAACATTACAGTTTTCATATTCAAAATAAACTAAATATGAAATTCCAATTCTTTATATATATTTTTAAATGTAACCTAATTGAAAGCTTCACGTACCTTGATTTGTTTTTCTTTTACTTTTTTAGTCAGTTTCAGAATCCTGGCTATTATTACTAGTTCTCAATAAGTTTACAGGACACATTAAAAATCTGTCCTCTGATAATGAAGGGATTCACGCTGAGTTTGAAGCACAGACAGGGGGAAAGCTCTGTGTGCCAGCAACCAAAGGATTCAATCTTGCGTTGCAAAGCCAAAGTGTCTTCACTAAAAATGAGTTCAAGTCTGAACAAGAAACTGCCGTGCCCTCCAACGCAGGCATAAACGTGGTATTTTGCAAAGCTGGTAGCATGAAGTGATGTGACTCAGTGATGGACCTCCCTCTCCTTCAGCTGGCCAGGCTTTGCAGCTTCTGTGGGTACACACAAGTGCCTGTGTTAACAGAGAAGGCAACACGGGAAGGCAACATCTTTTATCACCTATCTACGCATATAATGGGCAACATGGTGGGATTTAGGCTGAGGTGGGTTCCATGGCTTTGCTAAAAACCAGTGCAAATTAGGTACCATTGCCCATTATGAGGCTGAAATCAGCAAAACATAAAATTGGAAAAATTTGTTTCTTCAAACCAAAATATCAGTTTCAAATTTTAAAAAATGTTGGAAAAAAGGAAGCAAGATAGTTCTGTGTGCAGACAACTGAAGCCAGAAGAAATTACATACATTTAATGAGTAGACTAAATGCAGCCATGTTCATATGTTCTCTGTTTAGTCCAGATTCCATTGTTTAATTTTAGGTGTTTCATATTTGTATTGTATTAGTATTTTGATAGCAGTAAATGAATGGAGTTCTTTCAGAACATGGGTCAGGTTTAACTGGAATCAAATCACCAGTGTCAGAAGCAGTACAAAGCCAAATGAACCAGACAGCAATTTATCCTGCCACATGTTACCCTTAACTTTCCCTTTTCAGTGTTTTTAAACTTCCCCAACTGTCTGAAGCCAGATGCATGAATAGTTACTTCCACCAGTACCTGATGTCATTGGATGAGCCGTACTGGAAAGGAAATCAGGATCTTGTGTTCACATGGACCTGTTCCAGTCTGCTGCATCCTCTTCTCGACAGACCATCAGTGATATTTGCTGGGTTTGTATTTTTGGCAGAAAACTCAGCTTACCTAAAAGGTGGTAAGCTGAAAAAAGAGCAGTCCAAAGACATGAACACGGAAGCAAAACCAGCAAGTTTTAATGAGAGTTATCAGGAAGCCAAAGTTAAGATTTTTAATGGACTTAAAAGCTCTGTGTGAAGTAAGCCTCAGGAAGATTAGCTTGCAATGCTTACAATGCTTGCAAAAGTAAAGCTGTGCAGGTAATGCAACAATCAAACAAGCATGGTCCTGAAACACTTGAGCAAGCAAAGGTTTAATTTCATCTCTGGGACATCAATATTTCAATATGAAGAATAAACTGTAACACGTTTGCCAAGAGGGAATGTCATATTGGAATTAGGATCTCTGAAGCACAGGAACTGTTCATACACTGGGCACAAAAAAGCAGTCAAGTGCCTTGAGTGAGGCTTCAAATAAATAACATTTAGAAGTGGAAATTGCACAATACATCGCTATGCGTTTTAAATCTTTGCCCACGGTTGTCTTCAGGAACTTGCAAAATTCCCAGGGTGGAATGAGCCTAAAACCTGGGAGCATTAAGGCTGCAATTCAGGTGGCACAAAGAGCGGGGGGAAAATGGATATAATTTACGTTAATATCCAAAATAAAAATGAGAAAAGCAACAGAAATGGGACCAGAAATGGGCACCCCTGGTCCTAATTGCTGCAAGACCTTTTGTCACAGAGAGTTTGCCTAAGAGAAGAGTAACTTGGTGTTCTCTGGGTAGATTACTGGGAACTGCATGATACTTCTGTGTAAGAAATAGCTGTATGAGTTTTTCATAATGCTGGAAAATGCAAAGTACCTGGGATGAACTTCATAATTTCTGCATAACAGCTTGAGGATGCAAACAAAATCCCTCAAAGGGTTAAGAAAATCAACAGGAAAAGTCAGTAAAAAGATGTTAGAGGATATATTTTGAAGCCTGACATAATGAACTGGTTTCTGTTTTCACAAAAAGAGGCTGAAACCAGTATTTTTACGTTAGGAGCTTTTTTGTAGGGCAACAGCAACAGTATTACTGCTTCTAGGGAGTAAGGGAGAATATACAGGCCTGTGGGGGTAAAACTAGAAGTTCAAAGTCCACAAATATCATCTTTTCAGAAATGTCTGAGAGAAGCACCAGCAAAAATATGGCAAAAAACTGTAAAATGCAATGTTGATGTTATGAGCTGAAGCAGTTTATCATCTCAATCTCTATGAAAGGTTTCCTCACAGCACAACAGATGACTGCCAAGAAAAGGAAAGCCACAATGACAGGACAGTGATGGCAGAGCACTTTGAAGTCAGCCTAAATAAACAAACTTCATGAGAGAACTCCCACAAAATCTGACAGAAATTAAGCACCCAGAAGTGTGTGTCATAACATGGTTTGTCACAAAAAATACATCCAATTCCAAATCCAGAGGAGTTGCAATCAAAGAGCAAATGGCTGAGAAAATACTGAAACTGTTAATGCTAAACATAGGTCAGGAACTGGTCAAGGCAAAGGTAAAGCAAGACCATAGCTGGCTGCCCATGTTTTTCACCCCAAGGATATCTAAATAAAGCATCATGTAGTCATTCCACAGTCTTAAAATTTCACAGAATAGAGTCATTCTCATCTGAGAGAATCAGTTCTGGGGATTCACTCGATGTAGTTACCATGAGGCAGAACCAAGGAAAGACTTAAAGAGAAGCAGCCACATGGCCATTATGGGGAGTCAGCATGGCTCATAACTCAGAGGAGGTAACACATCCTCTGGCCAAAACTGTGACTGGCAGCTCAGCCTTCAATTACACCATCATTCCTCACAGGCTTTTTCTCAGGCAGAGCTCTTTTCTGTAACTATTTAGATTTGAGAGGTTGATTTAGCAACCTAAATAAGCATCCAAAAATACTTTGGAGAAAGATTTAGGGGACATTTCTGTACTTGATTTTCTATTGCTTGAGTAGGACAGAAACCCCAAGCAGCAGCCCAGAAGGTCAATAACCCTCCATCACACTCTCCTCAATCTCCACGTGGCAGGGGCAGCGGCCCTTTGAAGTATTACACTAATTGCATTAAGCTGCTAACAGAGAACATCTGTTTTATTAAAGTGGCAAAGTGACAATTAGCCATGCATGAAGTGCTGGGGCCAGAAGTCTGATTCATGCCTTTTTTCCCTGTCCAGTGAAGCTTTTTCTCCTCCCTTCCAAGGCAAGCTGAATGGTGGGGACTTACACTGCAGTAGTGCTACTGTGAAGGGAACAAGGGGATTTACAGTTACACACTGTGTGTGGCAAGAAATTCCCTTCAAAATTGAACTTAAAGCTGGGACTGTGCCCTGACAGGCCCCATTAATCTGCCCTGTCTCAACATCTGCCTCTCTGCTGGTTCTTTGTTGCTTTTCTACCAGTTTCCTGAGGGAGGGAGGGACACATGTAACCAGTGCCCCTCTGCATTTATCTGAGTCTCCTGTGGAAGAAAGCACAGGGACAATGCTGCTCACAGCTCTGCCATCCAGGGCCTGCCTGCAGGAAATAACTTCCAGCACCTATGGCAACTCTGCTCGTGTGACTTTCAGGAAAGATGGCAAGCACACTCAGCAGCTTTCAGCATTTGACAATTACCTATGGATCAAAGGGCAAGCTGGGTGGCAGTGAATGCATATTAATTTGTTATACGGTATCTAGGGATTAGCAGTTGGTACTGGCAAAGCCAGTGCAGGCCTTTAGACACAAGTTTCCCAACTGATTGCACATGAAATTACTGCAGAACCTAGACCCAGCCCCAAAATTAAGCAAGAAAAAGATAGGGAAAAAAATACGTAATTTTTATTGATTGTTCCAATTATGATATTATTACTTGTGCAATACTGTAGCAATGTCCAGAAAGGTCCTTTTCTCCAAAAAATATTCCATGAGTGTTGTGATAAAAGGGATTGAGAAATACCACCTGAGGTCAAAACTGTTATTCCTCCTGTAGATATTATGCTGCACGAAATTTTATTCCTTGCACTAATATTCCTGAGAGAGACCTCTGAGTTTCTCACATAAACCAGGAAAGCCATCTTCTACCACAGAAAACAATCTGTATCCTCCTAAACATCCATCACTTTTACATATTGTCCCTGTCAGCTTCTCTGCATCCTCTGGTTATGTGTGACAGCTGGAGTGAGGATTTATGGAAGAGGGTGGGGATGTCAAACACACATAGGGCAGCACAGGGTCACAGTTCTGGATGTGGAGACAGAGAATAAAAGAAGTGCTGCAGAATTTCTTGTACAATTGTCAAGAAAGACATTGAGGTGCTGGACTGTGTCCAGAGAAGGGAAATGGAGCTGGTGACCTGTCTGTAGCACAAGTCTGAGGAGGAGCAGCTGAGGGAGCTGGGATTATTCAGCCTGGAGAAAAGGAGGGACAGCAGAGACCTCATCCCTCTCTACAACTCCCTGAAAGGAGGGTGTAGCCAGGTGGGGATTGGCCTCTTCTCCCAAGTAACAAGTGGCAGGACAAGAGCAAATGGCCTCAGGTTGTGCTAGGGATGTTTTAAATTGGACATTAGGAAAAATTTCTGCACTCAAAGATTGCCAAGTCCTGGCACAGGCTGCCCAGGGAAGTGGTGGAGTCCTCATGCCTGGGGGTATTTAAAAGATGTGTAGATTTGGCACTTGGCACATGGTTTACTGGTGGACTTGGCAGAGCTCTGGTTATGGTTGGACTCAATAGTCTATGAGGTCTTTTCCAACCTAAACAAATCCATAACTCTATAATTAGACAAAAGTAGGGAGACATTTTGTACTGCTCAGATTCATGGAGTACAGGGCTTTCTTTGATCAGAGGATGGCATTGTTCAAGGAGAATCACTTTGGTCAGCTCTGTGTAAAGCATCCTGTCAAACACATCATAAAGATAAAAGGCAATTAGGCAATTTTAGTCCTAATTGACTCCCCTACTGCAGAAGCTCAACCTGGATAAAGACCAACAACGAGCTAAAATTGATGGAGAATAGCCATCATTATTTTTTTAATATTTCCTGGTTTAGTTTTGTTTTGTCTTTGGGGGGGGGAGGGGGATGTTGGCATGGGGTTGTTTGTTTGTTTGTTTGTTTGAATTATCTCAAAGTTTTCTCTTGGCAGTACTTAACAGAAAGGAAAAGAGAGAGGCAGAGCAAATGAAATCAATATTCTTCCTCTAAGCCTCATGAAGGCGATTCCCACATTTCAAACTGCATAATTACTGTGTTTTTCCAGTGTCTGGGCCTGGTGAAATGCCACTATCTCACCTGGAGAAAATGAAAATTAGTGCAAGGCACACAGTAATTTGGGAGCTTCCCTGGTGTACTGCATTCCCTTTTGTGGGAGAGATTGTGAGTACAGAGAAAATTAGGAACTTTTTATCTTGATCAGAAGAGCACAGTCAGGGTGAATAATATCCACGTAATCAAAAAACCATGCAGACACTGTGCTCTACCAAAAGGTCTAAGAAATCTTTTAAGGCCACTGTATTGTAGCATTTCAATCTCACGATCAACCAATCCCATGCTGTCGGCAGATGAAGGCACGATGGGCTCCAGCATGCCCTGGTAACCCGGGTGTGTGCAAGGGCAGCTCCTGCCAGCAGCTCACAGCCTCTGCTGCCCTCTGCCTGGCACCTGGAGCTGCTGAAACACCCACACGGGACCACTTTGTGCTGAGCAATTCCTGCTTGACCCATCTGAATTAGCCAGCACGCTTCCTGACAGCTCCTGGTGCTCTGCATGAGGACAGACAGCTTCCCTGAGCTGCAGCATCACCCTCAACTCACAGGGCAGGACTAGATCCCCAAACCGGGGACATCCCCAAACCAGGGAGTTCCCCAAGCGGGAGATCCCCAAACTGGGGACATCCCCAAACTGGGGAGATCCCTAAAAAGGAGAGATCCCTAAAAAGGAGAGATCCCCAAACAGGAGAGATCCCAAACCAGGGAGCTCCCCCAGAGCAGTGCTCTGTTCTGCCAGGACAAGCCAATGCCACGATGGTATCAGAGAGTGGCAAGCCTGAAATCCCATGTCCCTCTGCCTGCAGGTCCCACAATGGCCTGCATTTCTCTAGGACTTTGGTTGCTGTCTGTGAGTGCTGAAGCTACTGATACTCTCAATATTAGGGGTGGGTGGTGGCATCTGTCCTTTCCCAAAGCTACCCACAAGCAGGCTAAAGGAAGCTGCCTGTCTTACCTGAGAAACCAGAGTAACCCACAGTTTGTAGCTGTCAGACCAACCTGAATTTACAAGGCAGAGCCAATGCTCATGTGACTGCAGCATTGAAATAAGAACATTTTTAAAAGTGCTAAAAAAAGTTACTTAAAAAAGAATATAATATAAAATGCTCCAATTGTTTTTTTTTCATTTTCTCTGTAATGCTCCTTAAAATGCAGCTTTGTAGAATACCATCATATCATCAGCTGACCACAGAACATATTAATATTATTAGCTCATCTCTAGTCTCATCTGATGTATCTCATAAACTGCTCGGGGAAAGGGCTGCAATTTTGTTATTGTTATTCCTTTAACATTAGAATCTCACACTGCAGGACAGCAAATAAATAGTTCCTGGAGTGTTTGGCTAAAAATAGCACAGGCTGTGATTTCTTTGCAGATATTAGGAGGAGTTCATAAGCTTTTCACTAAGCAAAAGATATCCCAAACTCAGCTGAAATATTACTTCAAATAAATACAGCTCATTAGCATTTTAGTCTAATTATTTAAATATATTAATACAGTTTAAAATAGCCTGTCTCAGAAATTCCTAATGAAAACTTCCTAATTTTTCCACCAAGCCTTTTATTCAAGAATATCTAAAGAAAATACTTTGGTTCAGGACAGCAAACTTGAGTTTGAATTCTATAGCTTTTAGAGGCATTTTGAGTCACTGGAAAACTAAAATGTATCCTTCTGCTGCAGCTTACTGCCTGTGGAAACCATAATGATCAAGAAAAAAAACTCAGAGAAATTTCCCAGGGAAAATTGTAACTCCAGAAGAGAGGAAGGAGGGAATGATGAGAGATGCTGGAATAGGGTCACTCTCACTTCTTCAGCTATGTGACATTAAAACTACTAAGGAGAAGTATCCATGTTATGGCACCTTCACACTTTCACAAAGGTAATAAATCCAAATAAAACTGTCCTACATTTAAGTTTCTTTGAATTTAGACAAGCTTGGGAATACCTCTTTCTTGCCTTGCTGCAGACATCAGTTTGGATCTGGTGGCATCAAGAAATTGGGCCTTACTCAGGTCTGGTGCTTTTACTGACTATCAAGGTCTTCAATTAAATATTGAACAGTTTAGATGCAGGACAGACTCCCATTCAGTGCATCCTTCCAGTTTGACATGGTACTATTCATATGCATTTCCTGACTTTTCCATCAAGTTTTATCAAACTTCAGATAGCCCACACTTCCACAGAATTTGTGAGATAGTGTCAAAACCACATTAAAGAGCAGTAAATGACATTAACAGCTTCTCTCTTGAAAACAGACCTCTAGCAATGTCATCAAACCGAATTAAGTAACTTTGACACTATTTGGTGAGTACTGACTCTGCTTTCCTTCCAGTGCTTACAATCTGATTATTTGTAGGATATTCTGAGAAGAGCAATCAGGCTGGCTGATTTATAGCACTGCAACTTCTCTTACCTTCTGAAGACAAGGAAATGTTTGACCTTTTCCCATCCTCCACAGGTTTTCATAGATAATTGCTAATAGCTCTGAGGTTGATACTGTTCCCCTAAGTGCCCTGGGATGAATCAGCTCAGCCAATTTGAAAATATCATGTTTATCTAGCTATTTTCTAACTTCTCCTTCCTAGCCTTGACAGAAATCTTCCCTGAACACCAGTGGTGTTGAATGCATTGGCCATTTTCATTGACAATAAAAGACAAAAAAGCCATCAATTTTCCCATCTCCCAGAGAGCCTTCCTGATATACTATAGTTCTGAGAAACCACCATTTTCCTTTTCCCTCATTATACTACTAGAAATACAAATGTCTTTTCTTTACCTCTTTTTTTTTTGCTTTGTGTATAAACTTTAAGTGAAAAGGGTGTCAGATGAGCATCACAGATTCACAAGGCTCTGACCCTCTCCAAGAGCTACATGAACCCAAAATCTTAGCTTTGCCTCTGTACATTTTCTGTACTTTCCTTTTTAGCCAGATCTTCCCCTGTATGCTTTAGCAGGTGCAAGCACCACTACAAAAATGGAGCCTGAGGAAGACATGAGAAATAACACAGAAGAAATGAAGAATATAAGAGAGAGGAATGAAGGATACGTGTGTGAGGAGGTGTCTCCAAGACACCCCTTAAAGCTCAGCAGCCTGATTGGAGGTGACATCACACAGCCAAAGCTGAGAGGGTTGGCACTTCATAAGTGGGAGCTGGTCTTCTCTCAGATCTGCTCTCAGCTTCATTGGCCTTCTGTGGCAGCATCAGCCAGGTTTTGAAAAGGCTTTCAAAAGCTCAAAAAGACCAGGCTTTATTAGAAGATGAGCTAAAGTGACTCACTTCTAAAAAAGACCAGGCAGAAACAGAAATGCAAGGCTCTGCAAAGCCCAGCTCTCCCATCTTGGTGCTATGAGCTTCCTTCTGACATCCTGCTGCTGCCGTGGCTCACGTACTGGGCTCTCATCCCTTGGATATTTCTGCACTATGGAATAGAAACCACCCATGAGCAGTTTCTGGCACAGGTAGGCACCAATAACCTGCCCAATATGAGGCGCAGGGTGCTCTGCTCATCTCCTCTCACACACCTGCCCCTGGTTCTGGGTTGTGCCATTCCCTTGGGTTCAGGCAACTCAACCTGCTCCAGCTGCATAAGGACTCTCCTGGCCGTAATTCCATCCTAAGCTCATTTATGAGCTTCCCTTTTGGAAGGATATCTGGGGAAGCATGTGGCCATCAGGAGTGACAGCATCACAAAGCAGAGATGTTAATGCTTGTAATGCTACTGATGTTTCCAACTTCATTTCTAAGCAGCAATGACAGCTGGTTTCAGCTTTGCCTTATCTCCCCATGCACACATGCAAATCCACACAGACTTTGACATCAGTTTCTACCAGGGCACAGTTTTCTGTCACGTAAAATGTCAGGATGTGATCTTCCATATTTCACTAGTGCTATCCTGCCATTTAATTTAATAACAGCTAAATATCAAGTGGTTACTATTTTGATGCTGTGTTCCATCAGCCATTGAATTAGAAATAATGAGACAAATCTAAAACTGTGATTCATGGTGAACTGCCCAAACTAATCTCAATCACACAGTGGATGACATGGAGTGATAACTAATTTAACAGATGATTATCTGTTCAGCTGTCCTGTCCTCTCTCACAGAAAGAGGAACATTCATGAAGGACAAGTTCACTTATGCTTTACAAGACTTTCCCCAACAATATAAATACTTAACTAGGAACTAATTTTTTCCTTTCTGCTAATTATAGACTCTTTAATTGCATTTGACTAGTATTTGTGTATATGGCAACCCTTTGTGGCTTCAGGAAGCTGAGCTGCTGAGGGGTTTAAAAAGTATCTTTGGCATTTTCCGTGAACATTTTTCAATTTACCATCATCTCAAACCAAAGCAGGTTCCTCACCCAAACTGTCCCTTGGGAAGCTCCTTGCACTTGGTTTAGCAGCTGCCCCTTGCTGATCCTAAAAGGAGTCAGCCATGGGAGTAAATAGTTCCCCTGTTAGAAAAGACTTTCCAAAAATTGACTTGTCAGACTTTTAAAATGCTGAAAGTATGTGTCCCAAAAGAAATCTTCTCTCTGTATCTTCACTCTTCACCAGGTTTCAGCTGCACCTTTTCACTGCTGGACTCAGGTATTCTCCACCAGATTTCAAGATGCCATACACATGTTCTACTGCATCAAATCTAGAAATTCTCAGTAAGCGGTAAGTCATCTATAAATAAAATCAGTTGTTAATTGTTCCTTCATATCTTTTATTAGTGACCATCAACAAAAAGTTGACTGAAATGTTGCTATTGATGATAGTGACATCAAGAGGTGGAATTTTCCAAGTGTGTTTTCCCAATTTGCTTTTGGAAACAGTATAATGAATTAATTCAGTATCAGAGATAATGAATTAATTTGTGGTGTCCGGCAGTCAATTTTGTCATTTGCTCACAGATTTATACTTGCCAGGCCAGACAGCAACTGCAAGATGCCTTTATGGCTGAGAATGATGGGATCTTACAGATCAAAACAATTTTTACCACAAAAAAAGATCACCTTCATGGGCAGGTAACAGGGTCTAAATAAAATTACCTACTGTTTACAAAAAGTGGCTTTTCAACTAGAAATTCAAATCCAATACAAAAAGCATTATATGGTCTCAAGAGACACATTCAGAAAAATCAGAAGGATGCTTCCTAGCTGGTCTGTGACCCTGCACATGTCCAGCCTAGCGTGGGATGGCACAGAGCCTGTAGGGGTGGGGCTGCAGAGTGCCCCCCATGACGGGCTCCGTGCTGACCTGGGTCACTCCCTCGGGGAGGCAGAAGGTGAACGCCCGCAGCAGGCTGGCAAAGAAAATGAACAGCTCGGTCCTGGCCAGGTGCTCCCCCAAACACACCCGGTGCCCTGCAGAGGGAACAGGAAAGGACAGTGAATAAACAAACCTGACCCCAACAGCAACTGTTTTCATCCTCACACAGAGCAAAGGTATTTTTGCGAAGCCCAGAATTTCTGCTGGACTTAGAGCAAGCAATGACACAAAGCTTCATGTATTTCTTCCTTCAAAGAATTTTATCTTCAGCTTCAAAGAATTTTATCCATGTAACCCTTCTGCTCCCTTCAACTACCTCAAAAGCCTCATCTTCATCTGACTGACAACTTTAAAGGAATTCATTCCACCATGTAAATGAAGAATAAGGACCTGCTTTTCCTGGGAGATGTCATGTTCTAGTGTTGAATGGATAAAGAATCAAGAGGACTGCTTTAAAGTGCTTTCCATACATATGTCTGTTACAAAATGAATGCCTGAAATCAATAGCCACAATCATTAGATGAGAATATTCTTCCAAAAATAGGGCAAGTTAGATATATATGTTTGTCAGGATACCTCTGATTTTCCATGTTATTATTTGTTCAGTAGAACACATGTTACTGAAAATAATCATGTTGATTTAAGCACTTTTGTTTTCCACAGAAAGGTTTAGAATAGACAAGCAGTAGGTTTTTAATAGACATCTTCATTCTACAGCCCCCATCCAAACTGTTGGTGTTTTTGCTGCAGCCCACTTACCTATGGAGAATGGTAAAAAGGCTTCTTGGGCCACAAAGTTTCCATCCTTATCCAAGAAGTGACCAGGGTTGAACTGTCGAGGTGTTTCCCACTGCTCTGGGTCATACAAAGATGAAGCAATATTTGGAAGAACTATGGTGCCCTGAAAGGAGAAAAACATTCAGTCTGTTCCTTGTTCACATTCTGACCATGATCCAAAGGCATCCAGCCCCCCTTCTGTTGAGGAGAATGCCCTGGCACAAACAGATTTTAATCCACACCATGCTCTACTGATGCAGGAAAAGTCTGTAGCCACTGAGAAACTGCATCTGTACCTTTTTGAGGGGAAAGCCAAGCAAGGTTGTGTTCCTCACACAAACTCTGGGCATGCCCACTGAAATAATGTTGCTGAAGCGTTGGATCTCATGAATCACAGCGTTTGTGTAGGGCAGCTCTCTCCGATCCTCATAGCAGATTACCTTGGAGGGACCCAGAACAGCATCCAGCTCCTTCTGCACTTTCTCTGCAGAAAATATTCAGTTTCAGGCAGAACAACATATCAAGTATTTTCAGTGTTTTCATTTTCGAAGACATTTTCAACTTAGAACTATGAGAACAACATCACAATTAATTTATAAAAGTAAGTTCTTCTGAAGAAAAATTAAGTAGCAGGATGTTCCAACAGCTTAAACATATGAGAACTCTGCTTCTGGGTCTGAAGTTATTTGATCATAGATTAAGAAAAGACATTTGTTGCTCAAAAATTTAAAACTAAATGTTTCCTTACTACCACAAATCCAAGAGATAACAGATTTATCTTTGGACTTTCTTTTGCCTCGGTGCCTCAAACACCTGCAGCCAGTTAGAACATTAAGTTCACAGCTCTCTGAAATTTATGCCAGGTGAGTCTGTGCCTTAAAAGCCTAATTCGTGTTAAAAGGACATTGTTCTTACACAGGGCATCTGTTAAGTGAAGCAATGCCAACTAGAACAAGGTCCAAACACCATTTTAAAAAATGGATCTATTGTTTGGCATCTGCCTTTTAATCAAGAACAGCATGTTTTAAATTACTTATTGCATGGAAGTCTTGGGGGCATTAACAAAAAAAAACAAAACCTTTGATTTATAAACTTCAAGAGAGACAGTACACACCTAATAAAAATACTTAGATTTTTAATAAACGATCCTGTCTTTTTTTGGGCTTTTTGAAGCAACAGTAATATGCAGAGAAGTCCATTCTGCATTGATCAGTCTGTACCCATTCACATCAAGCATGCCCTGTGACTGCCAGCAGTCCTTCATTAAACTGACAACAGAGATTTAAGCACCTTACAGAATTTAAAATGTATATTCAAAAATATTTTTAGTTAACTTTCTTCTATGAAGAACTATCTTGTAGAAGAACTTGAGAATCCAGGTAGTTTGAAGTAATCAGTCACTGCATCATATAAACACACATTTCTATTCCTGATTCAAGGAAGAGGTAAAAGACCAAACTTTTCCTTATGCTACAGAGTGGAACACTGTCACTGGATGTCAACACAGGAAAAGTATGAATGGGTTCAAAAAGAAGGCACCAATTAATTAAATGAGGACAGACATACTGGTGCCAGCTCATTCTGAGAGCTCTGATGCAATGTATTTCTCAAGAAGCTCAGGAAGAATCACTCTGCACATGCTCTGCTTTCCCAAATATGTGCAATATTTAGCTTAATAAAATTATACAGGTGAGTCAGTGCTTTCACAACCTTAATTAGAGTAAGTGATAACAAAACGTGATGACATGAGATTAAGCAGAATTTCTTGTCTGACAGCTACAAATTGACCAAGTTTTTCTTATCTTCATCTCTTTCATCCATTTAAAATCCTGTTCTCCTCTGGGTAGTTGCACATATTCTACAGCCTAATTGTGAGATTTCTGTTATCCAACATAAGACATGTTTCTTCCTTTGGTTTTCATTCAGTGCTCTATTAAAGGATTGGTAGTTATTTTAGAACTAGACTTAAAAGCAAATTTCTTAAATACACATAGAGATAACAGAGGAGCCATCTCCTGACTAGAATAATTTCTGTTACAAGAAACTCAACTACATCACAGAATTAATTTAATCCCTGGATCTACTGATGCTGCCTAGGGCAGACCTAAAAGTACAAAAAGGTACATGTGCCACTAGACACATATCAGTATCTAGGAATAATCTCTGATCCATAAGAATGTTAGGGAAATTGTTTTTTCTATTTCATGGTAGATATCTGTGATGGGCTTATCTATTCACCTTGGATGTCTGGGTTTGCCACCATATAGAGAAGGCCCCAGTTCAAAGTGGTGCTTGATGTCTCTGATCCACCCAAGAAAAGGTCGTTTATAGAATAAACCATGTTGTCTTCATTGTATGTTGACCTGGGTTCATCTTTGGACTGCAAATGATAAGAAAAGTTAGAGGCTTATACTTGAAAGTTAGAAAAAACAGAATTGGATTAAATGTGATTTCATAACTGGTTCCAAGCTGCAGTCTCTTCTCCTTATAGGACAATATAGAAAGACTGCTAAGGAACATTAGACACCACAGATGGCTGTCAACACAAAAATTAACCTTTCACAAACAGAAAAGCCATGTTTGTTCCACTCTAAATCATGAAGCTAAATCATTTGGTTCTTAGGGAAAAAAAAAAAAAAGGATTATTGGCTTCATGTCACAGTCCATCTCTCAGTTGTTCTACCAAGCAATACAGTGACCAGACAGTAAACACTGGGCTGAGTAAAGTTCTTAACCTGTGGCATTCAGGTTTCTTCTACACAAGGGCACAATGACTCACGTACAGCTGCTCTGGGGTTTTACAGTTTTCAATTAGGAGTGTGAGGATGCGTATGTATACACTGAAATTATAAATAAACATGGCTATGGTTTGGGGGAATTCATTGTCTATATTTACAGAGGTTTTGCTGAGGGGTGTTGAACATTTCTCTTGCCAGTGGAGCAATTGAAAAGAAGGAGAGATGCTTCTCCCTGCTGTAATATCATCTAATCTTTTTTTATTGCCCCTGTTCACCTATTACAGACAGTTCAATTTTTTTAATAAACAAACTTGGATGATTTCCACCCAGCAGAGTCCCAGAAGAGCTCACTGAAACAATTTCTGGTACACTGATGTTCAAGTCTCATAAATTCCTAGAACAGCAATGAAAAGCTTTAGAAACAGTCAAATGCTTTGGAAGGCCAGGTGTGTTACTGTGCTGATATAAAAAAAAAAATTAAAACAAGAGGATTCAACGAGCTAGAAGCCATTTAGGCTGACATCCACACCATACATAAGAATATAGCAGCTGATGTGGGAATTGATCAATAAATAATTATCAGGGGGAGGTAGGTGAGTGCTGCAGCCCAACACATGGCTGCCTCTGTTGCTGCTACCAGCACAGGAGAGTGGTGAAAGGGACACTCACTGGCTGTCCCTGCGGGACAGCACTGCCACCAGGAACAAGAGTCACTGCCCACTTCCCAGGGCCTTTGGCTCTCTGGGCCACTCTTGCCTTGCCACTTCCTCCTCCTTCTCCTTTTCCTTCCTGTCACCAAGCAGAACAGGAAGAGGTAAATATCCTGACACAGTGGAGGAGAGGAGAAAGGAAAAGTGATTTAAGTGGAGGTAGGAGTCACAGAGGGGAAGGGTCACTGAGAGTCCAGGGATCAGGGCTGCAATCCAGTACCCAAGAGATTCATACAAAGTGATCCTGGTATAGTCTAGAAAAGGGAGAGATCTTGTGCACACCTCCTACAGCCCTACGGATTCCCACCTACCTCTACTATGCCTGCCTGACCAAAACACCCTTATTTGTCCCAGTTCCTTTGTCTGGTTGACACTTCACTGACCCTGGTGACACTTCACTAACACTGCTGACTCCTAGGTTATTTCTCCATAAAATGTTCTCAAAATCCAGCTGTCCTCTTGCGAATTCTCTTGGCAAACCTTTACTGGGAAAATATTGTAACCAGAGCATCCCGCTCTGTCTTCCAAAGGCCATCCCAGCTCTCTTGTTGTTCATTTAGTAATTCACGACTCTTTCCTGGAGACCTTCAATAATTTTACAACTTGTGCCAATGAAAAAATATGCAGTGTATTAACCTGCCCTTTAAGGAAAGGATTGCAAGGTGCTGTGGCATATCAATGATCAGAAAGGATTTAGGAAGATCCTGGTTATTGGATTCACATTACCATATCTAGAAAGGCAAGAGATTGTGATGATTCAGACTGGTTGTGAAGATTCAATGGTCCATGTTGACCTTTTCCCCTATGACTGTATGGTTGGGCAGAAAAAACTTACTTTTTCAATGTGATCCAGGTAGAAGTCAATGAAATCCTGCAGCTCCTCTGGTGCCCCACGCTCTGTGTGCATTCGGATCTCTCTCCGTGTAAAGTTGCTCAGGACATCGTAACAAGCCAAGGCTTTCTTGTGAGGCCCAGGGAGGCGGCTCATCAGCCAGGGGAAGATTTCATAGAGCTGTGGGAGTGACACACAAGAGGTCCTGCAAAGTCTCTATCACGAGAAAATGCACTAGGGAGCCCTGCTACAAAGAGAGGTAACATTCATGTTAGCTTGGGATTAGGGTCTCATTAGTAAAATATCCTGACAAAAACTGCGCTTGGGCTTTCAAGCTGTGAAAAGTAAACTGTATAATTTCTAGTTTTGATGGTAAGATTCAGAGTTCCACAGGCTTTCAGCTCAATCACAAGCTGAATTAGAATTACTGTAACTAGAATGAATGGTATTCACCTATGCAGTTATTCATATCTTCAATTGCTATGAACTGCATTCAGGCATTTCAAAAGTGAGCTCCTGCCCTCCAGTGGAGAATACCGGGAAGGGAGGAGCAAAAGTTGGAAACTCCTCACCAGGATGCTTGCCAAAGCAAGGACTGGCTCCCGGTGACTGCTTTACAGTCTGGGTAACCCCCAAAGTACTCTCTACAAATTGACTCCCCCAGGTTCCTCCATGAAATTCAAATATCTGAAACCCAGAAAAGCTAAGGAACAGCTACCTGACAATTTTGAGTACTCTTCCTAGAAAGAAAGACAGGGTTAGGTGACACAACTAGATTATTTTTCCTTCAGTTTTACCATTTGGGAAAATCTGGCCTAAGAAATAACTGATTTCGACTGATTCTGATAGCTAGAAAGTTAATTCTGGTTTCCAGCCTACATTTATGCCTGGGTAATCTGTCTATTCCTGTATTTCCAAGATACAACATTCTCTTAATAGTTCTTTTTCTGCTCAAAATGTAATTCCATTGTTTATTTAACAGCAGAATTTTTATCCTTTCTCTGCCTTCATTTTACTAAGCTCTTCTTGTACTCTTTTAATCACACTACAGAAAGCACGTTATTAGGTGTTCACTGGAGTGTGGTTGAGTTAGATAGACTGTACTTGTATCTTCTTAGGAAATCAGTTATTATTGTCAGACATCCAATTATCCATTAATGATTGCCTCATCACAAAAAAAAAGTATTTGTTCAGTACTTGGTAAATTCACTTAGAACTTCATCTCTTTTCTGGTTAGCTCCACCTCTGGTATTTTTTTATTTGCAAAATGTGTTCAGAAGCCTTAGACACAGCTGTGGTCTGACTAATCACATAAAGTTGCCAAGATTACAGGCATTCCTACTCTCAAATGTCTGCCCTCTCTCCCACTATGGCACTCTAACTGTAAGTGGAATTTAGCTGTCTGTTCAAGACAGGAACTGCATCCATCCACTTTCCTGGGTTCCTGCCAAAACTCCTCCTCCATTTATGGAGGGGCCCAATCCATAGTGTCCCCCTGTCAGTGCCTGACAGCATGAGACCACATAAGAAATGGGGGTGTGGATGCAGCAATATCCACTTTTTTGCATAATACTGTGTACTCATCACATCTGGAAGGTGTGGAGATGTTGGCCATCCCTCTGGAATGGTTTGAACTCCTGTTCTTATTTCCCCAACAGTATCTTATTCACTGCACTAAATCAAAGCCAGGATGGGAAGCAGAGAAGAGAAGGAGGCATGTTCTCTGTCCTAAAAGCAGGTGTCACCTGCCACTACTACACTCAACTTACAGGACCAAAGATAAACTAAGCAAAAGGGAACTTGAGCATAACTCAGTGAGAAGAATGTTCCATGGGATATAGGGAGACATCTGTATTCCAGGAATTGCTAATGTATTCTGTATTAAAAAGGTACTCATAAAATGTATGGGACAACTTCAGCAGGGGAACCAGAAGTCCCAGGAAATTTTTAATTACTTTTGTGCAAAGTAAGCTTCTAGTGTCAGATGTATCATTGACTCCCAGATTGTTTGATTGCCAAGCTTGCAGTTATATTTGCTGTCTTAGCATTTCCTGCCTTCTGCTGCCTGTGCCTGGAGCTGCTCCTCACTCAGGGTGAAGGAGTAGAATTTCTCTGGGAAGTCTTCGAGTCTGTGTCTTCCAGGAGAAACGGAGATAAGTAGCTACAGGCAAAACACTTTGGTATTTGACTCATTCCTCTCCCTGTTAAGTGTATAAAAAACAGTGTCTCAACTCACACACGAGCCAGACTTTCAGACCTGACATTTAATATTTAGGAATCATGGTGTCCAACACAGGAACCTGTGGTGTGCAGGGGTTGAGAAACCAAGTAACAATCATGACCCAGGAGCAGTCCATGAACCTGTGCCTTATTGCAAAGATTTAGGGGCAAACTATCACAGTAACCCAGCAGAGAAGAATGAACACAAACACCCGAGGCTGGCAGGTGGAGCTTCACCATCCCACTGTGAGAGAGTTCACTGCCCACTAAAACTGCATGGGGCCTCACTCACCCATTCTAGAACTTTGACTGATAGCTCTTGAATCTGCATTTCTCACTCTCTGTCTTACTCAAAAAAAAAACAGATCATTCACTTACATGATGAATAAAGCTGCCTCCAAACTTGAAGAGATGTTCTGTAGCTTTGATCAGATCATGAAAGGCCTCATCCTCTCTGGAGAAACGATGTCCAAACACGACAGCACAAATTACATTTGAGACAGAATGGACAAGAGGGAAAGCAGGATTCACAGGTTTGCCTGCAACCATAATAATAAATAATGTCACTGTTAATGTCTCCTGCTTTAGTGAAATGTGAGAATCCTCTAAGTTCCCCACAGAACTTTCAGGAAGGCATTGCATTTCACAGAGAAGCAGCAATATTTTTTCAAAACTGTAGTATCAACCTGATTCCTCACAACCACGTTGCAATCCTGTAAGCCCAGGAATGTGTAGCACTCTAAAAAAAATGCCAGATGTGTAAAATATTGCATATGATAGAGCAAATTTAGAGGTAAAGGAAAAAAAATCTATGCAAATTTGCTTTCTGACAAAATCAAAATATGTCTCAAGCATGGGAATAACTGAGAACACTGTGGACAAAGGGAACCTGAGGGTAGAAGGGCAAGAAGAGAGGCAGTTTTATTCAGCAAGGACACAGAGGCATGCAAGGCTACTGTGCTTTGTCTGACCTTGCTAGAGACACATAACCTCTAGTAAGATAAAATGTTGTAAACTCTTTTCAACCAATTGCGTCAACAGTATAATAACTAATTTTAAAGCAGTTATTTGAAACCTAATCCCAAGGAAACTTTTTTGTGATTATGGAATATATGGCCATAAAAAATTCTATTTGTGTATGTATTGATGCAACTGCCCAACCCCCAAGGCACAATTCTGGTTAGTAACTTACTGTTCTGGGGTTTTTTCCTAGCACACATGGTTACATGTCAATCTCTCCTAGCTGTTAACCATGGGATTGTCTCAATCTAATTATTTTTAATTTATACAACACTAGCCACAGCATGCCCTGATTTATTGTGCCCTTGCATAATGATCAGTATTGGGAAATCCTACTCACATGATCCTAACTGGGTTGATCAGGGTAGAATCTTGTAATGAAGATAAGATTCTAGTCAGTGCTTTACAGAGTGTGTGCATATGGCATTACAGGACTTAATTCATCAGCATCAATTTTGTCTCTCTATGCATCAGCACCATAAAAGAGCCAAAAATGTGCCCTTGAGGCAAAGGTCAATGCCATCCTGGGCTGCATTAGGAAATGAATTGGTGGTAGGCCAAGGGAGGTGTTCCTTCCCCTCTGATCAGCACTGGCAAGACCCAGCTGAAGTTCTGGGTCCAGCTCTGGACTCCCAGTATCAGGGACATCAGTGTATTAGAAAAAGTTGAGCAAAGGGCCACAAGGACAATTAAGGAATTGAAGCATCTGGCATGAGAGAGGCTGAGAGAGATGGACTATTTAGTCTGGAGAAGGGAAGACATAGGGAGATATCTAAATATGTATAAATACATGGTGGAGGGATATAAAGAACATAGAACCAAACTTTTCTTAGGGGTATCAAGTGGGGCAACAGGAAAAAATGTAAATACATTAAATTCTACGTAAACACAAGAAATGTTTTTACTACAGCTCTCACTGAACAGAGAAACTGGTTACACAGAGGGGTGGTGAAGTCTCCATTGCTGCAGATATTTACAACTCAGCCCTAAGAAACCTGCTCAGATTGACCCTTCTTTGAGTAGGGGCTAGGCTAGACCATCTTCAGGGATCCCTTTCCACTTAGGGCGCCCTATAATGTAAATAATCAATAAGCTCCAGTTTTTCTTCTCGATTTTAGTAGTTTTATAAATAATTTTGTGCAAGAATAGTCTCCTTGAAAACACAAGATGGACTGGTGGCTTTGCATTTTCAGTCCATTCCACACACAGACAGTGTAAGACCCTGCACACTCCCTTGTGGAACAAAAGCTGCCCTCAGTTTCAGGACAGGACAGTGAAGTTCATACACTGAAGACATCAGAATAATGGCAAAAATGTATTGATATTTATTGCAGAAATACCTTTCATACTTGCAAAGAAGTCTACCAGGTAGTGAGCTTCTTCTTGCACTCTGTACTCCAGACCTCTTTTCCCCAGACCAAGGTTGCGTAAAGTCCTCAGAGCAAACCTCCTCTGCTGCTTCCAGGTGTGACCAGTTGCCAGCATAATTCCTGCATGCATTAAAGGAAGAGCTCCTTATCATGCTAATATTAATCATAGACAAAGACTACATCAAAGGATTTACTAAGCCAGAGAACATAATAAACTGTTGCATTGCCTGTGAACACAAAGGCACCAAGGAAGAGCTGTGACCTGTAATCTTGTTGGTAGGGCTGAAATGGGCAAACTCAGCTGGGTGTAAGATGACTTGCAGGATTAAGTTTGATCCCAGACAATCAGATACCACAGGATATTTCAGCTGCCTCTCTAGGTGCTCTTTGCAGTGCTTCTCTCACACTTTCTGCTATGCTTGAAGCTCACCTGAATCAGGATGATGATTCTCATGAAGGGAAAATGGGAAAGAGTCAGAAGACAGTCCACGGTCAGAGAGAAAAGATCCTGTCTGTAGGGCAGGAAAGTTCAGTATGCTTTGTAACAGACTTTGAATATTTCTAGTGTGGTTGGTGGTATGAAACCTACAGCAAGGTTGAAAACAGAAGCACACTGAATTTCTAGGTGCAACTGTGCCAGCAGGAAAATATTCCCAAAAGGAAGGGAATGGGAAGAAGATCCCACTGTGAAACTCACTCTTCATGGAAAATGTCATAGTGGGAGGCAGCTTGTCCAGGACAAGGAATTGGGTTGTGTCCTGCTTTTCCACCATTTCTCTGCAACGCAACTTACCATTGCCTCCTCTCATCACCTCTGAATCTGCCCCAGTGAGCATTCCATAGAAGATACTATGAATCCTTTTCCTCTTGCTAGTATTTTCTTCCTGCTACTCTCCAAAAGCTATTTGCTCTCTGTACCTTGCAGTTCACCTGGCAGTCATTCCTCACAGACAAACTCTGCCTTTGTGCTACCTCTGAAGGTGGTCACAAGCTACAAAAGATACTACAGTTTGTCAAGATGCACTATTTATGCCTGGAAAGTCTGACCTTTTCCTTTGGCCATTGCTCTGAAGAAAGGTGACACCAGCCTGCCAGAAACATCTTCAGGGTGCGTGGTCATGCCATCCTTCACTGCTTGAAATCCATTCAGTATAACCACTGGGGCCCATCCAAACCATAAGGTGAAGATGTTGCCATGAATTTTTGCCAGCTAGAGATGGGAGAGAAGCCAGGAAAGAACAGATGAAATCCCACGCACTGCAAACAGAGGCTGAACCTGTTCTTGCACTGATTACAGGACCAGCCCTAAGGTGGAGTGATGTTTTCCATCTTTCCTACCAGACTACAATTATCACTGAGAAAGCATGAATGACTTTTCCCACATTCACCTTTGGAAACACCTGTGTATTCCCACTTTTCAGAGCCACATGCCTATGTCAAGAAGCATTAAGTACCTTTTATTAGTGTATATAAGCCAAGGCTCAGTTCACAATCATTCATGGGATAAAGGGTATTTTCTATTTATTAATTTATTTCAAGAGGGTTTCTGTCATCTGTACAAGTAAAGTAGCACAAAAGAACACAGAGCTGTCAGAGGAGTAATTAGCTTAGAGACTGGACTTCTTTCCTCCCATCAGTTTTTGATCCTGTCAATACAAACAAGCTGATACACACAGAGCGCAGGGAAGTATGTATTTACTGCTTGAGCTAGAGAGTGTCAGTGCTCAGAAAGCTACAAATCCATGCTGTAAAAGTAATTTTTTTTAAGTCTTTTTTTCCCTAACTCCAAATCTGATATATAATCCCTAAAGATATTTAATCCTAAATTATATCAAATTTGACATGAATTCCTATAATTTAGTGGCAAGGGGTGATAGAAAGATATCAAGTTTCACACGAATTTCAGTGAAAATCAGTATTTAAAATGGTTAGGTTTAAACACCAGAATTACTTTCACATATTCAGAAATTCCAATACTAGGTTTCTTAGCTTGGCAAACTACTTTACACTGCAATATCTTTTTCTTATTTTGCAAATCAAACCAGCAGTTCTGAACCAAAGGGTGATATCACAGAGGCCAGTTAACAGTTACAGTACTACCAATGTAGTTTAGGGAGAGGGTGTTTTCACATAGCAAGCAACATGAGAAAGGAGAAATCACAAACACTTTTAGACAATTTGGAGTATCTGAAAATTAGTACCTGCATTAGAAGATCACGATTAAACTGAAAGTTCAGCTGTATCAGTGTCCCAAGGACCGGGAGAGGGACTGGCCCAGGAGGAAACCGTCTCCGCACTCGCTGCAACTTTAAAAACTGCGTAATCAGAAGAAATACAGCCACTGCCACAAGAGCTTCACTTATGCTCAACATTTTAGAGTCTGTCTTTACCAGCTTGCCTTTATTCAAAATTGTCTTTTGAAGCTATTAAGGCTGGTTGCTAAACCAGTTTTTTCATACGAGCTTGAATTCACATAATATTCCCCGCCTCCAACCCTACCTCTTTATTATCAACCACTCCTTTTTGTTCCACTCATTACATTCTCATGCTTCAGCATATTAAGAGATGCACACCCTTCCTCTTCTTCTTCTTATCGAGATTATACTTATTCAATATGGATCACAGGATTTGTAGGAACAGTATCTTAAAAGACTAGGGCCAAGATTTTCCAGGCAATGGAGATGCACGTAAATTCTCCATCTAGTTTTTCTGAGCCAATTTTGAATGGTATGTGCTCCTACAAATACTCCAGGAATGCTTTTAGAAAAGTAATAGCCATACATACAAATTAAGCAGGCAAATGTAAGTGGATATTAAATCTTGGGGTTTTTAAATTGGTTTGTATATATTCCATGTACACGTTATATCTAGTAATGGCAAGGCTGATAGAAGTTAAAAGCCCACATTTATCTTAAGATACATATACAACTATCGAATGCTTAATACAAAAAGCAAAACTTGTTACACTCTTGAATGCAATTGAAAACATAACTGGATTAATGTATGATCTCACTTTTTTCCCTAACATGTTAGCACTACAAAAACTCACAGAGGGTTTTGTCTGCTTCTGCATTTCCCCATTCAGTCTTGACATAGGGTGGGTACCCTTTATGATCTTAGAAATCATCAGAAAGTATGTGAGAAAGATAATGCATCTTCATGGAGAAAGTACATCTAGTGTTAAATATACAGATTTAAAAGAAAAAAAAATTAAAACATGGGGAAAACCTAGCAGGGATCTTGAGCTACTGCCAGAACGAAGGGCCTCAGCAAGAACTAGTCATGTCATGAGTGTGGATCCTTGGTAACTTGAAAACAGAGTTTCTAGCCAAGGCTCTTTGCCAAGCCTCAGCACTGGCAGGAACCACAAACACAGCACCAGGGGAGTTCACCGGCTGAAATCAGACCATGGAAACCTCACAAGAGGGATTCTGGACACCACAGGACCATGACCATGACCATTGCAGTCCCCTCTTACAGATCCAGACTGAAATGCTTCCCTCTCAAAATTGCCCATCCCTTGAGAGCAAAGCACTTGTAAAAGAAACATGTTTTCACTAATCTTCTGAGAAAACTGCCAAGACTCATGCACCAGCTCACTTCTTGCAAGCTGACTTTGGGACAAAAACTATTTCCAGATTTCGTGGCTCTGGAGCACAGAAGACCCTTATCCAGAAAGAACAGCCTGGAGTCTGCCAGCACACAGTTTACAGACCTCCAGATCAATTAGCCTTCATTACCACTAAAGCATAACTGATTAATGTGTACTAACCAAAGGATGTTTATAGGTTTCCACAAAGGCTTTGTTTGTGTACACTAAAAAGGTGATTTTTCAAGACAATAATTTCTAATTTATCTCTCTCCTTCAACAGGAAAAGTAAAATTCTCTTTTAAAAGAAATTGGTTAAGTTTTACCTTCTCTGGCTCCAGTGTAATCTCACAAACTCTGCTTCAAATTCCCCAATTTATCAGAACTTTCAATTTTGAATAAATATAATACATTCACTTTTCTTTTAGATATTGGAAAATTTCCCATCTAAATAATTTTTCATCAGAAAAAGTAATTTTGGCCACTGGAATTTAAGCCCCAGTGTCTTCACCCCACAAGGGCTGCAGTCTCACACCTTCAACCAGTGTTCAGCTGGAGCCAGCCGGGAATACAGTTGTCTGGCATATACTGGAAAAGGAAGATGACTGTGGGTCAGTTCAGATCTGAGGCATGGGATTTATCTTACTTTATTTGATGGAAAATGTATTTATGAGATAGCCAAGGCTCCATTTTCTTAATAATTACTAAATGCAGCCAGCAGCAGCCTTTCTTCAGCACTATCTACCAGCCATTCTTTAGGATTAATGATTTTTAACTTGCCAAAGGCAAGCAACTGCTGCCTCCCCTCCCGGATCCAGATGGATACAAATGAGTCGCTCTCTTACCAGTGTGGAGCTACTGCCAGGGGGATGTTTGTAGGTCCAGCTTGAGGGGACTTCATACCAACCACCTACATGCCAGGACATGAGTAGAACAATCCCATAAAGGTAATCCTGTGGGTGAAGAAACTGCCAACCCAGGTTTCATCCTGCATGCACATCCCTGCCTGTTAGACTGGGGTGCTTTAAAACGCAACGTGGGCAGAGGCACCTGAAACAAATACAGCTGTGATGATGATGTCATTCCTGGAGATGGCACTGTCAGCTAATCAGAGTATAAAAATAATCCTTCCTGTGTTGGGATGCAGTATCCAATTTGTACCTCATACAAGAAGAATGTATCCCAATGCCATAAAAGAATATCCCTTGTTAAGTGCCAGTAAGCACACTGGCAAAAAACCTCCACTTCTGCCAAGTCCTTAGGCACCTGGTTCATAAAGACTTCCAGAATTCTTCAGTAGTGCCAAATCTGCTCTTTGTCATGGTGTGCTAAGTGAAGTCATCTAACTGTGATAAAGAATCCATTTTAAAAAATGAAAGAATAAATTAAGCTGAATAAATTTTTGGAGGATCTGGAGCAATCATCACAAGTAGACTACCTGGCATGAAGTTCCCATGTCGCTGGCAACCAGTGGGCTCATAAAAAAGGATAAATTATCAACACTCTGTGACTACTCACTGTTTTCATTTGTCTTCCAGTCTTTGCTCTTTGCTTGTGATGTGAAAAGCTCTTCACAAATGCCTGATGAAGCCACTCTTCTATTTTCATAAGAGTTGAAATGTTACCTGGTTTAGTGGGTGAAACCCTGAACTGTCTTCCCAAGTGACAATGACAGAGTTGTAAACAACAGGCTTGCTCAACAGCAAACCATATCAATCTAAGGGAATGTGTTATCACAGATCATACTCTAGAAAGCTTCCTCCAAGAGCTTCTTTTATCTCCTGCACCCACTAACATTCCAAGACAGACTGGAAGACCTCTCAGCCTATCTCCACAAATGCAACTGTGGCTTATGAGAAGAAATCTTTATTCATGAGATTTCCAATTCATAGACTACACTTCAAGATCATTCTCTGTAAAACCTCTTTCCAGTTGGTAATATGTAAGTCCCAATTCTAATTCTTCCCTTAATGCCTTTATTTGTTACACAATTTACCAGTATTTTCCAAACAAAATTTACCAATATTTTCCAAACAAAAAAAAAAAAAGAACAAAATTTCAACCCTTTATAATTATAATGCTCAAGATGCAACTCTCTGTCAAGAATCTTTCAGGGTAGTGATTAACCAAATGAAGAGGAAAGCAAAAATCTTAGGACATGCAAGAAGGAATTCACAAAGAAGCAATTTTACAGAGTGACTCTTCCCTGAATCTGCCATTTCCTATCGAGGAATGGCACAGAGCTGGTAGGGAAGTGGCTTCATTGTGCTCCCAAAAACAAACTTCGTGTTGACTTCCTTCACTCCTTCTGGCAGGGTGAATGTGAATGCTTGTAGCAAGGTGGAAAAGACAATAAAGAGCTCCATCCTTGCCAACAGCTCCCCCATGCACACACGGTGCCCTGTGAAGAAACAGAAAAGGCACTTCAGCCAAAGGATTTCTGTCACACTTCCCTTTCTAAACTGCCTGGGATTTTCTTTGCTTGTTTACTGCAGATTTTATCCTTTTCTCTTAAGTTTGTCATTTAATGATTCATAGCTGAAAGGCTGCTTGTATTTCCTCAAAAAGTCTCAATCTACATTTAAAGCAGGCAGTAAGACACCATAGAAACTGTCACCAGGGTGGCATAGTTCACATCTACAGTCATCCCAGCACCATGCATTTTTCTGCTACTGCTTTGATATCTGGATCTCTTCTCAAAGAGAAACTGGATCTGTCTTCCAAGAAAGACTTTTCTGTGTGTCATTGCATCTCTTCTGATCTTTTCCACAAACAATTGGACTTCTCTCTTCTTGAAGATATTTAAAACAGTTTGTATATACCCATTTGTAGGTGCCTTCCTAGTTATTTTGAGGAATGAATGGATCTGAAGTTGTTACCACAAGGAGTAAATAAATCCCTGTTCAGTGCACTTACCTATAGCAAATGGTAAGAATGCTTCTCTGTTTACAAAGTTTCCATCTTTATCCAGAAAGTGGCCTGGGTTGAACTGATCAGGTGTCTCCCATTTTCCAGGATCAGCCAGAACAGAGTCAATATTTGATAAAACTACTGTGTTCTGAAAAAAACAAAAAAGGAGCAGTGGCTTCAACAAAAACTGTGACTGTAGAGTCTACTGATATCTAGGACAAAGCCTTGTGAAAGGCCGTCCACAGGGACAGTCAAACCTTAGAGGCACTAGAAGAAGAGTTCATGCTCTGAGTCAGGAAAAACTCAAAACCCTTTCTAAAATCATCTAATGGACCAAAGATCAAATTGATTTAAATATGCAGCACATTTGTACCTTTGGAATGCAATATCCCAGCAGCTCTGTGTCCTTCACACTCATTCTGGGCAGGGCAATTAAGAGTATGTTACTGTATCTCTGGATCTCGTGAATTACAGCATTTGTGTAGGGCAACCTTTTCCTGTCCTCATAGCAAAACACATGGGAACAACCCACAACAGCATCCAGCTCCTTCTGGACTTTCTCTAAGGAGGAATATTCAGTTTTAAATATACAGCAAACAATCTATCAACTCTATAGTCATAATTTTTCCTGTTGCCTTTTGCAGACAGAATAGCATCCAATGGATGAAAAAGATACTTTATAAAAAAATAATGCCTTCAAATTCCCATATAGATGACCTGAAAAAAATTGACAGAGAGTTTGTTTATAGGTTGCATATATACTTTTAAAATAAGATAGTGGATGAGGTCATTCTATAATAATATGTGGGTTCCTGTTACATTTACTGCTCTAAGGTAATTGATAAAAAGACTTTTATTAATATTTATTTCTACAGGCAGGGAGTCAACTAGAAAAAATATTAATCGTGTGTTAGAGGAACAGTTTAGTAATTGATCAAGGATTGTTCTTCATTAAGAAGCACATAGATTTTGCTTGTCACCTACAGATTCCTAACTGCTATTCTGTAATTACTTGCCTTGGGAAGCACTTATACAGATTAGTTTTTCCCAAGGACTTCTTTTTTTTTACTTACAATCTGAGCTGAAATGGTATTTTCTGATTTTTTTTTAATACTGGAGACTCTATCATTGCAATTAGAATTATCCCCACAAAACTTAAGAATGTGTTAATATATCCCAAGAAGATGAAAAATCATGTGAAAATTCAGTATGTGCAACCCAGCTTCAAGTCTTTTGAAGGTAACAAAATGGGACATCCTTTCTCCTTAGCACTTCCACATTTTCTATTTGCGAGGCTTCTGCTGTGCCTGGCACTCAGCTTAAACTGTCAAATATGAGGCCTTTAAAGTGAATTTTGTACCTTCTAATCCTTTCTATCCCATACACTCTAGCTATTTTCTCAGTCCTTTTACTCTGCCAACCTGTAACTTTCTTCTGTGAATATCATTATTAAAAGCACTCATTTTCAAGCTACTCATCCCAATATTAGCAACCCCACACTGTATTTAAGTTATTTCTGCTGCAAGAGGCCAAGAGCAAATCAAAGAGTAGGAGCCAGGGATTTAAAAGGATGACCCAAAGACTCCTTAGTGGAAATCTAATCATTACTGTCTGTGAAGGTGTAACAGTACAATTTATCTCATCTGAGACTAAATTCCTGCATCTGATTAAATTAATCACACCCTGCATTCTGTTTAGATCTGTTAAAAGAAAAAAAATCAAGCTGGAATGATTAGCCTGAATGTTAGAAAGGATACAGCAAGAAACAAATTAATGCAGTTCACCTGATTCATACTTCAATAATTAGTTCCTCTACTTTTCTTTGAACAGGCACGACCACTATTTGAACTTGTTTCATTGCTAGAGTTGCAGACCTCTTTGGATGCGCTTACCTTGAATGTCAGGATAAATCACCATATAGAGCAATGCCCACAGTAAAGTGGTGGCTGTAGTTTCTATGCCTGCTACAAAGAGGTCAGCAACAGTCTGGATCAAGTTTTCTTCATCATAAGTTGCATCAGCATCTCCTTTAGTCTGCAGATACAAATTGAAAAGAAAGTTATGGCACACAAAAGAAGTAGTAAACCACCTGGAGAAATTATGTGCTTCTAAATTTATATTAGACATCATTATAATCAACGAAACACTTAAAATCCCTTGTTGTTAGTGAAGTGTGAGAGAAGTTCAGAAGTACTCACTTTATCGATCTCATCCAAATAGTAATCAATAAAATGTTGATTTTCATCAAGCTTTCTTTTTCCTTTGTGAATTTCAAGTTCCTTTACTAACAGAGCCTCCACAAAATCTCTGCAGGACTTCATCTTTTTAACTGATGGCAGAAAGTGACCAGAAAGCCAGGGAGACAACTCATACATCTGAAAAAGAGATATTTTAGATATGAGATATTACATATAACTGTGTAGCATTTAGCAAACTAAATCTGAATCCTAATACAGGTGTCTGGATAGTGAAAAAAGCAAGTGAAAGACTGATGATTGAATTAGCATTACATTGAAGGGATAGTGCCTATTCCATGATTCATTAAAGCCTTTCTTAATTCTATTTTTCCCTGTAGCAAAATTAAAATTTCTCTCAGTTTTATAGTATAAAGTTATATATTTATTTATTTATATATTTTCATATTTTTATATATATATATAGAGAGAGAGAGTTGTTTTAAAAACAACTTATACAAATACCTACTGAGAGCAGTTTGGAAATAGCTGAACCTGTGCCCACCCTGATTAGAAGGGTAGCTTAGGAATCATTTCACTGGCATCTTCTGGGATAGTTACTAGTAAGGAATTTTATTTTAGCTTATCTAGCCAAAGTATCAAAATAGTCCTTAAATCCTCTAGGACCTTATTTACAGCAGTTTCCAGTTAGTCAGAGATGGTGGAAATCATACAAGATACAGAACTAGATGAGTTCCAACAAGTTCTGCAGAAGTGGCTGCCTTGTGCATGGGTAAATTCACTTTTTGACTATACTCAGTACTGTGGTTCCCCCTCATAAATGATTCGTAACAAAACTGCCCCAGTCTGAGGCCACCTGTTCTGCTGCTTTGGCGGCTGCACTCACAGATGCACATACAGGAGCAAGAGAGAATTTTTCTCTCCAGAGGGCCAGATGTGAAGTTGGGAGTTTGTGCCCTGAATGGAGACAGATATCATCCAGCAGCTAAAGGAGGGGGACTTGCAGTGTCACTGTACTCTTGTAAGGATGTGCAGATGTGGTACAGGTGTTGCTGTCAAAAACTGTAGGGAAAAGCTGCCATTAAGCAATCTCATGCCATGTTACCTTTGCACAAAACAGTTGCTCTACTCCAGTTTCTCTGAGGTTGGCTGACAGTAGAGAAGGAAGCAGTAAAAACATACTTATTCTTGACATTTTTGATAGCCGTGTCATATAATAGAGTGAAGAAAGCTAGCTTGCCAGACAGAAATTAAGATAAGCTTATTTCTGAGGTTTTCAGATAATTTAACCCATGTTTTACTACTGATTTCAGATATAGTTTCAAACTCTGGAGTTGTGCAGGTAGCACTTTTAAAAAGAAAGTCCTTTGTAGATATCTCAGCCATGTAACAAATCTTTGCATTTTCATCCCTGTCCCCCATACACAGGAAAATTCTGTGCTAAGATAAAGCATAAACAATTGAAACAAGTTTTGAACTAGGCATCTTGAAGCACTGTTCTGAAATGCTCCCCAGAAATTCTAGGTGATCTGGTTTTTTGGGGTTTTTTTATTACAAAAGTAACAAGCAAGTTGCCTTTTTGCACTGTCTATCTATAGAGAGCAAACAAACAAACAAACAAAATTGATTTTCCTCACATAAAAGGAGATGCTGTTCAAAAATGCTGCCAGAGTGTCAAAGGACTCAATCAGGCGGTGAAAATTCTCGTCATCTCTGGAGAAACGATGTCCAAAGATCATTGAACAAATGACATTTGAGACCGTATGAACAATAGGCATAGCGGGGTCCAGAGGTTTTCCTGTAAACACAAGGGACTGCATTCACCATTAACACTTACTGTTCCTGCTTTGCCCACTGACAGGAGAGCTGATAAAATTTCATCAACATTTCTGACATTAATTAGATCACTGAATGGCAAATTGTAACTTATTGGTAAAAGGCCTGAGTAAAAAAGTAACTTCAGACATCTGAAAAACACTGTTGGTTAAAAAAAGGAAATTCTATTCCACTGCTGGTGGGAATGGAATTAGTAGTATTAATTATAAAAATACCCAGATATCATCAAACCTTGGCATCAGCAGATCTCACATTTGGCAATAACCAGGGTACAAAACCAGCTGAGACATTAAATATACAGATGAGTTGAGAAGAGAACCTTCTATTTTTGATCATATCATTTTGCATTAGAATATTTCAACATACCCTGTGCATCCTTGGTCAAAGCTTTGCATATTTTATGCTTTTCCTTTTCTACACAGGAATAGGAGGCACTGTGAGACTGATTTTTTTTACTGTTTGCAGTTAACCTGATGCTGTTGCCATAAGTAACAGAACAGACTCAGAAGTAAAAACACTGATAGGGACAAGTGTGTGTGTGTATATATATATAAAACAAGACAGGAATCTCTAATTCTGTGATCTTGCTGTGGGGTTTCACACTTCCACAAGTAAGTATCTCATGCAGGTAGCACATACAGACTTTTGAGACTCAGCTCTGCACATAGACTTTGAATCCATTTTTGTAATCAAATAGTTTCAGAAATTACAGTGCCCCATTCTCCCACTGCACAGACTGCCCTGCCCATCTCACATACCATTTGTTTTCTGTAAGTATTCCACCAAGTGAGCAGCCTCCTCTTGCAGTAGATAATCCTTCTTTTTTTTCCCTAATCCCATCTTCCTCATTGTTGCCATTCCAAAACGCCTCTGCTGCTTCCAGAGATGACCATTAGAGAACAAAACACCTAGAATCACAATGAACTAATGCTGTCAATGCTTTATAAATTGATGGATTGGTAAGGTTGATACATCCAAGAAGCTTCTCTTTTCTTCTAATTTTTTCAATTTTTTTACAGCAGTCTGGCTACATTCCTCTTTTCTTTCTTTTTGTATTTTAGCCATTTATCTTCTGTATAGAAGCTCTTACATTAACTCTGTACTGTCATTATTGTTCTGACAGAATATAGAATAGAATTGTTTTAAAAAACTTGTGAAAATATAAACTTTTTTCCTGATGTAAATTAAGGACTTTGAGGCTCTAAATCAGTATTCAAAACTAGGGATAGAACACAACACATTAAAAGAATTTCTGAGAATAAAAATTACCATTTCCATGTGTTAGAATTTGAAAGATTCTGCTTTCGGGCCTTCCAGCAACATCTTCAGCATGGGCAGTCAGACCTTCCTTCACTGCCTGAAACCCTTGCAGGACAATTACAGGAGTGTTTGAAATCCATAAGGTGAAGATATTGCCATGAATTTTGGCCATCTGTAGAACAAGACAGAATTAGAGTAACAGGAGTGAGTACCAGTACTTTTAAATCAAACAAAATGAACCAGATCTTTTCCCTGTGCAGATGCCCTAAGAGTGACTGACTTTGAGAACAGAGCATCAGGTATATTCTTACATACAATATGGTTTGAAGTCAGGTTCCTTTCTAAAGTCTCATTTATTAAAAATCATGATGTTTCTAAAATGTCACCCAATATTGCCAAAGTCTGTGATGTCATTTATTATGTCTTACAATTCAAACTCATTGTAGATGAACTCTTCCATCGTCACCACTTGCAACAAGACAGCAGTAGCTCATGAATTCGATGTGAACCATCTATAGATTCCCCTTTGTATGTCAAGTGTAGCAAAAGCAGTCGAGGAGCTAAATAATGCAGGGATCACCCTTTCCCTTCCAGCTCAGCAGTGACAGCCTTGTCTTCAGCTGCCATGCACGCAGGCATCCCTGGCAGTGGACAGGACAGTCCTTCTCCCGGTGCTGAATCAGGAACTAGAAAAGTAGCAGAATAGGCTGGAAAGAGTGGTGTGTTGCCTAGACATCCCAAGAAATGCAGGACCAGAGGATTACCCAATTTTGCTGCCTGGGAGCAAACAAGAGGGAATACTTATGCACAGTGAGCAAAAATGTATGTGCTTGCACTTGCACACTTATATTTAATTTCATTTTTGTAAGGACCAGTTCATGGCTTTTGAAACCTTGGGATGACCAGTACTAGTCTTCATGTCTGGGATGTCGGAAATAGAAGAAAACACAGTGGACGGGCACTAGCTACTACTTTATATTATGGAATAATAACACTTTGCCTTGAAATATGCAGCTCAGGAGGACAGAGCTGTCAGGACACTGAAAACGAGGGAAAGGGAAGGCTGAGAATGAAGAGGAAGAGTGAGGTGCTGTTACTTACATATCTAAATGTTAAATATTTAGTATAGATGTATAAGAACTATAAAACAACAGGATACAAACTTTAGAAGTGCTGCATATTACAATTGGACATAGAAAAGGGTTTGAGCATAATATGAATTATTTTAGCCATTTAAAAGCTCAGTCTTGCTAAGCAGAATGAAATCTCTTGTAAAAATCTGACCAAATGATATGTCAGAAAATAATTGATTCTAAGATTTTTTTTTAAATCCATTGAATAAATATATATTAAAAAAATCATCCTTTCTGTACTGGAAACAAGCATAACCTCAGCAGCTATTTCATGGGATACTTAGAAAATGCCAGTGCAACAACAGTCAAAACACAGACATCCAAAAGACTGCACAGAATTAGTGAGTCTACTTTAAAATACAGCTTTTTCCTATGTGTAAGACAGGACTATTATCATCATTATGGTTTTGTTCATATGCACCAAAGGTTATATTTATATATGTATATATATATCATAGTAAGTGCAAATTTTCACACAAAGAAACAGATATTTTAATTATCTCCACCTATTTCCACATTTATGCAATTTAGAAAACATCCCTCCCTAGCATTCAAAACAAAACTATGTTAAGCACAGTTACTTTTCAATCAGTTTATGAGTCCATTAATACATTGCCAGAAAATACATACTTTTTTAAGATGCTCATGATGAATTTTGAAGTTCATCTGCAGCAGATTTCCAAAGAAGGGATACGGAGTTGGCCCAGGAGGAAAATGTCTTCGCATCCATTGCAATTTCAGAAACTCTATTAATAGCAGAGACAGCACAAAAAATACCAGCACCTCACTCACTGTTAACATTTTACTTCTGATTTACACAGCTGCGTTGTCTCTCTACAACTGCTGTGTAGACGGAGGAGACATCAGTTTATCTTGCTCTTGGGGTACCTCCCTGAAAAGAGAAAAAACATTTGATGCTCCTATGACTCATCTCTTTCCCTCTTTATCACTTTTACTTCCCCACCCCAGGGAATTAAGTGTCCTTATTTTTAAGCATATATAACATCATTATGTTGCAGCTACACATCTGTCAATCATTGCCTCTTCAAGGGACACAAAATGTAGATTAATTATACACCTCCTTGTGCCATGACTCCTGCTGTGACAAAAATCTCTGCCCACGGTCCTGGTTTCATAAAAAACCTCTTGCAAGAATGAGCAATTAAAAAAAATTTCCTGAGGGTTGGCTGCACACCCAAGGGCAGTGGGGTCACTGAAAAGTTCAGGCTCATCAGTAGCCATCATATGCACCAACCATGTGCTTTGCTACTTAACTCGCCTCACACTGTTGATTCTGGTGTTCTCTGCTATTCTTTTAATATTTTTCCTCACAGTTTATATTGAAAGATGTTTGGGGGATGGCTCTACCTTTTAATTTTGTGCCTAGGACACACACAGACCATATAAGACTCCAACTGATCATTGGGTAACAGGAGTTTGTTGCTAATAATGACAACACCCAAGCGTCCTCCCACTCCCTGCCCAGCTGCACAGGGCTGTGGGGCTGCAGTCTCCTTGATCAAGCACAAAGCAAAATTTCTTCATCCCTCCACCTGCCTGTGCCTAATCCCTGTGGATTGCCTGCAGCAGAACAAAGATGACATACAGCTGCCTCTGACAACTTCTTTCACAAGTGCTGTCATGCAACTGAGCAACTCCAGCTCTGCAAAGGGTGGCATTTGAACGTGATCAACACAGATTTGGCACTTGCACAGGAACAGCATTAGCTTAGACTTGGCTCTGACTTAGACAGCAGCATGTGGCACTCTGGGAAGTCACCTAGATGGCCCTGCTGCTCACATACCAAACTTACAGAATTGGCACAGCTAGAAATAAAAGTTGTGAGGTGTGAAGGACATTGGCTTACTCCAGAAACAGGGCAGAAAAATAACATTTACCCATCTTGCTGGCCACCAATCGAACTGAGAGCTAGGATCAACCTGAAAAACTGAATTACCCATTTTGAGACTATTTTTAGGACTTTTAGTTCCTTCACTGGTGTTGCATTTTCTGTATCTCAAACTGCTCCTAACTCTGAGTTTAGTATTTTCCAAGGTTTTCCTGGAAGGAGACTCACAGCCCTAAGGCTTTCCTGCCCTGCCCACTTGCAGCCCCATCTGGCCCCTGCATAGTCCTGACTGGCTGCTCTGCATCTCTCCTGGCTCTCCAGGTCAACTCTGACTTTTCCACACACATTAGCCACATTCTGATGACTGCACCTCTCAGCCTACACAAGAACTGCCTGCATGTAGGACGGCAGCTGCCAAACAGCTTTGCCAGGTCTTTGGGAGAGATGTCAAGGGAATACAAATTACTTTTCTCCTCACACAAGATGGTGCTGGAAGGCTGGGAAGAGAAGCCTGATAAGGTTTTGTAAGCTGTATTTGCCACAGCTTCCATGAAGAGAATTGAGAACTGGGGAAGCAGGGGTTAGCTGCCTGACAGCTCAGAAGAACAAAGGTATCCCTCTAACAAGTGAATCCTCCTCCTCTCACTCTTGCCAGGAGAGCTGCTGGCCCATTCTCTTCTCCCCCTTCCTTTCAGCCCATGATTATCCACAATGGATAAACAGGGCAATGCCAACTAGTCCTTGAAGCAGGCTTGTGATAGCAATTGTAAAGTCTTTTATTCAAGAAAGGAAGCTGGTGGAGCAACAGTAACCCTCACTATGACCTTGGATTTTAAGTCTTATTGGGTGGGTAACAAGGCCAGTCTCGCAGTGAGAGTGGCTACTGACACTTGCCATGCAGCAGCCCTACTTGGGCACTGCTCCTGCCAGCTGCACCTTGCACAGCTCTTCTCTCAGTATGCACTGGGACTCAGCAGGCTCAGCTCAGCTGTCAGAAGGCTGCTTGTGTGCAGCTGCCTCTCTGCTCACAGAAAACCCTCAAGAGCTTGATTCTCCCACAGCTTTTGGGGAACATCACATCAATGTCTCCTGCCCTGCCCCTCCTTTGCAGGCAACAAGCTTTGCTGCTCAAGACTGCAAAGACTGCAAGCTGCCCCCTGAACTGTGCTTTGGGCATCAATGAAGAGACATGGCCAACCTAATCAGCTGTACATCATTGTCAGTACAAACCCTGGCATGTGAGAGGACTCCCACCTCCACAGAAATGCCTCTCAAATGCACGAGAGTATGTTAAAAAAAAAAAAAAATTCAGGCCAGCCCACTGGTCCTTATCTGTTTCCACCCACTGCATTCCACCAGTAGGGGGGCTTCCCTCTGCAATTTCCAGCAGGCAATAGGAGGGCTTTGCTTTTGCTCTTGGCCTGAGTCACAAGCCTCACAGCCAAATGAACAGTTGCACTTTTGTCTCTCTTTTACTTCCAGTCTCAAGTACTCATCTGCCTGTGGCTCTTGGCTAAATAGACAAAGCTGCTCCCAGCAAGTTGAGATGCCGCTCCACAGCTTTGAGTTCCCATGCAACCACACCTGGGAGCTCTGGCAATGGCCAGAGCCAACACCTCTGGGAACAGCATTCCCACAGACCATTCTGGATTTGAGAATGTAGGGGAAGGCTGCTCAGAGCCTGGCTCTGATGCTCCTCCTCCCTCCAGGAAGATTCTGCTGAGTTTCTATTAAGACTAGACAGAGCAATAATTGTCTACATTTATTTCATTTGTAACACAGCAGGAGAAAAAATGAAGTACAGACACTTTCCAGACACAGGAAAACCAGAGTATTTTTTAGGCCTGGCTTCTAAGGCATATAACACAAGGAGATTTGTACTGAATTTGAGCTAAAAATGAGAACCATAAAGTTGCACAAATACTAGCACACTACCAAACCCGTGTCTGTGCCTCTTAAATCTCTAATGCTGAGCAACCTAGCGCAGAACTGCACAGAGCTTGTAGGGATGGGGTTTCATGGTGCTCCCAAAGATAAAGTCTGTGTTGATTTCCTTAACTCCTTCTGGTACAGTGAACTTGAATTTCTGCAACAGGCTGCAGAACATGATGAAAAGCTCCATCTTGGCCATTGTCTCTCCTGGACAAACACGGTGACCTGCAAGGGGTGAACGGAAAGAGAAGTCAGTCCCCACCAAGGTCTGCAACCAGCACCTATTTCCCAGCTTTTCTCAGAAGCATTGCTCATCAAGGAACAAAGAGCTTTTCTGAATCTGACAATTTCCTCTCAGATTGAATTGGACATACAACAGATGTCTGCAATTCATCTTCGAAGGATCTGCCCAGATTATGGAAAAGATGCCAGAGATGCTTCTCAGAAGTTTCATTCTTACTTCCTAATCTATAGGACTCCTTAGTTTTATGAAAGGGATTTCAGTCCTTTGATTCCAAATAAGAACAAGAAAGCATATTTAGGTTCCCTCACAGCTTCTGCTTAGTACAGGCTGACTTATCTTCCCTAATAAAAGTGAAAAATCAGAAGACAAAGGACACTCTACACCTGATGAAACACTTTCCTACATAATGGTTTCAGTGAAAACAACATGCTGAAGAAAAATCTCTTCCCAATTTATCAATTAACTCTGTCCAAGATACAAGTCCCAGAGACAGTGACAAACTCTGAAATGCAGTGGTCAGGTCATTCAATTTGGATGTGAGAAAACAATTCCTCTTCTGCCCAATTTAGACCAGAAACCTGAGCCTGACATTTTCCCATCTCAGCTGACAGCTCTGACAACCAGGCTATTCCCTCCTGGCATGATCCCCAAGAGCTTTTGTTTGTTTAAGCTTCTATAAACTCACAAACTGGTGAAAGAGTGATTCCAGAAACTCCACAGGAAAGATAGACTTCTGGATGTATTTGATCCAGCTTCTGGATCTCCCATTCATCTCTCTGCACTGATGAATATGGAATTATTTCTACAAAATAAATCAGCTCCAGCACAGCAGCCTGCCACAGAATATCCACCGTAATGGCATAACCCGGCATATACAGAGGAGGACCAAGGCAACAGTGTAAAGACTCAAGTTCCTAAGTGATTGGGAATTCTGGGACCTTACTCATTTTATCTTCTCTGCATTTTCACAAAAATCTAGGATCAAGTGTTTATACAATTGGCAAACAACTCATTTTTGCAGTCAAACATTTTTCTGGTCTCGGAAAACAATGTGCTCCTGCAGTTTGGGGTTACACTCCCCTCTGGTCTTCTCCACAATGAAAATAACACAGCTTCATCTAACCCACACACCTGGGCTCAGTTCTCAGTGCACTCACCTGCTGAGAAGGCCAAGAAGGCCTCTCGGGTCACAAAATTTCCACCCTTGTCCAAGAAATGGCCAGGGTTGAACCGGTGAGGTGTTTCCCAATAGTCAGGGTCAAAAAGAGCTGAGTCTACATTTGCCATGATTAGAGTGCCCTGAAAGGAAGAGGCAGCTGGCACAGCTCTGTCTCTCACACATAAAGAATAAAAGGACACAAACAGATTCCAGCTATAATTCTGCACACAGAAAGGCAGCAGAAATGAAAGATTACGTAATTAGGGGAAAAACAATAATCTCAAGCGTTCTGAGGGGTTTTTGTCAAAAAATAAATAAGCAAAGAAACTTCAGTATTTTGGGTTCAGGGATTTCTCAGTATTCCTTCATGTCTTTTTTTTCCAGTCTGTTAGCATATGCCATAGAATGTGTGGTCTGCAGTTCTTTAGTACCATATTGTAAATCTAATTAAATGATCTTCCTGTCCTGAGCTGGAGGGGAAAGGGTTTAATGGTAAACCTTTACTGGTGGCCAAAGATCACATTGGAATAGAAGGGATATCTGTACCTTTGGAACATGATACCCCAGAACAGTGGTATCCTTAACAGCTTCTCTGGGAATTGTGATTAAAACAATGCTGCTGAAGCGGAGGATCTCATGAACCACAGCATTTGTGTATGGCAGCTTCTTCCGATCCTCGTAGCAGATGAGATGGGAGGGACTCAGAACAGCATCCAGCTCTTTCTGGACTTTGTCTAAAAAAAATTAAAATATCCATTATAGAAGTAAGAACACAGTTTTGGATGAAACAGTTTTCATTTCCTTTTTGGAGTATAGTCGTGATAGAAAAAATTACAATATACAAATAATTTATATGTACCATATCCTAAAGCTTAAATGCATTTGTATAAATGTATATATGTAATGCATTTATATTAATATAAATTTATACAAATCATACATTTATACAAATGCCTTTATACAAATGCATTTCTATAAATATATGATTTGTATAAAGAATAACCAGCTAGTTATGATTTTACTACACTCTGTTTTCTAGTTGATAGGTTTTATGTTCAGACTCTCTTTCCACAAGGCCAACAGATTTATGAAGCATTATATTTAAAGGAGGGGGAGAAAACTGTAAGTATAACAAGACCTTATTATGACATCAATTCAGTTAAGCTGTTGATTTTACTCCAGTCAAATACAGACGCACAGCACGCTAACAACAGTGTTGCAAGCAAGCCACCACATCAAGCTGACACATGTGCAATGCTGAGAACTGAAATAGGATCATATTACTAAACCATCACCAAGTATTAATCTCTTTGGGTTGCTATCTAAGCTTTACTAACTAACACACCTTATACAGTCTCAGATGGGGTCAGATTTCATACTCAAAACTTAGGCTAAGAGGAATTATTTCTTTATAATTTATCAGAATTTGAAGTGCACGTGTGTGCACAGGGCTCTGTTCTTCAAGCATTCTAGCACCACAAGCATGAAAAAAATTTCTAGCCCTCAGCCTGAGTGTCAATAACAGTTACTTGGCTTAGTAGTTCATCACCTCTGAAAACTCTCTACCAAATCACCCAAAAATTTTGAACCTAGTGCGCAAGTGTGATCTTGTCCAGAATTTCTGGATCATCTTTTTGTCTTCTTTTTCTGTTTAACATCCCCATGCATTAGAATAAATATATCTATTTTACAGAAATTTGAGATGTCTCAGTTAATGAACTCAAATAATATAACCTTATTACACATGCTGGATGCCAGAAAAGCTTCACTTTGCCCTAACCCAAACTCTTATTCCATCTTGTGTGTTTTCAGCCTGTATCTTCTATTATATGCTTACAGTGCTGAAAGAGTGTGACAAAAATCAACAGGACCCAATATAGTATCAGAACCTGAACATCCCTGAAATTATTTTAAAATCTGTCTGAAAAAATTTTACTACATTGGCGTATTAAAAGCAAAGCTAAAAAACTATCTTTAAAGTAAGCTTGATCTTAAAAAAACCTTCATCTTAGCCAAAAAAAAAAAAAATTGCTCTAATTGCTCTACTTTAATCATATCCATGCTTGTTGTCTGCTACTCACCTTGGATGTCAGGGTAAACCAACATATAGAGCAGAGCCCAGCGCAGAGTGGTGGCTGTGGTCTCTGAGCCACCCAGGAAAAGGTCAAAAACAGACTGCACCATGTTGTCTTCATCAAACGTAGAATTGGGGACATTTTTAGTCTACAAGTGTCAGTGAGAAAGGTAAAATGGAGTATAGCTGTGTAATAGCACTGAGACAGACAATTATCACTGTATCTAAAGGAACAAGATTTCTAGAGGACAAAGAAAACACAGATACTTGAGCAGAACACAGATATAGGCAAAGACTTTACTCAAATGAGTACAGTGATACTGTTAAATTACAGGTGCTGTTGAATGTGTCAGGTGTATAAGCCCTGTTATGCTACCTTGTAAAGTGGCATGTTGATTTCTGTTAACTTCCACAGCAGAAAAACACATTTCTAGGTAGTTTTATCCAAGCCATACCACTTCCAGCACATTTGATGATTTCAGGAATCTAATATATAATGTTATCCTTTTAAAGATATATGCTTTTTTCAGAGTAGAGACTGACAACATTTTAAGATTGACACGATACTAATACAGCACTACTAAGCACTAAAATAATACAAAGCAAGAATCAGAATTCGGCAGCCATCTAAATATCTGCACCTTTTCAAGGTCCTCCCTACTGCCTAGCCCTCACTAAGGATTCCAAAATATGATAACAACCCAATGTAAATAATTTGTATTTCTAGAAGTAGTTCTTGAACTAACTATTCAAAGTTCATATTTTGAGTTTGACAGCAGAGTTTTTAAGATGTTCTTGCAGAGCTCTGCAGTAATGTTGTTATGGGCAGACAACAGCAGGGAACCCATTATGGTTGGGTCTGTATCATGTACAGCATTAATCACTCACTTTCTCTATCTGCTTCAGGTAAAAGTCAATGAAATCTTCTGGTTCATCTATTCTGCCTTTTTCCCTGTGGCTTTTGATTTCCTGCCTCACAAAGGAACGAACAAAATCCCGGGAAAATCTTGCTTTATGTAGAGGTCCTGGGAGGTGCTCTGCAAACCACGGTAACATTTCACACATCTGGAGAGCAAGAATTCAGCACAGAAGCAGTTAATGACACTGTAGAGAAGCCTTGTGATAGAGATACAGCATGGGCATTTGTGGTGCTAAACTGCTGAATTAATTTCTCTGAAAAAAATTATGTGGCATCAAAAGAAACGTTTAGTACATAAACACTGATTAAAATCACAAATTAGGGACAGCACAATTTCCACCCTAGATTTTTTCCCATCCTTACTAGATAACTCCATTTGTATTTGCCCTGTTAATTCACCAACAAAATAATCTTTTGCAGATAGATGTATCAATATTAATAAATCAAATGTTAATAAATATTTACGTCCATCACCTTAGCACTGAAAAAAAAAAACAGCCCCTCAAAAAAAAACCCCAACCAAACAAAAAAACCCCAACCTTCTCTTTCATTCTTACACAGAGTATCATCTTTTCAGCTTAACAATACTGGTATTTCCATTACAGAAAAGGTCATTATCCCAAGCATATTACCTTTGCTAAGACATTCTAATAAAGATTACTAATACAATATTCATAATTGAATCATGTCAAACCCAAAGCATTGCAGGTCCAGTCCAGTTCATATTCACAGTCAGAATATTTATCAGTATTCAATAATGCAGCACTTTAATAATATACATACCGATATAATTATATTGCAATAAATAATGAGCTAAATGATCAAATAAGTTGCATTCTAATAAGTAATATATAATCTCATAAGTAATATTCTCACATAATGAAAGTGGCTGTTCCCAAAAGTCACTATATAATCGAAGGCTTCAATCAGCTGGTGGAAGGTTTTATCCTCCAGGGAGAAATGATGTCCAAAAACCACAGCACAAATCACATTGGAGACAGCATGGACAATGGGGAAGGAAGGGTCCACAGCTTCTCCTGCAGACAGAGAAAAACATTCATCTCAAAAGCACTTCCTTCACATCCTTTGCTATTTGGGAGAACAAGATCACAGTGACGTTTTGTGATAGATGTCCTCTATGAGATTTATACTGTTACTCAGAAACACCTAAAACTCACTAGGAAATGTAACAAAAGATAAACCTCACTCCAAAATGAGGACAGGAAAGCCTCAAATCTTTAACTCTTGGTCTTGTTTTTTTTTAAATTTGCTTTCCTTTTTAATCTCAATCTTGGTGTTGATCCCAAAATACAAACTGCTGAGGTCCAATAATCTCAAGGGTTCTGAGGAGTTTTTTGTCAAAAAATAAATAAGCAAAGAAATTTCCATATTTTGGAAATTTCAGAGATTTCTCTGCTATATTCCTTCATGTTTCTTTTTCCAGTCTGTTAGCAAATGCCACGGAATGTGTGGTCTGCAGGTCTTTTGCACTTTATCCTAAATCTGCAAATCTAAGGTGTGCTCCAAATCCATTCTATTGAGTAACAAAAGTAGTGTTAACCCTTAGAGTCAAGCAGTGTGTACTGTGTGTGCCCCCAAGCACTGTATCAATGCCATACCCTCCTTGTCTCTGAAGAACTCCACCAGGTAATGGGCCTCGGTTTGTATCCCACGCTCCATTCCTTTATTCCCCATTCCCAGTTTTCGGAGAGTTACAATTCCAAAATGTCTCTGTTGTTTCCAGATGAGACCATTTGAGACCAAGATACCTTTAGCCATCAAGAATAAATTTTATGTCATAATAAAGTTCATACAATTGCAGATGATAAACACAGTAAGAGTCATCTTCTCATCATGCTGTCACTCAAAGAGGAGGGACACGTCAGGGAAGTATTCTTTGAATTGAATGTTGTTAGAGGCTGAGAAAACACCTTGGTTAAGACATTACCATCCCTGCAAAAAAAAAAAACCCACTTGGACCTCTGGACTCACACACCTGCCTTCCAAACCTAGTCCTATTTTTTCTGAAGCATCTGTCTCTGGTCTTTGAGGGATCCTGTTCTACCAGGATCTTTATATGAAATATCGAGTTCTCATCCTGGAAAGGTCCCTTCTGGAAAGACAATGAAGCCAGGGCAAGAACCACCCAGCCAAAATGAGAAGGAAAAACAGGCTTTAGCCAATCTGCAAACAGCTCCCTAAGATCAAGAGTGCCTGTGGGACAGAAAGGAATCCCAGGCTGCTCTGCTGTGAGTCTGTGTTCCAGCAGAGGCCACCCAACATAAACCATTGAATCTGCTTGGTGGGGAAATTCCCTCCACAAGTCTAGCCTGCACTTCCCCCTGGGAAAGCCAGCTCGCTCCCTGAGACAGCTGCTTCATTAGAGACTGGGACAGCTCACCCCTATTCCTTCTGCTGTCCTGGGAACCAGGGACAGGCAGGTGGTATTTGTGTTGCAGTCACAAACTTGCAGCTGAGCTGCAGCTGTTGGTTAAAGCCATCCCTGCTACAAATTATGAGTTTTAGGGCACGTGTCACAACTCAGCTACTTTTCTCCACAGCACCCCTATGAAAAGTGGCAATACAGATCCTTCCAAATGGACTGAAATAGCCCCAGACTTAATCATCTCTATACTTTAAAGTAGTTTTTCTCTACTTACATTAGCTAGTATTACAAATTAAAGCTTTCCAGACAGTAGTTCACATTAAACAAATCCTGACTGAGGGTAAAGGCATCTGCTATACATTCTCTGGGTAAGAGGCTGATGGAAACAAGTTCAATTATTTCTGTTTTAAACATATCAGTATCTTTATTCTCTCTCCACTGCGATGCACCAGTGTTTGTGATAACACAATACAACACTTTGAACACTCTGGCTAATAAATTCAAAGCTCCACTGACCTTCCTGTGACTTTGTAGTTCGGAGCAAGACTAGATCAAAGTTCTGTATATGCTTTCCTTACAGCAGCGTTTGCTGTAAACAAACAACTGGGAGCATAAAGATTTACTTTAGTCTCAGCTTGCAAAGGAGGCTGCAGGCTCAGGATTATTTCAAATCAGGGCACACAGACAACACTAAGAATGTTGCCCATGCTGCTCTGATAAGATTCTGAAATACATGCGTGACAGTGGGATTCGGAGACCACTTAGGATGATGCTTCAGAATGGTATGATTCACCTTGAGCAGACAGAAAAAGTCAGTTGGGAACTAAGGGTTTTTCAGTAAGAAAAATACAAGAGGAAACAAAGAAAGTCAAGGGTGAAGTCCTTCAAGAGACATGAAGGTCTTACCCTTTCCACCTGCCATTTGATTGAAAGTGTAGGTCTGCAGTCGCCCCGAAACATCCTCCGAGTTGTTGGTGAGGCCATTCTTCACAGCTTGGAACCCATGGAGCACCACCACAGGTCTGTGACCCAACCACAGGGTGCAGATGTTGCCATAGGCTTTTGCCAGCTGCAGGTAAGATCAGTGCCCAAAAAAACCCCATGGGAGAAACATCAAAGAACATGCACACACAATGGGCTGCTGTCTTCAGCACAATGCTGCTCAGGGGTTCAGCAGGTGAAAAGGGACAGTGGCTGTGTTTTGTGGTGGGGGTGCTTTCCACAGGAAGGGTCTGGGCTCTCTCTGAGAACACACACCCACAGAAATGTAAGCAATGAAAGAATAAATGGCCCTTTTCTAGAACTTGGCCTGGGTTACCTTTGCAATAACAACCATAGGGTAAATGCCCTTGAATGTTTATGGATCTGTACAAGGTTTCCTATGAAATTCCACCTGCCCATTCTTGGTTACATTTTCCAACTCCATATTTCATTGACTCAAACAACAATTTGATTTCTTGAAATTATTAATTCCAAGTGTAACTCTCCTTCTAGAGTTCTAAGTACTGCAGATTTCACATTTCAATGGCAAGAACTCTTCCCATGTTGTACTGAAATACTGTCAGCTGAGGCATCTAAGCCTGGGTACTGATAGGGACTGCTCTCAGGCAATGCCATGGGTATTCTGCAAGGACAAAGTCCTTGATGCTAGACCAAGAACCAGTACAGATCTGTCCTCTCACAGTCATTAACATGTACCCATCAGAAAATTTTAGCATCATGCTCATTAAGCTCCCTTCAGCTGCAGCCAGATACCCTCTGACCTGCAAGTTGCACTTAGCACATAAGGAAAGGCAGCAATTTGAAAAATATATTAACACATTGGGTTCTCTTGTGATATTTTTGGCTCAGTGGAGGATGTTGAAAACTGAAAGAATCTGTATTAGCAGGCTTAGCATAGAGCTCATTCTTCCCATCAATTATTTCCTTTCACCATTATTTACATCTTTAGTTTATCTGCAAAGAGTACATCCCAGACTGGACTTCAGAGAAATGATGGATTGAAAGGATTTGGCTGCCTATGGGATACAATCTTGTTTCCATTCCATGAGAGCAGAAGATATTCTGGTTCAAGACACCTCTGAATTCAAGACACCTAGTTTAAAATTATTTTCTATATATGCCTATGATGGGAAATCTGAGAATAATTTTTTTCTTTCAAGGCCAAAGATTCCCTTAAAAATAGAAGTATTTTCTGAGGCAAAATTACTATATTCAGTTCTGTTTAAGTTGCACACATATATGACTGAGACTTTCATAGGAAATTATTAGGCTTTCATATGAATTAGACTGTCTGCAGGATTTTTACCTTAACTTGTTTAGGCACTTCACTTCCACAAATCACCTTCTCTCAGGGTTCTCCCTGTTACCACATCAGCCTATCAACAACCATCACCATTTTTTCCAGGTTTTGCCTCAACAGCTCTTTAGTTCACATCTGCAAATACATACCTTTTTCAGGCTCCTGTGATCAGCTCTGAAGTTTATCCACCAGACACTTCCAATGATGGGAAATGGGGTTGGTCCAGGAGGAAATCCACGACTCTTCCATTGCAAATTCAGGAACTGTGCACTCAGAAGAAACAAAACCAGGGATATGAGAATTACACTTATCATCATTTCACACTTCCAAACTCGTATTATAAAATTGCTACAAGTATGTCTGTTGAAATTGTTCTTCTGAACTCTTCCCTGTCACATTGAAGATTTCTGAATTTTCACCTCCCTTCTTTCCTACCACTCTTCCTGATCCAAGAAAATGAGGATTATTTCCATTCTTGAGTGTTATTTAATACATCCCTATGCTGCAATATGCTAATTGATACCATTATTTTAAGATCCAGCAGAGGCTGGGTCAGAGAAGGTGGGAACCTCAGCCAGAAATGTCCCTTTGAGCAATCAGTTTGAGGAATGTGTCACTCAAAATACGGACTACATACATGCCAAGAACTTGGGTACAAAGCTGTAGCTGTCAAATGAGGGCAGGAATACTCATCAGGTAGCCTTCTTGGGGCAGAGGTAAAAGGAAGCAACCAGTTGCCTTGTACAACAGTGGGTGGAGATGCAGACTTGGGAACCAAGAGCAATGAAGGGTTGTAATTTGCGTTTTCACAGTAAACAGCACAGATGAACTGCAAATAGCACAGTGAAGAATCAAACATAATTACTGCTATTGGCAAAAAGTGTAACAGACCTCACATTAAACTCCATTTTGAGGCTGAGTTCTTGTCTCCTATGAGGCTTTATGAATTAGTTTCTGCCTTACCTCAGTAGCAGGAGTCCTGCTCAGCAGAATTAATTCCAGAGCCTGTAATTGTTTTATTTTTAATACACAGCACCTGAAGCAGCATATGCAAAGACCTCCTCAACACAAAAAAAAAATTCCTACAAAGAGGAGCAGTTCTTAGAAGATTTCTAGAGTACAGCTAGTGGAATAGGCTGTTTGGGATGTTGGTACTAAGCTGCCTTATGACAAACAGCAGACCTTATAGGGATGGGGCTGTGCAGTCCTCCCCAAAGGAGTGCCTTTAATTCCATCAGACAGGGTGAAACTAAACACCTGCAAAAGGCTGCAGAAGACAAAGAACTCCATGTGTGCTGACTGCTTGCCCAAAAATATGCATAGCCCTGCAGAAAGAACAAAAGAAGGCAATTACTGATCTTAATTGCTGTTTCCACCACACTCCCACTGTCTTGCCTGTGCTTTCTCTGAGGCTGTTGCTCCTCTCACAGCAGAAATGTCCCTGCAGGCTGTCATTCTGTCTCAAGATTTGCTGTCTAAAAAAACCTCAACTTATCCTCACAACTCCACTTGCATAACCCACTGGTGTCACTTACCAGCTGGCAGAAAGGACATCAGGCATGTTTTGAAAGCTCTTTTCACATTTTATTCAACTCATCTAAGTTCTTCAGTAGCATTCAAGGCACCTATGTCAACCACTGTTGACAAGGGCAAGAACACTTCCCTGGAGAAAAAAAATCCTTCCTTACACAGTAACTAATCTGGGTTGGATTCCAGAAATTTCTTCCAGTGCTCAGGAATCAGTTGAAATACATATCAAGTATATTTGCAATAACCACACTGTCCTCCAGGAAAGAAAGAGTTGGTCCTAGGCTGTCTCTAAATCTCTGTCCCTGGCAAATTAATCTGAACAAATCTTAGCTCAAATTTTCTGTTCTGTCCACAGCTGACATTCCAAGTGCATTAGTATCTGGGCTAATAGACACTGCTCTGGAAAATTGTCAAAAAGAATGCTGAGGCTGCAAATACTCAAACATTAGGAAATGCCAGAAGGAAAACTATCTGTACAACATTAATTATTTCTTCCTGACACTTCAGTGAGAAAAGGGTTCATTTATGAAATTCTTGTCTCTGTTCAGCTCTTTCTGCAGCTGACTGCAGAACACTGCCAAGATTACATAGCACTTCACAAGCCAGGGAGACTGAAAGGGCACCAGGCCTTGGTGGCTCCCACGCCATCAGGACATACAGCACCACAGCACTGGTGCAAGATCTGCATTGCTTTCACCTAAATAGCACTGCATTACAGCACCAAAACAGGCAAAACTGGCCAACCAAACAGCCCAAACAGAACAAACAACAATGAAAACAATGGGAAAACAAAAAGAGGAATTTTTACAGCAGTTGCTTTCCTTCCTAATAGCTAGATCTCATGCTTTTTCTAGTTCTGCTCTCACTGCATGCCAGTGATGCCAAAAAGTTGGCAAATGTCTGTAAGATTAGATATACCAACTGGTTTTATTTTGAGATGACTGGGATGACTATGTATTACTTGCAGGAAGAGAAAGTGATGGAGGCTACAATTCACTGTAATGAGAGTGATAGAATTTAAATTAACTCCATCAATGTGCGTTAATTGCAGGACTTAAGTGCATGAATTAAGGACTAAAATACAAATAAAGTAATTGTGAGATCAAGCAGGTAGAGGCAGGTGTTTACAGAGACGCTTTCTGCAAGTTGTTTTGGGGAACATCAGTTTTCCGTGCTCCAATATCTTCATTATTTGTGAATAGCACCTCTCCATGCAAGACTTACTCATTATTATCTAACAAATACTGTCACAAGGGCTCCTTGGCAGAGATGGAATAGACAGCTCAGAAAACCCTTTTTTTCTAATGAAGGTTTTAGAGTAGAGGAGTAGGAAGAAAATACAGGGAAAGACCAGAACAGAAACAATCATACCTGCCATCTACAACTTGACTTTCATTAGTCAACCTTCAAGCTCTTTCAAAGAGTGAACATCAGGGTTGATTAGGCCCAGAGAGATAAAGCAAATTCATGAGTCACAGACAAGTTATGAACAAATCTAGGAACAGAATCTGAAGTTCAAGACCCATTCCAGTACTTTGTCTACGCAAACTAAAAGCTCATCAATCTTCAAGTCCCAACAAAACAGATGACAGCAGGAGGCAAAACCCTATATACTTTATTTATAATGCATGTCAGCAAAGTTCTCTTTTCCTGAACTGAACACAGAATGGGAATTTCTTTTGCTCACATTTCCCAGTCTTGTGCTCACTCCAGCTGTGCTGTAAGCCACATTCTCCCTCTCTCAGTGTTTGCTGGGACACAGAGTGCCAGTGTAATTCTCTTCCTTCAGAGAAATTCTGATTTCTCCAAGCAATTAACAGTTCCTGTTATGGAACTCTTGAAATATCAGGGAGTTCAGGGGAGGAAGAGACAGCTAAGTTGAGAAATTCAAATAAATGTCTCCACTGGAGGGGGGGGGGAAGAACAACAACAAAAAACAAACCCACTAACAAATCCCAAAACCAGCTTAGCAATACCTATGCTGTTTAGCTTGAGGCCAGACAGAAGGAACACCAGGCTGTGTTTTCTAATATATCTGGCCCTGCAACAGACAAAAAACAAGCCCTGGTTTTCTGTCAGAGCAGATGACACATGCTCTGAGCAGAGGTGTGTCAGGAGCCCTTTCCATCCCCAGTATGCACACTTATCCTTTGTTTCACACCATCCTAATGATTTCTTCTTTGCTTCGCACTCCTGTGGCCTGAAACCTTCATTACAAAAGCAGATTTCCTCATCTGTGCAAAGCAATCCAACTTAATATCTGTCATCTTAAGTGGAGATGCAGCTGTTGCAATAGTATTTGTGTCAGAGGAGATCGAGCAAGATTTATGTGAACAGCTACTACTCACATGGACTGAAAATATAAAAATACACAGTATTGAAACAGTTTCCTTGCTTTTTCTCTCCTTGTGAACTTCAGCCCAAGCTTTTGTGAAATAACTTTGCCTCAGCATATTTCAGTTTGCCCACAGCTCTCACCCAGCAGCAGGAAAACACACTGCCCACAGTGTTCAAAGGGTCAGACTCAGAGTAACACTCCTGGTGGGCCCAGACTGATTCAGCTGGACCCAGATTTCTCTTACATAAAGCCCTTTTCTTTCTTTTTGTTTTCTTTTCTTAAGTTGCATCATAATCACTGTTATTATTAGGCAACTTCATGGCTTAACTCATCTTAATTCTGGTAATTTTAAGTGTATAAATCATACCCCACTGATGGGCATGAGAGCATCAAGAGCTTTCCGGGGTCCTTAACTGTTGCAAAACTTGCTAACTTGACAAGTGATTCTGTGCACAAATAAGAAATAGGACAGCACTCACTTCCTTTTAACCAGACAGGACCAGCTGGATGAATTGGGAAGAAATAAAACAAATGAAGAAATGAAGTCCTGATGCACACAAGCAACAAGCGAAGTTAGTTAGATAGTTTCATCAAGTAACTCATTTTAAAGCCTCAAATAGCAGCAAAATCTGAAAAAATGGGTGGATAAATAACTGCTCAATAGCATTACTCAGTAACACTGCAATTTTTGATATACATATGGAACTGTCATGATTGGCTGAAAAAAACATAAAAGTTATTGAATTTCAAATTGCTTCCCTCCATTTTTTGTCCATTTAACTCTTCAATTGTAAGATTCATAGCATAGCATCTGCAAATGCAGCGCACTAAAGCAGAAGTGTTGCATGGAACTGCACAGAGAAGGCAAGAGGCGGCTGCTCAGGAAGGTAAGGCAAGAAAATGCTGCAATGTCACTGCTGCCCTGTGAAACTGCCCCTGTGTTTCCTGTTGGAACCTGAAGTTATTACTATCCACCCCAGAAAAAAAGACCAATTGTCATCTACACATTTTTCAAGACTGAATCATGCAAGACTGTATTTATCACATTTTCTTTTACTAACCCACACACACAAAAAAATGAGCTCATTAGAAAACTAACTGAAATGAGTGTCCGTGCCTGTAAATCTCAGTTTCTTGAAGCTTAATTCAGTTCTTAAGAAGCCCATGGATAGCATTAAACCTTTATATTTCAGGATCATAACACACATTGATTCCAATCAATAACCTTGATTTTGCAGAAACTTTTTGAGCTGAAAAGTGCAGACTGAAAAATTCATCAAGCCTGCTCAGAGAAATTATGATAAAATTTTGAAACAGACAACTTGTACAGTTGTATGTTAATCTCTTATTTAGTCTTGAAGATAACATTAGCTAGGCTCTTGAACAAAGTGTTGAAAATACTGTGTAATATATCAGTAAGCATGAAAAGTAAGTTTCAAGTTAAAGTTTGCTACACACTGGTACAAACCTCTCTGGTAAACTTATGGGATCCACAAATCAGTAAGGATTAAGTTTTTCCTGTTTCTTCCATTTATTTGTTCTTTTCTGCAGATTTAATAGAACGTGCATGGTTTCATCTGCAAAATTTGAACCAGGAGATTTTAAAACTTAGCATAAAATTAAAAATTTTTAAAAAGAAAAGTTACAAAACATCATATAATCTGATGGATAGAAAAATAATCTCTAACTAGTCTTCACATAATATCATAACCTAGGATATGATAAAAGGTGAAAGAAGATACTCTTCAAATTATTAAATTACCTTTTTTCTTATTAAAGACAATAATTGAGCTTTATGCTGCATGAACTCATTCTTTTACACCTCAGAGACCTCAGATATTGTGTAGATGTTTCTTCTTCTGTAATCACACAATAACTGTAGTACTTCAGAATGACAATAACTAACGCATTTCAGTATTTGACTACATGAAACTGCCTGAGGTGTTACCATTATGCAAAATTCTTGAAAACCTTGGATAACTATTCAATAATTGGCACTTTGACCCAATATCAAGACTAAGAAGGAAATAAAATTCTAAGTGAAAAAAGACAGGTCACAATTACAGATCATAAAAAAAAAGGGGGGGTGTGGCTTGGCTAACCACAAAGCATCACATAGTTTGGTTTTCTAGGGACTTCAGCTTGGGAAAACTCTAGATTACCAGAGAGAGATGGCTACAGCAAGCATATCCTTAGAACGAGTTTGGATTCAGTAGAAGAAACATCTCCACAAATCCAAATTTTCAGAAGAAATCGTAAACAACAACAAAAAAAAAAAAAGGCCAAAAAAGTCAAAACCAGTGAGAAGCTAAAATTTTGATAAAATGTTGGAGATTACTGAGATTTTTATAGCTCTAGTAGTGTGTCTCCTGATTTTGCAGTTCCTCAAGCTGCAATGGATGCGTACCCAGCTTCCTCCAGGACCAGTTCCCCTCCCCATCATTGGAAATTTGTGGCTGCTGGACTTCAAACTACGCCGAGAAACTCTCAGTGAGGTATTTATTTATCTCTGTGCTTGCAAATCAGTCTGAATCTATTTTAACTTAAATTGTGCATTGCATAGGAATGCCTTAAAATGATATTTTTTTAAACCTCAAGCTTGATTACCAGCCAGTTTCAAAGACTCTGAGGACCCTGCAGTATTAAAAATATTTCTGAGTATTAAACATCACCATTGCTTTAGTTCTTGCTATTTTCTCTCTCTTTTGGTTACATTCTCACAAACACTGTAATAGAATGGTATTTCATTGGCAGTTTCACTCTATTTCTGTGTTAATATCCAGCCCTGTAAGCTACCTCTGGCAGAGCTCTCCTTTCCTGACACCAGTGCCACTGGAACACCTCCATTAGAAGACCAAACATGTACCCTCAACAGACACTTTTTTTCCTTGTTTTTACAGCAAAAAGATTTCTTATCTGCTGTAAACAGGTTACTGCTAAAACAAAGCAGGAAAATCTCATTGCTGTCTACAGCACAACCAATTAAAACAATCAAAACTATTTTTAAAAAGTAAGGAATTTGCTTCCCAGTATTACAAGGGAAAATATAAGCACGATGTGAGGAACAACAGAGGAAAATAAGAAAAATCCTGGAAGCTAGGAACAGCTATAGAAAAGCTATAGAAAAGAAAGCAAGAACATTTCTTTCTTTGTAAGCTAGAGACAAGAAAATACCATCATTTTGGTTCATTAATAAAATAAAGAGAAAAGCTCTGGGATTTTGCCTGTAATAATTTGTTCCTTGATTCAGAGCTAACAAAGTAACCTGCTGGTTTTCTTTCTGTGAAATTGGAGAGGTGTTCTTCTGAGAGATGTCCTTAGCATCTATTCCATAAAGAGCAATTATCTTCTGTTGCCAAAGCACGCTAATAATAGAAATAATTTTTTTTTCCTAAAACCTGCAATTCAATTTGATGCCAACAAATGGGTTTAGTCACAACTACAGAAAACTCTTACATAAATTGGTATTTTAGTGCATGCTTTCCCTGGTTTATAGTTACAAATTTCCTGTTATCAACTCTTCAGTTAACCAACATCTATGGAAACATCTACACACTGTGGATGGGACAGACACCTCTGGTTGTGCTGAATGGATACAAAGCAGTAAAAGATGGCATTGTCACCCACTCAGAAGAAGTTTCTGGAAGACCTCTCACCCCTTTCTACAGGGATATGATGGGCGAGAAAGGTACAAAGTGTTACACAAGAATGAGATAGAACAAGGTGTAAAGAAGGAAGATGTTTTCTTGTGCACACACATCAGCTACTGCTGTACCAGGGCACAAGTGGGTCCTCACTGCAAAAGTGTTTCGTGCAGTGCTAAGCACGTTAAGGAAAAATCAAAAATTTATTGTCTTATAAAGCACATTACTCAGTCTTGTTCCTTCCCAATAGATGCAAAGGAATACTTGCCTGGAGAAGCTGCCCTTCAATTGTATAACTTCTAAACCAGGAGACTGCTCATGTAGAAAATCTCTATAGACAAAGCTGTTCAGTCCTCACCAAAACCCACTCAGTTTACAGGGATGCATTTAGGAGTAGGTGGGTGTCATAAAATCCTCAGACACCAAAACTCAGCTTCTAAAGTCATTGTATCTTGTTAGTGAAATACAACCTCATCTAAATCAAAATTTGCAGTGAAAGGATTTTCCCTCCCAGCAATGAACTAAATGTTTGTGAGTTTTTCAGGTATTTTCCTGACAAATGGCCACACCTGGAAGCAGCAGAGACGCTTTGGCATGACAATTATAAGAAGTCTGGCACTTGGTAAGAACAATCTGGAGCATCAAATTCAAAGAGAGGCCTCTCACCTTGTGGATATCTTCACAAATACAGAAGGTAAATTCACTAGAACAACAACACTTAGAGTTTTCCTGAAAGATTAGGGCTGCTAAAAGTTTCACAGTATATTTTTACAAGTACTATAGATACTGTCGATATTAGTAGAACTTTCACTGGCTTCTTAACTGCATTTTTTGCAAAAAATGTTTTGTCTGCACAGTGGGCAATATAAAATTGTTTCTTTTTAAATAAGGAGAGTTTAAAAAATGTTTATTATCAACACAGCTGGTAATGATTCTTACACTTAAGGAGCATAGAAAAACCTTCCTTAAAATACACAATGTATGACCTGCTGGAAGTCATTCTAGGACAGCAGGCTTTCAGGATTTGGCAGAGAAAGGACCCCAAAACAAGGAATGTATCATTCAGTTATCCAAAAAAATCTTCTTTTCAAGGTTTGGATGAAATAGAAACCAATAGAATTTTAGCAAGCTGCCAAAATAAAGCAATTAAATATAAATATTCTGAGCAGCCAAATCCCTCACCCACATCTTGTTCCATGTGAAAACACAGAGAGGTTACCTGAGGTCTCCTTCTAACTCCCCTTGGACCAGGCCCATCTCTCTTCTGAGAGCAACATTCACACATCTTTAAAATGTAGGAGATGAAAAAAATCATCTACCTCAAGTCCCTGTACAGCCCAACGCTTTACCTACCATGCAACCCCATCTCAATTTTAAACTCAATAAATGTATTTACTCTTTCCAAGAACAACCAAGAGCACTGGACTGAAGTCAGGGATGTATTTTCCATAGAAGTATACTTCAAAGGTTGTCCCTGCCATTGATATGTGTACTTGATTTACTTTTTTCTGGATTTAATCCTTTTCAATGGGAGATGTATTCCACCCTATTATATGAGCTTTGCCTTTTCAGTCTGTGGAAAAAAAATACATCTATGGTTGGATTGTTAAGCTGATACTTGAAAACCAAAAAGAGATAAGTAATTTCAACAGAACTAAGAAATGAAAACGCTGATTTTTTTTTCTGGGTTGGTTTTTTTTTGGGGCGGGAGGGGGAGGATGGTGAGAAATGTTTTGGTTTTAAACCGCAAAACTTAAATATCTACCTCCATATTTGAAGGCATATGCTCTAATTAATTGCTTGTGTTTCCACACAACCCAGACCACAAGTCAAAGAAGGGGAGCTTTTATGTTTGTCTACTCAAAACTGATTATCACTGTATTTTACAAGAGTAAAGAGCAGATTGAAAATTAAGATTCTGTGCACTTACAATTCATGCAGTTAATATATACTAAACTGGGGCTAACTTATGTGAAATTTTTCTAAAAATAGTCTGATCCCTTGTTGTTTTTACCATTAAAAAGAAGTCTTCCTCATTTTTCTTGCTGTAGTCTATTCTGAAGTTCTCACAGCACCTCCCATATTCACAGGCAAACCTTTTGACCCCCACACTTCCATCGTCCATGCAATTGCAAATATCATTTGTGCTGTTGTTTTCGGTCATTGCTTCTCCAGTGAAGATGAATCTTTCAGCAAACTCATCAAAGCTATTTATTCTGTGATCTACTTTCAAGGTACTATCTGGGGCAGGGTAAGAACCTACTTTTCTTGTTCCTTAAGATGCATTTGCACTTGACAAGTCAAAAGAAATTAAAAGTCAATTATTCACAAACATTTTCATTTCCAAATATACCATTTTTCTACAAGCCACAGTGAAGTAATAAATAAATACATACTTTGTATATGTAATTATTGGCTACTAATTCTTCTTTATGTCTGTAAATCCCATCCTAAAAATAAAATTCTAGATCATCACTGCTTTTCACAGATTTCCAATGAGCAATCATTTGCAGAACATTGTATTTAAGATTCCCAGTTCTTAAATGAAAGCAGCTTCTAAAATTTCATTTAGTCTTGCAAATCCAGAAAGGCAGTTAATAAGAACTAAGTCTTCAAATGGATGCTCTTTTCAAAAGACATCTTGCTTCAACTCATAATTCATAGTACCATCAAGATCTGAGTTATTCTGAGTTTCCTATAAGATACAGGTTACAACTTCATCACACCAAGAATAATATTTTTTAAGTTCTTGAAACCCTAGCTATTGTTTAACTTGTGCAGATTTTGGCACACTGGCATGCTAAAAGACTATCAGGTTCTTCCTAAAGGGATGCCTAAAAAAAATTACAGTAAAAAATTCAAGGTTGAGAAAAATCTGTTTGCCAGTCAGATTCAGCACTCAATTACTCACCCATTTTCAGAACCCCTGTTACATTATTAGGTATTGATCCAAAAAGTAAAATATATTCGTGTTCCCAGCATTTAATCTCTCTTACTTGTGTCTGTTGCCTCCCATCCCAGTTTGGTTGCTCACGTGTTGTGGTGACTTCACAATTATCAGGAAATCAGAAGTGGCATCTGACACTCTTTGCTTTCTGTTTAACACCACAGCTGTATGATGCTTTCCCATGGCTCATGCACCATCTCCCAGGGCCTCATCAGGAGGTGTTTGCATACAACCACTTCATGCACAGATTAGTCATGGAGGAGGTTGAGGCCCATGAAAGACAGAACACAGGTGATCCACAGGATCTCATTGACTTCTACCTGGCTCAAATAACAAAAGTAAGTATCTCTTTATCACATTCTCCCTTCCTTGGCTTCAATGCCTACTACAAACACTTGCTGTTCCAATAACTGCCAAAGGATTTTTCTATGCACGCTCTATTTGCGCAGAACTGAAGGTGTTTGATTTGATGGGCTGCTCACTGTTATCATCAAACAATGACAGTTTCTATGTGACTGGTGAAATATCTGAAATTATCTACTTCATAATCTTCTTGTGAATATGCCCTACAGACCAAGGACGACCCTTCTTCTACATTCAATAAAGAAAATATGGTTCAGACTGTGGTTGATCTTTTGCTGGGAGGGACAGAAACAACAAGCACCACCCTTCTCTGGGCACTGCTCTACATGGTACAATACCCAGAAATACAAGGTGAGCAAAAGCACCGTCAGAGAGAGCTGCATTCAACACCACAATGAACATCATTAGTGTAAGAATATAGACCAATCACTTGCAACATATCAAAAAAACTCTTAGCTATGCGCATGAATGGTGGTACATCAGCAATTAGGATCCAGAAAATGGAAGGTCAATAAATGAAACAAACAGGTGTTTCCCCATCTGGTTCACCAGAGACACTAGCAGAAATTAGTAGTAGCCAGAGTTTTATCTCACTAGAAGGGACTGGCAAGACAGAGTAACACGTTAAAAACATTTCATATGCAACCTAGTTTCCTCCTAACCTTCGAAGTAGAAAAGTTTTTAAAAGATACCCAATCTGATACATATTTATAAACAATGGAAATTATATCTGTCATTTCAAATTTTAATCCATTTTTTGAAACAAAAAATTGTACTATCCTCATCACCAAGTAGGTGTCTTAAATGAGACATCATCCTGTGATTTGGGGAGAAACACTCCCTTGATCAACTAAAACCTACACAGCAGTCAAACCATATGCCAAAGCATTTCATAGCAACATAATTTCTTTCATTTCCCTCGGACAGGACATTCTCATACAAAATGGGGGAGGTGAGGGTGGTGCAGAGTGGGAAATGAAAAGTATTTGTCTGCAGAAAAGGTTCAAAGAGAGATAGAGGCTGTTCTGGAACCCTCCCATGTCATCAGCTATGAAGACCGTAAGCAGCTGCCCTACACAAACGCTGTGATCCACGAGGCTCTCCGCTACAGCAACGTCACCTCCGTCGGTGTCCCTCGACAGTGCCTGAAGAGCACAACTCTGCTGAGTTTTCACATTAAAAAGGTACAGAGGATAAGGATACCCCCCCATTTCTTATATCTTTGAGCTGTTAATATTTAGCATTTATATGACATAGAGAGAAGGAAAATCTAAGGAATATAAGATCTCTGCTGCTTCTTGCAGGGCACGCTTGTGTTGCCAAATCTGCACTCTGTGGTGTATGACACTGAGCACTGGGAAACCCCTTGGAAGTTCAACCCAGATCATTTCCTAGATTTGGATGGCAACTTTGTGAACAAAGAGGCATTCTTACCTTTCTCAGCAGGTAACACCCTGACCTTGAATATTCCTGCTTGCTCTGTTTTGTGGCAAGATTGAAAATACTATTTCCAAGTTCTAAAATATACATTTATAAAAATGTATTTGACTAGATTGACTATTTGACTGATTTGAAAGATTTAAAGTCAGGTCTTTTCCTGTAAGAGAGACAAATATTGTGCATTTTGTATTTTTCACATATTCAAACAGAGGATAAATATGGCTGGGAGACAAAATGCTCTTTCTTTGGCATATCCAGGGTTCCTACCATAAGGATATCCAAGCTTATCTCCTAATGTGTTAAATCGAGGTAATTCCCTGTTCAATCCAGGTAATTACCCTAAGTCAGGAAATGTATTTATTTTCACCTTACAAAAAGGAAGGCCAGTGACAAAAGGAATATGATTTTTCAAAACATACAGAGAAAATCTGTGAAGAAGTAGTAAACCAAACCTCAGTCTCCCAAATCCTATGTTAATAGGCTAGCACCATGTTTTCTTGTATCTGTAGAAAACTAGCAAAATCCAGTAGATTTTGTAGGTTTTCAGTAGAATATTATTAGGCAATCAAAAAAAATAACTTTCCAAAAGCATATTACAATGTACAACTTAACTAACTTACAGTGCAAAATCCAGGGATTCAAAGATATGGAGGGGGAAAAAAGAGTGAAAAGCTGTATACAACAACTCTAGTGAGTTTCTCTAGCCTACCAGATTCTCCAACAAACTGACTATGAAAAACAGCAGCACAAAAGAGGAAAGTGGTGTCATTACTAAAAATCCCCAATAAAACCACTGGGAAACAGCTGAGGGGTTTTTGTGTTACTGTTGCATTATACTACTACCCACTTCTTGTAGAGAAATAGCAAAGAGCATATTGAGTAACACATGGTCAGATTAAATATAGTAAATCTAGGGGTTTTTTTTAATTCTATAAATTGTCAGTAAATCCTAAAATAGTCTTTGTAAAACAGGTATTTATCACCTTACCTCCTTCACTCACCAAACGACTATGAATCCAGACAATTAATTTGGGCTCCCATTTCAACTCTGGCATAGGACTATTTCTTGAACTTGCTCTGGTTTGTTTCCAGTTTATGTAATCTGAGCATTTAGATATTCTGAATATCTATCTTTGGTTTTCTTAGCCTGGGATATATAGATAGCCTGAAATATCCTGTAAACAATATGCCAAAATGAGTCACTGAGTCTATATATAACTGCACATTTCACTCCCTCAGCTCACACATCTGCCTCTGACAGTGTTAGGGCTACAAGGCCCCAACATACCCTTCTGAATTTCTGTTAAAGAAATCCTGATTACATCCTTCTCCTTGGCTTCAAAACTGCATCCCACAATGCTCCAGCCCTCCCTTCTCAACAACCATAAGGCTCTGAAGTATATGAATCTTTTTAAAATCTGGCTTAGCTAAGAAGCAATTCACAGCGCTCACAAAAAGAATCAACAATGGAAAGGGAGAATTGCATACATTCTCCAGGGGTGAAAAAAGACTAAACAAACCCCATAAAAACACCAAATCAAACACTTGATAGAAGTGCACGGTTTCTCAGTAAATGTTTCCCCACACTCCTCCTAAAGCATCTTCTGACTTTACAGAACAAAATAATTATCTTACATTAACAGAATTTATGAAACTCAGTAGAATTTTGTGCAAAGTTCTTGAACAGAATTTAACTTTACTCAACCAACTCTCTCGATTTTCCTCTGCAGGGCACCGTGTATGTTTGGGGGAACGGATGGCACGAGTTGAACTGTTCATCTTCTTTGCCAATCTCCTTCGGGCATTTACATTCCAGCTCCCTGAGGGGGTGAAGGAAATCAATCTGGAGTACATTTTGGGTGCAATACTGCAGCCACAACCATATAAACTCTGTGCTATTCCACGTTAGTCTGCAACACACTACAATGCTGAGAGACTTCAACCTGTTAGTAAGTGCAGATCCTTTAAAAACATGCTTCACTATCTCAACTCTCATCTACTGAACTTTCTGAAATGAAAGTAAGTCTATTTGCCAAACTGACATAATTGAGTCTTAGGCATACATAAACACACAATATCTCCAAATAAATGTATTTTCACACTCACAGTAGCAGTGAATTAGCTGTAGGATGCTAGAGAAGTGGCCTGTATCAAGTAGTTCCCTGCATGTGTGCTCTGTCAGGTATCACACTCCTAAAATGGGACAACTGCTCAGTAAGGATGCTTGAATAAAATTTTCTTCAGTAAGCTGGTACTCTTCTGAGTTCACAGGTCTTTTCTTAGATCTTCTTGCAGGAGGTAATAGAATATACACACATTTAGTGTTGATTTCTTTGTCTTTCACGCTCCCACAAAGCATTCTAAAGTGTAGCATAAACTTCACACACACAAAAATGATTATAGTATGGGGCCTCTCATAACCACAGCCCATTTAGAAATCCTTACATCTTTTTTTACTTCCTCAGTATCCAATTTCTATTTCATCACAACTCGGGTCCATGCACTTTCACAAAAACTTTTCCTTCTGTTTAGAAACACTGTTGTATGATCCAATAATTTCCTATTTGAAGAGAAAGGAACAGCTTTTCAAGAAATTAAGAAAATAAACAAGGATGTCAACAGTTGTTTTAGTAGGTACAGTAGAGATTTATTGCTCAGTGTTTTCTTTTGCTCTTTTTTCCACACCAACAGATGTGGAAGGGTTTGACCATTTAAAATTCAGCCGAAAGCATCCTAAATCCTTTCAATTTTCAAAGTTCAACAGGAGCTAGTAGAAATTATGGCAGGATGAAGTTAAAAGCAAAAGCAGAATACTACATATTTCTGGGACTAATGGAGGACTTGATTCTCCTTTCAAGTATTTCCCATTACTCCCTTCCACTAAGTGAAATCCCAGGGTTCTAACACATGGTAATGTTTGCTACCACAGAACCAATGCATACTTGACATAACTGAAGTATTTAACTTTTTAAATAAAAGCCATTTTAAAACTTTTAATGTTACTTTATTTTTATTGAGGAAAATATAACATTTAAAAATCCTGCTTGAATAAGAAACACTTTCAAACATAAATTAAGAAAAAACTCTTAAACTGCACATTTCTTGCAGCAAGGGCAGCTCTTCCATAAAACACATTCTTACAGATTTACAAAAGCAGTCTGATAGGATAATTCAAAAGTTTTCAAGTCTTGTCTTTTTTATTTCTAGCATTCATTAAAGAAAAACTCACCAAAAAAATTTTTCTTTTGAACCCACCATCTGCCTGGTTCCATAGAGGGCCCAAGGTAAAGTGCTCAGCAGCAGGACTGGCAGTGTCAGATACAAGCTTGGACTTTTTCTACTCCAGTGTATTTTGATGGTTCTTGAGGTATATCCTACCTGAAAAAAATACTCCAGTTTTTCCTCTATGTTCACCACCCCTTTGGTCACATGAAGTCATTCTGTCAGGGTGATTTTTTTCCCCCCCAATAAAATATTTCACAATCATAGAATGTTTATAGCTGGAAGGGACCGTAAAGATCATCTTGTTCCAATCCCCCTGCCATGGGCAGGGACACATTCCATGAGACCAGGGTGATCAGGGCTCCATCCAACCTGGCCTTACAAGTAGGTTTCATGGTTTTCTTCCAAAACCGTAGCTTGGGTTAAAACATGCACATGTTCTTCACCTGTATTTTTGAAGAACTGAGGTACATGATAATTTGCTGTACAATGCTCCTTCTAAAAATGTGGGAAGACCAAATATTCAGAGTGTTCATGATTAAGAGGTATTTTTTCACAAAGAAGTTGTTACAGGCCTGACAGTTGGCACCAGTGAAAAACAGCTGGGCTAAGAGCATCTTCTTGTTACTCCATTTAAAATTGAGATGAGCAAGAGATGAGGCATTCCTTGGCTTCCCAACGTTTCTTGAAATGACAGTGTCAGAATTCCACACTACCTTTTCATCACAGTTGTAAAGGAAACCTATAAGAAAATGTGAAATATAGAGAAAAAAAGCTATTTCATCAGGTTTTTTTTGTCAAGAAGGAATTAAAGTGAATTAGAGAAAGATTTAGAAACTAAGGTTAAAATGCAAGGTTTTCATCTGAAACATCCTTTGAAAATACCAAAAATTTTAAAATCTATAAATTCCATCACTTCAGTAACTAGAAAACACAGTCAAACTTTTAGAAAAATACTCTGACATCCAGATCTGCTCTTGTTACACATCTTTTAGAAATCACTAGCCCCAAGTTAGGCAAACTGCCTGGAACCCTCAGGAGCTAAACTCCTGAAAGTTTAAGACCAGTCTTTAGAAACACCCATATTGTTGAAGACTAGATTCAGACATTAGTTTCTCCCACTTATAAGAAAAATACAACTGCAATTTCCAGATTCTTGAAGCTGTCCTGAAGAATCTAAATGGTTTGTTTCTTTGATTCTGTTTCAATAAATAGTATAAAGAAACATAAGTTTGAATAGATTCCTTTTGATATAATCGCCTTGCAACATTTTGTTCTCAAAACAATGGTAACAAAGGACCTTCATTGCATAGTTCAGCTCCTAAATATTAAAGTAACAGGAACCATAAGGAACATACACACAGGTCTGTGCCCACTTTGTGAAGCACACAAAATCCATACTGTTTGTGTGATTTTAAGAAAAGAATGTAATCACTGGTCAACATGACTCACATTCAGAAAATGAGTAAGCCAATTCTAAACTTGGGTGAAGAGCTTTTCCTACAGTTTTTGCTTTGTTCAAATCTCAAAGGGAAAGACCCAAGCATCTAGATGGTCTTGTTCCACCTCATAAGCAGTGTGTTATCAAGGACATGTTTTGATCCACCAACCAAATCATGTATCTTCAAACTACTGTTAAAATAATACTTTATTTTTTAATTAAAAATATTTTAACCTAAGTTCTCCTCTGTACCCAATAAAAACACTGTAAGTATTAGTTACTCAGTATTCACATCCAACCCTTTTATATTACATGCCTATCTAATCAAGCAAAACAAAACCAAAATCTGAAATAGCTGTCATTAACTTGATGAAAACAACTTGCACTCCAGGAGGGATTATAATGGTGGGATGCTGTATGGGCTGACTGTAGGGAAACAAATAAAAACTTAATCTCATTTTGCTGCGGTTTCTTAGGTCTTTACAACACTATAACATCATTAGAATTTTAAAATCGCAATACAGAGAATACCAAATATCAAAACCAATCAGATGCAGGAAGGATACACATATAGTTAAAACAAGGAGATCTGTGGTGACACCAAGAATGAATACATCAAAATATATCCATCAAAATATATTACTTACCTCTTGTAATACTTGTCCAAGTGTCTCCTGACTGTGAATGCGCTTCCTGTTGAAAACCCAAACCACACTTATTTCTGCACAAAACACTGGGAATCTTGCAAATATCAAGTATATATCCCACTTCAAAAAGAAGTTATATCAGGCTTCATTCCACAACCTTTCCCTTAGCAAATGCTTCCTCAACTCTGTTGAGTCTTACTGCAGTCTTATGAAATTTACAATTCTGCTTCAGAGCTATTGTTATTCACATCATAGTTAGAACTACCTAGAATAAGTCTGGCTACTCATCACATTTTTCCCAAAAACAATCCTGAATTTTAAAAGGCATTGGTAACTTTCAGCATAAATCCTAACATTGATGATGCAGCTGGTAATGAATTACTTGAGTGTCATCTCCTGCAGCAAGACACATCTGATATTCAACAAGTGATGCAACATAATCAAAGTGGTAAGCAGTGCAGGCAAACTACAAAAATACAAGACTTCACTAAAAGCTTCCATCAAGATAACACATTACTGCAGTCATTTCCATGCATCCTGTAATACATGCACTAAAAAGACTAGAAAAGCAAATAAAAGGCAGCATAATTTCACCTGTCTATTTTGGTTGCTATGACCACTGTAAAATTTCCTTCTGTATTGGGCAAGTATGTAGAAGGTATAATGACATAACTTCCTGCAGGAAGCCTGCAGAGTCGGCTGACTTCCTGGGAATAGCAGTGAGGAACACAGCTCACCAGTGGCTCCAAGTGTACAAAAGAAGCAGTTTGTGGTTTCCAGCTGCTATTAGGCACCTGCAAAAAAGAATGCAAACATGCCTACTGTTTCATCTGTTTCAGTCTCACAGTTTTTCATTCCTAGGACACCACAATGTGATATGGTCCATCTCTATTCCAAATACTCACTCTGCCGTACAGCACTAGAGAGAAGAGGAATAGAAAAGCTTCCAGAAAACCCAGATGGCAGTACTAAGAACAGATGAATCATTCCTAGCCTGTTTGTAGACAAATGTATAGAACCCACCACTCACATAGCTGTAGAGCTCTCTCTGTTTTCTAACCTTACTCTTCCCTGCTGCAGCCTAATGCACTTGTTTTCTGCCTCAGGGATCTGCTGAACAGACTGTGTCCTTCCTATATCTAGTAGTCTTTCCTGTACTAAAAAGTCATATTAGATTTCATCTCAGTCTGCTATAGGAATATAAAAAATAGCAATCTTTCTTCTCATATTGTGTACTTGAAGTTTTATGATTACTTCTGGTGCCCAACTCCAGACTTTTCACTTAAGCAACAACTTTTTTTGAAGCACATTTTCTAAAAATAAAGCTACCTTTCTCTGTGAAATAGTTACTTAAGTTACTTAAGCAGCTTCTCAGGTTACATTTATGCAGTTGAACACAGGCACACACATGTTGAATCTGTATCTATCCAAATCAAATCAAATCTTGTTTTGTTTCTGATCACCTGCTCAAGATATCACAGTCCTTTTGATCCAATATAATTTGCCTATAAACATTTAATTATTAGACACAAAGAAAGTAAGTTTTTATGATGAATTACCAAAAGGTTTGGTCCTCAATCACTAGGGCACCAAGAATTCTTTGCAAATCCTGAAAAGAGTTCATCATTGCTAAAACTAATTTAGAATCTTGTAAGAATTCAGTGGAACCAATTATCTGGTTACTATGCAATGTAACTACCTCAGTTATTCCGTATCTTTCATGGGCATTACTTCCAGAGTCAGCCTGTGTTTCTCCCAGAAACAGCAAAACCCTTGCAAACTGCAAGGAGCCCTGTGTTACCAGGCTAACCTTCACCTTTGGCAAACAAGCAATCAAACTGACCAGAAGCCTTACCTGGAAAATATGGAAACCTATTGGACAACACTTGCTATCCAGGCAGTGCTGACGGAGGGTGACTTTCACACTGCTTTTCCCTGGTCCTGCAGGAACGGAGAGGGGAAAGCAGGGATTGGTATGGAAGGAGGGGAAGTTCCTGCTACCTCCAGCATTTAGCCCATTCTTCCAGCATCCATGCAGCTGCACTGTCTCCCATTCACCAGCTGGGAGTTCTTCACAGAGGGCAGCATCCATGGGTGGTGGCTTTAGTTCACTATCAAACATAAGAGAGAAAAGAAACAAAATTATATAAAACATATACTACCAGAATATAAACAAATCTGACCAGCTTTTAAACAGCTGTCAACACTACATTTTGCCTCTACCTATAGCACTAAGCTGCAGTTTAGAGTCAAGATGTTACTCATCTGCCTACTTCTTGTTAGTATTTTAACAAGAGGTAGTAGCAGCTTCACGACAAAAACAAGGAGCTGGGAAACTTGCATGAATTCAAAGACAATACAATGCTGTTATACAGCACTCTGCACAATTCTTCAAAGTATTTTGAACATTCCCACGTAGTGCTACACTTGTATTTATGTCAACAAATTTAAGAAACGTTCTGTTTTGTTTTAAACCTACCTGAGAGAGATCCTTCCTGTTGAAAATACACGAAGTAAGAAATTCCCTACTGCATCTTTCAGAAAAGTGCTGGGAACAACAAGATAAAAGCCAGGTGAAAGGTCACAGCACACATGGACTTCTCTGTCGTAGGAATGGCAGACAGTACCTACAACTGGAGGAGCAGAGAGGGTCTTTGGAAGGTTAAATCGTTTCTTCTCCACCTAGAATAGATGCATAATGATGTGTGGTGGTTTAGGAAAAATGACTAGCTTATAATAAAACTAAAAATTATCAAATATTGTTTAAAACATTTTTGAACATGCATACATTTACAAATTAAACAAAGACAAGAGTATCAGCAGATGACCTGAACATCAGAGAGAAGTAGGAAGAGTTAATATTCAGGAGTAAATTTAGGAATGGCTTCAAGCAATCAGCCCAAAATGTCATGCACTAGTTTGGAACAGTCCCAAGTGCTCAGTGATAAGAAGAAAGTACTAGTCCAGTAATAGTTTGTACAGACAGTAATTGTGAGATAAATAGAATCATTCCAGCATAAACCAGAGAAAAAAAATTTGTGACTAGTTGAATCACATCACTGGCATAGGAAATGAATGACTTTACTCAAATGCTTCAGTATTGCTTTTAAACTTCTATTTGCAAAGAGAAAAATGTCACTTTAGTGTTACCTTCCAGACATGCAATCCCACAGCCTGGTAATTCTTTCCCTGTATGCCTTCAGTCAAAGATGGATTCTCCTCTGCTAAGCGAGCTGGATTCTGAATCCTTCCAGCCCAGTCAGTGCTGTATTTCCTGTGTTTTTGCAGCAGAGCAATGCACACCTCACTGGACTCACACACCCTCAGCCAGAACTTGGGGTTGGTAGGGAAGCTGCTGTTGTTACGGCAGCCACCTGCAGACTGGCCTCTCACCCAGGATCCAAAGAGATTCTGAGAGTGATACAGCACTTTCTCTAAGAAAATAAGAAAATCATGGTGAGGATTTCAGACATGGGAGTTGCTTAATTTTACACAACAGGTATATGGCAGAGATTGCCCAGCCCAAAAAACATGCTGTGATAGCCTGACACTTCCCCAAAACAAAAATTCACGACCAAGATTTTGAGAGGCATGAGAATGAATGCCACAGTTGGTAATGAAAGACTAATGACATAATTTTTACAAGAAACTGTTACTAGAAATCTCAAGTGTATATACAATTAAAAACAAAACATCACAGGACTGTCTAGAATAACAGCCTTCTAGACAGATGACACTAATCTTTAAACCAACTAGCAAATAACTAGATTTCCTAGAAACATCAATGGCTTCTCTAAAGATCTTTAATTCCTCTTGTCCTTCTGTTTTTCAATAGAGACAGAAAAGGATCTACAGGAGAGGGGAAAACCAAGAAGGAGAAATTATGGTCTCTTTGCACCCATTTGCAATTCTAATCAATTCTTCCCCTTGACATGTTATTTGCATGAGAAAGATGTCTTCTCATATCACACCTGTATAGAGGCTCTGAAGTAGTCCTTCCTCATTGACTGGAAAGCCCACAGTAATCTCATCAAATTCCCTGAAAAATTCCTCTTCATCAACCCAGAATTCTCCTTCTTGGATCTGTGAGAGGAGTTCTGAAGCAACTACTGGATCTAGCTGGTTCCAACCTTGACCACTGCACATAAGACAGGAATTAACATTCAGCTCTCTGTCCAGTAGAGTTCAAGAACAATGTTCTACCAAATATCTTATGGAGCAGGACAGCAAGAAGAGATTTCTTCATTTTATTGTGAAATAATTGCACTGACAATTTCTCTGCACATTGCTGGTCAGTGAGAGGGATCATAGGAAACACAAGTCATAATGTATCAAAGAAAACTTAGAAACAGCCTAATACCAGACTGGATGCAGAACAGACTTCTGGGTGAAATAGGTGCTTTGTTTACAACAGTCTCTACAGTAAGAAGTCTGAGAGCAAAATAAAGGCTTTTAACTGTTGTTTAAAAAAGAGGCAAAAAAGTAAAACAAACTGTGCTGTCATTGTTCTGAAAAAAATTTAATGCTTTACAACAAAATCTGCCATTTGTATTAAGCAACTGACTACCCTCATGAATCTGCTTGCCAAGTCTTGATAAACCAAGAATTTAAACGCCTCATTATTTAGGGCTCATTAAAAACTAGTAGTTCCAACATTTTCCATTGTTTCACTAGCAAAAAAGAACAATTCTGCACTTGAATAAAACAGGGCTCTAAGGCCATCCAATGAAACCTTATCCTCTTGCAACTATATGGCAACTTACTCTTTGACAAAGAAACTACAAGAGACCAAGTGTATAACCAAAACACTCTCAAAGAAAAAAAATCAGCTGAAGTCTCAATAAATGCAATTAAATTATCTTTCTAACTCAGGGAAGAAAAATATTTCTACAAAAATGTTCCTGAGCATCACCATATTGTTAACATATTTTAATGCTGAACTCTTGTTGCTTGTGTCAAGAATTGCATGTTCTTTTGTATAGACAAAACACGCTAACATTTTCCAAAATAAGCAAGTAGGATCTGCCCTTTCATTCTTGTTACTTTTCTATTTGAGCTGCTACACATATTTCTGCAAGACCTTTAAAACAGTTCTCTTCTTTATTTCTACTTTATATGGACTCAGTTCCAGCTTCTCCTATTTATATCAATCTACAGAAATGAGATAACACAAGCAACAAGCAAAAGCATCCTTCCTTCTGCTATAGTTTTGTAATTACTCCTTTGCTTGTTTTCTGCAGGTGAGCCAGGAACAAATGAGAAGAGACAAGTAAAGCTGAATGACTGCAAGAAACAAACACGACTAAAGATACTTAAATCAATGGCAGAACATCAAAAAAGCACAAAAATCAGAAACAGAAAGTTAGCCAACACCTTAAGTTTGTCTCTATAAAAAGATATGATTTAATAAAAAAGTTATTTAAAAAATTAGATTGCAAGAACTAAGAGATTAAATTTAGTAGCCTCAGAACCAATAAGCTGTGTGAACTCCCAGCCCTCTAAAGAATTGCACACACACTGAATCCACTCTCCTGCTAGAGATTATTAGCAGTGTTTGCCTATGTAATACATAGATAAGCTTTGTGCTTCAGAACTTAGACAAATGGTTTTCCAAATGAATATAAAACTGCTCACCCCTCACACCAAGGCCCTTTCCAGCACCGCCTCCCCCAAGGATTTCGTATTCGTAGCAGGAAGATTTCCTTGCCTGACACTTCAGAGAGATTCAATGTGTCTATCACAATAAAGGCATGAAATTCTCCTAGTTCACTTGCGCCTGAATAGAAAAAAAAAACACTTGAAAATAAACAAAAGAATCTGTTCCATATCTTACAATAATATTAGTGAAAGAAGGCAGTTTTGCAATAAAATGAAATTGGTTTTAAATCTGTATTACAACAGCACAAAGAAACCTCAAAAAGTTCATTTTAGTGACTATAAAGAAATAAAGTAACATTGCAGAGTGTATTAACTTGCTCCTTGATCTCAAATCCCTACAAATTCACTGTGCTAAAATTAATTGAGGTTTTCAAGGTTGTTTTTGAGATGTTTTTTTGAGGGAGTGCATTTTGGGGGGGATGTATTTGTTTTTGAGAATTGACTACATTAGCTTCTAATATAAAAAGCACTCCTCTAAATCAGCCCCCATCCCGAACTCAGTAACATCCTTAAATCTCCATTTATCCAAACGTTTCAAGTTGTACCATGAAACTGGCAAGGTACTAGAATCAGCATTTGTATTTGCTGGCCGCCTTGTGCTTTGAAGCCTGTTAATAGAGACATTTACTATCACCTTGTCTGGAGTTGAGGACTGAACAGCTTATTACACACTGTTCCTTCAGATTCATTAATCTTCTAAACACTGCTTTCTCCAAAACCATGCCAGTCTTCTCTTTCTCCACATTTTTTCCAGGGCCTTTCAGGGTCCATCTTTCAGCAATTCCTCCAGTCAGATCAACCAAAGCATCTGCCACCTGTCCTGCCCACAACTGCTCGTAAGATCCATGCACTCTAAAAATTTTAACAAAAAAAAAAAATAGAAAAATACAAAGAAAAAGTTTGTACACACAGCAGAACAAAAGAAACATAGTTGCTACACACTTGCAACCCCACTCTCTATCACAATCATGACTGTGTGTGACCTCATAACCCAAAGCAGGCAAGAGAAAGCACATACTATCTTATTTATATAGAACACAACATCTAAAGAATATGTAAGCCATTGGATATTCCACAGCTTGATGGGAAGTTTTTTACATTCTCTCTATTCTATACAAAAAACTGCTGTTGTCTAGTACTAGTGATTTGTACCTTATTATCCATGCTGTAAATTATCTTTTGTGATATACTAACTGCATTGTCTATAAATAGAAATATTTCTTCCTCTTCAATTATTCTTTATTCACTCTGCACAAATAACTAGGGCAGCACTTCCCTCAATAACCTAAGCAAACCAAGAGACTGCCCCACCTGATGTAGCAGATGCAAAAATATAGCAAAAGAAGTCAAGACTAAAATAGAGTTATAAGATTGAACAATAAGACCTCTGCAGACAATAAATATTACATTTCAAACCTACAGAGAAGCTTTAACATGACATTGGTGCTACACAGCTTCTGCTCAATCTACAGCTAAGTTACTATATAACTGAAGTCTGCCTCTGCCCTCTGCTGGCAATCACAAAATCTTCTGCTCAGATTCTTTGGGACATTAGATATCTATCTTACCAGTGCATTTCGTCTCCAAATTGCTTTGTGTTTCTGGACACCTTTTCTGCTGATGTGCCATAAACCACTAAATAGCTGCATTTTCTTTCTAAAACAGTAAACTAACAAATTATACAAAAGAGCAGTGACACTCACACAACCAGAGCCTCAACTAGCACAAACTCACTCAATGTTGTTGCTTTCCATGAAAATATCTGCATGGTTTCTGCTTTTCATTGAGCTCTCATCTTCCCTAGTAAAACATCTTCAGATAACTAATGGACAGAGACTTAAACATCATTTGAATCCTGAAAATTCATTGCAGCTTACTTTTCACCAGAATTACCTCCCTAAGACTATCTTACTTCATATGCAACTGGAAGCACACCTTACAGACCTACAGTTTAAAGAGCAACTTCTGCACAAGCCAGGATGGGACCACCAGCAGCCACAATACTCAGATCTATGCCCAAAGCAGCTGGGTAAAATAAGCAAGCAGAAGAAATATACAAGTATTGTAGTTCTACTTCCATCAATAGCAGCGTCCACATACTTTGCATAAGCTTTTTCCAGTAGTGGAAGCCAAAACAAATCCTCTGTCTGACACTGGGAAAAGCAGAGTTTGCCCCCAAGGCAAGGCAGGCGATCATCAATGGTCACTTCCACCCAGTGGCCAAACTGCCACACCCGGCACGTGAAGCAGCCTTGGTAGGACTCATCTGTCCAGCTGGGCTGGCCTGGAGGGATCACCTGCAGGGCAAAGGCCAAAATCAAGGCCAGCAATGAATTAATGAAGTTTATTTTCTGAAAAAAAATAGTTTAAAATATACTGAATTTGTATCAGCCATTTGTAACAAACACAGTAAAATACATGATAACAAAAGCAGTGAAACTGAGCACAATGAAGGCAATGCTCATATGGCAGCTTGGGACTGCAGAACAATACACAAATGTCAATTAGGTGAAGAAAACTTCTCTAACATGAAACTTCTCCATACCTTGTTCAGTAAGTATTTGCTCTTCTGCAAAGCTACACAGGCACACAGGAACCAACAGTCTCCCAAAATTCCTTGTTTTACTTGCACATCCTGCAGATTGTTTGAAAATAACCGAGGAGAGGAACAAATGTCCTAAAATTAAAGAAGAGGAGTTAAAGCCAAATCCTGCATGACATTCTAAGCAATTCTGAGTTTCAGGGACTGGGAGGGCTTCAGAGATCTCTCATAAAATAAGGGAATTTTTTTACCTCTAGAAAATTTCCTTTTCATACACAGCCTAAGTTAAAAGTAACAAATAAATGGCTTGTGGGGGTATTTTGCAGGTACTTCATGAATGTAAACCCAGATCTCACACGACTTTTAGTACACAACCATCAGGTGCAACCTTAGCAAAAGCAGTAAGAAGTGAAAGACTACATAATTCATCAGCTCCTTGCTAGACTTATGATCAACTGTGACAGGGCTGATGCTAGCCACATTAAATTGCACATCCCAAGTAACAAAATTCTCAAAATTAGAACAAGGGAAAAACCTTTCCTAGGGCACAGAAAAATAGATTAGTTGGCAGCACAAAAGGAAATTTCAGATGCAAAGTCCTGAACACTTAATCTGACCTGAAAGTGAGTTTGTGAAAAGGTTCTCCTTATACATAAACACTGCAAGAGAGGGAAATTAACTCAACAGCCCCCAGCAGCAATCAAGGTGTAAAGAACAAAAGCAGGAAGCTGCACACTCAACTCCATGGAATCATTAGTTTGCCAATTACACCTGATAACCAACAGCTCTGTCGCTGTCCTACAGACAGCGTCAAACACTGGGGAAAAAATACAACTCAAGACAACATGCCTTTTTCCTCAATTACATTTTTATAGCCATTTTTTCCCCTCTACACAAAGGCAGTATCATAAATACTTCACCTTAAATGGGTGTACTGCAGAAATGCATTCTAAAGCTTTTAGCTCTAATACAGCTTGCTCTGCAACCCAGCTATAAGTTTAAAAGCAATACAAGTCATATGACAAGCTATAAACTTTAAAAGTTTTCTTTCCTGTTTTCAAAGAAAGCAACCACAGAAAAAGCAATAGGCTTCTAAAAATTCTAAAATACAACTACTTATTTTCAAGTCTGTTATGTAATATATCAGAAAGTTTGGGAATGACATAATGCTGCATCCTAACTTGGTATGCACATAATTTGCATAATGAAACATATTTATAATAAAATATCTGAATTTCTCCTACTGCCATGAAATTTAAAAGCTCTACAAGAGGATTTAAATCAAGTCTACAAACAAGCACCTAGACTAAAAACTGTAACTCACGTATCGCTAACGCTGACATACATTGGTTTTATCACTTCTGTATTTCCAAACAAATAATCAGTAGTCATTCAATGCAAATGTGCATTTACTACCTAAAAGCCCAATTGTGCTAAAATTAGCCTTTTATACCTTAAAACTCACCTTAGGTCTCAACCAAGAGATCTCGCCTCTGAATTGGGCCAGCGGGGTACAATAATTAAAAAATATGGAGGTATCACTGGCCGGAAAAGTGGGGTCTGTGTAAAGGTCTCTTGCCACCGTTAACTGCTTTTTCTCTCCCAGCATTTTCAACACAGCCCTAAGCAGCTTTGCCGGCTATTCCTACGACTTTATATCGCCAGGCACCAACCTGCAACAGAAGCGACTGTTACCGAGGAATCACAACAGGGAAACAACCTGGCATGGCGGATTTATTTAGGGATGGACAGCCTCTCGCTGTAACACGGACCACGTGGATCCACCACGGTGCGGCTTCTTCCAGCACCTGATGCCGCCCTACAGCGCTCAGCTGGAAGACAAGGGGGCCTCCTCATGAGGAGACCTACATCCGCTTAGGTCCCTTACCCTGCTCTGCGCAAACCCTCCACACAAAGCTCACTCCCCCCACCCCTTTCGTCACACCCAGCCCAAATAGGGCCCCTCCGCACACGCCTCCTCGTGCCCCCCAGCCCTCCGTCCCCGCAAGAGGTGCCGGCCCGGCCGCCCCCGCTCCCGTTCTCCCCTCACCGCGGGGCGGTCCCGCCGCCATTGCCCGGGGCGGCCGTTACCCGGCAACGCCGGCACGCGCGGCACCGCCCAGCCCGCGCATGACGGACGGCGCCGCTGACCAATCAGCAGTTGGCACTTGCGCGCGCACCATGCGTGGGCCCCCGCCTCCCCGGCTGAGGGAGTTTCCCTGGCCGGGGGAGGTGGGAGGGCGCTCCTTTGGGGCGCGGCCCATGGGCACCTGAGGTACGGGCTCCTAGGGCAGAGGAAAATGAAACCAAAGTGTTTCCATGAAGATTGTGACAGAGAAACACAGAGAAATTGCTGGCCCTCATCGAGTGCTTTCCTGACATAATGGCACAGATCACATTTTCGGATAGTTTATCACCATATAGTCGTCCACGGGCTGAACCGTCAAATGCGATCTGTTAATTTCCATATTCTGATAGCTACCACTGACCAGTGAAATAGAAGAAGTGCCTTAAAAATACTGCCTAGCTCAGGAACAAAGAACAGAAATGCAGAAATAAGGGCCCCATGCGGCCGTCCTTCAGCACACCAAGGTTTTGGGTTTCAGGGCATGCTGGAGGAGGCTGTTGTCTTTTTCATGTTTGGGCCTTTCACATCAGGGTTTCTCAAGGAGCTCAAGTGTGGTCAATAAAGAAGCTGCTGAGCCACTGTGGAAGGATGAGGTGTTTACCAAAAAATCTGCCATCACACTTGCCTGTGATGAGGTGTTTGAGTCTAAGGTCACCCGGTCCTTGGGTAGAGAGGTCATCTGAACAAGAGAGCCACAGAAAACACGGGCCTGACTGTTTTTTGTCAGACATTAATGCAGAAATCCTCCTCTCAAGCCAACCCTGGCAGATGGAAATGCTCTCAGGTAACTGCAGCAGCTGTCCACCCCCCTGACATTCAGAAAGAGATTCTCTGCCCCTTGGTCATGCCTGTTGTACAGACACGAGGCTTCTCCCCTGCACACTGCAAATTTAATCAACAAACAAGACTTTTCACGTTGGAGTTTTGACCCTTTTGGGAGCAGAGGAAACCTTGCTGGCAGTAAGAATAACCCTCTTGTCCACGGCTCATGTGAGGGAGCTGCAGCTGCGCGGCTGCAAGTGGGCAGCACAGGAGAGCTCTGTTGGGGGAGGGAAAGAGGAAAAAAAGGCCTCTGTGTCAGGAACAGTGAGGCTCTGATCTGTGCGATTTCACCCCTGCATTCTTTAGGAAACAGCGATCACACAACTGCATAAATTCCATTAGAGGACCGATTCTAGAAAGCAGGATAAATGTTGAGCTCTAACTGTAAATACAGGAGGTCCAGCCTGCAACAATTAATTAGTTAAATACCTAACTATTTATTTATGAAGGTATTAGAAGAAGGAAAGAGATATATATTATCTTGGTCTCTCAGATACCTGACACGCTTTCCCTGCCCCACTGCAAGGTTGGAAAGGGCTGAATTAATACAGTATGCAATTGATGATTTTTTTTGTTAACACAAAACTCTTTGCAATGAGAGCAGCAGAGAACTTTCCCTGTTGCCTCTTGGCAATCCTGCTGGATTAAACTGTTCCTGAAGATAAAACACAGGTCTATTTAGACAGGTCTTGAAGATAACATTTTAAGACAAAATTATACTTGCCTTGTTGTCCCAGTCCACTTTAATGTAGGTGCTTCATTTCTCATTGGAAAGGAAGAAAGAAGACTGAGAGGGGTTGAGTCCCATTGCTATAGAAATTTAAAAGGGATTTTTGTCCAGCTTAATAACCAGCTCATTTCCATGTGAATGAAGATGATCCTTTAGAATAGTGTTTGATATTTTCATGGCTGTTTGCCAGTTTTGGGGTTTCATCAGTCCCATGTTTGCTTTTGTCTCCAACTCCCAGTGGTTCAAGGACAGGGAGAGGAGTAAAAGTAATCGAGCAGCAGTGGCTGGGCCCAACGTGTGTGTTTGTTTCTGCAAATGCTGACACATGGAAGCTGTTCGCAAGGGAGCTCTTGCAATTCTCTGAATCCTGATACCAGGATTAGGAAGGCACAGCAATACCGAGCTGACAGTGATCAGAGCTGTATCAAAGGAACAGCACAGAGTGTCTTTTTGCTTAAGGGAAATTTTGGAGTGGGTATTTGGGGTTATAGACCTCTCTCATTGCTTCAGGCACACACAGAGGTAAAGCACAGCTCCAAATTTTCAGCCTGGCTACCACAGCACACAAGATGCTGCACCTCAGTAAATATGATTTTGGAAAAGGGTCTAGTGCTCTGCAAACCCCACTAATGCCATTCCATTTTTAGAGAAAGACTTGTCTCTAGTATGTTGGAACACCTTCCTTGTTGGACACAGAGCATATTATGTTCAACATAATCCTAATTCTCTGGACAAGAAATCAGAGGTCTAAGACTTGAGTTTTCCAGTGCAGAAGGCAGATGCAGGAAGAGGACTAAAGGGAAGTGTTCACACAGGCTCAATCATTTATTGCCACTAGCTAGTATCCCTCTGTATAGAGTGAAAAGTCACCTCCAGAATATGGAATAGCTTTTCTCTACTCCCTTTATTTTTAAAAGGTTCTCATGTCCAGGTAAGACATATGTTAACAGGTGCCCAAATTACTACTGTTATTAATGGGAAAAAAAAGGATGAATGGACAATATTAGTAAAAAATTCTTTTAAAGTTGATGTGGAATATACAACAGCAATTGAGGTAATTTTTGAGAAACAATGTGCAATTTCCACTTTAAAAGGATGTTGAAACATCATGCTTCACCCAAGCAAAATCATAACACGAAGTTGTGGAAGACAGCTTGCAGTAACAGACCAATCAATCTGTTTTTTTCAGAATTAAAAAGTACTTACATGAGAAAGAGGTAAGTAGTTTATATGTGAGTAAGTAGTTTAACTTTCACAAACAAAGCAGTAGTTTCCAGAGCTGGAAGATAAAAGTAGACAAATCCAAACTAGACGTTAGGTATGCATTTCAGGAATGCATGTAATCAACAGCTAAACCAATTTTCTTGGGGCTTCAACAAAATCAGTGTCAAACTGTGTCCTCACAATTGACAATAATTCTGTGTCTCAGAGAACAGTGGCTTGATAAATCTCACACAGTGATTTCTAGTATGGTTTCTCTTGTACACCAAGTGATATTGTGGTCAAAATGGCTTTCAGCTTTTATCAATCTATAGTAAAAAGTGTGAAAAATGTGATGTGATTTTAGTGAGTTGACTGTATTGTGTTGTTCAATCTTTGGACAAACAGGGAGAACAGACTGAAGAAGTGTACTTGACCTAAGTGAATTGTGCAGCACAGAGCTTAGTACAGAAGGTCCTGTGCTATCCAAAAAAGGTAATGACCAAGGTCACTGCAGTGCAAGAACATAAAAGAGTTTTAGCTGAAGAAGAATGTTTGGGATACTTGATAGAATTGTTCTTGGTTGATAGCGTTTGTGGTTAAAATGTTGCAATGTAACATGACGCCAAAATTACTGACACTTAACACAGTATATTGTATCTAGCAAGAATATATTGAATGTATCAACCAACGTGGCTATGAAATGCTAAAAAAATTGTCAGAAATATTCCATTCTATTAAACAGCTGGTTCTTCAGAGCTTTCCCACAAGTGATATTTCTACATCCTCTGGTGCCCTGCTCAAAGCTGCAATGAAATAAAGTAATAGTTTTCATTTTCAAAATAAAAAAAGATAACCCGATCTCTTAGCATCTGTTTGAATAAAACCCATTTGATATCTAATCTGACTTAAATGGATCAGAAATGAATGTACCAAAGATAAGGCAAATAGTTCTATTTAATCACAGTCTAATTTGCCTGTCAATGTGAAGTCTACTACAAATCAAGATAGCAAGTAGCCTGAAGCATCAATTTATTTTCTGTCAATGAAAGGAAGGCTTATCTCCACAAATTTGCTGCCATTTTTTTGTCTCTACGAAATAAAAAATGCACTCCTCACTCACAGGAGAAACAGAAGTACCTGGAGGTGGATGCATGGAATATGTTCAAAAAATCTCGCTCTGCTTCAGTGTTTCAGAAAATAAATTCTAGGTCAAAAGCCATTTGATGGGATCTTGCAGAGATAGAGCAGAAACACTAACATACATCTTGTATTCTTTAACCAGGAAACAGTCTGCTCAGTTCAGCCAGCATTTCCTTGCTCTGATGGGTGTCTAAGCAAACACAGAGCTGATCTGATGTATTTCAGTCAGTTCTCGTAACAATAGATAATATTTATTTTTGATTGTTTGCTTTTGCCACCTCTCCAGCACCTTCCTGTGTGGCTTTGAAAGAGCTTCCAAACTCCCTCTATGCTGCATCCCAGGAAAGAACAAAACAAAGACAATGTACCAAGTTAGCTTTTCCACACAGCTAGAGCAGGGACACCAAAAAACTTCCCAAAAGGCTGAACTTGTCACAAAGCTTAGTTTAATTTGACAATCATCATAAGGCATCCATGTAAATGAAAAATTCCCACCAGGGTCACAAACATTCTCCCACTAAATAAAATATGTTAGAACAGAGGCCCGTGATTCCAAAAAATGCTAGTGGTTCCTGGTCTCGACCAGGCTGCCGCTGCTGGCAGTGGGGTCCAGGAGACGCAGCACCAACAGCGGCAGCTCTGGAAGTGTAAAGTCAGCTTGTATAAATCTCTTTCAATAGAACAACAAATGAAAAGGAAAGAGATTTGTGTAGAAAACATCATTCTCCATCCTTTCTGGGAAAACAAAACAGAATTTAAAAGATAATCCCATTCAAGGAGCAAAGAGCAGAGCTTGGAGTTCTGAAGCCCAAAAATGCTGATGGCCCATTTTTAAAACTAATGAAGCACTACAGAGGCCTGAGTTTATTATTGCTTTATCCCAGTTCAGCCCAGGCTAAGGCTATGGTGAAGTCCAAATTAATTTAAAGCCAGAAAATGCAGATCCAGTAACAGCACCTAAGTCCTCATCCACACATGGGTGTAAACAGATACTTTTGGTGAAGAAAACAAAGCTCTCCCAAATTTCCTCCTCTTCCTATCTAGGTAGATCCCCATAGCAGGGCTAAAATTTGCCCTGAAGTATAAAACAATTTCTCTCTCACATCTCTGTTAACCAAGTCTTTTCCAAATGTTTTGCCTTTTGTTCATACTATCCTGGTGATGCATCAGCTCAGAGATGCCTTGTGGAAGCTCACAGAGAGCACACAGGTACCCACATGTTAAAAAGTTTGTGGCACAGAGTCTAAGAACCATCGCCTGTACTCTGCAATACCCCAGGACATGTTACCCTTGGCTTCCTGAGACCTAACAGCACAGAGGGAAGACAGTGTCTTCCCATGTTACATGGCTGGCCAGTGAAACAGCATGTCAGGGAAATGAAATGGCACCTTACTCCCACCATAAGTCAGAAAACAGACTTGGATAAAGTGGGATTTAAAAGTTTCACATCCAGAAAGATGGTGCTTCCCTCAGATTATTGTATGACAGGGCCACTGTTACTCAGGCAAACATTATTCAAGGCAGTAAAATCTTCGCATGGATATTTTCATGGCTGACCTACAAGCCAAGATATGCTGGGGATCTTAAAAAAATTACAGGTCTTGGTAATTCCTCCAAAAGGACAGAATAGAAGACACAGAGTGCATCTGATGCATGTGCCACACATCCTGACACACTAGCAAAGATTGCAGCTAGACTTGTCAAAACAGTTAAAAAGATTTAGGCATCCAGCTAGTACCAGAATTGATGGCATTTGGGAACCTAATTTTAACTTTGAAAATTCAAGCCTACACATTTCTTTATTGCTTGTCCCATCAAGTGCAAAGGGAAAACTGAGGGTAGGGTTAGCAGAAGGATTTCAAATCCATCATAATGTTTCCCTGTTCTTTTTTATATATTTCTTAATATATATAAAGAGCATCATCATTATTATTATTATTATTATTTAGCCACCTATGGGCAGGGGGGAACGGGAGCTATTTAAAATTAGTTTCTCATTTAAGCATTAGTCCCCTTCCTCCCAAATCACAATACCTCTGTCACAGGAAGGAGCATAACATGAAAACATGTTTGCTGCCACTAACAATTCCTGAGTCTCTCCTTTGCAGAACTTTAGCCCAAATATTAGGACAATGACAGCTTGACACATACATACTCCCCAGCAACATACACACAGCAAGTAGGACATACTCCACAGCCTCAGTGGCCTCAGACAAAAAAAAAGAAAAAATAAGAAGAAAAAGAACACCCTCCCACCAAACAACAAATCTGAAGAAACCATCCAGAAGAGCCTCAGGAAAGGGAACTATCCACTTTCCATGGAGAAGCAACAGCCCAGGAGTCCCTGCCCAGTAAAAACTGAATCAAAATATTCGTCACACAGCTGGTGGAGATCTCTGAAACCTGGCAGTACTACACACTGGATACTTGAAGGCACATTTGCTTTGTGTTTTGGGAGAGAAATCCAGTTACAACACACTGCAGCTGCAAGGCTGAGGGAAAGGAGGCAACGCTTGGTATCTTTCCTCTGTTCCTGTCCCCATTTTCAAGCTTCATGGCTGGCATGAACTGGTGATCTAAGCAGACACGTTGACATCCCTGAGTGAAATGGCACCATTTGTGGCCTCTGAGACTTTGTCCTCAAGCACCATTGCTGGTGTGTCTGTAGTGACTGCTGTAGTGTCTATGGCAGGAAGTGGATTCAAGCCCTGGGATAAGATCTGCTGGATCGTTTTCCGCAAATTGGGGTGCAGCTGGTTTTGGGTCTGGTAAAAAATTTCTAAGGCAAAAGACTTGAGAGTGCCAGTGCAAAGGTCCTCGTAAAGTGGAATTGTGTACATCCGAGACATCTACAAAAAAAGGAAAACAAGATAAAAACATTTCAATAAAGTCAAGAAATTCAGCTCTTCTACAGCTACACTCCAAAAGCCCTGAGTAACTTCAGACTGGAGACAAGCAACACATTTCTTCAAAAGACAGATGAGTCTATTCTAAGTCGGATGCAAGGATTTTTATGAATGGTAATAAAAAAAAATCTGCTCTCTGAGACTGAGCTACTTCCACAAATAACAGAACTATTTTTAAAGGCCAAATAGAGGAGGCCACACTGAACACATGCATTAACCTTTTGCTCCAGCACAATAACTACTGAAAAGAACTCGATGAGCCCTAGCCTTGCTTGAAGTGTAAATATTCAAATAATCACATGATTTAGTAGTGCAAAAACTTGTGGTCTGGAAAAGCCAGAGCTGCTGCAAAGCAATACATAAAATGCATGGGCCAGAGCTGGGACAAGGGTATTGAGCCAGGCTAGAAAAGCAGAGATTATCTGGAGGCATTTGAAATTACATCTGCCCATTCCTCCCCACCACTAGCAGGTGAGCCATGCTCAGCCCCTTCGCAACACACCTGGGCTACACTTGGCCAGGAAGCAGAAGTTCCAAGGTCTTTCACGTCGCATGTCTCATGCACATGTCTCATGCACTGAGAGGTGCAGTGAGTTTAATCCAGCAGTTAGTACCTGGTTTTCCAAGAAGCGACGGACTTTGTAAAGGTCTGGGTAATAGTCATTTCGGACTACAATCTGCAACCAGCGGATACGGATTTCTGCATTCATGGAGTCCAGCTGAGAGGAGTAACATTCCGAGAGCTTTTTTATCACCTCTGAAGAGAGCACATACACAGAGAAAGAACTATGACCTATTTTGTCAATTTTGAGGGACATCAGATAATAACAACTCATCAAATCACAGAATCATAGAATCAGTTGGGCTGAGAAAGACTTTTGAAGATCTCCTATTCCAGTCCCTCTGTGACATGGCCTGGGACATCGACCTGACTTTACATGAATTATAATGTCAACCAGAGGCAAGGATCTTTAGAATTCAATCAATTATTCCAGGGATAATTTTCTACTATCCTGGAAAGAGTACTCACCATGTGGCAGTGGTGATCCATCCAGCAATCTGTCCAGGAAAAGCACAGTTTGGAACGTTCTCCACTTAGTGAGGTCAACACTGCTGGCAGCAGCAACAGAGTCCAGAGGCTCTGTGGTCCAGAGTTTGAAGAGTGTCTCCACTGGTCTGGTCAGACTGGATCCCTGAGATAAGTCTGGCTCAGCTAACGGAGGTCCTGTAGCATTGAGCCAACGTTCAAACTCCAGTCCTGGAATGAGGAGCACCAAAAATGTGGAGCAGAGATCTCTGCAGGTGGCTTGGCTGCCTCAAAGTTCAGGACCTCTTCTAGCATAGCTAAGGGAGGTTGTAACAACAGCAACCAATAGTTATAGTGACACAACAGTCTTAGCAGCCTCATTGGGATAGCCTATGGAACACCTGGAAGAGTGCTAGCAACACTGCTCCAAACCTCACTGTGAGTTTTCTAGAGCTCAGCAGTACAGTAAGTACAAGAAACATACATGTTCTTAAGGTAGCCAGGCTGACAAGTACCTATGTTCAAATTATGCTCTAATATTTGTGTGCCTGCACTTCTCTCTCAGAATTTTGAGGAAGACTGACAAATATGGAGAAAACCCATTTTATAGAAAAAAGGAGGTGAGAGGGATGACTAAACTCCTCCTACCCACCAATAAACCCAAGCAATTTATATTTATTTATGCAACCAATTTAAAAAAAAAGTTTCTTCACAAGCAGCAGAGCCTGCTTTCCAGAAGAGCTGCTCCTCTTGACCTTTTACCACCTCTGTACTTTTCTAATCCATGGCAATACTTCCTGTTCCACACCATCTACGCTAAAACTCCTACCTTCAGCATCCCCTGAATATTAGCCAGGCAAAAATTAGCAACTTCTGTGGTTAACTCATAGCCTACCAGTGGGCCAAATAAAACACAGAACTGCTGAGCTCATGCTGCAGCTTTTCCCACAGAAAACTCTCTCATCTCCACAGGCAGTTTCCTCTCTACAAAGCCTGCAGGCACCCAGTACCCTTAAGAGCTGTACTCTGCTGGTCTGCTTTAAACTGTCCAATGGGCTCAATCGCTATTCACAGGGATGGACACATGGCAGGATAACATGAGTCTCATTTCTTTAAGAAAGTGAGATAATAAGCACCTGGGAGGCCACAGACCTTCCACAAATCCACCAACAGCTATAAATAGGGAATATAAGGGAAAGTGAAACATTCTGGAAGATATTTTGTATGTATGGGCAGGATCTTGGGGAAGTTACAGTTCTCAAAGCATGCTTTCTGTTATTGAAATAGGTGAAATTTCAAAGTGTGTTCACCTCTTCACTGCATTTAAGCATGTGTAAATCTCACAAGCACTGATCCTTCTGTCTGCAGAGTGAAAGGTGAGTTAATGAGAAAGTTAACGAAGGGACACTCAGCTAATTAATGTCAAAATCGTCAGCAGTTTCAGAGGTTCTCTTTCCCCAGTGTAGAAGCAGTAGCCACAAATTCTGTCAAGAACATCTGGTTGTTGCTGAACTATTTTGTTTGCCTTAGCATTTCCCTGTGCATCCTCCAAGCCAAGCACAAAATTCATCATCTAGGTTTTCTACAGTGTTTACAGTTAACTTAGTAAATCTCCAACCTGCTTTGCTCTCAACACATTGCTCTTTCAGCTCCGGAAAAAAATTCAGGAAGGAATCCAGAAGATCTTGAGCCACAACACTGGTAAATTTATACTTCTCAATGTAGGCCTAAAATAGTAAAACATTCAAATTGTGATTAGGAGCAAGACAGTTTCCTTTTGATGTAGAATCACTCCATGCCACAATAGTAACAACAACAACAAAAAAATACAAGCATAAGAGTAGGAACAATTATTTGAAGGTTTAAAAAAAATGAAGAAAAATATTCTCCCTCCTCACCCAGTTAAATAAAAGAACAAGAAGAAAGAGTAGCTGCAAATACATTGACAGCTCAGTAACATTTCATTTTCCTCTTCCAAAATAAGGCAGTAGCTGACAATTTTCCATAGGTTTTCAAAGTGTGCTTCCAGGCACCAACCTGCCCCAATACAGTAACCCATACCCTTTGTCACCCTGGGTAGAAAAACCCAAGTTATCACTTTTTAGTAGTGAATCAAGTCACATCTTTCCAGTCACACACAATCTGTGCTGGAACAGCTTTCTAATTACTTGGAGCACAGAACAAGAGATAACAAATATATACTACTACTCTGTATCTAGCACCTCATGAGCTCAGAATCTCAGCAATCTTGTACAAAGATTCAAATAAGTTGTCAGGCCCACAACTTTCCTCCATCTCTGACACACTTGTATTCAACTTTACCCTTAACAATTAGCCACAGTGAAAGAATCTGGGAAAAAAACCCCAAACAACAACAACAAAAAATCAGCTCTAAATCTCAAGAAAACACATATTTACACTCACTCTTAGGAAGGAGTCAAAGTGTCTGGGGTCACCACAGAGCTGGGACAGGTAGTAAACAAAGCAGTAGCCTTTCTCATAGGTAAAGAGGTTCATTAAATTACTGGGATTTACACCTGAAAGAAGACATCATGATAAGAAACTAATGAGGAGAGTGATTTCCAGCCCTTCTGAGTTATACAGACTCTTTAGAGATCACCAAGGTGAGACATAGTGACTTAATAAAAACTAAGCTTGTTGTCAGTACATTTAAGTTACTGCAGTAAAGAAATAGATGCAATCCAAAGACACAGCCTGAAAGCATAATAGTTTTTTTAAATCAGTCATTGTAAGGTAAGTAGTAACTCCCAATGGAATAAGTCACTTCAAACTAGAGGTCACTGAAAACAGATCTGGAACTTGGAAACAAATTATTTTTTCTTTTTTCAGTGCCAGGTTCTGGGAATTACCATACCACAAATTTTCAAAGATATCAATAAAAGGTAATCACTACTTGCTCCTTTCTTCAGGCTTTTACACATGCTTTTCCATTCCATTTGACTCCAATATCATCTCCACTTGCATTTTAGGTTGTTTTAAATATCATCTAGATAGAAGACAGCTTCACCCACCCAACTGTGACCACAGAACTAGAGAACTACCAGTGAAGAAGACAGGTAAATCTGGAGTGCAGTCATGCATCTGGCTCAGGGAATAACCAAACAGCCTCTGCACAGCTCAACTTAAAGCAAGTACCTGTTTATCTGCATGCTAAATACATATACAGTTCTTACATGAACACATAAAGAGAGGAACACTGAATAGCAGAGGATTTTATATTATGTTTCCAAATATTTCCATTTTAAATACTTTATTTTACATATCCAGAATTGCAAACCCACACAGCTTTCAATTCAGTTTTTCACATTCTTTCTACTCAGTAAGTCTGTTCTTACACAGAACAATATCTATAAAGATGAGTTACCCAACCTTGAAAAAAGCTTGAAAGCAAAACTTCCTTACTTTTTTTTAGACTGGTTTACAAACAAATATTTTTTTCAAAAGAGATATGTAAATATTAGTCATTTTTTTGTCACTATTCCACCATGGATATAGAGAGGTGTATAATTTTGTGTAGAGCAGCCTCAGCCAAAAGCAATACCTGGCTCCAGTTTAACCTGAAGCTTGCTGACCGGGTTGTCTTCTCCAAGGAGCTTCATCTGTCTGTGGAGAGCATCGAGGCGGAATGCAGTCTCCAAACATGTGAAGGCAGCTCCTACCCCAGAAAGTAACTTGTTAGTTGTGGGAAAATGATCAGCAAAAGCTGATCTGTGCAGGACTGGCACAGGGACAAACTAAAAGCTGCTGCAGGTGCAAAAGACAGAACAGTGAGACAGAATCACAGTAATGTAATGGCAGAGGAACTTGAGTGCAGAACATCCTTGTAATTAGTAATGGAAGTCAGAGCCTAACCCAGTGTATTTCCTCACTCTGATCATGCATCAGGCTGCAAAAAACTATGCTAAAATTTACATCCTTCACATCACCTCATCAGTTCTTGCAAGATAAGGAGGGCAGCACTGAAAAAAGTATTGTACAGGTAACTTTTAGGGAGCAATCAAGTGCTATAAAAGCATACTGTCACTGGTAGAATAGTAAACACAATTCCGTACTCAGTGCCAAGGATCTTACTAAGCAAATGTCACCTCTTGAGTGGAAAGAGAAAAGAATTTGATTTGGTTATTGTATTATAGATCCTGTGTATATTTTAAAGCTTTATCTATCATCCTACCTGTTTTTTGCCCTAAGTATTTCACCTTGCTCTCATTAGGACTTTTTACCCTTTGTGACTGGGTAAGCTCCTCTTTCTCCCTAACTGCAACGTAGAGCATTCCACGCTTTCAAACCAAACTAGCTGTATTACATTACCAAGTCAAGAGATCTTTCCTATGCCGTTGCAGACATTAGAAGCTGCAGAAAATGGATTTTCAGATTCAGAAAATACTTAACATCCATAAATATTAAAATTTTTGCCGTCTTTGCTGAGTTTTTAACCTGAAGATAGGGTTTGTTACATAGATACAACCTCAGAGTCTCAATGTAACACCCGAATCCAAATGTGAATTAACAACCAGGATATATCTGGAAAACAGGAGAACCTGTATGAGCAGAGAAGGAAGTGGACCTGCTTCCCAGGGGAAAGCAAGAACTAGGGTAACTAGTGTTAAGGGCAATTACTTCAAGCTACAGAGAGGAGAATTAAGCAAGATCCAAGAGGAGCGGTAGTCAGTGGACTCAAATTTCCCTAAACAATATCATTGCAAAGATGCCTATTTACTATCAACAGAAAGGACTCCAGAAATTATGTCAGAAAGGGTAAGATTTAGATCAAAGGTCTCTTGGAAACAAAAGAGAATGGAGAAAGAGTTTACTAAAGAATTGCACAGGGAAAGACGTTTTTTAGTTTCCCAGCAAATGTTTCTTGAAACAACCAGTCCTAGAGAATAGACCAAAATCAGCAAGGATTTTGTTCTGTGTTGGATGGAACAGACTAAGATGATGAACAGGTTGATATCTGCTGACCTACCCACATTACTGCCATGCATAATGTGACTTAGGACAGTACTACTCACTGAGAATTACTCAATATAAAACAGCTTTCAAAGATATATTATAAGCATTGTAACATCTCCATAGATGCTCAGAGCACTTCTTCGCCTAAACTTGTCATCAGTTCAGGTCCAAAAACAATATACATGAATAAAAACAAATGCTTTCTTCTAAACATTTTTGCTGTCAAGATTTCTAGGAACTTTTCTAAGATTGTTTACATTGGATGCTTGAGAAAACACATGGAGCTGGCTTTTAAGAACATAACAGGACAAACTAGAAAAGCATACATTCCCATTATTCACTTCAATAACAAGCCAATTAAACTTAAAAGAAAGAGAAATAATTTACTACTTATATATTCTAAAAACAGCACCATAAAACTGACCTGTGAAATTCACTGACACAAGCAAAGGCAGGGCTTACAATCCTGCAGGAAGCCTCCAGCACATAAACAGCTACATAAATCTGCACATTTTTTTAATGTTACTGCCACCATTCTTTTTAACAGTAGATAGCTACTAACTGATCAGAATTAAAAGGACATTTGTTCAGAGGACAGTTATTTCACAATGTAACTGTGAAAAGTTTTCTTACATCTTTCTCTGAAGCATCCTCTGCTGACCTTGCTCTGACATATCAGCACCTGCCTGGTACCCAACAGTAGTTCCAAGTCCCCACAGCATTATGCTAACATACCTCACTCAAAGCCCCTGGTACCATATCTGGTATTGAGCCCACTAAAGCCAAGACAACGTCAAACTCTAAGTATGCAACATGTTCAACACAAACTTTGGGGCTGTGTGTGGGTGAGTTCCAGAAATAAAACAAAGCCTAACTGAAAACCAGCTCCCTACAGACTTCTGAGCTTCCAAGGCAATTACTCCAAGCAGGCAGCTCAGAGTTATGGTAAGAAGGAGCACGAGGAGGAGTTCTGGAGCTGTACCGTAGGTCTCGGTGGTGATGCGGCGCTGCGCGTAGGTGGCCAGGCCCTCGCTCAGCCACATCTCCTCCCACGTGGCGTTGGTGACCGCGTTCCCAAACCAGCTGTGGGCAACTTCATGAATGACGTCAATGATCAAAAACTCATCGCTCTCCAGAATGGAAGAGATGATGAAGGTCAGGCATGGGTTTTCCATGGCAACAATAGGGAAGGAAGGAGGAAGAAAAACAATGTCATATCTAAAATTAGGGAGAGAAGAAAGAAGAAAGGAAATGAGCAAATTGCAGCTAGAAGACACACAGTAACATTATCTGTTTTCAGAAGACACAGTAACATTTTTCTTTCTTTCTTTTGGGAAGGTTCTCCTGAGACCTTCTTGTGACTTCAGGAGCAAACTTTCTATATCAGTGGTGCCTAATTCTGATCAGAGGATCACAATTTATTTTGTTGGCCAAGGACCTGCTTATGTTTGGATGTAAAGACTTGATAGTCTTTTGATGTCATCAAAAGAAGCATTGTGCTCCCTTCACACGCACAAACTCATCACAAGTTGTATATCTGGGAGCCACAAAAACTGTTTCACTATAAACAGAAGTGTAACACAGTGTTGAGTCCCCAGAGGCCCCCAGGAATGAGTGAGGCTAGGAAGCTGTCAATGAAGGAATTGATTTCCTACACATGTAGTATCATCAAAATAACTTTAATCTGTCTGCTTGGGAACACAATAGTAATATTTGTTTTGTTTTCTAAATTTCTTTACCAGTGATCAGCACTGGCACACTGGGCCCTGTTCTCAGATTATTCCAAGCAATACTTGTTAAATCAACAACAAGGCGATCTTCCTGCTTACCTTTAGCAAAGAAATATAGGAAACCTTTGTAAACATTTTCTCCCATCCAAAGAGGCAAGCATTCTCCCAAAACCACTCTTTTTTAATATATAGTCAAGCTTTTCAAGAGCTATTAATGTTGGTTTGGGGGACTTGGACTTTCAATGAGTCTATACTGAGATTTTCAGTATTCTCAGGCGTGCCACAATAAATGCAGAAATAAATGAGATAAGTAAAACAACTGTACATTTTAAATGATGTCTGGCCCAGTGCTGGACTTACGTCACAAAACACTGTAGTATGAAAACCCTCATTCCTCAGGAAAGATCCACTGTTTAGAAACCTCCAGTTCAAAACAGTGAATGTTTCCACTGCAAACCAGCTACAACACCTCCATGCCTCCACGATCCTTTCTGCCACTTGTGGAGACAAAACTCCAGAGTCTGTTTTCATCTACGACAATGCTGCCAGCTGAAATGCTAGTTTGCCCTGCTATAGAGAGAAAGCATGATCATTTCTCAATACTGTTTTATTTTGTTCCCATTGCACATTCCCAGGAGACTGATTAAACTCACCTTCCCCATATATAGGGGCCATACAGACTCTCTGCAGCAGTCAACCAGCGTTCCACAATGCCAGAAAGTTTGCTGATGGCTGTTGGCAGCAGGCAAGGCTCTGCCCACACTCTGCTCCTGTCAGAAAACAGAAAATATCAGGTGATACTTCAGCAAACTGAATTATCTCTTAAAAAAAAAAAATAGCCTGACTGCTTACCACACTTCCATGTATGGTAATAGAGCAAGGAGACCTCCCATCAGACCTGGGCCCTCCTAGACTAATGCTCCATGGAACGTGGCAAGAGGTAACCAAAAATCCATTCAACAAGGCAATGAGAAAGCAGCTGTAATGACTTCAGGGAACAGCAGGCAATATTTATGGAAGAGGACTATATCTTTGCCAGTGCACTGCCATGAATTTCTTTATATCCAACTACACTTCAAATTTTCTCCGTGCTCACAGCTCATGAACCCAACTGTTCCCTTTTCAATGACTCAACATCCTTGCTACTTTACAGTATGAAGCACTGTACAGAGACATAAAATGCAGAATGAACTCACTGCACTCACTGCAAATCTTACCTTGGACCTATGTCTGCATGGATGAGGTCACCAGCCACCAGGGCCACTAGGTAAGCAGGAACTGGATATTCCATGTAAAATTGATATACACCTTCCTCTTCTACATAGGAACTTTGGGTGGCACTCATCAACACCTGTATGCCTTCTGGAGCCTGAAAGACCATCATGATACACATCAACTCACCAGATAATCACAGCTGAATGACTGAACCACACATCTCTGGTTCATTTTTATCTATGCCTGATGATGTACATTAAAAATCATCATTTGCATAACACAAAATGAAATATTTCTGTGAGGTTTTATACCACAATCTGCCCAATCCATGAAAACATACCAACCAAAGATATTACTCTTCCTATATGCCAGCTGCCCCAAAAGCACCCACATATTACATTATTTCATCTATACAAAATGCAACATTATTTGATGCTGATTTCAAAAGACTTCGGGTTTTTTCTTTCAAAAATTGGTACAATGCAGTTGAGTATTATCATCATCAACAACCACTATTGGAAGGGGCCCAGCCAAATTCTCTCTCATATTTTTATTTCACAATTCCTCTTTCAGCATTGAGTACAAGGAAAGCAAGACCCAAGCATGGTAGGCAACAGAGTTACCTCTGTGGTACTACCCTGATTCTGGCCCAAGAACCAGAATTAGACCTAAAAAATTCAGTATTCTTTATAACACTGAATCACAATATTTTTAGCAGATGTAAACTGCTAAAAATATATGATGTAACTACACTTTCCCAAGTTAACAGGAACTAAGAGCTCTGTGAACCATCCCCAGGCATCCCTTACCTTGACAGTAGCTGAGTAGGTGCATTTCACTGCAGGGGTGTCGAAACAGGGGAAGAAGGAGCGGTTACACACTGAGTGTCCCTGTGTGAAGACAAAGGGCTTGGCATTGCCATATGTCAGCTCTGGATCCAGCCACCAGATCTGTTGAAACAGGACAGGAAGAAGAGATGAGGGAAACAGACAGCGTGACAAGGATGAACTGCCAAAAACAAAATGTGAAATCAAGAGGATTGTGGGGGAGAAGCACCACCTCAGCTGTTTAGTTCCCCGGATGAAGACCTGGCACAGGGCACATTTCCATCTCTAACAATTCATCTTTCTACTCCGCTTTATTTGCTGGGAATGGTCAGAAAAATTCTTACTGTCTGAACACTGATTGGTGACATGTAACATGGTGACTTCCAGCCACTCACTATTTCTGTTATATCAATTTGCTTGGTTAATTACAAATCCCTAACAAATATCCACACAATATCCACTCCCTTCTTCTCAAAGGGAATACTCTGGCTATCTCCATGTTTATAATTCAATATGAACAGGAATAGAAGGGGTCAGGTAACATAAGCTGAAAAGAAAAAAAAAAAAAACACAACTCAAAATAAACCCAAATCCACAAACCAAAAATCCCTGAAGCTGAACAGCGTACACAATATTATCTGTGACCCTGACACTGCCCTCCTGGCTGAAGCATCAAACATTTTGACACTATGCAAAAAAGTCGGTATATGTAAGAAACATCTGGTCAAGGACACTGGAGGCCCCTTTTTACAGAATGGATAAGGAGATTCTGGGTGGTCACAAAAGAAAAGCCAACAAAACACACCACTGAGCACGTCAATTTTCAGTACCAAACAGCAAATAAATCACAAGTCAGACACTCAGCAAATAATTAGAACAGATTAAGAATAATAAGAAAAAGTCCAATTTTTTGCCTTTTGGTCTTTCTATTTCAAATGTTTGTGCTTTCACGTGCTCCCTGCCTCCAACTTTGAAGTGTAGGAACAATTTGAAATAAGGATTTCCTTGTAATCCTAGAACTCTGGAGCTGAACTCTGATGGAAAATATCAAATATTGTGAAATGTGCAATAAAATTTGAACCACTGGAAGTCTTGGAAACAGTCAAGCACAAGGAATAAAACTTCTGAGTCTGCTGAATTCTTAGATCAAAGCAACCAATAAATCTGAGATCAGGGAACAGCAGTCAGTGCAAATACTAGTTCAGTTTTAGTCCTCAAGGGAAAGCAACATAACACAGAAGAGAAGCCTGGGTACTAAGTCTGCTCACGTTTTAACAACATGTTACAACTCTGTCTCCTTGTTAACTTTTGGAAGTTAAAGTTTTCTCTGTCTCCTTCTGTCCTATAAGGTTACTTTTTGATATCTTCTTCCCTTGCCTTTAGACCTTTTTCCTCGGATGCCAGTGTGCTCCTCTCCCAAATCACCCACTGCAGCAGCACCCCTGGGGACCAGTGAAAGGTGAGGACAGGAAACAGAGCCAGCAGCTTTCAGTTATTCCCATGGAGTCTCACACTTCTGCTGGCAAATGTTTGGGGGTTTTTTAGGAGGGAGGCATTGCAAAATTAAAAACCTTTATCTAAAAGTAAAATTAATCTCTTGAAATTTGTTTTAAGATTACCCTCTTCTATTTCAAGCCTGTAGGGCCAGAAACAAGCCTAAAGCAGGACTTCTGAGGAGCCCTGTCTGTTCACACCCATGTGCTACATGTCAGTGTAGCACTGCCCACAGCCCTGGGTCACAGCCCAGGGGCACCTACATAGCTTTCCAGTACATTTCAGTACATTTCCAGTACATTTTACATAGCACCTACATAGATTTCCAGTACATTTCTCATGGATAGCTGCTTTTCACAGCAATGAATATAATGTCTGCAATGCCACATTATGGAACTAGAGACAGCTGTTCCAGAAGGCATTTGGGGACATATGTCTCATTATACACCAATAACTAGGAACTTCCACCCAGAACACACATTTACAAAAAAATGAAGGTGCTGTTTTTAATACAGGGTAGTAGTTTTCTAACGATCCAGGGAAGAGGCTCAGAAATTAAATTTCAATTTCTGCCCCAATGCCTTTTAAAAAACTCATCTGATCGGTGGCTTTTGTTTGTATCACAAAGTCTGACTTCCAATCTTATCGCTGGCCCTGCTGAAGAGACTCATCTTCAAAACATTGTTTCCTTTGCTTTTTGAGAGACAGAAGAAGGTAACAAAGAAAACAGAGAGATAAGGCACCACCACACCTAAGTTGCAACACTTGAGTAGGAAGGAAAAAGGGCTCACAGACAATGTCTTTACAGCAGAGAGACAAGGGGAAGTTCTCCCTGAGCAGTGCAGGAGGAAAACATAAGCAGGAAGGGAAGGGGAACCAAGAGTTGATTCTTGTTTACAAGAAACTCCATAAATTAAGGACGACTTCTTTTCAACCAGTCCTGCTTTATTTGACATTTGGTTGAAGTTAAGCGAAACACCAGCCCCACAAGCCAAGAGGGAAAACATTTGCAGAGGATGAAGTATTTTTTTCCCCTGTTTTCTAACGTCTGCAACTACATGGCAAGCCTCTGTCTCTCTTTCCAGACACACTTGGAACAATGATGAAAGTTATCCTGAAACAATATAAATAGATCTGTAATATAAATAGACCAGGCTATGCTGCTGGACAGAGGCAGGGCTATGGGCTGGGGAAAATGAGTATAAGCAGCATCCCAGAAAGGAGTGCGAGGCACAGGGTGCTGCTGGGCAGGTGGTGGAGCATAGGGACAGAGCAGTATTTGGGGCTGTATCATCTACTCCACATGCAAATCCCTCCTGCACTTCCCCTTGGGAAATACACATGACATCATCATCATGCTCTTCATTTTTACCTAGCTTTTCATGTATACAGGAAAGCTGTTTCACACATTAAAGCTGTTCTGTGGTGCATTTCAATTAAAAAGACCTGCTGCATGATTCCTCTGCTGAACAAAAGCTTTTGGCAGCCCAGGCTTTCCCCTGCCCACATACTGCAAAGAAGTCCACACTTTATAAGACACCTGCCAAAAGTATAATTTTTATTGACTTAGATCATAATCTTTTGCCCAAATCTGGCAAATGACAAAGGCAATTAGCTAAGTCTCTTTTAATTTTAAACCTCTCCATGTTTCTACATGCATTATTGATGAAGGTGGCAGGAAGAGCTGCAAAGCCACAGCTTCTGTTCTAGGCAAACAAGCTGCTCTATCTGATGACAAAGTAAACAAAACACCTGAGATGCAGAGCACGTGACAGAACCAAGGCACACCTGGGCAGCAAGTCATTCTATGAGGACTGAGGAATCAAGACAAATCTAAGGAATTACAGGGAAGTTTCTAGCACTGCAAAGAGAGCTGTCCTTTCTGCTAAATCCTGAAGATGAGGAAATGTTATCATTTTTTGTACCAGAACCCAGAGGAGGATTTGCATTTAAGGAAAGAAAATAGCACTGTTGTTAAGATGTGCACTGACAAATCAGAGAAATGACACAGTGGGCAAGAGATAGGTGCAGATTTTTCTCTCTAGGGAAGGAAAAAAGAAAATATCACACAAGAGTATTACCAAGAAGTAAGGGATGAGGGAGAAGAAGGAGAGGAAGAACAAGACTATTGTCCCTGATATATCTGATCACTGTGTGCCTTCAGCCCACACCAGGAGTGATACACAATGATTGTGACAGTCCTGCCTCTGATGGAAACTGGTGATGTACTGAGCATATGGTTTCCTAACAGCACAGGGAGCTGGAATGCTCTGTGAGAGGCAGATTTAATCTCTCAGCTGTCGCTCAATGTCCATCAAACAACCAAAGATCTTGGCTTCTTCCTCCACATAAGAAATAATAGGACAGTCAAATAACATGTCCAGATGGCTCAAAGCAAGTCTATCAAGACAACAGGTTTCCAATTTTAAACACTACTATCTCTGCTGCTGATCTTACTGCCAACACATTCACACTGCACTGTAACATGTATTTACTGTTTTATGGGTCCCACAAGCATGATAAAGGTCCCACAGAAAATGAACCCTGACCTAAGGAGAATACATTCCTAGAATGGCCAAAGAAAATAGAACTTCTATAAGAGAGAGGTCTGACATTGTAAATCTGTGCCTCACTGACAGAGAAAAGTGACTGCCCGGGTATTTACAAGACATGAGTATAAACCATTTGACCCTTATACGCATATGGGTTACTCATCCCTGTTAAAGTGCAGGGCTGGGCCAAAAACCAGCAATGACAGAGAGCACTACAATAGCACCAAATCGCTTTGGATCCAAACAAAATAGCTCAGCATGCTGAACATGAAGGGCTACAACAGGTGCTACTCGAGGACAAATATTCTGCCAGCCAAAACCTACAAGAGAGAGTGAACAAACATGGTAGGATTTATGTCAGTGAGCATGCCTGCTCCTGCTTTCCAGGATCACTTGGGAAGGGCAGTGCATGTCCCCAGTGCTGTGACCATCAATAATCTTGACATGAGCCCTTACAGCTTCAGTTCAGCTGAAGCAGACTTCAAAGAACAGTATAAAGAATATGAAGCTCACTCTGATCCATGGGGAGCAAGACAACAATAGAGGGAATGGAAGAAATGTCCTGCTCCAGCATCCACACAGGACTGCGTGTGGGGCCAAGGAGACAACACATAAATGCAAGGTGAGACTAAATGAACATCACATCAACCCTGAACCTTCCAGTGGTTTTCACATTCCCCAAAGCCAGATCAGTATTCCAGTCATACTGAGATCACTTCTCCATAGACTCAGCAAGACAGGCTGCCCCTTTGGCAACAGGGCTGGCAAAACGCAGGGGAAAGCACAGGCTGGCCTAAAATAAAACAATTTGTTCAAGAGGAGGAAAGCATGTTATCATGTACTTTGGGAGGCGTGGCTCAGCCAGACTGAGAACGATTACAGAGCACACAGCAATGCCAAATTAGCTTTAAAGCCTTCTCACCATAAACAAGGCAGAGACGGGACAAAAGAAACAGGTTTCTTCATAAACCTGGGAAAAAAATAATGAATGGAATCTTCTGAACACACTGTGAGCTACATGGCAGAGTATTGTACAAGGAAATACCAAAGCCAGGAATTCCAAAGGTGAAAAGGAACAATATTCAAGTGGATCTGGACTTTAGAAGTGACAGAATCTTCCTTCATTTTTGCACTTCTAGGGAAAGATTAGAACATTAAAAAGTCACAGGAAACTTCTGTCAATAAAAGTCTTCATGTGGAACTCACTATTCTGAGTGAGTCAATGTATTAAGACTACCCAGATCATTCCAAGAATGAAATTCCTTTTCTAATCTTCCATGTAGTATTAAAATTAGACAGAGAACACCCAGCAAACACATCTAATCAGCAAGACTTTCCTGTCAAGAGGAAAGGCCTACTACTTACTTCCTGTGGGTTGTGCTGCGAGAAGCTTTTATTATTCAATTCCTGCTCTTGTTAAATATATTGTAAAAGCCAAATAGATCCACACTTTTACTGGTTTTGACCAGTGCAACAGCAACACCAAATCAGAGGACCGAGAGACAATTCCTCTAGGAAGCATAGATGCAACAAAGTTGCAAGACTCTTATAAAAATACATCTCTGCAAATAGATTCATGAACCACATGATGAAAAATCACCTCAGTTTAATTTCCAACCTGAACAGACTGTAAAGTAATAAACAGAACTGAAGTTCCAGGGAGAACTTCATATTTTCACGGTCATAACTTCTTAAAAACACAACATCTGATAGGCAGCACCTAAAAGGCTGGGAATAAAGTGCTTCTAAATACCAGGGGTTTAAAAGAAACGACAGAATTGACAAAGCATTTCACTGCTGAAGAAAGCTAATCCACAGACATGGAAGCACCTCCATGGCTACATCCAAAGAGGTGTTTTGGGCCATTTCTCATCCCTTTTTTCAGCAGATAACTTATAGGAACCTCTGGAATCACCCATTCTTCTCAAAGCTCCTGACCATGGCTCATTGGAACACCAGCCTAGCTGTGCAAGGCCTGATTTTGTTAGCAGTTGGCAAAACCCCCAGGGGAACTCCTACACTGTGCATGACATAATTCATCCTGAAAGACTGGGTCGAGGCAGGAGTTTGCAAATTTTCACTCTCCCCGCCAACAACTGCAATGTCCTTAAAGAACGAAAAACTTTCATATTATTATAGTGAGGGGGGATGAATAGCCTAGGGGTCCACGCGATGGGGGAAGACAGGAGGGAGAGAAGCTGGGTCGGTACGGGCACCGCTGCTGAGTGCGGCGGGGGACGGCGGGGCTGGCAGCGCCGAGAGCCCCTGCGGGCAGGGACAGATGCTGCTGCCCGGCGGGCTGGCACTGCCAGGCCATGGGGCCAGGGGCAGGACCGGAGAGGCTGGCACTGAGACACCTCCCGCCGCCTTTGCTGAGGAGCCGGGGCGCTTCCCCGACGGTCACTTAGAACAGGAGCAAAGATGTGCGGGCGGCACGGGAGGGCTCTGCCAGCCGCCCCGGGACCCGGTTTCCTACGTTACCAACCCCCGCCCGGTACTCACGGCGGGGCCGTCGGCCGTGGTATAGCGGACGATGATCTGGAAGGGCTGGTGCGGCTGGAGGGCGGCGGGCAGGGAGACGGTGAGGGACGAGCCGTAGTCGGTGAAGGGGTCCACCCTGAAGCCGAGCGGGCAGGCGGAGCAGGGCGGCTGGGCGAAGAGGGGCAGCGGCGGCGGCGGCTCGGCGGCGGCGGCGGGCGGGGGGCCGGCGGGCAGGTCCCCCGGGGGGGCGACGGGGGGCAGCGGTCCGGCGGCGATGCAGGGCGCCGAGAGGAAGGTGGCGGTGGCGGGCGGGCTGGCGGCGCAGGGCGGCGCGCAGGGCGGCGGCGGCGGCGGGCAGGGCGGCGGGGGCGGCGGGGGCCGGAGAGGCGGCAGCCTCGGCGGGCGGAAGGCGAAGGCGCAGGGCGCTTCCCCGGCCGCGGCCCGGCGGAAAGCGGCCGAGAGGACGCGCAGCGCCGGGTGCACGTCCAGCACCAGGGCGCGGGGCTGCGGGCGCAGCGCGCAGAGCTCCAGCACCAGGCAGCCCGCCAGCGCCCGCGCCTCGGGCCGCAGCTCCAGCCCCAGGTGCAGGTGCCTCAGGCTGAAGAGCTGCGAGCTGGACGCCGACGCCACGTCCGGCGGCGGCTCGGGAGGCGGCGGAGGGGCCGACGGCGCCTCCGGCCCGGCCGCGGAGCCCTTGCGGCAGCAGCACAGGCCGGGCGGCCGCGGAGCCGGAGCCGCCATGGAGCGGCGGCGGCGGAGGAGGAGGAGGAGGAGCGGCGGAGGCGGCGGCTGCTATGTGAAATCCATGGGCGGGCAGGGAGGGAGGCCCCGGCGGCCGGAGCGGCCGGGGCGGGGAGGGGAGGCGGAAAGGACCGGCCGAGGGAGCGCAGGGCCCGGGCCGGAGAGCAGCGGCGGGCGCGGCCGCCGGGGGGCGCCGCGGGGGCGCCGAGGGGCGCTCGAGGGCGGCCCCGCCCCGCCCGCTGCGCGCGCACCCGCCCCGCCCCCGGCTCGCCTGGGGCACGGCCGGACACAGGGCGGGCACCGGGACAGCCCCGGACACCGGCAACGCTCCCGGAGAGCCGCGGTCACTCGTTCATTCCCTCATTCCCTCACGGGCGTGGGTATCCGCGCGTGCCGCCCGCCCTGCGCGCCAGCGGCTCCGTCCAGCCGTGCGCCTTTCGCCGGGCAGCTTTAAGCAGCCCACGCAGAGCTTCCCTCCTCTCGCCTAGCCCAGCCCCGAGGCCTGGCCCGGACACTCCGATCCCAGCACTCCTGCTCTGGGCACGGCCATTGGCCACAACAGCCCGCTTGAATCACTGCTGTGCCCTCACAGGCAGCTCTGTCCGCCCGAATGCCTCACTTCCACCGTCCCCAGCTCCACCACAAACACCCCCAAAAGCTCCACCCCACGGCTCCCAGCAGGGCTGATTCTTGCACCCTCGTCCCACCGTAACTAGTTTGGCTTCCTCACTCCTCCTGGTCACACCCCCACATCGAGCTCACAGCTAACCCTAAATAACCTCCCTTCTCCCTGCATCCCCCCACACCCGTTTTTTAAATCCCTTCTCTCCCAGCTGCGCTGCCCGTAGTTTCCTGCCTCCAACTCTCACTGCAAACTGGCCCCAGAGCCCAGGTCAGACATAATGTATTTTATCTTCCCCAGAACTCGGGGTAATCAATCACACACCCTCTACTGCTGCCTTCCTAAATGGGAAAGGGCAGAAATCAAAGTTATCAGCTTTGTACAAGCGCTTGTTTCTCTGCGTGGCAACAGCAGGAGTCAGCAAGCTGGAAGGAAGGAGGTGTGTGCAAGTAACTGTGATTTGCTCTCCCATCAGCCCAAGAGAAGTTCAGTCTCTGTCCCACGTAATGAAACTTCTGTAACTTATTTTCACTCTAATTTTCACTGTTATGCTTTGCCTACCTCACTGCCTGATGAGGCTCCAAGGCACATATTTTGGACAAGACAGGAACATTTCTCACATGGTTGTGGGTTTAATGAATCCATAGTGGTATATTCTGAAAGCCTCCCAAGTCTTACACTAACAACTGCAGCATCTGCACCAAATTCCAGCTCAGTTTCCACTGTATCATCACACCAGAGGCACAAACTGTGGCCTCAGCACATTGTGGCTGCAGTTACTGGCTCAGCCAAGGGTTAAACAAATCACAATATCACCCTCCACCGACCTGAATCTAAAGAAAACCTTTGTGTAATCACTTATATATAGTAAAACATATGCTACAGTTGCAGGAAAAAATAACAAGATCGCACTCAGGCTCTTTGGTTGCTGCGTACAGCACTCTGCACTTTCTCAGCATTCTTTTCAAGCACCTTCAAAAAGACATTTTGCCTTTAAAATAAATCCTCTTGTAACTAAGAAAAACATTTTTCCTGCCATTTTTGCTGTCCACATCCTCCTTTAATAAATCAAATGTCCTGCTTTTATCCTTCTGACACCTTCTCACACTCATACCAGTTGCCTTTTGAAAAAAATTGGCTCCCTCCAATTTTGTTTCCAGTGATGCACTAAGCCTGACATGGCTTTCAGCTACAGGTGGTGGGCAAAGCACAGCCCCAGCAACCTCAGGATCTGACCCTGCACAACCTTCACCACAGATAAGGGTGAAATGTCCTCAGGTGTTCAAGCCAGGACAATTTTAGGGCCTGATTACACCAATCTAACTGCACATTAAATAACTCCACAGTAATTTTAAAAGAATCCTACCTATGCTTTGGTTGAAGTCCCAAGCAAGTGCAGTGCGTCCACTCATCAGACAGATGAGGAAGAACACATTCTCTTGAAGAGGCTCTAAGCTTTTAATAATGTATCAGGATCAGCTGCACTCACAGTGATTGGACAGAATAAGCAAAACTGATGTAATGAAAATTCCAGAGAACAATATGTTAACCAGTTATCCCAGGCAAATCTCTCTCCTTTTGCACACCTGCTGGTCTTGGGCCTCAGCCTTTGCTGTAAGATCTGCTGGTTTTGGCTGGGCTAGAGTGAATTTTCTCCACAGTAGCTGGTAGCAGGCTGTGTTTGGGGTTGGTGATCAAAACAGTGTTGATAATTCAGGGATGTTGTATAGCTGTTGCTGGGCAGGGCTTGCATAGAGCCAAGGACATTTCTCTTCCCCATCTGACCAGCAAGGAGGCTGAGGGTGCTCAAGGAGATGTGGACACAGCAGGGACAGCTGACCCAACTGACCACAGAGATATTCCAGACCATTTGGCATTAAAAAAGCTGGAGAGAAAGGAAGGGAAATTCAAAATTATGGTGCTTATTTTCCCAAGTCACCATTACACAAAACGGAGCCCTGCTTTCTTGGAGATAGCTGCCCATGGGAAGTGGGGAATTAATACCTTGTATTGCTTCTGCTTTCCCTATTAAACTGTCTTGATCTCAACTCTCAGGTTTTCTAGCTTTCACCTTTTCAATTCTCTCCTCCATCCCACAGGAATGTGTGGGGCTTAGTTACCAGCTGATATTACACCAGAACAGAAGCATGTGCTATCTCCATGCTATTTTGGGTAGGATCTCTTTAAAGAAGGCCTCTGTCCCAATCCCAGTGTCTTATTCTATTTCTCATAGGATGAAGTCTTCTCTGGATATCATACTATAAATTCTAAAGCAGAATCCAACTCCTGAACATTCCAATCCTCAACCTCCTGCAGAATGCTCCAACAACACAGATATTTCAGTCAGATTCATAAATATTAATGTTTCTTCCTTCCACTTCAGTGACAGGGCCCTTGGCCAGCCTCAGCTTGCTCCTGTGGTTGAGGATGAAAGTCAGTTCAAAAATTACAGCTGCCCCTGTGAGCAGCAGTACTTCAGTACACCTGTGAGACAAGTGCCAAATGAAGCGCAGAAGTGATCACAACAGAAAGAACATTTCCTTCTGTCAAGTCTCTGTCTTTAATTCCAAAGTAACAGTGCTGCAGCCAAGGTTTAACAAAATGGTTGAGCTAATCCTTGCTATTCACAGGTGACTGTTCACCTGCTCCATCACAGACCCTTGTCTGACACCTTGCTGAGCTGCTTCAGCTGGCCAAAGCTGCAGCAAAGACTCAGCTCTTTAGGAGAGTGTAACTGGGAAGCAGCAGTTTGGAGCAGTGATCGCTGAGCAGCTCCCTCTCACACCTATGCTACTGTTAGAGCCAGCACCTACTGAAAAGAGCAGCCTCACTTCACCTCCCTTCCTGTGGGTGGTGCCTTCCTGTCCCCTCCTTTGTACAGCTTTCCTGCTTTCAGCAACTTAGCTTTCTGAACTGGACCACACAAGAGCCACTGCTGGCATCGGGAAGGGAAGAGGAAGTCCCAGCCTGGAAGAAGAAGGAGGATAAGATCAGGATGGCTCCCCTTTTACCTAGACTGCCATTAGCTCAGCCTTAGCTGCCAAGTGAAGCCACACACCGACCCCAGAAGCACGCAGAACCAGGTACATTAGCCCATTTCCTTCAAGGGAAATATTGAAGTCCATGGGGTAAACTCCAGGCCTGTGAGCAGGGTAAGGTCTGTGCTAGTTAATTCTTGCTTTGGACAAGAGTTAAGAACAACCACAACAATGCTTTTTGTGCTACTTCAAGCTACAGTGCAAGCTCTGTTAATGCCACAATCTGCCTGTGGTACTGGTAGGTAGAAATGCTTCTTTCAGTGACTTTGCAAGTCATGTCACTCTAGAAACAGTAGTGCTTTCAGGTAAAGAAAATGGAAAATCTGAGCCTAAGGTCTTCCACCTGACCTCAGCCCTTCTACTTGGCTTGAATACTTGCACTATAAATTATTACTCCCTGTACTACTCAACATACATGTATTGCAAGCTACCCCCATGCTGGAGGGCACAAAAATCACCCACTACACTTTTAAAGAAACACCTTTACTCTGAAGGAAGAAAGATCATCATGATACATGACAAGAGGGAAAAAAAAAAAAAAACAAAAGCCTGCAAAACTGCTCCCCAAGGCTCAAAAAGGTGCAAAGTTCTTTATGTGCCCAAAACAAACCACTTAAGCCAATAAAATTTACAAAACCCAAAATAGTTTTATTTACTTTTCAGATTTCTGCCTCAATGAGACATTTTGCAAACATGCTAAGGCTACAAAATGTCCAAGTTGACAAAGACATGCAACGCTGACCATTCAATAAGTCACAGCTATCACAGGAACAACTGTGTCCCCCAGGGCACAGGTCCCAAAAACAGGGATGGTGTACAGTGATCATGGCAACACACTACGCAGGACCCAGTAACCTGAGGTAGGTCATTTACAGTAAGAAAACCATGTCCTACACCAGTGTTACATCCTGATCAACAGGAACCCCTCAAAGGTTCCAGAAGACGTGGGGTCGAGGACTGCTTCCTTAACAAGTGTGCAAGAAAGAAACAGGAAATATCCATGTTGATTAATCTTAGTTTAAGTGAGCAGAACAAAGAGTTAGTGTTACCCATGCCAGCGAAAGCCAACCTAAACCTCTGAGGAGTGGTAGCAGCTTCAAGATAAAGAGTCAGCTGAAGCAACTCTGAAAAGGCTTTCCTGCCAGCATACAGGGCACAATTTGAACCTTATGATTAATTTGTTACAGATCATTCCACAAACAGTAAGATTTTGGTTTCGTTAGATCAGCGAAGCAGGAAGAGCTTGGGTTTGCTTGCATTAAAATAAACTCTGCTGATACAGTAAGAAATACTGTGTCAGGACACTGAGAAAATACAAGGCCTTAATGTGACCCAGGAGTGGTTCTCCATTCAGATCACTAAAAACCCTGCTTTGGAAAAGCATCATGGGAAGCAGCAGCCGCTGCCGTGGTGAACATTAGCGATGGCCCAACTAGCTCTGATAAATTACAATGCAATAGTTACACCACAGAGCTCTTCTCTGCTGCGCTAGACAAAGATGTGACAATAAAGGACACTATTGCAAAGCTTCACTTCCACTCAGACACGCAGAAAATCCGGCACTAGGAAAAGACGAACTGTAAAAGACAAAACCTTGTCTGATACTGTCTGATAAAGCCAGATCTCTGGTACCATAAACTGTACAAAAATGATAGAAAAGAATATGCACTGTTATTAATACAGTGCTTATTTTAATATAAAATAAACAGCTTACATTTCCACTGTAAATATAGGCTATATACAGAATTATGTATAGATATAGCTACATGTATAAAGCTTCATTATAGGCCTCTGATACATTTATAACTATGGCTCCCTGAGCCATTTGTAGAGTGCATTTAATAACAAAAAATTAGTAGTATGGAATAAATACATAATAAAAACATGAGTTCTTCTGACATGGTTCTAAAAACTCTCTGGCTTGACACATTGTGCTAAAAATTAAAAGATGAAAAGACAATAATCTGCAAGGAGGAGGAAGAGCTGGCCTGCCACAGGCAGGGAGCGTAGCTCTCCAAAATTAAAGTGACTTTGCCCTGAATTTCAGCCCTTGACAGCAACCTTGTTCTCCGCAGCAGCAAACATAGCATAGAAGCGCGAGTTCTCGTTGGCCAGAAGGGCAGTCGGGGTGTCAAATTCCACTACCTGAAACCAAACAAGGCAGGTAAAGTATGTCAGTAAAATTCAGCAGAGAATTGACTTCCACCCCTTGGACTTGTGATGTGATGGTAAAGAGTGGAAAACGCAGCATTCATCTTTAGGTGACACACCAGGCAGTGAAATTACCTGCATTTATGGATACTGTAACCTGGAATGCTTCAAACTGGCTCAAAAACTGGAACTAGCTCAGAGGAAGCAACCTCTGGTGGCTCTGTCAGAGGCAGATGCTATGGGGTTTTGCCTTCTCTACCTTGCCCAATGTTCTTGCATTTAACTGTTTATGGCTCCCAAATGGAAGCCTGAAAAATAGGTAAAGTATCTGCCATAGGTGTGCTTGATGGCGCAGGGCCTTATGAAAGTAATGGGAAACTGCCACTAAGCCCCAGCAGAGATGTTTATGTTATTACCAGTCATGGAATTAACCTACAAAGGAAGCCTCAAAGATATTTTTAAAGACAGATGGTTATTTTACGGTACTTTCTTGGTGTGAAAATAATTTGTCATCTTTGATCTTGTCACAGGCAGCAACTGATTCTACTGGACAATTATTACCAAGGATATGAATGAACAGAAGATTTTTCTGCCCTGCAGTGCAGCTGTTCCCTCAGTTCAGTCTGCACACGTGGCACCAGCAGACTGGGGGCAGACACCTCTCTGCTCACCTGTCCCTGTGTTAGCACCATGATCCGGTCACAGCCCAGCACCGTGTGCAGGCGATGAGCAATTGTCAGCATAGTGCAGTCTGCAAACGCCTCTCTGATGGTCTCCTGGATCAGCAAGTCTGTCTCTGTGTCCATAGCAGCTGTTGCTTCATCCAGGATCAGTATCTGAAAGCAGCACAGAACTCTGGCTGTTACCCATGGTCACACCTTCCCTCTCTGAATATAAAAAATACATGGGTGGGCACAATGGCCACAGCCAAGTGTTGTCACAACTGGCAATGCTTACAGAGTTGTGGGTACAAAAGCAGGTTTCACAGTACCCTTTCAGTTTCCTCTATGTAATTGCCTTCAACAAAGCCTATGGATGACACATTTTATTGTCATCCTAGAGCTACATGTGGTTTATGACCTGGACCTAAAGTTTCCACTGCTTTCAATTTTATATTCCATAGATGAATCTCCAACAGAATTTTTACCAGTAAATTGATTTGACACATCCCTGGTGGTGACATTCCTGGAATGAGTCAATACTGACTAGGCTTAATAGCTTTCTTACACTGGGTAAAAAGTCTCTTCTCCTCAGACATAAACTGATTTGGACTGATTTCTTGTCAAAGCTGAACTGGACATGCTTTGTGCAGGTACTGCAGAGACAGTAGTGACTTCTGCTGAGTAGTCTGACATTAAAAACAGACGCAGAGTGAACTTTAAAATATTATGATATGTCACATTTCAGAAAAAAGGTTGTTAAAACCAGAATCCTGATCAATCTCAATCCAAAAGTATTTTTTCACTGCAATTGTTTGTTTTTCATTCCTGCAAAATCTTTCACTTGGCTGGCATAGCACAGTCCCAAACTCCACTTGGAGACCACATTTAAGTGGAGCACCATGTAGAAGAAAAACACTTGGCTCATATTCACAAAAAAGTGGGAAAAGGGAAGAATCTGATGCTCCCCAGTAACAGGACACTGAAGAAATGATTGTCTGACACACTATGTTGGCACTTACTAGCAATGCCTTTCCAATGGCAGGACATGGCAGGAGCTGGCTACAGACACCTTCCTGTTTGTTTTAACCTTACACCTCTCTGGGTTGCAATAATCATTGGTGTGATTCCTTTGACAGACAGAAAGAATCTAACACAAAAAAAGGCTTGTTCTGTCCTATAATTCTGGTATCTCTATTTCTCTCCTGCTGTGCTCACCTTGCAACGACGCAGCAGAGCTCTAGCTATACACAGTAATTGTCTCTCTCCAACAGAAAAGTTCTCCCCATTTTCCATCACTTCTGAATCAAGCTTCATAGGTAGCTGTGCAACCTATGTGGGAAAAAGGAGGCAAAAATCTTACAGCACGGCACAAAATCTTATAAACACAAACAGATCTCCTGACAATCTTTGTCACCAGCAGAAGAATTCCCTGCAGGAATTCCTGCAGCCATACCTGCCATCTGGCTTACATGAAAAAGAACTGGAAATGTCATGGCAGCAAGACTAATTTGCAGAGGGCCTTGCAAAGGGCAGGTTTTAAGTTCAGTATAAATTTGCACATGTGACACGTACAGTCACAAATGGAAATGTAGAATGCACACCTCAGGCACGTACAAGAAAACATCACTTGAAATGTTTTAACACCCTAAGAATCCCCGTGATGAAGCACCACTCTGCTATTCTATATACTTAAAAAACACAGAATATGGCATGTCCCTTAAAAAACCAAAAATAGCAGTCTGATAAAATAATGGGAAAAAAAAATTGGTCAAATAAAGCGTAGAGAACAAGGGGGAAAAGGTAGAGAGAAAGCTTAGATATAGACCTCTAAAGTAGCTACTAACAGATTATGTTGCTTTTTTAGTCAAATGCAAGCATCCTTTTCCCAGGGCACCTAATACTTACACACTCCTTCATGTGAGTCCTTTCCAAAGCAGCCCAGATTTGTTCCTCACTGTACTGATTGAAAGGATCCAAGTTTGATCTGGAAGGGGAAGCAGAAAACAAGCAGAATTTTAACTCAGCAATGAATGGCAAACCAACAGTGTGCTAATTCATCCAGACAGGTGATTCCCATCTGGCCCTCCACTAACAGTTTCCTTGCCAGGAAAATCAGATGTTCTCAGCACACTGAGGTTAGAAGAGCCAAAAAACAGGAGTAGAGATGGAAGACAAAGATACTAAACTTCAATCACATATAAAGGGAAGCAAGACTTCCATACAGGATGATCACACCCAGTACTGATGGTGGGCCAGCTAAACTCATTCATCTGTGGTTTTTTTGTTTCAAAACTAGAACAGAAGCTAGGATGCCTGAGAGCTACCATCTCACCAGGCCCCTATTGCATTTCAGGTACAAGCAGAAAGACTGCTCAGTCCCTTCTTGCCTTCTTATGGCCTCACTAACCTCACAGTGCCACTGAAGAGCACAGGTTCCTGAGGGATTATGGAGAGTTTGCTCCGAAGATCTGCCAAGCCAATGTCATTTATTTTCACTCCATCAATTTTAATGCAGCCTCCAGACAATTCAACGAGACGAAAGAGTGCCATTCCAAGGGAAGACTTCCCTAAAAATGAGACAGGAAAAACATGACTGCTGTTTCTACAGAATCATAATGGTTTTTCAGATGAGAAAGCATTTCAAAAGCTGTCCACATCTAAGAAAAGTTTTAAAATACCAAAAAGTCCTGGCAAGCAATGCTCTGGTAAGTTCTGAGGTTCAGCATTTAAATTTCTGAGCAATTGTGGGGGCATCTCCTAATCTCTACTCAATAAAGCCATGCCTGGAGTACTGCCCCAACCCCACTGCCAAAATCCTGCCATGAAAACCCAATAGAGCAATATAAATTACTTATTTACAAACTCATTTTGAGGTTGATTTAAGTCATCTCACAAACAGGGGTTTGGATTCTTCATAGTACAGAGTTCTGAGATGGCTCAGAGCCAAACCTGTCTGCAGCATCAGTACAGAATCCTTCAAGACAGTCAGAGAAGCTGCAGTGAGCACATTGTAGGCACCAATCTGTGCTGGTCAGTGGTTTGGGGAGTTACATATGATCAACATACTGGCTCAAGCATAGTAGGATATCCCTGTGCTTTAAATGGAAACTTGTTTTCACTATTGTTAACAGGGATCTTGCTTATGTACAGACATGAATGGAAACCTCCACTGACAGAGTGCTCAGCCCCTCCTGTGCAACCAACTTACTCAAACACAGGAGAACCAATATGACTGCCCCAATCCATTCTGTGCAAGTAATAATTTAACTCTGCTTAGTGTTTTTCCTTACCTGAGCCTGTCCTCCCCACAATGCCAATCTTTTCCTTGGGTTTGATGGTAAAGGACACTTTTTTAAGTACTAGAGGGAGGTTCTCTCGGTACCGCATCTCTGCATTTTCAAAAACAACTTCACCTTCCTGTGGCCAGTCCAGAGGAGGAGCTTTGTTCTTAATTCGAGCAGGAGCTTCCAGGGAAAGCGTCTTTTAACAAAAATACAGAAATTCAGTTTCCAGTAAACAAAGCACCAAAGGAAAATTATCAGCTGCAGCTTTCAGCAGTTCTTCCCTGCAGACTCAGCCCAGATCATTGATGGCAATTTCATGATGAGCTGTTTGGCTGGATGTGGGCCCAGTGGTCCAGAAGTTTGCTGTATTACACTGACCACACTGTTAATTCCCCTCCTGTTGCCTCAGTAATGACATCAGTCCTTCTATACAACAGTGGTTTTCATCAATGGAATTCAAAATGTATTTTAGGCCTATTATTCATCAGCACAATCCTATTGAGTTTCATGGCATTACAAAGACTGGATGCAAAATCTGGTGCATTTCTATGCTTCATTTGCTATGCCATACCAGGATCACCACTGTTGATTTTGACACAGAAGAGAATGTCCAAGTAACACATTAAATGCCACCCTCTTCCTTCTCCTCCTCATGTTCCCCTGTCCTGCTGAATCACTGAGTCAGTCCCTTCCAGCCTGCTCACTTTTGCTATTTCACTTTGCCCCTTACAGAGCAGTTCACAGATTAAACAGAAAAGCAGAACCTCTGAAGCCAAACACAAAGCTTTATAGCATGTTTACAGTGAAGTCAAGGTCACTTTCCCATACTTGGCACAAACACCCTCAAAGAATGGCAGCAATCCCATCATGGGATTCACCTCATGTAACTGAATCAGGCCATGACAACTGCTTTATAGTCTCTACAAAGAGAGATCTCTACAAATGCTATAAAACAGCATTTCTGGAGTGTGATTTTTCTCATTCTAATATAAATGCTTGGAACAGGTAATAAATTGCCCTCTAGAGACACCCATTTCCTACACTGACCATAGAGAGATCCCACAGGGATGGCAGCTGTGGGCATCTGCAACATCCGGTTAGAGGCAGATTAATTGTACACCAGGGATTTGAGAGAAAAACAGCCATCTGCTATGATAGTGCTCCCATTCTTTGAGCTTGGTGCTCAAAACAGCAACCTTGAGCCCCCACTGAAAAAAGCCAAGCCTGGGCCTTGGTAAGACCCAGGAACTGAATGGTGTTTCACTGGCCACCCACCCTTCATTTCAGCTTCAAAGTAGTTTTAAAGTTTCATAAAAGAGTGTCTAGAAATCAACATTTTTTAAAAATCACAGATAGTGTTGCTTGATAGTGATATAGAATGAGAGACATAATTTTTTAAAAAACCCAAACAACAGCCTACAACTGTAGGTTTTGCCACTAAGGGTCTGACTGATAAACCCATCTCAGCCCAATGAGAGATACAATATTTGGCACTACTGTCAATTTGTGTGGTTACCAAGTCTTCCATATGCAAAAATTTTCTACTTAGATGCCTCCAGAGGATTTATTTAACTGGAGGAGTGGACAGGTTTGGGGCTTTTGTCTTCTCTGGTTTTTAACTTGTAGATTAAATCCACACACTTTAAAAAAGCCACAAATATCAACTACTAAATAGCTCAGATTTACCAAATAAATAAATGCATCTCCCTCTGAGGTTCACAGGAAACATTAAACGGAAGAGCCTTTCACCTCACACACCAGACCCAGTAGGAGACTTTCTCCTGGCTATGCTGACCCATGCCCAGTTCTGCACACACAAATCCCAGTTACAAAGAAAGGGTTACAAATATTCAGAGCAGCCTGCTAAGCATTTAGCCTGACACATTTATCATGTTCAGCTGAGCACATTTCTCATGTTTGCAGTAAGAGCATTCCCTTGACTTTTCAAGCATACAGAAATATGTTACATAAGACAGCTGTGGAAAAGTAGGCTTATTAGGCTGAAGTGGAATTACTTATAGATAAAGTAAAAAACAGTTATCTGTGTTTAAATGAAGGAATTCCATTAGGTTTGGAATGAAGGATGTCAGAATACCATCCTTTTGCTGTAAAATAATGTTTTGAATCCCTAAGTTACCCCTTTCACACACTCCATTCTTTACTGTGAGCACCAGCAAACTTCCAATAGCTTATGTAAACCAGCAATGCCTCCAAGTTTAGTTACCTACCAGCTCTGGGGCCATTCAGCCCCCCAGTGCTTGCTGATACATGTGCTTCACAAAACAAACTCACTCTGCAGTGCTACAGCACAGGCTTTAGTGCCTTTCCAAGATCAGGAATGTACATTCTGCACTAGGGCAGACTATGGCTGAGGCCAGCAACGTAACAAACAACACAAAATTTCACAACAGGCAGCTGAATGCAGTCCTACCTTGATATAGTGGTCAATCCTCTCCACTGAGGTGAAACGAGCTTCTGTCTCTGAAGCCAGTCTGACTGTAAACTGGAATAACCCTGTGAGCTGAAGAGGTGAAAGAAAACAGAATTTTAGAGCTGTGACTTGTTACTGAATTAAGAGATGAATGTGACCAGCAGGATCAGGGTAGTGACTGTGCTTGGGACTGGTGAAGTCACACCTTGAACCCTGTGTTCAGTTTTGGGGCCCTCACTACAGCACAGACATTGAGGTGCTGGAATGTGTCCAGAGAAGGGCAACAGAGCTAGGGAAGGGTCTGGAGTCCTGTGAGAAGCAGCTGAGGGAGCTCAGCCTGGAGAAGAGGAGGCTCAGGCAGCTCTTATCACTCTCTACAGCTCTCTGAAACAAGGGTGGAGCCAGGTGGGGTTTGCTCTCTTCTCCCACTTAACAAGCAATAGGGCAAGAGGAAACAACTTCAGTTTGTGCCAGAGGAGGTTTAGATTGGAGGTTAGGAACATTTCTTCACAAAAAGAGCTGCCAAGCACTGAGACTACCCAGGGGAGTGGTGGAGTCACCATCCCTGGAGGTATTTAAAAGTTGTGTAGATGTGGCACATGAGGACATGGCTTAGTGGTGGGTTTGGCATTGCTGAGGTAATACTTGGACTCAATGACCTTATTGCTGTTTTCCAACCTAAAGAATTCTATGATATTTGACATTCTTGACATCAGGCACCATATAACTAAAGTCTTCAAGGCAAGTTAATTAAATAGTTCATTTTAAAATCACCATAATTTATTAATCCCTTGAGAAACCAGCAGCTTAGAAACTTTTCCCAAGAGCAACAGCTTTAAGCATGAGGTGTCTAAGCTCTATGATTTCCCCTCGGCGCCACAAGGAGGCAGAAGAGGCCAAACAGCAGCTCCAACACGAGTGCTCAGAGCCCTGCAGCTCCTCTGAGCCAGCGCTGGACGCTGTTTGCTCATTAGCAACATCCACGTTAAAAGAGAAATTAAGTATTACAGTATGTGGTCACACTCACCTGCACAGCATAGGAGATGGCCAGCCCAGCATAGGCAGGAGGGATCTGGCCATGCATCAGCACAATCATAAGGCCAGTGGTTGTGATCAGAGCAATGCTGATGATGTCCAGGCGCACAGCCAGCCAGCGCATGGCGCAGCTGAACAGGTAAAATGGGGCCTGGTTGTCATCCAGCAGCTCCTGGTACCTGAAACAAACACAGCAAAGGTTAGTGGACTCCATGAGCCTGATGTTCTACAAATATCACACCTACTTAAACTCCTGTTCCTGTATCAGGATTCAGGATGAGAAGACTCATCACCGACCAAATTTCAAACCAAAACACGATGGCAGAGTTTGCAAACTTTTCCCACCACTGCTCTTCCCAGTTTTCCCTCACCCTTCCTTCTGTTCTCCCAACTTCCTTCCCCAGAAAAGTAACTTTCAGTCATAGAACCAATGATCCATCAGACTCCAGTAATAAATCCTTCTGAATGCCAGAAGCTGCTGCATTCAGCTTTGTGCTCTACCATTCCCAGATGGATATCTAGACTGACCTGTGCAGAAATTCCTGTCCTTTGTGGTAGGCATGGATTGTGGAGAGACCCTGGATGCTAGATGTAATGTGAGACAAGAATGGTGACTGTGTGATGTTGTCCAGACGCTTGAGCTCTCGAATAAAGACTCTGGAAGGAAAGAAACACTGAGTCTCATGCAGAACCACCATATGCCAACCACTCTGTTGTACTTGAAGGTGAAAGTACCTTATCAGCCAGAGCAGCTGGTGCACTTACCTAGACACAACATGCAGAACTGTGAACAGGACAATGAGGGGCCCCACTGCCACCAGGAACCAGGGGAAAACCCCAGAAATCACCCCCACACAGAAGAACACAAGGATGACGTTCTGGATGAACATTTCCGCTTGAAACGGCAACCGAACGTCAACTGGGAAATGGAAGGAAAAGGGGAAGATCTTGAGTACAGAAAACTAAAACAACCCATAGAAATGAACTCAGTCCAGCTCTATCTCAATAACACATGGATTTCTTAGTTTACTCAAATTAAAAATGTGGACTTTCATTGGGATGTTTTTACCTTCTGATTACTGGCAGTCTAATTATGCCTGTTTGCAGAAATATCACTGATGTAACTCTGGCCTAATTATCACCTCTGCTGCACATCAGCTTCACTCCAATGTTTTAAGTTGCTCCTGCATTACCTGCAGAGAGCCCATGCGCAGCCTGGAGGTACAACAGCAGCAGCACATTTCCTTCTTCATAAGGATGCTCAGACCTGAGCTATCAGCTGCCCTCTAGAATCATAACCCAGGTATATGCCAATTCCTGCTTTGTTTATTGTGAGTGCACATTTGGCAACAGACACAGGGTACAATCACCCCAGCAGCAACAGACTGGAGAGTATTCAGGGCTTAACTGGGAGGTCTGAATGTGGGATTTACAGGGCACACAGTGAGAGATACCTTCATCCATGTCTTTGGAAAACCTGTTGAGGATCCTCCCAGTGGGTGTCGTGTCAAAGAACTTCATGGGGCTACGCAGGATCCGTCGGAAGAGCTCGTCATGGAGCCTTGAGGATGCTCTGAGAGTTCCCTGACAATGCAGAAAACATTGCAGGGTTATAAAGCAGTGCTTGCCTTCCTGCCACTCAAATATTCTGCTCTGTTTCTCTCTCCAACCATAAGAGGTTTTTTACTGCACTCTGCGCTGCCAGCCCATGGAGGAAGCTATTAATTTGGGCAGAAGTTCAGCAGAAACATGGTGCAGCCTCAAGAACTGGCTAAGGAAACATTACAATCCATGATTGACTCTGGTTCAAAAGTCTCTCAGGAATGACCAAAAGAACCACCGTGACAGAAATTTGCAGAAGCAGGAATAGGGGGGAGACAAACACCAGCACTGGCACCTACCTTTACAAAGACCACACCACGAACAGCTTTCAGGATCAACATAACTGCCATAGACAGTGCATAGATGCCAGCATAGTAATGCATGTGAGGGTTATCTTTCATACTGCTGCTTATGACAGTCTCATTTCCCACAGTGACCGTGGTGTTCTGCAGAAAATTCAAGGTTTCAGAGGTTGGTTAAGACAAGAATGAAGCATGTATACATTACATGTGGTAGAATTTAACTGCCTTGTGTCTTCTCCAACCATATTTGATATTTCTTCTTTAAACTACTTCAGTGACCATTTAATACTTCAGAAACTTTTCCCTGGCAGAGATGCTTAACTTGTTGATCTGCAGCCCTTGATCTTTTTCCTACTATATCTTCCAAAATACTACCACAATGCCTATTTCATTTGATTCCTAATCTCTCATTTCATCTCTTATTTCTTGTGTTCTTCTGAACAATGTCAGATACTGTGTGGATGCCACCACACAGCCATATTCACCTTGGACAGATCTTTATCAAACAATTATTTCTGCCACTATGCAATAAATTTTTATAGTCACACTGTTACGCATCCTCATTCTCTTTTATTTTTGCTCTTTAAGTATGTTTAAGGACCTCATTGCGGATTCCAATATTGTTGGCCATCTGCACTTCATTATTTAATCTGAGATTAGTACCTTGCTCTCTGTGCCCCCACAAAAAACTCTTGCAGTTATAGTTGGATTTTTAAATGCAACGAGACTTGCAAGCAAAGCCCTGAGAGTGGGAAAAAACCCAAACCATCCAATGAGAATCTTCAAAGCAATTTCCAAAAGTCATTTGACTCGATTTTTACATATTTTAAAAAATTATCCTGTTAAGCATAAGATCACATTTAAACAAAATACAACACTAAAGTTAGCTTGCTGGCCCCTTTCATATTTTCACTACCTTTTCTTAGAATAACCAAGAAAATGAACAAGAGGGCAGCATTAAACCACATAAGTTATTATATCTTTCTTATTACTGGAGCTCTCTTATTCTTGGAGATGAACTCCCTAGTGAGACCACCTCCCAGGGAGCCTTACAACTTATTTAAATTAGAAAGCACCATTTGGTCTCACAGGACTGCTTGGGATTAGTCTAACAGAACACCCCCAGCCCATTAGACACAAGAGTAGAAAAGCTTTTGAACTTACTCCACTGCCTTGCTTGATCCAGAAACTCAGCCACCAGTTGCTAAAGGCTGTGCTGCCCACATTGAGCACAAACAGTGCCATGATGATGAGGAATGCAAAGGGGCCTCCAGCTGCCTGAATGTAGACACCATAAACAGACCAGGGGACAGAGCCTTTGCCTTTCTCTTCCAACTGCACCAACTGGCCTGTGAACAACAGAAGATGAAGAGGGAATGAGGAAAGCTCTTCCGTGAAACTCCTATAAATTTGTGAACACTCACAAAATTAGTCTTTCAAACTGTGCAGAGTACTTTCAGAAACACACACTTTACTTCACACTTAGAACTCAGTGGTTCAAACAGTTTTTCAAGAAGTGACATTTCTTCTGCAGAATCATTTAAGTCATGGTACAGCTGAAAAAGCCTCATCAGCACAGACTTAAATGTTAGGCTGGGATCAGCCTCACTATTGCTTTTTAAACCATGAAGTTCAAAGCTAACATTAAACAGAGGTCAGACCTTCCCTTCATCCATAAATGCCAGGTCCTGCCCAGGACTGAGTGCCAAGCTGTGCACAGGGCCCTCTTAGGACAGGAGGGAAAGGTGGTGTGGGAGACAAGGCAGTACCAGCTCCTTTGTGCTAATGGCATCTGACTGAACTTAAAAACATTGTACAGGCACCCACATTTAATGAATTAATGAATGTTCTTTGCTTACTGCCTGTCTCCTATCAGCCACACTAAGTGACTAGGACTGAGACAGCTTCCAAAACCTGAGAGGTACATTTACAATATACTTTGAAGCATATGTTTTGAGCTTAGAGTACAAAATAATTACAGCCAGAAATTTGATTACATAGTTACCCTCTTCTTCCTTCTTTACAACCTTCTCCTTCTTCACAGACCCTGTTTTGGTACTTTTATCCTGGGGCCTTTTCAATGAATTGTTTGTGTTCTTCTTTATATTAATCTGCAGGAAAACAATGACACTAAACAGAGGAGTTGGCTTTGACATTTTCTAAACACAAACTTTTATTTATCTGCCACCTAAGGACAAAGGCTTTCAATAGCTCAATATTCTCCCTGATGTGAATGCTAACTTTATAGTTATTACAGATGATTGCCAACTCTGGTGAATTAAATTCTCCTTCTCTATTAATCTGAACTACTACCAACCTGTACAGGTAGAGTGCAAGGGTAATTTCCAGCATCAGTGAAATTATGACTGTACATGGTAGAGGAATGATATCCCCGCTACTGCAAGAAAGATATGATCTCCCTATCCCTTGTAAAAATAACTCACATTTTTTTAAAGACACTTTTTTCCCCCAAGCACCCTAGCACTTAGAGACATTTCATGAGAGCTTTCTTAAGAAAAGTCAGGTTAACTTGATCTTCCAGAAATCCAACATCCAAACACTGAAGTGACACATAAGCACTGCTCTCAACCCAGCCATCTTTCCATAACTGGGAGTTACTGCCTGTTCAGAGTCAGCCTACAGGGACTGAAACCCCTTGCACACCATGTTCAGGATTGCCTTCCCACACTTTACACTAGATCAAACCACAGAGAACCCAACTGATGATCCAGTTATTCTTATCCCATAGGGAATGCAGTTTAATGGTCTTTCCATGAGCTAATGTTTACAGCGACATTGAAGGTCAGCCAAGCATGAAGACTGGAGAATCTCTTGTTCACTATCATTTTATTAGTCTTAAAATGGCAGAACTATTATCTTCATGCCTCAAAGGATATGCAAAGCAATGCATTATATCCTTTTGCTTCTTTCACAAATATCTCCCAGGAGAATGTGTCACCAAACTCCTTCTATATCTGTAATTCTCATAATGCTTCCTTCTCAGAAATGTTTTGTTTTGAATGTCTCATGAGTAAGGAGCCTCTCATCTCTTAAAAACAAACTGTTGATGTACTTTTAATCTTTTCTAAGAGAAAATGCGCATAAAATTTAGACAAGTTATTATAAATCAAAATGCCAAGATCCTTACTCTAGAGATTAACTTCAGGAAACAAAGAGCAGAAGGGTGGGAAAAATTAAATTGCTGGACATTTACATGTTGTTGTACTGAATGTTTCTTGTTATTTTTCTAGATTTACAATTCTTGCACCAACTGAAATACTACAGCACATATTCAAATTTGCATTTACAGACCTTTTTTCATAACAGAATTAGTGTCAAGGCAAAACATTTTTTCTCAAACTCCCCCAAAACACAGCATTTTCAGTTATGCCTCCAAAATACTGTCAAATCTAACTTTTGACAAGTTGTGTCACACCTGCTGTGTCTCAGTCACACTCCATTGAAAACATAGAAATAAGCCAGTAAGAATTTTTTCAGACAAAGTTGTTGAAGATCTGTGCTAATTCAGAGGTAAATTAAGGAGTGGAGTGTACAATAAGAGAAGAACTTCCTGCTCTGAGCATCACCAGGGGAGATCCTACAATATTTTCATTATTAACTCATGAGCTCTTTGGCAGAGTCCTTTCTAGCACACATTACCTAAAAACAAACTGTGACAAAGTGCTAATGAAGCAGAGATTATTCTATAGGAAATCTATTGGTCAGATCAACACATGAAAATGTGTGAAGCCATTTTCCACATTTCAAACAACATCACTTGGTTCACCTCAGAATAGTCAAGATTTAAAGCACTTTAAAATAAACAAGTACCTCAATATGTGGTGTTTCTCCCAGTTGTAGGCTATTAAAAATAGTTGCATAATCCCCATTTAAATTCATCAGTTCCTCATGACTGCCTCGCTCGGTAATGCAGCCTTCTTTCATGAAGATCACTTCATCACAATCAACAAGATACTGGAGAGAGTGGCAGCAAGAACAAGTCTCTATCACGATGTTCAATAACCAAACACTCCCACACAACCCTTCTCAGCAGCCTGTAGGCACTGGCACACAGCACACCTATGCCCACACAACAGACAGCTGATTTTCAGAGGTTCTCCTCTGACTAGAGTACCATGATTACTCACACTACACAAATTAAAAGTTTTTGTGTCCTATCAAAACCAATCTCTTCTGGAAGACATGACTCAGTATACTTAAACACTGCAAATACTGATAGACTAAGCACTAATATTTCTATGCACAGAAGACAGCAAAAACATGTCAGGTACATAAATTCTGATTTCCTGACAACAAATATAACTGTTTTCTGCTGCGATGAAATAGCTTTATAGCAAGTTAGCAAAAGTATTTTTGAACAGGTATTTATTTTCCTGCTAAATTTTCTTTAGTCAAGGGTTACCAGCCCCAATCAGACACCAAGCAGCACTGGTATCAATTCATTAAATTGTGCTCAGTGCATATTTGCAAACCCAGTTTATAGAGGTAAACCACACATTCTATAGACAGACAGGGTTGTCCTGTCACAGGTCAGGGCACAGAGATTTCCAGTATGAAGACAACTGATTAACAAACCATTTCAAGAAAGTTCAAGAAAGAAAGTGTGGGTGATTCAGTACCTGAAGCTGATGTGTGATGAAAAGGACAGTCTTTGACTTCAGGTGCTTCCTTATTGCACTGTTAAAAATGTGATTTCCAACGTGAGCATCTAAGGCACTAAGGGGGTCATCGAGGATGTAAATGTCCCTGTCACTGTACAGGGCTCGAGCCAGACTGATTCTCTGACGCTGGCCCCCACTCAGGTTAGCCCCTCTTTCACCAATCTGCACAGAGACACACACCCATCATTTTAGCTCTTCAGCACCATGCAACATAGATGAGCAGAATAAAGCAGACCATAATATTCCATTTTATATATTTATATAGATATACTCCCCCATAAATTTTATATTAATGCATATACGTATTCAAGTTTAAGTGTCCATTTTGTGACGTGCTACACATTCAAACTCAAGGTTAATATGCTTGAAATGTGGCAGTACTTTCTTTGCTTATTTTATATTTTATGAATTAACATAACCATTTTTTTCTTAGCTATTTTAAATCAAGTTCAGTTAGGTCCTCTTAAGGCAGCTAAGTTTATAACACAAAAAAAGAATTCCCAAACAGTCAACATCTGAGTAAAATACAGGGTACAACTCTTAACAGTCCAGGGCCCACTAAGGTCAGCTGAAGAGAATGCATTCAACAGCTTGGCTCGTATGCACCCCAGAGTGATGTACCTTCATTCCAGTTTACCCTGCCAAATCAAAACTCTTTTCTCCATCTATTAATTAGTTTAGTATAAGCAAAACATACCTCTGTCAGGTCCCCATTTGGAAGGATGGCCAGGTCAGGCCTTAGACAGCAACCATTCAGCACAGTATTGTATCTAAAGAACAAGTAGATAAATAGTTAAGAATACTGATTTTCCCCACAATTATTTAACTAGTACAGCATTATATCATTTTCTACACTAATAGCAGATATTCCATCAGCCTAAAACAAGTCATCTGTCTTGGAGTCTCAGGAGAAAACTGAGGGTAATAATTAATCACCTACTTCAAAAGCATTGTGAGGATAAAGACAATTTGTTTTCAGGGATAGTTGGCTAAGGGCCACAGGAAAGTCCCCAAGTGGAGGGGGGCCATGGAAGATGTCAGCACATTGCACACAGCAGTTGTTGCATTCGAAGATGGCAAGGCCAGGACAGCAAGACAAATACCACTTTAGAGCTGCTCACAGCAGCTGCTGGTTTTAACCAGAGGTCCAGGATGAGGCCCAGGCTCACTGCAAGGAGCAGGGCCAGGCACAATGACAGCCACCAGCCAGAGGGCCACATGCAAGAGGGGCAGAATCCTAAATGGGACTCAGAGGAGATTTAGAGACAGACTCCAGAAGGGCACAGAGGCTTTATCTGCAGTGTACTCTGCATTAAAGCTTTCCCACATTCGGGCCAAGAACCAGTGAGCTTTCATGACAATCAGCAAGCAGTCAGACAGACCTTTCTTCATCATAGTCCTTGCCAAAGAGGATGTTGTCCCGCAGGGTGGCGTTGAGGATCCAGGCCTGCTGGGCCACGTACGCGAAGGTGCCGCTCACTGCGATGCTGCCCTCCAACAGCGTCATCTGCAGTGACACCAGCTGTGAGACCATGCCACCCCATGCTCACAACACACTGCATTCTACAGAGTACAAATAAGTGAAATAGGAGATGGGAAAGAAGAGCAGAAATACTCAAAACAGGATTTCTCACCTGTCCTAAAATTGCTGAGATAAGTGAAGTTTTTCCGCTCCCCACACTGCCACAAATTCCAACAAGTTTTCCCTACATAGAGAGGAAAAAATTATGGCACTCATTTCTTAAATTCATCATCCCTTTCAGAATTCAGACTACGTTTAGTACCTCTGAGAAGACAGTTGGATATAAATGACAGCTCTTCTGAAGTGACATAACAGACAAAGCAAGAGTCAGCACCTTAACACTCAAATTGTATACAGTGAACACAATCCCACAGTGAAATAAAACTGAAATCAACTCTACAAGCAAAAATAAAGGTGTTTGAAGATCAGCCTCCTTCTTACTAGGGTTACAGGCCCAGAGGATCAATAAACCAAAAGCACCAAGGCCTGCCTGAACTGAATGCATCAAGATGCTTTGGAGAGTGATAAGGAAAGAGGAAAAGTCTGAAAGAAAAGAGAATTTAGCATATATGGGTCCAGTTGAACTCCTTGCCAATTAGATTCAATTTGCTAGAGAACATATACCAAGAAAATACTAGAATTTAGTCCCTTTGAAGAATCTCTGCAATAGAATTAGTGGGTTAATACCCATATTAAACAATTAATTTACTGAAAGTATTTTTATTCCTTTTGCAAAAAAAGTAAAGTGAACAAGAAAGGTATATAGACACTTGTGGAACACATTGCTGGCCTTCTCTTGACAGCAGATAAAGACAAAACCAGCTTTTTTTTGACTTCTGAGACAAAACCAGCCTTTACATTTTCAAGTAACTGCACTCCTATTTGAGGCAATTTTTAAACTATATGCATTCTCCCCTAGAGTTTAAAATATATGTATTTTTACTGTTTAAAATAGTTTAAACTATCCCTCTATTTGTATAACTACATAAGACAATTTAACCATTAATATCTTCATAAATATATGGATCCCATTATTACAACATCCAACTGCCAGATTGCAAAGTTTTTGTATGTGTAGATAATGTCATGTATTAAGTTCAATGCTTTTTCTTTGACACCTTACATGCTTTCACCCACCTTGGAGCAATAGCTCCAAATGCTTCTACAATTCTTGAAAACCTGCATCCACCTGTACAAAAATTCTCAAGGAAGAAAATTGCACATTTTTCAATGAAAAGCACTATTATGCTCCATTGGAACACCTAATCACCTAAAATGTTCGCCCAGAACACAGATCAAACTGCAAAATTATCAAACCACTGCAGGAACACACTATTCACCAGCAGCCCACTGGCACCTGGTGCCCTGCAGATTCTCTGAGCTCAATGGCTCACACACTCTCTTAGGAGCTGCAAACCCCTCAGCTGGATGTGGAAGCTATACAGCTTGCCCTTGTTTCACAGGCTGTTTGCAAAGATGTAGCTGCTAAAATGGCACAGCTGTTTACAGCAAGATCAGACACTGCATCCTGGATACTGCAGTTGCCATGGATATTACAGGAGTGCACAAAAGCAATATGCTCCATTTCATGCAAAATGAAACAGCACACAGCTCTGTTCCAGGGGGCAGCTATAATGAGGCCATTGAAAAGCTCAGATTTTCTCCTTTAATTTCCTCTTACCTTTTCTATCTCCAAGTCAATGTTGTACAGAGTCCTCTGAAGCCGAAGGCTGACCAGGTGGATGATTTTGTGCTCCTCTTCAGGGCTGTGATGGTCATCACTGTCCACCAGAAGATGGCCCTTCTGCTCTGCCAGCACAGCTTGCTGTCCCTCATTCTGTAGCTTCATTTTCTCTTTCTTGTTCTTGGTCACTTTCTTGTCTTTTTTCACTTTGGGGGTCAACTTTGGTGAGCTCTGGACGCTGGCGTGGGAGAAGTCCCAAGCCAAGGTAGCATTTTTCACCTCTATCGCGGTGTGAGGATTGGCTGGTTTTTTCTTTATCATATGAACCTCTTCCATTAGAAATAAACTCTGATAGGAGTTGTGAGAGAGGTGTAAAGATGAGACACCTGATCAAGACTGGGAGACAAGCCTACGGCACACTCACGCAGCAAAACACATCAGGCTATATAGTAGGAGGAAGCTGAAGAGCAAAAGGTGGCTCATTAGTGTAAACTAACTCCAGGTCTGCTAAGTGGCTGGGGCATTCCTGGATGTGGTGGAAGCAACCGGATACACTTGACTTTTCACAGAACTGCAATACTCTGGATGTGATGTGACTGGCACTTCTTCCTTTGACACTGTTTGCAGCTGCAGCTTTGTGTGTTGCAGATTAAAAACACGTGAGCAGAACACACAGCTTGGAGAGGAGAGGTCACTTTAGACCAAGTGACTGATTTGTCCTGCACACCAACTCATTATGGAAGGAGACAGAATGACTTTTAACTTAAGCCTTTACCCATCAACTCTTCTGCTGGAAAAAGTCATCTTGCACAAGTGTAGCTGATCTATCTCAGGCTGCTTGGCAAGAAATCAGCCAACTGTATCACGTTTTCCACCACATCCATCAGTATTTACAATCAACAGATTAGGAAGACATTTTTTCACACAGTTTAATTACAAGATAAAATGTTTGCCACTTACACAATTTGTTTTAAATCAAGTAGTTTTTTGTGACTAAAACTTCTCAATTCCCAGCCTTATTTATTCTTGCAATTGCTGTGTCTGAATCACACATTCATAAGAAAGCTCATACTCATTTACAGAGCCAACAAGTCAATTAAATTTTTACTGTGATGTCAGAGTATTCTCACCTTATGTTACATTTCCTACACAATTTATAGGCAAATTGGGAGAAATTCAATTTCTTTTTACTTCTCATCCCTCCCAAAAAATTCCCTTTAGTGCACTTAGATTTAAGCAAGGCTGATTTTAGGCTGACTCAGCAGATGATGCAAAATTGCTCAAAAGCAATGGAATCTCAAAATCACTCTACAGATCCTGGTTTTCTCATACAGAGGTTTATTTCATGAATGCATTACACAGAATCCATGTATCTGTCGATGCTTGTGAAAGTTTCTATTTGCAAAGTGCTATGTTCCATTCTGGAAATTTCCACACTGTGTAATGCACTGTTATCTTCAAGAGACAAGACAAAGCAAAGGTCTCCACTCTGAGTTCATAAAGTACACACAGTGTATTCATCCTCCAATCCCCATGATGGGAGATAAGATTGTTCATTATCAGGGTTTTACACTTTCTGCCATAGATCTGTTTTGCCAGATCACAACTCCATTTTACTGATATAGAGGAATTTCAGTCACTTAATCTAGTCTGGAAATATAAAACCTCAGGGTTCTATGACCACAGATAAAACCCCACTGTTTTTTTCAACATGCTTACCTAACACCTGATATTTTCAAAAAGCTTTATTAGCAAAGCAAAAAATTTCATTGTACACATGTTGCAGTCCTTGCATATAAATGTTCTTAAAATGGAGTTAAAATTAAACAGTGAGCCACTGAGTCCTTCACTCTTATCTCTTCCTGTGGCCAACTTCAAAATCATAAAATCTTTGAATCAGACTATTTTGCTTCTCACACTGGTATTATTTTATTTTTGAACCGCTAATATTCCTTCACTACATTTGTATCTCTTGCAGAATCAAATAATCTAGAATGCTAAGTGTAAAGAAATACAACTCTGCCATTAAAATCATATTACCTTCCAAGTGTTCCCTTTGCATCTACTGAACACATACAACACTCCACACTTACAGAGAAAATGTGAGGCCAAATGACTGCTTACCTTAAATCTGTCAACAGAAACAGATGCCTCAGACAGAGACTTCACTGAGAACGGAGTTACTTTGAGAGCAAAAGTCATTGAGTTAAAGACAGTGACCACTGTGAATGCCTAAAAGCGAGACAAGGAAAATAATCACACTTGGATGCAACATTCTAACAGCTCCAGTCTTCTAAAAGCTGAAATGGCACAGCAGCAAGTCAAAACCATAGAAAAGGCCCAGTCCAAGAACAATCATTTAAATATTCAACATATTCTCAAACAGCAAATCTACACAACTCCTTCTCTAGTGCTTTTAACAGACCATGACAACTTGTTCTGTTTGCAGGTCAAATTCCACATTAACCTACTAGTGAAGGCACAAATTCAAATCCTATTTTTAGACATTTGTACTGTTTGCATCCAAGCACACTGCAAAACAAAAACATCCAGTAATCCCCAATGCCCCATCCAAACAGGAAAACTTATTTATATTCAGCCCAAAACCTGTTCTGAGGAAGGTCAGGACAGAAGAGCACCCAGAGCCTTTTGTGCAAAATATAAGACTTCACCTGCTGCTATCACAGCCATAATTCACTTCTGTGAGCCAGGATACAGCATGGGCACACGGGCACAGTCACATGAGAAATGGCTCAGCACAAAAGCTACAGAAGCAAAAGCATCAAGAATATTTCCAACAGTTTACCTGAGCTGCTGTAAGGTCATAGCCAAGGATCATATGGACAGAAAAAGTCACCACACTGGCAATGACAACAACAATGGGAGCCACTCCCACAGTGATGCTCTGGAAGTAGCCTGCACGCTCCAAGATTTTGCGCTCCTCTTCACGAATTTCTAGAAATACAAAGAGGGGCACCACGTTTGAACTGTGATTCAGGGGGTACATACACAAAACAGACAGTACCACAGCACTAAGAGGCCTAACTCTACACTTCAGTGTTTATCACATTATAAACATTCTCATAAAGAAAGCAATTCTAGAGGAGGAAACTGTACTGGTCTAATCTTCACACAAATATAGAGATTTTTTAAGTGATGAAAGAGGAACAAAATTGAAAAAACTTAAGATTAACATCATGCCATAAACATCATTACAGTAGAAAGTGAAATTTTAGAAGCAGGTCAGTTTGTCCAACCCACTGTCCATAACACAGTGCCTGAAGGATGACAGTTCTTACACTGCTTGTACAGCAGCACCTACAGCACAAAGTCAGGATGCATAAGGCTACAAAGTAGTGGGGCATCTGCAGCAAACGAGACATTCATAGACTGTGGGAACTCACTTTGAACATTCTGAGAAAATGGTTTGACCCAGGCATACATTTTAATGAATTTAATGTAATTAAGAACTTCATTCATCTTTTGCACTCGTTCATCTGTTGTTGCAACGCATTTTCTTCTGAAATAAGCTGTGAGGCGCGACACAAACATCTGAAACAAAAAACACCATGAAACATTAATGGCAACTCAGGAAAAGCAAGTACCTTCAATTCCTAATTACCAGAGAAAATTAATTTTTAATCTGAAAAGGGGATTCAGGGATAGGGCCAGGCAACTGCTGCCCTAACATAAAACTCAGGCTGGAAACATCATTCATTTCCTCCTGCCCCATCTGCACCAAGCACCAGACCTGTGAGAGCAAATTTCAACAAAAATTTGAGAGAACAAAGGTGTGCACTTTTACCAGTATTGAATAGTACTAGTTCAGTTAAAGTTTCTGAAGCACAGTTAACCTGAAGATACATGAAGTTGACCCCCACTTTAGCCAGCCTTTTAACCTGATTCTGTAAGGCAAATCAGGACTCTGCCCAGTCAGATCAATTTCTAGTCCGTGCCACTGCTATGAAGGTAGTAAAACAGTTTTTAACATTTTTACTAAACTAATCTAAAACCAGAAAGTTGTGTTTGATATGTTTTAAAGTATCTGCTACTCTTACACTCATCCCATTCCTGGTCTGAAATTCAAACCCAACACACTATACTTGAGGAAGTCTTAGCTCCTTGCCTTTCTTCAAACTCGCAAACTCTTTTGAAGTCTCCAATACAGGAGGACTGCTGGGAAGAACTGGAAAAAAGGCTCAAACTCCACTCCTCATTCCCCCCTAAAATGCAACTCCCACTACATAATCCTTACTTTTAGCCAGATAAATAGGACCACAGTGAACCTCACAGTATTCAGCCTCCATGATTTATAAAACATTATTATGAATACAGTGACAAGTCTTCAGCAGTCTTATAGACATTTTATAGGCAAGAAGATTTTGGCTTGAACTAGCCTATTTCACAGCTCAGCAGAAGCAGGAGTGCCTCATCAAGAAGATGTGGTGTTTTTCAACATCTTGCATTGAGTCAAGAAATCCAGAACACTGCTTATGCAACACTGAGCTCCCATACACAAGCTGGAGGCCCTCATCTCTTTCCAGCATCAACCATGAGTACCTGAATATTCTGCAGTTTCATTAAGCTATGAATATTAGTCTCAGCCAAATCTATCAGCTTTCCTATCCCCATTTTCTAGTTTTATCACTTCAAGCTTCCTGATTCCATATTTCTGCTTCATACAATATCTTGTAAATGCCTTCAATAAAGTGCAATGTCATAAACTGGCTAAACCTAGCACATTTCAACACCTTTTATTCAGAACTATACATTTGTTTGACCTAAGAAAAATAAAAATGAAGCAAGTCTTAACTCTTTCCAACTCACCATTGCTGGGTAGAAGAGGATGAAGACAGCAGATCCCAAGAAGCCTGTTGGACCCAGAATAATCACATTATAAACCATTCCCAAGATGGCCACAATAGGGCCCCCAGCCAACAAACTGCCAACAGCTGCAGCTTCAAACATCCTCTGACCATCATTGGAACAAACATTTATGAGCTGAAAGACAGAACAGATAATTTGATTTAAGGCACAGCTCGTTCTCAAAGGAATATATTACACATCCCTGTTCACATTGCCATTTTCAAAACAAGGCTGCAGCTTACCTCTCCAAGAGACTTCTCCTTGATGTTCTTCAGCTTAAGGATTTTCTTGAAGGCCATGGTCAGGACAGCCCCGCGCAGTCTGACCCCCGTGCGATAGTTCAGCGCCCAGGTTAGTGCCAGGGACCACGATCGCACCACTTCCGTCATAAAGATGCCAAAAACTAAAAACAAGCTGTACTGCAGGTTGGACTCACTCTGCTGGGTATACTCCAAGAGGTGTTTCACAACGAAGGCCTACAGGAAGAAATGCAAGCTTGCATGAACACCCCATCACCCCAGAAGACCATACAACAACTTTATGTTAAGTTAGAAATAAGTAGGCTACTTTGCTTTTAAAAGAGCTGTTTGAAATAGAAAGCATCTTCTTTCCAGAAGTAAAAGGTGTCAATACAAGAAGTACTGTAACACAAGCCCTGCTGAGAGCCAAGCACTGAGTCAAATTTAGTAAGTAAAGAGAGTTTAATTTGGAACCATATTCCTCGCAGCACGCTCCTAATCCTCCGTGTCTTCTAACTTAACATAAATGTGTCAGTTAGCTGAAAGCAATGCATTATCATATAGAAGAGTTTTAAAATATAGTCACTACTTATACATCTGCACACATTAAAAAACATTCCTTCACGTGACATTAAGACCTTTTTTATTTTATCTTTGGTTTGCTTCAAACGTGCTTATTTGATAAAAAGGAACAATGTACCTACAGTTGTAGAGGGGAAGAGTGAGAAGGACATTTGCAAAACATTCCTGGAAATAAACATCAGCAGTTTAATAGTAAAGAAAAAAACAAGCAGAAAGCACAAGGTACGCAATACCACAAATCATTGGGGATGGGGAGGAAAAAAAAAAAGACAAAAAAATTAACCAATCAATCCCTCCCCATACCCTCTTCCCCCAAGAACATAAACACTTTACCTCAGGAATCACATTTCAAATATCACCTGCAGAAAGAAGGCAGCCCCCAGAACCACCAGTTCCCAACTCCAGCTCTTTGTGGTCCAATGGCACAATATAACATCATACAATTCACAACCACCAGCATTAAATATTATTAACTGTGAAACAATAGGCTTTTATTTGAAATGAAGTGTCATCTTAAATGGTAACAACTCAAAACCACTATACAACAGGTAGACCATTGTATAAACATACAATCTGCACATACAGGATAATTATAAAGGGCTAATATCTAACAGTCAGTCTTAGCTTCTAGCAAATTAGATTTTAATCTATACACAAAATTATAAAGATACAAAAACAGAATGGTATTTGTTCACGGAGTCCAAAAGAAGTCAAACTTGAAGGTACCAACAGAGGAGGTTTCTGAGGCTGCACAAATTCTGAAATCTGGTTTTGAAAGTATCCTACAGTAAGGCTTCACAGACAGCAAGAGACTTCCTAGAGAGCTTTTCAACAAGTGTTTTAAAATACTGGTGCTTTCGATATACTAGCACGGAGTAAAGAATTACCTTTGCCCACAAGAAAAATCAACAAAAAATCTGAGACCAAAGAAAATATTTGAGAAGCCTTTCACATCATAGTCCATTGAAGTCCTCTTGGCTAAATCATGTTTTGCAAGTAGGAGTTCTATATAGTTTGAAGAGAGGAAAAAAACAAAACCCCGCAACTCCAGCAAAGGTTTTAATAGCTACAGCCCAGCACCAAATAACAAAAAAAAAAAGGAGATCAAATTCATCTGTTCAGAGGAAAATAATTCTGTACATCAGAACCAAGGAAACATGCTGTTGCTGTAAATAATTTTGCTCTTTTTCACAGGTGTGAATTAAAGCCAGATGTCCATCAGATTCTAGAATGGCCGCTGAGAAAATTTACATACCGACCACTGAACAAATGTGAGGAGCTCACATTCACAGATCTATTGCGTTCCAACTTTCTCCTGATTGGATTTAATTTTACATCGACTGTTTGGATCACAACTGCATACAGTTGCTCTGCAGTTACTGTGGAGATTACTGACTTCTTTTTCCAGCATTCAATCCAACATATGCAACTGAGTCACTGAGCAATTGGGGTGAAAATCCCCCTTTTTCCTCACGAGCTGTAACTCAGCATGGTCGCAGACTGCAAGCATTTTCTCACACACCACAGCATTGCTGAAAGTCTCCAAGAGAGGATGTATAAAGATAGCAGATGTTTCCTGGGGTCTCATTCCTCCCAAAACTTTAGTGCAATTTTGCAGCACTATTTTATTGATTCAGCATCTCCAATGATGAAATAGAGACCAGCTTACATTATACCCCAATTTATTTTAGTTCCGGAAGAAAGAAAAGAGGAAACAGCAGATTAAAGAATTTTGAAAAGGGAGGGGAAAAAAGTCACAGAAAATTAACATTTACATCTGAACAAGTATTATTCAAATTCATATTAGTTTAATGAAAAGAATCCAGCATAAAGTTATTTACAAAACAAAAACATTGCAGCATATAAACTAAGCTAAGGGGGGAAAGAGCTCCTGTGGCTATTACGTAGTGGTTGGTACAAGCTGCTGGGCTGTCTTAAGCATTCCCATGGAATAAACATTACCTTACCTTTGCTCTTGGCGGTGGCTCTGGCCAGCAGGAATGCCTCATCCTGACGCAGAAAACAGCCATCCTGAAAATGCTGAAGAACAGCTTCTGTCACTGGTCCCACTGCAGTGCCGGCATCCCTGCTGCAGCCAGCGCGCCACAGCTGCAGCTGGAGCCAACAGGGAAACTGGAACACTTACCTCCCACAGCTTACCACTCCCCCCTCCAGTAACTGACCAAAGTGTCAAGCTGTGCTCCACTAAAATAGCACATTTACCCATCTCCCAAATGGGAAGAATAGCTCTGAACAGTAGCAAACAGGTACATTGTTCAGACCTGGAGTTAAACCGATTATGTTTAGTAACCAGGAAACCTCTTTGCTCTTCCACCAGAACTTGGAAGTTTTGGTAGCTGATCAAATTGTAGCAAGTATTTATTTGAGATAATATATCACCTATACTAGTACATTCTGATGGTTATTACAAGGCACTCTGACACATGCAGCTGACTCATCAGGTTATAGGTTTAGATTCTGTGCCAGATGCAAAATGTATCAAAATAAAAAAAGAGGAAGATCCTTGAAGGATCTGATACCAAAAAAAAACACCCGACCAAAGCAAAAGAGTCCACACAGGCAGTCTGGAACAACTCCTTTCCAGTTATAACCATCACAATGCTCATTAGCAAAGCCACAGCCATTTGCTGGCATTTCAAGATCATAGACATTCAATTAAAATTTTTGAAGTTTAATATAGTGTTTAACTCCACTTTTATAATTTTCCTCCAATACATGAGGTTAAGTCAAGTGCTTTTCCTGATCTCCCTTCTCACCTTCAGGTGACTGAAAGGGTGTAAGAATACAAGAAAGCACTAATACTTCTGAGGAGACAGCACAGGCATATCCCTGAGGCATGCCACTTTTAAAAACAGGGAGGAGGGATGGTAAAGACTTATTTTCATGCCAAATGGTAGGACCAAAAATGAATTGGGCCTTATTCAGAAAAATGAATAAGGTTGTCTGTAAATGGGCAACTGTCTATAGATAATTTTAAGTTACCCATATCAAGCATCAATTGCAGCATCAGCCCCCAACATAATCAAGCTGGTTTGTTTTCTCCTTTCCCCTCTGGCTCTCTCTCATTCAGCAGTTTGGCTGAGACAAATTGAGACCATTACACTACAGAAATTAGGGGTAGCCCTGCTACAAGTTCTTTGCTAACGATAAAAGCAGCTTCTCAAGCCCTGTAGTGAAACAATGACAGAAGCTCTTCTTGGGAAAAGCTAGTGCTGTTAAAACCTTATCATAATTTATCGTCAATTACCAAAGTATGTTCATGTATTTTATTATAAAGACAACTATAAAATATTACAAAGAAAACAATACCACAGAAACATTCATTGTTATTCATATTACATGAAACAAGGCAAACTTTAAGAAGACTTAAAAAACAGAACATCATTTTTTGATAAGACATTGAAAAGCAGGAAAACATTTTAAAAAGACATTTCACCTAACAGTGCACCCAAGTGTACTTACCCAAGAAATGAACCTCCAGCTTACCAGCACACAAACGTGTACTACTAGCAGTAATACTGCTCCTACTCCTCAAGGGAAATGTGTAGAGAATAAATTTAGTCAAAATTTCAACTTTAAATCTGCACAACATGTGCAACAAACAGGTGACAAAAAATGGTGTGAATGTCAAGTCCCATGTTGTTATCTTCAAAAACGACCCTCAGCAACAAACAGCAGCCGTTCCTAGAGGCAACAACGTTTTCTAACACTTCTACCTGAAACCTGTCTGGCCATTCTCTGTAGGATCAGTAAAGACTATACCCACAGGCTTCTTGAGACCTGCTCACATTAGTTTTTATGCAGTGCTCTCAGAATTGTTTCGGTCCGCTTCTCGAAGACTGTTATTAATGCCAATAATTTAAGATTAGGGTTTTATCAGACTGAATTTTATTCCAAGATAAATTTACAGAATTTCAAAGAGAAAAACAATTAGAAGACCTGCACATAAGAATCTTATGAAAAAAGCAAGTTATGTAGTTAAGCTTATGCAGTTAGGGAAGAACTTTAAACTATACTCAAAACCAAAGAGAAAAAACAAAGTCCATTTCCTCCAGGATACCTAAACTCCCCCTCCCTTCCCCAAGAACTTGCCTGGGTATTCAGCAACTGATCCATCAGCTGTAGGAATCCTATCTTGGATTATTGAATTGCTCTTGAATTTTACCCCAAAATTTCTAGCTAGTCAAAACGTTTAAGTGATTCTGCAATGAAACCTTAAGATTTTACAGCTGGCCATGAGATGGAGCCCTCTGGGGTTGTTAAAAAAAGGATGGATATTACTTACTGGTCCACTGAAACCCGCGAGCTGCGTGATCATCAGACACACTATGGAAAGGATGAGCCTGGTGCGGCAGAAAATCCACACAACCCTCCGGAGAGAAGCATCATCAGGCCCATTTTCTTTTAGTTCTTCCTGCCACAATCTTTCCAGCCTAATAAAAACAGAAGATTTATGACATTTATTCATGTCATAAATTTTTCACCAGGAGAGAAGTTACAGTGTCATACATACTTCTTTGTTAAAACTCTAAGTACTTCCTAGCTCAGAACAACAAAAAAATAATATTAAGAGAAATAAATACACTCTGTGAGGTAGAAAGAAATATCTATGTAGTGTTACTTCCATAGGACAAAGGGATTAAAAACACAATGCTTTTTCTTTGCCTGGAGTTCCTTTGTCAGTCTTAATATACTGACAGTCTTTCTCTGCTGAACTGACTGAAGACTGCAGAGTCAAAAGCTGAAGAAATTCTCATTAACCATAGAAGGTAAGCCTGATCAGAAGATCTGATCCACATTCAAGTCACTTTGCTACTGACAGCATAATTTCTCATTTTAGCACAAGAATTTTTCACTGTAGCCTTGAGAAAAAAAAATTTGTTTTAATAGAAAATCAGATTAAAGACATGCAAAATCAGAATAATTGTACGACACTCCTAAAGATATAATCCTCTAATTTCACTGAAATCGACAAGGCTACAGAAACTGTGCTGAATGAGAAAGCTGTCTCTGAAAGATGAAAGTGAATTCCACCATTCTGAGAAAGGCAAAACAAAATGTCAGTGCTGCTCTAGGGCAACACTATACCATTCCCTGCATGTAATAACATATAATAAATGGAAACAAGAAAACAATAATGAACTACATGTCTTTACCTTCTGCAGTTGACATCTGAAGACTCATGCCTTGATAAAGACCATACATCATCCATAAACAATTCCCCTTTCTTGTATGCTCTGTGGGCCAAAGGAGTGAGCCAGGAGAAGGTCATGGAGGAAAAAAGCCCAGCATTATCAACCGGGTGCTGGTGTCTAAAAGAATTAAAGAAAAATCACAAACAAATGAAAAAGGAAACAGGAAATGTCAATCTTCAAGAAAAACAAAGCCTCCTCTCATTGAAAGCACTCAGAGTACCAAATGGTCCATGCCAGCCACACTTGCTAAACAAATTCTGATGTTTCCAGTACCAGTCAGCAGACCTACATCTGCAATTCTGCTTTGTCACTGGTTTGAAAAGCAAATGCTGTATGAGTTCTGTGGTAGCCTAAAGACGTACTTGGAAGTGGTCCGTATGGGTTTCAGTGCATTCAGACCATGGTGGTATTTGCCCTTGTGATGCTCTTCATCCAGCATTCTCAGCTGGGAATGCACAGAGATGTCCAGTGGCAGGCCCTCTGCCCGAGCTGCTGCTTCCAAGGCATCCTGGCATTCAATCTGCTTTTACAAGAAAGACAACAGATTCAGACTTCAAAACTACATTTGAAGTCCATGACTCCCATCTCCAGCAATTTTGCACCTCTTTCTTCTGCAAATTATTGTGCAACAATCACAGTCATTTCAATGTCTTAGACCACAGGCTTCATCCTGGCAGCAAAGCCATGGAAGGCACAGGTTCTAGATCTGTGTTAGACTACTGCATTTGTAAAACAAATCAGTACCAGTATTGCACCAGTGCATTCAAAGGATAAATCGACTGACCAGACTAATCCTGCCACAGGGAATACAATAGAGAAAGATTACAACATCAAGTACCTATGACATCAGCTCAGGAAATCAATGACTGGCTTATGCAGTGAAATTAAGACATTTTCTAGATGAATTTACACCTTCTTAGTATAATTTAGATATTCTTATCCACAGAAAATACAAAGTATTTTCAGAATTCTACTAAAGTCCCTTCTTCAAAAACACTTTAGATTAAATTTAAAAAAAACAAATATGCACTAAGTAGAATTCTACTTACTTTTATAATGTTTCCTGTTTTTTCTCTTTTTCCCTAATCTAAATGTAACAAAAATGACAATTTTCTCTGCTCCCAGGCACAGTTTCTCAATAGCTCAGCAACTTTGGTAACAGCCACTTACTTAAAAGGCAAACCTTATCTCGGGGAGGGTTTCCACAGCCCCAGGGAAAGGCAGACTTAAATGCTAATCCCAAGAGGAGAAACAGCAATGATACAGGATAGTCAAAATGTTGCAAAGTTCAAACAAATCTTTTGATGAGCAGCCAGATGTGGCAAAAGTACATGAGGAGATGAGCCTGTTATCTGTACTGGCAGAGGGCCCTTGACTAGTTCTGCTAACTTGATGTGCCATTTATTGCAGGACCATGTTACCTGCTTGTGGTGTTCTAGTTTATCGCAACTCAGCTACTTTGTAGAAAAAAAAATTCTGAGGTAAAAATCTTCCGGAAGGTCTTACAAAGATACTATGATTCTACCTTTATGAGTTCACCTATCAGAGCCAAGTTAGCTTGTTTCCTTGAAAAGAAACAACTGTGATGCATTGTAGCCTCCAGCAAACACTAAATGCAAGCACTTGGTTCCTGACTCCCAAGTCATGTAATTATTTTTGGAAGTGTCGCCATTCATCATGGTCTTTGTCTGTACTGTGTTAACATGTAATAGTTTAGCACACTAAGACACTGTTCCCACCCATGAGAAGGATGAGAACAGGAAACTGAAATTGTCATTAATCTGTCCTTTATTTACTTAACCAAAGTTCTTAAACAGTGCCTAAGCATGGTGTCAACAATCCATGGCTCTATCTCAAAAAACAGATTTGCTAAGCTATCACCTAAAGCTATGGGAACAAAAGATAGCCAAATAACACGAAAACAAAAGAACATTAAAACCTTATGACACATGGAGTGACTCAAAATACACAGTACTTGAAATCTGAATTAAAAGAATTCTCACTCAATTTATATTAAATTACTGACTCACTAAAACAACACTGACTTACTAAACCTATGCAAATCAACATTAATAAGGGACCTGCCATAAACATCCCAAAGGAGTCAGTAGCAGGGAAGAGTTCTGCACCACCTCTTTTCTGGATACAACAGAGGAATTTTTGACTGGTTTATTGCGTTACCCCCACAAGAGGCCCAGGGCAGATCTGCCCAAACATCTTGTTGCTGATAACACACTTGTTTCTAAGTGATGCCATAAACTAGTCGTATAAACATTGCTTTTCAGAGCATACCAAAAAAGTGCCTATGAGTAAAAAAAAATCTTCCAAAACAGAAAACACTATGTTGATGAGCATAAAAATAGATTCACCCACTTAGAAACAAGAATAGCTTTTTAATAAGTAAGCACAATTGCAAGGGGTTTAGGCAGTCCAAAGATAATATTCATAAACAATCACTGTGAAAAATAATTAAACTCTTCAGAGCTGCTCAGGAGTTCTCTCAGCAAATGTGGAAAAGCTGCATTGATAAAGACAAGGGCACTGCCTTTATAATGCCTTGCCATAGAGACAAATACAAGCACAAACCCCTCACCGAGAGCACTGCTCATCTCCATCTTGGTGAGATAGTCTTACATGTGGGAATTTGACAATCAAACAAATGCCAAACAATCACATCACTTCAAGATTTAAGAACAAATCCACAGTTCTGTGTAGTTCTCTAAAGATTAAAAAATCCTCAAAGCAGAGTTTATCAGGAAGAAGTGAGGCTCCTAAGTTGTTCTACAATGCACTTCAGGAACAAAAGACTGAAGTAAAAAAACTCAAAACAACCCCAACACTTAATTTAGGTTTCTGATTAGGTTTTCTGATTGCCTGCATGTGTGCACAGTTTTCTTGGAAACCAATGCCTTGAGTCATTACTAATGTGCTACAACAGGCTCCAGCTTTGCTATCGAAATAAATGTCTAATAAACATGAAAAATAAATTAAAATGCACTTTTCCTAATTCATCGACTTATTAATATGCCAAAACAAGCAATTAAATGAGTGATATAACATGGTACTGATAACTCCAAAGAAATGCTCACAGAAACAAACCAAGTCTAAATCAGATATTGCTAGCTGAAAGAGGAAGATTCAATCAGACATGTATTGAGAAACAGCAGATGACTACTCAGCACCAACAAAAGGTCAAAAAAAATGAAGAATTATTACAAAAGACACAAAGGATAAAGCAGAAAACATTACCATAACACTTATAAAACCCTAGGGTTTGCATCCTTTTTGAACACCAGACTATGCCCCTTGTCACTTCAGTTCAAAAAGTGTATTATACTTAAACTTACTTTCCTTGAGCAGTAATAACAATGGGGCTTGGAATAGCATAAACTTAAGATTTTTCAGCTGGATAGATAAAAGGAGTAAAGGTACAGGTATTTGAGAGGTACATAAAGCCTGAAGAACTAGAGAGTGACCACCAACTGTTCTTACAACAAAAGAACAAGGTACACTTATATTTAGAAGTCTCTATCATAGGATACTGTAAGGTTCAAATGCATAAATGGACTAAACACTGGAGAAATAAACTCACATAGGATAAACATATCATGGCTTACTAAACACATGACAGAGGGCAAGAACAATCATTGATCCAGCATCTTATTAATAGCTGGTGAATGCCAAATAAATTTTCTGCACCCATGGGTATCTCCTAACAGCGCATAATAGTTCTGCACTCCACAGGCCATGAAGCTCTGACACACCTGAATACAGGCTGATACAATTCAAGAGATCACTATAAGAATTAACAGATTGATAAAACAGTTAAACTTCTAATCTTGGGGCAATTCCCAAGAGTGGGGTGAGCTCCAAGGAAGCACTATTGCACACATGACCTTCCTTCATGGGTGGGTCACAGAGGGGCAGAGAAAGAGAAGCCCAGTTGGTGCTGCCACCACAGAGCACACCTGCCCCATCTGACTTTCTACAGCTTAGGAAAACAACAAAACCATACAAGCACCTGTTGGCATGAATTCCTTGTCAAGGAATTGGTCATAGCAATGGTAAGCACACAAGGTAATGAGAGAGTCAGAAAGATTACATGGCTGGCTCAAGGCATATGACAGAAAGCCTGAGTGATATGAGGAAAATGAGTGGTTTAGGGGCAAGGGGAAACTATTTGCTCATTAAATTAGAGACAGACAGAGCAAATCTACAATCCAAGGTCATGAAAATGCAGGAAATTTAGGAGCCAAGCTACAAAGCAGTCATATACACATGATGTCAGAAGTTCCATAGGAAGCAAGAATGGCATGAGGAAACTTACTCAAAAAGACAAGCAAACTCAAATATGTGAACTTGCACACTTCTGAAAATGTGCTAGGCAGGCAACATGGGCATCTGAGGATGGGAGCAGGTAAAGAAAAAGGAAGCAGCTGTCATGTAGGTGGGAAGGAAAAAGCCACCCAGAGAAATTCTAGCCTTTCACACAGTCCTATAACAATCTCCTATTTAAGAGAAGGTAGCAATTATTGGTTTGACAACTGTAACATCACACAACTGCAAAGCCAGACAAGACTGGAGGCAAAGCAAAACAGATTTTTCCATCCCTTACTCATCTTGCAGAGAAAGAATCTGATGTGTGCATACAACCCAAAACCCATCAAACAGCTTTGCCCCTTCTTCCCTAAGGCAGAACATCTTCCAGGGCTCAGATCACAGCAGGGAAGAAGCTGCATCTTCTTCTGGTCCTACCAGCAGCTGACAGGAAACTAGAACAGATCTGTAACTACTTTTTTACTAATCCTTACAGCTAACATAGAATACTAAAGCTAATGTGGTTGACTTATTATTACAAAGTTAAAATTGTTTAAGTTGTAAAGGTCTCTGAGCTGGCAACACTGCAGAACAGAACTCCCACCTCTTGCATTTAGCAGCCAGAGCTCAGCAGGCTTCCTTTAAAGTTCCCAGCAAGGAGAGACAAATGGGAAACCTAGAGACCAGAACAGCAGAGCTCAGAACTAGGTGGGCATGTGATGAGAAATAATTCTATCATCACCAGCTCTGCTCAGAGCTTAAAGCATTTGCCATATTACAACTCCAGGATGAAGAGCAATTTAAAAATATTTAAGACTTCATTAAAAGATTGGTGTTACAAAATAAGATTAGTGATTAGCTTGTATGGAGTGGGGAAGGGAAGAAAAGAACCAACTGTTCCATTTAGCTTAAGCGCAACTAAAATAAAACAAGAGTCTAGGAAAAGATCCTCTGAAGTTGTAATTACATTCTTCCCAGAAACTCCTCTGGGTCCAAGAATACCTCCAGAAAGGAGTAAGGGGAATATACACTGCTTCTGCAGGTAGCACAGGCAACCCCTAAAGCATTGTCCAGACTGCAAGTCATCAAACCCCAGAGCATCTGAAAATCAAATAGGTTTGCAGGTCCAAACATTGTCAAGTCTGCAGCTGCTTGGTGAAGGCAGCAAGTGCACTATGAACTTTATGGTCTACTAAGACAATTCTCTTCTCCTTTCACTGGATTTGATGCAGCACACAATCTATAAAAATATTAACAAGGGGATTTGCAGCATTAGGCTCCCAGCCTTCTCTGTAGCTAGGATACTTTATAATACCCTGCCTGATTAAAACGTGAGTCTATTTAAGACTAGTTTGGTGTATCATCCACCCATACCAGCTGTCTCCCTGATGCTGGGGCAACAAGGAGCAGGCACTGGGCTAGATCAGAGACAGCAGGTGTCAGGAAGGAGGCACTGATCCTTTAGGCACCTGCACACATTGACTGCCAAGTACAGACAGCACAGCTGCATTCACACAGCACCAAGGTGAGACCATCAGACAGCATCAGATGCTTAGAAATTATGGTTACAATTTCCATAAAAGAATCAGATCAAGAAGTCAGAGACTCCATTTTCTTCAACCTCCTGAAAAATGGGTATAAATAAAACTTCATGTCTCTGTTGCCTTCCCAGCTTCTGCTACCTGAAAGAACAGCTCTTCACAGCACCAAACACATAGCCAAATGCAGGAATAAGTACAGCTCTGCCATATTTCTCTTAAAAGATACAAATTAACTGTTGAGAAACATATTCTGATTTACCACAACAGTTCAGAGATAGGAAAGCTTGGAGTCCACTTCAACAGTTACATGTGACTTGATTACACCAGATCCATTGTTACTTTTCTGGGCCAGGATCAGCAGAAGTTGTATTAACACGGGAGTCATGGTTTCAAAGCTAGCCTGAGTTTATGCATCCTCAGACTAAAGCAGAAGTTTCCCAATAGTGCTTGGTATTGATTTCAAGGCTCTGTAGCCAAACAAGGTCAGGCTATGTACATGCGGTAAGGCTGAGTATTTTAGTCACATATATTGAACACTTTCACTTGAGGCACAGAAAGTCCTTGGTGAGGACGGGTATATCAGCTTCTTACAGAAATATTTCTTATTTTACCTTGCCCTTGAATTCTGGCCAGCATCAGCTTTGAGGTGAGATGTTCTCAACTCTTTCCTAACAAATCCATTTATTCCTGCAATCCAAGAAATACAGAGTTTGGCATGAAGTGTTTGTTTTAGGATTTTGCAACTGTAGCTGCTATGAATGCACCTGATAAGCAGCTGTGCACGTGCTTAGGCTTGTGGTATCCATGAATTCCTGTCTTTTCTTTTGCATTAAAACCAGTATTCATGATCTTGTAAGCAAAGGTTCCGGGATTCAAAACTAAGGCTGTACATTGATCATCCAGCACTGGAGCTACATAGCTCATGCACAGTGGCAGCAGACTCCTGTGGAATTGTTAATAACCAGCTTTAGAATTGGCACCCCACATGTCTGCCTACAAAGATGGGAAACCAACTCCCCACTAAGCAGATCAACCTAGCACAGCACAGGCTGAGAATTTGGCTCCCGCCTTGCTCAGGTAAGCCCTGCTCTCCTGAACCATCCCAACACCCTGCCATATGCTGGGGGTGTTCTTCAGTAACAATCTTTATTCACGCCATGCCTAAGCCAGGTCACAATAGAAGCTACACAGGAGAATTTTGTACAACACTTGGAGTATCCAGGGAGGCTTTGAACATCAACTCCTATTGAGTGGAATCACCAACCAGTGACAGCAGAAGCCTTGACACCACAGCATTTATCAAGCCTAATACAACAATCTTGTCTTGAACTCACCTTCCAACACATGCTTCCAAAAGCAAACAGTAAACTAGGAGACTCAAACATCTCAGGGCTCTAAACATGTTGACTTTGAAATTCATTAACCTTCATCCTCAAAAACAACTGAAACACAGATTTTGTTTGTGGAACAGCTTGTTTGCCGTCTGTGGTTCAGAGCACAACTGACTGACTATTCCTTATCACTAGGATACAAATTTTCAAAAACTAATAACCATCTCAGTGTCCCAAGACATCAGAACCCCCCCATAAGTTGCTCCAAGCTGAGTTCCCCAATAGTTTGGGATAGATGCAGTGAATATTTCTGGAAACGCTTTATAGCTGTACACTGAGTTTCTGAAACAGCCATAGAGCAGAATGTCTGCAGCACTAATATAGAACACCACAATGGAAAAGACACTGCAAGATTTCCTTCACTGATAGCTAATCTACTCCTTACACACTTCTGGTCATGAGCAGGCTGATTTAAAAATCTGCTCTGAACAAAGGAACAGCAATCTACAGTAGTCAAAGACAATACCAGCATGTGGTCAGAGCTGAGGTTTTATGATGTGGCTAAGGCTTGGAAAGAAGATGGCTGTGCACAAAGGCAGTCAAGTTCCAATGGAAGCTGTGAATTATCCAGAATATCAGTGTTCCTCTAGAAAATGTCTCTGCCCAGTCACAGACCTCACCTTTCTGTTCCTGCGGTTAAGCAGAAGGCTTCTCTGATACCATAAACCCCTCTCCAAGTGTCAGATAAGCTTTTGATACATGACTGGCTTTGGATATGTTCCTTTTTCAGATGGTGATATGTGCATCTAGGCATGAAGGACAAGGTAGAGATACCCCTTCTTCAGTGTGGTTAGAGGGTCATCCTAAAGCATACACCAAAAAATTCTAGGATCTTCTATCAAGTGATCCTTAACAGAATCACTTGATTCTGTGATTACTGTGTCAGTGACTGCTTTACTAGTAGAATTTCAATGGTAAAACAACAAAATATTATTGTAACCAATAAGTTCAGTTGTTTGGGATATCATGGAATTAATGCATCTTTAGAAAGCACCACCAATGTTTGCTTCTGCACCTAGTCTGATTGTGTTCAAAGTTCTCAAAAATAATAGAACTGCTGCAAAAAACAAGATTTTAAAATTTTGATTTCATTTGACTTGAAAAAGTAAAAAATGTTTACTTGCTTATGAAAATATGCAATCATCTGGAAAAATGTAGACACATCTAGCAGCTTCAGCTACAAGTAACAGTTTATAGTTAAGCTGTCTAGGACTGCTCTAAGCATGGAGGGCACAGGCAGAAGTACCCAGGCTACACTCACACCCCTATTTTTAACCTGTTGTTCAGTTGACTCAGACACTCAGATGCTTCAGAGAGGTTAAGGCAGAATTGATCTATTTAAATACTCAGTGATAAATCACTTCAAAGCTATCAGTGCTTGAAGGATTTACATCAGTTCCAACAAGTTCTGATCACATTCCCTGTTGTCTTGGGCAAAAGATGTCAGAAACAAACCTGAAAAACAAGAGATCAAGGTAAGGACAGGAATATTAGTAGGGCTTCTGATAGCTAAAGTTAGCAACACATTTCCTGCATGTTTGAAGTGATCTCTACAGTTCCCCTGGCTGGTGTCTTGAAACACAGCAGTTTGCACTTGAGATTCATCACAGATGCAGTCATTATCCTTCAGCAGCAAGAACTTGATCCTGAACAGTACATTCCAGCCAGAACCAACTACAGCTTGGAGTACAATTTGTAAATAAGTGCTGTAGCATTGTTAACATGGGAAGTTGAATTCCAAGAACTGAGTTCTCATAAGCTCTGTATATCATAGAAGCAGCTTGTTCTCATATCCTCCTCTTTTTGTAACTGTAATGGGGTAGGAAAGCTAAATTCATTGCCTGCTATTCCATCAAATAAACAAAATCTACATTTGAGACAAGCCTATTCCAAAAGCATTTCAAAAATAAATTATTTCTCTTCCTCATCTGTCATTTTATAGCATATTTCATGGACAGTGGGGTCTGTCCTCCCCAGAATACACTGCTTCCATGAGAAAAACTACATACAATTACTTCAGCTGCAAGTTGAAGGGCACAGGTACATTCTGAGAACAGAAAGTCCTAAAGGTGTAAGTACAAATCAATATTTCAAAACATTCTTTAATTATTACTCACTGGTCATGTAACAGCTTTTATAGATGAAGACCACTCACTGTAGTGCAAGGCAGTAAGTGCACCTACAAGTTCTCCAGCAGAGGCATGTCCCCACAAACAATAAGCCCAATTAGTATGGTACTATGCAGGGGGAACATGTAGTTAAGACTCTTTTGTAAGCTACATTAAGGTCTCCAAAGACTTAAAAATCAATTGTTATCAGAACACACTGCAGACACTTATTCATGAGGTGAATATATGTATTCACAAGCTGAATAAATTTTTTCTTGGATTTCAGTCCCAAAGTGCCTATTTCAAAGGTCCATATTTCTATAGCAACATTCCCATTAAGTACCAGGAAACGTTGGATTAGTCCTACTTATATTGCAGAATTATTTCAATTATGATTCCAGGAAGCCTGTTTGAAAAGCTCCTGTCTTTCAGAGATGTGATCTTTCAAGCTGTGACCAAGCAGCATTTAAGCTTCCAAGGAAAGAATTGCAAGTTCTTTTTCACTATTGTCATGAACACACTTGTGGTAGTTTGAAACAGCATCCTTTCAGCTGGAAATAAACACAAGAATGGAGGTTTCAGGACAGAAAATGGAAAGCTGAATATAACCTTTTGCAATGCAAAGAAGAGACACACAAAAAAGCACTGGGACCTTGGCTCAATGGTAAAACAGGTCTTTCACCTATAAAGATCATGATCAGAAAATCAACTAGACTTGTCTGCTTCAAGTTAAGAAGGATACAGAAAATGCAGCAATATAGGCAACAAAAAACCCCAATGAGTCATATTATTGATCAGCCAAATGTACTTGTAGCCCTGCCAGAAGCAGTCATCACCACTGGCCATGAACCAGTGGCCCCTGACTACTGTCCCCAGAGCACAGAGAACTCAACCTTACCCTATAAGGGTGCACCATGTTAGCAAGAAAGCCACCTCATGCAGTGAAAGTCTGCTGCAAAACAGTCTTAAACTTGCATTCCACAAAGATCTGAAGTTAGTGGTGAAATAACAGCCTACATCTGCTTGCAGCTTGTTCCTGGCAATACAGACCATGCTTACAGCTTAGTCATTTTCTGGTCAACCCAATTCAAACCCTGAGCCAGATTTTCTACAAGAAATTTGAGAATCACAACATCTCTACTGATGGTACAGTGGACTCTATTGTCCAAGTGACAGAGTTCCACCACAGCTTATCCCTCTATCTGAACTGCTGTGGTCCTACTCTTCCTCATCACATCAGCCCTCTGTTGTGTTCTGCCACCAGCTGTGCCAAGTCAGTTTAGGCATCTAACCCAATCCAGGTTCCATAAAAGATACAATAGCAAAGGACAGAGTTCCTTCTCTTCCCTTGAAACACCACTTTCTTCACAGCTTCTACCATTTCCTTACATGCAGAGGGAAAGTGCTTAACCAAACAGACAAAGCTCAGCCTTATGAAAGGGGAGTCTTTGCTCTTCCCTAAGCCAAGTATGCTGCTGAACCAGAGCTTGTTTCAACTAGAAAGGGAAAAACTTGGTACATAAACATGAATGCCTACCTTAGATAAGGTGTTATGAATACCTCTCCTTTTACTTAACCTTAGTATTCTGCAAGCAAGCAGGATTTAATCTCACTGACATGTAGCAACAAATTCAGAGCTGTTTTGTGTCTGTGGACTATATACACCCGAGCTGCAAGGCTAGCAAAACAAAAATGGTACCAATGTCTGAGCTAGAAGTTAACACAACCTTGGCATACTGAACAAGATAACTACCAAGTAAAGTGGGAATCCTATCAGAACCAGAAGATGCCATTAGCAAAGCAAGTTCAGTTCATTCTTCTACTCAAAGAGAACAAGATAAAGTTCAGTGTATGAGCTTGGGTAAGTCTTTCTCTTACATCAGTAATCACAAGTTTACAGAACCCCTGTTTTGCAACCAATTATCTGTGTGTACTACCCTGTAGTCATAGGCAGCATATCAAATGGTATGGGTAGAAGGGTAAAAAAGAGCAGCAACCAAGTTAAGCTGACCTGAAGCTGCCTCAGAGTTAGAGATTTTCATGCCAGGCTGTACAGACATGCAGGATTTGGCTTACTTTCTGTCTCCACAAAATAAAAAAATAAAAAAAAAGAATAAAAAAAAATAAAAGTACCCACAAATATGCTGGTTTCATGATTTCCTTTAATTAAAAATGTACAGGTAAGGTAAAGATTGTTTCCTTTAAAAGTTAATCCTGATTAGATGATGCAGACTAAAAGGGAGAGATAACATGCAATGATTACTGCTGAACTCCACTGCCACTGGTCAGGAAACAGAGCTGCCCACCAATGGCATCACTGTTGTCACCAACAATTTGACAGAGCAGATTTGCTACTGGACAGGGCAGGGTGGGTGGCAAGCCCATGACATCAACATGGCAAAAGCCATAAAAACCCACACCGTGCCTCGAGGGCTCGGCTGTGCACCAGTGCCTGCTGTAATGCAATCAGACTCCACCTTGCTGAACACGGCAGCAGCACTTGCTGAGTCATAGAGCCTGTGGGGACACCGGAGCTGCAGGGCCTGCAGGCTGCACTCAGCTGCTGCAGAGCTCAGCTCTCCAATCCCAGTCAGCAGTGCAGCCCTGGGAAACCCTCAAACCCACTGAAACAAGGGAAGCTGAAATACAGAGTATCTCAGCAGCTACTGTAACACAGCAAAGATTAAGTCTCTTTAGAGGTCTTCACAATTCCTCCGTACAAATATGGCAAGTTCGCCTATTTCCAACCCTCTCACAGCCAATCTATGTGGAATGACCAGCAGCACACCTGCAAGGAACTCATCATTGTGAAAATCAGACAGAAGCACTATTAACTTTATTTGTTTGTCTTGAGAAAAATCTACAGTGTGTACACATATATATCCGTCCTTGGAGTATTTCAGAAAAGGTCAAGAACAGGATATGCAAGAAAATATTAGCTGCTCTGAATGCTAGCACTGGAATATCTTTAAACTTCTTCAGCTGGCAGACGTTATTAGTTTCTGGCCATATCTTTCATCAGCATGGGTGTTTCCATTTCTCTGAGCCTTTTTTCCTTATAGTACTTGGTAGTATATGCACTCTTCCCAGTGAAAACAAGCTTTAAAAATTAGAAGCTCTGAACAATGACAGGCTAGCTCCAAGCCAGTGGTTATTTCAAGACCCAGCTCTCAAAATAAACTAGAATTATGATGATACCTCACCATGTTAAATACACTGATGTTCAAGAAAGTTTTCAGTAATAATTACTTTCATCTGAGGGGAAAAGTAAAAAAGTCAAGCTACTAGAGCAAGCTAGACATCTGTTTTAGAAAATTAATCCTTGAAACAACCATGGCATGATTAAGAGTTTTTTCAGCTGCCAACACTGAATGGTGCATGATTTGTGCCGAGTGCTTCACTGATTTTCCTTGGTTGTAATGATTCTCTAAAACACAAAGGTTTAAAAAATTTCCTTTATTCACATCAATAGCTGAATACTAGAAAAAAGTTTTGCTCAAATGGTACTGAAAAGCCATATTTAAAAGCAAAAAATGCTTAGTAAGTGTTAAGACCTGTTATCAAAATAGCTACAGCACCCTTTGGAATGACCTCTTCCACACAATAGGCAATACTCATTATTGACCTTCAATGCAGCAAATCTATATACAGCTGGCACAGCAAAAAGGCTGCTGCATGTAATTTAATAAACATAAAGACTGCAAAATAAACAATGAAAAAGAAACTGACCTTAAGTTTAGAATGCTGAAAATTAGGCTCTTCCTGCTCTTCATGCTGCACCGAGTCAGCTCTCTCCCTCACACTCCTATACCCAGGACTGGGTATAATGTACTCTTTTCCTATGTCGATGTCTTTCATCTTCTGTAAACGCCAGGGTTTACACGTGTACTTTCACCTCAAGTATCTGAAAAATAATTAAATTCCCCCTCATTATGTGCCGTGCCCAAAACACCAGTTACTTTTAGTCACCTATTTTTAAAGTTAATCTTCAGAATCAAAATCAATACACAACAGCAAATGAGTTATATTAGAACAGCGCCGTAATAACATGGCTTTCAAAGTCCATGCAAGACTAACTTCTCATGAACTAGTTTAAACATACCCTGAGGTAATCAAATAGTACAATGATCCTCAATGCACTAGAGTGCTGTCATAGTTCCTCCCTTAGATCTCTGAAATACAATTATGCAATCTGACAGACTAAAGCAATAGCTACAGCATTTAGCTGAAACCGTGAGAAACTTGCCTGCGAAGACCAAATCCCCAAAGTCTTTTGTAAAGAGTTTGAAATTGCATATATACAATAATTTATTGGTACAAAGTTTTGCAAAAACAATCTCTCTGGAGAGATCACTTGATAACATTAGTCAGTAGAAACACTCGGGAGAAAACGGTGTCTTTTCTCTATAGCATTGCTCACTTACTCCATAGGCTTGAGCTATAATTAAGTGCAGACATACACAGGAATGAGTCACACCTTCAGTGCTGCAGGTTTCCACCCAGTCTATCAAACTGCACTAAAAGGTCAGAAGGAGAACCAGAGTCTGGAAGACAAAAATCACTCCCCTCTGCGAGACCCTGTTTTATAACTCAGTTTTATCGCATTCTGCCACCCGCCTGCAACTAAGGCGATGGGAGACGCCTGGCTGCGCTACGCTGGTCAGACTGCACCAGCGGCTCTGCCGGGCTGCGCGGGGCTGCCTGGGCTCCGCCGCTGCAGCATCGCCGCCAAGAGCACCGCGGGGCGGGGATGCTGCACCCGCGGGCTCCGCGCCCCGCCCGCGGCGGGGATGCGGGACAGCCCCCCCGGCCGGATACCCCCAGCAGCCCGGGGGGAGCGCCCCTCCGCTCTTTCCCGGCCCCCCGTGTCTGCGCCGCACTGCCGTAAGCACGGGAGCCGCCCCGCCCAGGGACAGGTGCGCCCGGCTGCAGCTGAGCGGGACAGAGCGCGGCGGGAGAGGGCACCGCGCAGCCCCTCCACCGGGGGCGAGGTGAGGGGGCTACTCGGCCGGGCTCCCAACAGGAGAGGGTACAGCAAAGCCGCCTCCTCACCACACCAAGGCTCACCCGTTGCCAGTACCAGCCGCACTCACCTCCGCCCGCCGACGGCCCCGCCGCAGCTTCTCCACTCCGCGGCCGCGAACCCAAACAACGCCGCTTATAGCGGTTCCGGCGTCCCCACTGCGCCTGCGGGCGGGCGCTGCGGCGGCCACTCCTTCCTGGTGCCCCACGGGAGATGTAGTCCACTTCTCCGATCTAGGCACTCACTTGCTCCTGATAGTGAACTACATTTCCCTCAAGGCCCCGCGCGGGCCAGCTCCGTTTGGCCGCGCCTCCGTCCCGCCGCGCCCCGCCCAGCCCCGTCCCGCCGCCGCTGCCGCAGCGTGGGGGGTCTGGAACGTTCGCCGCCCGCTGGGGCGGCCCTGCGGCGGGGAGGGCGCACCGGGGCACCGTGCCTCGCCGCTCCTCGCCGCTCGGGAGGGCGGCAGCGCAATGCAATGCAGTGCAGTGTAGTGTAATGCAACGCAGCGCAACGCAGTACCGTGCTGAACCGTGCCGTACCGGGCGGTACCGTGCAGTGCGGGAAGGACGGGTCCTTCCACCGAGCCAGTGCCGGTGGGAGGAATCGGGGTCTGCTCTGTTCGGACACCGCACGCAGAGCCGAAGGGCTGGCTCGGTGCTGGAGAGGGCGAGCGGTGTCTCGGTTCCCTCCCGGCAGCGGGGGTGCCGCAGGGCGCTGCCCGGTGTGGCGGACACAGCAGCGGCTGCGGCCTCGGTGTCCGCCCCTCCCGGCCGGCCCGCAGCCTGTCACTGCCGGTTATCTACAGCCCCTCGGCCGGGGAAAGTGCTCCGTGCCCTTATCTGGGGCTTAACCTTGGCCGGGGCCGCGGTCAGCAGCGGCTCCTGTGCGCAGCGGCCGTGCCCGGCAGCCGCTGCCGCAGGCCTACGACGCGCTCCCCAAGGAGCCGGGCACGACTCCCTTGCCAAGCCCCAGCTGTGCCCTTCCAGCTCCCTCAGACCACCTAAAGGGACGGGGAACTTGTCCCAGGGCTTTCGCAGCCAAGCTTTGGTGGCTGAAAGGGATGGAGGCTGCGGCTGTGTCCCTGTGGGGTGGTGGCTGAGGGCCAGCAGCCCTGCTTGCCCTAAAGAGTGACACAGGGTGTCCAGCCCCCGCCTCAGGGGAGTCACTGAAGGAGATGGACACAGAGATGGACACAGCCGCGCTTCCTCTCACAAAGGGCTGTAAATATCCTTAACAAACCCTGAGCTGTAGCTTCTCCCCTGCTGCGTTTAAATACCCTGTCCTCAGCTGACATCCTCCTTCCACCAGCCAGATTTGGCTGATGTCTCATTTAAGTGGTTTATGTAACGAGTGCCTGTTTGCACCGCAGTCCTTGCTCTCCTGTCAGGAATGTTTGTGAGAGTCAATTTGATAGAAATGCTGAAATGAACTCAGGTAAACGAGGGAGATGGGAATCTGGAAATAAAGGTGGACCAGAATATTCCCTCCAAGCCCCCAAGCCAGAGGTAAAGGTAAAAGGTGTCACTGTGCAAGTAAGAAGGACAGCCTTAAGGTACCAAAGAATCCCTATAGAGCTCCCTGACACACATGGTCACACACCCTGCAGATCTCTATTTCTGGAAAAAATGAGAATCAGCTCTATTGCAAGGGCTTTTAACAGTTTAGGACAGGGGAACTGACAGACAGACATTGCCCAGATACAGTAGCCAAGAACAAATGTAACTGCTGCATTTTTCTGCAATCTCTTCCCCAGACAGGGGAATCATGCACAATCACAATCACACGGTTTCAGGTTGGACTGGCATTTTGTTGGGGAAGACACTCAAGGTGCACTTCATGCTTTATAATGCTGTGTCCCATCAAAATGTGGATTTTAGGACGGAAGCCAGGAGGCAATTTACAGTAAATCCCTGAACAGTCATTAAACTGATGTTTGTTTGCACCAAACACTCTGGAATGTAGGGGTAAGTAGATGTCCAGATAGCGAGCTGTGTAGTTAAACAGCATAAACAGAAAGGACAAAGAATGACTGATGGGGAAAATAAACCTGTGTTAAAGCTTTAAGGTGAATCATGGGTATTTTTGGGTGCTGACCTGAAATTGTTCTGAGTGTGAGCATGTCTTTGGGCCCTGGGCTGTGGAGGAAAACAGAGCTGCTTTTTGGAGGTGGCTGGCTGTTTTTTGAGCTGCTGACATGTTGAAGCTCAAAGGCTCTGCATCACATGCTTGTAAAGGAAGAAGAATATAAACCTCCATTATGCCAAAGTCATTACAAAATGAGTTCAGAAAGATGAGCAGAGACTGTTGTTTAAGCTAAGGGAGCCAGAGCCCTGCCTATACTTGTTCTATCCTCTATTTCTCCAGTGCTGGAGGAGGCCTGAGAGTAAAAGGGAGGACATGAGTGCTAGTAGAACACTGCTGGTAAATAATGATGTGTACACTCTACTCAGACTAGCTCTGGGCAATGGGCTGGCAGCAGCATCAGGAGTGTTTTCACACCTGTGGTCCTACGAGTACGTTCTCCTTGAGTACAGTGGTGGGATGAAATGCTTAAGTAGGCATAACCCACTTTTTAGTGTGTCACAAGTCTCCTCCAGCGTTTGTTCTAAAGGCTATAAATGTACTGGTGCTACCAGCCAGAGGAGTTACATCTTTAGCTCCAGTGGCAGCAGCTAATGCTTTTAGTGCTGCGAGTCCTGGATTCATCCCTGAGGGATGGGAGCTGTTACATAAACAAGGCCTGTACAGTATTAAAACTTGCCCTGATTCAAGATCTGGGATTTGCTGTAATCAGACCTGACTGCAAAAGAAAAGCAGAGCCAGACCAAAGAGCCAGCAGCAGCTTCAAAGCCAAGGTCTGCAGACCAGGGTGAGGAGGCAACATCTGACAATTAGTTTTCTTAGAGGTGTCCAGGAGCTGCTCCCCTCCACCCCAAAACAACCATCATCAACAAACCTAAAGCAATGCTTGAAACAAACTGATTTGAGCCACTGGAGCAGAAAATGGAGCATCTCCAGATTGATCAGGAAAACCAAGGTTTAGTTTGTGGGAGTGTTGGTCTTTGTTCATCTGTCTCTCCTATTATATCTTTCCTGTAGGACCTGAGGACCTGCTTCTGCCTTTTGGGGAACTGGAGCAGGTACTGCCCAGGTGAATAAACTGACCTGAACCCTGAACAAAAAAAAAAATTTCAGGACATCCGAGCCTAAGGAGCATGGCTGCACTCAGTGCTCAGTGTTTGGGTTCATATCATTGCAATTAAGACCAGCCATGCAAAACCCTGTTACACACAGGACTAGGAAGCAGAGAATTTCTTATGTGCTGAAGGAGGTGTCTTCCTTTGACACAAATCTGGACACGGGGAAGAGCAGTCCTCATATGCAGAGGACATCATCTTCTTACCCTTCCCCACTGGAATGCTTGGTGCAGGGTGCTGACACTTGCATTTTCAGCATGAGTTTCCTGAGTGTGTCCCTCCTGATGAGCATGCTGACAGTTGTTATGCTTGCTAGTGGTTTTCTACTCTCTTGCGGATCAGAGCTCTTAGCCATGAAGTGCAGAACTCACAGATTAATTGGACAGCTCAAGTGGAGGTCCCATGACCAAATTTAGCCTGTAGCACTGCAAACAGTAACAAGCCCAGAAATAGGGAGGTCTGAAGAGACTGCATTATCAGCTTGTTCATGATTCTCTATCCCTGTGCAGTGGCCAATCTTTTATTGTCCATCATGTCCTAGTCTCCCTCCCACACAGAGCCTGTTCGGGATTTTGAGCTCCCAGAACAGTCCGAAAATTTTCCCATTGCACTGCAACTACTTCACATCACTCTTCTGGAAAGTAATAACTTAGTCTCAGCTGGGCCACATGAGCCACCAGTCCATGTGGGCAGCTTGGCAGATTGAAACAAGTTGCCCACATAGGTAGGTATATGTTGCCAACAACTGGAGGGCAAAGAGACATTGCTATTCATTTTCCTTTGTATCTTGTATCCACTTTCACAGTTCCAGAGGAAATTTTTTGTAGCAAAATCATCAACAAGATCACTGAGGATAGTCATTCTTAATCCATCATACTTAGGCTACAGAGTTAACATCCCATTGTGGAGACAGGGAGGGAGGCAGAAGTCAACGTGGTACTTGTAGCAGGGCTGTCACAGACTGCTGTGGCTTGCTCAATCATTCTCCTCTTCAATCTCACTAGAAAATAAACAATTTGGGGACATCAGTGGGCTGGGTTTGTCACGTGAAAACCACAGTCCAGTTTCCTGCAAACAATGATGTTAATAATCATCAATAACATTGCACAATAGGTCATTATTGTTACAGCAAGATTTGGGTACTATTGCTTTTAATTCAAGCAAAGTTATGGTATCCAATGGATTGATCATGGCTTGCAATTGAAGAACTAGAGGCACAAATACTCCCTGCACATATTTAGTGCTGCTAGCATCAGTCTTCCTAAATATCCCTCTGCACTGGTCTGGAGAGGGTCATGAGCACTGCCCACCAAGCTGCCTGTAGCAACACCTGGATAGACACAGCTGTCCATAGACACAACTGTCCATAGACACAACTGTCCATGCCGTGCCAGGCACCTCCCTGTCTGCTGGACATGGGTACTTCTCCACAAGACTATGCACACACCAGCCATACACCATTCATGCCTACCTGGTTCCATCCAAACACACAGCATGGGGCTGATAACCTCCCTACATGGATGTGGTACCAAAACCTTTCCCCCATCCCAGTCACAGCTGCGCAGAGGGGCTAGCACACTTGAAGCACTAAAGACCCAGGGCCATGATCTAAACATTTCCTGGAACTCAGCATTGTCCATGCAGCTGGTCTGGTTGTCAGGGCATGTGAGGCACAGGACTTTGTGGGATGCTCAAGACCTAATCAACACCAGAGGCATCCCTCACTTCACAGAATGGGCACTCTCTGAGCTCTCGCTTTTTCATTACTGCAGTTTCATTGTGCTTACAGCTCTACAAATGATTCATCCAGGCATTCAAGTTCATGTGCTTTCTGTTGGTTCAGTGCTGAACAATCTGTGTTGCTGATCAGAAACTGGTGAGAGTGAGGGCCAGCTCACACAGCACAGTGGAGAGCTATTATTTCCCCACCCTTTCCTCAGAAAAATTCTCAAGAGGGATATGATGTATTTGGAATGAGAGAAAACAGGAATCTTTCTCTTTCCTCCTGACCTGTTTTAGCAGAAGGAGTTCATTAATATCTTAATATACCTGTGCATTTGGCTTTCCTGGAAACAAACTGTACTTGCTTGATGTTTGTGCAAAGCTGTTGGCAGTGTGGGCATTCACATTGTGATTATGTTTCAGGGGATGAGGCTCCTAAGCTGATCCAGGCAGAGATACCACTCCAGGCTACAGCAGTACCACCCATGGCCTTCCCATCAGTTCACGTGGGAGGATGAACCTTCCTAGCCAAGCTAACAGTGTTTTACTCTTGCTCTCAATAGCTTCTACAAATAGCTATGCTTTTGCAACAAATATCTCTTGATGTTATTTTTCTTTTTTCAGGTTTTGATCATCCTGCCCTCTTTCTGCAGCATTTATGCTTGTGAAAGTGCAGAAGTAAAAGGTGCAATGCTGGGCTGTATCACACAGATTAAATTTGTTTGTAGTTCATCATTCAGGTCAGGAGGAGAAAGCACTGAAAAAGTATCTTATTTCATATGCTACTTTCTTTGGGTTTTGGGAGAGTGGGATACAAATAAAACCCTTCCAACACAATTAGCAGCAACTTATTCAGAAATGGTTTTTCTTACAGAGAAAAGCAGGAAGGTTTCAAAGCTGTTGCAATGTCTGAAGTGTAATCCAGTGCAGAAAACCAGTTCAAGGCAGTTCATACCGGGACTGATTGTTCAATTTTTCTTCTATAAACCTGATAATTCAAAGGACAAGATCAATTCAAGGGCAAAGCACTGCCCAGGGAGCAGAAGCTGGTGCAGACCTACACGGGTAGCAAGTTTTGTGATTCCTGTGCCTCGCACCACACCCACGGCTAATGAGTAATTGGTAGCAGTCAGCAGCTTGGGTCAGGCTGGAGCCTGCCTGCTCTCACTGGCACAGCAGACTGTGTTGTATGGCTGGTTATTTGATGAAATTAGTGGAAAGGACAAACAGTGCTGTGATAAAGAAGCTGGAGATGTGTCTGGATGAGCATTAACGGGCTGGGATGCATTCTAACTATACCACTCTGGCTTTGGGAGTTAGGTCCTTTCAGCTTGACCCCTGGTTCATTTCCCATAGTCTGCAGATGTACAGCATTGGCTTTGGTTAGCCTGAGGCATGCAAGGAAATACTCCTCTAACCCCCCTCCAAAAGCAGCCCAGGACTGTCCCCAAGCCAGGGCATGGAAAAGGGAAACAGCCACATCAGAATGCTGTGTTCAGTTCAGTTTGCTTTTCTGGAACAGTTTTTGGGTTGGCCAATCAGCCATGGCTGGGGCGACACGTAGGCTGTGGCAGGGAGAACTGGTTTAAACAGCACAAACCCCAGAGCTGGTGGCCAGAGCATGGTGCAGCACGACCTTCCCACTGTCTCCCAGGGACACAGTCACAGTCTGCTGCCAGGGCAAAGCACCCTCTGTCCACTCCTCGTTTGCTTCTGTGGAAACAAAGCTGGGGGTCCACTGAGGTGAAAGTGCCACTGCTTCCAGCTGCATGGAAAGACCAGAGCCAGGCACAGCCCAAGGTCACTTGGCTGGCTGGTATTGGGATGTGGGTTTCTTTTGGTTGGCTGCTTATGTGGCAGTGCAGAGCCCGCTGGATGGGCACCATCAGGATGTACCATGGAAAAACAATGTGTGGATGGATGCAGCAGTGACAGGTCTGTGTAAAAGTGCAAAGTGCTGCCTCCTGCTGCTCTCTCTGCCAGCACCCACAACAATGCAGCTCCTCTGAGCAGCTCCTGGTTCATGAGCTGCAAATCAGACATAGACAGACACCATCTCTTTCACCTTCCAGCAGATGATGAGATTGCCATTAGCCATGTCTTCACTCCCATTACCCCAAATCCTTCCCATTTCCTACTTGTTGTCATGTGACCCTGCCAGCAAAGGGTCTTGGGGACACTGCAGAGCAGTGACATCCAACACCTTCCTCTGCTGCTCTCTCCTTCCCCAGGACACGGTTCCTGGGTGCCATCAGCTCTCTCACCACCTATTCTCATCCTCTGCTTGTTGACGACAGCTCAGCTGGTCATTACATATGGGGAGAAGGTACTGCAGGGTCTGCCACTACTGCTGGAGTCAAGGTCTCTGTTTCCTCATGTGTCCTAAAACCCCAGGGCTTTTCCATAGTGGAAATACAGCCAGCTTGTATTTGCCTCCATTCTCCCAGATGTCCCTCTGGGATGCATAGGAAGGATGAGCCAGCCTGAGCAAGCACACAGCAAACAGCCTGTAGGGAGAGGGCCACCCTGTCCCATTGGAAACAGCATAAACAGCATGAATGAAAAAGTCTTCAAAAAAAGAAGAAAAATAATTAAAAATGCTGTGAGCCCCTGGCAGTGCCTGGAATCCCACGTGGTGGAGAAAAGGCCGTCTGGGATGCCAATTTTGGAGCTCACCAGTGTGATCATCCAGTTTTAGAAGCAAATGAGGACAGCCAAGGTCAGAGAGCATTGGGCCTCTGGGATTGTCGCTGTGCAGCTGAAGACTGGGAAAAAGGGGAAGCTGCAGGTCAAACACAGCTCTGTCCTCGCTGCTGCAGCTGGGGCTGGGCTCTCCCAGGTCTCAGGGTGGCCAAGCCCCAGACTGGCCTGGCTGGCCACAGGGATAATAGGGGCAAGAGCTGGGGTTTTTGGAGACTCCTGCTTGTGGTTGCAGGGGAAGGCAGGCAGTTCTGTGTTCAGAAAGCAAGGTGATGGGAACTCCAGGGAGTAGTGAGTAATTGTCAGGGCTTGGGAGACTTGCTCTGTTCTGCTGCTGGGGGAGAAAGCAGAAGAGGCAGTTGTGTCCTGCTTTCCCCTCCCAGAAAGAGTACAAGGTTTCCTGGGGGTTCCTCAGACAACTCCCCTGAGTACCTCTTGTTTTGCTGAGCTAATTCCTTTTGCTTCCTCAGGAAGTGCTGCCTGAGCACCAACAGCCACCCTGCACTACTGTCAGAGCCCCAGGCTCCTCAGGAGCCCCATGCTCCCCTCTGTTAGCATTGCTAACCCCAGCCCCTACAGGAGTTGTGTGGGACTGGCATGTGAGGGGTGGATGAGTTTTTGTGTCCTGGTGGACTCCTGGCCCCTGAGCTGTGGATTAGAGCCACAGTGCAAGGAGGCTGGGTCTCAGTCTGGGTGGCCGTGGCACTCATTCAAACCTCCTCTCATTGCTTCAGCTAGTGGGACCATGGGGATGGCCACTGTGGGACACCAAACTATTTGGGACAAAGCCTAGGCAACAGCCTGGGTTAGCCATGGTGGAGCCTGCTGTGAAGATACCCCAAAAGGAAATACTTGTTAGTCTGAAACTTAGAGGCTGTTGAGGCTGCAGAAATGTCTGAAAAGGAAGGCGTATGTCTGGTGTAGGTTTGTTTTGCCACACAGAGCCATGTCATGTGCCCGTCCCATGTGCTGCAGGCGGGGACAGTCCCCCAGCTGTTCTGAGCTACAAATAGGAAAAGTCCCCTGTGTAATCATGGCTTAGGTCAACTGGAAACAAAGCACTCCAGCTGCTGTGTGCTGCTCTCCATCACAACTTGGGAGGACAGGAACCCTCCCAGCAGGGATGAGAACAGTGCTTGAGGAGTGGGAAGCAGCTCAAGGGCCTGCAGCCTGGTTAATTCAAAGCACAGCCCCACAACCCCACAACACTTAGAATAACAAACAGCCTAATACTGACAACCAGAAAATAGCCCAGCCTCCAGACTCCCCCTGCCCTCTCCCCAGGATTGGGAGTGCAGCATGTGGGAGCTGAGGGATGTAAAGCCCTTGAAGCATCAGGATCATCTCCTCCAGAATGCAATTACAGGGTGAGAGCAGGGAGACAGTGGTGAATTCTTGGGCTGGTCAGCAGCTTGTTATGTGACCACAACGGTACCACATCTCCAAACTGTGGCTCAGTTCCTCCTCCTAAGAAATGTGTGACTGCTGGAAACCATGTGATAGAGGCATAGGAGAGTCACTGTATGAAAAGCAGAGCAAGGTCTCAAACCACTGCTGGGCAGAAGATCCTCCCCATGAGGACCTCCCCTCTTCCTCTTAAAGACAAAAGATTGAACAGTTTGAACTAAAGAAACATACACTATTCAGACCCAGCTCCTTGTTGAAGTGAGGCACATGTACCATCAATCACCAGCTGCTTCTGACTTGAAAATACAGCAGCTCCTCATGTGGGTGGGAAAAATGAGCTCCAGCATTGTACAGCTTTTCTGAATCCTACTGCTGCCTCCTCTGCCTTTAAAAGAGCCAGGGTCTGCACTCTGCAGTGCACTTGCTGTGGCTACAGTCTGGTCTAAATTAAGTTCAACTCTCAGTGTTCATTTGTCACCTTTCTGTTTCCTCAACGTGTTTGTAGTGATGCACAGAGATAGTTTGAAACAGATTTATCAGGCATTTATCAGATCAATCAGATAACACCGTGATGTCCTGGTTGCAGACAGAGATAGGATTTAGATCAAGTTTCTGGCTGAACACCTGTGTCACCTGTAGATAAGAGCAGGCCTGGGTAAGGTCTCTGCAGGGAGAATCCCTGCACCATCCAGCTGTGGGGGGAAGAGCTGGGCCCTGCCTGTTCACTTAGAGCTCTGGGCTCTCTTCTTGCATCAGCACAGTTAAGTTACTGCAGTCGTGGAAACTTGGGCTTACCTTTGCCCTGTTTTGCACTTATGTCATTGTAAACACCTTTTCAAAGTCCAAGTCAGGTTTTTACAGATGCCCCTACCCAAGAGGTTGTGACTCCCTGAACTGCAGGGGTCAGAGCTGTTGTTATCTCTAAGGACCAGGGATCAAAGCTGAGTATTATGATCCTGCTAAGTGTGTTTATTCCCATATATAGTATTGGCACTGCAGTCCTGTCTGGAGTCCCTCCTTGGAAGTAGAGGCCCTCCAGTGGGGACAGACAGCCCCAGAGGCAATCCAGACTGGCTCTGACAGCATTTATCAAGTCTGGCTGGGTCAGCAGCTGTCTGAATTCTGAGGAGGGGGCGTATTCCTACCTGGTGGAGATCCTAATTTCATTTCATCTCAGGTTTGTGACAAGAAACAATTTAGATAACTATAAGGCAGCAGGTGTCAAAGCTTGTGATTGGTGGTATCACCAGTGCTTCAGATTGTGGTTGATTGCAAAAGGGTGAAAAGAAGTAGAAATAACAAATCTGTTTAGGGCACCCAAGCCAGCACTGAAACAAGAGAGCTGCAGACAAGTGGAGACTGGGAAGCTGTTCCCAGAGAAAAAACATCCCAGCTGCCTGTGCCTAATACTCCCACTGATGTGACAGAAAAGTGATGGGAGCACTGAGATGAATTCTTCCATGTATCTTCGGTACAGACTCTCCTCACATGGCTGAGCACGTTGTGTTATAGCATTATTAATTGCTTTGACTTGGAAGAAACAGAAAAAAATAATCTTTAATCTAAGATACTTTATCTTTTCCAGTGTATTACCTTTTCCTTGGTATCTACTACAGCTGGAACAACCACATCTACACTACTAGGAAAAAGGTCATTAATCAGCAACTTCCTTCAACTTTTCTGCAACCATATGCATGTTGCACTTTGAAATATATCCCTGACAAATTAAAAGAAGTGTTGGAATGAGTCCATGGGAAACATAAGTTCAGTAACCAGATCTGTAGTATACAACATCTGTCAAGATAACGTGATCTCTCAGCAGCTTTGATGTGGTGGAAGGGGGCCACTGAGTTCCCCTGAGAAAGTTTGCCTTCATTCTCTCTATTAATTAGATCTGTAGGCAGCCTCAGCACAAAGATTTTCTAAACCAAAACCCTGGGTGCGTGAACAACTGAATGGATACTTGAAAAGGCACAGTTGCTGAGCATCACTCAGTTCCCAGACTTCCCTAGAAATGTGAAGTCCTTCGGGCTGAAAGTTCTAATAAATGTGCCTCTCTTGTGGAGCTCCAGGCTGGCAGGGAGAGAAGGGTTAGAGGAAATGTGCCCTCTCCTCTGAACAGAGCCTTGCAGGAAAGGCAGTGATCAGAGCACAGATAGTTGTGCCTTGATCAAAGCTCCCCCTCACTTCTGGCAGACCAGGCAGTGGGAAGCAGAGCTGTCTCCTTCCTGAAATCATGCATCTGGGGCCAGCAGCAGGGAGAAGGCAGAGGGATGGACTCCTCCTCACTCAGCATCTTCTGGGGCAGCTTTGAAGGGAATGCTGCAAGAGCCCTTTTCGTCCTCTGGACAAGTTGAGGGATGAAGAATGCACAGGGGAGGAGCAGCCCCATCTCAGAGCAAGGGAGCAGGAACACAGCAACAATTCTGGCTGGTGCCTGCTCTGTGTTGGTGACATCCCCGGGTGGGAGGAAGTGGAGGGATAGGCTGAAGTCAGATAAATTGCTCTGGAAATGAGGGCCTGGGTCAGACAGTGGCCAGCCAACCTCCTGGGTATTTGTCCTGGCTGTTTAGAAACAGGGAGTTGCCTCCTTGCCCCCAGCAGCCCTTACTTGGCACCATGGGCTCCCTTCTTGTGATGTAGGTGAGACTAGGCCTTGTCCCTGTACTGCTGTGCAATATGTCATTTCTCTGCCCATCTCCACAGTCCCAAGGTTGTGGTTACCCACCCCCACACAATTTTTTCTCTGGCTCAGCCCATGGATCTCTCCCTAGGAGAGATTATTCAAGTGCGAGCCTGAAGGGCTCTGCTCTGCTATACATCCTTGGGGAGGGCTCTTCCCAGCTTCTCTTGCTACACAAATCCACACATATCAGAGCTGGAAATGGGTTAGCTGGGAAAACAGGAGGCAGCTCTGCTACTTCCCACCTTATGCACCACTGAACTGGGAAAAAGAATCTGCTCAGAGGCTGCCACCCCATTTCACATGGCTCAGTGCAGAGACAAACAGGAGCACAAAGCAGGGGGTAAACCCTGGACTAAGGTAGGGTTTGAAGGCCAGAGACTCCAGGGAAGGAGGTGTTGCTGGTGCAGCAGCAGTGCAAAACATTGTATGTGAATAAGGGATTCAGAAAGTGCAGGGGAACTGTGCAGACTGAGCAGCCTTGCTCCAGGGTGTTCGTGCTCAGGCAGTCCCATGTGACTGGGAGTGCCTGTCCCTGTGACTGCTCCAGCACTGTCCCCCACGGGAAATGTGCTTTGCTCTTCAGGCTTAAGCAGCTTCTGGGGTCACACGGGGTGGCTGCCTCCAGGGACTGCTGTCCCTGTGGCTGGAGCACATGCCAAGCTCAGATGGCTGCTGACTCATTTTCCACCCCTGGACAGGGTGTCCTCACTGAGCTCACTGAGGAGCCTGTGCCTGCCATGGCAAAGCTCCTCAGCCTCTGAGAGTGACCAGAGGGATGAGTCAGCAGAGGATGGGGCCAGAGCATGAGCAGTGATAGTAGAAGGGCAGCATACAGGTGCTCCTGCATCTGCACCATGGTTATCTGGGCAAGACCATGTCTGTTAGTTGGACATGAGCATCACCATGTCTCATCATTCTGGGGCTGGTGTTTCTCCTCAGGAGAGCTGCTGGTGGGGGATAATGGAAGCAGTGTCCTGAAAGATGAATCACATCACACAGAATTTATCCATGAACTATCTGAGAACTCTAGAAAGAGCTATTGCTTGCTGAGGCCATGTGAAGGAAGAAAAACCATTGCAAGCAGGAGGAACTGGGGCAAGGCTTGGAATGGAAACTCAGCTAAAATATCCAAGGCAGTATTCTACTGCTCAGCCTGTGTCTATGAGGGCAGAGCCTGGGAACAGGAAAAGTCACAAGAAGAAGTAAATTAGAGAGAAGTTTACCCTGGGACCTTGCTGTGCTTTCCCTCTCATTTCAGGTTCCTGAGGTCCAGGCAGGGCTGGGTCAGTGGCAGACACAACATCACATGGATGTCCTTTCTCTAAGTAAGCAGAGGGGCACTTCTGCTGTCCTCTGTCCCTCCAGGGGGACCTGTGCCACCTGTGGGGAACCTGCTCAGCTTAACGTACCTGTGTGGTATCCAGAGACAGGGATGAACATCCACCAGCAGCACCTCTGTGCTGTGAATGCTTTGCTCCTTGCAAAGGAACCCCTCAAGCCCCATCTCCATATTCTGGCAGCTGGGGAAGTGCTGATGCAGCTCCTGTCTCATTGCATGTCCCATCTGGTACAGCAGCAGCAGAGTACAGGGAGTTGTGGTAGCCCAGAGCTGAGGCAGCAGTAATGCATTCTCCCTGTTAGCAGGTGAGGGACGCTGGACACATGTGGTGGAAAGGAACACCAGGGAGTTCTGCAAGCACTACCCCAGAGGAGCTGGAAACACAATGGGATGCAGACAGGCTGGCCTCATGTCTGGTTCACCTTCTCAAGTCTGTCAATCCAGGATCCAAGAGCCGACGAGGCCCAGTGGTTCATCTGGCAGAAACCCTCTGCTGAGGAGCACAGGAGAAGCCCAAATGAGCAAAGAGTAGATGAATAGCCTGTGAGTCAGTATCCCTGCTGTCCCTGCTTGGCCAGAGCCCAGGGCGTGGAAGGGATGGAGGCAGAAGGGTTGGGGTGTAGAATCTGACTGGCTTTCATGCTTACTGACTTACTTGTGGTCTGCAGTTTTATTTTTCCCTGCAGAACTTGGTTCAGTGCTCAGGTAAATCTTGTGTCAGGCACAGAGTCATTCAGATATATAAGAGGACTGGACAATGTCCATGTTCTGGACACTGCCTACCCCTTCTCCCAGGGGCAGGAGCTCCTCCAAGGGTGCTTGGGACAGGCAGACCCCTCTCTAGACTTGCCAAGTGATCATCAGCTGTCCTGGGTAAGTCCAGGACACTGCCCTGAGTGCCCAGGGTTCTGTGTGCCAGGGTTCATGGCCTGCCCCTCTCACCTCTGCCACTGTGTGGGAATAGCCCCAACCAAACCAGGCTCCCTGCCAGCATGCAGTGGGCCAAGAAGAGCTGAGTTTAGGCACTAATTGCATGTTTGACCTGGAGCTGAGATGACAGAAATTTCACAGCTCTGCTGAAGGCACAGAAGGATGCTCTAAGGGCATCAGAGCTGCTGGCCACCAGGCAGGACATGTGAGGGGAAATGAGTCTCGTGTTAGGTACATGGTTCTTCCATGCAGATTTCCTGTGATCTTCCTCATTGCAAGTCTCACCACTCTGGGGAACCCTTGATTCCACTCAGCCCCTGTGGGGCCCCAAAGCTGCCTAAGATAGGACCAGACCCAGAGCTACCTGCCAAGGCTTGGAGATGCTTCATGGGCCATTGTGTCTGCAGAGGGAAAAGCCAAGAAAGAACCAAATGCTCAAAACCAAATGAAAAGAAAAAAGGGTTTAAAATGCAGGAGAAGGGACCAGAAAGATGTCCCAGAAAGCAGAGCATCCCCACCAGGCTCATCATTCCCAGACTTGGTGTATGCTGCCCTGTCCAGGGTGTGTGCTCTGTCCCGGGATATCCAAGGATGAGGCAGCAAGGAAAAGTCCCACAGTCTCTGTGTCTTCCCACCACCCTGCCCAGCAACTGTGGGATACTGGGATTGACAGACCTCCAGTCAAACCCAGTTCCATCTCATTCCAATTTTCATGAGGTAATTTCAGTTTTAAAAGCTCCCCTGGAATTACCTTGCTTTCAGAAAATGTTTGGCCTTGGTGCTGCTGGCCTGCAAGTTCCTGATGAGACCAAAGGAAAATGTGTCTGCAAAGCCTGAGGAATATTTATCAAGCTGATTTTGACTTTAGCTCATTAGCTATTACCTTGATTTGTCTTCCCCTGTTCTTGCCAATTTACCAGGGCAACGTCTTGGAAACTCGCCTCATTTGGAGAGAACAGGATGTAATTAGCCAGATAATCTGCTGATTCCCCTGTCAACCTCTCTGTGCCCGGTCCCAACACACGCAGTGGCTGTGCAGGCTGGATCAGACCTGATTTCTGGTGCTGTTTATGCACTTAGTGCCACACAGGCAGGAATTAAGATGCTGTCCTACCCTCAGGCAATGACAAATCCACCTCTTGGATCACTCCTCAGGCTGTAACCCCTGGACTGAAACCATCTGGGAGCTTTTGTTCTGGGGTTAGTTCCTCTGCCAGGGCAACAGAACTCCCAAGGGTATGCAGATACCTATTTTTGAAAAGGATGAGGATTATTTACTTCCCATGGGCAGCTAATTTCTACTTTCTTGCTGTGTCCCTCCTTGCTGCTTTTTTCCAGACCACTAGCTAAGGTCAAGCGACTCAGCCGCAAGTTGCAGCACAGCAAGGGCTCAGTCACAAGTCGCTGGGCACAGATGGCACCACCTTAGTGATGCCTGAACATTTTAACTGCTCAGGGAAATTTCAGGGAATACCCGATGCTGCAGAGTCCTTCAGGAGACAGAGGAGACTTTGTTTTCTACATCAGTCCTGAATCTGCAATTCAGTTGGTGGGGAGGAATACTGCATGTTGCCTGTTACAGCTTTCTTCCCTTTACTGAAGACCTCTCAGCAATGCCAGGGAGGCTGTACAGCACTGCCCATGATATTGGGGCAGTTTTGAGAGCAGTTATTGCTCTAGTTCTGTGGTTAAGTGGGGCCTCCCTTAATTTCCTTTCCTCTGCCCATACTGTGTGCCTTGGGCTGATAAGCACGTGCCACCTTCCGCCCACAGAGGTGGGGATGCAAATGCCCTGTGTTTCTCCCAGACCACAGTTGAATTTGAGACTCTTTGAGTCTTTGGCTTGTCACCCAGTAGCAGATGACAGCAGTGAGGACCAGAGCAGGATGTCACAGTGGGTCAATTTGTGGGGACCGAGGGGCACCAAGAGAGGCTGGTGAGGTGGCAGAGCAGGGGCTGTGAATGCCTGTCCCATGTGGAGAGGAGCAGAAGTGTGATAACGGGGCAAGGCAGCGAGCACCAGGTCCTGCCGCAGCCAGCACTGGAAAGGGCTGTCCTGCTGCCAGGCTCAGGGCTCTCCATAGCCCTTCTGCTGCCATCCAGTTAGGAGCTCCCTAGGGAGGTCTTTCAGCCTGCTTTCCTGGGTTTGAATGCAGGGTTTTCACACAGCTTTTCCTCGGTGATAGATGAGCAGGTGACAGTGCTGTGTGAACTGTGCCAGGCAAGTCCGGCAGCCCTGGGATGGGCGGCAGGGAAAGGCAGCAGAGGGCCCAGCTGAGGGCAGGTTGTCTGTGCTGAGGGCTCTACATCGCCCATCCCCTTCTGAGGACCAGGATAGTACTGAAGCACCATCAGAACTGTGCGAGGATGGAGTCTGGGCTGGGGCAGGAATGGCTGGGGGGGATCAGGATCCGTGGAAGTGACAGTGTCCGAGCAGAGGGACAGCCAGCACTGCAGCATCCCAGCTGCTTCACCAAGCTGAGGGGAAGAAAAATGCCACCCCCACCCTCAGAAACCACGTCTCCTTTCATCCCATCCACTGTGGAAGGGTCTCTGAGCGGGCTCCGGGGGGTCCCTCAGGGGCTGCGGGTTTTGGGGACAGCTTTTTGATGGCAGGTGTGAGCTGTGCACTGACGGGCTGCTTCACATCAAGGCTGTCCTTTGCAGGAGGAGCGTCTGGGCATTTGGGAACGCAGCACAAACACGTCGCTGCTAGGAAGTGTATCAGAAAACTTCACTGTTCCCAAAACCAGACACTACCGGGTCACATCAAAGCACTACACACACTCCGAGGCCACCTGGGGATGTCTGTGGGGAAATTCGGGCCTCCCCCAGGCCGGGTCCCGACTGTGCCCGGCCATGGCAGGGAGCTACGCCTCTCTACCTCTGCTCCCTACTCGGGGGTTGGCGATTAAACGCTTCTCCCCGCTCCTCAGGCCCTGCCACGGCTCGCCACGGAGGTGATGCTGGGAGGAACGAGCTGCTGGGGAGGCAACGAGCAGCTCTCGCCCCGCTCCCGCCCCGTTCCCGCCCCGCTCCCGCCGAGACGCGCCGCCCCGCGCTGTTGTGTCCCCGCCGGGCGCCCGTTGCCGCTCCCGTCGCGAGCGGAAGCGGAAGCGGCGGCGGCCGCGTGCGGCGATGGCGGCCCGCGGCACCGCGCGGCGCGGGGCGGGCGGGGGGGTCCGCCCGCGGCCCCGACCCGCAGGAGGAGCCGCCGCCGCCGCTCCAGGCCGTGCTGGTCGCCGACAGCTTCAACCGCCGCTTTTTCCCGATCTCCAAGGACCGGCCGCGGGTGAGAAATCCCCTCTGGGTGCTGCTGCCCGCGCCGCGCCGGTGCCTCCAGGGCCGCCGGTCCGGTGTGCACTGTCCCCGGGAGGCCGGGGCGCGCAGAGGTCTGGCGAGAGGCCGGGCTGGGTCGGGACGGGGCGAGGCTTCTCCCGCCCTCCTGCGCTCCGGCAGTTCTCGGCCGCAGGAGTTCGTGTCCCCCGCTGGAGAGGATCGATCGCTGCTGTGTCGGGCTCTCCGCTTTTCCATATGGCGTGGGAGCTGCGCTATCGGCTCCTCGTCTGCGGCTGGTGCGGGACCGGCAGCGGGTTTGGGTTGGACAGGCTTGTTTCCGATAAAGAAACGAAATCTTGGCTCTTGTCAGCTGTAATGCGTGAAAGAACATGACCAGAAAAATGGATAGGGGTAGTACTTTAATTATCCATCTCAAAAGGCTGTGTGTTAAAAGAACATAAAAGGCTTCTGGAGACTTTACGTCTAAATAATTATCTCACTTCGTTTGCTGATTAAGTGTTGGTGATGCTTGTAATTATACACGCGAGCTCAGGCCTGAAATGAAACAGCACCAAAAATGAATTAATGAAAGGTATGCCATCACTCAGGTGTGACTCAGTAACTCGGTTTAATAAGTGTGAGTTGAATCTCAGGTCAAGAGAGTACTCACTTCACTTTAGGTTGGGGTTTTATACTCCTTGTTTAATTCTGGACACTCATATTACTGTGGCTTCATCATTCATGTCTGACAGGTTTTTCTTGAAGCAGTTAAAAGCCTGAGTCAGGGAATCAGCACTTTTCCAGTCTCTGTCATTTATCTGAGTCTTCTTGAACAGTTTTCAGTGAAAACTTCACTTTTTTATGCCTTCCTTTCTGAACTGAGGATCTGCCCCTAGAAGATCACAAATTAGCTCTTACTGTTCACATCAACTCTAAAAGATTTTTATAAAACCTGGTGGGGCAGTTACTTGTGTTATGTTTCTGGTACTATTGACGACATTATATCCCCAAGCTGGAAGGGGCTGTTGCTGATGTTGGGGTACTGAGTGTTTGTTCAACTATCTCTGTGGTGTTTTGGTTTTTTTTCAGGCTCTTTTACCTATGGCAAATGTGGCCATGATTGATTATACCTTGGAGTTCCTAACAGCAACAGGAGTGGAAGAAACCTTTGTTTTCTGCTGTTGGAAATCAGCTGAGATAAAAGAGCATTTGCAGTAAGAATCTCTTCTTCTTTTTAGCTTTATCATGGAAAGTATTTGTCTTCTCTCCAACAAGCCTCAAAGGTCTCACTGATTCATATGAAAACTGTAAGAGACACCCTTTCAGCAGTGGTCTCCCAGCATTTCTCAGAAAGGACTGTCCCTGCTGTGTAGGAGGGTGGTTGTGCAGTGTGTTAGAAGGGTTGAGTGTTGTGGGGCTGCTCCTCAGTTCTCCTTCTGAGTGTACCTGAGCCTGGCAAGAGTGGGCTCACTGTCACAGGATGCTCCTTGCACCCCCTTATAGGTGTGGCACTCACTGGGACACTGTGTCCTAGTGTGTCTGTGGGAACAGCCTCTTTCTGCCTTCCTGATGGGTTTTTTCCCTTCTTCCAGAAAATCCAAGTGGTGCCGGCACACGTCTCCCAACAAGGTGCGCTTTGTCACCTCGGACCTGTACCGCTCCCTTGGGGACGTGCTGCGCGACGTGGACGCCAAGTCCCTCGTTCGTTCCGACTTCATCCTGGTCACTGGCGACGTGGTGTCCAACTTCAATATATCCAAAGCCCTGGAAGAACACAAGTAGGTGCTGGAAGAGTGAATCTTGCCTGGCGTGCTGCGGTCTGTAGCTCTCTGAGGAGTGTTCTCATAGTTCTGCCCTCCTTTTTCAGGTTGCGTCGCAAGATGGAAAAGAATGTGTCCGTGATGACCATGGTATTCAAGGAGTCCTCGCCTGGCCACCATGCCAGGTGCAAGGAGGATGACATTGTTATTGCTATGGACAGTGCCACAAACCGTGTCCTTCACTACCAGAGAACACAGGGGCTGAAGCGATTCCGCTTTCCTATGGTGCGTCTGGAGCCTGGCAGGTGGAAAAGGGCTGTGGTAGTGAGGCAGCCCACCCAGGGAAATCCTCCTTGAGTGAGGGCTGGGGAGCTGTTCTAGCTGCTCCTCTTGGAGGAGCAGATGATAGGAAGTAATTTGGGGTAAACTGGCTTTTTCCTCCCTTGAGCTTTATTTGAGGCTTGGTGAAATCATGCTGGGACACGCGTGTTTGTGCCTCATTCCAGTTTGAACGTGAGGCAGATGATTTCTCAGAGTTCAGGTTTTGACCATTATTTCCTTGCCATGATGTAAAACAAGGGAGAGAGATGATTTGTGATATTGCAGGGGCTCCCAATTTGGGGTGCATATACCACTACCATACATAGACCATTTTTACCAAATCATTTAGGTTGGAAAAAGCTCTGAGATCAGAGAACCCCACCTTTGCTCACCACCTTATCAACCAGACCATGGCACATCCAGTCATTTCTCGAACACCTCCAGGGGTGGGACACCAGCACCTCCCTGGGCAGTCCATTCCAGTGTTTAACAGCCCTTTCCTTTTTGAAGTGTTGTTGAGCCTGACATGGAGTGGAATTACTCCTCCTTTTACCTGTTTGTTCACCTAATAATATAGTAAATGCTCTGTAAAAGTCTGTGAAGGCACTTTCTCCATGAGATACATGGACCAGTTTCTTTCTTCAACTCATAACTAAGATTGTGATTGTATAATATTTTCATCCCCAAATCAGTAATCAGGAGGTTATTTCATGTCTTCAAATGGAAGTACAAACCACCGTAGGAAACAAAGAAGGAAAAAGCAGAAGAAACAAAACACAACAATACAAAACTGACCCCCAGCTGTATTTGGATTTATCAGTGGTTTTTTGTACAGTTGTAGTTCCCAGAGTCTGAGGTAAGGAGCCTCCTGGAGGAAAAGTGATTGTTGGAAGTACAAGCTGTTTCTGGGAGACCTGCACTGTGTAGGGGCAGGGGCAATCTCTGCTGGCTGACACTCAGCTCTTTGTGTGACCAGTCTGTGCCTGCTAGATTGTAGATTTCTCTGATCCTCAGAGTTTCAGCTAGTTTAATAATTCAGTCAGTACTGCCCCTGTCTTATAGAAGGCTTTTGGGGTTTGATACTGCATGAGGCACTCAGGTTATCTGAATTTGTTCTTCTTTCAGAGTCTGTTCCAGAACTCTATTGAGAACGTTGAGGTGCGCCATGACTTGCTGGATTGTCATATCAGCATCTGCTCTCCACAGGTGAGCTCTGCCCTTCCAAGGGTCCAAAATTTAGTCTGCACTGCTCCCTTGGTACTGCTGGTGTGCAGGGTGTGTGTGGCCTGAGTACCAGGTTTGGGAAACAGAACTGGCTGAGCTGAGGGCCTGGGTGACCATGTGGTGCTGCTGTGTGGAACACATGGGGGCTCAGTCTGTTTCTGGCATCCACTGCTCAAGCCCAGGCAGAGCTACATGGTGGATGCATCCAGAGACTGGCTGGTTTGGCACAGAATGAAACTATTTCAGAAATAAGTTATTTCACTTTGGGTGTAATAACATCTGTGGAGCAGAGGTGGTGGCTGTGCTGTGGAGAAGTATCAGTACTTTTAAACTGGTACCATGTTAGGGTAACATTTAGGGTTATTCCAGCTAAGGCTCGCTAACATATCTTCCAGGTCTGATAAAGTTTGTCTGCAGCCTTCCTTTGGGGGTGAAACTACAAAGTAAGGCTGGGAAAATTGCTTGGAAATGCTAAAGCAATGTCTTGCCCCTTTTGAAATCAGAATCTGTTCATGGATTCTGGAGGAGTAGTAGGGGGAGGAGATGGGAGGGTCAATATTCCTAGCAGGAGTCAGAGCTTTATTCAAGGCAAGACCATCACTTTCCTATATTGTATAACTTGACTCTAACTATAGTATTTCCATGTACTATATTCCTGGCAGGTGGCTGAACTGTTCACAGACAACTTTGACTACCAGACACGGGATGACTTTGTGCGTGGCCTGTTGGTGAATGAGGAGGTAAGGAGAGGGTTGTTACAAGGGAGATCCTGTTACTTTGCCTTAGAGAACCCTCTGATGTGCTCCTGCCTGTCTGCCAGGTCCTGGGGAACCAGATCCATATGCATGTAACAACAGAAGAGTATGGTGCTCATATATGCAACCTGCTGATGTACAAAGCTGTGTGCTCTGACATCATCCGGCGCTGGGTTTATCCTCTCACTCCAGAGATGAACTTCACTGATGACAAGAACCAGAGTTACACCCACTCTAAACACAACATTTACCGAGGGGTGGATGTGAGCCTCGGCCACGGCAGCGTGCTGGAGGAGAACGTGCTCATTGGGCAGGGAACGGTCATTGGCAGCAACTGCTCCATCACCAACAGTGTTATTGGGCAGAACTGTAGGATAGGTGAGTGCAGGAGTGGGGAATGTGCCAGCCTTGACAGGCCAGGGCACACATTTGTTGGAATTCAGTTTTTAAAGTTTTGCACTGAGAGAGGATGATAGGTGGGTACTGATTGATTGCTAATGGGGAGAAAAGAGAAAAGCTTGGTTTTCCAGCAGAGGAAATAGATTAAAGTTTTCAGGGTACCATAATGGAGCTGGAAAGTACTTAATGAAAATTAGTTGTTTCAGCAGCAGAGAATGCATGACGTTTACTGATCTAGAGTTATCAACCATCACCATCCTGCAAATGAGGGACATCTGTCCCCATTTTCATGAGCTGTTTCTTCCCCTGTCATCTAACATCCATCATGCATCAGGGGGGTTGGGAGTCAGTAAGATGTAAGGTTTAAGTAAGCCAGTAAGACTCATCAGTGTCAGAGAGCACCAGACAGCCTGCCTCAACATATTTGTACTTGGTGGTGTGTAACAGGTGATAAAGTCACTTTGGATGGAGCTGTTCTCTGGGACCGAGTGCACATAGCAGATAACGTGGAGATCCACCATTCTGTTATCTGTGATGAGGCTGAAGTGAAGGAGAAAGTAAAGCTAAAGCCCCGCTGTGTCCTCTCTTCTCAGGTGAGCTGATTTATGTCTGTTCTGCTTTCTGCCTCTCCTGGCAGGTTACTTACACTGTACTATTCCAGAACACAGGGCAGCCCCAAGCCTTTTTGCAGAGGCGGAGACCATGCTACTGCTCCCACCCTCTTCTTCCCTTTGCTTAGCTGGGGCAGTATGGTATGGAAAGTAGCAGTGCTGGTGTCTTCAGTTGCCCTTATTAGTGACAGCTTGTCTGCAGCGGCTGGTGGAGGTACAAGGGGGCAGTCACAGTGTTTGTCATTAAGATGTGTTTCACATATTTTCAGGTAGTAGTAGGTCCTGGCATCACTCTCTCTGAGGGCACAGTGATCTCTCTGCACCCCCCAGATGAGGAGGAAGAGGACGATGACCAGTTCAGTGATGATTCTGGTGTGAACAAGGAGAGCAAAGTGAAACTGAAAGGTATGAGAGTCTCTATCTCCATGCACTAAAGCTGTGAAAGCTGTGCAGAAGGTTTTGTCTTCTATGATCTTTTGGGGTCTTTACCAGCACCATTCCAGACATTGCAGTGCCATGGTGGAGCTTAGAGCTGCATTCAACCTGGAACCTATGGGTTTTCATCAGGGCAAGCAAGGATACTCAGCTGAGTCCAAGGGCTTTGTCCTTGTGAAGTGCTGTTGCTACAGTGTGGGTTTGTCAAGGGATCTAAACATGGTCTGCCAAATGTTGCTGCTGTAAGAAGGAGTAAGTCACTTGTCAAGGCATGTGAGAAAATGAAAGCTGAAATCCATGTGCATCTGCAGAAATCCCAGCTCCCTCTTCATGAAGGCTCTTAAGGGGCAGTAACATGCAGGTTATACAGTCTATTTCAGCTTTGCCTGTAAGCAAATCTGCTACATCCACACTCTGATTGCTGATTCTTTTTCAGGTTACAATAAAAAGGATGTAGGCTCAGAGGGCAGAGGCTATCTCTGGAAAGCAGATGACAAGAATGAAGAGGATGAAGAAGAGCAGAGGCAAAGTCTATGGGGTGAGGAAAAGTTTAGTGTGGTCACCTGGGGCTGAGCAGACAGATGTGTGTTGGGGAAGCCAGCCAGGTGGGATGCTGGTGATAGTGTCTAGAGGAAGACCTGTGCTTTGTAAGGCAGACTGGCTCCAGATAACAGCTATGTGTGGAGGGAAGGTGAGAGTTAAAAGCAGGTAATGGACCAGATTCTCTCTACCTGTGCTCTGTGGAAGGTGTTAGATATTTGCCTTGCACTAACACACAGAGCTATCTGTGCTGGGAATGCTGCACTATGGGGCACCAGCCCCTCCCTCAGATGGGAATATGCTTGGGCTATTCCTGGTGCTGTTGGCTTTCTTCCTGCCAGTGGCAGTATCTGCTGACATTGCTCCATTGTGACTCAGCAGTTTGCACAAAATGCAGTTGCTTCTGTCCGTGTCCTTTGTTGTCTGCCTGCAGACTCCCAAAAAATCCCATTATCCTCGTGCCAGCTGTGGTGTTCCGTCTGCAGCAAATCTAATCATCGGGACCTGTAAATAGAAGCTTCCTTGCAAGGACAGATAGTTGCTGACTTGGTTGGGAAGTCCCTGGGACACCTGGTTCCTCGTGGCATATGATGGTTGCAGCTTTTGAGTGCTGAATGCTGCATCTTGTCCTTCCTCAGGCCCAGCTATGCACTCAGAGGAAGAGAGTGAATCTGACAGTGACCTGAGCATGGGCTCTGAGGAACCAGACAGTCGGGCAGCTTCCCCTCAGCTGGATGACATCAAAGGTGAGATGGGCTCTGAAGAAGTACAGTGATTCTGTAGATACTGCAGTGTGTAAGGTTTGTGCTGCTTTCTCTGGATGTATTGGAAAATTTGTGCACCTCTGTGATATGTTGTTTCCTGATCTCCCTTCCTGCATTTTCTACAGAGTTCTGTAATATTCCCTATATCACTGCTGGGTTAACCCAAGGCAGTCAAGGATGAGAAACTAGCAGAGTCTCAATCTTTCTCATTCCTCATCACTGGACCTTGATGAAAGAGACCTCCCTGAGTTGTCTGTTTAGATGGTAGTGTCATTGCCTAATTTTAGAGACTATGGGAAGGTCCACTAGAATTTCTCTGTATGGACAGCTTAGTACTGTAATCATTCTGGAGAAGTAAA